>NC_138867.1:178912535-180142780 GCF_965194805.1 Balaenoptera borealis
AAAAACGTAAATATCCCAGCAGAACAGGCAATTCATAGAAGAGGAAACCCAAGTGGCCAACAGATTTTGGCAAAAATGTTCAACAGAGAAATGCAAGTTAAATTCATTTTACACTCACCAGATTGGCAAAAATCAAACAGTCCATAAAAACCATGTGTTGGCAGAACACGAACTTCCTTTACATGCAAGAAATTGTAGGTTGGTAATACCACTCGGTGGAACACTTTGGCAATATCCAGGTTGAAGGCAAACACTCCGAGTATCTGCAATTTCCCTCCTGGGTGTACACCAACAGCAAACTATGGCCCATGGGCCAAATCTGGCTATACCTGTTTTGAGAAATAAAGTTTTATTGGAACACAGCTATGCCCACTTATTTACCTATTGTCTACGGCTGCTTTCATGCTACAATGAAAAGAGGGAGTAGCTGCAACAGTGGCCATCCTACAAAGTCAAAAATATTAAATCTGTGGCCCCTCTGTACAGGAAGAGTTTGCCAACCCCTACTCTGGATCCATGCTTCTCAAACTTCAGTGTGCATGTGGATCTTCTGGGCATCTTATTAAAATGCAGGTTCTGATTTACCTATTCTGGGAGGGGCCTAAGAGTCTGCATTTTAACAAGCTCCCAGGTGATGCTGATGCTGCTAGGCCATGGATCACGACATGAGTGTCAAGGATCCAGGTAGCACAGGGTTCAGCCAGGATGCATCTGTGAATCTTTGCAGACACAACAGAGAAACATGGCCTCATCAGCATCTTCAACTCATTTCATCTCTGCCCCCAGCAATTACCAACTCGGTTAGGGCAGAAACTTTCATTCATTCAACGTCTGTTGCAATCTCAACGTGAGCCAGACACACCCGAAGTAGGAAGGGAATTTCATGCATTGATAGCCAAAGAAATCTCCCCAGCCTTCAAGGATGGGTGGAAGAGGAAACATAACATGTGATTGCACAGTGTCCTAAAATCCAGGCCCCGAGTCAATCATGGTGTGACAGACATGACACAAGGGACCCATGGGTGGAACGTGGCACTGGATAGTTCTTATAGCAGCAGCTCCCAGACAGCCACACAGAAGGTTGCCAGATGCCCACTGGCTCTCAGAGGGCAGAGGACACACCTGTGGTCCCAGAGCCCAGCACAGGAGGAGGGTAATCAACATGTCTTGGGTGAACATTCTAGACATTTGTGCAAGTTTCCACTTGCAAACTCCTCAGTGTGGAGTACTTTTTCCCTCATCCAGTTCCTGTTTGACACACAGTAGGAGCTCCAAAAAATATTTGTTGAAAAAATATATGTATGTGATGAGTGCAGAAATGATTCATATTCAGTTCCAAGAGCAATCATATATAAACAGCATTGACAAAAAAATAATAAGAGCCAGGCCAGAGTGAAGGGAAACAATTTTGAAGAATGAGAGGACATTTCCCCTGAAGACAGCACTACTCTGGGGCTGGGAGCATGAGTGCTTTCTAAAAAGGAAAAGGAGAGAGGAGTTAATATTTGTCAAGCACTTGTGTATGAAATGCTATGCACACAGTAAATGAGATTTAATCTTCTCAAACCATCTGAGGTACGTGTGGTGGTCTCTAATTTGGAGAAGAGGAACAGGAGGCTCCACCAGCCACCTCCAGGTAGAGGGTGGGGGTCTGAGTGGCTCCCCCTTGGTAAGAATAGGATCAGAGGTAGAAGTTTGCAAGAAGTGGGTTCTGGCTCTAGAGAAGGAATTGTGATGGGGTTTTGGGGGAAGTGAGTTCTCCATCCTTAGAAGAATTCAAGTAGAGACTGGATGACCACCCATCACTAGATTCTTGGAGCCCCTCCTGATGCCAAAATTCTATGATCTGTTTTAGGCAGATCCTTCTCCAGGCTTTTCCAACTGGAGCAGGAAGGTTAAAAGGGGCCTGAGTCACTCAAGAGCAGCCAGCCCCCACCCTCCTGAGTCCATGGGGTGTGAGTAAGCTGGGCCGAGACACTTTAGACACACCTGGTGGGTGGAATCACCAAGAGGAAGCACTAAGCTACCCACATCTCCCAGCAGCAGGATGCTATGCCCCCACTTCGTCCTTCCCTCTCCTTGTTAGCATTTTTTAATATTTCCAGGGCCAGGGCTGCATTAAAAGCCTCTATGCAGGATCAGCCACAACTGTGTGGCATCTTTTTTTTGGGGAGGGGGGTCTTAGTTGCGGCACGCGGGATCTTCATTGAGGCACTCGGGATCTTTCATTGCAGTGCGCAGTCTTCTCTCTAGCTGCGGTGCAAGGGCTTCTCTCTAGTGGTGGTGTGCGGGTTTTTCTCTCTGTAGTTGTGGCACGCAGGCTCCAGAGCACATGTGCTCTGTAGTTTTGCAGCACGCGGGATCTCTAGTTGAGGTGGGCGGGCTCAGTAGTTGTGGGGCCTGGGCTTGGTTACCCCGCAGCATGTGGGATCTTAGTTCCCCGACCAAGGATCGAACCTGCGTCCCCTGCATTGGAAGGTGCATTCTTTACCACTGGACCACCGGGGAAGTCCCTCTGTGGCATCTTTGTGTTGAGAACTGGCTCCTCTGCACCCCCAGTCTACCCCCTCCCATCTGTGGGTGCTGGCTGAGGAGGGACAGGCCAGAGTTGCCTCCTCCAGGCAGCCCTCCTTCCTGCCTCCCAAGGACATTCTTGGGAGATGTAAGTCTCCAATCCCAGCCCAAAGGTGGGAGAGAAGGCAGGGCATTGGACGCCCCCCCACCCTCACTCAGGGGCGCAGCTGAGCTGGCAGCGCAGGTCCTCAGAAGGGCAGGTGCCCACCAAGGCCCCCATGGCTGATTGCTGCAGCTGTGACAAGCAGGATGGCAGGCCTGGCTGGGTCCTTGTTCTCTGCTCCCGCTGGAGGGCTGAGAATGGGTGAGGGACCAGAACAAGGGGTGAACAGGCAGAGGAGGGCCAGGCCGTGATGTGTAGGGTGCCCTGTGCTGCGACTGTGATAAACCTGGGCTGGCTGAGAACTAGCCCAGCCTCTGAACCTCGTAAGGGCAGCAGGGGGTAGGGTGCACCCGTGGCCCAATGACTTGGCTGACCAAGGACATCCAGTGCTCAGCGATTGCACCAGCCCAGAGGCATACCCCATCCCCAGCTCTCCCCACAATTGGAGCTGGGATCTTTTTTTAACCAGAATCTAACAAATGCTCTGAAATGATTTAAAAAAAAAAAAAAAAAAAGGGTTCTGAGTGAGGACTGATGAGGGAGGGGGTTTTGGTGAGCTCTGGGGGCTCCAGGGTACCTGGAGAGTGGTCTTTTCTCCCATCCAGCTGGGACTGTGTATGCTGGGGCTGAGAGGTCTTCAGGGGCACAAGCAGCTGGGGACAGAGAGAAAACTGACCCCCCTTCAGATATTTCTGGCCTGTTCCAGTGGCTCAAGGCCCTGATCCAACACACAGAGAAAGCCATCTGAACTGGGTAAGTCTGATCCCCAAACTGGGTGGTAAGCAAGCACCCCAAGGGGACCCTAAGAAATGAGGGGTCAGGGCTTCCCTGGTGGCGCAGTGGTTGAGAGTCTGCCTGCCAATGCAGGGGACACGGGTTCGAGCCCTGGTCTGGGAAGATCCCACATGCCGCGGAGCGACTAGGCTCGTGAGCCACAATTACTGAGGCTGCGCGTCTGGAGCCTGTGCTCCGCAACAAGAGAGGCCACGATAATGAGAGGCCCGCGCACCGCGATGAAGAGTGGCCCCCACTTGCCGCAACTAGAGAAAGCCCTCGCACAAGAACGAAGACCCAACACAGCCATAAATAAATAAATAAATAAACCCAAAGTTTTAAAAAAAAGAAAAAAAAGAAAAAGAAATGAGGGGTCAGACATCTTGAGATGGTACCTCCTCCTTCAGAATGGCCCTCAGTATGTCTGTTCCCAGCCCCCACCATCCCCCCTAGAACAGGAACCCCAAAGCCAGGAAGGTGTCCTCATGCTTGTTACTAAGCTGGGCACTATGAATTGTAAATAAATGAGTGAGAGAATGAATGAATGACCAAATGAGCACATGAATGAGTGATTAAATGAATAAAAGAATCGACAAATGGATAGACTTATGGGTAGACAGATAAATGGATGAATGGATAGGTGTATAGATTCATAGCAAAGTGGTGGGGAGGATGGATCGATAGACCGAAGGAAGGAAGGAACGAATGAACAAATGAACAAATGAACAAAGGAACGAAGGAAGGAAGGAAGGAAGGGAGAATGGTTGTGTGAGTTGATGTGGTTAGATGGCTGAGTGGTTAGATGGATGAATAGATAGATGGAAGGAAGGATGGGTGGATGGAAGGATGGGTGGATGGATAGATGGATGGATGGAAGGAAGGATGGATGGAAGGGTGGATGGATGGATGGATGGATGGATAAATTAGTAGATGGGTGGGTGGATGGATGGATGAATGGAAGAAGGAAGAAAAAGTGACTACCCAAAACAAATATTTTAGGCAGGATAGGAGCCATGGTATGATCCAAGGTACCCCAGCCTCTCCTCTTAAAGGTCTGGTCTGGACACTAAGAAGTGGACCCTCCCCCCAGCCAGGGCACCCCCTGCCTCCCACAGGCTTTTCCCAGTCTTGGGAGCTGGGTCAAGGCCAAGCCACTCATACCCCCAGACAAACCCACAATCAGTCCCCACTGCACCCTTGCAGGCCTGGCCTTGCCCAGGAGAAGCTTTCAGATGGGGGCCCAGCCACACCCCCAGCCCCAAGGTACTCTGCCTGAGGCTCGGGACTTGATACGCAATTTGTGGGGCAGGGAGGGCTGAGCCAGATCCTCTGGATCATTCCCAGGGACCTGGCAGGCCACCCCAGGAGGCAACCCCATGGGATCAGCACTGGGTGTCAGCAACACATCTGAGCACCCCGAGGCCCGGCAACCAGTGGGTATGGGTGACCACAGCCCCCAGCAGGGCCTGAGCTCTGGTCTGGGCCCCTCGTGTCTATCCAGGGGGTGACAGCTGAAGAAGGCGGCTGGAAGAGCGCTCTGCAAGGCCATGTCCATTCTCTTGGGGGTAGGGGGTGCAGGGTCCTGGGGGGACCTGGGGGAAGTGGCCAGGCCAGTCCACCTGGGAGCCGCCAGGTAGCCCCAGCATCTTGGAACCCCAGCGTCCAAGGAACACGGTCTCAAGAGGCAGCCATGGGAGCCGGGTAGAGAGGGGAGCTGTTCAGCCCCAGGGTGGGGGCCTCCAGCCCAGGGGCCCTCCCACAGCAGAGTGGGCAGGGTCCAGGTACCACCAATGGGGGGCAGGAGGCCAAAGCGGTGCTTGAGAGCCCGTAGCTCAGCCCTGAGCAGAGCGTTCTCCTCGAGCAAGGCGTCCAGCCTGCCCTCGAGGGCCGCGTCCTGGAGACGTCGCTTCTCCCGGGATCTCTTGGCCGCTTCGTTGTTCTTCCTCCGCTTCTCCCAGTAAACCGTATCCTTCTTCTCTTCTGGCATGAACTCCCGCTGCCGACGCACGGCCGTACCCCGGCCCCTCGGTCCCCTCAGGGCTTTGCCACAACCCCGGGGTACATCTAGCGGGACCAAGAGACCCACATCCATGGCTGCCTGGGGACCCTGGGGAGGAGAAAAGAGTTCTTGGGCTGGAGGCAGGAGGCTGACCTGGGTGACTCCTCCCTCTAATTTATCCTGTGTCTCCACCGTCCCCAGGGGGAGGGGCGCGGGTGGAGTGGGAATTGGGCTGGAGACCAGGGTGGAAGCAGAAAGGGGTGTAGCAGGGAGAGTGAGGGCCTGGTGGGATGGTTTAGTGCCTGGTGGAGAAGTGGGTGAGGCTGCAGAGAGAGGTTGGTTGACTGGGATAATGCTTAAAAGCAGACCACAGTCGTCATGGAGAGCTGCTCGGGTACCATATCCTCAGGAGGATGCAAGCTCCTTTCCAGGAGTTCTTACCACTGAGAAGGTCAGCAGACAAGCCAAGGGCTCAGTTCAATCTGAGCTCCAGGGTAAGATTCTTGGAGACCCAGAGAGACATAGGAGGAAAGCTGAACCTAGAAAAAGAGAATGTGTGCCCATGGAGTTAAACTGAGCCAAGGTGGGGTCAGAAGATAAGCTACTACTCATCTGAAAAAAGCCAAGGTTGTACACCAAGATGTCCTCCATCTGTGGCCAAAATTTTGCACCTGCCCAGCCACCCTACCTATATATTCATAAGGTCTTCTATTCGCCCACCCACTCACTCGTCTGTCCATCCCTCTACCCACCTACCTAACCAACTCACATTCCATCCATTCATCCATTAATCCACCCATCCATCATCTATTTATCCATCCATTCACTCCTTCAAACACCCATCCATCCCCCACCTGATTGTACAATCCTCTGTCCATCTCCCACCCACCCACTCATCCATCTAACTGTCCATTCATTCACTGATAGCTTCATTTTAAAAATAATATTGTGCCTACAGGTAAAAGAAAAAATAGACAGGGAATTCCCTGGTGGTCCAGTGGTTAGGACTCAGCGCTTTCACTGCTGTGGACCTGGGTTCAATCCCTGGTCAGGGAACTAAGATCCCACAAGCCGCGCAGCATGGCCTAAAAAAGAAAAGAAAAGAAAGAAAAAATAGACAAATTGAACTTTATGAAAGTTTTTAAATTTTGTGCATCAAAAGACACTATCTACAGAGTAAAAAGGCAACCCACAGAATGGGAGAAAATATTTGCAAATTACATATCTGATATAATACCCAGATTATATAGGGATTAATATCCAGAATACATAGAAATCTCTTAAAACTCAACAACAAAAACCAAACAACCCAATTCAAGAATGAGCAAAAGACCTGAGTAAACATTTCTCCAAAGAAGCTATATAAATGGCCAAAAAGCACATGAAAAGATGTTCAGTGTCACTAATAATTAGGGGAACTGTAAATCAAAACCACAATGAGATACCACCTCACACCTCTTTGGATGGCTACTATCAAAACAACAGAAAATAGCAAGGGTTGGCCAAGATGTGGAGAAACTGGAACCTTTATGAACTGTTTGTGGGAATGTAAAAAATGGTGTAGCCATTGTGGGAAACAGTATGATGGTTCCTCAAAAAAAATTAAAAATAGGATTACCATATGATCCAGCAATTCCACTTCTGGATATATACCCAACAGAACTGAAAGCATGGTCTCAAAGAAATATTTGTACACCCATGTTCGTAGCAGCATCATTCACAGTAGCCAAAAGGTGGAAGCAACCCAAGTGTCCATCAACAGATGAATGGATAGGCAAAATGTGGCCCATCCATACAGTAGGATATTATTCAGCCTTAAAAAGGAAGGAAATTCTGACACATGCTACAACGTGGATGAAAGTTAAGGACGTTATTTCATTGAGCAATGAAATAAGCCAGTGACAAAAGGACAAATACTGTATGATTTCATTTATAGGAGGTTATAGAGTAGTCAAAGCCATAAAGACAGAAAGTATAATGGTGGTTGCCAGGGGCTGGGGAGGGGAATGGGGAGTTAGCATTTAATGGATACAGAATTTCAGTTTTAGAAGATGAGAAGAGTTATGAAGATGGATGGTGGTGATGGTTGCACGATACATGTCATGTGCATGTATTAAATACCACTGAACTGTACACTTAAAAATGGTTAAGATGGTAAATTTTACATTATGTGTATTTTACCACACTAAGAATATTTTAATAATAATAATATTGTACCTTTACTAAGTGCCAGGCATCTTTCCATCCACATATTCATTCATTGGTCCCTTCACTCATCCACCTTCTATTCTTCCATTCAACCAACAGATCCTTCCTATGTGCCAATCAACCTTCCACAAATCCATTCATTCATCTATATATCCCTCCATGAGTCCATCCAACCATTCAACCAACAAAAAGCAATTGACAAGAACTTCCCACATGACAAGTGTTGAAGAACCAGAATATTAAGAATAGGAGCAGATAAAAGAAGCAAAGTCATTAGATTCTCAACTCCTAGGCTGGAGCTCAGAAAAGAGGCCCAGGGCCCCAGGGATACCCACCCCCCAAGGATGGGGGACCACCTCCTTTGCCACAGCCCATTTTCCCACATTGGTTTTCCTGAAAATCCTCACACAAAGGTCTGATTCTACCGACCACCTGGGTTCCCTGCACCTAGGATGTCATCACCTTCTGTGACTCTGATGCAAAACAGGTGGAGAGAAAAACCAGAGCGGGACTTCCCTGGTGGCACAGTGGATAAGACTCCATGCTCCCAATGCAGGAGGCCTGGGTTTGATCCCCGGTCAGGAAACTAGATCCCACATGCGTATCGCAACTAAGAGTTCGAATGCCACAACTAAGGAGCCCGCCTGCTGCAACTAAGACCCAGTGCAACCAAGTAAATAAATAAATATTTTTTAAAAATAAAGAAAAAGGAAAAACTAGAGCAAGGTGTGAGGCTTCTGCTTGAGAACTCAGAACGGGCTCCAGAGAAAAGTGGACATTGAGGGCTGGCATCTTTGTTCTGAAAAACCATTGACTAACCTCCATGAGGGCAGGTATGTGTCTTTTTTTGTCTACCAATGTATCCCTGTGCCTGGCATTGGGCTCATAGACAGTAGTTGGTAAATAAACATTTGTTGAATGAGTGAATAGACACATAGACGAATGAAAACCGAACCTTGTTCATACATAGAGAATGTTTGGCCCTCCTCCTCCTAAAACTATGAAACACACCTCATCACCCTGTTTGCTTTGGCCACCAGGAAACTCGGCATTCTGTTTTGAGATGAACTCTGGTAGCTTTCTTGAATTGGGAATGTAGTTTTTCTTCTCCAATATTATTGTTTGAATTTAGTCTTATTTTGTGCTAACAGCTCTTGGCTTTAGTGTCTGTGTCTGCATAAGCTAATGCAGGTCATGTCTGAAAAAGGGTAGAGACATAAACGGTCAAATAACAACACTCCTAGGAATTCTGACTGTGATCCTAGGTCCACATTTCCCAAAGTATATTCTCAAGAACCCCAGTAGCAACAGTGTTCTGCCCCCTCCCAGAAAAAAGATACAAATACATTTGAGAAATATTGCATTCCTTGTTCCGTATATGAAAATCACAAAGATATGAGAATCATTTAAGGCTCTGAGAAGTCCTGCAAAAAAAGTTTAACTTGTGTTTGACTTGGAAGTTCTCAAATGTATTTGGCCACAAAATATCGACTTCACAAAACACCTTGGGATGCATATTTACTCATTCACGCATACAACACTGTGTCAGGCTCTAAGGTGGTTACTGGTACAGCAGAGGAAAATTAAACAGCCTCCCTGCCCTCCTCACAAAGCCAGGAGTTGATGGGTGTCAAGGGCACATCCCAAGGGCCAGCTGGACTGGAAAGGGAGGAGGACACAGCCTAGGAGTCCTGTAAGGCCGAGTCAAAGCCAGCAGATGCCCAGGGAGGAAGGCAGTGCATGGGCTAGAGGCCAGCTAGAGCAGGAACAGGAGGCTCTCATGCCAAGCCCATGAGGCAGACAAGGGCTCAGCCTCACAGCGCCCTGCCCAAGTCCCTCCTCTCTGTGGCTCAGCCTGAGCCGCCCCTAACCACCACCCCGACACCTCCACAGGAACCCAGAGGGAGATGGGGAGGTAGATAGCTCAGCTGCCCGAGTTTATTTAGAGAAGATGCAGCAAGTGCTGGGCTGGGCCTTCCTGTGGTCGTGGCATCAGTGGAGGGTGGGCAAGACAGGGGACAGTCCTTGTGAAGCGGCTGGTGGGGGATGAGGAAAGTGGAAAAAGGTCTCCCTCAGAGATGGCCCAGCACAACTCCACCCCAGCCCCATCAGCCTCTGCTGCCTCCCTGACTGGTGGTAATCAAAGCCCTTCTTGGTTCCCCTGAGTGATGCGGAACTCATTCACTAAAGCCAACAGCTTACGAGGCTGGGTGACCTCTCATGGTCAAGAAGGTCTTCCTGAAAAATACCATATGTTATCACTTACATGTGGAATCTAAGATATGACACAAATGAACCTATCTACAAAACAGAAACAGACTCACAGACATAGAGAACAGGTTTGTGGTTGCCAAGGGGGGTGGGCGAGGGAAGAGTTGGGAGTTTGGGATGAACAGATGCAAACTATTATATATATATAGGATGAATAAACAACAAGATCCTACTCTATAGCACAGGGAACTATATTCAATATCCTGTGACAAACCATAATGGAAAAGAAATATGAAAAAGAATTATATATATATGTATATATATATGTAACTAAGTCATTTTGCTGTACAGCAGAAATTAAACACAACATTATAAATCAACTATACTTCAATAAAATGTTGAAGGAGAAGGAGAAGGAGAAGAAGAAGAAGGGGGAGGAGGAGGGGAAGTGGAAGGAGAGGGAGAGGGAGAAGGAGAAGGAGAAAGAGGAGAAGGAGAAGGAGGAGAAGGAGATGGTCTTCCTGGAATGGAGCAAAATCCACCTTCACTAGACTTTTCCCTGTTAGAATGCATTCTCTCTGTGAGTCCATGAAAAACTTCTCCTCTCTCTGGCCCCTAAGACACTTTGAGGATTTGACAGATCAATGATCATATCCCTCCATTCCTATTCCAGTCTCTAAGGAAAGCGGTAATATTTACTGAGCACCTGCTATGTTCCAGGCACATGCAAAGTCTCACTCTGTACTCACCACCACTCAAAGAGAAATGTTCAGTCATTACCCTCATTTGACAGATGAAAAAACAGATGAAAGGTCAAGTGACCTGCCTAAGTCAACACAGCCAGAATCCAAGTGCAACAGACCCTAGAGCCCACACTTTATTTAACACACCAGCTAAACCTTCCCAGCTTTTCCCCACTTCTTTCACTGAGAACACAGTTTTGAGTTCATTTAGCACCTCTGAAGAATAGACGTCAGTGTCCACCGAGGGAAAAGGGGTCCAGAAGCTGAATAGCTAACAATAGGGCAGGGCTGAGATGAACACCTGAGCTGTCAGGATGATGTACAGGATGGACAGAGTGAAGACGCCTCTAATTGGGCTCAGATTCTCCTTCCCAAATGAGTGTGTGTGGGTGAGTCCCATCACTCCTCTGAGTCTCCAATCCCTCATCTAAAATGAGGGGAATAGCAGTACCTACTTCACCGGTTCTGTAAAGAATGAGATCATATGTGTTAAGAGCCAGTACAGGACTTCCCTGGTGGTGCAGAGGTTAAGAATCTGCCTGCCAATGCAGGGGACACGGGTTGGATCACTGGTCCGGGAAGACGCCACATGCCGCGGAGCAACTAAGTCCCTGCGCCACAACTACTGAGCCTGCGCTCTAGAGCCCATGAGCCACAACTACTGAAGCCTGCGCACTCTAGGGCCCGCGTACTGCAACTACTGAAGCCCACGTGCCTAGAGCCCGTGATCCACAGTAAGAGAAGCCGCCGCAATGAGAAGCCCGCGCACCACAACGAAGAGTAGCCCCCCACTCGCTGCAACTACAGAAAGCCTGCGCTCAGCAACGAAGACCCAACACAACCTAAATAAATAAATAAATAGAAAGACCCAGTACACAATAATAGTACAAAATGAGCCACATGGCTACTTTTTATTTGGTGGTGGTGCTAGAACCCTCTCCCACTAGGTTTCTGCTGCCAGACCCCAATGGTTATCTGTGTTTAAAATACCCATAGAACCCTCAGAGACCACCCAACACAATGGTATCAGTTTACAGATGATGAGATTGGACTTCCGTTCAAGATGGCAAATGAAGGACGTGCTGAGACCTCCCCCGTTCCACCCCCAAACACTTGGAAATGACAGGGAAGTGCCAACTTGAACCAGAGACCAAAGCAGAGGTGCCCAGTGACAAGAATACCCCCACCCATGGAAATGTAGGGCCCCTTAATATATATCATCAAGGACACACATTCTCAGAAGACTCAGAAGACAGGGGAAAATACCCTAAAGAGATGAGGAATTTACAATCACTTCATGAAGTTGCCACAAACTTCCCAAATGGAAGAATTTACATCTGTGGAAATAGAGATAATTAGTGCAATCTTCAAAGAGTTTTACAATGAAAAGATTAAGTGATTCAAAAAGATAAAGGAGGGGCTAGCAGCCATAAAACAAGAACAGGAGGTTATGAAACACAAACACATAGATATTAAAAAAGAACTGATTGCTCAGATATGAAAAATATAGTTACTAAGAAAAAGCTCAAGAGATGGGTTGACTAGTAGAAGCAGAAACTGAGATCCAGGTCTGGGGACAGACTTACCAAGTTCACATGGAATTTTAGTGGCTCAGGTGGAACTAGTACTCCGAGCTCAGTTTTTAAAAGCCCAGAAGTAAAATCTAGCTTAGGACCTGAGCCTTGAAGCCATCTGTGGCTCTCCAAAGGTGTTCTGTGGCTTCCCCCTCTCTCTTTTCTGTTTTTCTTTCCTTTCCCTGTATAATAAGGTTGCTGCTGAGCTGGACTCCAAAGCTCCTCCCTAATGAGAAACTGGGCTTCCATCCCCTGACTGGGCAGGGTGGGACAAGAGGTATGGAGAAATGGACAGCCCTCTCCTCCGAAATTAGAATTTAATTAAACAGAATCTTAATGTCAGAAGAGGAAATGACTGAGTGAAACTAAGAGGACTAGCCAATATTGGCCATGGGATGCTGATGGTGGTCTCTGAGCCTCAGATTCCTCATCTATAAAATGGGTTCAAGGGTCCCCATCAAATGCAGATGTTTTGAGAATTAAATAGTAAGTTGTGTGTACAAGACACCTGGCATGTCCAGGTGGTCTCACACAGAACACCTTCCTGGGGCTTAGCAAACCCCTTCTTTGAGCCCAAAGACACCCCAGATGAGGACACACTACAGTCATTGGAGTCTCAGCCACCAACAAAGGAGAGAGAAATTTAAAACTTTGAAAGGAAAAAGAAAGGCGAGGGGGAAAAAAAGACGAACCAAAGAAGAGAGGGTAGGCTGCCTCACAAATTCCCCACCCATGTGTGAGCCCACAAGCTTTCCCCTTGCTCCGTGCCAAGTGGGGAGCTAAAAATGACCACAGACTCTTCAGTGGGTGTAAGACTTCTTAACAGTTACAGACAAGAGGTGGCATTCATGTGGGCCATGGACATGTGGAAAAATTGTTTGCCCCCATCCGTTATAAGAGAAATACTCACTTGTTTTCATTTACACAGTGAGATACTGGTTTTTTCTAGCTGAAATTGGCAAAGATTTAAAAAATGATAGGGGCTTCCCTGGTGGTGCAGTGGTTGAGAGTCTGCCTGCCAATGCAGGGGACACGGGTTCGAGCCCTGGTCTGGGAAGATCCCACATGCCGCGGAGCAACTGGGCCCTTGAGCCACAACTACTGAGCCTGCGCGTCTGGAGCCTGTGCCCCGCAACGGGAGGGGCCGCGATAGTGAGAGGCCCGCGCACCGCGATGAAGAGTGGCCCCTGCACCACGATGAAGAGTGGCCCCCGCTTGCTGCAACTAGAGAAAGCCCTCGCACAAAACGAAGACCCAACACAGCCAAAAGTAAAATAAATAAATATAAAATAAATGATCGCTTCTGTGAAAGTTGCTTCGTATTTAAAAAAAAAAAAAAGATGAAACCCAGTACTAGCAAGGATGTGGTGAGATGGGCACTTCTATATCTAGAAGGTGGAGGCGTAAATTGCTTCCTGGCAAAACAATTAGACAATATGAAACAAAGTTGGACTCATACCTGTTTGAGGAGTAAAGGTGTCCCGTCCTTCCCATCTAGATCACTGCTTCAAGCACCTGTCCTCAGCAGCCCCGATATCCTTCCTCAGATACACAATTCCAGCCACTTAGAACCTCTTTCATTTACTGAAAAGATATTCTCTCACCTCCACATACTGTTCCTTCTGCCTGAAACATTCTTCTTCTTCCCACACCAATTACCCAGCCAAATCGTATTCATCCTTCAGAACTTAGCCTAGATGTTACCTCCTACAGGAAGCCCACCAGACTGACCCCTCTTAGCTAGGCCAGAGGCCTCTTCTGGGTTCCCTGTGCCCAGGGGTTTTCACCATCACCACCATAGTGATCACTCTGGGTCTGCCTCCCCATGTCCACAGGTCTCCAGAATAGGTGCTCAATAAATACAGGAGGAGTGAAATATTTGGAGAAGGGGTGTGCTCTGTGTGGTCCCAGAAGGCAGAGCAAGGAGCACAGAAAGGGGAGTGGAGGTGCAGTTGGGGGCCAGCATCTGAAAGAATTTTATAAAAATTCCAGCTCACAAACCCAGCAGAGGCTGCCTTGATAGTTAATGAGCTGCCCATCACAGGAGGTATGCAAGTGGTGGGGGGCGGTCAAAAACCACTTCTTTCAGTCTCTCTCTCTGACTTCTCCATCCTTCCCTGCCCAGGCTCAGGGGGCCTGGGGTGAAGCAGGTGCCTTCCTCCCCAAGCTGTTCCATGTGGTTCTCCTCTGACTCAGAAGGCAGCCCAAGCCCAGGGAAAACAGGGGACCCACAGGGGCTGTCTAGCGCAGCCCAGCCCATTCCACAGAAGAGCCTCAGAGTCACAAGAAGCTACACTCTCATCGGGTTCAAGGCACCCAAGTGAGCCTCGGGGCCCTGCACTCTCACTCTGAGCGAACCCCTACCTCATAAAACCCCAGGGAAACCGACCTCTAAAACTGAGAACCCTGTGCAGGAACTCAGATTTCAAGGGGAAAAATGCAAGGTACTCTGGGTCTGCCGCCGGCCCTCCCCTTCCCCCGCTCCCGGAGCACAGAGAGTGGCTGGAAGCCATTGGTACCTCTGTGCCCAGCCCGCAAGCCCAGCTGGAGTTCCCAGAGCCAGGAACAGGCTTGATGGGCAGGAAGGGGGCGGGGTGGGCAGGGGAGGGGTGTCAGGAGCCAGGCCAGGGGTTCAACCCCTGCTGTGCCAAGGACATATTATGTGACCTTAGACAAATGCCTGGTCTTCTCCAAGCCTCAGTCTTTTCACCTGTCAAATGGGTACAAGGTTTGTGCCTGGATTAGTAAGTAACCCAGGTACATGCTTAGTCCCAAAATGTTATGGGTGTTGTTCATCAACTCTAAGAACTTCAGGGAGGCCTCCAGGGCTCACGGGGTCTGATCCAATGGCAGGCTCATGTCACCCGCCCATGAGCGTCAGCTCAATGGAAATTCACCTCCTGCAACTCCCATGGAAAAAATTCATCCTCAGGACCTTAAGCTCTCCACCCCTGGCCAGACGAGTCCCTCAGGCTCTACCTTGCCCTCTCTCCAACCCAAACCAGAACAGCCCTGAAAATGAGAGGAGCCTCAGATCCTCCGTGCCTGGCAGGCTGGGGTCCAGCTGCCTGGCAGAAGCGCGAGGCCCCCTACCCAGCCCGGAGGTGGTGTCACCAGGAAGGGCTTGAGGGCACCTGGCCCCAGTCATCACTCAGACTCTAGGGAAGGAAGCTCAGAGGTGACCCATGTCCAACCAACGCCAGGACCCAGCCAGCCCCTGCTCCCACTCAGGTCCCTGCCAGGAAGATCTCTCTTCCAGGCACCTGAGTCCCCAAATGCCCTGCAGGTGGCTGGACCCCATCCAGGCCCCCTGGGCCCTGCACACAGCCTAACAGCTATGACTCCGCTGGCTCACGCTGCTCCAGACACATGGGCCTCCTCACTGTTCCCCTAACACACCAGGTATGGTCCTGCCTCAGGCCCTTTGCACAGGCTGTTCCCTCTGCCTGGAACGCTGTTCCTGCCAGATACTCACATGGCCCCTCCCTCACCTCCTTCAGGTCTCACTTCCTCAGCAAGACCTGCCCTGATCCCTAGGCTAAATTGCCACCCACAACCCCATTCATTTTCTCTCCTTCTTATTCTGTTTTGTGTTTATTCAGTGAACTTGTCACTCCCTTACTTTTTAATTACTAACTGATTTGCTTAGTGTCTGTCTCTGCCACTAGAACGCCAGCCCCTGAGGCACAACACCCCTCTGTGTCCCCAGTGCCTCCAACAGCACCTGGCACACACTAGGTGCTTTTTTAATTTTTTTATTTATTTATTTTTTTGGCTGTGTTGGGTCTTTCTGCGTGCGTGCTTTCTCTAGTTGTGGTGAGCGGGGCTACTCTTTGCTGCGGTGCGCGGGCTTCTCATTGCAGTGGCTTCTCTTGTTGTGGAGCACGGGCTCTAGGCACACAGGTTTCAGTAGTTGTGGCATGCAGGCTCAGTAGTTGTGGTTCACGGGCTCTAGAGTGCAGGCTCAGTGGTTGTGGCACATGGGCTTAGTTGCTCCACAGCATGTGGGATCTTCCCAGACCAGGGTTCGAACCTGTGTCCCCTGCACTGGCAGGCGGATTCTTAACCACTGCACTACCAGGGAAGTTCCAGTGCTTAATAACTATTCATATAACTAACTATTTGTTGAGTGAATGAACCAGCGTGAACAATCTTGTTGAATTCTCACAATTTCCCTAGAAGGCAGGTTGTCCCATTTTTGCCACAGAGGCTCAGAGAGGTACAGTGTCTTGCCCAGAGTCACACAGCCGGTCATGGGTGAGTTTGGAACCTGGGCAGCTGGACCCCAGAGCCCACTCTCTGGAGCCCTGAGATACAGCCGGAGGTGTGGCAGGTCCCAAAGACACCCTGAGGCCAGGACGCAGCTCCTGGCTCAGGACTCAGGGCCTCAGTCTGCCTTCTGAGCTGGGCCCAGGAGCTTACTGGGAGTAGCAGCTTCCGGCCCTGGGAGCCCTGCCCTCCACCCCCAAGGGTGCTATCTCTCCCCCATCTCTACAGCTACACTTAAAGCAGGGACATCCCACTTTCCCAGCCCCCACCCAGAGCCCAGAGACACAGTGGTTCCTGGAGACAGGCCAGAGCTGTCCCTGGGGACCTCGAAGGGTAGGGACTGGACCTTGTGACTTCTCTGGGTCCCCAAAACCCCCACTGGCATCATCCGGGCCCTATCTGGGTACCCAGCCCTGCCTGTGCTAAGCACTTTATAGCCACTATCTGCTGGAGAGATCTTTTTCACCACACAAATCAGATTATGCCACTTTCCAGCTTAAAATCCTCAACAGATCACCACCACACTCCTTTGTCCCACCCATAGGACCCAGCACAGTCCAGATGGAGCTGGTCCCCTCCAAGCTCCAACCACTCTGGCCTTCCGACCACTCAGACTCACCACAGGGCCTTTGCAAGTGCAGTCCTGCTGCCTGGAATGCTCTTCCTCTGTTCCCCTAGATTCCTTGTTCTCATCCTTTGATTGCAACTTCTCCGAGGAGCCCTTCCTGACCTCCCAAGATAGATCAAGTGCCCCTACTCTGCACCTCTACTGAGCACAGGGTGCTTCTGCCTCTTAACATTTATTATGGAAGTAATTTTACATTCACTCGTGTAATTAATTGACTCATATCTCTCTTTCTCCCATGAGGCCAGGGCCTGTGTTTCTTCTCCCCAGTGTTTCCCCACCCCGGGGCCTAGCACATAGTAAGTTCTTGATAAATACTCATTGAATGAATGAGTGTACTGCATCCTGGCATCTCCCCCAGACTCCCATTCTACAGGTGAGGAAACTGAGGCTTGCTCACCTGAGGTGGCACCTCAGCGCCCACCATGAGCCCCCAGGCACCTGCTGCAGCCAGATGGCAGCCACAAAGTAGTTGCTCAATAAACGTGTGGATGAGCGCGGACTCCAGTGGGACAAAGAAAGAGGAGGAGAGGGAGAGAAAGAGATGGACAGAGGAAGCAGGAAGGGCAGAGAGGGAAGGATAGAGGCAGGCAGAGAGAGAGAGAGAGCTGATGGCCACCACCCCCACAAACTACAACCCATCACTCAACAGACTCCAGCGAACGACAGCCCGGATCTGCAAGTCCTGTTCATCTTCCTGTTCAAGTTCCGCTGGAACTTCACCACCAACACGCCCGACCCCAGCGACCCCCAAACCCTTACAATAACTGGCTCCCCACAGTTATTATCTAGTCAGACCCCACAAGATACCGACCCTGCACAAACACGGACAGGTCTACACAGCCGCTGGAGCCGCTTCACCACCAGATCCCAGAACACAGCTGGACTCCCGAGGAACAAACCTGACCCTCCCCTACAGCCAGACCCCTAGAAGACCACCCAACAGCAGACCCTCCCTGGTCCCTGAAGCAGCCTCTTCTGAGACCTCAACCCCCCATCCAGTTCCCAGTCCCCCCAACATCCACAGGGGCTGCCGTCTCCCTTAAGCACCAGTGCTCTTGCATCATTTTCGGATGTGCATGGAGCCTGTGCTTTTCCATCCCATTAGTGCCAACCAGGTGACAACTAGCCGGACGTCAGCCACCAGCAGCTGCTCCACGTGGGGGACAGGGGCCGGGTCCCTGTCCCCCCCCATGGGGCAACACCCACGGAAGGAGCAGAGACACACGGCAGGAGGTCGGGAGCCCCGTGATGGGAGAAAGGGCAAGAAGTGAGGAGAAGAGTGGGCTTCGGGGAGAAGGCAGCTGCAGGAGGGCCCCCGAAATGAACGTCAGTATCGGGATCTGAAGGCTGATGCTCCCACACCCGACTCCATGGGGCCTGGCCCTGGATGCCACCTCCACCAGGCAGCCCTCCTGGCCCCTTCCCCAGGGCAATACCCTCCCCTTTGCTCCCCCTCAGGGCAACATCGTCAAAGGAGGCAGAAACTAAGAAGGGAGAGGAAGGGGACCCTCGGAAGGTGGAGAAGCCTGTTCTTCCCCTCCCCCACCGGCCGGCGCGTGGGGATCGGATGGGGCAGCCGGGACGGTGGCAAACAGAGAGACACGCAGGTTGGGGTCACACAGAGAGAAACCCCAAGGGCCGCAGACCCTCAGAGCCAGAGACCCAGAGACAGAGAGCTAAGACAGGGAGAGAGACACAGAAAGTGCTAGCACCAGGGTGGGAGAACCCTAAGAGGCAGAAAAGACTCAGAGACAGTGCGAGAGGGAAGGGACGTTGTCAGGAGAGGGGCTGAGATGGGCTGGGGGAGGTGGACTGGGTGTGGGGTTCCCGAGGCCCCCCGCCCTCTGGATGTTGACCAGCCTGGCTGGACCTCTACCTGTCTGCAAGGCTCACCTCTGGGTGGCTGTACCCCCAGCGAGTCCTGCGTGAGCCACATCAGACGCGTGAGGCCTCAAACTCCTCCGTGGTGGAGTCACCAGCACTTCTGTAGAGGTGACACCCTGGCCCCCGCCTGTAGTTCGTGGCTTTCCCCGCAGGGCTGCATCTCCCACCTCCCACCTGGTGTCTGCCGAGGGAGCAGGTGCTGTGGGCTGGCTCAGGCTCAGGGGGGTCACGGGGGAGCAAACAGCCCCACCAGGAGGGCACACGGGGAGGGCGACCCACTGATCTAGCCACTGGGGACCCAAGAAGGAGAGGGTCTGGGCTGGCCAAAGCTGCAGCGTCTCATTCCAGCCCCTCAAGACTCTTCTAGATAGATCCAGGGGCAAAAGGAAGAGGGCCTTTTCTCTCCTTACATTCGAGGACATTCTCCCGCCCAAATACCTTCTGTGGTTCCCCACTGCCTTGCAGATCTTCTGATTCCTCACTCTGAACATACCTTCTCTGCACAGCCTTCCCATCAGAGGAAACTGAGGCACAGAACACCAGGAGAAAGTGGGTCTAAATCTTTACAGTACGGGTTTTTTGAGTGGACATCGGTAAACGGGAATGGAAGGCATTCCAGGCAGAGGAAACAGCAATGCAAAGGCTCAAAGGTAAGAATCAGCATTTATACATTCAGGGAACCCTGGAAGGAGGAGGGACGTGGGCAGAGCTGCTTGCAGGAAAACTCCCACACATAACCCCGGGAGGCGGATGAACAGACTGCAGGGGCGGGACGGGGCCCTGGAGGTGGGGAAGAGCCTGAGGCACGCTTTGCATCCTCTTTCGGTGCCCAAAACCTGGCCTGATTTGACGAAGAATCACTCCGAGGTGGGATTGAGCGGGCCTTGATTTGGAAACAGCGGCTCCTGGTGGGCACCGTGTGGAACTGCACCCTCCTTCATGGGTTCCTTCAACAGACACTTATTGCAAGCCCAGAGGCCTTCCCGGTGTATTAAAATATTTTTTTTCAAAGTTATGAATATTGTTATAATTTTATAAGCCAGATACATACCTGATGATTTGGGGTTTGATTTATTTATTTATTTTTATTGAAGTATAGTTGATTTACAAAGTTGTGTTTGTTTCAGGTGTACAGCAAAGTAATCCAGTTATACTTACATACATATATATATTCTTTTTCAGATTCTCTTCCCATATAGGTTATTACAAAATATTGAGCAGAGTTCCCTGTGCTATACAGTAGGTCCTTGTTGTTTACCTATTTTATTTAAAATATTTTAAAATTCCTCCTTCCTATAAAATAAATTCACTTTAAGCAATAATCATGTAATGAACCAAATAACAATAATGGCCATAAAAGAAATGCAGGCAGTGAAAATTTAATTAATATTTTACGTAAATAATTGTCTGGTAACTACATGAATTTTAATAAAACTGAAATATCTGCAAACACTACAATTTGGGAAGCCACAAAATCGTACCATTGATGTACCATTTTATTTTCTTGATTCTTTCTTTATTGTTAAAACAAGGAACAATATAGAAAGAAGGTTTTATACACTTTTTTTTTTTTTTTTGGTTTTGGTTTGTTTACCGCGCCTCATGGCTTGTAGGATCTTAGTTCTCCCACCAGGGATCGAACACGTGCCCCCTGCGATGGAAGTGCGGAGTCCTAACCACTGGACCGCCAGGGAATTCCCAGGTTTCATACGTTTTAAATCTTACAATTTTATTTGTCAGTTATACCTCAATAAAGCTGAAAAAATAAAATTAAATAAGTAAAAAAATGCTTTAAAAAAGGTATTATTCAAATTCAGCACTACAGTTCATGGATGAGCTAATATTTACACTTGCCAACAAAAAAAATATTGTAACTCATGATTTGCAATACTTCGCTGTTTTAATAAGCATAATAAAATCAAATGGTCATAGAAAGTTATTATTATTATCTGAGTGACTACTAAGTGTCCAGCACTGTTCTAATCACTTTACACATCATAACCTCTTTTAATCCGCCCCCAAACCTGTGAAGCAGGCACTATTATTACCCCATTTTACAGATGAGGAGACTAAGGCACAGGGATCAAGGTCATGGCCCAAGGTCACACAGCAAGGAAGTAATGGAACTGGATTTGAACCCAGGCTGACTCCCTGTAGGATGTGTGTTCTTGACATATCAGAGTGGACTGGGGTCAAGAGGAGGGTGGTCAAGGACCACTTCCCTGGGAACATGGAAGGTTAACCAGGAGGAGTAGAGGAAGGGCATTTTAGTAAAAGGCAATGACAGTGGCAAAGACGCTGAGGCAGAAATAAGTTTGATGAGTTGGAGGAATAGAGAGGAGGTCCGTGGGGCTGGAGCCGAGTGAGGTGGGGACTGTAGTGGGAGATAAGGTGGGAGATGACAGCAGGGGCTGCATCATGAAGGGCCTTAGGGAACCACCAAAGGTTCTAGGCGAAGGAGGAGTGACTGATTTCCTCCCTTCTGTTGTGCAGCATCTGGCACCACGAGGAATTAGGGCTCTTTTGGGTGTAAACAACAGAAGCAGGAGACAGGATCTTACATAGGATGAGGGGTCTAGGCATCCTGGGTCTGCCCACCCCAGCTGTGTGGCCATTGACAAATTGCTTTACCTCTCTGTGTCTCAGTTTCCTCAACTGTGCAAAGGAGATAATAATAATACCTACCACAGAAGGAGAATTAAATAGGTTAATACATGACAAGTGGTTAGAATAAGGATCTGGCAGGTAGTAAGGGCTACATAATGTCACATATCATTATATTCCTTGTCACAACAAATATGGGCTCACATAACTGAGAGCCTGACAGCTTCAGGTGAGGTTTGATCCAGGTGCTCACATGACATCACCAAGTCTTCCTTCTGCCATCACAGGCTGCCTAGGCTTTATATTATGGCTCCACACAGCAGCTAAAGCCCCAGTCCCAACCCGGTGGTCCACAAAACTGCTACTGCAGTTTCTCCCACCCTCAAACCACGCCACCTAGGGCCAGATTGGGGGTCTCTTCCGGTTGCCCCAATGAAAGGAAAATATGCCTCCCCAGAATCCCCACCAAGTCTCCCTGCCTCTCATTGGCTCTAAATGGGCTACGTGTCCACTCCTGAGACAATCGCTGTACCCAAAAAGATGAGGTAGTGGCTGGGAGCTGGGGCTGGAGCCAGTCACAGCTGATGATGGGGGAGCATGGTCAGAAAAGAAATGCAAGGTCCTAACTCCACTTCACCTGGACTGTTGGGTTCTGTGCTGGATGCACAGAGAATCACCACCTTGCCTCAGCTTCCCCACACTGCCTCAAGCCCCCAAGTGCTACACCAAGTTCATTCCAGAGCAAAGACATGGGGAAACCAGCCTCACCCTCCCAGGGGTCATTTTTGGGCATTTCTTCCATCGACACCCCCCGCCCCCGAGTGACCCACACACCCTTTCCCAGCTCCCACCCTCAGCCCCCTGCCCCAGGGACAGATGAAGCAGTGCAGACAAGAGAGAGGCTGAGTTTATTTTGGCCATTTAGGACTTGCTGCCTGGGGACTCCTGGAGTCTTCTTCCTTCAGTGGCCAGAGGAAGGGGGTTCCTCAACATAAGCAACACCCACCTCCAGCTCCATAGGGACCCCAAGATACCAGCATGGGACCAGGCTACACAGCCTGTGAAAGTCTGAGAAGACCTATCTTCCCCGGGTCTTCCTCCATCACTCCCCAGCCAGGGAGGGCAGAATGGGTGCAGGCACTGTCTTGAAAGCTGGGAACACAAACAATGAAAAAAAAAAAAGGCAAAAATCTCTGCCCTCGAAGATAGGACAGGAAATAGACAAGGTAAATATGGAAATTATATGTCTTACATGAGCCGGTGATGAGTGCTAAGGAGAAAAACAAAACGGGAAAATTACAGTTGATTTCACCCACCCCATGGTTTTAAATATCATTTGTGTGCCATTGGTCAGAGGGTACAAACTTCCAGTTAGAAGATGACCACGTTCTGGAGATCTATTGGACAGCATGGGGACTGTAGTTAACAATACAGTATTATATACTTGGAATTTGCTCAGAGAGTAAATCTTCAATGTTCTCACCACAAAAAAGAAATGGTAACTATGTGACAGGACGGAGGGGTTAGCTAACACCATGGTGGTCATCATTTTGCAATATGTAAGTGTATCAAATCAACATGTTGTACACCTTAAACATACCCAATGTTATACATCAGTTATGTCTCAATACAGCTATGGGGGGCAGGGGAAGGAGTAAGGATTAACCTCAGGGAAAATCAAATGTAAATGTGTAACAACAGCTGATTGGTTAAATAAACATTGAACCATCCATCCAAAAACAAACAAAACATTTAAATAAAAATAATATCTTACTCCCAGAATCACCTACTTGCCTAGTGTGAAGAAACCCAACTAAAATACTGGGAAACACAACACAATGCCAGGTCTCTTTTGGAGAAAAAGATAAGATTTCTGAATAGCATATACTCTGGGTTAGCCCTTACTCTGATTGACAAGATGCTATCTTAGGATCAATTGCTATGGATGCAACTTAAAAATTCATTGTGTTTTAGCTCTAGACTTTACAAAATAAATATGCAATTTCAGGAAATTCTTTCATTACCAATGACAATAAGAGAGGGACCACATTCTGATATTTAAACTATTTCGTGTCTGGGGTGAGGATCTTTTCCGCTATCACTAAATATTTGGTATACACTCTCTTCCCTTTTTCTTTTTTTTTAATAAATTTTTATTTATTTATTTATTTTTTGGCTGCGTTGGGTCTTCGTCGCTGCGCACGGGCGTTTTCTAGTTGCGGCGAGCAGGGGCTGCTCTTCATTGTGGTGCGCGGGCTTCTCATTGCTGTGGCTTCCCTTGTTGTGGAGCACGGGCTCTAGGTGCGCGGGCTTCAGTAGTTGTGGCTCGCGGGTTCTATAGCACAGGCTCAGTAGCTGTGGCGCACGGGCTTAGTTGCTCCAGGGCATGTGGAATCTTCCAGGACCAGGGCTTGAACCAGTGTCCCCTGCATTGGCAGGTGGATTCTTAACCACTGCGCCACCAGGGAAGTCCTTCCCTTTTGTTTTGTCACCAACTAAAATTGGACTGCTCAAGAAACACTTAACTGTTATGACTATTTCATTGTTAACAATTATTGGCAGAAGTTATCTTCAGTGCTTTAAAAAAAACTAAATGCATTGGCTATCTAGACACTTTTTACAGCTTTGAAACATTTGCACATTTAAAGGAATGAGAGAAATTTGGCCAAGGAATTATTCAAGCCAAGCTGAAACTTAAAAAAAAAAAAAAATCACCCCTGTGCCACAATTCCCACGTCGATACCTCTGGTTGCATCCTCGCTGGCCTCTGTGCGGGTTTCACGAACATCTCAAAGGTAATATGACCCCGGTTGTCTTAGCCAGCTCAGTCCAAGACAAATCTGTTCTTACATTTACTCACCAGAAGCTCTGGAGTGGCCCTCAGCTCCTCTTTCTACACCCCACACCCAGTCCTGGCAGCTCTGCTTCAAAATCTAGCCAGAATCAACCCACTTGTTCCCACCCGTGCTGCCTCCACCTGGTCCAGCCCCATCGTCGCTCACCTAGACCGGCACAGTCACCTCCACCCTAGTCCCCAGGATCCCTCCCTCGTTCCCCAGTCTTTCCTCCCCAAAAGAGCCACCAGAGGGCACCTGTGAGCACCTGAGTCAGGTCCAACCTTCGGCTCCTGTCCTCGCCCCCACAGTCTGTCCTCCCTGCAGCAGCCACCAGAGGGTGCCTGTGAGCACCTGAGTCAGGCCCCGCCCCCTCCCCTACCTCCCACCTCCCTCAAGATTAAAAGCCCAAGTCTTCCCCAAGGCCCACGAGGCCCTGTACCACCTGCCCCATCCCCTCCCTGCCCTCCCCTCCTCCCTCTCTCCACCTCACTCTCTATGATCCAGCCACACGGGCCTCCTCACTGTTCCTCCAACACACCAGGCACAGTCCTGCCCCAGGGCCTTTGCACAGGCTGTTCCCTCTGCCTAGAGCACTCTTCCCCCAGATGTCACACACCTCCCTCCATCACCTCCTCAGGTCTCTCCTCAAAGTCACCTCCTCAGAAAGGCCTCCTCTGACCCCAAGGCTGAATGACCACACCCCTTCCCCAATTCACTCTCTCTGTTTCTTGCTTTGTGTAAATTCAGGACACTTATCACTACCTCCCATCTTGTTACTGACTGATTGACTTGTGTAGTGTCTGTCTCTGCCATTACAATGACATCTCCTGGAGGGCAAATATGGGTCCCCTCTGTGTCCCCAATGTCTAGAGCAGACCCAGCTGCCTGGGATCAAATCCCAACTCCACTCCTGCCCAGCAGGTGGGATCTAAAGCAAGTTTCTTGTCCTCCTGGGGCCTCACCTTTTCCATCTGGAAAGTGGAGATAATCATTGCAATCAATGAGCTTACCCACATGGTGGGCTTGGAAAGTGACTGGCACGCAGTAGATGCTCAATAAGTGCATGGCTGAGGGTCCACCATGGATGGCCAGGGGTCCTTGGCCAGGTGCCATTTACCCAGATGTGTGTGTACACAGGCAGGCGTGCACCTGTGTGTCCACACACCTGTGTGTCCATCTGCAGGCATGGCACACACACAGGGGCAAAACATGTCAGCCACTCCGGGCCTGGCCTGGCTCCAATCTCCTCCCTTCAGGCCTGATGCCCAGGGACCCTGCTCCCAGCCTGGCACAAGCTCCACCCCTCCCCACCAGTTCACCTGGCTCAGGAGTGGGGTCTCTATCTGAGCTGAGGGCATCCATCCATCTCTGAGGCTAAAGGTGATGAGGTCAGCAGGGTCTCAGCTGGGGGTCCCCTGCTGCTCCCATGAGACCCACGTTCTTTTTTTTTTTAATTTTTATTGAAATATAGCTGATTTACAATGTTGTGTTAGTTTCAGGTGTACAGCAAAGTGATTCCGTTATACATATATAGAGAAGGAGACCCTCATTCTTTTGAGGATTCCACAGGAATGGTACTGGGAGGGGACCCTCTTCAGCTCCACAGAAGACTCCTCCCCTCCATCCCAGTCCCCCCTGGGGTCAGGATTCTTCTCCCACCCATGTGGCTCCATCCCCAAGCTCCCCCACCTCTGAGGTGTCCACCTGACCCATGCGGACAGATGGGCTGGGGGTGTGAGAGGAGCAGACCCAGGGGAAGCAAGAGGGACAGGGAGAGTTATGAGGGACAAGTTCTCCTGCCCCCTGCCCTCTACGCCCCCCCCCAACTCACCTGAAGTTGCCAAGGCACCAACACTGGGCAAGCTTCTACCATTCTGGGGGCAGTGGAATCAGGGCAGGGTCACCCTTCCTCCCCGGGACGCTGAGCCCTGCAGCACAGCGTCTGCCCGACCCTCCAAGCACAGGGCTGATGGGAGAGCATCAAACTCAGCCCCTCGGAAAAGCAGTATGAGCCCACCTGGCTGATGAGGTTTTCCCACAGATCAGGGACCACTTATATATGCCCTGCTCTTTCTGGGGCCTGAGTCTAGGAGTGGAGGAGCAAGGGACGGGTGTCACCACTGCAGCCACCTGTACCCCCTCCCGTGGTGTCCCCCCCCCTTCTGGGCCTCAGTTTCCCAAACACACTTGGGATCCACACACCAAAGCTTCATGGAGAAGCAGCAGGGATGGGGGAGGCAAAGCAGATCCCACCCAGCCTCCACAACCCCAGGTAACAGGTGGGAGGAAGCAGGGGACAGGGGAATGACAGTGTTCACAGGCAAACACTCAATTGTCCATGGTGGTCACTTACCATCCACAGCCAGATGCCCGGCCATCCATGGTGGACCCTCAGCCACTCACAGAGGGACACACTGCCTTCAACAGGTGGGCTTGAAACCACTCTGTTGGGGAAAGGGAGAGAGTCATTTCCACACTGTATTCATTTCCTCTAACTGCCATAACAAATTACTACAAACTTTGCAGCTTAAACAACACAGGTTTATTATATTACAGTTCCAGAGGTCAGAAACCCCACCCAGGGCTCACCAGGATAAAAAGGTGTCCACAGGCTGTATTCCTTTCTAGAGGTTCCTGGGGAGGATCTGTTTCCTTGCTTATTTGGGTTATTGGCAGATTTTAGTTCCTTGTGGTTGTAGGACTGAGTTTTCCATTTCCTTGCTGACTGTCAGCTGAGAGCCACTCCCAGATTCTAGAGGCACCTGCACTCCTTGGCTCGTGCCCCCCCCCCCCATCTTCAAAGCCTGAAGCAGCAGATCAAGTCTCTCGCACCCTTCATATCTCCCTTCATCTTCTCCCATCTCACTTCTGACCCAGCTAGAAAGGGTTCTCTGATTTTAAGGGTCCATGTGATTAACGTGAGCCCACCCAGATAATCCAGGACCACCTCCGCTTCTCAAAATCAGTAACCTTCATCACATCTGCAGAATCTCTTTTGCCATGAATATGTAGGGAACATACTCAAGGTTCTGGGGATTAGGACGTGCACAACTTTGGGTTAGGCAGGCATTATATGCACATGGACACCACACAGGTAAGTACAGGTCTGTGGCTAGCAAATTGTACCTGTATGCAAATTAGAACAAGTCACCTTGTCATCACAGTAGACTTCAAAGTCATCACAATGGACTGACTTTGACAGAATGAGACCCTTGACTGCCCTCTGCTGGAAAGTAGTCAAAATAAATAGACAAATCAACCGTGTTTCTGCAGTGAATGAAACCCCTCAAAGGTGGAACCCTAGTGCAGAGAAAACACATACAAACCAACTTAGTCGAACACTTGCATACTTACAGCCCACAGTGAAACTAGTTGACATAGCTCACAAAATAGTTTGGTATGGGGACTTCCCTGGTGGTCCAGTGGTTAAAACTCCGCTCTCCCAATGCAGGGGGCCCAAATTCCATCCCTGATCAGGGAACTAGATCCCGCATGCCACAACTAAAAAAAAAAAAAAAAAAAATCCCGCATGCTGTAACTAAGACCCGGCACAGCCAAATAAATAAATATATATATTTTTAAATAGTTTGGTTTTGAGCCATTGGTGCAAGTGTGGAGTCTAGCATTAAGTGAAGATGTCCAATGGAGGGGGGTGGACAGCTTGTCCTGCGGGAGCCTGTGGACATTGTGGGCAGCTGACCAACAGTTGCTAAGGGGTCACACACAGAGTTACAGAAGGGCTGGAGGATGGCAGGCAACAGGAAATAGCCACTGGGGTGATGCGTGAGTGGACACCCTCAGAAGTGAAAACTCTCGGATGAGGCTTGGGTCCTGCCTGCAGACATTCATTTATCGAGTGTCAGCCATGTGCCAGGCACCGTTCTAAGGCAAGTGGTGGATAAGACAGATGTGAGCCCACCTTGCCAGTGGGCCCTTTCTTAAGCCAAGGAACAGAGAAACAGTCCCTAGATCGCCATGGCAGGGGACAAGAGGGTGGCCATGACCATCCCTCCGTTCCTGAACAGCACATTCTACTGAAAACAATGCAGGGAAAAGCTATATAGTTCCCAAGCTAGCCCACAGTAGTCTACTTAGCCCATAAGGCAGGTGAAAGTGATGGGATAGATGGGAAGTGATGGGGGGAGTACAGACAGGTAAGGAAGAGAAATGTCCCATAAGGAGGAGGTCAATTTCCATAACTAGACTGATGGGCTAGCCTGAAGGTTATGGTCTCTAACCATAAGTTTGCTTCTTTTGAGAAGTGAAAACATTTCTTAGCATCAAACCCTTTAAGTTTTAAACTGACAGCTCAGTGCCCAGTCACTCACCAGCAAACGTGTGTGGGGTACTGAAGGGGGAAAATAGCCACAATATTTGGTAGCTCCCCCATCAAGATATGGATTCTGTTTCTCTTCCTCCTGAATCTGTATTTGACCATGTGATTTGTTTGGCCGATGAAACTTTAGCAAACATGACACAAGGGGGAGCTAAAGTGCTAGCAGGCTCTCTGCTTTTCCTGGCAAATCTGCAGCTACTGTGGAAATGAGTTCAAGCTAACCTGCTGGAGAGACCACATGGAGGAGAACCAAGGCACCCTAGCCAACAGCCTGCGACTACCAGACACACGCATGGAGCCCTCCATGATCATCTGGCATTTGGCCCCAGCCAACCCACCAGCTAATTGCAGTCCCATGAGTGACCCCAAGCAAGACCAACAGAAGTATCACTCAGCTTAACTCAGCCCAAATCTCCAACCCACAGAATCAAGTGTTAATAAATGACCATCTTTTAAGCCTTTACATGTTAGTGTAGTTTGTTACACAGCAAAGGCTAACTGCTACAATGTTGAAACACAGTCTCTTTGAAAGGAGACACACAAGCTCTCTAATGTGCAGCCACTAACTCTCTTAACAATAACCACACAAAAACATTGGTGTGGTCAATGTGTAAGTTTCAGTGCCAGAAATTCTAATTTATTCATCCTATAATTTATTCATCCTGCCATCCACTAGGTGGCAGGAATTCTTCACCTGGCTCAAACTTCCACTTAAGCTAGAAGTACAGGCTAAGGAATCAATTTGTGTTTCCACTTAAAAAAAAAAAAAAAAAACTTTTATCTTGCAATCATTATCTTGATTTTGCAGATGAGGAAACCTAGGCATGAGGAGGTTACACCTCTTGCTTGTGAGGGATGAAGCCAGGGTTTGCATCCAGGCTGACTCTACAATTAATTACTACATCGGACTGACACCCTGCTCTATCACTGATTATCTGTGTAACCCTGAGCAAGGCGCTACACTCTTATGCCTCAGTTTCATCTCGTGTGAAATGAGAGAGCTGAACTAAAACCAGAGGTTCCTAACCTGGAATGAACAACCATGATACCATATAACTGTCCAAAAAAATCTTGGGGGTAAATATATTTGGAGAGGGGGAGTTGGGGGCAATGGATTGGAGGTGGTCTTTAAATTCAGTTAATTCCCAAATGAGTCTATGATTCAGAAAAGGTTAAGAAACATTGTATACTATCCTCCAGAAGACCTATTCCAGGAATCAAGTTCCTATTCAAGTTGATACCAAATGCTATAATTACAATTGTAAAATTACAATTGCAGAAACCATGCAAGCCTTACAGAGAACAGTCTCAGGGACAATGTGGTCCATGACACAGCAGTACTGAACTGTGGTCAGGGTTAAGCATGACCCTGGTCTTAATTCCAAGCTTGAATGGAATGCCTCTTTCTAACACACCCTGCACCCTTATCTTGGAACTAGACCAGTTCTGGGCTTGTCCCACGAGTCACGACCTGCCCGGGGTGGAGGGCGTGCTTTCACCCTGCCCCATGCAAGGTTCTGTTGCTATAGCTTTAACCTCTGAGCCCTACCTATCCACACCCTGAGAAAGCAGTTAGTGATGATTACAGGAACTGCCAAAATAGTCTACAGCAGATTCTGTCTGAAGCAGCCCTTGCCTAATTTTCCAGGAGTCTGACTCATTGTAACTGTTTCTGGTGGCTTGATGTTTCCCCAGAATGAGTTGCTGTCTCTCACAACTGCTCACCCCCAGCCTCCTCTCCGTTCTGTGCCAGCTCCTATCTGCCCCTGCCTGGACTTCCCACAGCCAACAGGTCCTCCTACTTGCCTCCAAATCTGCACACCAGCCTGACGTCAAAAGCACCTACAGCTGTTCACAGCCACTGGCCTCAGGTGTCCCGAGCGAGATCCCCCTTCGCATGACAGCCCAGTTCACTCTAAGCTGGTCATAAAGTTTGCTATGTGGTGCAAGTGTGCAAACTTTTCCTTTGGGCGGTGGAATTTTTGTCAAGCAACATCTTACGGAAACTCAAACAATGCGAAAGCCTTTGGGATGGCAGAAACTTAGGGAGAGCACCGCATCTTGGGGGGCAAGGGGGGGCACCCGCAGGCAATCAGGTAAGTATGCAGAGTTCACGCGTGGGTGGTCTGGGGGAAATCAAGAAAACAGAACTGGTTTCCCCAAAGAGTTGGCCCCAGGAAGGTGGGTAAGAGCGAGGGTTCAGCGGGCAGGAACTCAGGCCAAGAAGCAAGCATGAGAACACAGGCCCTGGGAATTTGCAGACATCTCGGGGAGGGCGCTGGGCTTCCCGCAGGTCGTGGGAGTGAGGCAGGCGCCAAAGCTCCGAGGCCTGAGTAACCCCAGCTGACATCTGGATAACAGCTGTTATACAAAAGAGCCTGTCCCAGCCAGAGAGCAATAACCCCAGCAGGGCTTTCAAACACCCAGCAGGGTTTTTTTAATAGCTTTAGAGAGATTCTTTCACAACAACAAACTCACTAAGAGCCACCGGCTCAGCTGCAGCATGGACACACCCCGAGACACACATGTCCAGCACATATAATAATAGCCCAATATTTCATGCATGTGCAGTATGCATCAGACAGGGTACTATCACTTTACACATAGTAATTCATATAATTCTTATAACAACTCCTTGGGGTCAATGCTATCATCATTCCCATAGCAGGCAAGGGAATTGCTTCAACACCCTCCCAGGGTGAAAGCCCAAGCCACCCCTATCCTTGCCCATAGAGCCTTGCATGACCTGGCCCATCCCCTCCCTGCCCTCACCTCCTCTCTCTCTCTCCCTCGCTCATTCTGTTCCAGTCACATGAGCTCCCCAAGTAAATTCCTGCCCCAGGGCCTTTGCATGTGCTCCTCCCTTTGCCAAAGAGGCTCTCCCCACCGAAGCACTGCACAGCTCACGCCTCACCTCCTTCCATTCTTTACCCACAAATGTCACCCCCCTCCCCACATGCACATACACAGCACTTAACACCATCTAGCATGTTGCATACTTTTATCCCCTCATCTCTATTGTCAGCATGGCCCACCAGAGCAGGGATTTGTGTCTGTTTTGTTCACTGCTGTGCCCCGAAGTGCCTAGGACAGTGCCCAGCGCACAGTGGGTGTTCGGCAAGTATTTGCAGAGTGAATAATCCCCGATGAAAGAGGACAAGGAGACAGGGAGAAACTGGGCGACGTACCCAAGGCCCACAGTCCTTAGAAGCTGCACTCGAACCCAGACAGTTGAATTCCCAGGCTTCCTAGTCACTGCGCTTCTTTTCCCTAAACACATTCCTGCGCACACCCGCAAACGCGCACAATGGCTAACACACTCGTAAATGCATGCCGCTTGCCGCCAGGAGCATCTGCGGCTGGCTTTCCCACAAGCACGCCCCCTCACTCAGGCCCACCCTCAGCCCCCAGACTCCTGGCCCCCAGCGCTCACCTCCTCAAGCCCCTCGCCCCAACACCCCAGGCAGGGAAGAGCCCTCGGTCTGCACCCTGGAGAACTTGAGCTCAGCCTCCTAGGGCATCAGGCTGCTGTTGTACCAGGGCGTCCGTGCGTGAGCGGCTCCGGGCCACCCACCTGGGATCCGGGCTGATGGTGGCCAGGTCCAGCGCCTCGTCCTGGGGAGGGAAGACCCAGGAGAGTTGCTGGTGTGGCCAAGGGCGCGGCCACACAACCCCCCCTTCCCATCTCCTGCGCCTTCTCAATCGCCGTGTCCCCATAGCACCCTCACCCTGGCGCACCTAGGGCACGTAGTGCAGGCTGTTGAGATCCCACTGTCTTTAGGTCCCTTCTCCCATCAACCCAGGCCCTCATCCGAGCCCGGCTCCCCGTGCTTCTCCAGCTTCCAGGTCTGAGGCAGGTAGCCGCCCACCGTGGCACAGGGCAGGCTGCAGAAGAGCACAGCCTTCCCTATCGCCCGCCCCGTCGTTGCCTCCCATCCTCCTTGGACCCCGGGGTCCCCTCAGGCTCCTCCCTCAGCCCAAGCCCTGCCCCCTCCCGGCCTCAAGTGCAACGTCGCCTTCCAGGACAGGTGCACAAGTCAGCACCAAGGCATCGCTGAGACTTTGCAAGAAGACCTTCCACCTTGAAGACCTCGCCTCCTAGGTCTCCTTCCAGGACCTCACCCCAGCCAGGCCCCCCCCCACCCCTCCGGTCTGCAAGAAGGGCGAACTGTGGCCCCCTCACCCGCAATGGTCCCTCCCCATTGCAGCCTAGGCCCCGCCCTCTGGCCCCTCCCAGTCACCTACAGCTTCGGGGTGCGATGCACTTGGCCACGCGCCGGCTGGCGAAGACACCCGGGTCGTCCTAGCTATCATGGTCCCTTCAGCCCCCGGAGCCTCTTCTGCCTTTCAGCCGCTCCCGGAGCCTCCCAGGCCGCGCCCGCACCTGCCCCGCGTCCTGCCCTGCACGCATCGCGCCCCACGGCCGGCGCAGAATGCAAGCATCCGTCTGCGTTCCGGGTGCCGCTGCGCTGGTTCTCGACGGGGAAGGGGTGGAGCTCACGTGGTGCAGTCTGAGAGCACCTAGCCGCCCCGAGTGCAGGACCTGGCGCAGCCGGAAGGGCGCGCGGGCCTTGCCCACCAGCTCAGGTGCCCTTGGGCCTCGGCCCGCAAGATGCTGCCCGGGAAGAAGGGGAGGTGTGGACCCCGAGTCGCCGCCGCCTCCCCACGCACAACACGCGCCCCTGAGCCTCACTGGATCCTGCGGGGTCAGGGGGCGCTTTGAAGCAAGTCAAGCCCTCCACTGCCCTTCCTGCCCATCCATCCGGGCAGAAGTAGCGGGCGCGGTGCAGAGCTGAGCTTGCCGACCCATCTAGAGAACCTGGTTTAAACCAGAGGAGCCCCAGCCTGCCGGGCTCAGATCAGGGACCCCTAAACCTACCTCTGACTTTTTAGAGACCTTGTACAGAGCGCCTAGATGCCTCCACTTGTCCCCACGCCCCAACCCCTGGAGCCATTCATTTCTTGAATGAACATGTGTTGAATTGTTATTGTGTTTAGACCCAGTGTTGGGGATACGGGGACGAAGAAGCAACCATAGTCTCTGCCCTCTTGAAGCTAATATCCTAGGGGAGCTCGATGGACAAGGAAGAGACAAAAATCATAATGACAGATTGAGGTAAGGGCCACCAAAGAAATAAACAGGGAACAGTGCGAGAAAAGACAAGTGGTTGTAGCTGGGATGTCGTCTTCTCTGAGGAGGTGGCATTTGAGCTCAGATCTGAAGGACGGTGGAGCTCACGGTTCAAAAAGCCAGGGGAGAGCACACCAGGCAAGGGGCTCTGCAGGTGCAAAGGCCCTGAGGCTGGAACAAGTTTTGCCATCAAGGACCTTGCTCCTCAGCCTTCCCTTCTTCCTCTCCACTGACTCTTCCCCCCTTAGCCTCAGAGATTCTCCATCGTCCTGAGAATCCCTTTCTTGCCCTGCCTCTTCCCGCCCCATCCCCCCATCATGGACAAGTTTCTAGAAAGCATGAGCTAACCTGAATGTCTATCAACAGGGGATTGGAATGAGATATATATGACTGAGGGTTGGGATAGAAACATCTGTTTGTAGGAGGGAAATAGGAAGTTTGTATGACCCTGTCTGGGGGGCTGGTGATGAAAGGTACTTTAATATCTAGCAAGGCAGATAACTTAAAATTGCCTACCTTCCACTTTCTGGGGATGACGGTGATGATCTAGATCTTGATCGAGGTTGGATTACACGGGTGTCTGCATTTCTCCAAAGTCAGGGGATGTACACAGAAGACTTGTCTGTTTCTTGCCTGTTTCACCCCCTTCCCCAATAGCAAAGAAACATAAGATATTGAACTCTTAGGTAGTGATGTCCACGCTGAAGTGTTTAGGGGTAACGGGTGCTGATCGCTGCATCCTAAAAATAACGTGGATTGATGGATGGAGAGAGAGGGGGAGGGAGGGAGGCATATCTGATAAAGCAAATATAGCACGATGTTAATTGTCAGATCTAAGGGTGGGCAGGCCAGTGTACAATTCTTTCCATTTTTCTGTATGTATGAAAATTTTTATAATGTTGAGAAAATTTGTCTTCCCACAGCAGCTACAGGTCATTTTTCTATTAAAGTGGGCCCAGCAAGCCAACCCTGGTGCAGACCTGTGTTGGGGAAGGGTCCCTGAGGGTCTTTCTTAGTCCTGCAAGTGTAAGGGAAATATGAGGAAGCTTTCATAGGTCGAGATGGGCTGTTGGTCCCCCGGGTGCTGGAGGAGACTCAGGGATGGAGATGGGGCCATGGGGAAGATACAGGAGTGGGAATTTGGTGAGGGCTGGTTCGGAGTGGCCAAAGGAAGAGCCAGAATATTTGTTTTAAGCACATCCATTAGTTTGAAAATGGGCAAATGACCTGAACAGACATTTCTCCAAAGAAAATACACAAACAGCCAACATGAATAGATGCTCAATGTCCCTAGTCATTAAGGAAATGCAAATCAAAACCACAGTGATATATCACTTCACACCCAGTGGGATGGCTAGAATCAAAAAGTCGAATAAATACAAGCGTTGGCAAGAATGTGGAGACATCGTAACCCTCATACACTGCCATTGGGAATGTAAAATGGTTCAGCCGCTTGGAAGACAGTTCGGCAGTTCCTCAAAATGTTAAACATAGAGTTTCCATATGACCCGGAAATTATACCAAAAAGAATTGAACACAGGTATTAAAGCAAATATTTGTCCAGGAATGTTCATAGCAGCATTATTCACAATAGCCGAAGACAGAAACATCCCAATCCCCATCAGTGGATGAATAGATTTAAAAAAAAAAAAAAAAGTGCTATATACATACAATGGAATATTATTCAACCATAAACATGATTAAAATACTGATATATACTACACATGAACATCGAAAACATTATGCTTAATGAAAGAAGCCAGTCACAAAAGGCTACATATTATATGATTCCATGTGTACAATATTCTGGAAAAGGTAAACTGTAGTAACAGAGAACAGATCAGTGGTCGCCAGAGGCTGGGGATGGGGGCATATTCTGTATCTTGATTGAGGTGGTGATTGCATAACTGTACACATTTGCCAAGCATCAGAATTGTATACGAAAATTGGATTTTACTGTATGTAAATTATACCTTATTTTTTTCATGAAAGCAGGGAAGGAGCCAGTAGAAAAGACACACTATGTGGTAAAAATAATAGCTGAATAGGAAAGGAAAGGCTGTCTATGCTCTGCAGATCCACTTCCTCCTTCCCATCCTCTCATCCAGCCTCGAACTCTCTCCCTGATGGGACCCTGCTCCCTTGACTGGTTGAGTACCAGGTAAATGGCTAGCTCCCCCACCTGAGTCCCTTGGATGCTGGTGAATGCTCTCTCCTGCTTGAGATTCACAGCTCTCTCTTATGCAACCTCTCCAGCTTGCCTCCTCCATCTCCATCTCTGATGGCTCCTGCTCTATCTATCTCCTCCCTTAACTCCTCACCGCCCCCACCTGGGCCATCCTGTTTGTGGTTTCCAGGCTGCCAACATGTCAACCACACCCAGTTCCCCCCACCCACCCAGGCATCTCTTTTTTTTTTTTTTCTTTTAATTTTATTTATTTATTTATGGTTGTGTTGGGTCTTCGTTTCTGTGCGAGGGCTTTCTCTAGTTGCGGCAAGTGGGGGCCACTCTTCATCGCGGTGCGCGGGCCTCTCACTGTCGCGGCCTCTCTTGTTGCGGAGCACAGGCTCCAGACGCGCACACTCAGTAATTGTGGCTCACGGGCCCAGTTGCTCCGCGGCATGTGGGATCTTCCCAGACCAGGGCTCGAACCCGTGTACCCTGCATTAGCAGGCAGATTCTCAACCACTGCACCACCAGGGAAGCCCTCACCCAGGCATCTCTTGACTTTGATCTGTACTAGCACGACCTCCTAAGTTCTCCACGAGATATTTCTACCAGTACGACCTGGGATCCATATCTGACTCACACTGTGCCTTGCGGTTGGCCGAACCCCCAGTCTGGTTCCCACATGACCGGTGCTCTGAAGTCTCAAGATACTGTTTGGCAGGACTTCCCTGAACTTTGTGTGTTCAAGAACCTTCCGTGGGATTAAAGACCTAAATTTAAAAGTTAAAACTATAAAACTTTTAGAAGAAAACATTAGGGGAAATCTTCATAAAAGTTTGAGAAATCTTCATGGTGTTGAATTTGGCAACAATTTCATGTATAAGACATTAAAAGCGCAGGCAACAAAAGGCAAAATAGATTCATTGAACTTCATCAAAATTGAGAACTTTTTTGCATCAAAAAACACTATCAGGGCTTCCCTGGTGGCGCAGTGGTTAAAAATCCGCCTGTCAATGCAGGGGATACGGGTTTGAGCCCTGGTCCGGGAAGATCTCACATGCCGCGGAGCAACTAAGCCTGTGCGCCACAACTACTGAAGCCTGTGCTCCGCAACAAGAGAAGCCACCGCAATGAGAAGCCCTCGCACCGCAACAAAGAGTAGCCCCCGCTTGCCACAACTAAAGAAAGCCCGTGCACAGCAACAAAGACCCAACGCAGCCAAAAATAAAATAAATTTTTAAAAAACACTATTAATAAAGCAAAAAGACAGCCTACAGAATGTGAGAAAATATTTGCAAATCCTATACCTGATAAGGGATTAATATCCAGAATATATAATGAACTCTTACAACTTGGCAACAACAATAAAAGTTCAAAACTGATCAAAGAACTTGAACAAACATTTCTCCAAAGAAGGTATACAAATGGCCAATAAGCACATGAAAAGATGTGTAATAGCATTAGTCATTAGGGAAATGCAAATCAAAACCACAATGGGATACTACTTCACATCTACTAGGATGGCAATTTATTTTTTTTATAAATTTATTTATTTTATTTATTTTTATTTTTGGCTGCGTTGGGTCTTTGTTGCTGTGCGTGGGCTTTCTCTAGTTGCGGCGAGTGGGGGCTACTCTTTGTTGCAGTGCACAGCCTTCTCGTTGAGGTGGTTTCTCTTGCTGCGGAGCACGGGCTCTAGGCGTGCGGGCTTCAGTAGTTGTGGCTCGTGGGCTCTAGAGCACAGGCTCAGTAGTTGTGGCACACAGGCTTAGTTGCTCTGCGGCATGTGGGATCTTCCCGGACCAGGGCATAAACCCGCGTCCCCTGCATTGGCAGGCGGATTCTTAACCACTGCACCACCAGGGAAGCCCTAGGATGGCAATTAAAAACAAAAACAAAACAAAACAAAATAACAAGTATTGGTGAGAATGTGGAGAAATTGAAACCCTCTTGTGTTACTGGTGGGAATGTAAAGTGGAAAACAGTTTGGCGGTTCTTCAAAAAATTAAACTGAGAGTTACCATAGGACCCAGCAATTCTACTCCCAGGTATATACCCAAAGGAACAGAAAGCAGGAACTCAAACAAATATCTGTACATGACTGTTCATAGCAGCTTTATTCACAGTAGCCACAAGCTGGAAACAACCCAAGTGTCCATCAACAGATGACCCAATAAATAAAATGTGGTCCATCCATATAATGGAATATTATTCAGCCTCCAAAGAGAATGAAATTCTGACACATACTGCATCATGGATGAACCTTGAAAAACATGTAAAGTGGAAGAACCCAGACATGAAAGGACAAATATCGTATGGCCCCATTTACATGAGATCCCTAGAGGAGTGCAATTCACAGAGATAGAAAGTAGATGGTGGGCGCCAGGGGCTGGGGGAGGGGCTGGGGAGTGAGTGTTTCATGGGGACAGAGTTTCAGTTTGGGAAGATGAGAAAGTTCCAGAGATGGATGGTGGGGATGGTTGCTCAACACTGAGAATGTACGTAACGCCACTGAATTGCACACTTAAAAATAGTCAGTGGTAAATTTTATGTTATGTTATTTTACCGTAATTTTAAACATTTTAAAAGAGCCTGCATGGCTCTCTCTTACTACTTCATTGAACCTGAACGTTTCCGCCCTCCGCTCTAGCCGGGCTGGGCCCCTGGCCTTCCCTCTAACCAACCCTCACGCACTTTTATACATGTGATGCCCTCCACTGGGGGCACTGTCTCCACCCCTCTCTGTCTCCCCTAATCCACCAGCCCTGCCTTGCAGACTCTCAGACATGCTCCCCCGTGGAGAATCAGGGCAAGGCAGCAAGGTGGGGGCTTGTCCTGGGACCCGAGACCAGATGGGAATAGCTAAGCTAGTATCGGTGCAGGAAGCTGAGGCAGGAAACCATCCTTAGTATAGTTAGAGAAGCTCCTCCCCACGGCAGCTGCAGGTGCAGCTTGAGAAGCCAGAGGTGGGGGAGGCAGAGACAGAGGTAGGGGGCGGACCCTCGGAGCCCTGTCAAGGGCCCCAAGGTCAAGATGTCCCAGAGATGATGCATTCTCTCTGCGTTCTCAACTATGTCCCAGCATCCCTGTCTCATTGGCAATAACAGCGACACCAGTAATAATAACAGCCCGGGGGCAGCCCGCTTTGCATCTGCCTCCACTTCCCTGTGCCATTCTAGACTGTGCCCACCAGGGCCACACAGGGGCAAGACCTGGAGTGACCGAGTCCCTGGGATCCCCACAGCCAGAGATGCTGGGAGAGGCCAGAGCGGGTGGGCAAAAGGAGGTGGAAGGTGAAAGGCCAGGGGCTGACATGCTGGAGGGGCCGCAGAAGGAGGCTGGGCAGAGGCCTGGCAGCTGGACCGAGGGGGCCTGGCCAGCAGTGTGTGTTTACTTTAGGAAGAGCGGGGCCAATCTGCGGCCTCCCACTGTGACCCTGGACTCAGGGGTCCGCGGGGGATCAGATGTTTCTCTCCTGAGCTAATCTCTGGGCTTCATCCCAGGGGACTCTCTGGCCTTCCCAGAAGACACGCCCACCTCGAGAACCCTCAGACATCAAGAGACATTATCCGGGTTCAGGAATCCTTCCTCTCCACGCCCCCAGGAGCCCGGTCAGCCCCACAAGCCCAGCCCCCAGTCCCGCCTGGACTGACCCCATCCAGCCTCATCCTGAGCTCCTAATTTGGCTGGGTTGCCCAGAGTTTGCAACCCCACTGGGCCACCCCAGAGAGAGCCGTGGGACGCCAGCCTTGTTCTCAGTGCCCAGGTCCTGGGAAGAAGAGGAGGAGGAGGAGAAGCAGGAAATCTTTGATACTTGGCCAGAAGTCTCTGCCTGAAATTCCACCATTCAAGTTTCCCCTTTGGGTTAAGGCAGTGTTTCCTTTATCTATTCCAGGACCCCCCTAGACCCCCAGAAATGCTTCAGAGGGCAAAAAATGTCAAGGGGGGCACATAAGTTCTGGAAAGCTCTGAGCATATGAAAGGCTCTGAGAAGACCCGCACGGAACGGCCCCATTTAGCTCTACTTCATCCCCACACTTGGCTCTGGTTCCACGGAACATACTCTGGGCATCCAAGGCCCCAATTAAATGCCCACTGTGACAGCCCAGAGGGGTAAGGGGGGCCATCAAGCTACAGAGGGAGTAAGTCATTTCGACTGAACCTGGAGGGAAGGGACGTGGGGGACAAAAGCCCTGCATGCCACCCTCGGTTAGAGACCAGAAACATCCCCAAAGCACGGGAAGGGGGCTCAGCCCTCACTGTCACCACCTTGCTCCTTGCTCCAGGTCCTGGCTATCTGATCAAACCCCTGCACCCAAGACCTCAGATTCCCCCAGAGCCATGTCTCCGGCTCTTCCTACCCCCATGTGGCCACGGCGCGGGCCACTGTGCCCATCCACAGAGCTCTAACGGAGGTATCACAGGCATTATCAGCCAACTGAACGCCATGCGGTCACATTATAAAGACCAACGACAGGAGTTAGACTTTGTTTGTTTATCAGATTAGCAGTGACTTTTTTTTTTTAATTGGGGTATAGTTTTTCTACAATGTTGTGTTAGTTTCTACTGTACAGCGAAGTGAAGTTCCCTGTGCTATACAGCAGGTCCTCATTAGTTATCTATTTTATACACATTAGTGTATATGTGTCAATCCCCATCTCCCAATTCATCCACCACCCCCCTTCCCCCCTTGGTGTCCATACGTTTGTTCTCTACATCTGTGTCTCTATTTCTGCCTTATAAACCAGTTCATGTGTACCATTTTTCTAGATTCCACGTATATGCGTTAATATACGATATTTGTTTTTCTCTTTCTGACTTACTTCACTCTGTATGACAGTCTCTAGGTCCATCCACGTGTCTACAAATGACCCAATTTCGTGACAGGAGTTAGACTTTAATGAACACCTTCATCTATTATTCCTGACACCAGGAGGACAGGCGGGTGAGGATTCGAACCATGGATCAAACATGATCGATCAGGGAACAGTTAGCAGCTGAGCGATCCTGGGGCAGTGAATCAAACTCACCAGATCTCATCTGGAAAATGGGGCCAGCAAATGAGTCCATCTCTGGATGACGGTGGGGATTCTGTAAGATATGGAACCCAGGACCTGGCCTGCTCTTGTGCTATTTTGTCCTTCTGTGGAGTCTCCGGCCCCTCCTCTGCCCACAGCCCTCCAGGGCTCCCACCTCCCTTGGGGTAAAAGCCCAAGTCCTCCCCAAGGCCCACAAGGCCCTGCACGACCTGCCCCCATCCCCTCCCGGCCCTCACCCCCCTTCCTCTGTCCCCCTCGCTCACTCTGCTCCAGCCACGTGGGCCTCTGAATGATACCAGAACAAGTCAAGCACAGCCCAACCTCAGGGCCTTTGTACCGGCTCTTCCCTCTGCCTCTTCCCCCCAGATCTCCCGCACTTCCATCGGGTCGTGTTCAAATGTCACCTCCTCCAGGAGGTCACCCATGATGTCCCCACGCTAAAACAGCCCCATGGACTAGGTTGGATAGGGTCCCCCCACCAAATTCACATCCACCCAGAACCTGTGAATGTGATCTTCTTTGGAAACAGGGTCTTGATGTCATCAAGTTAACATGAGGCCACACTGGGCCCGAAGTCCATCATAAAAGGGGGGGAAATTGGGTACACGTACACAGGGAAGAAAGCCATGTGACAAGGGAGGCAGATGCATCTGCAAACCAAGGAACTCGCAGGGTCACAGGCAACCAGCAGAAGCTAGGGAGGGGCAAGGAAGGATTTTTCCCTGGACCCTTCAGGAAGAGCACAGCCCTGCTGACACCTTGACCTTGGACTTCCAGCCTCCTGAGCTGTGAGAGAATAAACTTCTGTTTAGTTAGGGAAGCCCTAGGAAACTAACATACCCCTATCTTCCCTCTTCATTCCCTCAATCCAGGAGTCTCTTCTCAGCACTCGTTACCACCTGAAACAGTACACAGTCTGTCCTCAGGATTCGCAGATCCCATAACCGCAAGTTTGCCGCCTCACTGACATGTATGGGTAACCGCAGAATCAATGCTGGTGGGACTCTCGCGGCCACGCAGGGCGTCCGGGGTGCACAGTTCCAGATGAGGTCGATTCAGACAGGAGTTATAAAGCTGCTGGCCACGAATTCAGTGGAAATGAATCAACAATGTATAGTAAGTAAGGGATCTTTCAACAGCAACACACACCACACAAGGTTATGTACCGATCAGTGGATGAAAATGTGTGGCCTCTAATTCAGGCCTGGAAGAGGCTAGACCCCCGCCGATGGCCAAGCCAGGGGGTTTCACCGTGAGACAGAGGCTGCAGCCAGCCTGGCTGGATGGCGGACACACAGGCCAGGGGATGGTCAAACACATGGTTCTGGGGGTGTCTGTCCAGCCCGAGCAGGAAGGCCAGCTCAGACACTCACACTGTCACGCACAGGAGCCTCCGGGTCCCTGTCTGCTAATGGCTGTCACTGGGAGAGCCAGTGGGGCAGGATTTTAAATGTTCACTGATACTTGTCTGATGATGGGGGTTTTCCAGTTACCAAGGATCTTCCTTCATTTAAGTAACAGCCAGTATGTCAGCTTCCGCTGTCTCTTAGAGAGAGGCTGTCTCAGCATAAAAAAAAAAAAAGAAAAAGAAAAAGACTTTTATGTGTCTAAAGTCAGGATACTGAAAGAATTAACAACCCGGGGCTGGGAGGGACACGGCTCATCCTAGTGGATCTGGTATAGACAGAAAACAACCTAGGCTCAAATCAGTGGTTCTCACCCAACCGATTCTGCCCCCCCAACCCAGGGGACACTGGCCAGTGCCTGGAGATGGTTTTGGGCCTCAGAATTGGAGGGTGTTACTGGTACCTGCTGGGTGGAGGCCAGAGATGCTGCCAGACATCCTATAATGCATAGGATATCCCCCTACCCCCCACCACCAAGAGCTCTCCAGCCCAAAATATCAGTAGTGCTAAGGGTAAGAATCCCTGGACCAATGACCCATCACGCTGAAAATGATGTGGGCAATCACAGGCATCACCATCATCACCATCATCCTGATCCTGTTTATTATGTACTTACTGGGTGCCAGGTCCTGTTCTAAGTGGCCCCATGACGCCCACTCATGTGGATAAGCCGGGAGCAGCATCGAGATCCAGGCAGGGCAGGACAAGAAAGGCAACCACATTTGAAGTTTACGTCAAAGTCACAAAGTGCTGGGCTTGAAGAAAATCGCCTGCCACGGGTTCTGGGGGTGGCAGAGGGAGACAGCTGAGCCTTGTCTGTCCCAGCAGCAGAGGGGAAACTGAGGCCAGCCCTCAGATCATCACTCTGAGATCAGGGGTGATGTCCCCAACAGCTGGCCCCAAACTGGGGAGGAGGGGCAGGGGATCTGTGTGTGCTGTAATGAGGGGGAGGGGGCAGTTGGGGAGGCAGTGGGAGCGGGGAACCTCCAGGTCTCATTGGAAACGAGGGGGAAGGCAGGAGGGTTATGTCACCTTTGCTGGGCAGACTTTGGGGGTTTTGAGTTGCTTTTTGTTCCCCTGCTTTGTTGAGATATATAACTGACATATAACATTGTATAAGTTTAAGGTGTACAACTGTGATAATGTGATACAATTATATATCATTAGCTAACACCTCCATCATGACACATAATTACCATTTCTTTCTTGTGGTGAGAACATTGACAATCTTAGCAACTTTCAAGTATACAATACAGTACTGTAATCATGATGCTGTCCATTACATCCCCAGCACTCATTCATCTTCTAACTGGAAGTTTGCCCCCTTTGACCAGCATCCCCCCCCCTTTCCCCTACCCCCCCCCAGGCCCTGGCAACCACCATTCTACTTCGAATCCACGTTAAAGTGAGGTCGTAGGGTATCTGTCTCTCTGAAAGGAAACTGACCACACGCCCTTCCCTCTCCCACTCCAGGTCTCTGCCCTTGATGTGTCCTCAGCCTGAAACTCTCTTCCTTGCCTCTTCGACTGCCCGACTCCTAATCTTCCTACAGATCTCCTATTAAATGTGGTTTCCTCCGGAAAGCCTTTCCTGATCACCAACTAGAAGAGGATGGCCTTTCTGTCAGTTTCACCTGACCTTGAGCAGGTGCGATTTGTCTCAGCGTTTAAGAGGATACCAACTCCCTGGCTGGGAAAAATATCTGGCAGGTGGGCTAGAGATGGGGGCTTCAGGCCCTGAGAAAGGGATCACCACTCAACACAATGATCCCAGGGCACCTCAGGGATTCCCTCCCACTCTGGGAGATCTTCCACCTCGAAGCTCACCTGCCTTCCCCCTAGGTGGTGAGATAACCTGTGACTTTTATCTTGGTTGTTCTATTCTGGTTCTGCCACTCCTTGCTGGGCAAACTTGAGCAAGTTACTGAGCCTCTCTGTGCCTCAGTTTTCTCATTTGGGAAATGGCTATGATAATGGTGCCCACTTCATAGGACTGATGTGAAGTTAAAACGGGCCTGAAAGCAAGTGCTTCAGCATCGTGGTCATTATTATTATTATTATGTCTCTCTTCTTTTCCCACTTCCTACAGTCTAAGGGCAACAATGAGATTCTGCTGCACCCTCCTGTGGCAGCCCTGGAGTACTGCATCCCTCCAGGCACAACTCATTACATCACTCTTGGTTCTAAAGGTTGCAAATTACAAAAAAAAAAAAAAAAAAAAATCTTTTAAATCAGTCCAAGCTGGTTTAAGTCAAAAGATTATGTATTGGCCATAACAGCCTTTGCACTTGCTGTGCCCTTCTCCTAGAATACCCTCACTCCCACCCCCTCACTTCCTCCTTCTTAACATTCAAACCAGGATGTCAATGCCACCTCCACAGGGAGCCTTTTGACAGCTCCCTATTTATTCAATACTGACACCAACTCTGTGCCAGACCCTGTTCTAGGCACTAAGGATACTGCTGTGGACCACACAGATGAAGACTCCATCCTCAAAGCTGACATTCCCGTGAGAAAGACAGAATCAACAAACACAAGTATTCCACAGAGTAAGTCAGGTGGTGACTCACGCTGAGAGTAAAATAAGTCAGGAAATGGGAGAGGAGGTGTGTGTGTGGGGGGGTAATCTTGAAGTGGGGGGGGTGGCTGGGCAGGCCTCTCTGAGGGGGCTACGTTTGAGACTAGACTTGAAGAATGAGATGCAGTCAGCATTCCAGGCATAGCGAACAGCAAGTGCAAAGGCCCTGAGGCAGGTCAATTACCTCTGGGGAATGGAGATTGTCATTGTTCCTGGCTGTGTCTCCAGTACCTGGACAAGCACCTGGCACAAAACAGTGTTTAATAAAGATTGCATGAATGAAAGCCCAGCTATGGGCTTCAGGAACAGCTGGCTCAGGGCTGAAATGATGGCCTTGGGGCCATTGCCCTCCTCCACCTGGGTGGCTTCATCTTTTTTTTTTTTTTAATTGAAGTATAGTTGATTTACGATGTGTTAATTTCTGCTGTACAGCAAAGTGATTCAGTTATATATATATATACTTTTTCATATTCTTATCCTTTATGATTTATCACAGGATATTGAATATAGTTCCCTCTGCTATACAGTAGGACCTTGTTGTTTATCCATCCTATATATAATAGTTTGCCTCTGCTAATCCCAAACTCCTAATCCTTCCCTCCCCGTTGGCAACCACAAGTCTGTTGGCTTCAGTCTTATAAGAGGTCTCTCCCTGTTGTCTAAGATGGGGACTCAGCTTCAAATGCTACTCAAGATGCAAAAGTCTGTTTCCCAAGATTCCTTGCAAAAGCCCTGACACAGCTCATTGCGGGTTGGTTATGTGCCCATCCTCCAATCAGTCCAGGAGGCCAGGAGATGGGATGTGGGTGTGGCTTAGGGCCAAGTTACATGCCCTGCCCAGACCACACCTAGTGGGGAGAGGGAGCACCCAAGGGACATCTGGGGTTGTGGCACGTCAGGGAGGGGGAATGGATGCAAAGAGCCAGTTTCCCAGATGATTATAGGAGGTTTTACAGCTAGTAAGTGGCAGAAGCTGGGAGCTCCTTGTTCAAAGCAGCCCTGAAATTCTCAGTGCTGTCTGGTGGCCACCCATCACCAGACTAAGGACCTGTGGCTGGAGCAGACACTGGGCTGAAAGGAGGAGCTTTTAGCATCAGGGCCAACTGAGAATGCAAAGGCAGCCACCCCTCCGATGGAGAAAGAAGCAAACACAAGGCAGCTCAGGGTGGGCTCCCAACAGGCCCATGCCGGGAACAGAGGGACAGGCTGGCAGAGGCAGAGAGGGCTTACTTAGACTTGCTTCTCCCTGGGGTGGGGGGGGGGGGGGGAGTGGGTAGCAAACGAGGATGGGCTGCCCCTCTGGCCTGGCCTGGGGAGAGGATGGGGTGGAGGTGGAGCTGTAACCTGGTGGGAGCTCCAGGAGGACTCTGGTATTTATGGAGTACCTACTGTATGCAGGAGCCCTGACATGTCTTTCCAAGTTCAAGGCAAAGAAAACAAATGTTTGCTGTTGGCTGAACCCCTCCCTCCTTGGCCCTGTAAACGCTACTACGCCGCCCACCCCCCCACCCCACCAAGGGATGAGGAAGATGAGAAGGCCAAGGGCAAGGCCAGGCCAGCCTCTGTCTAGCTCCCTGGTGGCCAGGGCTGGAAAATGCCTGGAATCGTGGGGTCTGAGGGTCACCGCCCTGCCCCTCCCAGAGCACCAGCCCCTAGACAGGCACCCAGAGGCCTGGGGGACAGCCGGCCACGTGGGGTTCAAACCCCATCCCCGCCCTGACTATCCAGGTCACCCCTACTCATGCCTTAGCTCCACATCTAATGAGCACTGCTCCAGGGGGAACCAAAACCCACAGGGCCACCCCCTCTCATGGAGCGTTCACTCGCCCCCCTCTCCGGCCTCAGTTTCCTTTTCTGTGAAATGGGACGAGCCAGGCCAAGCCCAGGCCAAGCCCAGGCTCCGGGCTGGTCAAACTCCCAGAGGGGAGCGCTGGGAGGGCGGGGGCGAGTTGAGATGTATTCAGCCTCCCCGGGCACTGTGCCTGGCACACGGGAGGCGCCCAATAAATGCTTGTTTGAGCGAGGACTCGCCTTCAATAAATAACAGCTGTTGTGGACGCTGTGGACGCCGGCGAGGGAGTGGGCCCTCCCCTCCCCCACCCTGTTCCCCCATCCCCCTCTGGCCCCATTCCTGCCCCTTACCGCCCCCCGCCCCGATTTTGCCTCCTCCTCCTTGCCCCGCCTCTTTCCCTTCCGACTTCCCCCTCCCCCAACCGCCCCCTTCTCCTCTTCCTCCATTTCCCTTACCCTTACCCAATTCTCCCTCCCTCTCTAGCCCCCTACCCTAGTCTTTCTCCCCTCCCCCCACCCTTCCACCTCTTTCTCCCCGCCCCCCCCCGCCGCCGCCCATTGTCCCCGCCCCCACCCTATTTCACCCCCATCCTCCATCCCTCCCCCGCCCCCACGACTGGGCGCCTGTCCGAGCGGGGCCGCCCGAGCTCCCGGGTCCGTGGCTCGGGTCCAGCCCGCGGCCCTGCACCGGCGGCGGCGGCGGCGGCGGGCGGGGTCTTGGCGGCGCGCGGTTTGGGGGTTTTTTATAACCCTGGCAGGCTGCTCAGGAAGTGCCGTCCCCGCGCCCCCTCCCCCGGCCACGCCGCCGCGCTCGCTCCCTCCCTTCCTGCGCGTGGGCCGGCGAGACGGCGGCGGGGACTGCAGGCGGAGGCCCGGGCGGGCGGCCGGCCGCGGGTAACGGCGCGGGGCGGGGCGGGGCGGGGGTGCGGGGCTAAGGGGGACTTTGTGTGTCCGCGTCGTCGCCCGGGGATGGCCGTGGGCCGCCGGACGACGGACGTCGGGCCGTGGGGGTTGTGGCGGTGTGCGATGTCCCTACGCGTGTGCGACACGCAACGCGCCCCTGAGTTCCTGGGAGCGCCTGTCTGGGTTTGTTTGCTCCGTGTGTGTGTGTGTGTGTGTGTGTGTGTGTGTGGACATCCACGTCTGTATAAATGCCGTGTGTCTGCGCGTGTGTGGCTGTATGAAAATGTAAGTGCCTGGCTATGTTTGAATTTGTGTGTGATGTGTGATTTGGGTGTTATGTGTCTGCGGAAGTGTGAGTGTAAGCCAGTGTGTGCACGTAGGTCAGCATCTCCTGGGTGTAAATGTCTGGATGAGTGTCTCTCCAAACATCTGCCGGTGTGTCTCCGTGTGTGTCTGAGTTTCATGAGTGTGTAAATGCCTGTGTGTACGTGCATCTGGTGGGTCTCAAGGTTTGGAGGACTTCGTGAATTTGTTCCTGGTCTGCTGTGAGTGTGGAAATGAGTGTGTACGTGTCTGTGCACGTAAGCCTGGGTGTGTGACTCTGGGTTGTGTGTGTGGGTATGCACATAGGTCTGGGGAATGTGTAGCTGTGTGTCTCGCATGTTTGTCTCAGGGTGTGAGTGTGTACTGAGTGTTGGGGCGGTCCTTTGTGGGTCTGCGGTGTCTGGTTGTTGGTCCCCAGCCTCACAGGTGTGGTCACCCTCAAGTGTGTGTGCGTGCACGTCGTTGCCAATGTGTGTTTGTGTGTCTGGGTGTGGGAGTGGCGCCGCCCACTTCCCCTGAGCTGGTCATCGGGGCCACAACCGTCTGCCTCCGGGTGTCTCCAGCCATCAGCTCAGGGCCTTTAATTAGCGGCTGGTTGCGGACCCGCCGGGTGCCGGGCCCCCTCCTCCTGCAGGCCGGGCCTTTGTCTGCTCTCCGGGCAGGGGCTGCCGCCTCTCCTGCCTGCCCAGCCAGATGTTCAGAGCCTGGGCTGGCCGGGCCTCCGCCTGGGCAGTCTCGGCCTTGGCCTCCGCAGGGAGGCTCCGCGGCCCTGTCCCCCAGCCCGCCCGGACATCTGGGTGTAGAGCGGCCGATCCCTGCAGGATCCCGCGGGTGGGATGGAGCCTCTGTTTCCAGAGGCTGTTTCCGCCGGCATTTCCTCCCCCACCTCCAGCGGGCTGGCACCCTCCCCCATGCTGGCCATCTCCCTCCTGCCTTCTAGGAGGGAGGGGCTGGAGGGAATGGCCAGGCCTGGGTACACACACACAAACACACTCTTACGGTCACACACAGGGTCACATGGGCAGACACACACAGTCACGTGGGCACACACCACACACAAAGTCACATATACACAGTTACAGCCATACACAGTCATGGATGTGTAGTCACCCGCAGACATCCCACGGGAGACCCCCAGCTGACATCCTGTGGCCCACCCCCACCCCCAGGCTCAGGCCCAGTAATCCTCTACCCACCCCCAAGCCTTCTCTTCCCCCCCACCCCAGAGCCACCAATCTGTGGTCCCCCCAATGCCCAGAGCGGGTCATACCTCCCAGCCCCACTGCGGGCTGTACCACTGTTCCAGATTCTCTCCCCCTGGCCTCACCCTGGCAGACACCTTGTACCTGTACGTCCCCCTCCAGACTCCTCCTATCCTGCACCTCATCCCCCACCTGTGCTGGGTCCTTCTGCCCTCTCCTCCACACCCCACTTGAGCTAGAAGCACCAGAGGCAGGGGAGAGGTTGTAGGGGGGAGGGGCCCAGCTGCAGAGGACCGAGGTGAGGACTCAGAGGAGGGGGGAACAGGAAGAGAGGCCAGGATCAGAGCCACTGAGGGAGAACTTCTGCACCAGGCCTGGCAGTGTGGGAAGGAGAGGGGCAGGATTGGGGGGCTGGGGGGCTCCAGCCTCACTTGCAATGACAATGCTGCCGCCTCGGCATGGGGAGGGGTGTTAAGGCAGGAAGGGGCTCGAGGGACACCCCCCAAAAGGAGGGGCTTTGATCCCAGAGCTAGTCAAGGATGGAACAGGGGAGGGGATGGGGAGCTAGGAACAGAGGGAGGATGAAAGCCGAAAGGAGGATCACCAGGGCCGGGGAGAAGGGCAGGGTGTCCTCAGCGACCCCTGAACTCCAGACCCAGCTCTGCTCTCCTCACCGCCCCCTCCTACCCTGTGCAGGCTCCCAGAAGAGGCACTGAAGGCCCAGAGCGACTCACACACAGGTTCGACACCACGCCACCAACTGAAGCCCCCAAAAGGTAAAAAAAAAAAAAAAAAAAAAAAGACAGAGAGAGAAGCCCAAGGGCTAAACATCAGCCCATCTGAAATGAGCACCACAGTCACAGAGTGGGAGTGAGCTCCCCATAGCTGGAGGGGTCCAATCAGAAGTGGGGGGGAGTGGGGTGTCAGCTTCTAAGTCAGCATCTTGGAGGAAACCTGGCCCCATCTCTCAGGAGCTGAACTGCCCTGTTTGGGGATCGACTCTCAGACTTGGCCAGGCTGCAAAGAAAACAAGACAGTATGTGATTAAGGGGGAAATTGCACAGAGTAGGAGAAGGAGGGCGGAGACAGGAGGAGGGGTGGAGGGTTTGGCACAGGGTGGTGGCCCAGAGTGGTGTCTGTGGCAGGCTGGCCTGGGGCAGATGCTGGAGAAACAGACCTGCCCGGCAGGCCTGGAGCTTCGAGGAGAAATGAGAGGAAGCAGGACTAGGGGCCGGGCTGCAAATGTAGGGCGGAGGAGAGGTCACAGGAACAGAGACCACGATGCAGGGGTTTGCAGCCCCGCTGGCGGGGTGAGTGGTGCTACCCGTGACAGAGAATCCGAAGGCAGGGCCCCCAGGGGGAAGGGGTGCTCCAAGCACTGGCCTCGGGTTTAATCTGGGTTGGAAATTCACGCTGACCAGTCTTCAAGTGTGTCCCAGGCCAGCCGCCCCTTGCTGCCCTCTTGCACTGGCCCTTTGTGGTCCTGGGTCCACAGCAAGCTCCTGCCTGCCCCCGGGCCTTTGCCCCTGCTGTTCCTCTGCCTGGACCACTGCACTGTCTCCTGTCTCTTCACTTCTCATCCTTCCCACCTCTGCTTCCAAGCCTCCTGGTTATTTCCCATAAAGAACGTGTCCTGATCTGAATTACACGTCTTTTCGTTTACTTATCTGTCCTCTGTCATTCCTGGGAGACTGAGCCCCACGGGGTGGGGGGCAGGGGGAGGGCAGGGGCTGTATCCATATTACACACAGTCGCCACCCGATGAGTGAATCCTCTGGGTTATTGCAGAAATGAAATGAGATGGCATGAACATGCTCGGCCAGTAGCTGGCACGTAGTAAGTGCTCATGGAGTCAAGGTCCCCGCCTGTCCTAAGAGCATACGGAGGATAGTGGGGAGGCGGGGGGAGGGGGGGACAGAGAGGCTACTGAGTAAGGAAATGCATTCAGAGGCTTCAAACCAGGGGCGTGGAGGGGGGAATGCCATGGGCATCCCCGAGGCTGGGAGTGAAGGGCTGGCTGCAGGTGTCGTTGTCTGCCTGGTGAGGGACCTTGACGCCGGCTCTGCCCGGCAGCAGGACCAGGCCCCGCTGACCCAGCTCTCCCATCCCAGGAGCCCAGTGATGCTGTCCAGGCTGTGAACAGGGAAGGCAGCGCTGTGGGGGCTGCTGGCAGCCGGGGCTGGGGAGAGACATGTGGACACGTGGCCTCTATGGCTCCTGCCTGCCAGATCCTCCGCTGGGCCCTCGCCCTGGGGCTGGGCCTCACGTTCGAGGTCACGCACGCCTTCCGGTCTCAAGGTAGGGGTGACTCGGGGGTAGTGGTGGGGACCGAGCAAGGAACTGAGGAGGGGTCAGTGCAGCTGGGACGGTGGTCGTGGTGGGTTAGGCCCTGGGGTCAATGAGGCCAGAGTCTTGCAGCAGGTGACCTGGATTCAGGATTCACTGAAGCCAGCATCGTTTACCCTGCAGCTAAGCAGGCAGGACACAGGGGTCCTTCCCAGGACCCACCCCCAAGCCTTTGACCCTCACCCACAGATGAGTTCCTATCCAGTCTGGAGAGCTATGAGATCGCCTTCCCCACCCGAGTGGACCACAACGGGGCACTGCTGGCCTTCTCACCCCCAACCCCCAGGAGGCAGCGTCGGGGCACAGGGCCCCAAGCAGAGTCCCGCCTTTTCTACAAGGTGGCTGCACCGAGCACCCACTTCCTGCTGAACCTGACCCGCAGCCCTCGCCTCCTGGCAGGGCATGTCTCCGTGGAGTACTGGACTCGAGAGGGCCTGGCCTGGCAGAGGGCCGCCCGGCCCCACTGCCTCTACGCCGGCCACCTGCAGGGCCAGGCCGGCAGCTCCCATGTGGCCATCAGCACCTGTGGGGGCCTGGTGAGTGGAGGGTTCTGGGCGGTAGGGGGAAATGCCCACGAGTTTGGGAGTTAAGAAAAACACTTATATAGGTCAGAGAAGGAATCACAGTGGAAGTTTTTTAAACATTTCGAGCTAATCGAAAGGATTAGCTATTTTAAGGTGCAGCTAAAGCAGTACGTAGAAGAAAATGTGTAGCCTTAGGCCAGGCTAAAAATTAATGAGCTGAACATCGAAGAAACTGAAAAAGGAATAGCAACATAAACCCAGTAAAATAGAAGGAATGAAATCGTAAAGACAGAGATAGGGTCCCAGGGGTCCTGGGAACCAGGACCTGACCTGAGCCCTCTGTCCCACTTCCCAACCCCCAGCATGGCCTGATCGTGGCAGATGAAGAAGAATACTTAATCGAGCCCCTGCAAGGTGGGCCCAAGGGGCACCGGGGCCCAGAGGAGAGTGGTCCCCACGTGGTGTACAAGCGTTCCTCCCTGCGTCACCCCCACCTGGACACAGCCTGTGGAGTGAGAGGTACATCTGTCTCTCTGGGGCTGGGCAAAGGGGCTGCACAACATCTTTGCCTTGAGGCAGAGGTAGATGGCAGTGTCCCTCCATCCAGAAGGTCAGCAGGCAGCTACATCAGGGAGCAGTGCAGACAGTCGGCAGGGCAGCAGACAATGGAACAACGCATCCATCACTGCCGTAGTCCGATGGCCCAACAGTGAGTGAAACGGGCACCTGGACAGCCAGGCAGGCGCTCAGGTGTAAAACCATCCATCTCTAGGATTATTGTCTGATCAGACAGTTAAGCAGCGGGATGGTGGTAACCAACATTGGGGCAGTTGCACAAGGAAAATACCAGGAGACCTTAGCCACCATTCGGAGGATCAGATTTACAACCAGACTTGCAGGAGGACAGTTGTAACATCAGACATTTAGGGAATGGGAAAGTAAGGAAGCTAGCCAGACAACAGAAGAGTCCCCAGGACAGTCGTACAGCTAAAAAAATGATCTCTGTCCAGTGGAAATGCAGAGCCACTGGAACATTGAATTAGTTGCATGATCCGAGAGTCCCAGAGTAGCACACCATGGCAGACGCACAACCACCGTGGGTTGTAGAAACAGAAAAGTGGATGGTGTCACAATTGGACAGTCACTGGGACAGCCAAGCAGTAAGACCGTCAGGCAGGTGGATTGTTTTACAGCCAGACAGTTGGCGGCAGGGTGAGTAAAAAGTTGCACAGTCAGAAGGCCAGTGAGCCATACAAGCACACAGTTCTGGCAGTGAGACAGGCTGCTACACACATCCATCTGAGCAGTGAAATTGTCGGGAAGTTGCACGGTCATGTTGATTGTCATGGGATGCTGGGCGGCTGTTCAACCAACCAGTTTGGCAGTGAGACAGCCACATCATTGTAGAACCAGCAGCAAAAGAATGAGCTATTTGACAGCCAGATGAATCATCAGACAGGGAGTTAGACAAGCAGGGCAAGCAGCAGAATGACCAGAAATTGTCCATCCAGATGAGAAACCGTGGAAGGGGCGGCCTTGGTGGCTGCGCACCCTGAAACCGCCACCTGCCTGGCCCCTCGGGAATGAAACAGAGCGCGGCCAGCCAGGCCTGAAGCGCTCGGTCAGCCGAGAGCGCTACGTGGAGACGCTGGTGGTGGCTGACAAGATGATGGTGGCCTACCACGGGCGCCGAGACGTGGAACAGTATGTGCTGGCCATCATGAACATTGTAAGTGCCTCCCCCTCCCTGGGCATGGAGCCCCAAGAACACGGAGCTCGCTCCAGAGGTTAGGAAAAGGGGTGTCACCCTCCCCCCCCATCCCTGACCTGAGGCCAGTGAAACAGAATGGAGAGGGGACAGGGTAAGTGAGAAAGGAGGGCTTTTTGTGGCCAGGAATGAGGAGAAGCAGCCTAGCACAGTGGCTAGAAGCATGGACTGGGGAGCAAACCGGCCTGGCCTGAAATCTCAGCTATGCCGCTTTTGAACTGTGTGCCCTTGGGCAAGTTACTTTGCCTGTCTGCCTTGGTTTACCCATCTGTAAAATGGGTATAATAATGGTACTGACTTCATAAGGCTGAGGTGGATGCACTGAATTGCTAAAGCTTAAAACAGCACCTAGCACACAGTAGGTGCCCTGTAATTATTTGCTGTACAAAAAAATAAATGGGCGACTTGCAGGTACTTGCTCAGGTTAGCAGTACACACGTGGGTGCGCATCTGTCTGCATGCAGGGCTCACCCAAGCGCCTACCTATAAATTCATACAGGCCGACCTGGCTGACCCACACTCAGTTGGAGTCAGCACCCATCCTAGATCTTGATCAAGACTGTGGACCTCTCTGAGCCTCAGTTTTCTGCCTCTGTAAAATGGGGTTATACTAGTATCTATCACAAAAGGGTAAGAGATAGTGAGAGGGAAGCCAGCTAGAGCACTTGGCACATAGTAAGCGCTTGATGAGTGACGCTGTTGTTCCACTAAAGCAAAAAGGGAAGACAAGAAGTTTAGCGCAGATCGATGGCCCGTTATGTTGACATAATTTCATATCTGATACCCCTGCTTTCTGCCCAGGACCCGCCTTCCTCCCTTGGGCTTCCAAAGTTCCCTCAAACCTGCCGGGGTTTCTGGGGGTTTCCACATGGGACAGTGATGGCTCAGGGCTCCAAGGTCATTGCACAGAGTGGCCTCCATCATCTGTGCCCACTCACCCCTGGGCACTTCCTCCTCCCCTCTGACCACTGTCTCCAGAGCTTCCTGCCCCCACACTTCCACCTTCCGGTGGTGATGCTCAAATTGGTACCTTCAGACAGTATGGAATGAGGCCAGATGTGCACATCCTTTAGGCCATCTCTGGGCAGAGGCAGCCGGCGGGTGGGCAGGGAGGAGGGAGGACAAGTAGACAGACAAGCTGAGCGGGGTAGGGGTGAGTTGGAAAGAAACGCACTGGCAGGCAGGCTTAGCCAGACTTGAACCCCACTTCCAGCGCCTACCAGCTCTGCATCCTAACCAGCTGAGCATCAGTTTGCTCATCTGTAAAATGGGAATGATAATACGTACTCCTGTGAAGATCTAGGCAGCAGGCTTAGCCTGAGCCCCAGCACACAGTAGGTACTAGATTGAAGCAAGCTGTTGTCATCGTTTCACTTTTTGTTTTCTACTCTGGGCCCCTCTTAAGACTCGGTCTCTCTTGTTTCTTGGAGGTCAGGTTGCCAAACTTTTCCAGGACTCGAGTCTGGGAAACATCGTTAATATCCTGGTAACACGCCTTATCCTGCTCACGGAGGACCAGGTGCGGGGTGTGGGGGGGGCCCACCTTCTCCTGCACGCCAGCGCTGCCCACCTTCCCCTGGGTGGCTGGTACCCATGTACCTCTCTCTGTCCACCCTCAGCCCACCCTGGAGATCACCCACCACGCTGGGAAGTCCCTGGACAGCTTCTGTAAGTGGCAGAAATCCATCGTGAACCGCAGCGGCCACGGCAATGCCATTCCAGAGAACGGCGTGGCCAACCATGACACAGCGGTGCTCATCACGCGGTGAGGGGCGGGGACGGCTCCAGTAGGACTTGAGCCGGGGGACCAGTGGTCCAGGGGACTGTCCAGGTCTAAGCAGGGATCACTTCTGCCGAGAGATGGAAGAGGCCGGGACTGTGCAGCCGCCCCCTTGGGGAGCCAGGGAAGGGGAGGGGCTGCTGGGAGCCTGAGAATGTGGGGAGGCGGGTGTGGGGCTGTTCGGACACTGACACATCCTTCACTCACTCTGTCATTCATTCAGTCAGTCATTCATGCACCCCGGCATCTCCAAGGCCAGCTGTGGGGAGAGCATGGGGCTTCAGTTCCGAGGCAGGGAGTGCTTCCCAGGCAGGACTCAGCCACCAGAGACAGGCAGGACGGTAGCAGCGGGGCTTAGAGAGTCAGCCGAGCCCCCTCACGGTCCCCCTCTCCTTCCACAGCTATGACATCTGCATCTACAAGAACAAACCCTGCGGCACACTAGGTACCCGGGTCCCCTAGGTTTCAGGCACCTCTGAAGGCAGTGGGCTGGGTGACACTGGCCCTGGTGGGGGTGGGGACCTGGCAGAGTGGACAGGGTCGAAGACGCAGCCCCGAGCCCCCAGCTCCAGCCCCACACGCCCATTTCCCAGGCCTGGCCCCCGTGGGCGGGATGTGTGAGCGAGAGAGAAGTTGTAGCATCAACGAAGACATCGGCCTGGCCACGGCATTCACCATTGCCCACGAGATCGGACACACGTGAGGCGGGGACACGGGAGGGGGCGGGCGGGAGGAGCCGGGCAGGTCCCTCGACACCCGGCAGAGCCGCCACTCCTCTCCCCAGGTTTGGCATGAACCACGACGGCGTGGGGAACAGCTGCGGGGCCCGTGGCCAGGACCCAGCCAAACTCATGGCCGCGCACATCACCATGAAGACCAACCCGTTTGTGTGGTCCTCCTGCAGCCGTGACTACATCACCAGCTTTCTGGAGTGAGGACCTACCTGCCTGTCCCACCCAGGGACACACACTCATGTTGGGGGAGGGGAGGACCTCTGGAAATCAGGGCTGCTTCTGAGAAGGGTCATGTGCTCATAGGGCTGCTCCCTGGGACCCCCACCTGGCTGGGGCCCCGGAGCTCTTGGCCTGCAGCCCTCCAGCATGACAGCTGCTTTCTTCTCGCCACAGCTTGGGCCTGGGGCTCTGCCTGAACAACCGGCCGCCCAGACAGGACTTCGTGTACCCAACAGTGGCCCCCGGCCAGGCCTATGATGCAGATGAACAATGCCGCTTCCAGCATGGAGTCAAATCGCGTCAGTGTAAATACGGGGTAGAGAGAGCCTTCCTGCTTTCCTTCCTGGGAGGGGAGGGGGCCGCCACCACCAGGGTGGGGGGGCCACAGGGGGTGGGAAACTCCATGTGGGCACCCCACACACAGGCAGTGGGGGTGGGAGAGCTGGGAAGGGAAGTGAGCCTCAGTGGGGGATGGGAGGACAGAGGTGCCTGGGGTTATACAAGTGTCACGCACGGTCACAGTGCTCGGGAACAAGAATGGGATCTCCTGGTTCTCCAGACCCCTGTTTTGGGGACTGAGCTGGGGAGAGCCTGGGGGTCCACCTTCTGCTGCAGCAGGACTCAAGTCCCAAGATCCCTAACTGGGCCATTTTTAACGAAACATCCAGATTTGGTGGAAATAGTTTCCCTGGGGATGAACCATCTTCCCCACTTGGCAAAAAACTGGAGAGATCCTTCTAGGGATACCCTGTCTTCATTCCCTCCATCCCCCACTGACTGGTTCACAAGATCTCTTGGCCCCAGTCCTTAGCTGGACAAGCTCTGAGCCCCCTGATCACTCCCCACTCTTGCTTGAGGATTATACTCAGCTCCCAAAGCCCCATCCACCCATAGAGAAGTGAGCTGGGGATGCCACTCCCAGCTCCCCCGAGGAAGCTGGTGACCCTCTTCAGCCCCCAGGGACCACCGGCTCATCTGGGGTCTGCCCCTCCATTGCCTACCTCCCCCAATTCCCTGAACACACCCCCTAACTCCTCACAGCCTCAGCCTTAGTAGCCCGGACGCAGTCCCAATTCTCCACACCCTCAAGACTCAAAAAGATCAGCTTGAATGACTTGTCCAAGCTAAGGCCATGTTAACTCAAAACAGGGAGCAGGCAGCTGTTAAAATGCCCTCACTTTATTCCAGCGCAAGACAAGGAGACAAACACTGGATCAATTCATATTTAATCCACTCTCAGCACCCCACCCCACCCAACTTGGCTGGTAACTACAGCTCCCTCTAATGAATTCCTAGAGAATTCAGAAGGTACTCTTGAGCATCTGCTGTGTCCCAGGTATCCTAACGATGACAACGATGGCTGACATTTACTGAATGCTCACTGTATGCCAAGCATGTGAAATGTATCATCTCAGTTAGACTCCTGACAACCCTACTGTCCCCATATTGCAGAAGAAGGGACTGAGGCATAAGGAGGATGCCTTGCCCAAAGTCACCATTTGAGAACATGACAGAGCTGGGATTGGAATCTAGGTTTCTCTATGAATCTAAATTTTATAAAGGGGTGGGTAAGTGGAGAAAGTGCCAGATTATCAAGCATGGACCACTGCTGGCTGTATGTTGAATTGATTCTTCCTTTTATTTTTCCAAGGAACATCTTCCTGGCCCTCCTGGCAAAGGGGTAAATTATTGACTACATGTAAATCAGTAAAGAGCTGGGCCTGGTGCCTGGTCCAGAGACAGTTGTGGTCTTATTACTCAATAACAGGGTGTTTATGCAAGCCCTTTCATATCTACTCTGCTACATGCCCCTCAGCCATATGTAGACAAGGCCCATCTTAACAGATGAGGCCCAGAGAGGGGAAATGTGTTGCAAGTCAGTGGTGGAGTTGAAGTCTCCCAGAGTGGCCCAGGACTCATTCATATATACTATGGCACCTCCTTGTGGAGAGGAGGAAGAGCAGGACTGGATTAGGCAGTTCTCTTTAAGAGGTGTCAGAAGTGGGATCAGGGCCTGTGATATTTTTACAAATGGCCAGGAGAACATAAGCCAAGTGAAGCCAGCAAACCAGGCTGAGTTTTTAGATGAGAAGTATCCTCTGAGGGAGCAGGTTTGAGGACCACCCTCCAAACTTCTCATGTGTGTGCAGGTGTCTCTCAGAGGCTAACACAGGAAAGTCCCTTCTTGCAGCCATTGATTAGTCCACTCCCAAATCTTCAAAGTTTGGAAGGATCAGGTTCTAAGAGAAGATTACATGTGATTGTAAAAAGGGGACAGAAGGATCTTCACTTCTCAGAGGAAAGACCCTGGGATATGGGGCAGGATGTAGGCTAGAGGGTCAAATCTGGCCACACCTGAACCCAGTGGGGCTTGTCCAGGGGTATTAATTAACCTGGACCTAAAGGGTCTGAGTGACTCCCTGGGACTGGTCCAGCCTCCTGCCATGGACAGGACCTGCTGCCAGGGTCTGGGCCAGCCCAAGTAAGACTCAGGAAGAAGATGGGCTGATTTTTCACTGGGAGAACTAGAGGAACTTTCCACATAAACCCAGCCTGCCCTTATCCCCTCTCAACCCTCCATAGATTAAAAGCTTTGGGAGCCTCCCCAGTTTAGGTGGGGGAAACAATGAGAACTACCAGCTGGAAAAAGAATTAGAGACAGGGCCCTTGACCTGAGCCATCATCAGGCCTGATTTTTCAACCACTGCTCTTGGGTAGGCTGCTTTGCCCATTCTAAAAATCCTTCCTCTTCATTTCTCAGCAGGTCCCAAGGTTTCTCCTAGAAACTTGGGAGGTGCCACGGGTTGAACTGTAGAGGGATTCGATCATAGACGCTGCGATCAAAGTTCTAGGTCAGGATCCAGACTAACCCTTAGTAGCTGTGTGACTTATAGCGAGTGACCTTACCTGTCTGAGCCTTGGTTTCCTCATAGTAAAATGGGGATTGTAGTGCCTAAGGGAGTTTGCGGCACTCCTAGGTGTTTTATAAGTGCTGCTTTCAGGCAGAGGAGAGGTCCCAACCCATGCCCCCGCAAGGGGTTGCAAAAAGAGACCCAGGAAAGGAGCGCTGGGGCCCCACTGTCAGCCGGCAGTGAGCGGGTCGCCTCGGTCCTCCCAAGGAAGGTGGGAGGGGGGCGAGCCTGAGCGGGCGCCTTGGCCCGCAGGAGGTCTGCAGCGAGTTGTGGTGTCTGAGCAAGAGCAACCGGTGCATCACCAACAGCATCCCGGCCGCCGAGGGCACGCTGTGCCAGACGCACACCATCGACAAGGGGGTGAGCGCAGGCCGAGAGCCTCCACACCCCCACCACCCACCCCGACCCCTCCATCGGCTTTGGCCACGCCTACTGCCTGTAAGCCCCACCCCTGGCCTGAGGCCACACCCGCTCCCAAGCCACGCCCTGCACGCTTGTCCCAACACTAGCTTCACCACCCGTTCGGGACCCTAAGCTTAGGCCACGCCCCTTCTTTGAACAGTGTCTCTCCCTAGCCACGCCCCCATATTACCGGACAGAATCCCCGTCTTCGGACCCCACCTCCGTCCCCCCCCCCCCCGTCCCGCTTTCGCTCCACCTCAGGAGGGCTCAGACTTCCGGCTGGGGGGCTGGGGTGCGGGTAGGATTGAGCGCCAAGTCCCAGAGAGTCCGCAAAGCCCGACTCGCCCCTCCCCATCATCCCACCCGCAGTGGTGCTACAAGCGGGTCTGCGTCCCCTTCGGGTCGCGGCCGGAGGGCGTGGACGGCGCCTGGGGCCCGTGGACCCCGTGGGGCGACTGCAGCCGGACGTGCGGCGGCGGCGTGTCCTCCTCCAGCCGTCACTGCGACAGCCCCAGGTGAGCCCCCAGGCCCCGCTGCCGGGAGAGCGGGGCGGGCGGTCCTCGCCCCCTACTCCCCCTGCCCCATTTCTCTGCTGTCCACCCCCATTTCCAGGCCGACGATCGGGGGCAAGTACTGCCTGGGCGAGAGACGGAGGCACCGTTCCTGCAACACCGATGTGAGTTCCCCCAGGACCCCAAGCCGGGTACCCTTGGCCCCTCTTACACGCGGGAAAAGAAAGGCATACATCAGCTTCCAACGAGCCCGGGCCAGCTGGCCACCATCTCCTCGGGAAACCTGCAGCGGCCACCCCCTCCTTCCCCGGACCTCCCTACACCAGCCCTGGGCCCTGTCTCCTTCCAACTCTTCACACTTTTGCAGTAGATGCGTCTCCCACCTGGAAATAACTGCTTGACCCCTGACAACCCCCTCCAGCTACACGTGCTTCTCCCTTTACTGCCCAATTTCCCCCAAAAGCCCTGCTCCTGCCCCAAAGCTGACCCGAGCTCCCTGCCCCAGAACCCAGTGGCCAAGTTTTCGTCCCCTGTTTGCACTGCCTTCTGACCAAGGACCACGGTCTCCTGTCCAACACTCCCGTCCACACGTCCCCCACACTCGCGAAGAGTGAGTGGGCCTTGCTCCTTTCTAAGCCGGCTCTCTCAAGGCCCCATGGTCTGAGACCAGAAACCCAGGTGTCATCCTCAGCTTGCCCACAAACTCTAGTGAGTCACTTACTCCCATCTCAGACACCACCACCCCCCGGCCTCCTCCCTGGCCTCCTTGCCTCCAACCTCACTCCTCCAACCCACCCCTGCTCAGAGCATTAGTTCTCCGGCCCCAGGCCTCTGCCCTAACTGCATCCCCCCCAACACCTGGCCTCCCTACTTCTCCCTTTTTGTGCCCCAGGACTGTCCCCCAGGCTCCCAGGACTTCAGGGAAATGCAGTGCTCTGAATTTGACAGTGTCCCCTTCCGTGGAAAATTCTACACGTGGAAAACGTACCGGGGAGGTGAGCAGGGGATTCAGAAGGCCTTGGGGCAGTAAGGGGGCAACCGCAGGTGGAGACCATATCATGGGGTCTGCCCTGAGCCCTCCCCTCACCCAAGGAGCCAGAGCGCCCGGGATGTGGCTCAGCAGCGCCTAGACTGAACACCGGGAAGCCCCCCTCCCTCTGCCCAACGTGCCTGTCCTTGTTGGGTCTGGGGTCTGGCCCTCAGTCTGATGGGGCCGTGCCCCCCAGGGGGCGTGAAGGCCTGCTCGCTCACGTGCCTAGCAGAAGGCTTCAACTTCTACACGGAGAGGGCGGCGGCTGTGGTGGACGGGACGCCCTGCCGCCCAGACACAGTGGACATTTGTGTCAGCGGCGAGTGCAAGGTGGAGGGGACTCCCCACGAGAGGGGAGGGGTGAGGGGGCCGGAGGTGGAGGGGGGCAGCTCCCTGACTTCCCCAACGCACACCACTGCCCTCCCCAGCACGTGGGCTGCGACCGGGTCCTGGGCTCTGACCTGCGGGAAGACAAGTGCAGAGTGTGTGGGGGTGATGGCAGCGCCTGCGAAACCATCGAGGGGGTCTTCAGCCCAGCCTGGCCTGGAGCCGGTGAGAGACCCCCCCCCCCAGCTTCCCTTTCACACTCCCCACTCGGTGGCTGGGGGCGGGGCTTGCCCCACCACAGTAACCAAGATCAGCAACTCCTCAGAGCCAAGGGCCCAGTGGGGTGTCAGGGACCCCAAAAGGTCCTGGACGTGATGCCGCAGGTCAGGGTCAGGGACTGGCTTGGGCTCTTGGTGCCTAAAGCTCGGCAATTAAAGTGTCCAAGGGGGTGGGGGCCTAAGTCTCTCCCCTGCCCTATCCTGAGGGCCTCAAACCGGGTCTTGAGGGGGCAGGCGCCTGACCCTCCAAGGAGGCTGAGGGACTCTCTGTGCTAGAGCACAGAGCTTACTAGGGGTGGGGATAGCTGCAGGGTGTGGTGAACTTGAATGTCTCCCAACCTTGGGCTGAAGGGAAGAGACCCCAGTGAGGTGGGGGAAGGGAGGTGGGCTTAAGGGACCAAACACACACTGAGGGCCAAGTGTGGAGTTCAGGGGACAGTCTGGGGGTACAGACAGATAAACCAGGACTCATGGGGGACACAGGTGGGCAGGGATAGAGGGTTCACAGGGGCCCAAGATCATCCAGGTCGTAAGTGATGGAGCTCACTGCAAACCTGACTCTGACTGCTAAAACCGCCAAGTCACCCTGTGTGGGTCAGGGCCCCGCGGTGGCCCCTTCCCTCTGCCTAAGCCCTGCCCTGCTGCTTGTTGGGGGGTGGGGGCGGGTCGGACCACTTTGATGGTTTGAGAGGTAAGAAAGTTTGGGTTCAAATCCCAGCCCAGCCACTTCCTAGCTGTAAAACCGGAGCAATTTGTTTTGTCTCTCTGAGCCTCAGTTTTGTCATCTGTAAAGTGAGTGTGATGACACATCTAACTTGACAGGGCCAGAGCTGGGGATGAGGTGGCATGTCTCTGTAGGTGCTTAGCATGGTAATGGTTAGTTGTTATCATCAGGGACCAGGAATGGGGGAGACAGGCAGGTGCAGGGAAGGGCCAAGTGGGTGACATCTGAGCTCCACTGTCCAGGGTACGAGGAAGTCGTCTGGATCCCCAAAGGCTCCGTCCACATTTTCATCCAGGACCTGAACCTCTCCCTCAGTCACCTGGGTGAGCCAGAGGTGGGAGGATGAGGACTGGGGGTCAGCAGGGGCGGCGTCAGCGTGGCTGGGGTTCTGACCCCTATGCTGTCCCCCAGCCCTGAAGGGGGACCAGGAGTCCCTGCTGCTGGAGGGGCTGCCTGGGACCCCCCAGCCCCACCGCCTGCCCCTGGCCGGGACCACCTTTCAGCTGCGACAAGGGCCGGATCAGACCCAGAGCCTAGAAGCCCTGGGACCCATTAACGCATCTCTCATCGTCATGGTAACGGCAGGGCTGGGAGCAAGGTGCAGGAGGACATTAGCATCCTTGTGGGGCCTCGAACTTGATTTCCATTTGATCCCCACCTACAACGCCAGGTGCTGGCCCGGACTGAGCTGCCGGTCCTCCGCTACCGCTTCAATGCACCCATCACCCGAGATGCACTGCCTCCGTACTCCTGGCACTACGCGCCCTGGACCAAGTGCTCGGCCCAGTGTGCAGGCGGTGAGGCCGGGGTGGGACGGGGTGAGGCGGGTTCTGGTCACCAGGCTGACCTTCCGGGTCGGGCAGGGCTGAGCGGACCTCTCGCCCGCCCCCAGGCAGCCAGGTGCAGGCTGTGGAGTGCCGCAATCAGCTGGACAGCTCAGCCGTGGCTCCGCACCACTGCAGCGCCCACAGCAAGCTACCCAAGAGGCAGCGCGCCTGCAACACAGAGCCCTGCCCACCCGAGTGAGTGCCACCCAGGGTGCAGGGTCGGGATGGCAAGCACTGGAGTGACGGTGCTACTGGGATCAGAGGAGTGGGTGCTCCCTAAGGTGAGGTCAGGGTCCTCCCGGAGTCAAAGTCAGAACAATGGTGCTCCCTGGCCAAGTCCAGGTAATCATCTCCCCTTGGGGTGATGCGCCTCCCAGCCCCCAATGTGGGTGCACAATAAAGTTGTTCTGAGTTCGGGGTGTGGGGCACGGGAGCAACAGGCATCCCGGTGCCAGTTTCCACAATGATGTTAATTGTTGGGGAGGAGGAGGATCTGCTCGTGCCCCAAGGTCAGGGTGGCCTGCCCAGCATACTGTCTCAGACTGCCCCTCCCCCCACAGCTGGGTCGTAGGGAACTGGTCGCGCTGCAGCCGCAGCTGTGATGCGGGCGTGCGCAGCCGCTCCGTCGTGTGCCAGCGCCGCGTGTCGGCCGCCGAGGAAAAGGCGCTGGACGACAGCGCTTGCCCGCAGCCGCGCCCACCGGTGCTGGAGGCCTGCCACGGCCCGGCCTGCCCTCCGGAGTGGGCCGCCCTCGACTGGTCGGAGGTCAGCCGCCCCTTCCCGCCCTGTGCAGAGCAGGGAGGGGCCTGGGTTGCCCCTGTCGGGTGCACACTGAGGCGCCTCCCCACTCCCGCTAGCCCTAGTGAGCTCCTCCCCGCCCCGTGACTGGTCCAAAGTTAGCTGTACCGTCCTCACCTCCCGCCGGACCAGCATCCTTCCCACTCCTTGTGTGAGCGGGGAGGGAGGCGCCCACTGAGCATGAAACGCCCCCTCCAACTGCAGTGCACCCCCAGCTGCGGGCCGGGCCTCCGCCACCGTGTCGTCCTTTGTAAGAGCGCAGATCACCGCGCCACACTGCCCCCTGCGCACTGCCCGCCCGCGGCCAAGCCGCCGGCGACCATGCGCTGCAACCTGCGCCGCTGCCCGCCGGCCCGCTGGGTGGCGGGAGAGTGGGGTGAGGTAGGCGGGCGCGCCCTGCAGGGCGGGAACCAGGGCACGGGCGGCAGGGTGGGTGGCCGTGCTGGGCTGCGGCTCATCCGCGACTCTCCACAGTGCTCCGCGCAGTGCGGCTTCGGGCAGCAACAGCGCCCGGTGCGCTGCTCCAGCCACACGGGGCAGCCCTCGCGCGAGTGCGCGGAGGCCCTGCGGCCCCCCGCCACGCAGCAGTGCGAGGCCAAGTGTGACAGCGCGCCCCCCGGGGACGGCCTGGAAGGTATGTGAGGCGGGGAGGGAACCAGGACGGTCCTGTCCGGAGGAAGCCATAGATAGGAGAGCTGGGGCTCCAGACCATTGGCCCTAGAGCTTCTCCAACCACGGAAATGCCTTTCTCTGTCTTCTCCAGACCATCTTTCACCATCCCCTGCCTGCCAACATGTATTAGGTGCCACTGTGTGCCAGGCGTTGTAGGCACCTGATTTTTCTGGGGGCCCAAACTCAGGTCATTCCTCCAACCACCTCCATGACCTTCACCTTGCTCATCTCCATCTATACGATTATCTGCCCGATATTTTTCTTTAAATCAGTTTCTCAGCCTCAGGCACTCTTGATGTTTGGGGCCAGATGATTCCTTGTCACGGGGGCTGCCCTATGCATTGTCGGGGGTTCAGCATCCCTGACCGCTACCTGCTGCATGCCAATAGTACCCCTCCTCCCGGTGGTGAAAACCGAAAAATGTCTCCAGATATCACCAAATGTCCCCTGGGAGGCAAAATCGCATCTCCTTGAGAACCACTGCTTTAAAGATACCCATTTTTTTTCTACCTAAGTAAATTTATGTTTCATAGAGAGCAATAGGTTACTTACTGAAGGCACTGGAACCAAACTGCCTGGATTCACCTTGCACCTCTGTGCCTTCGTATTCTCATCTATCAAGAGGCGTTTAATATATTCACTTGAGGGAGTGCCGTGTTAGGGAGAGGGACTAAAATAATCCACGTGAAGCCCTTTATTAGCACCAGGCCCTGTCATACATCGTTAACTGCTAACTGGGAACCCTGGTCCATTGTCATGAACAGACTGTCAATTACCCTGTACACAAACTACACAAATACCCTGAGAGGCGTGACTGCCCTGGAGCTCGAGGTCCTCAGTCTGTTACAAAGGGAAACGAGCAAGGATTACGGCTCCAAACAGATAACTGGAAAAGGAACACTTTTCTGGTGATGTAATACGGTGTCCAAACCCCAGACCTGCACTTCCCTCTCAACATCCTCAAAACAACCTAATGACATAGTTACTGGTATAAGCCCCCTTTGAGAGGTGAGGAAACCGAGACACAGAGGAGCTAGGAAGCGCTGTGCAGCCAGCGGTCGCGCCCCTGCCGGAAGGGGTGCTGAGACCGGATTCCCCTCACCTACTCTTCTCCCGCCCCCTCCAGAGTGCAAGGATGTGAACAAGGTCGCCTACTGCCCCCTGGTGCTGAAATTTCAGTTCTGCAGCCGAGCCTACTTCCGCCAGATGTGCTGCAAAACCTGCCAAGGCCGCTAGAGGGCGCACGGTCCTCGGAGCCAAGGCTGGGGGCCGGCTGGGGATGGGGGTGGGGCGACCAGGCCTGCAGCTGGCCAGCCTGAAGGAGCCCGAGGGGGCAGGAGCCGGGAGTGAAGGGTGAGACGGAGCCGGAAGTTATTTATTGGGAACTCTTGCGGGGCTCCTGGCTGAGGGGGATGGAGAGGGGCTGGCCACGCCCACGGCCCCTCCTTTGCCCGTCTCCCAGTTCAGAATGAGACCCCCTCCAGGGTGGGTTTGAGGTGGGAACAACTGTTCGCCCTAGTGCTCTTGCCACCCACCCTTAGGGAGACCCCCAGCACAACCCCCGCCTTTGATCGGAATATGTACTGTGAAGAGTGGGGGTGGGGAGGGGGTCAGCCGGTGCCCTGCCCCCCGCCCCAGCACTGCCCTACCCCTCCACTCTGAGCTGGGGTGGGGGGGAATCTATGTCCGCCACGGGGGAGGGGATTAGCACCACCTCCCTGACACCCTCCACCTAACCAGACCAGCTACAGGGGGGAGGCAGAGCTGGGAAGATCCACCCCATCCTCAGCCCTGCCTGCCCCAGGGGGACCATGTCATCCAGGCCACCCCCGTCATGGTGCTACAGGCCCTGCCCTGGGGCCCACACACCCCTCGCCAGGAAGCCCTACATCAATAAAGTTCTGTCTTGTGTAGATTTCGGTGCGTGGGTGTGTGTACGTCAGTGAGACTGGGTCACATTCAGCTGTCCCCTACCCCCATGCTGGAAGCGACCACAGCCCCTCGCAGGTCGGCCCCAACAGGCCAAAGGGGACTTGTACCGACACAGACTAGAACCCAGTGATTTTAGGTCAAAAATACAGCTCACGGAGGCGCTCAAAGCAACACAACCTGGCGCCTGCTTTTCCAGCCACCACACTCCCTGTCACTCTGCAGGCTCCAGTCACGCTGGACTCCTGGGAGTTCCTCAATCTCCCCACCATCTTCCCATCTTGGGGCCTTTGCTAGAGCTGTTTCCTCTGCCAGGTGTACCCTCCCCTTCCCTGTTCACCTAGTTAACTCCAACTCACCTCTCAGCACAAACATCGCCTCCTCCCAGAAGCCTCCCCTGACGCCCTCAACAAGGTGGGGGTCCTCCAGACTCTTCACTCCTAGTGGCTGGAAGCATTGCCGAGGTTTGCGGAAGCCAAGCCAGTCGGTTGAGCAAACTTGCGCCAGGAGGTCCAGGGAGAAACGGGCTTCTCCCCACATGTGGCCACTAGGGGGCGCCGCGGCGCGCCAGCCTCTAGGCAGGGTGTGGTGTGCTGCCCGGAGCCCAGGGATACCCCTGGCCACAGGCCTCCCTGCCAGGCTCACCCACGGTCGGCTTCTGCCCCCGCCACCTCCTCGATGTGTGGCAGCTGACAGCCTCTAGGAACTGCCATTTCCTGCCGGTGTCCCAAAGATCCGGAGATGGGCCGACACTTGGATCCCACGTGTGCCAGGTGCCGCTGTTTTACGATGACAAAATGCGGAGATCCGGAAGTAACAGAGCTGGGGGTCATTAATTCCAGATGTGACATCCGAAGTCTGGGACCTTCCAGGTGCCCTTGATTCTTGGTCCCCGCCACTCCCGCTGCCCTCCCCTTGACACAAACACACCTGGCTCCCGAGGTCCCTTCTGGAGGAAGGACCAGCCGAAGCGGCTCTGGAGATGGGAGTTTGCTCAGGGATGCCCAGAGGAGACATACATCTGAAGTGGTTTCGAAGCCCAGGGAGGAGCAGTCAGTCCTGCAGCCAGCTGACCTGCAGTGCGGTTTGCTGCAGCCGCGTCCCAGAAGAATTGGAGAAGCGGCTTTCTGGGGTCTGACAGCGGCTGTCATCCATCCTTAACCTCTCCCTTCAGGCTCAGAGCCCCAGACAACCAGCTGCCTCAGCCCTGCCTGGGCTCTCTCCCCGCCCCCAGGCCCAGCTTCCCTCCCCTGCAGCCGCGGCCCCTCCCGACAAAGGAAGTGAGAAGGGGGCTGTCATAAGAGGAACTAGGTCTGGGAGTCCGCTGAAGCAGCAGGAACAGGGCCATGCCCAAGCCGCCCCCTGGAGCCCCCTGAGCCTGCATCCCTGCCACGACCCATTCAGACATCCCCCAGGGGCCCAGACACCAGCCCCCACCATGGTAAGTCCTTCAGGGTGGGCCCTGAAGTGCAGGGGTGGCGGCACCAGCCAGGTGGAGGCACCTAGAGGCCACCATCAGAAAGTGAGATGATGGGAATGGGCACAGCAGACCCTTTGGGGTCCTGCAGTGCAGCTCAAGTGCTGCCAGCATCCCTCACAGGGGACCAAACTCCCATCGGCTGGTGGGCAGAATGGGGATGGGGCACCAAAGGATGGAGCAGTAACTGGAGGACAGAAGGTGGTCCTAAGGGATCACGCAGTGCCTGCAGGGACAGGGACAGATCCCTTTCCTGGGGCTTAGGGAACCCAGTTCCCAGCCGAGTTTGGTGCCTCACCTCCCTGTGTGGCCTTGGGGAAGTCACTTCCCCTCTGTGAGTCTCAGTTCCCACATATGTCATATTTGGAAGTTTGTCAAGATGTGGAAGGTGTCTGGGGGATCTCTCCATTGGAACGTTCAGAGGGTTTTGGGTTCAGCCCCTCTGCGTCCACAGCTGGGAGGGGAAGCTGTGTCAGATGGGTCAAATGGGTGGTGGGTTGCAGTGATGGTGGCGTGACAGCATGCTGGTGTGGGTGCCAGGGTGGGCTGGCTGTAGCAATCACAGAAGCAGGAGTTGGTGAGATGCAGCGTGTCCGTGCCGCCACCGGTACCCTTCTCCGGGAGGGTGGCAGGGAAAAACACTGCAGCCAGAAAGAAGCATTGCCACCTGGGGAGACGGAGGTCTGATGATGACTGTGGTGACAGGGTTGGGGAGACTGTCATGGTCCTGGGTCTAGATGCAGTAGCATCATGTCACACACACTAAGAGAGAGCCTGGGCTGGCTATGTCACTCCCACGACTCCGTGCCTCTGCAAACCACTTCAGCTTTCATTTTTTGTCATTCTGTTAATGAGGGTGGGCGGCTGGGACAGTCACAGAGCCGGTGGTGACAACTGTAGTGTTTCTGGCAGTTGCAGCACGCAACTGACCAAGGTGGAGGCAAGAATTGCCTTAGCCTGAGAGATAACGTCTTATTTCAGAAAGTCAGTGATAAATTGGGCATCACTGGCCAAGGACCCCTTTGATTAATTCACAAGCAAACCACCAGCTAGAGCTCTGAGCTTGGGATGGAAACTCTTCCGAGACGGAGCCAAGCCAGGAAGACTCCTTGATCAAAAGAACACAGGAAATGATTTGCTACTGGAGAGAAAACAGCCCCTCCTAAGGAAGCCGTGTGAAATGCTTAGTCAATGATTTGCTTGGCCAACCGTGTCTGGGAAGGGAAAAACTCATGCAAGAGGACCACAGAGAAAAAAAAAAAAGTGGAATCCATCCATGAGGCTAAAACCTCTGTCTAGGGGTGCTGACATCTTCCTGGAGGTGTAATGGGTGCCAGGAAGAGTGCTGAAAGATTCAGTGAAACAATGTTCATAAAGTGCTTTAAAGAGCATATAGTATGTGCTCAATACACGGTAACTGCCGCTGTGGGTGACGCTCATTCATGGTGGGAGTTAGCGGTGGTGGTGGATGGATGTGCCTCGTTCTTGGTTACTGTAGAGGAGTTGGGTTGTTGGTGCCATTGGTTGTGATGGTGATCATTGCTGTCAGTTGTCCCAAGTTGGTGGTGACCATGGTTCTTGTGGGTGGGCTGGTGATAGTAATGGTTGCTTTTGGTGCCAGCTAGTGTTGAATGTTGGTGGTTGGTGGTTGGTCGTTTTCAGCTGGAGGGTTGCTCTGTGGAATGATGGCAGTTGGTCATCATTTGAAGTTAGGTGGTCACGATAATGTTTGTTTGCTGTTGGTTGTTCATTGCTGATTTTTGGTGTCGGTCTTGGGACTAGTGGTGATGCATCACTGGTTTTGGAAAGGGGTATGGTTGACTGCTGCTTCAATGGTAGTGGGTCATGTGTGGTTGTTGATGGCTAGTACTGTGATCGTGGTTGTTATTGTCAATGGTGGTTGGTTATTATGGGTTGCTGGTGCTGGTGATAATAAGTGGTGACGGTGGTGAGTGATGATAGGGAAACGGGTGGTGGAATCCGTCAACATTTTTCTGTCTGATGTTAGCTGGTGGTGCTGGCTTTGAGGTCATCAGCAGTTTCTGTTTGGCTTTGGCTGGGGGGCAGGTAAAGGCAGCAGTTGGTTGTCCTTGGTTGACAACGGTGGTAACCTGAGGGTAATCGTGGTTGTTTAGAAAGTACAGATATAAAGCAGGGAGACCAGTAATGTGGCTGCTTGATCGAGGGGCAGCGGCCATGGGGATGGACAGAAAAGGCTGGGAGGTCAAGAGAGAGTTAGGGAGAAAGACTCTAGAAGGCCAAGGGTCCCCACATGTTGGAGAATGGCCTCTGTTTAGGCCAAGAGAAAACTGAGACACCCCTCCCAAGGGAGGGGGAGACCTGAGAGCCTTTAGAGATGAGAATGTTGTTTGCATGGTATAGAGACACAGGGTGTAGCCCCAGAACCCCACTGAGTAGGACCAAGGCTCCAGGGGCACACCGGGGCCCCAGGGCGTGGCCGGGAGTGGAGGGCAGCTCCAGCAGCCGATGCCACAACAGCTTCGCCTCTGCCTCTCCGCCGGCTGGCAGCCACGGTGCACAGGGCCCCAGCGAGGAAGGAAGTGGCTGTTTCGTTGTTCTCTCCAGTCTGGGGCTCTGCTCATCACCACCCAGGAGCAGGGAGGCCAGAGCAGTTAGGGCAAATTGCAAAACCCTCATCCAGCCCTTCCCCCTGACCCTGTGCCCTGTGCCTGTGGGATCGGCCAGCTTAAGGCTGCTGCTGCTGCTGCTGCTGCTGTTGGCGATGGAGGGAAGCTAGTGTTTCCTCTTGACAAGCTTGGCCTTGTTGAATCTGCACAACTGCCCCGTGAGGTCCATGGCCCTCAATATTCCCATTTGCCCGATGTGAAAGCAGAGGCAGAGAGGTTAGGCGAGCCGCCGTACAACCCAAAATAGCAGAGGATTTCAACTCAGTGATCCCCAGGGTCACACTTTTAACAGCCACCTTGACCTACAACCTCCTCCTCCTCCTCCTCCTGCCAGGTGAGAGGCCGCCTGGGGGTGTGGGCTGACCCCCATACTCCCCAGGCTGCCCACCCCTGCCTCATTTGGACCTGGACTCTCTGTTCCAAAGAAACTAGGATCCTGGTGTCCCACACACACCCAAGGCCTTCCTGGCCCATGGCTCCTGCTGCCACCACTGACACGGTCTGGGGCATTCATGTTGCAAAGCCTGCCTCCTACAGGAAGCCTTCTCTGATTGCCTCAGCTCTCCTTAGCACCGTCTGATTGGGATCACTGTCTCCCCTGGGCAACTCACTTCTGAACTACTCAAGGGCAGAGTCTAGGCCTGGTTCCCACCTACCTCCATGCACAGTAGGGGCTCAGGAAGTGTGTTCACTAGAGGGCTCCAATGCCCCAGCCCTACAGGAGCCATCACCTTGGCCCTCCCTCCTTTGGCACCAGGGAAGCTCCACCCCTCCATACCCTCTGCCGTGGGTTGAGGGGAGCCTCTCTGAAGAGCTGAAGTTAGAATCTACGTTCCCACTCCCATCCCAGCCACCTCTGACCCCTGACTATCTTTCACAAGAACCCCAGCCAGTTGAGTCATCCTTGGCTTGTGGTCAACTATGACCACAACCTCTTTGTGGTACCCTCACCCTCCAAGAAAGGAACAAACAGCTTCAACTTGACGGTTGGAGACTTGGGGGTCACAGAGAGATGGACACCCATGACACAGGGCAGGGGGCAGTCTCATCTCAATGAAACTTCATTCATTTATTCATTCAACGAGTCTACATCGACCAGCTCCTCTATCCTGTCAAGCCACTGATCACTTCTATTAAATGCTCTTGGGGCCACCGGCTGCCATTTCCTGAGGCACCCCAGTGCATCTTTTCTCAGCACTGTCTCATTTACTTCCCCTAGCAAACCCACAGAGGAGATTCATTATGGAATCCATTTTACAGATGGAGCAACTGAGGCTTGGAGAAATGAAGTGGCCTCCCTGGGGTCAACAGAGCCACCTGTTAAGCCAGGCCTCACACCCAATCCATCCCTTGCCAAAATGGTCGACTCTCCTCCCTCACACTGTACCCTCTTGAGGAAAACCTCTCCCGCTGCCACAAACAACCCCGTGGTTTTTGTGATCGCATAGAGCTAGGATGGATCTGGGGGTCCCGGTTGCCTGGGGCGGGACACAGAGGGAGAGATAGCAGGGGCTACTAGAGGCAAAGGCCCACTCAGCTGGGTGGGGGAAGGAGGAAGGGCCAGGAAGAGGAACCAAGTCCTCAGGGTCAGGAGAGCCAGCCAGACACAGCCAGTCTCGGGGCTTCTGACCTCAGAGAAAGGAAGTGGCCTTGAGTCTCAGCTGAGCCTGCGGGGTCCCAAGAGCATGGGGACCGGGGTGACCCCAAAGGGGAAACCCTGGACAGGACCAATCTCGTCTTCTCCTCGTCCTCTTCTGACCTGAAGCACCAACCCCGGCCACCCCCCAACCCCGACATAGACCCGGCTTCCCTTCCTGCTGTGTGACCTTGCGGAGGACACCTAACCTCTCTGGGCCATAGTTTTCTCTTCCACAAAATGGACCTAATCAGAGTACTGACCTCGGCATGTGCCCAGAGGATGCAGTGAGGTAATTCACTGAAAAAAGCTTAGACCACAGAGTCTGGCACAGAATAAGTGCCAGTGGGGTGTGAACTATTGTTATGTATTGTTGTTCTCGGTTACCATGGTTACCACCCAAGCCCCACCCCTTGAGGTCTTCAGAGAGAGAATCCACTTCCTGTTCCCCCTACACACCCCTACCCAACCTCCCAACACCGACTCAGGGAAAGAGCAACCCCACTGGGTCCGTGAATGACACCACTTCACCCCTGAATTTCGAATTTCGTGGGTTCTTCTCACCAACACACTGGCGAGCCTCCCCATCTTGAAAACAGGAAATACACTCCCCTGACCCCTCCTCTCCCCGAAGTCTCTTTCCCTCTTCCCCAAGAGCAGTCCTCTCTCCTTGACCTCCAGATCCAACTTCTGACCCTGAGGTCAACAACGCTCTCCATGGGGTCTCTCTGAGTCTCCAGTGAGCGTGGAAGTTCTTCAGCAGCTGGGGGTCCGGTCAACAGTTCCCTGCTTCTCCCAACCAGCCCCTGTCACCTCCAGGCCTCCCCAGGTCCTGGCTTCCTCCAACCTCAGCCTCTGCCCTGGGCACACTTGCCCACACCTCCGTGCCCCTGCTCTCACAACCTTGTCTTCCCCCTACCCCGCCCTTCCCACTGCATCCTGGGGTTCTCAGGGCATCACATCCAGCACCCTCTTCTTATAACAAGCATCCTGGCAGGTCCCCTTGAAACGCTGAAATGGAACAGTGAAACACACAGACTTCCATCCTCCGAAAACATTTAATGTGGCCCCCTGCAAGGCGAGGAGAAAGTTATTTAGAATAAAATGTGCATGAAAAGATGAAAGTGCTCAGGCCAGTGGCCCAAGAACGTCCACTGGGGCGGCCAGGTGCTCACACCTGGACACAGGTGCATCTCAGCGAGCGAGACAGCCCCCCCCCGCCACAAGCAGGACACGTTAACCTCGCCAGCAGCATGAGCTTCCGAACGCTGGACATTTCTTAGTGAAATCCGAACAAAACTAAAACCTCCCTTGCTACGCAATAGCCACTTTCCCGTAAAATGCAGTGGGTATCAACCATGCAAAAAATACATAGGTTTTCTGTTTGTACATAATATAGGTTTTGGTTCTCGGTTCCAATGATTATAAACAGGTTTGTCACTTACATGAACTTCTGCTGGGGTGGGGTGGGGAGCTGAGGGCAGGACGATTATGTATTTCTAAAATATGTAATTAGGTACATGTGCAAATTTAAGGGGACCTATGGCCCCCTTAAATGCCAGCCATGTCCCCAGCCATGTCCCCATCCCTGGAACAACCAAATATGCTCCCACGATTTTTTTTTCTTTGGCCGCGCCCCGCAGCATGCGGGATCTTAGTTCCCAACCAGGAATCGAACCCGTGCCCCATGCAGTGGGAGCGCGGAGTCCTAATCACTGGACCACCAGGGAAGTCCCCCACAATTCTTAAAGTGCCCCCAGGAGCAGTACAGCCCACCTATTGTGCATGACGTCCAGAACGTGGATGGGGCTATGGTGAGGGATGCCTTGGGGCTGGGGGGTCCAGAGGGAGCATCTGACCTGTCCTGGAGTCAGGGAGGTCTTCTCGGAGGAGGCGTCACCTGAGCCAAGCCTTAAGGCATGGGTTGGCACTAGCCAGGCAGGAAGGGTGTGCTGGGCAGAGGGCTCAGCATGTGCAAAGGCTTAGAGGCAACACGGTGAGGAAGCGAAAGAGTTCTTCCCGAAGTCCTAAGTTACTGGCACAAAGTAGGTGCTCAGGAATTCTTTGTGGAGTGGAGGCATGGAGGTGGTAATGATAGGAAGCCATAGACAGAGAGATGAGATGGTATTTGTCATATGAAAAACTCACTCTCAATACTCAGGCTGGAAGCAGTCTCAGGGGTTTGAGCCCTGCCCACCCCCCTCCTCTGCATTCTCTTCCTGCTTCGGTCACACCTCTGCACATTTGCCCAGGCAGTTCACTCTGCCTGGTGAACCCTTTCTCCCTGCTCTTGATCAAAACCTTTCTCGGCTTTCACATCCCACCCCAAACACCCTTTGGCTCCCAGCCACTCATGAGTGTGGATGCAAGAACCTGGCCTTTGCTGTCAGATGGACCCAGATTCGAATCCCACATCCTTGGAAACAGTTTAGCTGCATTCTTGGTCAAGGGTCAAATACTTCTCAAGTCCCAGTCTCCCTCCTAGCCTACACCACACTGAACTGCTGTGAGGATTGCCAGTAATACTGGTGACATCTGCCCCCAGCGTCAGGCATGTTGTAGATGCTTGGTGAATGTTAATTCTGTCAAGTGTCCCTCTGCCCGGGGATTATCCTCCTACCCTACTTTGTTCCCCAAAGCAGTTAATCCCTCACATCAACCCTGGGAAGTGAGGCTGCTTCTCCCATTTTCCAGATGAGGCCACTGAGGCTCTGATCAGTGTTAGGTCACACGGCCAGGATTAGAACCCAGATCTACCCCCTCACCAAAGACTGGGTTCATTTAGTGTCTGTGGGTATTCTCCCACGAATGCCCCCGGGGTCATCAGCATGTCCAGAATCTGAGCAAGCACCTCCCCTGCTCAGGAACTCTCTGTGGCTCCCCAGTGCCCCCAGGTGAGACTGGCTTCTCATCCACCTCTGCCCTACAGTTGCTCATGCTGACCCTCCTGCTTGATCCCTGCCTGAATTCCTTCCCAGATGGGCCCAGCGCACCATCTCCATTCCCCAGAATCTGCCTGGCAAACCCTGGTCATCTTTGAAGACTTGACTTTGGTTCCCAGCATCTTTGCTCTTGGGGGTTTTTCCTCTGAAGCTGGGTTTCTTTCTTTGCCCTTGTCCCTTGTTTGTTCGATAGGTCCTCCCTGCTGGGACTAGCAAGGACTCAATCCCAATCCCTGCCCTCCAGGAACTCCAGGTCTGGGGCGGGTAAGGGGCTTCCCAGAGGAGGGACATCTTGTCTGAGCATGAGTTCACCAGACAGGAGAGCTCCAAGCCACCATCACTCTGTGCGCTGGACTCCTCCATGACAGGGGTATATTGAACAGAGGCAGAGGGGGCCTGAGAGAGCCAGTGTGCTTGAGCGTTTTAGGCACTGGATGAGTTCGTTTGGGCTGAAAGGAGAGAGCATTCCTGGCAGGCTTCCTGGAGGAAGGGTTTTGAGGAACGCCTGTGTCTGAGTCTCCTCTTTGGGGCCTAAGGAAGGTGTCATCTGATGAAAAGCTGAGGGAGGAAATGAGAAGGCAAAGTAGGAGCCTGGGAAGGTGCAGGAGCTGGCTCTCTGAGGATGGAGAAGCCCACAGCAGGGATGGTGGGAAGGCTGTGCGAGCTGAGGACCAGAGTCACAGCCAGGCACAGAGGCGGAGATCACAGACACATGGTGGCTGAGAGAATCTCAGAGGGATGGGCTAGGATGACCCCGAGGGAGGAGGATGGGAAGGGGAGGAAGGAGTCCATCTCGAGGTGGAAGGGGTGGCAGCGGGTCAAATGCCACGGAGAAGTCAGGGACTCAGCCTGGGCCAAGGCAGGGAGAGCGGGGCTGGGGACGTGAGAAGCAGGGTGGGGACTCCCCCATCAAGCCTTCTCTGATGCCCTCCTCTCCTCCCACAGCCACCAGAGTCCCAAGCACACTCTGCCCTGCTGGGCCAGGCATCGCTGTCTCCTCTATGGCAACGGGATACTAAGTGGAGGCATGGCCGGACCAAAAGAGAGGGTTGAGGGATGTATCAGAGCCTCCTCCTTTGGGACTAGATCTTGCCTACCTGTCCTGGTGTCCCGGAGATGCAGGAGGAGGAAGGGAGGTGGTGGGGAAGGGGCTAGCATCAGAAGCTGATGATGGAGGTGAGCCAGGAGGGGGGTGCTGAGGCACCATCCCCCGCCACGCCCCCTGCAGGGGCTCACCGCCACCCCGCCGCCCCCACCCCCAGGGCAGCAAGGAGCGTTTCCACTGGCAGAGCCACAATGTGAAGCAGAGTGGCGTGGACGACATGGTGCTGCTGCCCCAGATCACCGAGGACGCCATCGTGGGCAACCTCCGCAAGCGCTTCATGGACGACTACATCTTTGTACCCTGGGCCGCGGGCGGGGTGGGCAGACGAAAGACAGAGGGACAGGACGATGACTGACTGACCAATGGATGGAGAGATGGTGTGCGGATGAGAGCAGAGAAGGCTGGCAGAGGGACTGCAGCATGGAAGGGACACACATAACTGAGCACAGGAATGGGGGGGGGGGATGGGCAGTAAGAGTGCTGGGTGTTAGGACAGGGGACAGTGGAGTGACAGCAGGGCCCCGGTGGGGGGTGGCCCTGGCCCTCACTGCTCTGTCTGCCCCAGGGGTAGGTCAGCCACAGCATATTCTATTCTCCCCATTCTGGATCCAGATCAGTTTTTTCCTAAGAGACCCAGGGTGTGTCTGAGTATCTCCAGCTCTTCCTCCAAGCCATGGGGGCTCTAGGAAGCCCCAAGGGAGCAGGAGGTGGGAACAGGGGCCCATGGGGGACAAAGCCTGCCGGGACACTGCACGGCCCTTAACCGTCCTCCAACCAGACCTACATCGGCTCCGTGCTCATCTCCGTAAACCCCTTCAAGCAGATGCCCTACTTCACTGACCGTGAGATCGACCTCTACCAGGGCGCGGTGAGGCCGGGGCCGGGTGGGAGGCACAGCCCCAGGACCCCCGGGCCCTAGCCCTAGGCTGAGCCCAGACCTCCCCCACCAGGCCCAGTACGAGAATCCCCCGCACATCTATGCCCTCACAGACAACATGTACCGGAACATGCTCATTGACTGTGAGAACCAGTGCGTCATCATCAGGTACGGAGTGGGGGTCCCAGCCCCTCATGCCCACATCATCACCCCAGGGAGGTTTACCTGGAACTCCTGATCCAAACAGACCCTCGTTGTCCCTCTCCGCCTCTGGCCCTGCTTTACTTTTCTTGTCACCATCTGACCCGTGATATATTTTATGTATTCATTCTGTTATTGCCCATCTGTCCCATCTAAATGTCAGGAAGACAGAGATTTGGATCTGCCTTGTTCACTATTGTATCCCCAATGCCTGGACTATTGCCTGGCACACAGTAGGTGCCATTCATTCAATGAATGAATGAATGATGGATCAGACGCTGGAAAGAGCACTTCCCCCACCCCTGGTCACTCATTATTCCTTCCCTCACCCATCCCCAGTGGAGAGAGTGGAGCTGGGAAGACGGTGGCAGCTAAATACATCATGGGCTACATCTCCAAGGTGTCGGGCGGAGGCGAGAAGGTCCAGGTAAGGCGAAACAGAAAGAAGGGCTGAGTCTCTCCACTCCGCACGGCATTTCATCCCCCCCACCCCGAACTCCCACACCCCACGTCAGTCTGACCTCTTCCCACCCCACCTGCTTCTTTCCCCAGCATGTGAAGGACATCATCCTGCAATCAAACCCACTGCTGGAAGCCTTTGGCAATGCCAAGACTGTGCGCAACAATAATTCCAGTCGCTTTGTGAGTCTCTGCAGCCTGCTTGGAGCAGATGCTCCCCCCACACCGACTCACTGACCTCCCTCTCTCTCTCTCTCACCTGTATTCTCAAGAATACAGGAAATACCTGCTCCTTACTGGGAGACTCATTTCCTGTTCATGGTTCATCTGAAAAAGAGTCCCCCATCAGCATATCTGTGGAGGCCATGACATGTCTGTGTAGTGTTCTTGAATACTCTTCCCCCGGCTGCAACCAGGCTACGTCTGTTCCTATTCACATTTCAGGTCCCATTTATTCCCTCATTCATTCTTTCTTTCATCGTATGGTTCTTGGAGTCCTTTTGTGTCAGGTGCCATGCTGAGCCTAATGGAAGACAGAATAGGTAAACGGATTTGGATTTATCATCAGTTTCTGTCACGGCTTAGAAGTGTGGCTTGGACAAAGAAAAACAATGTAACCTTGTGGGGCTCCTCTGCTGGGATGGGGATGATATTAATATCCATCTCATAGACCTCAATAATTTCAGTAAATGCCTGAACATGGAAATGGATTAATGAATTACAACACTAATGATATTTTTTAATTTCCCTAAATATTATTAGTTATAGTTATTAGCTATATTTTTATTTTCTAATATATTTTATAATATAATTATATTTGAAGTATCTTCCCCAACATTTTATTGTAAAATTTTTCATATACATGGAAAAGTTGAACGAATACTACAGTGAACGCCTGTATGCCCATCTCTTAGATTCTACCATTAATAGTTTACTATACTTGCTTAATCGTATCTCCATTCATCCATTTTTTTTGAGGCACTGCAAACTAAGCTGTAGACATCATACCTTTCCCCCCAAACATTTCAGCATGTAGATCGTTAATTATAGTCCAATATAATTTTGCAGTTCTCTTTTATTTCTTTTAAAGTAACAGCAAAATATATAAATCTAAAGGGGACCATTCACTGAGTTTGGACAAATGCATACACCTGTGCAACCCACACCCCTACCGATATACAGAATATCACCATCTCTCCAGAAAATTCCCTCTTGTCTCTTTCTAGTTGATCTCTACTCCTACTTTACCCCAGAAGCAACCACTCTGATATTTTCTTTTTTCACCGTGGATTCGTTTCAGCAGTTCTAGAACTTCGTATAAATGGAATCACACAGTCTGTGTTTTCAAACTACTAATGCACACCAAAACATGAATGAATCTCAAAAATATGTAATTCTATTTTATTTTATATAGTTTTATTATACAATAGAATAAGTATTTGTCATACATTATAGGTGTTTAATTGTGTAGTATGATGATGTCATTTGTATTGTAATTGGATGTAGGTGGCAGAAAGGAGAAATAAGGGGCTTGTCTGCCTTCCAACCTCCAGCCAGAGTGGAACCCAGATGGAGTCAGAGACCAAAGATGGTGTGGGTCCCTTGCTCTGGGCTCAGGGACAACATATGGGAGACACCCAGGATCATTGGAACCAGTGGCATTCCACGGAGACATGGAGGCCTCTGTGTTATGGTGGGGGAACTGGGGAGCTGTCAATAAACTGTGATACTTCTCTGTGCCAGGCACAGGGCTAGATGCCCCGAGTGAGGGCTTGAATCATCAGAGAGGGAGGAAAAGGCATTCCTGACCCAGGACACAGCTTAAGCAAAGGCTGGAGGGAAGGAGCTGGTGAAAAGAACAGTAAGTGGGAGGTTTGGAGAGAAAAGCAACTTGAGGTCACACGGGGAAGAGCGACACAGAGGCCAGGCTCGTAAGACCGATTCCTCAATCCTTCCTCACCTGCAGCCCTGGGACCCTGGGAGGGCTGATGTGGCTCTCTCGGGTTCAGGGCAAGTACTTTGAGATCCAGTTCAGCCGCGGTGGGGAGCCAGATGGGGGCAAGATCTCCAACTTCTTGCTGGAGAAATCCCGAGTGGTCATGCAGAATGAAAACGAGAGGAACTTCCACATCTACTACCAGGTGCACGGAAGGGGGCCGTGGGGCTGGGGCAGAGGGCGCCCCACCTGGAGCCCAGGGGGAGACAATGGGAGGGTCAGCGTTCGGAAGCCCATGACAGTGAGGACTCGGGGATTACGAGGGCTGGGCCAATCCATCACCACATGCGTGAGCATCGTTTGCCCTCCAGCTGCTGGAAGGGGCTTCTCAGGAGCAACGGCAGAACCTGGGGCTCATGACCCCCGACTACTATTACTACCTCAACCAAGCAGACACCTACAAGGTCGACGGCACCGATGACCGGAGCGACTTCAGTGAGACTCTGGTGAGCGCCAGCTGCCCCTCCAGCCCCGGGAAACTTCCCGTGTTACAAGTTGGGAAACCAAGGCCCAGAGAGGGGAAGGAACTTGCCCAAGGTTACAGAGCAAATGAGTGAAAGAGCCAGGACAGAGACCCTGGTGTCCTGACTCCCCAGGTCTGTGCCATGGCCCCCAAAACCTAACCCAGGGGGCAGCCTGGAGGTCGGGATTTGTGGCACAGGCTCTGTCCCTGTTGTGCCCCCAGAGTGCCATGCAGGTCATCGGGATCCCGCCCAATGTCCAGCAGCTGGTCCTGCAGCTCGTGGCAGGGATCTTGCACTTGGGAAACATCAGCTTCCGCGAAGATGGGAATTATGCCCGGGTGGAGAGTGCAGACCGTGAGTGTGGGTGCTGTGGAGGGCGGGGTGGAGGCGTGTATGCATGTGTGACCTGCTTCCTCCCTGTGTGGCCCCCTGGGGGTAAGGTCCCATGAGGACAAGATCGGTGTCACTGGGCAAAATGGGGAGAGATGGGGGCGCTCACAAGAAACCCAAGAGCCCAACGGACTGCTCCCTTCCCCCCACCCGCCCCATCACCTGGCAGTCTTGGCCTTCCCCGCCTACCTCCTGGGCATAGACAGCGGGCGGCTGCAGGAGAAGCTGACCAGCCGCAAGATGGACAGTCGCTGGGGCGGGCGCAGCGAGTCCATTGACGTGACCTTGAACGTGGAGCAGGCAGCCTACACTCGGGACGCCCTGGCCAAGGGGCTCTACTCCCGTCTCTTCAACTTCCTCGTAGAGGCAAGTGGGGCCGGGGGTGGGAGAGGAGCTCAGGGACAGCACCAGGCCCTGGGCTTGGACCAGCCCAGCGGCGGTGGGGAGGCGCCAAGCAGGGCAGGAGGTGATCTGATGGGAGATTTAGGGGCTTCCTGGCTGTGGCATGGAGCCCAGGAAGGAGGGGTCTATTGGAAACGTCCAGGCCTGGACTGAGATGGGGGCTGTTGGGATGGACAGGGGTGGGTGCGTTTGAGAGCCACGAGGTGGTGGGGGGGGGGGCTGTCAGGAGGACAAAGTGATGGACTAGACGGGGGTGGATGAGAATGGGACGTGTCAAGGTCAAGAATAGTGACTGTAGTAGCCAACATTCCATAGCACCTAATGCGTGCCCGCTATGGTTCTGTTTTCCAGGCATCAGTTTATTTAATTCTTAGAAAACAGACCCCCTAAGAGAGTTGCTACTATTACCCATTTTAAAGATGAGAAAGTAGAGGTGCAGAGTGGCTAAGGGGCAGAGCCAGCTCCCAAGGCAGGAACCCAGATGTTCTAACACCTGGGTTTCTCATAGGAATGACTGATGGGGGAAGGGGTATGCACAGAGGTGGGGAAGGCAGGAGAGAAACTGGTGGGAGGGGACCCAGCCTGTGAACATGGCTAAGAGCAGATCAAGCGAGTGGCAGGCCACTCACCTAGTGTCCCCGCCGCGTCACAGGCCATTAACCGCGCCATGCAGAAGCCCCAGGAGGAGTACAGTATCGGTGTCCTTGACATCTATGGCTTTGAGATCTTCCAGGTACGTACGACACTGCCACCGGCCCACGGCCACTCTAGGGTGGCCCAGTGGCCCTGGAGCCTCCAGCATCAGCCCACTTAGGGAAGCATTCTTTCCCTCTCTTGGCAGAAAAACGGCTTTGAGCAGTTCTGCATCAACTTCGTCAATGAGAAGCTACAGCAGATCTTTATCGAACTCACCCTGAAGGCTGAACAGGTGGGCAAGGGCAGCCAAGTGGCCAGGAGCAGGGGACACTGGGGGTGGAGGCAGGACCATGAAGCTTGCCAAGCAACCAGGGGACACCCCAGCCCCACACTGGCACCTGTCTCTGCTGACCTGTCCAAGCTCCTTCCTTCAGGAGAGGTTTTCTGCCTCTAAAGGTTTGACGAGGGCTAGGGAAGAGCCTCTTTGTTCACACCTTCAACAATTACTTATTGAGCGCCTGCTGTGTACCAGGCACTGTCTGCCTTGCTAGGGAGACCTCCATGAACAGGACGGACAAAATTCCCTGCTGTTTTCATTCAACCCGTCCCATAGAAGCAGAGCCTGAGACTAGGATTCAGGGCAAATACCAGGAGATGACTGAAGAAGTGAGAAAGGGATTTTTTTTTAAAAAACCACCATTCTTTTTTTTTTTTTTTTTTTTTGGCCACTCCACGCGGGATTTTAGTCCCCCCACCAGGGATGAAACCCATGGCCCCCCTGCAGTGGAAGCGCAGAGTCTTAACCACTGGACCACCAAGGAAGTCCCCAGAAAGGGATTTTTTTTTAAAGAGCCAAATAGGATGTATTCATGAGAAGGTCACACTTCAGGCAACTGGGGCTCAATTCTTGGACCCCTGGGGAAACTTCCGACCTGCCCCACACGGGGCAATGGGCTTTGTTATCAGAGACAGTCCTAAGTGATGAGATGGGAAGAGGAGTTATATGGGGGGTGGGGGGGAACATCTGTCACACCTCCTTCACCCATCCTCATGAAGCTCAAAATCTAGAAACACAGGCACCTTTGCCCAGACACCTGATCCCGTCCCTGCCCCCTTTGCCACCACCAGGAGGAGTACGTACAGGAGGGCATCCGCTGGACCCCCATCCAGTACTTCAACAACAAAATCGTCTGTGACCTCATCGAAAACAAGCTGGTGAGGGCCAGGGCAGATTTGGGGGTTCTCACTGGGCCCCGGAGCTGGGCTTGGGAGAGCTGGGAGAGCCGGGGCGGTTCCAGCCCCCGTAGGCCCTTCTCACCCATGCTCCCCCTTGGGCAGATGGAGCCCCACTGGCGATACCTGTCAGCCACCTTGCCCATTCACTCTGCTTACCTGCTCACCTTTCACTTATTCCCTCAACAAACATCCCCCCAGGCAGGCTGCTGGGGATAGAGGGGTCAAAGCTGACAGATCCCCCCACCATCTCAGTCTGGGGAAGGGATACAGGCATGGATCCTTTATGGGGTCCCCCACCCTATCCTGCACCAGCGAGCTTCCACAGCAGCCCCCATACATCTGGGCCCCCCACCAGCACCTTTTGCTCTTGTATTTGGAAGCCTCTCCTCTCCCTCTCCAATGAGCGAGACGGGGGCAGGGCCGGGCAAGGCTGATCCCTGCCCCGCCCACCCCACCCGACGCCCTCACCCGCAGAACCCACCAGGCATCATGAGCGTCCTGGACGACGTGTGCGCCACCATGCACGCCACGGGCGGCGGCGCCGACCAGACGCTGCTGCAGAAGCTGCAGGCGGCCGTGGGCACCCACGAGCACTTCAACAGCTGGAGTGCCGGCTTCGTCATCCACCACTACGCGGGCAAGGTGCGCCCCACCCCCGCCCCATGGACCCCAGGGGGATTCCGCCCAGACCCCCAGCCAGGGCTGAAGAACTCCACCGGCCCCCTTCTCCAGCCCTCCCCCGACTGGCCAGAAACACAGACCCCCTACCACTGATCCCCAAGAACTGGCCTGTCACCCCAACCCATGGCCCTTCAGCCGGGGCTGTGGAACCCACTGGCCCATGATCAAGCCCACAGCTCTCCCAGCTAACAGGACAGGTCCCCCCCTTATAGGACACAAACTCCCCCCCATCGACCCCAAATTAAGCAGCAGACCCCCAAGCCCCAATCTGAGCTGTAAGCCCCACTATCCCCCTGACCCAGGACACAGCCCCCCTCCTTCTGATCTCAACTTGGAGTCCCCAGGGCCATGTTGCCAGCCACTGCCTCCACGATAGGCTGGAGCCCCCTACACACAGGCCCCTAGCCAAGGCTTTAGAAATCCACTGGCCTCCGACCCTGGCCATGGCCCCCCTCCCCAGTTTACAAGACTGAAGACTCTCCCATTGACCTTAACATGGGCAGCGAAGAACCTCAGGGGCCCCCTGGCCATACTGCAGCCCACCAATCCCTAAAATGGGCCGGAGCTCCCGTGTTCCCTCAGCAGGAAGTAGCCCCGACAGAAACTATGCAGGGCCCCCACCTTGCGGATGGCAGACCCAGCCCACAAGCCTGGCCAAAGCCCCCCCCCCACCAAACCCCAGCCAGTGCTGTCACCCTCCTGACACAGTCCCCCAGCCCCCAGCCCCCCAACCAAGCCCAATACAGATGCTCAATCTGACCTTTTGACACCAAATTCAGTCGTGGAATCCCCGGGGCCCACCCCTGCCAAGATTGCAGCCCCTCACCCCCCAATCTGAGCTCTGTCACCTCCCCATCCCTCGGATCCAGCCTGCAGCCCCCGCCCCCTAATCTGGACTGTGACCCCCATCTTCCTTCACCTCTGACCCAGACTGCAGCCCTGACCCTCCAACCTCACCTTGAACATCAGACCTCCAGGGCCCCCGGGCCCATGCTGCCCCCGACCCCCTATTTTGAACTGTAGACACCTCCTAGTCCTCTCACCCCAGAGCAGGCCCCCACAGGACGCCCCCTCGACCCTCTGCCTAAGTCCCTCACTCCCACCACGCCGCCTTCCTCCAGGTATCCTATGATGTCAGCGGCTTCTGCGAGAGGAACCGTGATGTCCTCTTCTCCGACCTCATAGAGCTGATGCAGACCAGTGAGCAGTGAGTGGTCCCAGGCGGGAGCCTCTGGGCAACTCCTTGTGGGGATGGGGGAGGCCCAGAGACCACCCCGTCTTCCCCAGAGCTCCCATCACGCCATAAACTTTGGGGGGGGGGGGTGGCTGTGTTTCTAATGACTGGTTCTGATTAAACAGTAGCCCGAGGTCCACAGCGGGAAGTGAGGAAAGCCCTAGCAGCAGTTCCTTATGGCCCTTCCAATGCTGCCCTCTGCAAACCCAAGCATCTGTGCTGGTGTGGACGGCTTCCCTTTTTACGCAGTGAGAACACATCTCGCTGTGCATTTTTCTGTATTCATATGTATGGATCCATCTCCCTGATCACAGCAGCATACCGGGTTCCATCTTTTTATACCTCAAAATTTTATTCAAGCGCTGCTGTGTACCAGGCATCATTTGAACTTTTGGGGGTAGAGGACTGAACAGGTCAGAGAACACAGATGCTCTCATCAAGCTGACAGCCAAGTGGCGAGACAGACATTGAACTAGAGGGAAAAAAAGGCAAATAGAATATAGCATGGGTGAAAGTTCTAAGACAGTGGTTCGTATAAAAGTGTGGTTACTAGACCAGTAACGTCAGCATCCTCTGAGCTGATTACAAACATAGAGTCTCAGGCTCCACCTCAGATAGACTGAATCAGAATCTGCACTTTAACAAGACCCCAGGAGTCATGTGTACATTAGAGTTTGGGAACCATTGATTTAGAGCAATGCTATCCAATATTATTCCACATCCAACAGAACTGAAGCCACACACATAGTTATTTTTAAATGGCCTGATTCAGGTATAAGTTAAATGCATCCATTTTAAGAAATGCTTTTTAGTAAATGTTCAGAGTTGTACAACCATCACCATAATCCAGTTTGGAACACGTGCATCACCCCAAAAGATCCTTCATGCCAAATTGCAGTCAGTCCCCATTCCTGCCACCCGTGTAGTTTTAAACTTTCTGGTAAGCACACTTAAAAAGTAAAAAGGTGTTGCACAACAATGTAAATGTACCTAATACCAGTGAGTAGTACATTTTTAAATGATTTAAATGGTAAATTGTATGTTGTTTTGTGTATTTTACCACACACAGACACGCACAAAAAAAGAAAGCCATGTGTACCTAACAAAACACACCTGCTGGTCAGATTTCATCTAGAGTTTGTTCTTTTTAAAAAACAGAATTGTAGTAAAAGATTTACCATACAACTAATTGTCTGTGGAATATTAAATAGTGAAACAATTTTTTTAAGAAAGTAAAAAGCTGAACAAGTAAAACAGGTGACATTTTTTTAATGTTTTCTTTAGCTCAGTATACCCAAAGTAGCATTTTAATATGCAATCAGTACTAAAAAAATTATTGATGAAATACTTACATTCTCTTTTTCCATACTGCATACTCTTTGAAATCCAGTGTGTATTTTAACACTCACAGCATATCTCAATTTGGACAGGCCACATTATAAGGGCTTCAGGAACCACGTGTGACTCATGGCTGCCATATTGTAAAGCACAGAGTTAGAGCTGTGGTTCACAAAGTGGGGTCCCTGGACCAGCACCCTCAGCATCACCAGAAATTATTGTTAGAAATTATTGGCCCCCAGTCCAGACCTGTGAATGAGAACCTCCAGGGGCGAGGCCCAGCTATCTGTGTTTCAACAAGCTTTCTTGGTGATTCTGGTGCCCACTGAGGTGTGAGAACCAATGGGACAAGTATGAAGAAGAACTAAGTTGGTAAGGGGTAGACAGTGAGGAGGGCATCATTCATTCTTTTTTTTTTTTTTGCTTTCTTTTAATTGTGATAAAATACACAAAATATAAAATTTACCTTTCTACCCGTTTTAAAGTATACAGCTCAGTGGCATTAAGTATTAAGTACATTCACAATGTTGTGTAACAATCACCACTATTAGGTTCAGAAACATTTCATCACCCTAAACACATACTCTGCATCTATTAAGCAGTCCACTTCTTCTGGGTTATGGTGGTTAGGGAAGATCTCACTGAGAAGGAGGAAGAAGCTGTGAATGTAACAATGTTACCAAACCAAACTCGGGCCCCTCGCTCAATGCGCAGCAAAGCCAACCCCCTGACACTGCGTGGTGGTGAAGGAAAGTACAGCGTTTATTGCAGGGCCAAGCAAGGAGAATAGGCAGCTCATACTCAAAAGACCCAAACTCCCTGATGGCTTTCAGCGAAGGGTCTTTAAAGACAGCATGAGGGAGAGGGTCACAGGGTGTGTGATCAGCTCATGCACAATTTTCTGATTGGCTGATGGTGAGGTAACAGAGTGATGTTTCTGGAATCTCCATCATCAACCTTCCAGTTCCAGCCAATCTGGGGTCTATGCACTATGTGGTCAGCACATAGTTAGCTTCTTCTACCTGATGGGGGTTTTAATATCTGCAAAACAACTCAAGGATATGGCTCAGGATATTATCTATGGCCCTTGAGGAGGAACTAAAAGTCCTTAAATTTGTTTTACAGCTGAACTATTATTATTTTGTCTTGCTTGGCTGCTTTCCTTCGTTTCTGCATTTTCTCACTTTCCTGATTAAATTTGCTCTTTGGAACTCAGAGAAGGCCTGGGAGGCTAAAGCTTTTCTACAAACAAGAGGCAGGGGACATGGTGGGGGATTCTGTCTCCGGGAAGGCCCCACAGGGTCCTGCTCGGTTTCACCAAAGTGAATTTAACTGATCCCCTGTTGATGGACACTTAGGTTGTGCCCATCTATGGCTATCACAAACAGAGCTACAGCAACAAGATCCTTGTCCATATTTCTTTGCACACACGTGCAAGCCTGTGCCTGTCAGATGGTTCCTCCCAGGGGACCTGCCCCTGTTGCCCGAGATGCTGCATCACTTAGCTTAACTTTGTTCTATTTTACTTGCTACCCAAGTCATACATGGTCATGGAGGAAAAAGTAACAGTACAAATAAATCAAGGAACCAAATGGACAAAACCAACTTTCTGATTCTCACCATCACACCCCCTAGCATTAAGGAAGAACCGTACTGTACAGCATGTCCTCTGGGTCCCAGGCACCTAGACAGCCCACCTCTGGGAGGGCACCCAAGTTCCAGCTGCACCTCCGACCTCCCCTCTATCCCTGCCCAGGGCCTTCCTCCGGATGCTCTTTCCTGAGAAGCTGGATGTAGAAAAGAAGGGCCGCCCCAGCACAGCCGGCTCCAAGATCAAGGTGGGCATGGGGAGGAATGGGTCCATTTCCCTCATTCCAACGTCAATCCCTCCCCCATCCCAGGGCCTCTGCCCCTCCCTCTGGCACCCTCTGTTCACCAGGGCCTTCTTCCAGCTCTGGGGTTAAGGAGCTTGGACCAGCTTCCTTAATGTCCTCCTAACTCCCTAAATCCAGAAGTGAACCATCATCCTAATGTTTTTTGTTTTTTGCTTTTTTGGTCTTTTGGTCGTGTCACTTTTTTCTTCATTGTGGTAAAATATACATAAAATTTACCATATTAACCATTTTTAAGTATACGTCTCAGCAGCATTAAGTACGTTTGCATTTGTGCCACCATCCTCACCATCCATCTCCAGAACTTTCATCTTCCCAAACTGAAACTCTGTCCCCATGAAACACTCACTCCCCATCCCCTCCCCCAGCCCCTGGCCCCCACCATCTACTTCCTGTCTCTATGGATTTGACCCTTCTAGGGACCTCCTATAAATGGAATCAGACAGCATTTAACCTTTTGTGACTGGTTTATTTCACTGAGCATATCTTCAAGGTTCAAGCATGTGTCAGAATTTCCTTCCTTTTTAAGGCTGAATAATACTCCATTTATGGATATACCGTTTTTTCTTATCCATTCCTCCATTGATGGACACTTGGGCTGTTTTCACCTTTTGGCTATTGTGAATAGTGCTGCTATGAACATGGGTGTCCCATCCTAATAATATTTCAATAACCATATATGGGGCACTTATCAGTGCTGGCAGCAAACACAAGACACTTTACAGAGGTGGGACTAGTCCCATCTGGCAGATGGCAGGCCAAGGCTCAGAGAGGTGCAGTCACTGGCCCAGATCACACAGCAGAGCTGTGATCCACACCAGGGTCTCTCCTGCCGCTCCCCCGATCCTCCCACCTGGAATGATTTCCTTTCTAGTCTCCCCTGAGGGACTAAAATGCACAACCCTAGCCTCTCAGACACACACACGTGATTCTCTGCTTCCAAAGTACTGTGCCCCAAAGGACAGGCAGAAATTTCTGGGCAACATGCTCCCACGTGCTCAGTTACTCCATCAACAAACGTTCAACAAGAGAAGCCACCGCAAGGAGAAGCCCGCGCACCGCAACAAAGAGTAGCCCCTGCTCGCCACAACCAGAGCAAGCCCACATGCAGCAACGAAGACCCAACGCAGCCAAAAATAAACAAATTAATTTAAAAAAAAAAAAAGTTCACTGAGCACTTATTATGTGCCAGGCTAAGCGGTGAATATGGCAGACATATGAGCTCCTGGTTTGCGGTTTGAGGGTCAGGTAGATGCACGATATCAACCCCATGTGATACGTGTTAACAGAGTCACATACGGAATGGACCAGGGACACCTGAGCCCGTGGTCCATCAGGTGCCACACACCCAGCCAGTGTGTCCTGTCTCTTGTATTCAGGGTGGGAAGAGAGAGAGGCCAGAGGGTCCCATCTGTGCTCCCCACCCCCACTTTCTCCCCGCTCCCTTAGAAACAAGCCAACGACCTGGTATCCACGCTGAAGAGGTGCACACCCCACTACCTCCGCTGCATCAAGCCCAACGAAACCAAGAGGCCCCGTGACTGGGAGGAGAACAGGTGACCCCCCGCCGCCCCGTCTGGGCCAGTCCACACCAGCTGACCCTCCCTCCACAACCCCCCCAGGGTTGTGGGACCCATCAAAGGGCTCACCCAAGCCGACCCCTAGGACCAGCGCAAAACCCCTCAGGGCCCCAGGGTTATACCTAACACTGATCAAGACCCCAAGGGAAGACCCCAGACTGTCTGTAGGATGCCCCAGGGACTAACACAGTCCCCCTCATTCCCCAAACCCCACGTGCCACCCCCTGAAATTGAAACTGACCCCCGAACAAACACAGATCCCCCAGAACCGAGGCTCCCCCAATGCACAAAACTAACTCTCAAGCAGGCCTCTGTGGCCAGCAGTGAACCTCCTTCCCTAGACCTCAGAACTGACCCCCTAAACTGCCTCCAGCACGAATCCAGACACCCCCCCCAACTCCCAGGACCACCAGGGGACTCAGGCTGCCCTCCCTCCAGGGTCAAGCACCAGGTGGAGTATCTGGGCCTAAAGGAGAACATCAGGGTGCGCCGGGCAGGCTTCGCCTACCGCCGCCAGTTTGCCAAGTTCCTGCAGAGGTGAGGCGCCCTCCGCCACACACACCCTGGCCCCAACACCCAACCGCCCTGCTAGCTGCTCAAACCCTCCCCTGCCCTCCCCCTCCAGGTATGCTATTCTGACCCCCGAGACGTGGCCGCACTGGCGTGGGGACGAGCGTCAGGGAGTCCAGCACTTGCTGCGGGCGGTCAACATGGAGCCAGACCAGTACCAGATGGGGAGCACCAAGGTCTTCGTCAAGAACCCTGAGTCCGTAAGTGTGTGTGAGAGACAGACAGACAGACACCAGCATCACCTGCGTGGTCCTGCTCTTCAGGCCACTGTGCGACTGTGGGCACGCTTCCTCTCCCCTCCAAGCCTCAGTTTCTCCATTTGGAAAGTGGGGAGAGTCATAGCCACACCGCAGGATCAGGGCAAGGATTAGACAAAACAGAAAGTCTGAGGCATGGTGCCTGGCATGTAGTAGGTGCTCAAAAAAAACTAAATTAGCTGAACGGTCCATGGTGGCCAGGAAGCAGGTGAAGAAACACATGGCCGCCTGTGGTGACATCCCCTTGGAGGAGATGAGAACTCACAGCTTATCCAGAGTGTCTTTTTCTTTTTCTTTTCTTTTTTTTTTTTTTTTTTTTTTGTGGCCGTTCCATACAGCTTGCAGGATCTTAGTTCCCCAACCAAGGATTGAACCCGGGCCCTCAGCAGTGAAAGCGTGGCGTCCTAACCACTCACTGGGCCGCCAGGGAATTCAGAATGTCTTTTCGACCCTTCCTTTCTTCTTTCTTTCCTCCAGCCCTTTTTTCTTTCTACCGTCTTCATTTTTTCCTTTGCCCTCCTTCCTCCTATCTTGTTTTCTTTCTCCTCTTTTCTTCTTTCATTCCTTCGTTCCTGAACACATTTGTGTCCCCGGGCTCACCCTACTCCAGTATAACCTCATGTTAACTTGGTTACATCTGCAAAGACCCTCTTTCCAGATGGGGTCACAATCATAAGTTCCCACCAAGTGGACAGGAGTTTTGGGAGAACGCTATTCAACCCAAGTACACCAGGGCCAAGCTCAGATTTGGGGCACACCCACCCCTGCCTTTCCCAGCATAAAGGAGATGTCTTTAAAACTCTGGAGACAGGAAGATTCATTTCCCAAACTGAAAACAAATCCTCTTCACTGGGCAGAAATAACAAGGTTGGAGGACACTTGTCCTGGTTGACTGGCCCACCCCCAGTTCTGCATGGCTGGTCTCCCTTTACTCATAACTGTCCTTCCCTCGGCAAACCACAGAATGCATTTACGTGCCCTCCAGACACCCTATACAAGGCATTACTTGAACGTGCTTTGCACACGTACCCATGGACCCACAGAGTATTGGTCTGAGAATCAAAAGAAGATGTAAATGCCAGTCAACTCCCTGCAACCTGTGAACCTGCGATGTTTTTTTTTTTCCCCTGGTGAGAACTCCCCACTTTTTATGAACAGTTATTAAACACCCACAGCTTTAAAAGTCCTTCAAGGTATATATTTTTAAAGTGAGAATTCTTTTAGTTCTGGCAGGGAAGCCTGGGGTTTCTGGGAGACATCAGCCACCTTGGTCAGCAAAGTGGCAGCCACGCTTTCAGCAGTGATGTGATATTTGTGTATTTGAGAAACCCCTCTGGGTGAAATGTCAATTATTTTTCTAAATAAAGCCCGACTTTATTTTCAATACTTTTCCCATTTTCACTGATTGACAATGCTGTCCCTTCTGTCACTAAATTTCCATTTGAATTATGACATTTCCCCATCATCCATCCTGGTCCGACTGGTTGTTCTATTCTTTGACCAGCACCCCATTGTTTTTATTACTGTAGATTTGTAATATTTTCATATCCAGTAGGTTCCTTTCCCTGATACAGTCACCGGTTATTATTCCAGATGACTTGCTCTAATATAGTTTATTCTCTAAGTCCCCTGTGGGTGGAGACTCTTAAAATTCAAAAGCCTTTTCTCTGCTTTCTGTGAAAGCTTCCTTTCCAGGGCTGCCACGGATGGGTGTGCAGGTTGTATACTGCACAACCATGTGGTAGCCGGTCACATCCCAGTCCTATCCATCAGATTTTCATATCTGCAGTACTTTGTTGGTTTTCCAAGAAGCACACTGGTTTGCATTTCTAACATGTCTGAAACTGAAGTGTACCTCACATGGATGACATGCCACAGTTTAATTAGCATGAGAAACCATGATGTTATACCATTTCCGGTAAGACCACACAGCTAGTAAGTGGCAGAGCTGGGATTTGAACCCAGCAAGACAAACCTGCAGTTATAATTTAATGCAGAAGATTGTGCCCAGTATTGGGACCCTGGGTCTGGTCATTTGGAGAAAGACAAAATTTTTTGCCCACAGTGTAAGAGCATGTGTGCGGGTGCCTGTCAGCAAGAGCACGTGGGTGGGGTGGGCTCAGGGGAAACTGGAGACTGTGTTCCCCGGGGAGATGCCAGGACCCACCGGCCCTCCTTCTTGCCCAGCTCTTCCTTCTGGAGGAGATGCGAGAGCGCAAGTTCGATGGCTTTGCCCGCACCATCCAGAAGGCCTGGCGGCGCCATGTGGCAGTCCGGAAGTACGAGGAGATGCGGGAGGAAGGTGAGAGGCTGCAGGTGGGAGGCTGGGGCTGAGGACAGAGGGGCCTGAAGGAGCCAGGCTGTGACCTCTGCCCCCCACCCTGTGTCGCCACAGCTTCCAACATCCTGCTGAACAAGAAGGAGCGGAGACGGAACAGCATCAATAGGAACTTCGTTGGGGACTACCTGGGGCTGGAGGAGCGGCCGGAGCTGCGTCAGTTCCTGGGCAAGAGGGAGCGAGTGGACTTTGCTGACTCGGTCAACAAGTACGACCGCCGCTTCAAGGTGAGGCACTAGCAGGCGGCCACATCTGGGACCCTGACCCCAGCCTGGCCACCCCCCACCAGAGGTACACCCTCACCTGGCCCAGACACACCTGCCCACAGGTATAGGCTCAACTAATGTAGATACAGCTGTCCATCAAATACGCCCTCGTGTAGCCCAGACACACCTGTCCATCAGGTACATCTTCACCTGGCCAGACACATCTGTCCATAATTACACACTCACCTTATTCAGAAGTCCTGACCACAGATTCACCTTCACTTATCCGGGACATACTTATCCATTAAGTACATTCTCACCCAGTCTAGACAGACCTCTCAGTTAGACACACCTTCACCTGGCTCAAATACACCTGTGCACAGGTAAACTCTCATCGGTCCTGGGCACCCATGTCCAGCAGGCATACCTTCACCTACCCTGTACCTGTTCACTGCCCAGAAACCCTTTTCTAGCCAATATACCCTTACTTAACCTCCTGTTTCTTATATAAAGTAACCACTCATGTAGCTTCACATGGAGGGACCCTCACCTGACCTGTCCTTCACCTGACCTGCCAGCGCTACCTCTCTGCCTGGGGTTGATCCCCTGGGGCCAGGCTGCCGATGCCCGGGGCTCCCTCTGGTTTTGCATCCTCATAGGCCATCAAGAGGGACTTGATCCTGACGCCCAAGTGTGTGTATGTGATCGGGCGGGAGAAGGTGAAGAAGGGACCTGAGAAGGGCCAGGTGCGTGAGGTCCTGAAGAAGAAGCTGGAGATCCAGGCCTTACGGGGAGTTTCCCTCAGGTGGGGCTCCCACAGGCACCCCCGCCAGGCCCCTTCATTCTCAGCTGCCCTCTTACTTGTTACCCCATCTGTCACCCTGAACGTCTTACCTGCTGCTGTACCTGCAACCTTCTCTTGGTCCTACCTGTCACCTTCACCTGCCCTCACATTCATGATCCTTATTTGCCAACAGCACCTGTCCCCTCACCTGACCCTTACCACCTTTTCCAGCTCCTTGCCACCTCTCCCGTTTCCCCTCACATGTGTAACCCCTCACTTGCCCCTTACCTGACCCCTGACCCTCCCCTGTCCATCTCAAATGTCAGTCCTTCTGCCAGCCTCACCTGTCACTCTCACCTGCCTTTCCTCCCGCCCCTCCTCCAGCACGAGGCAGGACGACTTCTTCATCCTCCAAGAAGACACGGCCGACAGCTTCCTGGAGAGCGTCTTCAAGACCGAGTTCGTCAGCCTCCTGTGCAAGCGCTTCGAGGAGGCGGTGCGGAGGCCCCTGCCCCTCACCTTCAGCGACACGTACGACCCTCACCTCCTGCACCATCCTCGGGCTGGGCACTGCTTCCTCCTCCGCCTCACGGACCGGCCAAAATGCGCCCGTGCCTCGTCCCCTCCCACCCCAGCCCGGGTCCGGCAAGGATGGGATGGGGAGGTGACCCCCTCTTGGGGGGAGGTGGGGACCCCCACAGCTTCCTCCTCTCCTCACAGACTACAGTTCCGGGTGAAGAAGGAGGGCTGGGGCGGAGGTGGCACCCGCAGCGTCACTTTCTCCCGTGGCTCCGGCGACGTGGCGATGCTCAAGGCTAGCGGCCGGACCCTCTCGGTCGGCGTGGGTGATGGACTGCCCAAAAGCTCCAGTGAGTCTACGCCGAACCGGGAGACAGAGACGAAGAGGCGCTCAGGAAGAGGCGGGCCCCTAGGGGCGGTACCAGCCATAGGGACCAATCAAGGCTGTGGGGGCGGAGCCAGTGGCGCGGGGCCAAGGGTGGGTGAGGGCCATGGAGGGGCGGGACTTGAGAGACCTAAAGAGAGAACGCGGCCGTGAAGAGGGCAGGGCTCTCGAGGTGACCAATGAGTGGGCGAGAACCATGGAAGGGGCGAGGCCGCGGAGTCCACCCTTGAGCAGGCTATGAATGGGGAGAGCCTTGGAGTGGGCGGGCCCAGGAGCCAATGAGAGATAGGTTCCCGGAGGGGCGGAGCCAATTATTGGGCGGAACCAGTGTTCCAGTAACTAAGGGGCTCCCTCCTGATGGGAGAGCCAGTGAGCCGGCGGGGCGGGGACCGCGGCGGAGCCACAGGGTGGATTAGACTTGTGGGCGGGGCCAAGAACCTCGTCTGGTCACCACTCAAATCCCTACATCTTTTGCCCTTTCCCTTTCAGAGCCTACACGGAAGGGAATGGCCCAGGGAAAACCTAGAAGGTCGGCCCAGGCCCCTACCCGGGCAGCTCCCGGGCCCCCTAGAGGTGAAGAGACACCCCCCACTAAGTGTCTTCCTTGCCTCTTGTGGGCTCCAAGGCCTAAACCAGACCTCTTGTCGACAGGATCTAACAAGCAGAGTTGACCATGCTCTTCTTTTCTGTCCAGAACTCTCCATAGCTCCCCATCTCCCAAAGAATAAAGGCAAAGCTTAGTTTGGTATTCAAAGCCCTTCAGAATCCGAACCCAGCTAACCACTGACCTCTTCTCTCCTCCCACCTTACACTCCTGTCATGCAAGCTACATGTTATTTTGCCAACTTACCAAATTTGTTCTTACCTCCAGGCCTTTGCTTGGGCTGTTTGCTCTGCCTGTCTCCCAAATTCCTACTCCACTTGAGCTCTTATTCATCCTCCAAGACTCACCCGCAAAAGCCGTCCTACAGAAGAGGGTAGGGGAAAATCTTACCCCTTCAGAGTCTCCCTCTAGGGCCTCCTAGCCCCAGGGTCTCTCTCTCCAGGCCATTCCTTACCATACTGGGTTAAGAGTAGCTGCCTCTTCCCTCAGACAGGGAACTTGGAGCCAAGTCCCCCCAAATCGTCCTAGCATCACCCTGACAAATGCCCCCATCTCCTTGCAGGCCTGGATCACAATGGGGTGCCTCCCTCTGCCAGAGGGGGCCCCCTACCCCTGGAGTTCACATCCAGACGGGGCTCCCAGAAGCCACCACAGGGCCCTCCATCCTCAGCCTTGGGGGCCAGCAGACGCCCACGGGCACGGCCGCCCTCGGAGCACAACACAGAATTCCTCAATGTGCCTGACCAGGGCATGGCTGGGTAGGTGGTGTGGGAGGGCAACCCCAGGAGGTGGGGGAGTGTCTGGGGCTATGACGAGTGCCTCCATGTGCCCACAGCATGCAGAGGAAGCGCAGCATAGGGCAGAGACCTGTGCCCGGCGTGGGCCGACCTAAGCCCCAGCCACGGACACATGGCCCAAGGTGCCGGGCACTGTACCAGTACGTGGGCCAAGATGTGGACGAGCTGAGCTTCAACGTGAACGAGGTCATCGAGATCCTCATGGAAGGTGTGTGTGCCAGGGCAGAAATGGGAGGAGCCAGGGTCTGGAGGTCACCTCCTAAGCCATCCTGGGAGCCTGGCCTCACTTGTATCGCACCCCGTACCAGCCTCATTCTTCTCACCTGTCAAGCACTAGGACTAATGGCAGAACCTACTTTGTGAGTAGGAAATGGGCCATGTCTGGATGGCCCAGGCCTCCAGACCTCCTACCTTGCCCCTGGGTTGCCCCTAGAGAAGCCTGGGACTCAACAGCACCCTCTGCAGGTGGGTAGGGGAACCCTTAGGGGTCATTCCTGGTTCCACCAAGGGGATTATGGAGGGACCTATAGGAGGAGATGGATGAGGGACGAGCACAAGTGAATAGTCTAGAAAATGTCAGAGTGTGAGCCAGTGGCAAGGAAAACCCACGCATTGCTCCCTCCCTTCCGTCTTCTCTTTTTTTTTTGGAAGTCCCCTAAAAGACATGTTTTTTTCTTTTCTTTGCCGCACCGCTCGGCTCGTGAGATGTTAGTTCCCGGACCAGGGATCAAACCCAGGCCCTCGGCAGTGAGAGCGCAGAGTCCTAACCACTGGACCGCTGGGGAATTGCCCTTCTGTCTTCTCTTTTCAGCTTCTGCCTTATGCCAGGCCAGTGCAGACGAATAAGACAGAAAGACAGACACAGAGCCAGCATGAAAGGCTTTCTCCAGAGTGGGCTGGGCTCAGCCTCACGCTCTCTTCTCTCCCACAGATTCCTCAGGCTGGTGGAAAGGCCGGCTGCATGGCCAGGAGGGCCTTTTCCCAGGAAACTACGTGGAGAAGATCTGAGCGGGACAGGAGCCTGGGATCCTGCCATCCCACCTGCCTGCCTGGATCCTGCCAGGAGCCAGGCCCTGCAATGCGGGTCTCGTTTCCCTTGGCTGCATTGGCCAGAAGGTCCAGTCCTGTGGCCTCCAGCCCAGCCTAGCCCAGGTCCTGGGTCGAGGGGTCACCACTTAAGCCACCCCCGGGCCCTGGCTTCCCCCAAGGCACACCTGTTTCCTCCTGTGTCAAACAGAGCTAACAGCAGAACCTACCTCCCAGCTGCCTTGTGAGTAGGAAGTGAGTTGTGTCCTGCAGGCAAAGTGCTGGGCACAGTCGGGGGGGCCTTGACAAGCTTGACTTCCCTCCTTCTCTCACCACTGAGGCAATAAATGTTTGCCGAGTGAAAACATGAGTTAACTTACTGAGCCCCAACAAGGACCACCTTCTTACAACCCTGTGGGGTGGGAGCAGCGAATATCCCATTTTACAGATGGAAAAATGGAGGCTCGGAGAGGTTTAGTCACTCACCCAAGATTGCACAGAGCCAAGTCTTGAACTCAGATATGCTTCTGCCCCTCACAAAGCTTGAGTTTGTCTCACTTGCTAGCTTCCAGAAGCTGCATGCCAGCTTTCCTGCAGCAAATGTTCCAGTGGGTCCTGTCAGCTTTGACTCTGCACGCCCCCGCAAACAAACTGGGACCCTACTGGACCCTGACAAAGGAGGCAGGTCCCACATGGCCCCCCATAATTCACCCTGAATCACCCCTGAACCCTGACCCCCACCCCATGTCTGTGTTTTCTTAGCCCTCACTCACCTAGCGCCAGGACCAGTTCTGACATTCGAGGACCCTGGCCTTCTGCACTTATTGTCATGGTGAAGAGGGGGTCAGCCTAGCTACCAGCTGTCTGTTGGTCCCCGCAGCTGTCTCCAAACCAGTGCCGGAGTCTGAGCCTTTCAGACCTCCCTGCAGGTGCAGCTGAAACCTTAGGTCTGACCCTAAGGATCCTGACTTTCCAAATGAACACCCCCTCTGTGCTCAGCCCCACAAAGAGCAGTCAGTCTGGGAGAGATGGAGCCAGATGGGTGGGGTCAGGACTGAGCCAGAGAAGAGACAGGGGCTGGAGCAGGGGAGGGAGATGCAGAGAGTGTGGACATTGCTGGAGGAGCCAAGAAGGATGAAAAGGGTCAGCAGATCTTTTTTTTTTTTTTTAATTTTATCTTTATTTATTTATATATATATTTTGGCTGCGTTGGGTCTTTGTTGCTGTGCGCGGGCTTTCTCTAGCTGCAGTGAGCAGGGGCTACTCTTTGTTGCGGTGCGCGGGCTTCTCACTGAGGTGGCTTCTCTTGTTGCGGAGCACGGGCTCTAGGTGCGCGGGCTGCAGTACTTGTGGCGCACGGGCTTAGTTATTCCGTGGCATGTGGGACCTTCCCCGACCAGGGCTGGCAACCCATGTCCCCTGCATTGGCAGGCAGATTCTTAACCACTGCGCCACCAGGGAAGCCCTGGGTCAGCAGATCTTGATGGCAAATACCACACAGAGTGATCTATGCTGTGATGGGAGGACTCCAGGCAGAGGACACCTACCCACCTGGGGGATGGGAGATGAGGTATCAAAGAAAGACTGGTCAGCAGAGCCTTCTGTAGAATCTACACCTACCTGGGAAGCTGAGAGTGGCTGGGAAAAAAAAATCCCAATTTTGCAGCTGGGTCTCAACAGCCCTTTTATTAGCCAATCACTATACAAAAGCATTTAACCAGTCCCTTGAATGTCCCTGGTTCTCTGCATCTCTGACTTTTGCCCCTCCACTGCCCAGTCACCACTGTGCATGTCTCTCTGCAAGACTTAGATTGGGGGACAGAGTGGGGGAGGACTGTGTGAGCCACCACCTCATCAGCTGGGCATTTCCTGGTGCTGAAGGGGAATGAGGGCCTCTGTCTCCCTTCTCTGCCCTAGAATTCATCATGCAGGCTGCCCCCACTCCTGGCACTTTGGGGTACAGCCCTGTGGCCCCACTGCCATAGCAGGCACCGTGTTTGCAGGAAGTGGGGCCTTCCGGGCAGGACTGATGGGTGAGGTTTGGGCGAGGCACGGGGGATGAAGAAGGGAGTGGGTTTGACATCTTCTAACAGACAGCATCTCACATCTAGGTTATAAGCATCTTCGGACTGCAAACCTCAGAGTCAGCTTGGTCCCACCCATTCAGCAACATCCTGTTGACTCTTTTACAAAATTTCTTAAGTTGGGCCCCTCCTCTCCCTTTCTTGGTTCCCTGTCCTTTCTGGGACCTCGCCCCACCCTTCCCCAGATTGCACCAACCTCCCCTGCACACACACACACACACACACACACACATCCCTCCACCCTGCATCAAAATGATTTTTTTTAATTAAGGAGTTTTTAATACAGTTAATGAGTTTTAACTGTATTAATGATAATCAAAAGAAAACAGTTTTTTAAAATTCAAACAGCCCATGGGAATTCCCTGGCCGTCCAGTGGTTAGGACTCTGCGCTTTCACTGTGGTGGGCCCGGGTTCGATCCCTGGTCAGGGAACTAAGACACAAGGGTTTTTTTTGGCTGCACTGCACAAGCTGCATGGTGCGGCCAAAAAAAAAAAAAAAAAAATTCAAACAGCCCAAGAGTGTGAAAAATCTGTCTTCCCCTCACTCGAAAATTCCTGTCCCCCCCAATTTGTTAACGTCTGTCTCCTTCCAGTGGTATTCTTAGCGTATAAAAGCAGATAGGGGGCTTCCCTGGTGGCGCAGTGGTTGAAAATCTGCCTGCTAATGCAGGGCACACGGGTTCGAGCCCTGGTCTGGGAAGATCCCACATGCCGCGGAGCAACTAGGCCCGTGAGCCACAACTACTGAGCCTGCGCGTCTGGAGCCTGTGCTCCGCAACAAGAGAGGCCACGATAGTGAGAGGCCCGCGCACCGCGATGAAGAGTGGCCCCCGCTTGCCACAACTAGAGAAAGCCCCGCACAGAAACGAAGACCCAACACAGCCATAAATAAATAAATAAATAAATTCCATTTAAAAAAAAAAAAAAAAGTCATGTTCCTTGCTTAAAAAAAAAAAAAAGAAACGTACGTTGGATAGGTGACTCATTCCACGCCGGTATACCCAATGCTCTCCATCCATCCTCCTGAAAACACGCACCTCTCCATCCTTAGACTACACCCGTTCCGGGTGTCCCGAGGACGGACAGTTGGCTTGCTTCCTGCCCTTGGCTATCTCAGCAGACCCATTGCAACGTCAGAACTAAGTGCATTGAAAATTTTGACGGCCACTGCCAATTTCCCTCCAAAGAGGAGGCCCTCTAAACACGACCTCTTCAAAAAAAAAACCGCTGTTTATCCCCTTTCGAGGTATGGTGACGGGACTGGAGAGGATGAAGATGCTCATTTTGCAGAGGAGAACACAGAGGCCCGGGAAGATTTTAATCCTAGATCTCTGCGTGCAGATTCTTTGCACCCTATGACTGCCCTCGGCTTGCAAATCCGCCACGGCGCACGTTCCGCTGTCCAGGACAATCCCGGATCTCAGGCCCCGCCTCCTCGCGGAGCACTGTGCACAAGCCCCCTCCCCCATTCTCGCGAGAGCTGGGAGGCGAAAAATGGCGCCGACGTGAGCGTGAGCCCGCGGCCACCGAAGGAGTCGCCGCAGCCTTAGCTGGCGCCGCCGGAGTCGCGGGCACAAGAGCCCGAACCAGGCCGAGGATGGTGAGCGCGGCGCCGGGGACGCGGACGCGGCGAACCAGCGGGGACTGGCGGGGAGCGGCCCTGTTGCGCACATAGCCTCCGGCCGACCCCGCCCCCACATCCGGGCACTCGCCCGCCGCTGGCTATCACTCGGGGAGCACCCTACCCCCTACTTCCGGGCCTGGTTTCGACTGGGCCACGCCCACAGGGCTCGGGCACCACCCCAGATCTTCATACGGCCGGGGCCCCAGCACTTCCAGTTCGCCTGCACAGCTCGAGCCCGGCTGGTAGATATAGCTCCGTCCTCGAACGCCCACTCGGCCACTACTGGCCCCTCCAGCAACTTCCTAGCCGCGCCCGGTTCAGAGCCCCGCCTTTACCCCGCCCACTCCCTCTGGGCCACGCCCCTGCCTTGTAGGGGCCTCCCACCTTTACAAGTTAGGGTCAAAGGCATGCTTCTTTCATGTAGGTGATTCTTAGAAAGGTACCCCCTTCTATATTTGGAACAACTCCAAGCTCCCTCCCAGAGAATGGGGACACAGGAGGCAGGAGCTCAATCCACCCTCACCCCCTGCCACTCCTTAGGATGGGGGCTGACTGGGTGACGTCTCCGGGGCATTTGCTGCTTCAGGAATGCCCAGTGGTCTTGGCGGGGTGGAGGAGTTCCCCTGGCTGTCCCAGGCAGACCCTGGGCCCAGAGGGGTTCTCCCCACCTCTTCCTTCCACCAGGAGGAGGAAACCTCGGGTCCCAGCCCGGACATGCCGGCCACTGCAGAGCCCAGCTCCAGTGAGACCGACAAGGAGGTGTCCCCAGTTGTTGCTGCTGTAGCCACCTCCTCTTCCATGGGGGAGGAGCCAGGCTCTGACCAGGCAGCCACACCCCCAGTGTGGGAACGTGGAGGGCTTGGAGGGACCCAGCAGGGTGCCTCCCCAGCCCCAGACAGTGGCCATGCTGGCCCTGGACCCGGCCTTGGCCTGACCAGCACTGTCTCCGGAACCAGTGAGGACCTGCGGCCTCCCAGACGACGCCCACCACCAGGTGACCCGTGATGGGGCCTTCTGGGGGATCACAGGCCTGGAACGATAGAAGTGAAGAATACAGAGTATCTCCAGACTTGGGGCCCATCTAGAGGGAATCACCACTTACTGAGCCCCAGGTGTATGCCAGGCTGTGGCTACAGTGAGGAGCCAGGCCAACTCAGCCCCAACCCTCTGTTGGGGGAGGCAGAGGGTGAAGGCCCCAGTAAGAGACCATAGCGTAATTGCAGCCCCATACACGCCTCTCTGGGGTAGAGCCCTGGACAGTGTGGATGGAGAAGGGACGGTGACACCCCCCTCCCCCCTCTTCTGTGCGTCCTGCAGGGAAGCAGATACCCTGCTCCAGCCCTGGCTGCTGCCTCAGTTTCCCAAGCGTTCGAGACCTGGCACAGCATCTGCGTACCCACTGCCCACCCACGCAGTCCCTGGAAGGTAGGGCCAGGGTAGGTGGTGGGGAGGCAGGTTAGGGCGGGAGGCAGGCAGAGCCGACTGGCCACCCCTCTCCACTCCTCTGTCCTTCATCCCTGCCCTGCCAGGCAAGCTCTTCCGCTGTTCCGCCCTGAGCTGCACCGAGACTTTCCCCAACATGCAGGAACTGGTGGCACACGGCAAGCTGCACTACAAACCCAATCGCTACTTCAAGTGAGACCCCGTCCACCCCCACCTCTGCTGGTGCTCGGTGACCGGGCAGCTCCCCCCAGCACTGATTTGACAGCCACTACCTGGGGTCCGGGCTTTTCTCCCTTCCTAGTCCAGGGGGTTGGGTCGGGGAAGTGGGCGTGACCTAGGGCAAGCCTTGCCCTTAACCTGCCCAGAAGAGAGACTGGTCGCTAGAGCAAGTTCCGGGGACCCCGAGGGCGGGGCTTGGAAGAGGTTTGGGGGGGGGGACATACTTGGCGCGGCTCCGCCCAGCCCTCTACCTCCCAAGAGGAAAAGCGATCACCTAAGTCACAATTGAGACTTCCTTCCTCATCTTCCCAGGGCTCCGACCTGGAGGGGTCCGGAAGGGTCACGACCACAGTAGGGGGACGCTTAGGGCAAATTCCTCCCCCGCAGATGGGGGATCTGTTGTTTGGGCCCAGGCTCCCTTACCACCCTCGAGCGGCGGCTCCGCAGGTTACTACGGATAGGCCCCTCCCTTGTCCCCCAGGAGACCCAGCCCAGCCCTGTGCCGCCCCCAGGTGTGAGAACTGCCTCCTGCGCTTCCGCACGCACCGCTCCCTCTTCAAGCACCTGCATGTTTGCGCCGAGCATGCGCAGAGCCCAGCCCCACCGCCACCCCCCGCCCTCGACAAGGAGCCACCAGCGCCCGAGCGCCTCCCGGAGTCCGACCCTGCGTCGGCGCCTGGGCTACAGTTCCCGCTGCTCGAGCCGTTCACGACCCCTGCCCCTGCCCCCACCGGGCCCTTCCTGCCCTACTTGAACCCCGCGCCTTTTGGCCTAAGCCCCCCACGCCCGCGCCCTTTTCTGGCCGCCGCTCCCGGGCCGCCCGCCTCCAACGCCGCAGTCTGGAAAAAGAGCCAAGGTGAGTGTGGGGGCAGGGCCGCCTGAAGGGTGGGCTGGGCTCCTTTTGACTTCTGACCTTGACCCGCCCATTTACCGCAGGTGCCGGCGGCAGCCCGCGAAGACCCCAGGGCGGCTCCGATACGCCCTCAGGTGCGTGCAGGTGATCACCGGGGAGGGTGGAGGGGATTTCTCTCCTGCGCCCTGCGGGGCATAGGGAATACTGGGAGGCAGCGGTGCCCACCCCCTTCCCAGGTGGCCAGAAATGTCACCCCCGAAATACAGGATTTTGCCTTAAAAAATTACGGCCCCTGCTCTTTATCTGCGCCGGCGTTTCCGTGTAAAACTCTCACCCGGTTCCCGAGTGCTTCCCCCTACGTTGGTTCAGAGGATGGGAGAGGGGAACGCGGATAAGTCAAGTTTGGTGCCGCCAAATACATGGGGAAACGCCCGGGAGAAACGGATCAGCCGGTCCAGAGCCCCGGCGCCTGGGAGCTGATGGGGAGGCGGGGAGAAAGGTCCGACCCGCCCTCGCCCCGGTCCTCGCCCTCGCCCAGGGCCCGGGGCTGACGGCGTCCCGCCTGCCCGCAGGGCACGCGGCCCCGAGCCGCATCGTGTGGGAGCACACGCGCGGCCGCTACTCGTGCATGCAGTGCGCCTTCTCCACGGCCTCGCGGCCCGCCATGACCCTACACCTGGAGGACCACCGCCCCATCGCCCCCGCGGCCCCGGCGCCCGGGCAGCCGCGCCCCGACGCGCCGGCGGGTAAGGCCCGGGAGCGCGCGGGTGGGGAGGGCGGGGGCCCTGAGGCGAGGGGCGGGGCCGAGGCTCAGGCGCCCCCTCCTCTGCTCCACCCAGACCCGGCCCCGCTGGCACCCAAGGTGTCGCCGCTGCTGTCAGAGGGGGAGTGTCCGGTTTTCTCGCCGCTCTGAACCACGCCGCGTTGCGGGTGGGCTGTGGGTAGTTTTGTAATTTTAGAGGGGCCTGCGATGGGCGGGGTGGCGGGACAATAAAGGAGGCAGATGAGCCAGCCTGTGCTGTGTCTGGGTCCCATGCCCCTCCAGTGCAGTCCTGGGGGGCTCCCACCTCGGAAGGGGGCAGGCCTCCCCTCACAGCCCACCTGTGTCCCACCTCCCCTGTCAACCTCAACAGTGAGACAGCTGTAGGTGGTCCTCTGTCCTGTCCCACCACTTCCAGAAACCAGATGAGATGGAAGTTTCCCGTTTTATTTTAAAACTTCCAGGAGTCAGGAGTGCCCGCCCAGCTGGAGCCCCCCAGGTCCTGAGGCCAGCACTGACTCTCAGGGAGGTGACAGGGCGGTGGGGCAGTCCCAGCAGTAGAAGGGAGGTGCCAGGGCCCCCAGGGCTGGGCACTCTGGCAAGCCGGGGCTCAGGCCTCATCGTCCTCCTCCTCCTCACTGTCTTCGGCTGCCCACTTCTCCTTCTCCCCCTGCCACAGCTCTGAGGAGGAGGGTGGGTCAAGGCCAGCCCTGGAGAGCCTGTGCTCCCTCCCTTCTCACCTCTCCCCCATATAGGTCCTCTTCTTCCTATCCTTCCTGGGAAGTCAGGCTGGGGCCAGAGTTCAAAATCTGGTCCCACACTGCTGTCACCAGAACCCTGAGGTTCAAGCCTCCAGGGTATGGAAGTCCCACGAGTTGCTGGCAGCCACTCCTCGGGGCCTGGCTTTACTTCCTGCATCTTGCTCCCTTCCAGCTCAGGCTTCAATCCCGCCCCCGTTCTGGAGCACCGGAGGCAACCCCCCACCCCTTCCCCCCAGGCTGAACACCTCTGGAAACAGGGGACTCTTCCGATCGTGCTCCTCCCCTGCGTAGTACCCCCACCGCTCCCCACAGCTCCCCTCAGCTCTCTGGATGAAGATCCTGTTCTCCTAGTAGCCCACAAGGCCCCATCTTGAACCTCTCCACCTCCTCTTCTCAGGACCACACGCAGCATCTGTCTCCTCTTCCTCCTGGGGAACATAGACATCCTGTGAGCAAGAACCCAAGGACCCGGTCCCCAGCCCCACCCGACCCTGTTTCACTCCTTATCTCCTCCATCTTCCAAGTCATCAGAGTTGTCCTCTATCTGCGGCCAGCAAGACACCAGTCATCCCCTGGGTGGAGTCCCCAGGCCTCACACCCCTCACTCACCAGCCTCCTATCTTCCCCTTGCCCCCCTTACCATCCTCCCCCTAGTCCTCCTCGGAATCTTCGTCCCCCAGCATGTTGGCCTCAGTCTCAGAGTTGAGCAGGGTCCCCATCATCGAAGCCATCCAGGTAGCCAAGCTCTGGTAACGACTCAAAATCCTGCTCCCGTTAGCGCAGCTGCTGTGACTCCTCGAAGTTGAACAGCTCCAAGTTTTGAAGGCCCTTCAGCTTCTCCTGGGAAGGGTAACAGGGAGATCTGGGCACCCTTTGGACGTGTCCCACCTGGCCCCAGGAGCCGGCCTGCCCGCCTGCCTGCCCCACTGCCCTCAGCCTCACAAGGGGCTTCAGGGCTCCAGTGTCCTTGATGGGGTTGCAGCTGAGTCCCAGGTGGCTCAGGCCAGGCGTCCACTCCGCCAGCACCTCCAGGCCCCCACTGAAGCGGCTGTCACTCAGCACCCGCTGTAGGGCCAGACGGGCTGTCAGGGAACCCTGGGGCTCAGGCCCCCTGTGAGCTCCCCTCCCCCTTCTCAGCCAGAAGCCTTGGAACCACAGCTGGGTGATCCTGGGGAAGACTCAACCTCTCTGCATCTCACTTTCTTACTCCTTAAAATGAGTGTCATGAATGCTCATCCTTTGGAGTTCTTGTGAGGATTCAAAAGAGGGATGGGGAGAGAGGGAGGGGGCTTGGGAAATGTTCGCAGGTGGTTGACATCACTCCAACCACCAAGCCTGTGGCCGGCTGCCTGGGCCCTCTCAGGAACCTGGGGAGGAGGTGGGTCAAGGGGCCCACTTTACAGATAGAGAAGGTGAGGCTAGGAGGGTAAGCTGAGCCCTGACTCTAGCCGGGCCCGGTTCCAAGTCACTGATTCTGCACCACCCCAGAAGCGGGGCACAGTTACCACTGATGAGAAAACCCAGGCTGCGAGGCCCAAAGGGCACTCTCCCCTTTTCCTGCACTCACAAGGCTCCTAGACACCCTTGGGAATATGGCTCTAGGCCCACCCCTTCCTGCATCTTCAGGGCTTGGTGTTCCATCTCCAGGGTACCAGGGTCCCCCAGCCCCTGGAGTTTTCCCCATCAAGCCCCTCATTCAGCCACCCCCGAATCTAGGCAGTGCCAGTTCCCAGTCAGTCAGGACCTTCCCAGAGAGACCCAGGTATCTTGGTCCAGGTACCTGCCCCCCCCCCAACCGTGTCACCCACAAAGATGCAACAGCCCCTCCCATGGGTACAGTGTGTCCATAGTCCCCCGTGGGCCCCTCGCTGCCCTCTGGAGCAAGCTGAAATTGCCCTGAGGCCTAGGGAGTTGGGTCACTCTGAAAACTGCCCCCTACCCTCACCCCCTCCCAACTCCCATCCAACCTTTGTCTGCTCGCCTGGGAAGTCTTACTGCTCCCACTGTCCCTTCTGGGCTCCTGCAGCCCCTGACCTCCCTCTGGCCAACCAAGCTGGGGGCCCCACAGAGGGTCCCTCCACCCCACCCCAACTCCAGGATGCCTGAAAGCTGAGTCCTCTTAGGGCCCCGGCTCCGCCCAGCAGAGGGCGCCCAAGAGTGTCGGTCTGAAGGGAGAATGAATGAGGGGCCCGCGCATCCAAGCAGGCACCCACCTTGCACAGCCGCCCCAGAGCGGGCAGGTTGGCCTGAGACTGCAGGCTCATGTTGAACAGGCTGAGCCGCTCCAGGACCCAGACCTCGTCATCATCCCCAGCCTCCTCCTCGGAGGCGGACCCACATCTGGAAATGTGACCCAGAGTGCATGTCTGTCCGTTCAAGGCCAGGGATGCACAGGCACAGAGGCTCCAGAATCCCCAAGCTGTGCTCTTAAGAGCAGACACAGGCAGAGTCATTGCCGACTGCTGTCTGTGGCCTTCATGGCAGAGGCGAGTGAAGGGCTGCTGGGAATGCAGTGCCCAGCCTCCGTCCCTGTCTCATCTGGATCTTTCTGGAAACTTCAATACATCTTTGCTATCCTTGGTGTGATCCTTGGACCAGCAGTATGGGCGTCACCTGGGATGTTTCAGAATCTGAGGCCCCACCTCAGACCCGAAGCACAACCCACACTTTCTCGGGGTCACAGGGTGACTTGTGGGCACCAGTGCTCCTCAGCTGCACACTAGGAATCCCCCTGAGGGTGTGTAAGAAATCCCCAGGCTCAGGCCACACCCCAGACCAATTAAGTCAGAATCTCCAGGAGCTTCTGTCTTTCTGTGAACTCCTCAAAGGATCCCGGTGGCGTAGCCGAACTGAGAATCGGGGCTCTGCACTCTCCCACTGGGTGTTTTCTCCCTTTCTCTGTGAGCCCAAGGTCACTGACCTCCTGGGGACCGAGCCCTGCCATCAGGGTCTCCCTTGTCTGGCCAGGCCTCGGGCCTCGCACCCTGCACCCTCACAGCTCTGATCTTGCCTACCACCTTCACCCCCTCTCTGCTGGCCTCCCAGCTGTCCCCATTTTCCTCCCTTTCTTGTCCTCTGGGAGCCTTGGACACTCACCACCCACCCACCACCAAACGTGCCATCCCACCTGGGCCCTCGGCCCGTGTTAGGTCTGCCCCTGTAACAGAGAAGTCCTAAGTCCTGCTCAGAGCTGGAAATCAGACTGCAGGGAAGTGTTGAAATGAGGAAGGCGGACTGAGGCAACAAGAGCCAGCAGGAGGGCCTCACCAGTCAGGCTCGCTCGACTCCTGGGGTCTCACGGCCCAGAATTGGCCGTGCCCCTTCCCCGCTGAGAACTACCACTCCCCTCCTGCAGAGGCCCTGGGAGGGGTTGGCCTTGGCCTGCCTCTGTCGGCAGGAGGTCCTCAGGGCCTGGCATGAGTCCTTCCTGGAGTCCGGAGGTCAGCACACAGCAGGGCATGGGGTGGGAGTGAGGGGGCCAGCAGAGTCGAGAAACGAGTGGCTGTTCGGAGTCTGCTGAGAAATGATGCACAAAGTGCAGTGCAGGACAGGAATTCAAGAAGCTCCCAGCAGGACCTGAAGACAGGCTGGGGCTGTCCCCCGCCCCTTCCTCTTCTGCCCTCCCCGCCTGGCCAGTAGACCCCACCCCGCGGGGCCCGTGGAGCAGAAGCTAGTCACTTCCTGAAGGCAGCGGCCCTGGCTCAGGTCCCACTCGCCCTGTGGCCCGTCACCCGCCTGCAGCCATGGTGAGTGAGCCCCCCAGCCCTGGGAGAGCCCCCCCACTGGCCGGAGGCAAGGGGTGCCACGGGTGGAAATTGGAAGGCATATTCCAAGAGCGGGGCGGCAGAGGGGCAGGCAGGTTTTCGGGGTTGTGACGGACAAACGCCCAGAGGTAGGAGGCAGGCAGGACCCACCTCCGGGACAGCTCAGGCTCTCGAGGGGCCTGTAGCAGAGGCTGAGGCTGCGACTAGAAGGGGGACGGGTGCCACTGCCCAGACGACCCCCCCTCCCTCCCCCCATGAATAGCAACCTGATAACAGGCAGCCAGGGTGAGGGGCAGGGCCTTCCTGGGGGCAACAAAGTGGGTCACGCACATGCTGCCTGCCCCCACCCCAGCAGCGCCCCAAGGCCTGACCTGCTGACCCCGACTTCTCTGGACCCCTGGGTCACCTGGGAGCCCTGCCCCAAGCCACCGGGTAGGGGGGCTTCCACAGAGGCGTCTCAGGCCCCGGCACCTTTCCTTGTTCTCCGGATCAGGGCAGAGTGAGGCACAGGCAGGGGCAAAGTCCCCGAGGTCGTACCCTTCCCCTCCCCGGTCTCCTCGACCCCAGGTGAAGCCAGGCCTGGGAGCTGTGGCAGGGCCACCTCTGGGGTGACTTGTCGGTCAGAGCAGGCCTGGCCTACTGGTGCCTCTCCTGTGTCCGTGACCAAGGATGTGGGGCTGGTCAAGACCGTACCTGGGACGGACTTCCTGTGCCAGGGCTGGTGCACGTGCCCATGCTCGGGGGCCTGCCTGCCGGTCCTGGTGGGCATCCCTGACCATCAGCCGGGTGTCTGGGACTGTGGGGCCCTGCCCTCAGGTTTGCCTCCAGGTCTCTCAGTGTCTCTCCACGTGCGTCTGTGTGAGAACGTGATGGTCAGACCGCATATGCCTGTCTCTGTGTCCTGTACATTCTTTATTTCAACAAATGATGACTGAGCATCTTAGCGCAGGCCAGGCACTGGGAAGACAGCAATGCACGAGACAAGCTGCTGCCCTCGGGGCGCTGACGGTCCACAGGGGCTGGGGAAAGGAGGAGGAGAGAGACCAAAACAAAACAAAAAATCCCACAAATAGTCAAGACACATTTAAAAAACAAGTATTGGAACTTCCCCAGCGGTCCAGTGGTTAAGACTCTGCACTTCCAATGCAGGGGGCGTGGGTTCAATCCCTGGTCAAGAGAACTAAGATCCCACATGCCATGCGAGGCATGGCCACCGCCCCGCCCCTCCAAAAAAAACAAGTATTAAGTAAAATAAATAGAATGATACAAGGTAGCAGGTACTAACTAAGAGAAACATCAGGCAGGTTGGGGAGGATAGAGAATACTGGGAAGGGGGAATCCAATCTTCTCTTTTTAATTAGGGTGGTCTGGGAGGAAGGCCTCTCTAATAAGGAATATGGGAGCAGAAACCTGGAAGAGGAGGAGGGGAAGGAGAACCATGCGGTGGGGAGAGTGTCCCAGGCAGAGGGCAGGAGATGGGAGGAGGGGAGGCCAAGGAGGTGACTGGGTAGGAGAGGTCGACTCTACCGTTCAGGGCCTTTGTGAGATTTTTTTTTTTTTTAATTTATTCGGCTGCACTGGGTCTTCGTTGCGGCACGCGGGATCTAGTTCCCTGACCAGGGATCGAACCCGGGCCCCCCTGCGTTGGGGGTGCAGAGTCTTGGCCACTGGACCGCCAGGGAAGTCCCTCGTGAGATCTTTAGCTTCTACTGTGGGGAAAGGAAGGAACACGGCCAGATTTTGAGCAGAGGTGCACAAACCGACTCAAGGTTAACAGGCCTCCTCCAGCTGCTGTGAGGGGACTGACCAGGGATGGGGGCGCGGGGTCGGGGTGGGGGCGGGGGGAGCAGGAGACCAAGGAGGAGCCTATTAAATGATCCAGGCAACAGGGGATGCTGCCTTCCCCAGGCGGGTTCCTCTGGGCCAGGACAGTGGTACAGGCGGTGAGAAGTGGTTGGATTCCGGATGTATTTTGAAATGAGAAAAGAAGGGCGGGGGACGGAGGAGGAGCTCGAGGACGCTCCCCTGACTGAGGGGGCGGGGCGGGCTGTGGGAGCAGCAGGCCCCAGGGGCCCCAGGAGCTCGGGTCCAGAGGGGGGTGAGGCTGGGTGCACATCCTGGTCCTGAGTGGTGAGGTCAGAGGGTGTGGTAGTTTAGGAGAGCCTGGGACTCGCCGGGAGGCTGGAGACACAAAAACGTGGGAGTCTATGGCCAACAGAGATGGCGGCCAAGGGCAGAAGGTGGGGGAGGAGCTAACTGAGCAGAAGCCAGGGGTAGGGGGTGCGTGTCCGTGACCATGTCCGCCTGTCCCACGTCCGTCTCTCCACCACCCGCATGTGTCTGAGTCCCTGCCTGACTCCGTGTCCCCTAGGGGAGTCATCAGGACTTTCGGAGCCTTCAAGCAAAGTTCCAGGCCTCTCAGCCCGAGACCGGCAAACTCCCCAAAGTATCCCCGAAGCCCGAGTTCAACAAACTCCTCAAAAAGTTTCCACAGCCTGAGCTCGGCGAGCACCCCAAGAAGCATCCCCTGCCCGAGTTCACTAATCTGCCCAAGAAGCCCTGCAAACTTGAGTTCAGTGAACTCTCCAAGAAGGTCCCACAGCTCAAGGCCACTCCATTCCCCAGCAAGCCCCTGCAGCCTGAGCTCAGCCACGGCCCCAGGCCCCCCGTAGGGCCCAAGTTCGGTGCATTCCCCAGGAAGTCCCAGCAGCCTGAGTCCAATGAGGCCACCCTGAAGCCCCCCCAGCCTGAGTTCAGTACCGTTCCCGAGAAGCCCCCGCAGCCTCAGGTCAGTGGTCTCCCTGAGAAGTCCCTGCCGCAGCCCGAGTCCACTGAGGTCCCCCCAACGCCCTCTTCAAAGCCTGAGTCCAGTGAGCCCCAGCCCCACTCCTCACAGCCCAACTTCAGTACAGTCCCCGGAAAGATGCCACAGCCTCCGCTGAGTGACCTCCCCGAGAAGCCCCCGCGGCCCGAGTGTGGTGACCTCCCCAGGACGTCCTCGGGGCCCGAGTGCGGCCTGCTCCCCAAGGAGTTTCTGCAGCCCGAGTGGCGGGGGCTGCCCTGCAACTTCTCGCAGCCCAAGCCCAGATCTCTGCCCAGGAAGCGTTCGCAGGCTGAGTTCCTCGGTGACCTCCCTAGAAAGCCTCCACTCCCTGGCTCCCGTTCAGAGAGCTCACTGCCCACTGCCGTTGCAGGCTCCAGCCCTAGGTTTCCACTCAGCCCAAGGTTTGGAGCCAGGCAGCAGAGATCAGGAGCCCTCGCTCGCGGTGGAGGCTCGAGGCTGGGCCTCAAACCTGGCCACCCACCCCGGCGGAGGCCTCTGCCCCCGGTCAGCAGCCTGGGCGCCCCTCCAGCCAAGCCCCCACTTCCCCCAGGCCCCAGGGACGTCCAGAGATTTCGGAGGACCTTGGCAGCAGGCACAGGTGGGTGAGGGTGGCCCAGGCAGAAAGGAGGGGGTGGAGGCTCCCCGCCTCCCCGCCTCCCTGCCTCCCTCCCGTTCTCATCTCTCCACAGCTCTGACGAGGAGCTCTTCTGCCAGCCTCCTCCACTTCCGGGCTCGACAGCCTGAAGACATCCCACAGTGAGTGTGGGGAGTCACGGGGTGCAGGCGTGGGTCACGGGACCGAAAGAGGCCCTCATCTCAGGTATCCCCGCAGGGACCCAGATGAGGCCTACGAGCTGTACGATGACGTGGAGCCCACAAACAACTCCAGACCCAGCCCCAAGGGCAGAGGTTTGTTGGTGACGGGGCCGGGCCCTCAGCCAGACCACTCTGCCAAGGCACCTGGGGAACATTTGTCACAAGGGTGTGTTCTGCCATGTTGCTAGCGTGAGGCCAAGTGGCAATCCATATCCCTGATGGATTGAAAGCAGCGCCAGGGGACGAAGCAGAGAGGAGGAGGGGCCTTTCAGAAAGGTCACGCCAGCTCCTGGTGGGCGGAACAATGTGAGTAAGGGCGGCCCAGAGGCCGGCAGCCTGACCAGGGTGTAGCCAGGGCAGGGGTGTGGGCCAGGGTGGTGACAGAAGACGTGGAGAGCAGTGAAAGAATCGGGTACAAAGCAGGAAGAGGACTTAGTGGTGCATCACCAGGGACAAGAGCAAGCGAGCTCATGACAGGGATGAGGCCCAAAAGTTGAGTCTGCACCTGAGTAAGGGACCCATGGTGTTGGAGGTGCCTGAGGGATGTCCAGGCAGGACTTGGGCCTGAACTCAGAGGCAGGGGCTGGAGACAGGGTGTGGCCGACCCTCCAGGTCTGCAGTCCCAGGCAACTCTCTCTCTCTCTCTGTGCTCTGGGTTTCCAAGGACCCTTCTTCTCTCCCTTCCACACCTCTGCTCCTGGAGAGCAGGATGAAGGCCAAGCAGGCCCAGCCCGGGGATGATGCATTCACCAACCTCATGTGAAAACACCAACGGCTCCCATGCCAGCACTTCACCGAATGTGCACAGCCCACCACCCCCGAGGCAGTGTCCTGCCCATTTTACAGGAGTGGAAGCTTGAGGACAGGAGAAGTGACTTGCCCCAGGTTGCACAGCCGATACACAGGAGCCCAGACCCTAGGCTCCCAGGCTGCTTCCCTGCCCTGTGTTTGGAAGGGTCTCCTGCAGGGGAACGTTTCATCAGAGGTGCCTTTGGGATCCCCAGCTACCGCTCCCTCCTCACCAGCCCACCCTCCAAAGTCTGCTGCCTCTACAGCTGTTACTCCTTCCCCAGCCCCTTCTGCTTCTCCTGGGCTTTCCCCAGGGGCTGCTTGCAACACCCGTTAGCACAGAGCTTCCTGACAGGGCCCCTCCTGCTTCCGCTCCAGTTAGGCTCTGTGGCTTGGGTCTGGGGGGCCGCTCTTGGGGATGTGGACGTGGGGAGGGAGCACCTCTGGCCACTCCACTTCCAGCAGCTCCGCAGGCATGGCCCACCCCTTCCCCTTCCCCAACCCCAAGTAGACCAGGCACATCCCTCCCTCTGCTCACCATCCCAGCCACTGGACAACCGCCAGTCATTCTTCAAGGTTCCGACCCCATACCACATGCTTCCCCAGATCTCCCCCTTCTCGAGACACTAAGTGGGGCTCACTGATTGTCCCAAAAGCAGCTTTGCCCTTCTCAAGTCTGTCCCCAGCTGGAAGGACTCTGGGCTCCTCCCTCCCACTCTCTGCCTCGCTCAGAGCAGTGGCGGCTCCACTAGAGGCTCCCTGCACAGCTGGGGGCTCCTCTGGAGGGGCCGGGCCCAGCTCTTTCTCAGGAGCTGAGGGTAGCGTGCTCCGGATCACACTGCCAGGAAGCTGGGGACACAGGGTACCAGGGTCTGCCCCACACTGCCGTGCCCAAGGCTGTGCCCTCTGGCTGTGGCAGGTCTGTAGGGGCCCTGGGGTGAAGTCAAGACTGCTCCCAGCCAGGTGACCATCTCCGGCCTGGGCAGCCTCTGGGTGGCACCGTTACCCGAGCACCACCCAGCTGAGGCTGGAGGCAAACTCAGTGTCTGAAGGGGTGGAAGGGCACCATGCAGATGCCCCTCGGGCAGCTTGATGGAAGGGTCTGCTAGCCTAGAAATGTCCAGAGCAGCACTTCAAGTCATTCAGAGAGGACTGCAAAAAGCTGGGGGCTTCAGGTTCTGGATCCTTCACTCGTGTTCACAAGGCTCTCACTGTAAGCCACACCCTCGGCCAGCAGGGCTCATACCTGGAAAGCTGGTCATTTGCGGGGTAGTCAGTCCTCACCTGGGAGACCCCTCACAGTCCGGTCTCATCATCAGCCAGGCCAGGCAAGAGCCCCAGCCCAACAGCCCCTTCTCAGAGGCGGACTTCTTTTGCTTCTAGGAAATATTTTTCTTCGCCTTATTTTTTGACCCAAATCTCATCACTCCCAGAACCCCACCTGCTCTACGAGGCAGGTGTGAAATGGCCTCAAAAGCCTACAGTGAAATCCTGCCTCTACCATTTAACAGCTGGGTGACCTGGGGCAGGCTGTGTTACCTCTCTGAACCCTTACGTCCTCCTCGGCAAGCAACTTGGGATGACAGTCGAGACAGCTGAAATGAGTGGTAACAGTTTCTGCCATGCCTGGCCTGTGACAGGAGTTAAGAAAATGAAAGGCAATCCACTAGAACTCACAACTCAAGAGAAAGGCCTGGGCAGCGGGGTGGGGAGGGGACCAAGGTCCTGAGAACTGACAAGGGAAAGAGCAGGCCGCCAGATTCAGAGGCCGAACCAACGGTCCCTGCCCTAACTCAGCATTCTGACTGTCCCAGATGAAGTGCTGTCTAGCCAGCAACCCCCCAGGAGGCTACCTCAAGACCAAGAGCCCAGGTACCAGAGGGGAAAGGGAGTGGGGCAGGGTGGGGCTGAGCTCTGGGAGGACGGTAAAAGGGGGTCCCTGAGAAGCACGTCTTGCTCACGAGCACCCAACTCCCCGGGGGGTTCAGGAAGAAGGGCCCCCAGCCACAGCAGTTGCCACCCACGGACCTGAAGTCTCTGAAGCAGATCCGGAAGGCAGAGAAAGCTGAGCGGGAGTTCCGGAAGAAGTTCAAGGTGTGAACCCCAAGCAAAGCAAGAGTCCTGGGAGGGCTGGGCTCAGCCCCAGTTGACCAAAGCCCCACAAATTCCATCCTCAGAAAGAAGCCAGGGGTCCTCGGGGTGGCAGCATGACCAAAAGCTCTAATGTCTTCCTCCCCAGTTTGAGGGGGAGATTGTGATTCAGACAAGGATGATGATCGACCCCAACGCCAAGACCCGTCGCGGGGGTGGCAAGCACCTGGCGATTCGGCGTGGGGAGATCCTGGAGGTGATCGAGTTCACCAGCAAGGAGGAGATGCTGTGCCGGGACACCAAGGGCAAGTGTGAGTGAGCCCAGCAGGGGCAGCCCTGGGAAGACGACCACCACCAGGGAGGGTGGACAACTCACCCACCCCCACTCTCTCCTTGCAGATGGCTACGTGCCCAGAACAGCTCTACTGCCCCTGTGAGTGCTGGCCCTGATGGGGTCGGGGATTTAGGGGGGAGGGGTGGGGTGACCCTTACTGACCTTAACTGTGCTCTCAACCAGGGAAACAGAGGTGTATGATGACGTCGGTTCCTGGGGTATGTATGTGGATGCTCCAGGTGGGCTGGAAGGGACTCCAGCGTCCGGGGGGGGGGGGGGGGGGGGGGGGCGGTGGGGAAGGTCCCATCCCACTCCGCCAGGGGCTGCTGGCTACCTGCTCATGGGGCAAGGGTCACTGGAAGTCACCCCTCCTCGGCAGATCCCGTGGATAACCAACCATTCCCCGGGGGACGATAAGGCCTACAGGGGTGGGGACCCAGGACAACCCACCAATCCAGCCACCTCTTAACCGACGGAGCCCTGGATCCGTTTGGCCATCACAGAACTGCCCAGGCTCCTGTCTGACCACCTACACAGACCACATAAAGCCCCTCTTTTAAAGCAATTCCTGCTTCTTGTCTTTTCTTTCCCTCCTGATGGGCACCACACAGCGGAGCCATGATCAGACACTTGGGGGAATCTGTGGGGTCAACCCCCTCCTCCAGGGTCTCACCCCTCAAGGATAAAGGCCAGAAAGGAGAAAAGTAGGGCAGGGGAAGGTAGCAAGGGAGCTGGCACCTTGCTAGACTTTGAGGTGGGAGTCCCCATGATGGTACCCCGTGTCAGCCGCCAGCCAGAGTGAAGACCCTCCACATCCAACGTGACAAGCAGCAGCTGCAGCTCCTCACACACTACAGCCCAAGTGGACTTACGTATGAGATCACATCTTGGGGGGAATGTGACCCAGTTCTGATAAGAGTCCAGGTATCAAGTTCAGCCTACACCTCTGACAGGACAAAATATGCTCAGAAACTCTCACCCTACTTGGTCTGTTTTAGTGAAGAAACGCTGCTATGGACTGAACGTTTGTGTCCTTGCTGCCAAAAACAATTCCTGCGTTGAACACCTAACCCTCAACGTGATGGTACTAGGAGGTGGGGCCTTTGGGGAGGGGATTAGGTCGTGGCGGCAGAGCCCTCATGAATGGGATTCGTGCCCCTACAAAAGAGGTCTGAGAGAGTTCCCTGGCAGGCCAGTGGTTAGGACTCTGCACGCACTTTCACTGCTGAGGGCCCGGGTTCAACCCCTGGTGGGGAAACTAAGGTCCCACAAGCCGCGCAGCGCAGCCGAACAAATAAAGCTAAAAAATTATTTTTTAAAAAAATAAATAAAAGAGGTCTGAGAAAGTTCCCTGGCCCCTTCTGCCATGTGAGGTTACAGCTAGAAGGTGTCATCCACGAACTAGGACCGGGCCCTCACCAGGCACTGAATCTCCCAGCGCTTTGATCTTGGACTTCTCAGCCTCCAGAACTGTGAGAAACAAATGTTTGTTACAGCAGCCGGAGCAGACTGAGACAAAAGTCTAACTGGAAACGAGCCTGACGCAGCATCTGTGCCCCACAGAACTGCACCAGGGGAGACAGGATGGCTCCGACAGCCGAGTGCACCATTAACCGGCCCTGGGGGATTGAGGTCCACTCAGGATTCCGTTTCCACAACAAGATTTTTCTGAAATGGCTGGGGCCAGTGGCCTCCCACCCCAAGGGTCCACAGCTCCAAGGGTAGAAAGGAGACTGAGCAGCTCTAGCTCCCCCAAACTCTGGGCAGTTACCCCACAACACACACGAAAAAGCAAGCAGCTTTCAGGAACTGGTATTTATTATCAAAGTCATATTCGATGTCAACAAGATGCCACAACTACAAAAAAAATTGCGCACATTGCAATCTCAATGCAAACAGTCAAATGGAACCCCAGTCATTAAAAAAGTAATTCAAATTACCCCAAAAAGCAACTGAATTTTTTAAACATCTTTATACATCCAGCCAACAAATTAAAATGGTTAACAAGAAAAAATACAAATTCAGAGGTCTGGTATCGATGTTTAAAAAAGGCAACTGCTTAAGCATTTCTATCGATTCGAACATCAATCTCTCGGCCACTCAGCTTCATCCCATTCATCATCCGGCAGGCTCTCTCAGCCACCTCTGGCGACTCAAACTTAACCACACCGCACCCCTTGGACTTCCCATTCTCCATCTTGATGTCGGCATACAGCACGTGGCCTGGGCACAGGGAGGGAAGAAGAGACCACAACTCATCAGGCAAACCCAGAGCTCAGCCTCAGTCTGGGCTCCACTCAGTCCAGATCACCTGTTGGATTTCGGTTGACAGAGTCAAAAGGGAGAGTGGCCCTCGCGCCTGGCGCACAAATGCTCAGAACACAGCGGCTGGAACCCAGCTACTACGGCCCTCAGCCACGTTGCCATTCTTCTGCCAACGGGACAACAATCTGACCCGTGATAAGCATTCCTGGCGGCTTCAAATGCACACCTTTACTCTCAAGAGTTATAAAAAGACGCTGTGTGAAGCCAGCTTTATAGGCAAATTTTACAGAGGCCTCACTTTTAATACACTGCTCCACCGCATTTACAAGGCCAATGCCAATACCATGGACACTTATGTACTGTCCAAATACAAGCTTTGTAATAATTGGCAAGCAGGTTACACATATTCATTCAAGCTCCGGTTAAGCATCCAGGTATGTGTCAAGCACCATGGAAACAATCTACAAGGGAAGAGCCACAGAAACACAGGGCCAAGAACACACAGTGGTGTAACCGGTGCTGGCACCCACAATTCTAGGGCCATCAACTGTGCTTGAGAGGTCAACATCCTGGAGGGCTTCTCACAGGAAAGTTCTAAAACAGCTTAGGGTGACATTAAGTCATACAGGGGATCGTAGTTTGGGCTTTCTCTTGCCAGCAGAGGGACACCTCCGGGCATCTGTGGCAGAGGGGAAGTGACATGATCCAATTTGACTTTTCAGAATATCTACTACAACTTGGGAACTAAGGAGTGCGGAAAGAGGACAAGAACGGGGCAAGAAGGCAGGCTACGGCTCAACAGCTGACCCGAGAGAAGAACCAGGAGAAGCAGCAATAGTGGTGAAATCTGAGTCACTGCAGCAAAAGGAAATGAGAAAACACTGAGGAAGCCTTGATCCAGGGAGCCACCCAGACCTCTGGATTAGGGCTGGGGCTCCCAACTTGACACGGTTAAAAGAAAAGAGGTGGTAGGCGTGAGGGGCAGGGCTTAACCCGGAGACAACTTCTTTTTGGCCACAAAGTGACCCTTCCAGAATGGCTGCCTGGTGTGCCAGGAAACCTCAATCAGAGACCCTTAGCTTCATCGCACACAAGCTACTGTGTGCCCAGAGCCTGTGAAACCCCACCCAAGGGACCTGCTGGGCGAGTGCTCTCTAAGGGGCAAACCAATGGTGCTATTGTGGAAAACAACCTTGTCTCAGATGTATTTAATTTAGCTTTGTCACTTAGAAGCCATGTGACCCTGGGAACATGACTTGGCCTGACTCTGTAAAATGGGGACAACACTACCTCCTTTCAAAAACCGGAAGAGGGAAAAAAAAGAGAAAAACAAAGATGAAATGAGAACACAGGTGAAAAAGTATCTGACACATAAAAGGAAACTCAACAACCTGTTTGAATATTTGCACAGGCAGAAAAATGGCAAGTCCCATCCATCCTCCAGAGTCACGGAAGGCGTCTGTGAAGACTAGGACGGAAGCCTAGCTGCATGAGTCCAATGCAGCACCGACAAGCCACAACACAAGGAAGCACCTAGAAAGCTTCTCAAATACTTACCACATTCGTTGAACTTGTCTTTTAGCATCTTCCATGTAAAATCAAATGGGAGCTGAGGGAGAAAAAGGAGACTGGTGAGTGATTCAACCAAATCCTAATGCACAAACATCAATTGTCTCAGAGTGCCTTTATAACTTATTACACAGAGAAACTGGCTGACCTTCACACTGAGATGATCAGCAGAGAACAAAACGAGTCTGTCTGGGTGAGGTTCTAAACTAGCACAGCAAGTTCACTCCCTCCTGTCTGCATCTGTCTGTGGGAGCACCATGCACGGAGCAGAACACACAGCTGCCTGTGGTGAGCAGCCCACAGAACCACTGAATAGTAGCTGAAGGTGGTCAATCTGGTAAAGATAATTCAGATACAGCCTTTCCCCCCCACCCCCGAACTGTCGTGCCATGTCATTTAGCAGCTCATCAAGCTGAGAGTTCAAGAAACTCAAGTTCTTCAGATCACTGTCTTTTCCATCCAGTAGTCAGAGAAGCCTAGGATTTCACAAAACCCACTATTTCTGCTGCATGAGTATCATGAGCTCTCACATTCCCTCCTCATTCTACCAACACCAAACTTTGGGGAAAGTGGCAAAGGGCCCTTGCACGCTACTCAGCTCTCCCTCTGACTTCGACCTGCTACCACTCGGTCCTGCCCCCTCCTCCCTTGTGCATACGACCCCTGAGAAGTTCCTGAACAGCCACTTACATTTCTCACAAATATCTGGCAGGCCTTCCTGGCCACCCCAGGAGCATGGCCTCCAGCTCCACCAAAAGAACCTGCGAAGCTTCCTCCAAAGTTGCCACGCTCCATCTCGATGGCACGGTCAAAGCTGGCACCGCCACCACCACCCATGGCCAGGCCCATGCGCTCAATGCCAGCGCCCAGGGCCGGGCCCATGGCGGGACCCATGCGCTCCAGGCTGTTGGCGCCCATGCGCTCCAGGCCCATGCGCTCGAGACTGTTGGCGCCCATACGCTCCAGGCCCATGCGCTCCAGGTTGTTGGCGCCCATGCGCTCCAGGCCGGTGGCCATGCGATCCATCACAGGGCCCATGCGCTCCAGGCCTGCCCCCATGCCTGCGGGCACCATGCGCTCCATGCCCAGGCCCATGCGCTCGATGGCAGGGCCCATTCGCTCCACGCCAGAGCCCATGCGCTCGATGGTCTGGCCCACACGGTCAATGGGTGCGGCCATACGCTCCAGGCCAAAGCCCATGCCGGCACCCATGCGCTCCACGCCAGAGCCGATGCGCTCCATGGTCTGGCCCATGCGCTCGATGCTGGAGGCCATATGGTCGAGGCCCAGCGGGCCCATGCGCTCGATGCCGGAGCCCATGCGCTCGACTGAGCCCATGCGGTCCATGACCAGGCCCATGCGCTCAATCTCGGAGCCCACACGATCCATGCCGTGGCCCAGGCCTGCACCCATGCGCTCCATGCCGGCACCCCCAATGCGGTCAATGCCGGGGCCCATCCTCTCAATTCCAGGGACACTGCCTCCGCCTCCACCTAAAACAGAGACACAAAATGTGTCAGGCATATGTCAGGTACTTGAGGATCTGTGTGCACACCATGCCAGGAGGGTTCCCTGGGTGCAGAGGCCTAGGCACTTCACAAGCTCAACCACGGTTCAGAAATTTTAAGTCCCACAATAAGTTATCATTAGATACCCTGCAAATGTTGACAACTGTTAAAGCTGGGTAGTGAGTACATCATTCTTCCTACTTCTGTGCCACAGTTAATTTCCATAATAAAATTTAAAAAGGGAAAAAACCCACCCCGAGAACTTTGATCAACAATGTTCTCCACGTTACTTTGAGAGTGCTAATACTTGTGACAAGCTTTGTGAGCAACAGGCATCAACTCCTTGAGAACTCTGCAGTTTCCCACCACCAGACACTGATAAAGGCTCTGGGGGGCCGGGCGCAAGGGATAGAAACCCCACACTCAGATGGTCACCCGACATAATGGATTACATGGATTATAACGGGGACAATTAAAATTGCTCACAACCTCTATCCTCTCCCAACTTGTCCCTCTACAATGCCCTGCTGGTAACCAGTCTGGCTGCATTTCCTTAGCACCTCCACGGCATAGGTAAGTTATTACACAGCCATGTAATCAGGAAGAGATAAAGAAAACAAACACCAACACCAATACAGATCCTCACGAAAAAATGAACACAGCCAGCCACTTCTAGGGAACCTTACTCTGTCACGGAAACCGCCAACCGACTTTGCCGTGTGTAACTGTGCTAGCTTTGGAGGAAAAAAAGCTGATGACACTGCAGAGTAGATTCAGTAAGAGGCCTGGGATCAGTCCCTCACTGTCATGGTTCAGCTGGACACACACTGGCAGGTCAGCAGTGCACAGCCGACCCTGTGATGCTTGCAATTCTGGAGAAGGAGGGTCTGGCTCCACCACCAAGGCCACTGGCCACCAAGTTTTTCCACATGCAGAGCCCAAGGGTCCCCCTCACTCAAGCTTCACCATCACCACATGCCTCTGAAAAATGGGCAGCTGAGCCCTCAGCCAGCCCATTACTGAATCAAGCAGCCCAGGCCAAGATGCAAATTCAAGAAGAGGAAATTCAGCCGTTTCTTTGATTCTCTAACTGACCAAAGCCGTGACCTTGCATGAGTCATGCCACTTCTCGGTGACTGTTTCCTTGGCTGAATAACAGTGCACCAAGTGGCAAAATATAAACACAATTTTAAGAATATTAAGCTTTCACAGCAGAAATATCTCAGAAACTATAAAAAATGTAAGAGACCTAGAGAGGGTGGGTAGCATACCCAAAAGTACCAAAAATGAGGGTGACACTCCAGATGCCAATAGCAGCAGAGAACTAGGAAGAAACGGTACCCACGTGGAGTTCTAGAATCAGCCCACCACAGAAATGAATCCAGCAAGTGGAGTTACCAAGGAAATGCCAAGATGCTCAGAGCCATGAGAAAAAAAAAAAATCAGACTGAATTAAGTACATTTAGTTTTAGGTACCCCTTAAAAAAAGTGTATTAATGGGAGAATATATTCCAAAATATTTACAGCATTCATCACAGGGCAGTGAGATTTCAGGTATTTACTTTCTTCATAATGTTCTGAGTTTTTGTGAGTACATGTGTACATAGTAAACATATGTTATGATTAGGTGGTGTACACTTTTATAATCAGGTAAAATATTTACTTTTAGCAATTTATAATTTTATAGTACTAGAAACAAGAAAGCCCCCAGATTACATGGACATTTTGACAATGGCTAACGTGTACACAGCACATACATACGTCCTCTTTTATGCATTAACTCATTTACTCTACAGAACAGCCCTATGAGGTAGGTACCATTATATCCCCATTTTACAGTACAAAAAACAGAGAAGTTCAGTAACTTGCCAAATGTCACACAGCTAGGAGGAGCCAGAGCTGGTTCCCCACCCCAGGCAGTCTATTTTAGAGCCCATGCTTTCACCACTACACTACTATCCCCGGTAACACAGGCCTATTCTAAAAATCAAAACATCAAAACTAAGCGTTTCCTACCTCCTCCCTGCTTTGCAATGATCTCTCCTCTCTTCAGTGCATTACTTAGGATTTCTAAGGAAATCAGGAAGAAAAAAAAATTAGCCAAATTCCTCTATGGTAATAGAAATTTATTACAGATTCCAGAGCAGGACTACTACTAATTAAAAAATAAAAAAGGAAAGGGGAAGGGGTTGAGAAATATACACACAGACAAGGTCATTTTACTGGAAAACTGTAAGGGTCCTTGATGACTGGTCATGATGCTAGAGTCCCATGTAGCTCCAGAGTCTGAGGCCAAGTTGGCAGGGCCTCTGGTACTGCACCCACGAGCTGAACTTGGAAGGTTAGAGCAAGAATGGGGCCAGTAGCACAGTTTTCTAAAGCTGGTCCAGACACTCAGTACTCACAGACTGAAGCATGCACTCACCCACCCAGACCCAATCAGCACCTCACAGTTACCCTTCAACAAACTACCACTGTACCTACACTTAGAGCCCAACCCCTGAAAACCAGCAGCAACCGCATGCAGTGCTGGAAATATGACCTAATCAACGAGCCAGGCAAGGGAAGACTGCAGCAAACTGAGCCTACGAGCCCTGCCTGGAAGGAGCTAAATGTGATGGTAACCAAGTGACAGACAAAGCCTCAGGTAAACAAAACCCCAACACACTCAGCTTTCCAAAACAGCAATACTGCTGCTTGCTTGCTGGCAGTTCATTCAAACCTCTATTAAGTTTGTCTAATGCTATCGTTAGTGTTAGCTTTTAAGTTTCTTCTGGGTCTTTCACTATATAAAAGAAACTTGTACCCACCCCCTCTCTGGTCCTGAAGTGTGCTGAGCAACATGGACAAGAGCCACAGAGCACATATCATATTTTGACCATGACCATGAAGAGATTAAACCCTAGCCCTGCAGCTGTTTCAAGTACTACAACTACCTGCTAAAGGAAGGGGGTGGGAAAGTACACCGAGAAAACAGACCTCCAGCCAGGAAGCAAGACCGGGGCTTATTCTTCCATGATGCCCGGGAGCCTACTCAGCACGCCCAGGCCTAGGTTCTAGTTCCTAAAACAGCACTTGGATCAAACCATTCCCTGGCAAAAGACTTCAAAAAATCAGCCAACCACTGATTTGAAGAGAAAGGACAAATTATTTTCATGGGTGTTCACAGGGCTCCCTGCTCCGACTTAAAACTTTAATCTGTTCTGTTCTTCCCACCCCAAGTAGACTGACATCTCCAAGCCTCTGCACCTGATGCTGTCCGCCCTCTCTGTGGGCCAGTACCCCCCTCTACCTATGCTGAAGTCCAGCCCCTCCAGTGTGAACTGCATCTCCTGCATGGTCTTCTTACACCCCTGCCTCGATCCTGTGTTCTCTGAGCAGAACACTTCTATCAAGCATCTAGAGCAGTGCTTTTTCAAATCTTAACACAGAAAATGATCGCCTTTGTGTGGTGCTCACATAGCTGCGGAGAGCCCGGGAATCAACATCTCCACTGGCTCCCTCAACTAGGCCACTTCTACGTGCTGATCTCTGGTGCTGTCCCAAGCCACTCTGAGCACCGTCTCCTCAGCTACACCACATCCTTCAAAGTTAAGGATCACATATCTATCTATAGCCCTGGAGCAACAAGCACAGTTGTCTGCACAAAGAAGTACAAAGATCTATTGCCTTGATAGGAAAGAAGGGATACTGAATAGGGAGAGCACTACAAAAGTAGCACACCAAAATGATCCAACTGTCAAGTAAATAATACAGAAAAAAAAGATCAAGAACTGAATCTGAAAAAAAAAAACAAACAATCCAGGCAACTACTCTGAAAACCTGACTTAAAGATTTTACTTGGTACAAAGACCATTTTACTAACTTGAGTCTGATCATAAGTAGTAGGAGAACAAAAGCTCTTTGCTCTTGCCCATGGTCACTCTGGGAAGCCTCAGGACAAACAGACCATGGTCTCAATCAGGAAGAAGGTGCCAAAGTAGCAAGAGATAGCAAGGCCTGCAGATGACCTTCCTATATTCACGTCAGGACAGGACGTGTTTCCTGTCGCCACATGAAATAACCTCACCAGTCCACCTCTTGTGCCTCCACACGATCTGGGACAAGGCTGGCAAGCCTCATCACATAGGTGAGGTGAGAGGACCCAGAGCAGCAAAGGATTGAAGGCTCAAGAGCAGCACAAAGTGCCTGTGGGAGGAAAGTCACATGCCATTTTGTTCTTCTCACCACAGGTATCCACCCACAAATTAGTATTTGCAGCCAAATGACAGTAAATTAAAAAAAAATTTTAATACCCTACCATGTCAAGACACAAAAAACAAAGCCAGTCATGGCAACAAGAAACTTTTAACTGACCTAGTCACGTACAGATTATGAACTCACCCCCAAATTCTAAAGCTCTGGAACAATCTAGAATAAAGCTACAGTCATATCAAGTGAGCACAGAAAAAGTAAATCTTCAGTACCAGCTAGTTTCGATGCAAGAAAAATCACTTAAACTTAACTTTCCTAACCATGGTCAGGGGGACAAATGAAACAAAAGCCAACAGTCTACTCTGAGAGAAATAGTTTCTAATAATCCCTGGTTTTCATGAAGGAAACAAAGAAGATAGGATTCCTGGAGATAAATACAGCTCAGCTCATACAAACTAGACATAAAAAAGCTTAAAATCCTCACAGCTAGCCCAAGGTGTCCCATAAAGACAGGCTGAACACTCTTTGAGGCTATCACCTAGTAGCCACCTATCTGCACAGGATGAGAAGCTGATGAAGATGGGGGAGGGGGTGTTGGGGAGAGAGTTATCCATGCTCTAAATCTCCTTTGAGAGAAACAAACTTCAGAGCCCAGGAATAGACAATCTCCTTGTTCCACACTAATTAAGAATCAGGCTGGCAGATTCTCAGAAATGTCTAATCTCAAAACAGGGGAAGACATCCATGGAAAAGTAAAGAAAAAACTGCTTTGCAAACTAACCAAAACTACATTTAGACAGGCCCAATACTCCAGGCCTTCCAACATTAGGAAACTTCCCTGTTCACCAAGATCTCTTTCAACTGCATCAGCAAGCACACCGTCATCCTTTGTTAACTGGAACACCACAGGCCCCTGGACTAAGGAGACTCACACCCCGACTGAGCAGGGCCTTGAAAATCTCTACCGTGACTAGAGAGCCACAACATCATGTAAACACAGCAGTTTTTAACTCCACGGCAAGAAAACACCTTACACCAATGTGAAAAAAGCAGCCATCTGAAAAGACTAAAGAAAAATGGTGCTGTTGATACCAATAAAAAAATTCAAGGACCAAAAGTTCGTATCTAGACCTAGAAAACATACAATTTTTTTTAAAGCCTAAGGAAAGATAGCTGACTTTGCCTAAGAACCTCCCGACATCAGGGTGAGCCTGCACCCCCGGGGGGTTGACCCCGCCCACATAGGGGCCCATGGGGCCTTCTTACCCATTCCTCTGCCAAGGGGCTCTCCAAAGCTTCGAGACATTCCCATTTCATTTCTGGCAAAGTCTCTCTCAAATCCTCCACCCATGCCACGCGCCATCTCTGTGGAAAAAAATATTACCCTAGGCCTTTCCAGGAATACCATTATGTTTTAGACATTAAAAACAAAAAACTATAAACACACAACAGCTACCAGCAAGTCAGCATGTTTTAGTTTTTCTATAGGAAACCATCGTTCATCCTTTATTCCTTAAAAAAGGAAGTCACCTGGCATGCATCCCTGAGAACAACCCACCTTTAGTCCACTAGGACTGACTTCCAGCTTGCACACCGTCACACAGCGGGTACACCAAGCACCCCCCGCGGCAGTAAATGGTGTGGGGAGGCTGCAGTGCACGCGGCATCAAAGCTAGGCTGCAGGAGGGCCTGCCTACGTTACAGCAGCAGCAGGTTCCACCTCTGGGGCACTTCCCACATGCCCTGCCCTGCCCAGGGCTTTTTATGTGCTATTACTTCATGGACTCCTCACAACCAGACTGCACACCTACATTACCCTCCATCACCACTGCCCCTTTACAAAGAAACTGAGGCTCAAATGACTTAGAATCTTGAGCAAGGTCACATGCCTGGTAAGGAGTGAGGCAAAGGCTGGGACCTAACTCCAATGCAAAAAAAACCCATGTTCCAATCACAAGCACAACCATTAGAACAGAGAAAGACGCCTGTGTGCAAACAACATGACTTCTCTACAGACATCCACTGGAGTGGTTTCATCTACATAATGGGGTTTGGTAACTTCATTATTTTTTTTCTATGCTGATTGCAGCAGTATTTGTTATTTTTCACAGTGTCTTTTTTTTAAAACAAATTTATTAATTTACTTATTTATTTTTGGCTGCGTTGGGTCTTCGTTGCTGCGCATGGGCTTTCTCTAGTTGCGGCGAGCAGGGGCTACTCTGTTGCGGTGCGTGGGCTTCAGGCGCACAGGCTTCAGTAGTTGTGGCGCACGGGCTTAGTTGCTCCGTGGCATGTGAGATCTTCCCGGACCAGGGCTCGAACCCGTGTCCCCTGCACTGGCAGGCGGATTCTTAACCACTGCGCCATCAGGGAAGTCTCACAATGTCTTTTAAAAACAAAGGTCTTCAGACTTGCCTGGTGGCGCAGTGATTAAGAATCCGCCTGCCAGTGCAGGGGACACGGGTTCAAGCCCTGGTCCGGGAAGATCCCACATGCCACGGAGCAACTAAGCCCGTGCGCCACAACTACTGAGCCTGCGCTCTAGAGCCCGCGAGCCACAACTACTGAAAGCCTGCGCACCTAGAGCCATGCTCTGCAATAAGAGAAGCCACCGCAACGAGAAGCCCGCGCACCGCAACGAAGAGTAGCCCCCGCCCACCGCAACTAGAGAAAGCCCGTGCGCAGCAACGAAGACCCAACACAGCCAAAAATAAATTAAATAAATAAATTTATTTAAAAACAACAACAACGTCTTAGCTTCTGTGGGGGTAAAGCCCCGCCACAGCTGTCACCTGTTTGAGAAACCCTTTCACGACTCCTGTCACTGGCTACTTCTTTCCTTGTATATTCATCTAAAGCAAGACTTAAAAATGTGCATCACACTTTGTCTCCTTTCCATACTGAGAGGTCCCTGGAAAACCTAGTTAATTAATCTTGCTCCTTAGAAATATCAGGTATACATGTACTAATTAATGGACATCTTTTACTGCACAACTACAAAATATGCAGCTGGAGCCCCTATACTTTCAAAGAAGTAAATGAGTCTATTACAAACATGGAAGCAGACTAGCATTATGAATTAATAAGAAGATGCAGCAGATGACAATGGTGGACTTTACATTCATAGCTTGAATCCATCCAACTGAATCCCATAGGTTGGTGGCATGCTATCTGCTGGAAATATATCTAACTTGTGCGAGCCTGTATACACAGAACAGAAATCCCAGAGTGGCACCATAATGGATGGGGGCTCTGCTGCACTCCTTTAATCCTTACCATAAGCCCATGAAGAAGACACCCCCACACACACATTAGGAAGTCACATGCAGGCATTAATGTGTTGGCAAAGGCCTCAGAATTTATCTTCCCAACTGTCAACAGAACGTAGAGTACAGGGAACCAACCCTGTACGAACTCCAATGTGCTCCCCACCGACACAAAAAAGAGAGCAAGAGAGACAGAGAAGGAATTTTCATTGTCAAATATTGCATCAAACCAGTCATCATTTAATATTTGATGATCTTTCAATTTAAAATTTTTGTACCCGTTCTATGAAGATTTGACCTCTACTGGTTGGTCAACTGGCCCTGAGAATCTGATTTCTAATCAGTCTAATGTTGTCAGCACCTGTGACTATAATGTGATGCATCATGATAATCAACTAAACATTAAGTTAAATCTGAAACATCCCTATCAACTTTTTCCCAGTGATCGAAACCTTCCTTGCACCCAGCACCCAAGGGCTCTAGAGCAATTCCACCCGAATCTCAAAACAGCTCCAGGGCAAGGAAGGCCCTGTTCTCTGCTGTAGAGGATGGAGAAGGAGGACTCCTGAGTATCTATCTGTATCGGAGAACATCTAAGCACACAGTGTAAGAACACATCTTCCACTGTGGCTCTTCAGGACAATCAGCACTCTGAACCTTGAATCACCAGGCTCAGAAGCGTGAACTGCTGCGTTCCATCTGCCAGATTACCAAAGACTTTGTCCCTGTGGCTCAGCACAGCCCGCACCCTCGTTTGCATCTACGTCTAAGTCGCATCACTAAATTCCTCAGAGCAGCAACCCAAATCTCCTTTCTAATGGCTCAGCTGTTCTGAGCAAACACTTTATTAAGCCAGACCTCTCCAACTCTCAGTTCTTATTAAAAACTCCATGCACACATGAGCTAGACCTTTGTCCCTTCATTCCTTATTAATGGTAAGAATCTTCCTGAATCTTTTCATCACCATCTAGAACAAGGCACTCCATGAAGAAGGGCAGCTTATTCATCAGGAATGTCTCTCTTTCCAGTTTGACAGTTAATATCTATCCTAGTAAGGTTCTTGCTTGCTCTGTACCATCTTCACATGATATGTTACTACAGACCAGCAAAGAAACATTTAAACCCAAATCCTTATGTGTATAACTGAGTCACTCTGCTGTACAGGAGAAATTAACGCAGCATTGTAAATCAACTATACTTCAATTTAAAAAGGTAAAAACAAAAAACAAACAAAAAAGAAACCCCAAGTCCTTAGTAACTTCCCATTCCAGAAAAGTCTGTGTATAAAAGCAGCAGCATTCCCCCAGGTGTGGGTCAGAGTCCACCCACACCCAGAGGATTTAGAAAGACAGACTTTCATAACAGCAAGTTTCTCCTGGCATTCTACAGCCCTGCTGGTGGGCGGGGGCGGGGGGCGGGGGGCGGGGGTGGGGGTGGGGGGGTGACGCCTGAAGGCAATTCTAAAAGGCAGGATCTCAATGTGATTAAGAGCCAAGCTCCGGAGCCAGACAGCCTGGGTCCATATCCCACCATTACTAGCCATGGGACCTTAGGCAAGTCACTGTGGGCCTCAGTTTCCAATGAAATGGGGATAACAGTACCTACACGTCATGCGGTTCTTGCGAGGACTAAATGAAATAACACAGTGTTACTACTACAAGTGATATAATTATATTTCGGTTATTAAGTTGGGAGGGCTGGAAGATTTAAATAATAGTATGCCATATTTTGCATTATATAAATGCTAAATTAAACAAATGCCTCTGCTCACAATTTGGAGACATCAGAGCAGATGCTCAAGAACTCACCCAGTCCAGCACTCCAGGGGAGACAAGTGCTGGAGGCAATAGGAAAGCTTTAAAGTTTTATTGGACAATTATTGGGAAGATCTGAAACACAGAAAACCTCAAGAATTTAGTAACTAAGAGAATTAACACTTCCCTACCGCTAAGTCTAGCTTCTGGAATACAAACTATTTAAAGCAATTCAAAGATATCAGATTCAGTACAGAAGTGGAAGCGAGATATCACTTATTAAAAATGGGTCTGCTGCTTAAAGGTCACCTGAGAGCCAACGGCCAACAAAGGTAGGTATAAGCAGGAAGGAAACACAAATCTTACCATTTATTCTGCCCATGTTCATCCCAGATCCAAATCGACCCATGTTTTCCATACCACCACCAAAGGGTCCCTCCATGCCTGAAAGAGACATTCGCATTTTAGCACCAGCCTAACAAGACTCAGACTGAACAAGCAAAGAAAAATGTTTTTACAAGTTTCACCTACGGCATTTTCTGCCAGAAACTCACCAAGTTTAAGGGCTTTTGGAGAAAAAAGGCTAGTGCCCTTACTTAAAAATCACTATCTTCAAAAGGCTGATCTAATCCAACCCCTTCAACGAAGAGACAAGCAAAGAAAGGCCCAGAGAGATGGAGTGATTTGCCCAAGGTCACAGAGCTAGTTAGTGAGAAAGCCAGAACCAAAGGCCAAGACACCCACTAGAAGGATCAACAGGTAAAAGTAATTTCTAGACTCAAACTTTTTGGAAACCTAAGTGAGAATTTCATGCAGGGCTTAAGAGAAAAGGAAGGGGGGAAAAAGAGAGGGAAAACCATACCTAAAAGTAATTACATTTGTACTTCATTTTAAAGTTCTTACCTCCCATTTTATTTATTCCAAATCCTATGCCTTCCATTCCCATTCCTTAAAAAGAAAAAGTCAATGCAAACTAAAATTATGTCAAAGCAGTAAAGTTTGAACTTAAAAAGCACAAGAAATTCCACACCAGCAAATGAGCAAAAATATCCCTGACTACAAATATATTTTAATTGTCAAGTGCAAAAAATGGGGTGGGGGCTCTTCCATTTCAACTGTCAAACTAGTACATTCCAAGAAAACTATTTAAGCCTTTAACAAAATAATCACCATGTGACTCAAAATTTTATAGTGTCCACATAGTTTCATTAAATGCCCAAGTTAGACAGTTTTAAACATGAAATATAAATATCAGGTACAGACTAGGGAACAGAAGTAGATTTAAAACTCCCTTTTAAAGGTAAAACTCTCTAAATATAAAGCAGTTCCTCAAAACGCTGAGGCTTCCCTCCCTGCCACCTGCAGCCTTTCCTCTGAGGTATCAGTCAGGGGATGTGGTGTTCAGACTGGTATAGCCACCCAAGGTGATGGGCCAAGTCGTTTTGGTCAGCCCCAGAGTTTAATCTGGGAGGGAGTCAAAGGATATGAAGAACTGACAACAGTAGGGTAGAGGGCATCCATCTTGCAATTCAAAGAATTTCAAGAAAGACATAGGCCTGAGGTTATAAAAATGAAATATTTTAAAATGATATATGAATGCTTCATTGCACGAAAACGAAAATGCTAAAAAGTAAAGTTCAAAGTTTATTCTACACGCCAAAGCTTTTATTCATTAGCTATTTCTTCTTAAACAAAGAGAACACTGTGCATCATTCGTCCTTGTGGCCTATGACAGCTATACTGTCATGCAATGAGGCCCTCCATACCTTTCTGCATCCACCAACGCCCCTACCTCTAGAAGCCATGTCAACACCAGGTGAGAACCCAAGGGCGTCTGGGTGATAGACTGTGGCAGTGCTGTGGTCCCAGGATCAGGAGACCTACAGTTTCTGTCACTAACTGATAGTGTGACCTTGAGCAAGACCAACTCTCTGGCTTGCCTCCTTTTACCAAAAGGCTTAACTGAGTACCTCAGCTCAGAAGGTCTCGTGAGGATAAAATGCAAAGCATAATAGCTTTAGAAAAGAACACTCAACTCGGTAAAAATACAAAATACTGTTTTTATCAAAATAAATCAAAGATAAATAAGGAGGGAATTAATTTTGTCCCAATTAAAGCCTCATTCCATTTGAACTACTCAATGTCCAATTATCCCAATAGTTAACTTTAATAACTTTAACTTCCCCGGAAATCCCCAGTCGAGGCACACCGTATTCCTCACCTGCGGGTCCTATGTTGCCCATTCCAATGCCTTTATTCAAATGATTAGCGTCAATAGGCTGCCCTCCTGGTCCTAACCCCATGCCAATACCACCAAGTCCATCTGAAAGGAAAAGACAAAAGTCAGAGTATTGATTCCACTTACTCAGGAAACCATGACTCTCAAAGGCAAAAAGAGCCTTTGTTTACTGTGTTGTAGCTGTCACGCTTATCCCACCGCCCACCTCCACCAGCAAATCCAGGGTCTAATCCATGCGTCAACAAGGGCGCATTTGGGAGCTCTTCCTTTTAAGGCATAAGCTCTTATACAACTTTACGGTTAGAGTGTGAGATATGTATAAAACAAGGGCACCACGTGCCACAACTACTGAAGCCCACGTGCCAAAAGCCTGTGCTCCGCAACAAGAGAAGCCACCGCATGAGAAACCCACTCGCCGCCACTAGAGAAAGCCCATGCACAGCAACAATGACCCAACGTAGCCAAAACTAAATGAAAAATAAATTTTAAAAAATTAAATTAAATTTAAAAAATAAAACAAGGGCAACTAAAAATCAGTTCACGTGGAAACTACAGAGAAGAACCATGAACAACCCACTCAACGAGAATCGTGAGCACCGATTTGTTTCCCTAAATCGTGAACTGAGAAATGTTTAATCAAAACAGGCAACTGGAGACATCAGGTGGTAAGCAGTACACATATGCCCAACCCACACCTATCAACCTGGAGACCCAAAGGACTTTTCTCACGAAAAACAATGTCATAAACCAGCCAGTTAACACACTGGGCTTACACTATTCTCTGACCCTGCTGCAGGCGGTTTTAACAACAATGAAGCTAGTGTATTCAAAGAACATATCTTCTACCCAGAAAGCTTCCTAAGGCGTGCATCGTACCCAACCCACCTTAAACTCCCTGCTCCACAAACAGGGAGCAGCCAACAAGGCCTGACAGCATAAGACACTTACAATGCTCTGGGTCACCATGGGTCGGAGGCTTAAACCAAGACCAGGTGAGATTTTTGAAACGGGAACACAGTTCACTAAAAAAACCTGACACCAGTTCCCAAATATTTAATCTGATTAAAATCCTGTTCTTAAATTGCATAGAAACAGCAGCAGGAGTTCACCAAGGTTACTTAGTCCCCAAAGCACTGACGACTCTGAAGTCAACCCTCTGAAATGTGCTGGGGAGATCAAAAGCCACAGATAACGGGCTCCCTGGAGCCCAGTGTGCCTGCCGAGGCTGCCAGGCAGCCCTCACCCGCCTCCTCCAGGCCCAAAGTCAACAAGAGCCATCGCCCTGTTCCTGGGTAATTACTGCACGTGATCACACTGATTATGACAAGGAAATGGGGTCCTTAACTTTCAACAGATGAGCCATCTCCTATTCTTGAAACCACAGACCTCCGCTCAAAATCTGCCTCTACGATGCTTCTACAATCCTAAGCTGCAAAGAAGAGTTAGTGTTCTAGTCTAGGCTCCCGTTCAGTTCAATCTCCCACGGCTGAGCCACTGCTCCAGACAGGAGGGACTGGCCGGCCCTCCAAACAGCTCCACCCCAGCAGCCTCAGCGGGGGAAGTCCTCCCTAGCACAGCACAAGCAGATCTTGCCCTCACCCACCACCCAGTCTTCCTTCTACAGATTAGCCCTGCCCGCACCGCAGATTCCCCAACCCTCATGCTACAGCAGGCCCTCACTCCCACTCCCTGGGCTGTCTGTGCTCAGGCTCTGCTCCTCTCTGTGGGCCTGCCAGAGGGAGTGTCTAGGACTTAACTACTGTGCGCTGTTTCCACCCACGCAGTGACCAACCAACCAACAAGCCTTCCCTGTCCCAGGATAGATTTTCACCTGCATGTTGCGAATAACACTATATAAAACTTCTGATTGCTGTACTTCACACCGATTTAAAGTGTGCAGTTAGTGATTTTTAGTACGTTCAGAGTTACACAACCATTACCACTATCCAAATTCCAGAACATTTTCATCACCCCCAAAAGAAATCCCATCCCCATAAGCAGTCACTCTCCACTCACCCCTTTCCCCAGCCCCTGGCAACCACAATCCACCTGTCGTGGACTCGCCTATTCTAGACATTTCTCAGAGATGGAATCAAGGTTCATCCATGCTGTAGCATGTATCAGTACTTCACTCCTTTTTACGGCTGAGTACTATTCCACTGTGTGGATTTATCACATTTTATTTACCCATTCATCAGCTAGACTCATGCTACCATGAACATCTGTGTACAAATGTCTGTGTGGATGTTAAGTTTTTAGCTCTCTTGTAGTATACCTAGGAGTGGAATTGCTAGGCCACATGGTAATAACCAATCTCTTTTGAACCCAAGTGCAACCTGGCTTTAATTCCCTTTGCAGTTTGTTTCTTCCCAACTACAGCCTCTACATCCTGAGTAGCCTGCCTCACACCACAGTGTAATCCTAACAATCCTTCCTAAGTTGTGAATTTCTCCACTCATTTTTTCACCCAGAAAAATCTATAGGGCAAACAAACAAACAACCTTTTTGAATGTTTTACTCAAGAATGGTCAAGATAACTGACATGGCACAAGAATGACATGGCACAAGTTCAAAGGTAATTGCAGTTTTCTGGTTAGAATAAATCAAATTCAAAATTTTAGCCATAATAATTGAGACACTTACGGGGAAGTTGTTGTGGACGCTCAGGAGGGAAAAAATCTCCCTTTGGTAAGGCCCTCTCATCCTGAAAGAGAAAGTGAATAAATCTCACTATTCCCTGCAGTACTGTTAGCAACAGCAAAAGATGGAAATCATTCCTATCAACAGAGGATGGGTTAGATACATTATGATACACCCATGCCATAGAATAACATGCAAGTATAAAAAGAATATGTGAGAGTTGCTACCTTTTGTGTAAAGGGGGAAAGATTAAAAGAATATACATTCATATCACTGTGGGGGATGGATGGAACCTGGGCACAAAGTAAGAGCAAGACTCCCACACTGAATTTTTCATGCTTTTTGACTTTTGAATCATGTGAAGCAATTATCTATTCAAAACACTAAACTGAATGTTTAAAAGAAACTAAAAAATTCCTTTAGAGCTCCTTTTATGTCCTTCCTGATTTGGAACCCTGACTAGATTGCCCTCAGCACGTTCCGGTCATGCTTGTATTAATACTATTATCTTTGGCATCTTGGGCACAGCCATAGTTGGGCTAATGTTTATACTGAAACGCTTCAATAGAACTTTAAAGGCTTTCTGAATCAGACTTAATTATGTTCACAATAGATATGATGCTAATTAAACGTACTGCAATACTCTGAAAACTGGCAACCTATATATATAAAACCATTCTCTGAAACTGATCACTTGCTCAAGCAGGATACGCAAGTGACCTCCTGACCATGCCAGTAACTGTGCAAAGGAAAAAATATCCGAAGAGGTGCATGAGCAAAAAGTTATTTCTGTCATAAATTTGCTCAACGTGCTGTACCCTTTAACTTGGACTGATCCATAAATAAAAGTACAGTGGCTATGTGTATGTATACTCTTAATAAACCCGTGTTTTTGCTAAACTTATCTGAGTATATTAAAGGAAAGATCCTATTTACTTACCATTTTCACGTGCATTGGTCTGTCAAATAGCAGTTGGCCATTAAACATAGCTGATATTACAATTAAGGCTATTTCTTGCAATTCTAGAAACACGCACAGCAGAACAGAAATACCTAAAAGAAAAATACCCCAACTGCTGCCACCAGTCCCTCTAAGTGGTGAATTTATGAGCAATTTTGATTCCTGTTTATACTTTCAAGTATTTATCCCTACAGTAAACATTAAAGGGACAATAACTAACACTCAAGGGGAAAAAAGGAAACCTCCGCTTACTCCTTAGGTGTGGCGCGCCATTTATAAAACCTTACACGTCTCACCAAACCATCCTCCTCTTCCATTAACACTGAGATCAGTTTTCTGTATGTGTCCAATAAGTCAGGTGTCCTACCATTTTTTGGAGTACCATGTTTTCTGGGTAATATACTAAGTGACAATCTTGCCTGAGTTTAGTTACAGTGTTCATGTGTGGTATTCTCCCTGTGACTACAAAGATGTAACTCTGGGGTGAGTAGGGTGAGCAGCCTAGGGTCAGAGAAGTGCTTCTTCCAGAATGTCAATCCACTGAAGAGATAGGGCCCTATAAGGACTTACATATGAAATAACACTGAATTTCTCTCCAGTGGCACATTCTTTGGACTTCTCCCTTCAAACCAGTCTCCTCTAAAAAGAAGACAATGGAAAAGACCACTCATGGACATGTGCCTGTTTTCTAACCATCTCTTCTATCTACATAAGTACAATACTATGTAGATACTTTGTACTCCCTTAGTAATATCCATAGTAATGTATTCTCTCTAGTCACATAAGAAATACTAATACACAAAATTACCACTTCCCCACACAAACCTGTCTTACTAATACAACATTTAGGCTAAACTAAATTCACCAGGAGTTGAATTCCGATAAAAGGATACATATAGCTTGCACAGCTTCAATGGACTGTTCAAAAGTAACAGTGCCTATTCCACGACTTTTTCCATCTTTATCCTCAAGAATGTCTGCTCGGACCACCACACCAGCCATACTAAAAACTTCCTTCAGTTTCTTCCAGCCAACTTTATAATCCAGCTAATCAAGGGAAAGGGGAGGAAAATATCATTGTAAACATTTTTACTACATGAATGTGACATGCTCTGGTTGGAAAACAAGCATTAGAAAATGTCACAAAAATAATGTCACAAAAATATGTCAGTATAATTTTTCAAATAGGATTACGAAGGTTTGCCTTCTACTATTTACTGTCTCTTTTCTCTGAAATAACAATTTAAGTCACCTCATACCTTTCAAGTTAATGCTTATTTTGTGAATACTAAAAAATGCTGTTCCCCAGATAAGGTTTACCATCATCCTCCCCAATCCACTTTCTTTTAAAAATACTTCCCTCTGCAAATGGCAAAGTATTACCATTCACCCAGACATTAACAGGAAGAGGGAAATAAATGTCAATACACAATCTCTGCTCATACACTTTACCCTGCACCTACTTTTATACACACCAGCAAAACTCCATAAACATGGCCCCAACAGGACCATGGTCAAGCCTGTGTGACTTATGACTGCAGTGGTCATTAGGGGACAAAGCCCAGCCCAAGGATGATTTTTTAAATAAATCAAGAAGATAACATAACCCTCTTTTAAGTTTTTCTTCTCAAATGTCAGAACTACTTTTATAACACATTGACAAGACTGTCTAAAGTAGAAAATCAAACTTTATGAAACAATGTTTCCATTTACTTACATTTGCTACAAATACTGTGCTTCCAAGTCTTCCAGCCTGTAATGCATGGATAATCTCATTTGGGATGTTAGGATTATTTAGGATACTGGGTGGGATATTAATCATTCCTGGGCCACCTGGTCCCATACCCATCCCACCAGTCGTAGCCATCACCTTTTGCATTGCTCTCCTGGCATGTTCACCATCAGGATCCTAAAACAAGCACAAAAGGGTTACATTTAACTGACCCAGTGACAATTAAAACCATGCTCCCACAGTAAGTGATACCCCCAAAACTTCAGAGATTGAGAGGTTGTTTGGAAACCATTTCTCAAAATCTGTAACAAAAAATTCAAATGAAGTAAAACTAAACCACCAGGCCAGGAACAATTCTAGCCAAAAGAATGAGGAAGAAAGGAAGGGTGTAAAATTTAGCTCTCAATTGAACTAAGTAAAAAAAGTAAAAAAAGCAAAAAAAGGGAGGGGGGGGGGGTGGATGACATTAAAACTTCCAGGTTGAAATAAGATCTTCAAGGGCTTGGTACAGTTGAATCTCACTAACTCAATGGGGTTTTATAATTTCTGCAAACCCAACTGGTGATTTTCCCAAAAGGTTGAAAACACAGCTCTAGACCACCAAGGTACTCCATCCTTCAAGTATTCAGGCATTTGACTCATGTGTAAAGTCTGGAAAGGTTTATGAATCTCTGGTGTTGACAATATTCTTGAACTCTTTGCCCTTCTGCGTGCTACCTTCACCCAAGAGAACTTAAGCGCTACCATGCTTTCCTCTCTGAGCTCGCATATACTGACCTTCCTCCAAGAATAAGAGGTAAAAATAAGTCAAGGAAGGATTGAATTAACAAAAAGCCTCCCACTTCCCTCCAGGGAGAGAAGATACCTGATTTGGATTAGCTATGAAAAAGGATTTAAACTCATTTTAAAAAAGAAAAAAGATGGGCCAAGAACAGGGTTCAGACTGAGTAAAACTGTAGATGTAGAATACCTTAAAACAAACAAACAAAAAAACAAACACACAAAGAGTAAAAAAAAAACCATGGACTCAGTTTGACTGCCCCTGAGAAAACCAAGGCAGGCTGGCCTAATACAAATCAGAGATGTTAGGAAGGCAGTCACCAGTGGCTCAAGATGTGCTCAGCCACTATCCCAAAGTTCTTACAGGAATGACTGCTGAAGCCTGTGACTGACCCTCCTCATTAACAACAACAGGTTGTTCTGCTCCGTAAAATGTCATCAAGGACTATTCTGTCTTTTCCTAACTCCAAACAGGGAAACTCGACAACTACAAATGGTATCCACAGTGTTTCATGAGCTTACTTCTTTGACTTTCAGTGGTCTTCCACTCAGACTATGCTTGTTTAGAACTTCAGCAGCTTTTTTCATGCTCTCTTCCATCTTGAATTCAACAACGCTATGAAGAGTCAAAAGGAAATGAGTGAAACCAGTCCTACAACTTAGAAGGCTCAATTGCCAATAAGTAACTAGACAATACTTACGCACATCCCTTTGGAAGAAGCCACAGACAGTCAGAAGAGCAAGGGGAAAAAAAGAAAAGAAAAAAATAGTAAATTTCAATGACAGTTATAAATTAAAAATATGATTTATGTAACAGTTTTTAAATTAACCCTTCTAAGGGGAAGCTGACAGAAGTGTCTTGCCTAGCCTTCCTTATTAAGAGCTCAGCTCCTTAGTATCTCCTCTTCCTTCACATTACCAGCCTTGCACTATAGCTGCTGAAGTTATAATGAGCAGACCTAAATTCAGGTTCTCCGAGAAATCACACAAACTTTAGATCTGCTTCTCTCTGTACTCAATCAATTCCTTATCATACTCCTCCTAAATCCATCCCTTCCATAAATTAAGCTCATCCTTTTGATTATTCTAAGCCATTCTATTGCACGACAGAAAATAGTTAATTTTCTCTTTAAACTAGGCCAATTTTAAACGTTCAAGTTTTAGTATTAGTTTTACAATTTACTGGCACAAAGGCAACTTTTCAGAATCTTTGGTTCACGCAACTTGCAAATACAGCAAACAACCAAAAGTAACATTTTCTAGACAAGAACACACGTTTTACATTAATGTACCACCGCTAAAATTCCATGCATAATTCACACACAGCCAATTCCTCTGTTAACAAAGAGACAATGCTGCTATTGGTCCCCAGTTATCCAAATTGGGCATCCAAACAGAATACCAAAAAGCTCTTTGCCCAGCCATTTGGAAAAGCGGGACTCCCGTTTGCAAATCCCCTCCCACCCCACTCGAATGTTTGGCAAAATCAAACATAGCTACTATAACATGAGCACTCACTGCCTTCCTGATTTCATTCGATTCCACGCCACCATACAGTTACATTTTTCATGTAGTAAATCCACAGAAGAAATTCTCTCAGACACTTACCCTTGACTTTCCTTCAGCGTCCATTAAGAGCTCCACGTATGTTACCTCACCAACTACAAATCAGTTTCCAGACGACACATAAACCAAGGGAGAAAAGCCAAGAAAACAATGGGAATTTAGAACAATCATCAGCAACCTTGTATGGAGCCTCTGCCTTATAAGAAAGCCCAGAAACACTCCATATTCTCTAAACCACCACACTAGGCATTACAGGTGTGCAGTAAAAGTAGGTGAAACTTGTTAACAATGTCCTTGATTTTCCTCCCACCTCAAACAAGCTATTTCCACAGATTTCCATATCAATTTCCCTGTCTGAAATACTCATTCATGACTAGAGGCAATCCAAATCTACAGGAAAGAAGTCTGCATGATTCACTTTTTTGGAGAAAGGAAGAAAACAGTTTTACAAATACACTCTTAATATTGAAAGAAGGTGAAGAGCACACAAATTGCAATGCCACTGAACTGAGCTCAAATGCTAACTACAAAGATGTGTATATGTATAATATATATCCTCAAAGGCGCACACACGGCATGGCCGGCTACGTGGGTGTGCAACCTGTCCAATCGCCTGGGGCTCTGCACTGAGGGCCATGCACTTGGTTTAATGTTCTGTTGCTGTCTTGAAATTCTCAGTAATTTTTAAATAAGGGGCCCTGTGTTTTCATTTTGCACTGGGCCCCACAGATTCTGTGGCTGGTCCTGCACACAGCACTAGGCTCCACAGCCGTCACAAGTAGGATGTGTAGATATTCTATCACAATACCAGAGCAGCATCTGGGTTCTCTTCAGTGAATTAAAATTAAGCCAGGCTGTATTCTTGCTGCTCTCTCAACCTTCTCATTAAAGGACACAGATAAATGCAAACTTAGAGCTCAGTCTGCATCTAAACAGCTACACAGACTCACTTAGGATGCTAATCTATACAAAGGGGAAAAAACAAAGCATTTCAAAAGATTCCGCAGATTTTCCTCAAGGTTTGGATTGCCAATTCATGACCACCACAACCAGATGTTAGAACCCACCTAGACAACCACCAAAATGGCTGCTGAACTTGAAGATGGCACACAGACACCAAAAAACCCCCAGAAATTTAAGTGTTAACTTTGTGGAAAACAATATCTAAGCAGGCTCTCCAAAGTCAAGAAAGGGCTTTTGTTCTAAGAAATACTTTTTCTTTTTTAACGATTATTTTTATGATGGTAAAGCCTTCTCTCATTCAGCTTTCAATTTGGTTTAGCAGCCAAGGGTAAAAATAACCCTCTTAATGGGCCCAAGTCCTTCCTAGTCTAATTCCTTTGTTCAAAGGATATTAAAATTATTATGAAGATTTTAAAATTAATATACCAAGGAAAGACTGAAATGTAAAATAAAAGTATTTTTAAAAATTTGAAGGACATATTAGTAGTATATTTGCATGGCAGTTGACAGCAAGAAGGCCAAGTGTTCAAAGTTTAACTGTATAGCCTCACCTCCCTTGTCCTTTCCTGAAACATTACAAACCAAACCAGCACTTTGCACAAAACAGGAAGGAGAATCAGTGCAAAGAAATGAAGAAACAAATTAGGAGGGACTGGTATAGTTTAACTTTTGGACTATGTACAACTGAAAAATGATCACAGCCAAGGGACAGTCATACAAATTGGCTTTCTGTTATCCTTACAAAAATAAAGCAATTCCCAAAATGTTGTAGTCATTCCTGAGGCCATGTTAAAAGCCATTTGTTTCAACAGCAGCAGCCATTTGAGGACCAACAGCCCCTGTCTCCACGTTGATGAAAATGCCAAGTAGTGTCAAGACAGTAAAGAGACCCAACCCCAAGTTTACTTCCTAGAGCTGTGACTACCGCCTAATAACCTTAAAAATAACTAAAACAATCACAGTATCTAACTCTGACAGCTGTAACTACGTTGTCAGAATTCAAATATTGTTGCATTTTCAAAGTTTCTAGTTTGTGCCCATAAAGACACTGATTTATATCAAAAAGCTGTCATTGCAACCCAGAAACCAAGCAAGTCCAAACCAAACTTTTTTCCATGGTCATAACCATTTTTACAAAAAGCCAGGTTTAGAAATTAGGACTTTTTCTACTTAACATTCTAGAGACAGCACAAATCCAACTTCAATCCTCTGCACCAATACTCTGCTTAAAATGTTCCCTCTTTTTCCCCAAATGGTATAGTTGTTTATTAAAAACAAAAAATTACATTTAAAAAAGCCTCCATCCTATCAGTTTAGCCATAGGTTAGGCGAGCCTTGCGGCTCTACCATGAGTAGTGTTGTTCCCGAGTATCAACAATAATGACCATGCTCCTCATGAATTCATAATATTCTGATCTCTACCCTGAGAGACCACATCAATTCAGAGATGTAAGCAAATCACTGTTACAGGATCTGCAACAGTTGCCAGTTCATACTTCCCTACATGAAGAGAATAATAAAACCTTTAAAAGACCACCTCTCTTTTAGTTCTACATTATTAAAGCAAAGACCTGTTTAGTATAGTCAGTACAACTATCAACAAAACTTTGAAGGCAAAATTTACCAACTATTCATAGTCTGGTCACATTCAATGAAATGAAGTTTAAAAGAGCAAATCAACCAGAGCAGATCAGTTAGGACTGAGGCAGACTTAACAAACTGGCAGTAGCAAGTCTCACAGACATGGAATTCACAGGTATTAATGAAAAATACTGCTGCTCCTCTCATTCCTGAACATAGATGGAATCCATGGAATCCCAAGGGCAGGCTACTAAGACAAATTCTACTGCAGCTTTAAACATCAAAATATCTAAATGAAAAAACTAAGACTTTGAAAAATCTAATGCCAAATGTCATCACCTACCTTTTATTTTTTTTAAAGGTAAGATACTTTAATATTTATTTATTTATTTGACTGCTCCAGGTCTTAGCTGCAGCATGTGGGATCTAGTTCCCTGACCAGGGATCGAACCTGGGCCCCCTGAATTGGGAGCACAGAGTCTTAACCACTGGACCACCAAGGAAGTCCCTACCTTTACTTTAAAATGCTCAAAGAACTCATTATTAACCAACATTTAGGTGGATTATTAAAAATATTACCCCAAGAATAAAGCATATCATTAGGGTAAGATAATGAGCAACACTAAAAGAATTCACGTAGTCCCTTGGAGCTACTTTAACACTCCTGCACATACTTATATCACAAAGAGTATTTGTTTCTGTATTCTCATTTCATTTACTGCTCAAGGCTGAAACAAACGCGCGCACGCACGCACACACACGCACACACACACACACACACAAAGTACAGGGGCTAAAGCTTCACTGAAAAGAATTCAAAGGGGGGTGGGGGAGGAGCTCCAAAGCAGGGCATGCTCTAATGGAGGGGTGCATGGAATAAATGCATATTTTAACTTGGAAAGCCTGTTTCTTTAATATACAGACAACTTGAAACACGGCAAAATAATTATTCTATACAATGATTACTCAATTTATGGAAAAATTAGAAAATGATTAAGCACCTTCTTGCTCCTAATTCCATGGACGAGACAGAATACTGCCTCTCTAACTCGACCAAAAACCAACAAATAAGCCAGGCAGGCTGCACTATTAAGGTTCAACCCAAGTACCCACAGATATGAATGCTTTAGCATCAACAGGCCTTTCCAAAACGCAGGCTGAATTTCCAACAAAGGAAAATATGAAGGAGCCACACAGACTGGGTAGGGATTTTTACTTAAATTGAAAATAAAGTTCTGCTCCACAGACCCACAATGTAGATTATCTTCAAGAGCCAACAGAGACTTACTATTGGACTATACTTGCCCTCTGGGCCTCAGTTTTCTGTCAGCTGGAATTTGAAACTGACTTAAAGTGATGTATTCAATAAAAACAGAAGGATTAAGTTCTTAAGAAATCTTTGCTTACACAAGTTAAACTGAATGCTGCTAAACTTGAGACTGATTGAGAGTAAGCTGTATCACTGACCTTCCTTTCTTTCCTCCTCAAACTGTCCTCCATGTTTACTCACTGCTTGTGCAGCTCAGTTCTGCCTCGGTTGCAGCTGCCCCACCTCGATGCTGCTGGCTCCCTGGTTAGGCCAGGAGAACAACAGCCCAACGACGAGCTTTCTTCATCCACACAGGACTTCTCGGTAATGTAGCACAACACTATTTAAGTTTAGAATTCCCAAGATCAATCACCTTTTGTTCACGGAAGTCTTAATTTTTCGCCCAGACCTTATGGTCAAACACTTTTGAGATGTGTATCCCAATATCGATCCAGTGATGAAAATGAGGTAGCTGTTGAGCCTGTTAAGTCACTTTCAAACCTGGTTTGGCAATCTCCAATTCAAATTTCCTATTACACTGGCTCTCAATTTTTGTTTCAATCCACTCTTCAGTGTTCACAGCAGTCATTCGTTCCAAGTAGTATCTCCGTTAAAAATAAGCGTGATCAAAAGGACGGACAATAGAAACCTTTCCTTTGCTCAATCAGACACTTAGAGCAGGAAGGGGAAAGCTCAGGGAAAGCTCAAGTTCAATTCTGCAGGCCGTTTAATCCATGTCCCCGAATGATATGATGGGGGAGGGGGCGGGGGAAGCACCCTGGCACAGAACAAAACAAAGCTCTCAGTACCTTTTCTCTTTGAAGTCAGCAATGCTGATTTCATGATAGTGCCACCAAACAAGCTTTGTGATCCCATCCAGGGGAAAAGGCATAAGTGGTATGTTCACGTAATACATGCGTTATTAACAGGATCTCCTAGAAGGCTGTTAAATGCTCACAAACATGGAGAATATACACTTGGTGTCCAAGGAGGGAGAAAAGATCGGGAACTAGGGAGGGGTACGTGAAGCACTCTCAGGCATGATTATCCTTAGAACAAAAACTCCTGTCTTGCCATCTCAAAGCTACTACTTGAGTTCTGACAGGCAGCAATTATAGGCAGTGCTGCAATGACAGAGCATTTTTCAGATCTTTAAGCCGAGGACAACTAATTCTAGCTATTCCACTAGTTTCCTGAAACAACAGCACTGCGATTTCATCAGGAATAGACTCTTAAAATGCAGACTGATAAAGAGTGGTTGGATTATAACAGCCCAAATCTCTGTGGTTTGCCCACTTCAGAGACTATTTTGAGACTAATACTTTTAGATTGTAAGTGCCTCTATCCGCAACTTTTTTTTCCTATGCAACAAGTCTTCAAAAACCTTAAAACATGTGCAACACATTTCAAGTAAATATTTCAGATTTCAAATAATCATTGAAACATATTTTTGGTATACCAAGACATGAATTAAAATATTTTTTAAAACCACATAATGAAAATAAAGACATTTTTAAGAAATTGTACATATGTAAACAGTAAATTTCTTTAGACTTCACATACTGAATATAAGATTTACCATAAAAAGATTACCTTTCTCTTATGAATCCCTTTATCCACAATCCAATACTTCTAATAATTTAATTAAACAGAAAAGTAATTAATTTAACCTGTACAGGGGAGCTCTAAACAAGAACATTTTAAGGTTTGTTAAGAATAACTGATTTACTGCACACCTGTAATTCTAAATTACACCACCAAAAATACACTGAAAGGGCTGAGCCAGGGCATTCATAGCAGTATGCCGAGGGAATATGAGAACCAGTTTGGAAGTATCCGAATAAACCACCAGGCTGGCTCCACACTTAATACAGTGCAAAATAGGAAATTGAGGTGAACTGCTTCTACATCCAGAAACGTCATGGCTGCTGCTGCTACCAGCTTTAAGGCTTCCAAAACTGAATTACTGAATGGTAAAGCAGTAAAAATGTCACCTACTTTATCCATCATGTCCCAAAACTGGTTCACACACTCCTAAAAATGGAAAAATAATTTGGCCTGCAATCTCTTACAAAATTCTAACAATTGCATTTTCAAAGCCACATTCCTGGTTCTTGGAACTACTATACCTTATTATCAATGGAAGTATCAATTCAGCGTTTCAACCAAATCACGAGAACACAAATTTGGGGGTTATTCCAAAAACTAATTCGAATGAGACCCAACTGTACTGTACAGAAATTCTAAGCTTTATTGAAGCAGCAGTCCCAAAAACCAAGAACACTGCATCTGGGATGCCACATGACACGCCCTTCAGACAAAAAGAAGAAACTTCACTCTTGCCCTAGGAGCATTGGCAGGAATGATTTGGCTGATCAAGGCAGGAAAACAAATCTCACACCAAAACGTTTTTCTATCCATGTTACCTGGAGAAATACTACATGGGAGCAGCCTACATGACTGTACAGAGAGGTTCATGGTGCCTAGTGCTTCTGGCATGCCATGGTTGAATTAAGTGATGGGACAATGATGGCAGTGGGCCATTCATAATTTCAAAACCCAATGCTGGGAGCACCAGTACACATACCAAAATGGCCTATCCAAGTGGCATCTGTCACTGAAATGTTAATCATTTGACAAATCAAGCTCAAATCTCTTTTCATTATGAATGCTCCAGAAAAACCAGTACCTTTCAGTCCTTCAAAAAGACTCCATTTAAGAATAATTTGATTCTAGGTTTCCCTTGGGGTAGGGGTGAAGGGAGACCTCAAGGCATTAGACAAATGGCTCTCTATGAATAATTTTGTTTAAACCTGGGCTGAGCAATCTCTTTAGGCCTGTGTGCCACCAGCAGGGCCCAGAATCAGGAAAAGACGACAAAAGAAGCAGAACAAGAGTGTGAAAAGAAGGAGGACACACGTGGTGTGCACGGGGGTGGTGGTGGTGGTGGGTAAAGCAGAGGACCATGGGGGCAACCAACCCCCTAGGACCTCCTGGTGGCAGCGGAGCTTCATTCAGTTGCTTCCTCTGCCCTAGGCCAGACTTTAACACCAGGGCTGTGACCAATGTGTGCCTAAAGGCACCAAACTACAAAGCAGATGCTTTATTTTGAGCTATCCAATTGCCAATCTATTCTGTGTTTTCCTCCCCAGGGTGGGGAAGCCTAACAGTTTAAATACAAGCTATGGTTTTATAATTTAGGATCCGAGCAGCACAAGTTCCAGCTACCAAATTTTGATCCCAGGAAGACAGCCACAAAATTTAAACAAACTACCTTCCCGCCAGAATTTTAAAACAAAAAGGAAGAAGAAAAAATTTCTCCCACCTCATATGAAGAATTCAAAAAATTTCCTTAACACAAAGAGGCTCCCCTCAAGCTTAATCAAAGCCCTATTAACCATATTAAGCCAGTAAAATCATTCGTAGGCCAAGGGATCAAACAAACAACCTTTTTGACACACAAGTGCATGACCACAAAAAGTAAAAATAAAAAAGTAGGATGGGGGCGCTTCACTCTCAAGCCTGGAGAGAACACATGCTCTACCCAGAACAGCTTCACTGACAAAAAAATAACCAAGGAATTATCCACAGAGAAGATGACACACCAACCTTCTGACCCTACTCAACCACCAGTACCATTACCTTTTTCTTTAACCAGGTCTTTAAGTGACTGCCATTTCACATCAAAAGGTATGTTTGTAATGAAGGCTCTGTATCTTTTAGTTGGATTGGCATATGGCTCAAAGCGATTGCCTCCTCTTTTTATGTTTTTCTCCTTCCTCTTCTCATTCTGAGCTGGTCGTTCTCCTTCACTGAATTCAAAAGAGAGGGAGAAAAAAAGTCCATATGTTAGCACAATACTAAAGACAATATTTGATTTTCCAGGTTTACAATCCCACACAAAGTTACATGCAACACAAGACTAATATTGATCCTGATTTGAGACAAACTAAAGTGGTCCATAGAGCAGAAAACTGCAGTAGTACACTCCTTAAAACCCACCTATCAAAAAAATCATTCCCAAGACAAGTGTGCTTTCCTAGGCCTTCACACACTCCTGTGGGGCTCTAACAGAGGTGGGGGAAACAGGCCAACTCCCTGCCCAAGGTGCTTTAATTCCAAGACAGAAACAGGAAAAGAGAAGGAAGATTTATAAGATTTCATGGAACAGAAATGAGGTGGTACACATAGGCCCAACCAATTTTAGCTTTACAAATAAAAGTGTCTTTCACTGTGGGCAGAAAAAAATTGGACTCAGGTACTTGTACACCATTAGCAGCATTATTCACAATAGCAAAAGGTGAAAACAACCCAAGTGTCCACCAACAGATGAATGAAGTAAACTAAACGTGGTAGATCCATACAATGGAATATTACTTATTCAGCCATAAAAAAAGGAATGAAGTGCTGATACATGCTTCAACACAGATGAACTTTGAAAACATTATGCTAAGTGAAATAAGCCAGACATAGAGAAAAAAGGAATAGAGGTTACCAAGGACTGGGGAGAGGTGGGAATGGGGAGTTACTGTTTAATGGCTACAGAGTTTCTGTTTGGGATGATAAAAGAAAAAAGTTCTGGAAATGGCGAGTGGCTATTGGCATAGTGTACAACACTGTACCTAATGCCACTAAACTGTACACGTAATCATTTTAGGATGGCAAAATTTACATATATTTTACTACAATTTTTAAAAACAAAATTTTTAAGGGAAAGAAACCATTCTCTACTCAACCCTATTACTTTGAGGCTAGGGAAACTGAAGTCTGAGCAACGCCGGTAGGTTAAAGACAGCACGCAAACAATTCCACCTTTGGCAAAGAAGGGTGGATTTGTTTTTTTTCTGACATGGCCTTTCCTGTAATACTCTTTACCTTTGTGTGTTAGGTGCTTCCATGGAGTAACATTTCTAAGCTCTACAGGTACGAATCTGGCTTAAGAGTGGGCAGGAGAAGTTTCACAAGAAATGCAGGCTCCCAAAGCACAGAACCAGACAGGCTGGAAGCCCAGTCCAGAGCCCAGGAACCAGACAGGGTGGCCCTGCGCTGGCTGCGTGTGGCTGTTCCGAGCCCCCTTTGACCACAGGCAGACACCTGTGAGAGCTGACCAGGAACAACTGGGGAGGCAGCAGCCACAGAAGTCCTCTCAGGGCACTAAGTCCAGCACTTTCTGCTTCCCAAGCCCTATGCTTTCCACCAGTGAGAATCAAGGGACTCCCAAACTACAGATTCTAGCAGAGACTTTGTGATCCAGGACAAAAATGGAAAGAAAACAAAAAGTCAAGATTACAGTACTGATGATTTATAAGACCACCTTCTTTAACGTAAAGGGTTGATCTTTATTCTAGGATATGTCCTCCCTGTGTGGGGGAGGGGTAGTGTGTGGGGGAGGGGTAGTGTTCAAACATCAATGGTAGCTGGAGGACTTTCTTTCAGTGTACTTGGAAAAACTGAAGTTAGCAACTTTTTGTAGTTCCCAAAGTACTTTTTTCTACTGGTCCCTCATATCCACACACAGGCGTGCCAAATGGTAACCCAGTGAAGTTATAACCCTAGGCAAAACTAAGGAAAGCAACTTCTTCCATGATCTGAACTATACCAACATGCAATAAATAGACCTCCTTCACATGGGCTGGCAGATGGGGGAGGGGGAGTAGGGCCACACCAATCCCCAGATTCCTAGAATTCTTCACTCTGTCTACCCAGGCTCACAACAGACCCTCCTCAGGCTGACTGCACACCGCAAGCACAGTCCACCCATCCACTCCATATGAAAGCCCTGCACCCGTCTGCCAGACAGAGCATGCATTTTACCCTCCGTACATAAGGAGGAAGTGTGTTACAACAATTCATAAAATGTAAATCAATCTACATTTCATGGGCCTACAGAGAGTCTGTGGGTAGGAATATATTTTAGAACTGGTTTCTTTTGAAACCCAAATACTCTACAATCTACATTAAAAAACATTACTCTGACACAGGGTGCATGACACAGTAATGCTTCCAGCCTGTGTTTTCAAAGACTGCCCAGCTCACCTTATTAGTTACAAAATGTATAAATAACTAATTACAAGACAAAGTAGGTAACAAAGTGTCTAGGCCATATTCTGCCATGCATCATTACTGCTAAGAATAAACTACCCAATCTAACCCCAGAAGCTGGGGATTTGGTTTGGGGTTAATCCACATCACATGGCTCATCATCAAGAAAGCAGCTCAAATGGGTTATGGCCAAGGTGTGAGCAAAGCACTACTGTAACCAAGTCCTTCTCTGGCTAATCATTTCCTCTCTCCGAGAAGTTTCCTCCTATCTCATCACTTCCAGTTCCTTAAAAAATTGACCTTTTTGTAACTCTAATGATCACCATCAACTCTATTCTTGACAGAATTGTAGAAAACCCCCCTCAAAGAAACCTCACGTGACACACGTTCAAGTATAGATGATGTGACAGTTTAAGAAAAGCCCAGTTTTTTAATGTTTAATTCAATTTTCTCACTTACCTTCGGGATAAAATTAGGGGAATATGCTTCTAGCCCTAAAATACATATAACACTTAACTGTGAAAACCTTTTAGAAGCACATTTTTATAGGTAGATTATAATTTAGCTACACTGATGAAATAACCTGCTTTATCCTAAATACCCCAAATTTAGATTATAGAATTTTAAATGTTAAAACACACCTACCATACATTATCCACAACTAGATACTTACCCAAAAGAAAATAAATATATCCATACAAAAATTTAGACCTGAATGTTCATAGCAACGTTATTTGTAATATCCCAAAACTGGAAATCTAAATGTCTACTAACAGGTAAATGAATAAACAAACTAGAGTATATCCATACACTGAAATACTACTCAGCAAAAAGTAATGAACTACACACAACACGGATGAATCTCAAAATACTTATACTCAAAGAAATCAGACAAAGAAGGAGTACATATGGTAAGATTTCATCATATACAAATATATTTGAGAAAATCTAATCTGGCAAACTAATCTATAGCGGGTTTTCTCAACCTCAACACTACTGATATTTGCGGGCCAGATAATCCTTTTGTCGTGGGAGGCTGCCCTGTGCACTGTAGGATGTTCAGCAGCATCCCTGACCTCTACCCAAGAGAGGCCAGTAGCAGCCCCATTCCTCAGACTTGAAAATGAAGATCAAAAATATCTCCAAGACACTTCCAAATGTCCCCTGAAGGGAAAGAAGAAATCACCCCATTGAGAACCACTGATGCATACTATGGCCTGGGGGTGGGGAAAAAAAGGACTCAGAGGATTACAAAGGGGCAGCAAAGGGGGTTATGGTTGTATTTATTATCTTGATTCAGTGAGGGTATCAAATCGTACACTTCCAACTTATGCAGTTTATTGTGCCAATTATACATTTTTTAAGTTTCCACTAGTTTCTTAAATTTCAAACCTAACCCCAATATAACTTGACTTGTAACTCTTATATAAAGTAACAAATCTGTCATCTTTCAAAGAAACTGAAGCTACCTAAGCAAGCTAAATGCCTTACCAATATTCTCCTCGCTAAGTGGCTCCCAATTCCCAATGAACACCCCATCTGATTCTGGCACCCAATCATCTACCTTAAGTTCTAAATAGACCCAATATGTTAAAAAACTTTTTCTGACATTCTATCAACCTAATTCACGATACATCAATAAAGATAAGCCCAAAGTATCTGTAAGAACCTCCCAAGTCATTAAAATAAGATTAATTATGTTTAATATGGCTTTGGAATTGTTTCACTGACTGCATTCTTTGAAAATTGATAATTTAACATGTCACTGCTCCACCATACTAGAATTATACTGTACATAAAGATCACAAGTAAAAAGATAGGGTGCCTGCCTATTTCACCAAGGGCTGTCACATTCAACATGTAAAACAGTGAATCCCTATCCTCCCTTACGCCTCCATGGCATTCCCTCTCACGTATAATACTCTCATTATTCTCAGTTTTTCAATCAAGAGTGTAGTTTGAAAATGGCAACCCCGACACGTCGAAATCCTGACCACATCTCCTGAGGAAAAAGACTCCCCCACCCCCATATTCCCTTGAGAACCATCCCTTATGTAAAATGACTCTTCACAGAAATCCTTTCAATCCTGAGTTTCCCCTAATACATTTAAGATGCAGAGAGCACTATTCACAGCACTATTCTAGCTCCAGGTCCACCTCCTAACTACCCACGTGACTTAAGCGCTTTCCCTCTCTGGTTCTTTACCAGCAAAACCAGCATAACCTGTATCCATGTAGCTCACAGGGATGTCGTGAGAATCAACAATCAGCCTAACAAAAAGCAGGTTGGTAAATGTTAAGCGCAATACCTAAGGGAGCAGTACTACAGATGACTAAGAGGTAGGGTTATCTAGGCCTGAACCCCAATGTCACCAACTCTTTGTCAGGCCTCAGTTCCTTCATCTGTGAAAGGAGGTTACTTATCCACACTGACAAGTTTAAAGGACAGACTTGGCACACTAACTGTGGCAATGATATATTTTTGTACCAAAAATTTTCTGGAGAATGATTCACTCCTTGCCTTCTACCATTGCACATACTGATTAGGTTTTAAAATAAGCCCATGGGGCCGTGGCTGAGGAAATCTAGGCACTGTACTCATTACAGACTACCAAAGGAGCAATTCAGCTTTCACCTCTATGACTGCAAAACATGGTAATGGGAGAGACCATCTGCCAACTCCTAAATGAAACAAGCAACCTAATCTTTGCAGACTAGTATCTCCCTGCCTAGCCATGAATAAAATCAAAGAGCAAAGTGAAAGCAAAGAGCTGGCAGCATGCATTCAAACAACCTACAGCCCCTATTCTAATCTTGAGCTCACAATCAAATGTGCCTCAAAATTATTATCAAGTACACAATCACTTTTTAAAGTACAGCAAACACTCAAATCATTGCAAAGCACAGAGAAACTGGTTTAAACAAAAAAAAAAAAAACCACTTCAAATAACTGTGTTCAGTGAGAGGTTACCAGGGTGGTGTGTGGAAGCAGCAAAGGACCTGGAGTCAAGATGGCCTCCCCCAGATTCTTTGGGTCAATTTCCTTAACCTGAGTCTTCTCAATTGTTAAAAAAAAAAAAAACAAAAAACTTTTCTTGACTGTAAAACAGTGTCAACACTAACATTACATCCCCAGGAATTTATACTAAATACATTTTTAAAATTTAAATATTTTTAAAATAGCGTATCTCTCAGTTTTCTGATTCAGCCACAGGTTACTCTGAAAGTGGAGTAGGTTAAGTCACTGATTTTAAATGGACGGTGCAACCTTTATTTTTAAAAAATAAAATTTTAAATTAAAAAAAAAAAAAAAAAAAAATCAAACCTAAGCCTACATACTCCTCTAAAATGAACGCTTTTACCTCCTGACTAATATACTCTAACTCTGAATCTTGCCTATTTTTTTTTAACTTCAGAATTTATTTTTTAAATTTATTTTTATTCATTTATTTTTGGCTGCATTGGGTCTTGCTGCTGCATGCAGGCTTTTCTAGTTGTGGTGAGCGGGCTTCTCACTGAGGAGGCTTCTCTTGTTGCAGAGCTCGGGTTCTAGGCACGCGGGCTTCAGTAGTAGTGGCGGCCTGCAGGCTCTAGAGCGCAGGCTCAGTAGCTGTGGCGCACGGGCTTAGTTGCTCCGCGGCATGTGGGATCTTCCCAGACCAGGGCTCGAACCCGTGTCCTCAGCACTGGCAGGCGGCTTCTTAACCACTGCACCACCAGGGAAGTCCCTTAACTGTCTTTAGATGCAACAGATTTCTCATCAAAATAAAACAAACCCTCCTCTTATACCCAGAAGAAAAGGAACTGCAAAACAAGCTGTCCTATCTGGGGTCCTCATCAAGCTTGCTATCTCACTGCCTTTTTGGTTTACAGCACACTCCACTCCTGGCGGAGACAAAGGTAAGAAGAATCCAGTCTCACTCATTTCCCTTCCCTCAAAGGCTTTCAAGATAAAAATCTAAATTCCTTAGTCTGGAATTCATTGCCCACCAGCTGGCCCCCAGTGCTCCAGCAGTTTGGGTTCTTTATAAATACGTATCAAATATATAAATATAAAAATTCCTAGTCTTTGGACGCTCTCCTCTCTGCCTCTCTCCATCGTCTTTCATCCTCCTCCCCCTAGAGGAACACCTCTTAACTGCCCCCAGCAGGTTAGGCTGGGGGGAGGGGTGCCCCTCCAAGCTCCCTACCTAGTTAACTCCTTTTACTAATACCACAGCACAATTACTTTACTACAAAAATATTCGTTGGCCTTCCCTGTGAGAAGGGCGGGGGGGGGGGGGGGGGGGGCTTTGTTTTCTAAAGAACTCTGCTTTAAAAGCTTCGTGATGCAAAAAAAACACCACGCACACAAACTTTTCCAATGGCCCTCCGAAACAGATCTAAGTGTTCCTAACTTCCTAAAATAGTCTCTACTAAGCAGTCCTAGACTTTGAGGTTCTTTCCAACAAGGGCTCTTTTAGCTCTAAAACCTTCAGGTTCTTTCTAATAACCCATGTGTTAACGTGCGTCACAAAATGACTATTTGGAATCAGTCACAAAATGACTATTTGGAAATGGACAGTGGAAAATGGGAAATTTGAAAAATGTACCCCAGATTCTATAATCTATAACTAATAACTTCTCACCTAGCACGATTCTAGCAGCACTCCATCCTGTGATAAAGAAATAAAGGAAATAGGTAATGAAAAAAGTTTAAATGAACACATCCCTTTCCAGAATTTTCAATAATAAAGGGTTGGGAATACTTCTAAGATGCCTTTCTCTTGATTTCCAAGGACCAGTAACCACGGTATTTTGTTCCTCCCCACCTAAGGAGAGAAAGTTTAACAACATAGCTAGTATTTAGTGAGTGTTCATTAACAAAGCGCTTTAACTACATTCACTTTTAATCCCCACGAACTCCAACTATGCACATTAAAAATTTGTGGGAAGGCAAATTCATAGGAGATAGAATGTATGACACAGGTAACCAGGAGAGGGGGAGAAGAGGAAGTTATTGTTTAACAGCTAGTTTCTGTTTGGGATGATGAAAAAGTTCTGGACGCGGATACTGGTGATGGCTGCACAACACCGCAAATGCAGTTGATGCCACTGAATCGTGCACTTAAAAATGGCTAAAACTGTAAATTTCACCTTACGTATGTTACCACAATTTTTAAAAAACGTATGTGGTAAATCAAATGTGTGCCCAGCCTTCCCCTGTCCTCCCCCCACAGCTGCCGGGAGGAGGCAAAACGCCTCTCCATCTTTCAGGCGGCTGTAATCAGAATGAGTGGGGTTCAAGGGGACATAAGGGAATGCTTTAAAGCTTTATGGAAACTTTAAAAACCGAGGACCCGAGACAGACCTCTAAACAGGACTGAAAGGGTGACGGGAGTTTGGAAATGGGTGAACCCGCCTGATGATGGAAAAATCTTCCCCTAGAACACGAAAGAGAACGTTTCCCTTTTTTTTTTTTCCCTCCCTACAGTTTGCTTCTACGGCTGAACATTGAGCAGCAGGTCCGATCTCTCCACAAATACCTACTGCGCACCTGGGGAGGAGGTGAGGGACTTGAGCCGAGGCCAGAGCTTGGAGCGAGGGGCGGTTCTGACCGAGGCACTTATCGCGGGGCCGGGGGAGGGGGGGGCTGGAGAGGAGGGGAACGGCGCGCGCCGGGAAGCGGGAGGGGGGAGGAGGCTCCCGGAGCCGGCCTCGCGGTCCTTCCCGATACCCACCCGCCTCTGCTACCGTTTACCCGGACCGACAACGGGCGAGATCCTGCGTGCGCAATCCCTCCCCTCCCCCCACTTTACCGATCGAGAAACTGAGGCCCCGGGCCATTGCGGAGAGACGTGAAACCACGCGCCCAACCAAGGTCACCCGACAGGCGAGCGGGTCGCGGACTCCGGGGCTCGTCGGCTCCAGGGCCCGCGCGCCATTATCCCCGCGCGCAGAGGCCTGGCCTGAGGCCTTTGCGTCAGGGTCGGTGTCGGACCCGGCCTGGAGGGACCGGGGGAGTTGAGGCCCGAGGCCTGGGAAGAAGGAGCTGTCCTAGAGGCGCTCCCGGGGCCGCCCGGCTTCACCCCTCACGGCCTGGGCGGCCCCCACCCTCGGCAGACCCTGAGGGGAAAGCCCGGCCGAGGCCGCGCCGGTGGGAAGCCGCCAAGACCTAACGGAGCCGCCGCCGGCCGCCGCAAAAGTGCCCGGCCTGGGACAAGGAGCTGTGGAATACTCACCCTTTCGGGCCCGGAGCTCCGTTGCCACTCGGCACGCCGGGCGCGCCGCTCTCCTCCTCCATTTTGGGCTCCGTCGCCGCCACCTCGGCTGCTGCTTCGACCCCTGCCGCCATTTTCTCCGCGTCTGGGCTTTGTGTGAGCGAGCGGGATGCGCGGCGCTGCGCCTGCGTGCTCACGTGATCCGGCGCGACCAGTAACGTCTGCTCGCGCCGCGGCGGCCTCCCGCCTCCTTCCCTCCAGCACCGGGCCACGCCCCTGTTCCGGGCCACGCCCCCGCGGCGCGCAGGCGCGCACCGTCAGCTGTTACTAATTCATTCTCGCAACTAACTTGCGTTTGGCGCCTACTGGATACTCCATCCGCTCTCCAGGTCTGGTAGAGGCGCCATCTCTCCACCCCCCACACGTGGACCTCGTCACTCCCAGCTTTCTGTAATCAGAGCTAGGGCAGAAGGGCAGCGAAGTTCTGTTTACTAGGCTAGAGAGGAGTTAGGCAGGCAAGGGTAGGACACTGAAGGGCCAGGCCGTAGGACAAATGTGTAAAATGCTCTCTCTCTAAGCAAGTATCATCCTGCACCAAGAATATCTGGGCTCTATCCGACCTGTCTCCCCACCACGCTGAGAAGTCCTGGGTGCAGAGCCCATGGCCTAAGTCTCTCTCACTAACAGCCGTCAGCAACCAGACGCCTAGCTGGAGACTTCGAATGTGCTGATGAATGGTTCTTGAGTGAATGAACAAGCAAGAAGCCAAACATGGTGATAGAAATCACATGATGGGGCTCCTTCCTGCCTGACCGTGGGTCCCTCTGCCCTGAGAGCTTGGCCCTTTCTCCGAATGGGTTTTCAGGGCTGTTACAGGACGATGTCCTGGGACAGCCACAGTGGCCTGGGAAGAGGCCAGAGCCCCCAGCATTCAGAGGCCTCAGGCTCCCTTAGCCAGCAGCCACCCCTGGTCTCTGTTGTCTCTGGTACTTTGAAATAAATGCTTCAGTGGATCTTGAAGAAGTTCCCATCTAACCACCAAACTCTCTCTAAGCTCACAATGGGAAAAATGGGTTTTTTTCCCCCTATCTCACCAAATAACTACATTTCATCGGGCTCTGAGGAACTATCTCACCTGCCACACCTTCCTCCAAATTAAATACTTAATCCGGCCAGGTTAAGAACTCCAGGCCCGGAGAATAAATCCAATAGCCCAGGCTAAGGCAGAGGATAGGCCCCACCCTCTCTTTCCAGCTCCCATTCCCAAGAACTTCCCAGACTCACCTGTCTCAGAACTCCTTTCTCTTGCCCATCTGCAAGCCCCTCCTCTCATCTCCCCCCACCCACCCCACCCCCTGCCCCCGGAAATCTCTGATCTACTAAAATCCCCTGTGCACACCAACCCTCTTCACTTGGTCCCACTGGAATCTATCTCAGTTTCCTTTCCTCCCCGTTAGACCTCTCTCTCTCTCTCTTTTTTTTTTTTGGCCTGGACAGCCAGGGAAGTTCCCCCCCTCCCCCTTAGACCTCTCTAGACCAGAGGGGCCCCTGGACCAGAAGAAGCCTCACGAATCTCTGAATTCCCTTGCCCAACAGGGCTCAGAAATGGCAGAAGAGGCCACAGCAGTCTCTCAGAATCATGGAGAGGAGGCCGAATACAAAGCAGCAGGGACAAGAAGCCACCTTTTCTCTGATCCCTTCTCCGGCAGTGGGTGTGACTGGAGATGAGCCGCAAGCCAGGCCCAGGCTGAGGAAACAAACTTTCTACTAGGCTGTGCTCCTATAGGCTGGTTGATTTAATCCAACACTGCCCAGATTCCTGGGTTTAGCCATCGCCTGCACTATTAATTCCTTCACTCTTTCCTGTAACTGACACTTTATTTTCTTTAAAAGAAGGCTGTTTTGGGAATTCGCTGACGGTCTGGTGGTTAGGACTCTGCCCTCTCACTGCCAAGGCCTGGGTTCGATCCTTAGTTGGGGAACTAAGATCCTGCAAGCCTCCCAGCGTAGCCAAAGAAAAAAAGTATGTTAAAATGTTGCTTCACCTCACAGCACAGCCAAAGAAAAAAAGGATGTTAAAATGTTGCTTTACCTTAGCTTATTGTAAAAAATAAATAAGAGAATGATGCTATTAAAGTGTAAATTCAGTCATACGCTCTGCCAAAGGATCTGAGTCTAAGACTTGCTCTCTCTCTGCTAGGGTTAAGGGTCATGAAAGACAGCCTAGCACCAAACTACAACTCAGGACTTCCCTGGCAGTCCAGTGGTTAAGACTCTGTGCTTCCAATGCAGGGGGCGAGGGTTCGATCCCTGGTTGAGGAGTTAAGATCTCACAGGCTGCGTGATGTGGCCAAAAAAAAAAAAAAAGTACTGGGCCCTGTTCAGGGTGACCCTCAGGTAAGTGTGGACATTACTTGTTAGTGAGTGTAAAGGGCCCAGTGGGGTATCTGACTCATGGGAGACACACAGGAAGTAGACACTATTCTTATGTATATTTATTTTAAATCATTTAATACATAGCCCTGCTACCTGCTCTTCACTTGAAAACTCCCACTTTGCTTCTAGCCCTGTGATCCCTCAAACCAGCCGAGAGCATTGGTTGTTGCTGCTGTTACCTCTGTGTTGTCCTGACTCCCCTCGGTCCCAGCACCCTCACTTTGAGGCCTCAGAAACGTGACTGACAAGTCCGTTTTGTCCAGCAAGGGCTCCTTTTATTCATTGGGGGTGGGGTGGGGTAGGGGGGGTGGGGTGGGGTAGGGGGGGTGGGTTTTGAAACACAGTGCAACTTTATAAAGTTGAGGGTGCCGGCAATGTGAGCCTGCCAGGTGCAGAAAAGTGCAAGAAGCTTGCGGAACCTCCCAGTTCGATGGGTGCCCGCGACTCGCCTCTGGCCATGGCTGCTGGCCCAGGAGGGGCCAGGTAGACCTCAGAATGAGATCAGGGTGCCTGCTCCATCCGAAGCTCGGGACCACGTCCGTCTGTCCTCCTCGTGTATCAGAGTGTGCAAAACGATGAGAATAGCTTCACACGGGAATCACGGAATCAGCTCCACTTTGGCATCTCTTGGCCTAAGAAGCATTCCGGCCGTGCGGGAAGGGTCGGGCAGTTTCTGTCCTTCCAAACGCCAGGGCATCGCCAGCTGCCTCTGGCCCTGCCAGCCCGGCCTTCACACGGGCGTCTCCTCTGCCACCTTCTTCAGGAGCCCAGCTGCCAGAGGGGAGTGCTGGGTGCCTTCGGGGCCATCGGTGGCCCGGATCTTCAGGCGCACTTTCTGGTTGGTCCTTCTCCACTCGGAGTACAGCTGGCAATGGTAGCGGAATGAGACCTGCAGGGCAGGGTGGAGATGAGCAGGAGGGCCAGCCTCTGGCCAGCCAGCCTCTACCCCCAAGAGAGGAAAACGGGGCCCCTGAGGCATCTGCCTCGACCTAACCAGGACCAGGCTCCTGCTTCCAGAAGCACGGGCGGCATCTGGGCATTTCTCACACAGACAGTGTACACACACCCATTGCCTCACCTGGGGAACCTCCCCACCAGCACTGAGGGCCCAGCAAAGGTGAGAGGGTCTGTGTGTGTGTGTGTGGAAGGGGGGGGGGGTCCCTTTCTGTCTCCCAGAGGGTGGCAGTGAAGTGATAAAGCCTCTGGGAAGGGGCCAAACGTCAATGGATCATATAACTGCCAAAACTTGGAAGCAACTAAGATGTCCTTCAGTGGGTAAGTGGATGGATAAACTGTGGGACATCCAGACGATGGAATGTTACTTGGCACCAAAAAGAAATGAGCTATCAAGTCATGAAAAGACATGGAGGAACCTTAAATGCATATAGTCATATGAAAGAAGTGAAAGAAGCAGATCTGAAAAGGCTACAGGGAATTCCCTGGCGGTCCAGTGGTTAGGACTCAGCGCTTTCACTGAAAAGGCTACAGACTGCATGATTCCAACTATAGGACATTCTGGAAAAGGCAAAACTATGGAGACAGTAAGAGGAGCAGTGGTTACCAGGGCTTGGGGGAGGGAGAGATGAACAGGAGGATCACAGAGGGGTTTTAGGGCAGTGAAAATACTCTGTATGACACTCTAATGGTGGATACATGTCATTATACATTTGTCTAAACCCACAAATTGTTCAACACCAAGAGTGAACCCCTAATGTAAACTATGGGCTTGGGGTGATGATGTGTCAATGTTGGTTCGTCGACTGTAATAAATGCACTGCTCTGGTGCCCTGCTGCTCGTGGAAGAGGCTCTGCAGGTGTGGGGGAGGATTTTGGAGAACTCTGTACTTTCTGCTCCATTTTGCTGTTTAACCTCAAACTGCTCTAATGAGTCAAATCTATTAAAAAAAAAATTTTTTTTTCCAATAAATGTCAATGGTTCATACTCTTTAACCAAGCCAGTTCCAAGAAACATTTGCACAGGTGGCACCCAAAGCACAGTTTATAACGGCAAAAAAAGAAGGGAAACAAAAAAACAAACCAACAACAAAAAAAAACATTGGAAATGATCCCAGTGTCCATCAAAAGGGATTAGTTAAAAAAATACAGCACGCCCATACAATGAAGGATTGTTGGGTGGCTGCCTTTTTTTTTTTTTAAAGGACATTAGCAAAGTGAAAACAAGCAGACTGCAAAGCAGGACCTATGATTTCATCCTACTTGTATTAAAAAACCTGCTTGGTGGATGCGCTGGGAAACAATTCTTGAGGAGGGAGTGCCCCACAGCTGGAGGCCAGTGGTTCTGTCTGAGGGGCCAGACTCTGGGGACCTTTCCTCTCTGAGCGAGGGTTCTCATGCCTGCCAGAAGCCGGGACAACACCCCACTACACTCACTCTCTCTCAACCCCAGTCGTTTTCTCTCTCAGCATCCACCCAACCCCCGCGTGGGACGATTTTAGGTCCCCGACCAGGGATCAACCCACGCCCCCTGCAGTGCAAGCGTGGAGTCTTAACCACTGGCCGCCAGGGAAGTCCTTCTCTGTCTCTTGATGGTCCTCTCTCTCTGTCTCTCTTTCTCCTGCTCTTTCTTCCGCAGCCTTTCGGTGTCCCTCTGCCTCTCCCCACCCCCCCACCCCCCAGCCAGTACAGTCTTGGTGGAGCTCGTGGCTGGCGGGGCCTGCACTCAGCAGAGGTGATCATGTGCCCTTGTATCCTTGGGGCAGAAGGCTCACGCCTGGCTCCCTGGACCTTGGACCAGCTTGGAATCTGGAGCTCCATGAGATGCTGGGAATTGCTTCCACCCGAGGGCCAGCCACAAGCCGAGGCGGGCAGGGCGCCCCCCACCCGCTCCAAGCCGCTGACCAAACCCCGGGCCTGACTGCTCCCAGATGTCTGATCTCCGGCGGGCAGCCACTCACCAGCGTCCAGAGGACGTAGATGGTAAAGAGGGCGATGGTGAGGGCGATGAGCCCCACAGCCTCCAGCCGGCTATGGAGCCTGAGGTGGTCCTGGGCCCCGCGCAGGCACAGCCAGCCTGAGATCGCGGCCAGAGGCGTGATGAACAGGAAGCACACCATGTCACAGCACAGTGTCCTCTTCTCTGTCCGAGGCCCTGGGTCCTTCAGCCACTGCGGAGAAGAAGGGAGGGGGAGCCGCTGAGAGAGACCGTCATGCACCACCCTCCGTCGAGCCTCCGCGGGGGGATGCGGTGCGGGACCGCCAGGGCCTCCGCCCCCTCTGCTGACGCCCATCTTCATCGCTGGGCCCTGCAGGACCAGCCTCCTGCCTGGCACCTCCCTGCGTTCGTTCCTTCTTTCAAATATTTATGGAGACAATGACGATGACACAGGCCAGGCCCGGATAGGTGCGGGGCACTTCTGCCCCTGTTTTTTGTTTTTTGGTTCTTTGGTTTTTTTGGCCGCGCAGGGGATCAGACGCATGCCCCCTACAGTGGAAGCACGGAGTCTTAACCACTGGACCGCCAGGGAAGCCCCATGACCTTGTTTTATAGATGGGGGAAACTGAGGGCACGGAGAGGCTGACCCATTTGTGCAAACTCATATGGCTAGTCGTCCACAAAGCCAGGACTGGAGCCCAGGAAGTCTTGTCCCAGGGCCTGTGCGTCTTGGCCTCTATGCTACACTGCCTGCCACAGATGATGGCAGGAAAAAGTCCCTGCCCATAGCTCCCATGCTAGTCAGGGGAGGCATGAAACAGTGTGAATGATCAGGATGGGGAAGGCTATGCCGAGGAGGTGACACCGCAGAGAACCGAACGAGCAGAAGGGGCCTGGTGAAGAATGGGGGAGACGGCGCTCAAGGCTGCAGAAGGAGCATGTGCAAAGGCACTGGGGTGGGAGCGTTGCGGGGGGGGGGGGAGCAGTGCAGGCAGGCTGGCTCTCCCTCCAACTGTTCTCCTAAGAGCCCAAGGTCCCGGGTGGGCCCAGGGCCTTTCCAGGAGCCCACACCTCGGCGCAGTGACATCCCCCTGCAGCTCTCAGCTGCCCCACACCAAGCCAAGCTGGGCAGAGAGGAGCCTGGAGGGCACCCGGGCAACCAGCAATGCTCTGGAAAGCCATGTGGCTCCCGTCATGCCTGGGAATATCCCATCTCAACCCCCACCCATCACGCTCAGGCTACAGTCTAAGCTCCCAGGCTTGGCCCACAAAGCCCCCAGGCGAGGCCACTACCCCTCCTTCTGGGCCACTCTCCTCCACCTTTAACTAGCTCCACTCCAGCCATGTGGGCTTTGTCAAAAACACCAAGCTTCTCCTGGCCTCAGAGCCTTTGCACTTGCTGTGCCCTCCGCCAGGACTGCCCTTCCTCAGGTTGGGCACCCCCTTCTCATTCCTCAGGTCTCAGCCTTAGGGTCACCTGAAGTGACCAAAACAGGGAGGAGGCACAGGGTCTGTCAGGTCTGGAACCTCAGGCCCGGTTCCCCACCCCCATCAGCAGAACTGACCCCGGGGAGAGGAGAGAGGTTCCTCCCTATAGAGAAGCTGCTTCCCCAGCCTACCAGGATCCTCCAGGGCAATTCCCTCCTCCGGCCCCTCGCCTGCCTTCTTCCCCTCTGCCCACTCCAACCTCAGGCTCCCAAGCATACCTCTGTGAGGGGCCGGGGCCTCTTCTCCACTGCAAACTCCGTGTGGCACAGCTCGCAGTAGCTGGTGTTGGATGAGGAAAGCCATCTCTCCAGACAGCTCTTGTGCACGGCGCCCAGTGTGCCAGTGCAACCACACGGAGACAGCAAGCTCTCCCCATTCGCTCCCTCATGGCAGATCCTGCAGAATGGACCATCGCTAGACACAGAGATGGGACACGTGAGTAACGATCAAGTTTCCTGCCTATGCCTACTTCACATGCACTGGATCACAAGCTCAGCATTGCCCCTATATGCTGCTACTTGGCAAACTCCTACTCATCCTTCAATGCCCGGCTCCAAATATCCTTTCCCTTGGGAAGCCTTCACAGACTCCCACAGGTGGAGTGATGTACTCCCTCCCCAAGGTTCCCACAGCACCTTTTTAGGCCCAGGGTGAGCATCACTTGTACCTGCCTGCCCAGCGTCCACTCCTCCTTCTGCTACAATACCACCCTGACTGTGCTGGGCAACCAATCCACTCTCAACTCTTGGTCCTCAAGACGACACCCCTGATGACCTCAGGCCTGACCAATCAAAACACCACACATCCCTGGTCACAGGGGCCGACTCAGGGAACAGCATGTGTGATGCAATCAGAGCCACTGGGAATTGATTCCTGAAATTCTTTTTTTTTTTTTTTTCCCTAAACTCCAGAACTACAGGCAGCATGGCTGATGTAAGTCTGGAGCTGCTGGCAGCAGCCTGGTCCCCACATGGAGTCTGTGAATGATGCCAAAACAGAGGGAAACAGAGGAAGGTGGAGCCAAGAGATAGGGAGAAGCAGAGTCTCAAGGACATCATCAGAAGCTCTGGATCCAGCCGCACCTGAAGGCCATGCTACCTAAGAAACCTGTGCATCCAGGGAGAAGAGCTCCCCGGCTCTTCTGCTCTAGTGAGGCTCGGAAAACAGACATAAAAAGCGCCTGCAGGAAGCTGCTTCAGGGAAGTCTCGGCCCCAGCTTGGTCTCTGGGGACGCTGGGTCCTTCCTGGGGCAGCTCAGGAGGCCAGGGGCGTGGCCTTGGTGGCCCCAGCGGCTGTCCAGCACATGAGTCATTGTTTTCCAGACATTTCTGCCCAGAGAGAGGACTGCGGGAACACACGGAGGAGGCGGAGCAGGAGAGCTGTTTTCCAGATAACGCCAGTTTCCCCTCAGAAACTTTCTATCCTTTTCTCAGCGTCTCCTGCTGCGGGGCGGGGCCTGGCTGCTTTGAAACCCAAGAGCCGAGCTGACCCCTCAGGTCTGCTTTCTGGTCCTCAATCCTGTGCCTGGGCTGCTACTTTTTCCTCCAAGGTCAAAAGGGCATGCCCGGCTCCCCTCTGCTCCCACACTCCCCACACACATCAAGTGAACAGGAAAGGGATCCCGGCTCCGGAAACTAAGCCGGGAAGTGGAAGTGACGAGGACCTTGAGGGAGAGCCACGTCAGTTTTGGGGTTTGTCCCTGAAGAACCCTACTTCAGAGGTGCAAGTTCAGAGAAAACAAAACACAAGAAAACAAAGCACACACTGATTTATGATTGAGCGCTGATGAGGTCCCATGCACAACTTGGAGGGCAACATCTGGGTTAATTTTTCTCATTCTCACAGGGAGCCTGGGAGGAAGGTGCTCTTTTTGCCCCAGTTTTACAGACAGGGAAACTGAGGCATCGAGGGGTTAACCTGTTTGTGCAGAAGTCACACAGCTAGTCGTCGGGCACAGCTGGGATTGGAACCCAGGAAGTCACTCCAGGGCCTGTATGCTCTGAGCCACTAGGCTGCCTGCCACCAGTAGTAGGGCAAGAGAAGTGGGCTTTACTCTCGAAATTCTGGCAGGAAGATCATGCAAATGATACAGTTGAGGAGGAAATGGGACGGGGGAGCGGGTGAGACATCCACAGATCCCAGTGGGGCTGCCCAGAGCATGCTCCATGGGCAGAAGGGAGATGGAAATGGAAGCCATGGGGAATCGGGCAGCGGGAGGAGGCCAGGTGGCAGGGCTGGGGGTGCGGAAATGCTCAGGGCAGCTTCCGGGAGGGCCTGGCCCGCTCACAGACCAGGGGGCGGAGAGAACGGAGGCCTCACAAAGGCCAGAGGGGCCCCAGATGCTGGCCCTCAAGCCTGAGCCTTTGTGGATTGTCCTGGGCCCCGGAGATACCTCCTGGGCCTTCCTCTTTGGCCTCTGAAGGTTTCAGGGTCCAGAACTTTCTGCCCCACTTGGGGTGCCATGGGCCCCCAGGAATCAGGGTCTCCTCTGAAGTGAAATGGAAGGCTTGATTTTATGGTCATGGAACCAGCCAGGTGCTGGGGACAGTATCTTTCAGCCCCACCCTTGCTGCTCCCAGATGGCACAGGCTGGCTGGGAGGAGGAGTTACAGGGTGAGTGAAGAGAAGGAGGGGGGACACTGACCTGCTTGGGTGGCCTCTGCCGATCCCAGCACCTCCCAGCAGTGGCAGTGGAGGGTCCTCATTTCCTCCTGGGGAGATTGGCCAGGAGGCTGTAAAGAGGGCCCCATCCCTGGATGTTGACAACCCTTTGGGAAAACAGCAGCCCTCTCTCTGGGAAGGGTTGTTCTGCCCTGGCCTTCAGCCTGGGCAAGTTGGGATTGAGCTGCATCAAAAGGCAGAGGGGGGACTTCCCTGGCGGTCCAGTGGTTAAGACTCCGTGCTTCCACTGCAGGGGGTACGGGTTCGATCCCTGGTCGGGGAACTAAGATCCCACATGCCTCACGGTGCGGCCAAAAAACAAAACAAAACAAGAAGGCAGAAGAGACAGCCGTCAAAAAGAACGAAATTTTGCCATTTGCAGCAACATGGATGGACTTGGAGGGTGTTATGCTGAGTGAAATGAGTCAGACAGAGAAAGACAATTACTGTATGCTTATGTGTGGAATCTAAAAAATACAAGAAACTAGTGAGTATAACAACACAAAAAGCAGACTCACAGATATAGAGAACAAACTAGTGGTTACCAGTGGGGAGAGGGAGGAGAAGGGCAACGTGAGGGTCAGGGAGTGGGAGGTACGAACTATTGGGTGTAAGATAGGTTACAGGGATGTATTGTACAGCACCGGGAATAGAGCCAATATTTTGTAACTGTAAATGGAGTGTAACCTTTAAAAATTATATTAAAAATTTAAAAATTAAAAAAAAAAAGCACTACCATACAATCCAGCCCCAAAAAATAAAAAATAAAAAAAAATGGCAGAGGGGTAGATCAGGAGGGCCTTGCAGTCGGTCTCAGCGGGCAGGGCTGTCCTGACCACCAGCTGCCCGCGGAGGGGCCACTCTGGCACCGCCGCTCGCCTGGGTCTCTGAGGGCTGCAGGGGAGGCTGATGGGACCGAACAGGCTTCTCCTCCTGCCCCCCACACCCAAGGGGGAGCTCTAGGTTCAAGCCTCAGCTCTGCTCAGTGACACTGGCAGGGGTCCAGCTCCCTCTGGGACTCGGCTTCCCCAGGTGTAAAAAGGGAGGGTGGGGCAAGGTGACGTCAACTCACTCAGTGGCCCCCAGGAACCCCATGGAGGGAGACTTCCTCCCTGCCCCCCACCCCGGCAGCTCTGGCTAGGAGGCCCCTGGACCCCCCAAGGGTCCCCTTGCTCCCAGCCTGGCTCAAGCAGCACAGACCCTGTCCTGACTTCAGGGGGTCTGATGGAGATGCAGACCTAAAAACCAAGACCCTGGAGGAAGCCCAGAAGAACTCCAATCTCATCTGGGCTTAGGCAAGGCTTCCTGAAAGAAGTGATGCCAGGCGAAGACTTACAGGGTGACTGGCAGTGGGCTCCCTCCAAAGCACTGCAAGGCTTCCATCTGCTTCTTTTTATGTTTTGAATGAAAAGCTTATGAATTGATTCTGACACCTGCTACAACACAGATGAACCCTGAAGACATGATGCTCAGTGAAAGAAGCCGTCACAAAAGGACAAATACTGTCTGATTCCACTCACAGGGGGTCCCTAGAGAAGTCAGATCCATAGAGACAGAAAGTAGATGGTGGGGGCCAGGGGCTGGGGGAGGGGGCTGGGGAGTGAGTGTCTAATGAGGACAGAGTTTCAGTTTTGCAAGATCAAAAGAGTTATGGGGTTGAATGGTGGTGATGGTTGCACAACACTGTGAATGTACTTAAAGCCACTGAACTGTACACTTTAAAATGGCCAAGAGGGCTTCCCTGGTGGCGCAGTGGTTAAGAATCCGCCTGCCAACGCAGGGGACACGGGTTCGAGCCCTGGTCCGGGAAGATCCCACATGCCATGGAGCAACTAAGCCCGTGCGCCACAACTACTGAGCCTGCACTCTAGAGCCCGCGAGCCACAACTACTGAGTCCACATGCCACAACTACCGAAGCCCGCACACCTAGAGTCCATGCTCTGCAACAAGAGAAGCCACAACGAGAAGCCCGCGCACTGCAACGAAGAGTGGCCCCCGCTCGCCACAACTAGAGAAAGCCCACGTGCAGCAACGAAGACTCAATGCAGCCAAAAATAAATAAATAAAATAAATAAATTTTAAAAAAATAAAATGGCCAAGAAGCTAAATTGTATGTTATATCGTAACAATAAAAAAAAATTGGAAAGAGAAGCTTATGAATTAAATTGTCTCAAGTAAACATCATGAAGATACATTAAACTTGAAAACCTGGTGGCCAGATTAAATCTTAATGAGTTAAAGTGGATTTAAATTTGTGTGGGGTTTCCTTAAATCTCTTTTCCTTGGGACTGGTGACAAGCTGGCGAACCAGGCGGACTCAGCTCACACGTGGGTCTGGAAGGCTGGCAGTGAGGTTTAAATACACTTATCAAATGCTTATGAGGTGGCAAAGCCCCTTGCGGGCACTTTATGTGGACCACAGCCATGTACTCTCAAAACAACCCAGTGAGGAAAGTGTCCTCAGTTTAGAGACACGGGGGTGAAGCAACTTTTCCCAGGTTGTACAGGGAGAGAGGCTTCTACTCAGGACCTGAGCCCAGGCACCCTGAGTCCACAGGCAGCCACTTCCTCAAGCAGCCGCCCCAAGACGTGAGCTACTCACCAACATCGGACCTTCAGATTTTACCCAGTAATCTGGAGTTTCTGCTTTTCGTGAAGAATCAGACCTGGCTAGCCAGTTTCCACGTGGCGATTACTGGTTTATTTGCCCACCTGGCCCCTCTAGGGGGCTGGATTTCTTTTTTGGTTTTTTTTGGCCCGCGGCTAGTGGGATCTTAGTTCCCCGACCAGGGATCGAACCGAGGCCCCGGCAGCGAAAGCACCAAGCCCTAACCACTGGACCACCAGGGGATTCCCGCAGTTGTATTTCTGACCCCAGGCAGGGCTGGGAGGAAATCCCTCGGACCTGAGAGCGAAGTGAGTGAAGGCAAATATCCCTGCTTGGCCACCACTCACCTCGGTGTGTCCAAGGCCCGGATGACAGTTGAGAGGAGCCGGCCGTCCCTTGAAGTCACCTGTGCCACATACTGGGGTGGCCCGAGGCCCGTGGCCTCCACGACCTTGGAGAAGGCGGGGCTGTCGGAGCAGTCGCACAGGGAGCCAGGGAGGTGACAGCAGTCACCCGTCGTCATGGCCACAGGGAGCCCCGCGTCCTCAGGGCCCGAGGCCCATGGTCCCAGGAGCCTGGGGAGAGGCCGGCAGGAAGATTAAGGGCAAGGTTAGCAAGCCACACACCGAATCCAGCTCTCTGAGCCTCGGTTGCCCAATCTGTACGATGGGGCTTTGGAGGGGGCTGTGAGGATTCAATAAGGTCACACATGCAGCTCAGCCCAGGCCTGGCACATCTCAGGGGCTTGATTATTATATTACCTCTGACTCTCCTAAGAAAGGCCAGCCCGGCCCAGCCTGCAAAGCATGCAGGTCACCCCCAATATCACCTTTCCAGACATGATAACAGCACCTAACAGTGATTGAACACCTTCTGTATAGCAGGCCCTGTGCTTGGCGCTTTCCAGGAACAGAACCATGCCCGCCAACCATGTAGAGACTGTTATCCATGGATTGGATTGCCAGGCCTGGGCTCATGCCCGCCTTGGAGTGGGCCAGAACTGAGCTAGAAACTTGGCCCAGCAGACCAGGATGGTGAGTCACTTTGACCCTCCTGGTTCATGGCCTCTTGTGGGGCTCTGAACTCCTTGATAACTCAGGCTATCAGGGAAGTGGCCCAGGCTGGGGAGGACCATGGCAGTCTCTGTCTCCACCCACCAGACCAGCTGCTCTAACCCATGCCTCTGTCCCCAAGGAGAGGCCACCGGAGCGATCTGAAGTCTGCTCTGGGTGGGAGACTTCAGCAGGATTCTGCCCCCCACCCCAGGGTCTGACCTGCCAAAAGGAACCCTTGGCAAGCTCTTCTTCTGTCACAGAACCAGCCAGCAAGGCTTGTGTATTTCCCTCGGAGAATTTCATGAAAGTAACAAAGGCCTCTTGAAGCCAATACAGGTGCCCTGGAGCTAAGGATCTCTGTCCCAAACTTGTCTCATACTCCACCGTCTGCCCCTAGGAACTATGATCCAGAGACCCCTGAAACACTCGCTGAGGTCCCCCCACAATTGTTTTTTTACCAACCCTTGCCAGTCAAATTCTGAGACCCAAAGAGGGGCGGGAGGGAAGCAGTGTAAGTCATCGGCTAACTTTTTGCACCAGGACAGTCTGCTGCCAGATCAACAGTCTCTGAGCAGCTCAGCCAGAAGACCTCCAGGCTCAGCAGGCCCTTCTGAGCCTCTATAGTTGGGCTGCTGTTGGCCACATAAGCAAGTGTCAGCCCAGAGGCAGGAGGAGCCTGGGAGGAAGGCTGCATGACTGAGATAACATCCTCAGGGCAGTGGCCAGGCCTGCCACGTTGTGTACACTGGTGTCCCTTCCGAGTGCCTGCAACCAGAATTTCCAGCTCAGAGGCCAGCAGGGAAGTCGCTGGGTTACCCAAGGGAATGCAGGCAGAGGGGAATCCACTCCTCTTGCCCCTCCAAGGATTGGCCTTCACATTTCTGCAAGTAATTGGGCATCACAAGAAACATCACAGCTACTGTATATTAAGTTCTATCATTTCTTTTACTGTCAGGGGAAAAACAAAAACAAAAAACACTGGTAAAATCTGCTAATGCAAGGCCTGCAAATCACAAAAATAATAATAGCAACTACTGTTTATTAAGTACCTACTGCAAGCCGGGTACTGTGGCTAAGCTTACTGAACTCAAACAGTTGTTATAAGTGTCCCCTTCAAAGGTCACCTCCCCAGAGAGGCTTTCCCTGACCACTCTGGTCAAAGTGCCATTGGTGTCCACATTATTGCCCTTACAGAATGTACCCCTCTCTGAAATGCTCTTTCTTTTTTTTTTTTGAGAGGCCAATGCCACCTTTATTCCTGAGTCAGCGGATACTGGAGAGGGTGCTCAGGCATACAGCCACAGTGGGCTCCCTCTCGATCCATCCAAGAACTGGGCAAAGGCCGGACCCAGGGGGCCCAATGACTCAGCGGCCTTAGGAACAGCGCAGAAAGACTCTCTGCCTACGGGCCTGAAATGCTCTTATTTCTTTTCTTTTTTGGTCGCGCCGCACGGCATGTGGTATCTTAGCTCCCTGACCAGGGATTGAACCTGGACCCTCAGCAGTGAAAGAGCAGAGTCCTAACCACTGGACCGCCAGGGAATTCCCATGAAATGCTCTTATTTCTTCATCTACTGGTTTAACCACGTCTGTCTTCCACTCATCAGTCTCTCCAGCACCTGGCCCTGTGTCTAGTACAGAGTTCCTGCATTAATTTTTCAGCCCCTCCTCTGTGTAAGCGCAGGGTTGGGAGAGCCAGGTCTCTTGACCCCGCCCCCCCAGACCCTGGTCCGCCAGCACCCATGATGGGAATCAGAAATATTTAGAGGCTAGAGATCTGTGCAAAGCACAGAGGCTTGGGCTTGCAAGAGGCCAAACTCGAGGCTGGATGCAAGGATAGGGTGGCTGCAGCTCTGGGGCTGCTGGGATGGCAGAGCGAGCCAATGCCTCAAGCAAACTTGGCCTAGTGCTTGAGAGATGGATTTCACTGAGTCTTCACGACAAAACTATGACGTAAGTCCAATAATTACCCCCGTTTGACAGGTGAGGAGACTGAGGCTCAGAGAGGGGCAGCTTCTTGCCCAAGATCACACAGCTAGGTCAGGACAGTGCCAGGATTTGAACTTAGTCCAGTGAGTGGGTCTGGGACTCAAGAGATCTGGGTTCTTTTAAGTCCTGACTCTGTTACTAATGCTATGTGTCCTGGAACAAGACACTTGGCTTCTCTGGGCCTCATTATTCTCCTTTGTCAAATAAGTTGACGAAGCTAGTGGACTGTGTCTGCTGAGGGGCTTCCTGGGAAGGAGCACCCAGGCTCAATTCCTCCAGCGAAGCTCGCCCTTGGCTAGGCTTGTCTGGGGTGGCGCTGGGGCACCACAACCTTTCCACACCTACCCAGACTCCTTTTTTCTGAGGGCAGGAAACCAAGGGAAGAAGAGTCAGAGGGCCCTAGCTCCCCACAGTGTCATCTCAGTCCAGCTGTTTTGCTCTTTGGGCCTCAGTTTTCTCTTCTGTATAATGGGGCCCCAATGAAACCCAGCTCATACATGCATAAATACGGGAAAGTCGATAAATATTAGCTCTTATGATAATTACTATCATCAGCTTACAGAGCTGTTGGTAGGGTTTGATGAGACAAGGCACAGCCAGTGCCTGGCACACAGTAAGCGCTCAAGAAATGCTCACTGTTATTATTTTTCAGGATAAACATGGAGCCTGTGAAATGCATTCATTCCTCTTCACTTACCACAGAGAGGCTCCTGTATGCCCTTCAGTACTTGCATGGCCCTGCACTGGAGGCCAGGCTCTAATGGCAGCTCTGATCATTACTCGCTGTGTAGCCCTGGGCAAAAGGCTTGACCTCTCTGAGCCTTGATTCCTCATCCGTATAGCAGGGAACGTTTCTAGTACTTCCACTTGATCTTGTCGCTAGAGGACTAAATGAGCTAATCCTATAAATTCTGGCTATCCCGTTTTGAGCACCCACAAACAGCCAGGCACTCTGCTGAGCAAGTGCCTGGGTCATTATATTTACTATTTTCCTGGCAGAGCCCCTCTGAGAAGGAGGTTGGGGAAGGTGACTGGTCATTTATTGACCGCCTACTGTGTGCAGAGCGCTTTCCTCCTTTGCCACCTCCTGATTCCTCCCAACAGCCCGATTAGGTTGGTACTGGGATGACCCGGTTTCACAGATGAGGAGACCGAGGCTCAGAGAGGCACCTACTGTGTGCCGGCCCCCAGGGGACCTCCTGCCTTCTGCAAAGACGGAAATTGCGATCACCTAGTCCCTGGGAAGGCTGAGGCCGACTGTCCGAGCCCGGCCGTCCCGCCTGGGGGCCGGGCTCGGGCCTCAAACTCGGGGCCGGCCCGCGGATCGGCACCCCCTGGCCCCATCCTCCCGTCCGTGCCTACCTGATCCGCGGCCGGGCCGGGCGGCCACGCAGGCCCCTCCGCTTGCCCGGGCCCTGGTCCCGGCCCGGCCGGTCTCGTCAGCGCCGCTAGCTCCGCTCCGGCCGGCACCTGCGTCGGGACACCGCCCGCCAAGCAGACGGTGCCACGAACCAATGGCGACCGCCTCTCGCCTACATTGGCCAATCGCCGTAGAAGTCCCGCCCTGGGAGGCGGGGCCAGAGGCGACGGGGACGTCCTGGGCCGCACAGGCCCGGCGGCGCCGCAGCTGCTGGCCCCGCCCCTGCCGCGTCCTGGCTCCACCCCAGCCTCGGCCCCGCCCCCATCCCTGGCCCCGCCCCATCCCGACTCGGGGCACGAGCGGGGCACGTGGCGCCACCTGCAGAAGACCAGTTAATAAGTAAAACCGTTACAGAATTCAACGCGACACCAGCGAAGGGATTTGTAAGTGCTCGTCACCTCTCTTAGGCTTCTCGCCAATCCTGGGGGAGGGATGAACCGTCCGATCACATTTTACAGAGAGGAACCACAGAAGTCGAGAGAGGTTAAGGGGCCGTGGAAGAGCCTAAAGCCAACATCATTTATTCATCATTCACATTCATTCATACATACAATAAATTCATTCATTAGATGTAATAAGCATCAATAAGAGGGCCTATTATGAGCCAGGCACTGTGCTAGGCGCTGTGGACACAATGTTGAGTAAATATTGCTGCCCTCCCTCATGGACCTCAGTCTAGGGAATGAGATAGACATTAAGCAGTCAATTATGTAATTATTAATTACAAAGGTGATAAATTATAGCGAGTGAGGGAGGCATATCATGGACTATTTGGAAAGTCCAAAAATATTTCCCTAAAGAAGCAATGGAACTGACAATGGCGAAGAGCTTGGGGTGGGATAAGAGCTTGAGGTGGGATGCAAAGAGCTTGAGGTGGGATGGAGAATTGCCTCAATACTCCTTTCTTCCCCTTCCCCTGCCTTTATTGAATATGTAGATCAGCTCAATTACCTTAATCAAATTCTTTCGCGTTGTACTAGCTTACATTTTTCAAAAATGGAACAATAAATCATAACATTTTTTAAAAGGTTACCTATAGAGGGAAGGGGTAGAATAGAAGGGACAAAGATAGAAGCTAGACTTTTAAAACTGTACCTTGTTTTGGATATCTGACTTTACAACCATGTAAATATTTTATATAACTTTAAAACAAAATTTAAAATATAAGATATCCCTAAAAACAAAAGTAAGATAAAACGAATTAATCTGTGTATCCAGTTGGTGACAAAACAACACAGAGATGAACTAGTGACTTTAAAACGCCACAATTTGATTGCACATACCACTATAATAATAGTGGTGGTGGTGTTAAAATTGTTATTCTGAGCTTGTTGCACATTTAGTCTGGGATAAAGTAAAGGAGTGATTATGTTGGTGGCAAGAACAGGGCTTTTCAGAGAGAATGAAGGAGGTACAGATGTAAGATTGATCACATTAAAGAAAAACCCTGTGGTCTTGAATTTGAATTGGGAGTATCATGATATATTTTATCTTTATAAAAAGCAAACATTTCCTACCTCTGTCCACTGAAAAAAAGTCTGAAACAAAGACCAACCTTCTTGTAATAAGCACCCCATAAGCCCAGATCGTGGTCTCTAAATACCATTTCCAATTGAAAGAAGCCAGGAACACTGAGGAAAAATCTGATTCTGAGTCAGGGGCAGGAAATGTACAGACAAAAATGGCACATCTTGATATACCAGAAAGGGAGTTATCAAAGACATTACCTGGTAAGATAATGTCAATGGGAGCCAATTAGAAGCTTCCAATGGCCACAAACTGGACAATTTGATCCTCAATAAGGATAATGATTGCAGATCAAAATGCATCAAATGTTCAACTTTGTGCATTTGGGTTTTTAATTTTTTATCTTAAAATAATGTCAAATTTACATAAAAGTTGCAGAAAGAATGCACAGAGCTCCCATAAACACTTTGCCCAGATTCCCCAGTTGTTAACATTTCTGAATCCTTTGAGTATAAGATACACACATGGTGTCTCATTAACCCTTAATTCTTCAGTGTTTCTTTCTTTCTTTGAGGCACGCGGGCTTCTCTCTAGTTGTGGTAAGTGGGCTCAGTAGTTGAGGTGCACGGGCTTAGCTGCCCCGAGGCATGTGGGATCTTAGTTCCCTCACCAGTGATCAAACCCACATCCCCTGCATTGGAAGGCCGATTCTTAATCACTGGACCACCAGTGAAGTCCCTAGTGTTTTTTTCTTTTTTTTTTTTTTTAACTGATTGGTTTTCTTAATTTTTTAAAATAAATAAATTAATTAATTTTTATTTTTGGCTGCGTTGTGTCTTCATTGCTGCGCGTGGGCTTTCTCTAGTTGCGGTGAGCAGGAGCTACTCTTCGTTGCAGTGCACCAGCTTCTCATTGCAGTGGCTTCTCTTGTTGCAGAGCGCAGGCTCTCGGGCGCACAGGCTTCAGTAGTTGTGGCACGTGGGCTCAGTAGTTGTGGCTCACAGACTCTAGAGCGCAGGCTCAGTAGTTGTGGCGTATGGGCTTAGTTGCTCCACGACATGGGGGAATCTTCCCGGACCAGGGCTTGAACCCGTGTCCTCTGCATTGGCAGGCGGATTCTTAACCACTGTGCCACCAGAGAAGTCCCAGTTTACTTCTTAAGTAAAGCACATTCTTCCATATAATCACAGTATGATCTTCAAAATCAGGAAATTAATATGGATCCAATATCACCCAGTAATTCCCAAATCCCATTCAGAGTTTCAGTAAAGTTCTTTAAAGCTCCAGCATCCGTCCCAGGATCACATGTTGTATTTTGCTGTCTAATTCAGTCTCCTGCAGTCTGGAACAATTCCTCATTCTTTCCTTGTCTTTTATGACCTTGATATTTTTGGAGATTACTGGCTGGCTAGTTATTTTGTAGAAAGCCTCTCAATTTGCTTTTCTTTAATATTTCCTCATGACTTATGCATTTAGGACAGAAACACAGAAGTGATGTTATGTTCTCAGAGCATGTATCAGGAGGCAAAGAATGTTGATTTCTTCCACTACTTATAACCTACCCTAATTATAATAACCTGGTTATGTTAAAACGGTGTCTTCCAGGAACTTCCCTTGCGGTCCAGTGGTTAAGACTTCCCCTTCCAATGCAAGGGGTGCGGGTTCCATCCCTGGCCGGGGAGCTAAGATCTCACATGCCTTGTGGCCAAAAAACCAAAACATAAAACAGAAGCAATATTGTAACAAATTCAATAAAGGCTTTAAAAATGGTCCACATCAAAAATATATATAGGGCTTCCCTGGTGGTGCAGTGGTTGAGAATCTGCCTGCCAATGCAGGGGACACGGGTTCGAGCCCTGGTCTGGGAAGATCCCACATGCCGCGGAGCGACTGGGCCCGTGAGCCACAACTACTGAGCCTGCGCGTCTGGAGCCTGTGCTCCGCAACTAGAGAGGCCGCAATAGTGAGAGGCCCACGCACCGCGATGAAGAGTGGCCCCCGCTTGCTGCAACTGGAGAAAGCCCTCGCACAGAAACGAAGACCCAACACAGCCAAAAATTAATTAATTAATTAATTAATTAAAATGAAGTGGGAAATGTTCCTTCCTCCTCTACTAAAAATATTTTTTTAATTAATTAATTAATTAATTAATTAAATGGTGTCTTCCAGGTTTCTCCAGCATGAGTTAGTGTGTTGCACTTATCAGTAAGTGCCTTATTGGAAAATACCATGAAACTAATTAAATATCCGCTCCTCAACAGACCTTCACCCACCAGATTGACTATTCATTGATGACTCTTGCCTGAATCAAATTTTGTTGCTGTTGTTAGCAAAGAGGGTTTTATTTTTATTTACAAGAATTCTGGAGGAGGATGGCTGCTGGCATTGATTTGGTCAAATGATAATAGGGTTAATGACCTAGATTCTCTTGGCCATTTTCTCATGTAGCTAGATGGCTGCTGTGGCTCCAGGCAGCACATCCTCAGTGAAGGCAGGAAAAAGGGAGTGGCACGAGGTGTCCACCATGTCTGTCTCTTCTATCAGATAATGGTTGCTAAATGATGATTGTTTTCTAATTCCATCTTTGGCACTTCCTTCCTTATTGGCTTAACAAGATGTTCCAGTGTGGTTTTTTCTTGAAATTTTACCTGCCCCAGCTCTGGACTCCACCCTTTCTCCAAGGAGCTTTGCTTCTGTTTAGTGGGGAATGATATTTAGAAACCAAGATCTGGGTGCCAGGTGGGCTCATTGCTACCACAGTATCATTATTTCTTTTTTTTTTTTTAACAAATTTATTTATTTATTTATTTTTGGCTGCGTTGGGTCTTCGTTGCTGCGCACAGGCTTTCTCTAGTTGCGGCGAGCGAGGCTACTCTTCTTTGCGGTGCGCAGGTTTCTCATTGCAGTGGCTTCTCTTGTTGCAGAGCACGGGCTCTAGGCACGCGGGCTTCAGTAGTTGTGGCTCATGGGGCTCTAGAGCGCAGGCTCAGTAGTTGTGGCACACGGGCTTAGTTGCTCTGCGTCACGTGGGATCTTCCCGGACCAGGGCTCGAACCCGTGTCCCCTGCATTGGCAGGCGGATTCCTAACCACTGCGCCACCAGGGAAAGCCAGTGTCATTTCTTGCTTCTCTCATTGTAATATGTTACAATATGTCCCTATATTATCTTATGTCTTTAAACCCATGAGTGCACACCAATATCTCTAATTCTAATCCAACACCAAGGTTTATCCCAGCCCCTTTACATGTTTCTAAAGTCCTTCTGTGACCGTGAAAAACCTGGTTCCCGTGACACTTAGTGCTCATTCCCCAGCACTCCACCCCACCCCTGACCCCCACCCAGTGTGTATCCAAACTCTAGACACCCTGGCCAAGACGCAGTCCCAGATATAAACTTCCTGTTTAATTCCACCCGCTTTGGGCACACTGGTTGAAAGCTTGGCCCCGACAGAGGAGCTAAATCTATGCATTTTAACTAAAAAATAAATAGCCAGCAACTTTTTTTCATTTTTCTAGTAATTCCTTTTTATTTTATTTTACAAGAGTACAGGTTGGAAAACCTATTTTTTTCTTTCATTTTGTTTTGTTCAATTTTTATGGCATTATATATAAAATCAATAACACTGGTTATCATATGTCAATCAAAAACTGATTGGCAGTTATCCCTAGCTTATCTTTTTTTAAATTTTTTGCTTACTTTACTTTTTCCATGTATTTTTTTTTAATTGAAGTATAGTTGATTTACAATGTCATATTAGTTTCAGTGTACAGCACAGTGATTCAGATATATATATATGTGTATATATATACACATATATATACATATATATGTGTATATATATATAAATTCTTTTTCAGATTCTTTTCCCTTATAGGTTATTACAAAATATTGAGTATAGTTCCCTGTGCTATACAGTAGGTCCTTGTTTGTTATCTATTTTATGTAAGTAGTGTATATATGTTAATCACAACCTCCTAATTTATCCCTCCCCCGCCCAACCAGTCACTTTTGAAGGCTACTTGGGAACCAACTCAAAATCTTGAAAATTATGAAATTTGAAAATTGACAAGCTAAAGAGAGAATTAAGTATTTATGCTGACTTACACCATCTGTACCTCTGGGTAACCACATAGATGAGGGGAAATTTCTCTTTACAGACCTATTCCAAAAGTCAATGAAGAAGTGGCAGATTTGACTATCACCACTTTGTAACTCTTAATGGATTATGAATCTAGGTGATGTTTATCGGCAGGCACTACCACCACGGGTGAGAAATGCGCTGACATTACCTGCCTCCTAGGGTTATGTACACGATATCACCTATGAAGTGTCCAGTCCAGTGGTTAAGACTCTGCCCTTCTACTGCAGGGGGAGTTTGATTCTTGGTCGGGGAACTAAGATCCCACATGCCGCATGGCCAGCCAAAAAAAAAGCAGGGGGGGGTGCGATAAATTGGGAGATTGGGATTGACATACTCACACTACTGTATACAAAATAGATAACTAATAAGGACCTACTGTATAGCACAGGGAACTCTACTCAATATTCTGTAATGACCTATATGGGAACAGAATCTTAAAAAGAGTGGCTATATGTATATGTATAACTGATTCACTTAGCTGTACAGCAGAAACTAACACAACATTGTAAGTCAACTTACCCCAATAAAAATTAATTAAAAAGATTAAAAATTTAAAAAAATTTTTTAAAGAAAAAAAAAAAAAAAAGGCAAGAAAACAAAGAGATCAAAGGGGGAGAATGGGGCTTCCCTGGTGGCGCAGTGGTTGAGAATCTGCCTGCCGATGCAGGGGACACGGGTTCGAGCCCTGGTCTGGGAAGATCCCACATGCCGCAGAGCAACTAGGCCCGTGAGCCACAACTGCTGAGCCTGCGCGTCTGGAGCCTGTGCTCCGCAACAAGAGAGGCCGCCATAGTGAAAGGCCCGCGCACCGCGATGAAGAGTGGCCCCCGCTCGCCGCAACTACAGAAAGCCCTCGCACGGAAACGAAGACCCAACACAGCCAAAAATAAATAAATAAATAAATAAATAAATAAATAAATAAATAAAATACAGGAATTCCTTAAAAAAAAAAAAAAAAAAAGGGGGGGGGGAGAATGTATAAGCTAAACGAGACCAAAGAGAAGCATCAACCAATTGAAACCAGAGGACTATGATTCAAATAAATCATTAACAAATTATAAGACAATCAGGAAATGTGAACACTGGCTAGCTATTTGACGATATTAAGGAATTGCTGCTCATTTCTTTAGGCAGCATGATAGTATTGAGGTTATTATGTTTAAAAAAAGTCTTTGTATTTTAGAGATACATACTGAAATATTTATAGCTGGAGTGTGTGGGATTTGCAAACAGGAGGGGAATAGTGTGAAATTAGATGGGCTGAAGTTGGGTGATGGGCCTATGGGAGTTCATTATTAGACTATTCTGTCCACTTTTATGTGTTTGAATTTTTCCATAAAAATTTTTGTATGCTTCTTCCTAGTCTTTTATCTGGGCATCTTCTCAATTTATTAGGGCTTTCTGGCTCATGGTAGGCACTCAATAAACATTGGGTAAGGCCTCATAGCTTAGTGGTTACAAACCCAGCTCTGGAATTGAAACCTGCTTGCTTCTTACTAATTGTGGGACCCTTCCTGGGTGAGTCACTCACTTCTGTTCCCCTAAATCTCTAAATCGGGGCTAGTAAATTATGCCTACCTCCTAGGGCTGTTGTAAATAGTAAATAAATTATGACTTGTAAGAGTTGTTTTTTAATTAATTTATTTATTTTTGGCTGCGTTGGGTGTTCGTTGCTGCCCGTGGGCTTTCTCCAGTTGCGGCGAGCGGGGGCTACTCTTTGTTGTGGCTCACGGGCCCCTCATTGCAGTGGTTTCTCTAGTTGTGGAGCACGGGCTCTAGGTGCGTGGGCTTCAGTAGTTGTGGCTCACGGGCTCTAGAGCGCAGGCTCAGTAGTTGTGGCACACGGGCTTAGTTGCTCCGCAGCATGTGAGATCTTCCCGGACCAGGGCTCGAATCCGTGTCCCCTGCATTGGCAGGCAGATTCTTAACCACTGCGCCACCAGGGAAGTCCAAAACTTATTTTTGTGTGTGTGTGTGGAATCATGTTCTTATCTTTTATGTATCATAATTTATTTAGGTTAACACAGTTCCTCAAAAAATTAAACACAGAAGTACCATGTGATTCAGCAATTCCACTTCTGGGTATGGACCCAAAAGAAATAAAATCAGGAACTCAAACATATTTGCATACTCGTTCATAGCAGCGTGATTCACGATAACCAAAAGATGGAAGCAACCCAAGTGCCCATCAACAGATGAATGGATACAAAAGAATGGAATATCCACACAATGGAATATTATTCAGCCTTAAAAAGGAAGGAGAGCCTGACATCTGCTACAACATGGATGATCCTTGAGGACATGATGTTCAGTGAATGAAGTCAGTCACGAAAGGACAAATATTGTCTGATTCCACTTATAGGAGGTCGCTAGAAGAGTCAGTTTCATAGAGACAGAAAGTTGAATGGTGGCTGACAGGGGCTGGAGGAGGGAGGATGTGGAGTTAGTGTTTAATGGGGACAGAGTTTCAGTTTTGCAAGATGAAGAGTTCTGGAGATGGATGGTGCAGATGCTTGTACAACAATATGATACTTAACGTCACTGAACTGTACACTTAAATAGTTAAGATGGTAAGTTTTATGTTATGTATATTTTATGGTAATATTTTATGGTTTATTTTACCATTTAAGAAAAAGACTTAAGAACAGTGCCTGGGGCTTCTCTGGTGGTGCAGTGGTTAAGAATCCGCCTGCCAATGCAGGGGACACAGGTTTGATCCCTGGTCCAGGAAGATCCCACATGCTGCGGAGCAACTAAGCCCGTGCGCCACAACAACTGAGTCTGCTCTCTAGAGCCCATGCTCCGCAACAAGAGAAGCCACCGCAATGGGAAGCCCCCACTCACCACAAGAGAAAGCCCGCGTGCAGCAGTGAAGACCCAACACAGCCAAAAATAAATAAAATAAATAAATTTATATTTAAAAAAAAAATAAAGAACAGTGCCTGGCACAGAGAGAACACACTGTGCTTAGTAAATCACTGAACGTAGAGTAATTGAAATAACATCGCTGTACTGTGATCCCCCAAGGGCACAGGGTCACATCATTCTTGTTCTCAGGTATGTGCCCCAGGGCTGGCCAATCACAGAGGCTCCAGAAAGATTTTTTTTCTTTTTTTTTTGGGCCACGCTGTGGGGCATCCGGGATCTTAGTTCCCCCCACCAGGGATGGAACCCGTGCCCCCTGCAGTGGAAGCGCAGAGTCCTAACCACTGGACTACCAGGGAAGTCCCAGATTTCATCTTCTGACTGATTGAAACCCTTCAGCGTGCCTTACCACTTTTCCTAGCCCTCCCGACGCCTCCTTCCACCATCCGCCCTCTCCACGCCCTGCCCCGTCCAAACCCAGGGGAGTCAGCGCCCCCAAGGGCTGTTATGAACGCCCCCCACCAGACCCCCAGCTCTCCCACCACGGCCTTGGCCCAGGATACCCCTTTGGCCTGGACCACGCACCCTGACTTACTCCACCGCCCCTGTCGGAACAGCCCCTGTGGCTCTGAGCTCCTCGGGAGAGGTGTGTCTGGGCTCGCCCATCCCTCCAGGCAGGGCAGCCAGAGCCTGGAGGGCGTGCATCCCCCTCTCTGGTGACTCTCCTAGGGGTCAAGGGCACAAGTGGCTTTAGCCAGAGGCTGGAGCTTCTAGAACAGCTGCCGGCACTCAGGTGAGAAGAAGCACACGTTGGGTCATGTGATCAGGGCAGGGTAGGGTGGAGGGCCCATATAGGCCTGGGGGGATGGCTATATGCCTCCTCTGCAGTGGCAAGTGGCCCTCAAGCCAGCCCTGCCACCCGGACCAGCGGGAGAAGCTGGGTCCTGAGGAGAGGCAGAGCAACAGTTGCCCCCCCAACCTGCGCGCTTCTCCTCTATCACCAGTGTCCCCCCAGTGGGCCCTCCTCAAAGGTCAGTCTGGGATGGAGGGAGCTGGGGTGGGACTGGCATCGCCAACCTCCCTGGGCAAGGTGACAGGTGAGGTGGTGGCTAGGTGGGTGGGCAGTGGATGAAAGCAGTGAACCCCAACTCGGGGGCTGAGAACACGGAGCAGCGGGCACAGCCCACCCCTTCCCAAGGGGCACCCTCCGGTCTTAGGGCTGCTGTCCTAGGGCCAGGGACTTTAACTGCCCAACCCCTCGCCTTCCCTTCCTCCCCGCCACACGGGCAGCAAGAAGCAGGTCCACCCCACCACACCCTCACCCGCCCCAGGCCCCCCGTGGTCAGCTCAGGGTGCTCCGCGTTGTCCTGGGCGGGGGGCGGGGCTGGGGCTGAGCCAGGGCGGTTGGAGCTTGCAGCGAGGGACCCTGGCTCAGGAGCGCCGCCTGGTGGAGAGAAAGAAGACAAAGGCGCAGCGGCAGGTTTCTGTACAGGAAGTCGGATTATACATTTTAGTAACCGGGAACAGTGCAGGGGCCACAGGAAGAATAAGAGATCGAGAGCTAGGGTTTGGCATAAATCTTACAAAGTGTATAAAGAATCTGTGTTTCTCTACAATAACAAAAAAACCAAAGGCTACAAGAGCGGTTGTATATACAAAACACGGAGATATTGCTTCACTTGCAAACAGGTTCCTGACCAGACAGGGAGACAAGACAGAGAGAAGGGCACAGGGAGGGGGTGGTGGGTGGAGAGCGCGCCGCGTGCAAAAAGGAGGGTGAGGTGGGGAGAGGGTCTTCTCCCAGCATAAATCTACAGGCAGGAGCTGGAATCCCGCACGCACGGGAGAGGTCGAAGGCATGTGCGCTGCTGGCTGTGCGCGGGGGAGCGGGACGCCGAGAGCCAAGAGTGTCCGTCTGCCCGGCCCCTGGCGCCTTGCTCTTCGGGCTTCAGCCTGGAATGGGGTTCTGGGTGGGGACCGGGGGCCAGCTGGGCCAGCTGGCCAGAGAGGGAGGGCGGCGATTGCTCCCCGGTGGCTACCGTGGAAAACTGGAGAAGCCTGCTCGGCGTGCCCATCCTCTTGGCCTCTGGCCGGCCCGGTCCATCCTGCCACCCTCCCCGCCCCGCTGAGATGCCCACTGGGACCCAAGGAGAGCAGGTGCAGCAGCCGGGGCTTCTAGCTTTCCTTGGGCGGGACAGGAGATGCCGCTCAACTCCTGTTCTTCGTGCGGAGCTCGATGGGAGGGCAGGAGCCAGTCACAGAGGGGCGGAGGGGGTGGGCGGGGAGGACAGGGCAGTGAGGGGTGGGCGGAGGACAAGGACGTGCACGCACGCTGAGACCAGGCGCGGGGCGGTCACAGGTTCTGGCAGCACTGCAGCTTGTTGGGTTTCTGTCCGTCGGTGGTGGGTGGCACGCTGATGTCCACCACGTTGTTTCCGGGGGACTCGTCGTGCGCTGCGCGGTCCGCGATCTGCTTCTGTGACACGATGCGGTAGATCTCTGCGGTGGGCGGGGGCGGGGAGAACGACACAGGGTGAATGCGCTGTGTGTCCCCAATCTCGGTTACCTCCCCCTCCCACAGGACTCATCTGGATGTCACCTCCTCACGGTAGCGCCCTGGATGCTGAGTTGGAACCCCTTCCAAAGGCTCCCACTGTGCCCTGTGCACCCCCATCACGTCAGGGGGAGCCATGCCATGGGCTGGGCTCCTGGAGGCTCCCTGCCCATCCCCAATGCTGGCTGTGTACTAAGCAAGGGAAGGACCCATATCTGTTTGCAGATGTTAATTCCCAGCCCAGGCCTCTCATTCTTTAAGATCAGAGGCCCTCCTCCCTCAGGAGAAACTCCCAGAAGCCCAGGGGCTCTGGGACCCTGAGGTCACCTGCCTCCCCAGCTGACCTTGTGGGCTATTCTTTAGTGAAGCCATGGCAGGGCCCGTCTACGGGAGTTGGGCTGAGAGGGTCTCTGTGCCCTGAGTGCCAGCTGGGGTGGGATCTGGCCTCACACTGTGGAGGGTGCCCTGTTTGTCCTCGTGTCCAGACTGAACAGCAGTTTTAAGGAAGGAAGGTTCAGGGGCTACGTTCTGGAGCACGTGACCCGTGTGGCTGGTGCCCTTCCCACGCCCACCCTCTGTGATCCCACCTGGGCCCTGTGACCACCTGTGAGAATGTTCTTGAAAGCTTCCTCTACGTTGGTGGAATCCAAGGCTGAGGTCTCAATGAAGGACAAGTTGTTCTTTTCTGAAAGAGAGAATATTTGCCCAGGTGAGTCTGCTGCTGGAGGGGGGGCAGGGTGGTCCCCTATACCCTCCTCTTGGGGACCTTGGCTGCCTGTCCGCTCACCTGGCCCAGGAAATGAAGGGCTGGGGCCGAAGGGGTAGGACTGAGATGCCCACCCCTGCAGCCATGGGCACGGCCAGGGAAGATGCACCTGGTGCAGGGGAGCTGCCTGCATTCCAGATGCTTCTCGGATGCTTCAGTCAGAGTCTCGCTCTCAGGAGTGTGGCACCTAGAGGCCCTGGCCAGAGCAGATGGCCCGGAGCGACACCTAGCAGCCCTCTGGCCACGCCCTCCGGCCCGGTGTGCGCTCACCTGCGAAGGCGCGGGCCTCATCCGTGGGCACGGCCCGCAGGTGGCGCAGGTCGCTCTTGTTGCCCACCAGCATGATGACGATGTTGCTGTCGGCGTGGTCCCGCAGCTCCTTCAGCCAGCGCTCCACGTTCTCGTAAGTCAGGTGCTTGGCGATGTCATACACCAGCAGCGCGCCCACTGCACCACGGTAGTACCTGCAGGGACGGGGGCAGGGCCCAGGCGTGAGCCGAGCCAGCGTCCCTGGGGGCCCCCCAGGCTCTGTGGGCAGTGGCTCCTTGGCCCGAGGGGTGGCCATCAGGGCCTCGAGGGAGGGGTGCGTGTCCTCAGGCCCCGGCTCCACTCCCCAGATTCAGCTCAGGAATGGGGAGGCCTAAGGAGGGAGTTTGGGATCTGGGGTCAGAAGACACCCACGGGGTCAGCCACCAAAAGGGGAGGAGGAAAACAGTGACTATGCAGGGAAAGGGCAGAAGCTCTAATGCCTGCCGCGGCCCTGCCCGCCCAGAGCACCAGGGAGACGGATGGACACACATCCACTCCAAGGGATCAAGGAGCCGAGAAGGTGACCAGGCCTCGGTGGAGGGGTTCCAGAAGACAGCAAGCGACTGACAGGGAATGGCCAGGAGTTGGGAGGGTCAGGGAAGAGGCAGTCGAGGGGATCCTGATGGTGGGGTGGCCACAGGAGGGCCAGGGAGGCCAGGGCTGCACCCGGAAAAGGAAGGCTGGGAACATGGCTGGGCAGGGCGGGCCGAGCAGGCAGGCTGGGGAGCGGGCAGAGCCTGATGACAGCCCTCACGGTGTAGCCAGCACCCGGCGACACTGCAGTGCCTCAATGGGACGCCAGGGGTCAGAGGGGCTGTGGGACATGCCCACCTGGGGTCACAGCCTGACCAAGCCTGGGCACTGGCCTTTCAGAGGGTCCCACAGCTCCTGGGGGTGTCTTGTCCCTCCACCCTGCACCCCCTGCTCTCGGGTCTGTGCTCTCCCCTTCCCCTGCACCCCCCAGCCCAACTCCTACCCATCTCTTGGGGCCCACGGCCTCCCCAGCCCCGCCACTCACGCCGAGGTGATGGCGCGGTAGCGCTCCTGGCCGGCGGTGTCCCAGATCTGCGCCTTGATGGTCTTGCCGTCCACCTGGATGCTGCGGGTGGCGAACTCCACGCCGATGGTGCTCTTGCTCTCCAGGTTGAACTCGTTGCGGGTGAAGCGCGACAGCAGGTTGCTCTTCCCCACGCCCGAGTCCCCGATGAGCACCACTTTGGGGGCGGGGAGAGATACGAGTGAGCCCCCCCAGTGGCCCCGAGCCAAGACCCCACATGCTGCCCACGTCCACCCACAGAACCTTCACAGGGGCGCCCCGGGTGCTGCAGACACGCGACAGCCAGGGACGGGGCAGAGTCAGAGCTGTCCTGGGGCCCCTGGCCCGAGGCACCACGTTTCCTGGTACAGGAGCGAATAGGGTCCTTCAGAGAAGGGCTGCCCCTGCGCTGATGGGACACAGGGATCCATGCATCCCGGCAGAAGGCAGCTTGGGGATCCATCAACTCCCAAACCTCCATGGCAGCCTGGTGACCTGGACAGGCAGGCATGCCTGAGAAAGCCCCAGGGCTGGGTGACCTTGGGCAAGTCACTTAACGTCTCTGGGCTGCCTTTTCCACAGGTGTGAAAAGGGAGACAGTAACAAGAGCACCTCGGGGAGGGGGACACGGGAATGCCTGGGATCAGAACTCAGCCAGCATCTCGTATGCTAAGACGGGGTGGGGGTGGGGGGGTCAGATCATCCTGCAGGGAGGTGGGAACAAGGGCCCTCCTGAGCAGCGCAGGGCAGAGCAGGGCAGGCATAGGCGGGTCTTTCCCTCCATCCCTCCCTTTATTGAGCTTCCTGCCCCCACCTGTAGAAGCCCTGCCTCTAGGGGCCCAGCCACTCCAAGCTCTAGGCTGGAGGGTCCTGGGGGGGCCTGGGCCTGGAGGGCTGTGCTCAGACCCAGGACACATTGGCGACTCGTGTCAGTGTGTGCATAGGTGTGTGTGCGGCGCAGAAGAAACAGCCTTTCTTTCCGGACGCCCCAGCTGGAAACCACAGGGACCCCCAAGTGTGGGCCTTAGGCTCTGGCACCCTAGGGTGGCTCTGGCTCGTGGGGAGCCATGGGGGCTGCAGACTTGGTCACTCAAGGCCCCGATGAAAAGTTTTTCCTTGATGAGAACTTCTATGTCTACGTGTTCAGATTCCTGCTGCTTCTTACCACTTTCACTGCTCCCCGACCCCAGGCCATCATCACTCCCGTCACTCCCAGTTGCTGTGACAGCCCCCTCCCTGGTGCCCGCCCCTACAGTTACTCTCAGCTTCAGCCAACAGGCTGTTTTCCCCTTGGCCGCCAGAGGGTGCCTGTGAGCACCCTGCGTGGGTCCCATCCCTCCTCTGCCTACAGCCCTCCAGGGCTCCCACCTCCAAAGTCCTCCCGGCAGCCCACAGGGCCGTGCATGACCTGACCCGTCCCCTCCCTGCCCTCACCTCCTCCCTCTCTCTCCCTTGCTCACTCTGCTCCAGACACACGGGCCTCCCTGCAACGCTACCCTTTGCCTGGAATGTTCTTCCCTAGGTACCCACCAGGTTCCTGCCCTCATCTCCTCTGTGTGGCCCCTCGGATGGCAGCCATCCTCTTCAAACCCCACTCCCAGGACTTCGCTGGCAGTCCAGTGGTTAAGACTCCGCGCTTCCACTGCAGGGGGCCCAGGTTCGATCCCTGGTCGGGGAACTAGATCCCGCATGCTGCAACTACGAGCCGGCATGCCGCAACTAAAGATCCCGCACGCCGCAACTAAGACCCGGCACAGCCAAATAAATAAATAAATTTTAACCACCCCCCCCCCAAAAACCCACTCCCCCCAACACTCCCCATTCCCCTCCCCTACGTTTCCCCCATAGCTCTCCCCACCCTCTCACACTCGACAGGTTTCCCTTATAGATTTTTTTTTGTCATTCTGCTTCAAGGGCAGCCATCTCAGACAGTCTGGTTCCCTGCTGTATCCCCAGGACGAGGTGCACTGCCCGGCGCATGGGACGCACCTGATCAATGCCTGTCGAATGAACAAACGCCAAAGTGGCTGGCGGAGCTTCCCAGGTCCACCTCCCCCCTCACTGGAAGATGCCCAGGTCACCATCCTTGGGCCACAAGTAAGGAGGGGGCGGGCCAGGCAGCCCCCAGGACCCAGCACCCTCTCTGGACAGGCTGCTTTAGAGCCAAGAACGACAAGAACAGGAAGAACGTTCCGTGCTGAGAAAGCTCTGGATGTGCCATCACCTCACATATGACCCATTTTACAGATGAGAAACTGAGGTGCAGACAGGGGAATGACCAGCTTAAGGCACGTGGTCACCAAGGGTAGAGCTGGGGTCTGAGCCCATGCATAACTGCAGGCTCGCTCCCACCCCCCAACCAAGCTCAGCAAGCAGCAACTTGCCCAGGGCCACCCAGCTGGAGAGTGGTCCAGCAGGATGTGAACCCAGGTTTTCTGGATCCAGGGCTGAGCGCAGGGGTCTGGGTTCAGCTTCCTCCTCTCCCACCATCTGGGGTATCCTGAACCCCTAGAGTAGCTAGCAAACTCCTATTTGTCCTTCAAAATCCGTGGGTTCAGGCTTCTCCTCTTCTCCCAAACCACCACGTGGCCTAGCCCACAACACCTGTGATGAGTGTCAGGGTCCTCCCCTGACACTGGGGGCACCCAGCATAAGAATGCCAAGTTGACTTCAGAGAAAGGTGGAAAGAGGTGAATGGACATGGGCCTGGGGCTGAGGGTCAAGGGCGCCCAGCCATGCCAGTGGGGCCATGACTGGACTGACCGTAGGGCCCACTGTCCACGCCCTCACCCCGTCACCTCCTGCCCACGGCGGCTACAGGAACCCGGCCAAAGCCAGGGAGGTCTGCACGTAGTTCTCACATCCTCAGGAACAGAACAGGAAATGAGGAGGAGGGTCCTTTTGGGCCCTTGCCTGTATCCTCCCCACCCTCTCACTCCCTTCCCAGCCCTGTCCAGCTGTCCAGCCTCGGGGTCTCCTTTGCCACATTGGGGTTCTGCCCTGGCCCAGCCGACCATCTCCTCAGCCCCTCAGGCCAGGCCCAGCCCTAAAGGCTTTGTTACGGAGTTCTCAGGGCCACCCCAGGGACAGATGTTCACATTATCGTGTACAGTTGGAGACACTCAATACAGAGTGACCAAGTTCCCTGGCCCAAGGTCACCCAGTGAGAACAGTGGGGGCCAGAGCAGAACAAGGGCCACCAGCTGCTGCCCGGACAAATGGCGGGAAGGCGGGGCTGCCCCCGCGGTCCCTGGCACGCGGTGCCCAATGCAGAAGTGGCCGGCAGGGCAGCGGCCGGGCTGGTCCCGTGTGCAGGCTGGGAATGAGAATGGCATTGTCCAAGATACAAGTCATCTGTTGTCTCAGGGAAAGAAAGGGCCCTTGAGGACACAGCCCCCAGCATTTCCACAGGAGTTGGTGGCATCACTGGCCAGGACACGGTCCCCCTGGGCACACCACTTGGCTGGCAAAGCAGGCAAGCCCAGTTGGCAAAAACAAAGAGCTGGCACCTCTTGGAAGCCCTTGGTCCTCTGGCCCACCCCACGACAGTGTGGCACATCTGGGGCCCCCATTCTGACACTCAGGTCACCGAGTGGCCACTGGGGGCGCTCGGCTCCCCGACTCCAGGCAGAGCAGGGCTCCGCCACTCCGCCAGGAAGCAGGCCCTGCAGATCCCAGGCCCCAGGGACTGGCCGGGGGAGGAAGAGCCAGAGCTATTCCCCGGGGGAATCAGACAGCAGAGGACAGGTGCCCGAAACTGGGGCACAGGCAGGGCCACCATTCATAATGGGGGGAGCTGGTGTGCTCGGGTCCCAGACCAGCCGGCCAGGTGCGAGGCCTGCTCAGGCTGGAGAGGCAGGAGGCTGCCTCGGGAGCACCTGGTGAGCACTGGGGCCGGCCTGTTCCCTGGGAGTGAGTGGTGGGAGCCCTGGGAAGGCCCTGGTGGCCCTTGGGGACCTAGCTGCTCGCACTGTGGCCCCTGCCGCCCAGTGCCTCAGAGAAGAGTTTGGGGCGCCCCCGGGCATTGATCGGCAGGCTGGGAAAATGGCCCTTCGCTGAAAAGGATAAAACGTTAGCAGGATAAATGTGAGGATCTATAATTAGGTACAAATAAACAACCTCACTCCTGGGGTGGGGGGGGGGGATGAGCAGGGAGGAAAACAAGCCGCATGGGGGCTGGGGGCGGGGGTGGAACACCCAGGGGGATCTGCTGGCCTCCGCCGGGAGGTCAGGAGAGCCAACCTGTAACGTGGCTGCCAAAAAAAGCAAGTCAGTGGTGGGAAGGCTGGAGAGGGGGGCCAGCCAAGGTCCCACATGAGAGGTGTGGGCCCTCTGTGCCCAGGGCAGGGCCAGGGGAAGGTGACTGAAGCCTGGGGGAGGCTGGGCATGGGATGGGGGATGAGAGGATCACAGCCCCCCTCCACTCCTGAAGGACTCCCCGCGCCAGGCGGCAGGGCTGGGGAGATGTGCGGTGAGAATACTGGTCCTTGTCAACCCTTCTGGCACAGCTGTGTCCTGGACACCTCTCTACTGCCTAGGCCTGACCCTCTGCAGGCCACGCGGTCTCAGGAGGGTCTGTGGGGTGCAGTGTATTCACGTTTCAGTCTACCTGCCATATTTATGGCCAGTGATGCCATGGTGGTGGCTTGCCTGCCTGCTGGCTTCCTTCCTTCCTTCTATGAGTCAGAAAGAATTTCCTTTTCCTATTTAAGTGAGACAAAAACTGAGTGGATTTAAAAACAAATATTAGGGGACTTCCCTGGTGGCGCAGTGGTTAAGAATCCGCCTGCCAATGCAGGGGACACAGGTTCGAGCCCTGGTCTGGGAAGATCCCACATGCCGCGGAGCAACTAAGCCCGTGCGTCACAACTACTGAGCCCATGTGCCACAACTACTGAAGCCCACACGCCTAGAGCCTGTGCTCCACAACAAGAGAAGCCACTGCAATGAGAAGCACGCGCACTGTATCGAAGAGTAGCCCCCGCTCGCCGCAACTAGAGAAAGTCCGCACGTGCACAGCAACAAAGACGCAACACAAAAATAAAAAATAAATTTATAAAAACAAACAAACAAATATTAAAAGATAATAGAGGGTCCTCCAACAAGGCATTAAGTATGAAGGTGAGGTCTCAGAGGACCAGTTTGGTAAACGCTGACCTTGTGAGTTACACTTTCTCTTCTGACCTGGCTTGAGACAGTCAGCAGGGCACCTGCTCGACTCAGAAAAGGAGCCCAGTGGCAGAGGGCAGCGGGGCAGGCAGGCACTGCCCCACCCCCCCACCAGCTGTCGCAGTAGTGTTTCCAGGAAGAGGACTCCGGAGATGAATCCTGAGAAGCGCACAGCCTGCTCCATTGCCCCTGACCCAATAACTGGACTTCTGGGAACATACTTCAAGGAAATAACCCAAAGGGCAAAAGATGACTCATGCAAACACTTGGAGCTGGGTTATTTACAACAGCAAGCGGCTGAAAATAACGAGTGGGGAATGACCACGGAAACACTGGGAGGAACGCCCCCTGCCCTTGTAGTAACACATCCAGGTGGGTCCCAGCCAGGACCTGGGGAGCAGCTGCCTCAGGGTGGGCTGGGTAGAGACAGGCACCAGCTGCAGCAGGACTGGCGTCCAGTCACCTGTCACCCATCCCCAAGGCCCTGACAGAGCTTCCTCTGCCTCTAAAGTGAGACCCCAAGGTTCAGTCGGCACAAGGGCCTGGGCCCAATGCCTGCCGACCGCACAGCCTCACTTGCCAGCAACGTATCAGCCTGCAGGCAGCTCCTCGAGCCCATGGTGCTGTGTGGCAACTCCGAACCTTTGCATGGGGACTCCCTCTGCCCAGAAACCTTTTACCACGTGGATATTCCAGGTAGGAAGCGCTCCATCCCATCTTCTACATTCCCAAGGTCCCCAGAACCCCAGACCCAACCAGGGATAATACCATAGACACACAGTGTCACACAGGCCACACTCCCAGGGATGGCCAAGCTCCCCCAACGAGGGAAAGATGTCTATGGCTGGCATGGGAAGCACACCCTCACGCAGCAGGCAGCATAGCAAAGGTGTCCTGTGTGCATCCAGGGGTTAGCTCTCAAGGGTGACCAATGCCAGCCAGGGAGCCCAACACAGCAGCACAGGACCTGGCCAAAGCCTAGGTTGGCACAGAAGGCACTGGAAAGTCAGTGACCCCTAAGCTGCCTGACCTTCCTAGGCCTTATTTGAGGCTCCTAGAGCCCTCTGTTGCCCTGGCAGGGAAGATCCTCCAGCAGGTTGGAGGAGACCATCTGACAACACCAGTCCCAGATCTTGGCCACAAGCTCCCCCAGATACACTCCTTAAGTGGTCTGGGTTCAAATCTTGATTTAATACTTAAACTGTCCCTCCAGTTTCCAGGTCCATAAAGAGAGATGCTGGATAATATCGATCTCACAGGGTTGTGGTGAGGCTTTCAATGAATTCATGTGTGTAAAGTGCTTAGAAAAGTGCAGGTGCTTGGACAGCGCTCTCAAGAGATCTAAGAGTTAAGATATAATTATTGCTGTTAACCACCAGGCCTGGGTTCAGCACACACAGTCCCCCGCCACCACCGCAGGTGCCCCTCCACGCAATTCCGACTCTGCTCCCCAATCCAGGGTCCACCCCCCACCCCCCGCCACACACGAACCTCAAGCCCCATTGTCCGCCCCTCCCTTCCCGGGCTCCGCCCCCAGATGCACTGCCACCAATCAAGACTGGCCCCTCCTACTCCACGAGAGCAACACCCCCACCCGCCCACCCTAGCCCACTTATTGGACACGCCCACCACATCCTAGCCCCGCCTCTAACGGACACGCCCCCATCACGAAGAGAGCTTTCCACCCAGCTCGGACCGCCAAATGCTCGGGCGGCCCCGTCCCCTCTGAATGCCCCGCCCCTAACGGCCTCTCCCACTGCCCCGGGCCCCACCCCCCTGGGCCCTGGCCCCGCCTCGGAGCATCCCGGGCCCCCAAACCTCTCTGGACAGCCTGCCCCGCATGGCTGCGCATCCTGGCCCGAACTTGACCAAGCCCGGCCTGCACTGGCCATCCCGGCTGCCTGGCCTGCCAGGCCCCAAGCCTCGGGCTCCGGCATGGGCCCAGAGGCCTGGAGCGCAGCCTGGGTGCTTGCCCGGCGCCTCGCCGCCGCCCGCTCACCCGTCTGTGCCCCACCAACCGCACCTTTGAATAGGTAGTCGTACTCGTCGTCCCGAGTCCCCATTGTCCTGGCGCTTCCGGCGGGATTGGCGACTTCGCAGCCCCACCACAAACACCCGACGGGGGCGGAGCCGGCGCCGCGCAGAGCGGCGGCCGGATGGCCAATCAGCGATGGGTGGCGTAGCGACCGGCACCCAGAGAAGCCAATAAGAGGCGGAAGCAGAGCCCCAGGGGTGGGCGCCTCCGGAGATCCACCTTCTTCTCCCTCGGTCTCCTGGAGAAAGGCGGAAGGAATGCGGACCTTTCTGAAGTGACGGCCTCGCCAGCCTATCACAGGCGAGCTCTGGAAGGCGGGGCGGAAAACTGGAACAATGAAACGGATTGACGGAGCGAGTAGCCAATGAGGGGTTTGATTCAGACAGTACCGGACCAGCAGAGGACCTGTCCGGGAGGGGAAATAGGGCTACGTCCAGGTAGTGTTACGCTATTTACCGTCCCGATGACGTCATAGGTCAATGCGCGCTGCTCTGCGGGCCGCCCACCCGCACCCCCACCCCCGCTGCCCCCAGAAATGACAGTTTCTGGGGGGACATCTGAGTGGGGACTTTTTTAGCTTAGAGGTCCCCTGTCCTCTCTGGGTTGCAGTTTTCTCCCTCTGTAAAACGGGAGAAACTCACCTTATGGAATCTTTGGAGTATGACTAGATCGTTGACCTAAACACATACTAAATCAACCATCCACTGTCTGTCATTAAGTCTTTGTTTAACAAATATTTATAAATCCTTACTGGCTGTCAGACTGTCTCCCCTTCTCTGTCCCCTTATCCTGTTTTATTCCATCCCCCACCCCAAGGATTTATCCCTACTTGACATTAAAGTATGCATTTCTTTCTCGGTCCTGTTAAAAAACAAACCTACTGAGTAAGTGTGAAGGTCTAATTGCCTTTATTAAAAGATTCATGAATCAAGCAGCATCTCATCTGTCAAGCAGAGATACTCCCAGAGGTTGTACAAAATGGAAGACTTTTATAGAAAAGAGGATGAGACAAGAAGTCATGGACAATAGTAAAATGAAAGGTAATTCGAAGGAAAGTAAGCGTTCAGGTGAGGACAGCTTCTCATTGGCTAAGTTGTGGTGTTTCCATTGGCTGGGCTTGTTGTTGGGAGGGAAGAAAATCTCTTCTCCAGCTTTAGTAAAGTAATTGCAGTTACTGTTTGGGAGTGCAAGGTACATACATCTCTTCTGGCTGGGGTCTGGCTGTCTTCCTGTTTGGGGTAACTGAGGAGTGGCAGGGCATAAGAGCTCCCTCTGCAAGACTTCCTGACTCCAATTTTAGTTGAGGTTTCCTCTTTTAAATTTTCACAATCCTATTTAGTTTCTGTCCCCCACCAACAGAACATCAGCCATGTGAGGGCAGGGGCTGTGTCTGTGGCAGTCGCTGCTGTGTCCCCAGTGGGCAATAAACGCTGTGTTTTGCTTTTAAATATTTATTTATTTATTTGGCCGTACGGGTCTTAGTTGTAGCACGTGGGATCTTCGTTGCAGCATGAGGGATCTAGTTTCCTGAACAGGGATCAGACCCAGGCCCCCTGCATTGGGAGTGCGGAGTCTTGACCACTGGACCACCAGGGAAGTCCCATAAATGTTTGATTAGTGATAATGTAAGTATAGCTTATGTGCTAATTATAATAATTATTGCCTCCTGGACCTCATCCTTGGGATGACAATCAGGCATCCCAAACACAAATTTGGCCTCTTTTCCCATATCCTCTCCTCCTCCTGTGACTCCATCCCTTCACCCACATCATCAAAGCCAGAGGTGGTGGACTCCCCTCTCCTCCTCGTCCTTTACTCCCCTGCCCCTCTCTCCCAACCCCTCCCTCAGTTGCCTTATTCTGTCCCTCCTCCCTCCTAAATTTCTGACCACTTCTCACCCTCATCACTGCCACCACCCCTATACTGGCCCTGTCATCACTTCACGGACCTGTGTAGTTTCCTGCTCCCAAAGCTCCCTGCTCTGCTTTCACCCCACACAGTCTGTTCTTCCCATACCAGTCACATGGAGTCTTTTATTTATTTATTTATTTTTAAAATTAAATTAAAATTTTTTTGGCCGCACCACATGACTAGTGGATTTTATCTCCCCAGCGAGGGATTGAACCTGGGCCCTCAGCAATGAAAGAGCCACATCCTAACCACTGGACCACCAGGCAATTCCTATTTATGTATTTTTTAAATTGAAGTATAGGGACTTCCCTGGTGGCGCAGTGGTTTAGACTCTGCTCTCCCAATGCAGGGGGCCCAAGTTTGTATCCCTTGTCAGGGAACTAGATCCCACATGCATGCCACAACCAAGAGTTTGTGTGCCACAACTGAGGAGCCTGCATGCTGCAACTAAGGAGCCCACATGCCACGACTAAGGAGCCTGCCTGCCTGCCGCAACTAAGACCCGGCATAACCAAATAAATAAATAAATATATTTTTTAAATTGGGGGGGCTTCCCTGGTGGCACAGTGGTTAAGAATCCGCCTGCCAATGCAGGGGACACGGGTTCGAGCCCTGGTCTGGGAGGATCCCACATGCCGCGGAGCAACTAAGCCCGTGCGCCACAACTACTGAGCCTGCGCTCTAGGGCCCACTAGCCACAACTACTGAGCCTGCATGCCACAGCTGCTGAAGCCCGCGCACCTAGATCCTGTGCTGTGTAACAAGAGAAGCCACACAATGAGAAGCCCGTGCACCACAACGAAGAGTAGCCCCCGCTTGCCGCAACTAAAGAAAGCCTGTGCGCAGCAACGAAGACCCAACACAGCCAAAAATAAATAAATAAATAAATTTATTTATTTAAAAAAAATTGAAGTATAGTTGATTTACAATGTGTTAGTTTCAGGTGTACAGCAAAGTGATTCAGTGGCATATATATTCTTTTTCAGATTCTTTTCCATTATAGGTTATTACAAGATATTAAATATAGTTCCCTGTGCTATACAGTGGGCCCTTGTTGGCTATCTATTTTATTTATTTATATACTTTTAAAAATATTTATTTATTTATTTGACTACACCGGGTCTTAGTTGCGGCGTGCAGGATCTTCTTTGAGGCATGCGGGCTTTTAGTTACAGCATGCGGGATCTAGTTTCCTGACCAGGGATCAAACCTGGGCCCCCTGCATTGGGAGAGCAGAGTCTTAACCACTGGACCACCAGGGAAGTCCCTGCTTATCTATTTTATATATAGTAATGTGTATATGTTAATACCAAACTCCTAATTTATCCCCCCCACCCCGAGAGTCTTTTAAAACATAAGTCAGGTTATCTTGCTCCCCTGTTTAAAAATCTTTTAGTCCTTCCTTAAGTGAGCATTTACTGAGCACCTGCATTGGGCCAGGCAATGCTCTATGGGCTGGAGATGCAGAGTTGAAGGAGACCAAGTCCCAGCCCTTGCAGAGCTGACAGTCTAGTGGAACAGGCAGACAAGAAGCAAGTAAACAATGGCACGCACAAGAAATTTCAGAGTGCAGTGAGCCCAGGAATAAACTGGGCTATGTGATGGCGGATCTACTTAGTTAGGGAGGCAGGGAAGGCATCCCAGAGGAGGTGGCATTTGCACTGAGTCCAAGGGAGGGGGAGGAGGTGGTGGGAACAGCATTTTAGACAGACAAAACAAACAAGTGAGAGAGAGCCCAATGGCTCTGAACAGCCAGGAGGCCACAGTGGCTGGAGAGTTGAGTCCAAGGGCCCAGAGATGAGATTAGGGGAAAAGGTGAGGCAGGCTGGAAGCCAGACCAGGGAGGACCCTAGTGGCCTTTGCACACTCCTGGGCTGTTGGCTTGAAGCCCAGCACATTCCCGCCCAAACCCCCTCCCCACCCCACCCGCATTCACCACCCAAGCTTCTTGCCTCTCGCTGCAGCCAGGTGGGGCTGTGCACTGGTTCGCCAGCCAGGAGCTGTGCTTCCTTCCAAGGCAACCAGGCTTTTGCTCTCACAGTGCTCTCCTCCTGCGGTGCCACACCCCTCCCCCATCTTTGTAGAGTTTTTATCCTTTGAAAACTGACTCATGGGGGAGGGAGGGATTGGGAGTTTGGGATTAGTAGACGCAAACTATTATACATAGAATGGATAAACAAGAAGGTCGGGACTTCCCTGGTGGTCCAGTGGTTAAGACTTCGCCTTCCAATGCAGTGAGTGTGGGTTCCATCCCTGGTCAGGGAGCTAAGATCCCACATGCCTTGGGGCCAAAAAAACAAAACATAAAACAGAAGTAATATTGTAACACATTCAATAAAGGCCTTAAAAAAAAACAAAAAATCAAGAAGTGCCTACTATATAGCACAGGGAACTATATTCAATATCCTGTGATAAACCATAATAGAAAAGAATATGAGAAAAAGAATATATATATATATATATATATATAAATTATACATATATATGTATAACTGAATCACTGTGCTGTACAGCAGAAATTAACACAACATTGTAGGGAATTCCCTGGCAGTCTAGTGGTTAGAACTTCGTGTTTTCATTGCCGAGGGCATGGGTCCAATCCCTAGTCGGGTAGCTAGGATCCCACAAGCCATATGGCCAAAAAAAACAAAACAAAAAACCCCACAGCCTTGTAAATCAACTATACTTCAATAAAATAAATATTTTTTTTTAAAAGTAAACCTTCTTAATAAACATGATTTTAAATAAGAAGAAAAAATAAAAAACTGACTCAAAAGTGACCTCCACCATGAAGGCATTTCTCCTGTCTGGGTCACGTTCTTCCCGCGCCCACCCAGCATGGCTGATAGTAATGATAGTAATGATGGCTCATGTTTATGTTGTGTGCTCACCATGAGCCAGACACTGCTCAGACTGCTTTTCATGTAATGCTACATGAAATCCTCACGGCACCTGGAGAACAGGAAGGGGCGGTGCGGATGGGAGGGTGGGGTACCAGACCATCCCTATTTTCCGGATGCAGGAGCTGAGGCCACAGAGCTTGAGTGTCCTGTCCTGGCCCCTCCGCAGGAGAGTGATATGGTTAAGAGCGCCAACTCTGAAGTTGGCTGGGTCAGGATTCACTTCCTGGCTCTTGTTTGGTTCCCAGCCATGGTGGTTACTCTTTCTGTCGTTCCCAGTGATGGAGGGGCAGGAAATGCTGTGTTGGAGGAGGAGGTGATAGCAGCAGAAGGAGCAATCAGCCCTCTTTGGCAGAACCTGAGAATAAAGAGGGCATAACTGGGAGGGCTCTGCCCCCACCTCAACAGACTGGACTCCCCACCAGTTCAGCCACAGTGGTCTCAAGGGAGACTCTCCAAGCCTGCCCGATACAGGACACCCCCAAACAAGGATCCTGGAGAGGGTCTGGCCTCCAAGTGTTGAGGAGTTCGTCACCCATGCTCAGCCAGGGCCCCAGGGAAGCTAGTGTGTCCCCAACACAGAGGCTCTCCTCTAGTGAAAGAGGCCCCCACTACCTTCCCAAGGAACCCCTAGGAATATTGGAAAATATAGGTTCTCCTATTAAAAGAGCAGCTGGGGCTCAGGGCACAGGCAGATGCTGTTTTTCCCAAACATGTGCCCTATGATAATGTGCCATATGATACGGGTGATAATCGTAAGCAGTGCATTAAATAACATTGACCCACATACTGCAAAAGTACTACCTTTTTTCAATTCCTTTTTAAAATAAATTTATTTATTTATTTATTTTTGGTTGCATTGGGTCTTTGTTGCTGCGCACAGGCTTTTTCTAGTTGCGGCGAGCGGAGGCTACTCTTCGTTGCGGTGCACAGGCTTCTCATTGTGGTGGCTTCTCTTGTTGTGGAGCACAGGCTCTAGGCGCGTGGGCTTCAGTAGTTGTGGCACACGGGCTCAGTAGTTGTGGCTCGCGGGCTCTAGAGCGCAGGCTCAGTAGATGTGGCGCAGGGGCTTAGTTGCTTTGTGGCATGTGGGATCTTCCCGGACCAGGGCTCGAACCCGTGTCCCCTGCATTGGCAGGCGGATTCTTAACCACTGCACCACCAGGGAAGTCCTGTTGTATGTTAATTACATCTCAATAAAGCTGGAAAAAAATTTTAAATAAAACAAACTTGAAGACATCAGTTCACTGCACCTCTAAAACACTTCAGCATGCATACCATTAACTAGAGTTCCATGTCTTTTTATGACTGTTGTAGCTTTTTTTTTAAAATTTTTTTTTAATTAATCAATTTATTTATTTATTTATTTATTTACTTATTTATTTATTTATTTTTGGCGGTGTTGGGTCTTCGTTTCCATGCGAGGGCTTTCTCTAGTTGCGGCAAGCGGGGGCCACTCTTCATCGCAGCGCGTGGGCCTCTCACTATTGTGGCCTCTCTTGTTGCGGAGCACAGGCTCCAGACGTGCAGGCTCAGTAGTTGTGGCTCACGGGCCTAGTTGCTCCGCGGCATGTGGGATCTTCCCAGACCAGGGCTCGAACCCGTGTCCCCTGAATTAGCAGGCAGATTCTCAACCACTGCGCCACCAGGGAAGCCCGTAGCTTTTTTTTTAAGGTGAAATTTACATACAATGAAATGCACAAATCTTAAGTGTATACTCACCAAGGCAAAGGTGAACACGGGAGTAACCCACCTCTGTTGAGGTTCAGAACATCACCATCACTCGAGAAAGTTCCCTTATATCCCTTCCGAGTCAATCCCTATCCCACCTCCCACCCTTCCAGAGGCAACCACTTTTCGTTTATTGTGGGGGTTTTTTTTCACCATAGATCAGTTTTCTAGCTGGATTTTTTTTTTGGCCTGGCTGCGGGGCTTGTGGGATCTTAGTTCCCCCACCAGGGATTGAACCCACACTGACAGCAGTGAAAGCGTGGAGTCCTAACCACTGGACGGCCAGGGAATTCCCTCTAGCTGGACTTTGAAAGCATTTGCATTGTTTTGTTTTCACCGAGTTTAGTTTTACTAACCTATTTATGGCAGGGTTTTCCACATGCTGTTAAGATATGTGACTACATTTTTAGAAACTGGGTAAGTCCCTATATGCCTGGGAGGGAGCTGCTTTACATCTGTCATCTGGCTTAATTATTAACAACACCCCCCCTTTCACTCTCAACAGTGTCTCCAGTTTGGACCATCAATTATAGGTCACCTTCTCTGTAATGGGAGGGGCTTTGAAGGCAAGCTTGGTGCAGGCAGGGATCTTTCTGTTTAGAGTATCCCAAGCACTTGGGACAGGGCCTGACCTGTAGTAGGTGCTCAAGAAATATTAGCTGAATTTTATATATATATATATATATATATATATTTAAAATATTTATTTATTTTTGGCTGCGTTAGGTCTTACTTGCGTCATGTGGGGCCTTTCGTTGCAGCCGGCAGGCTTCTCTCTAGTTGTGGCACGCAGGCTCCAGAGTGTGCGGGCTCAGTAGTTGCAGCACGCAGGCTCTCTAGTTATGGCGCTCGGGCTTAGTTGCCCTGCGGCATGTGCAATCTTAGCTCCGACCAGGGATCGAACCTGCGTTCCCTGCATCGGAAGGCGGATTCTTAACCACTGGACCACCAGGGAAGTCCCAAGATATATATATATATATATATTTAAAGCCAATTTAAAGGAAAACTTCTGCAGACATGGCCAAAAATGGGAAGAATTTACCCAAAACACTGCATTAATGTCACACAGTAGAGCTGGGTTGTCCAAGACGGTGGCCATTGGCCACTGTGGCTACTGAGCCCTTAAATACGGCCAGTCCAAACTGAGATGCGCCATAAGTGTGAAATCCATACTGAATTTGGAAGACTCAGTACAAAAAGCCATGTCAAATATCTCATCAATAACTTTTATATTGACCACATGTTGAAACAGTAATATTGGGGAAATATTGGGTTCAATGAAGTATATTCCTAAAATTTTTTTACTTTGTTTCTTTTAAAACTTGTTTTTTTTTTTTTTTTGCTTTTTTAAAAATGTGGCTACAAAAAAAGTAAAATTAAACACACAACTCACATCATATTTCTATCAGATGGCAGGACACTAAAAAGTTAATAGTGATTCATACACGTAGGTATGGTCAGGAAGAGCTTCTTATTTCCTCTATTACCTGCTTCCAGAAAGACTGAATGAGGGTTTTATTTTGTAACTCTGAAAATAAAAAATGAGATATGCATCATGAAATCATAAGTGAAGGAAATTGAAATCAGTTGTCAGAGGTGGTAGGGATAACCAGTGCTGTCCTCAAGAGCCCTGGAAGCATTCGCCCTCCACCCTGGGAACATGTTTATGTGGACTTTGAAAACTGTCCACTTTTCAAAACAAAAACAAAGGACGAAAAGGAACGAAATGTTCTGAGGTTGCTTTTATTCCAAGAATTCTGTGGGCTCAGCCCAGATGCCGTCGGTGCGGGCTCGCCTATAGCACCCACACGCTACAGCACCACAAGGGCGCCCGGGGCCTATGGGAGTCCTGGTCCCCCAGCCAGTCAACGTGACTGAATCCGCCATCAAGGGCCGGCCTGGCTGCCCCCGAGTGGTCCCTCTGCGTCCCCTACTCCTCGGGCGGGCGAGGAGTGGGCTTCAATGCCCCCGTGTCCCATGCTTTCGGGGTCTGTGTCCTGCAGCCCTGTTCTTCTCAGAGGGCATTTCCCGCAGCCCCCCACTCATCGCGGGGGCATCTCCAGTCGTGGACATCTTCTCTGTCCATGAGGTTTCAGATGGCCCCTGCTCGCAGCCCCTGCCCAGGCAGGGAGTGGCCACATGCTGGGCCAGAGTCAGTCACCGTCCTCCAGGAGCCTGGCACCAGGCCCCAGTGAGGCGGCTAGGAGGCTGCTTCGGCCGCTGTGGGCTGGATCAGCATGGTGGTGGCCTGCAGTGGGTAGTAGCGGCCCCGCCAGGTCTTCCAGAAAATGCCCTTCTTAAGCTGCTGCCGCTGCCGCGGGATGGAATGGAAATACTGGCCATTAAGGTTGGAGTGGCTGCAGGTACCGAACCACCAGCCACCTGCCGGGGTCAGAGAAAAGGGGACTTGGTCAGGCCCATGGGTCCTTGGGCCTCCAATGGGGCTGGGATGGGGATGAGGCTGGGTGTTGGACGTCACACACTTTAGATGACTTTAGCAGTGGTTGTCAAACTGTGTTCTGAGGAACCCCAGGTTGTGACAAAGGTACCTCAGGGGCTCTGGGCACCCCCCTTCCCAGTAACTGCAGCTTTTATGTCTGTGACCCTGGCGAGTGACTTCTCCGCACCTGGCACATGGCATTTATTAAAGCCTCTCTATGACTGTCATGCATCTCACTAGTTTATATTAGATTGAACCATATGAAATTAACCACTATTCCATCCTTCTTTGACCCACCAAAAGGCAAGTTTCATATGTTTCACTTCACAGGGCCCGGGCTCTGCCTCCGATTTCATTAGAACAAGTTGGGGTCTGTCTCGGAGGCTTTGCCACACACCAGCCACCATCCCACAAACGTCATCTCGTCGTATGTTCATAATAATCCTATGGTGTGGACGGTGTGGTTATACCCATTTTAAAGATGGGGTAAGTGAAGTGTCAAGTCAGTTGCCCAAGGGTATGCTGCACATAAGGAGAAAAGTGGGGAGGGAATAGATGGAGTTGAAGGCAGGGGACGGATGCAGAAAGGTAGGGAGGGGAGGTCCCAGCTGTGTGGCAAAGGGCAAGACAAGGAGGGACAGAGCTTGCTTGCTCACCAGAGAGGCTCTTTGCACAGTTCTTGTCTCCGCGGAGGTCGTGGTCCTGGTCCCAAGTGGAGAAAGGCAGGGAGAGGCCGCTGGGCGAGAAGGTGGTGGTACCCAGTTTGCTGGCCACGGGTGCCGTGAGCTGCAGGCTGTAGGCTGTGTCTTCGCCACCCAGGTGGACGGGGAACTGCAGTGACTCGGCATTGCCCTCCCAGTCCTGCAGCTGCACAGCTAGGCGGCTGCCACGGTCCCCCATGATGCGGTGCACCTTCTCCAGGCCCAGCCAGAACTCGCCTACAGTGGGAAAGGCCCATCTGTGAGAACGACCCACCTCGGTGGCCCCTCCTCCCCCTGTGCCTCTGGCCTGCAGGAAACACCCACCTTGGGGGTCTCCGAAGCCATCCTTGTAGGCTTCCCAGGGCTGGTTAAAGTCCACTGAGCCATCCTGGCGCCTCTGAATTACAGTCCAGCCTCCATCTGCCCAGAAAGGTGCACGGTCACCAGGAGGATTCTTCTCACAAGAGACCCTGACTCCCCCATCTGGCTCCCAAACCCCAAACCACCTCTAAACCAAGGGAGACCAATGTTCCTCTCATCCATCCCAGCAGGACTGGAGGAAGATGGTCGAAGGAGAAAGATGGGCTGGTCAGCAGGCGGAGGGCTCTGCCTAGATTTTTGTCCCAGGGATCCAGCAGGGAAGGAGGAAGCGGGGAGCAAGGGAGGGAGGGGGGTGAGCTGCATTTGACAGAAAGACAACCGGGCCCATGATATTTGGGGTACCTGGGGGGCCAGAGCATCCCTACCTGAGGTCATCTTGCAGTTAACCAGGAATGAGGAGGACCCCTGGGGCTGGATCTGGAACAATCCACTTTGCCTCTCTCCCTCTTCAAACAGCTCCTGGCAGTCCCTGGGCAGTTCTGCAGGGCAGACAAGGGTGGGGGGATTGAAGCAGAGAGCAGTCCTGGGGGTTCCAGGAAACAGGCATGTCTGGGGGCTGGGCAGCAGGTGACAGGGACAGGAGAGGGCAATCTAGAGCTCATGACACACCCCCCACTTGCCTAAAGTCTTCCATAGCTCCCCATGCCTTTCCTCAACACAGTCTACAAGGTACCCCAGGACTGGTTGCTATACCCATCCTCCCTCCTCCTGCACTGCACGCCCACCCTCTGGCCACACACCCTCCTGCCACAGGGACTTTGCACGTGCTAGTGTTCTGAGACCCACTTCCCTCATGCCTTTCTTTGCCTCATATTAAAGGTCCCAGCTTCTGAAAAGGATGATGTCCCTGACTCCCCCCAGACCAGGTTAGGGGCACTGAGGACTTCCTACTCCCCAACACTGGGGTCATCTGATGGTCTCTCTCCAACTCCCCACACTGAATGAGGTCCATGAGGCTAGGGACAAGGAATGGCTCTTTGCCCACCATATGGCACCGGTGCCCAGGCTGATCCCAGCCCACAGCAGGTGTTTACTAAAGATGCCATGAAGGAATGATTGAAGGAGCTGGACCAGAGTGGGGATGGGGCAAGAACTGCGATAAACAGGAGGGGGCTCTGCTCTGTCCAGTGGCGGGTGGGGAATCAGGCCTGGATGGGGCTTGGGGACACCACAGAGGCCCTGCCTGGGGTCCCAGGTATCAGAGAGGGAGGGGGAAGGGTTAAGGAGTGAAGGAGGGAGGGACGGAGGAAAAAAGGGAGGGATGGCCAGGGCACATCGGCCGACCGGGGAAGTCCCCGCCCCCAGCCCCAGCCCAGCCCGGAAAGTAGGGGAAAGGTCGCAGGGGGAGGGGAAGGCTCAGGTCGCGGGGTGAATGTGTCCACACTGTGGGAATGGGGGCGGGCCCAGATGACTGGAGGCATTTTCTGGCCCCTGAGGCAGCTCCCCTTTCCCCTACTTTCCTCTCTTCCAATCACAACAGGCAGCCCGCCAAACCACCAATGTGGCTTCCATTAACACCAGCTGTTTGTCTCCTCAGCTCTGAACTTTCCCATACTTGGCAGGGCCGCGCCTGGAGTCCCCAAACCTACACACGACCCCCCCTTCCCCATCACATTCCCCAGCCTGGATCTATGCCTGAGGGCCCCACCCAGAAGCCGCTCATCCCAGGGCTACGGTTTGGGAGGGTGTAATGGACCTTTCCTGGTTGGGGAGGGGTGGGAGAGTGGTGGGACGGGGAGGTGCCAGAGTCCTCAAGACTAGAGGGCTGGAAGCCAGCAACCAGCCCGAGGGTGTGAAGAGGGAGATCTGAACTTTCACCCAGTTGGCTGCAGACTGCTGCAGATGCCAGGCTGGGTGATGGGGTACGAGGACCACAGGGAAGCCAGCCAGGTCTGGGTCAGTGGGACAGAGACACCGGGAGCTGGGAATCTGTGTCAGACACCTACAGACATGCTAGGAGATCTGGGGTGCTATGGGGCATACACAATAAAGGAACCAGAACTTGGGGGGGGCATGGGAACAGCTGGTCAGGGACTTCCGGGCCAATAGAAGGTTGTGGGACGGAAGAGGTGTGTGAGTCAGGAGGCCTGGATTTGTAAGAGATGCAAGAGTGGTGCGTCTGGCCAAGGAGATGGGGGTTCCCTGCCCTAGCCTCCCCTCCTAGATCCACACTCTAAAAGACCATGGGGGATGGGTGGCAGCCAAACATCAGAACCTCCCCTCCCAGGCCGCCATTCTCTCTTCACCCAACGAGGGCTCCAGCCTCCCTAGCTGGCACCCTTTTGTCCCCCATCCTGTCCTCCTAGAAGGTTCCAACCTCCAGGAAGGTGTCCCTGAGCTGTACCACCCCCTTTCCCACACCCCTGCAGCTCAAGTCCCTCTTGGACCCTCTTTCCCAGCCGCCTGCTGCTCCAGTTAGTGGCCCCGTGAGGCTTTGGGGAAATCCCACTGGCTTGCTGGGAAGAAGGGTGGGGTGGCCCCGTGGGGTAGGGAGAGGGCTGAGGAGGGGGTGTCCCAGTCACCCCTTCACCAGAGACCCGTCAGCCCACAGGGAGGCAGGGCCGGGGCCTCTCTCCTTCTCAGTAAGGTGGACCTGACAAGGTGGGGGGGGGTCAAGAATAGTGGGGGGCTGGTTTCCAGAGAACAGCAAAGGGCTGGACACTCACTGTGCAGGCGGCTGATATTGTGAGCTGGGCCAGCAAGCTGGGCCATCTTGGGTAGCCTCTTCCTCCTGGCACGCTTGGCCACCCCGTGGCCCAGGTGCATGGGGGCCAAGTGGCCCATCTGGGACAGGACAGGAGGAGGGGGTCAGGTCTGGCTGGCTCAGGCTGCTCGACCTGCTTAGCTCCACGTCCAGACCCATAGGTCCAACTTCAACCTCCCTCCCCATCTGGGGCAAGCATCGGGCACCTGGTTCTGCAGGTTCTGGATTCTCAGGTGCTGCTTCTCCAGGTGCCGCTGCTGCTGGGCCACCTTCTGAAAGAGTTGCTGGATCCTGCTGTTCTGAGCCTTGAGCTGAGTCTGGGGAGAGTATAAAACCCTGGTGAGGATCTGGCCTTCTGCCGCCAACTTCTCCATTCAACCGCCGGTCCTACTCCCAACTCTCCATCCTTTGAAACCCGGGCAGGAGAGCCCAGGGAGTCCAGGATGTGCCCCTCCCGTCCACACCCTTCCAGGGCAGTAGGAGCGTACGTACCTGAAAGCTGCGGAGGGTCTCCGGGACTGCGTCGCCGGCGGGAGGGACCAGATTCTCCGGGGCGAACGGAGGCGCGGCTGACCCGTCAGGATCCTTGCAGGCGGCCCCGCACGCGCCCAGACGCCGCTCCAGCTCGCCCAGCTGCCCACGGGTGCGCTCCACATGCTCGCGTAGCCCGTTGCCGAGCTGCAGGAGCCCGTGCGCCAGCACATTCACCTCGTCCCAGGAGGCGAAGCGCGGCGTCTCGGGAGGCTCCGGGCGGCCCTGCGCGCTCAGCAGCCCGGCGGTGGCGGCGCACAGCACCAGGGCTGCTCCGGCTGTTGGCGCACAGCGCATCCTTCCAGGTGGTGTGGACGCCGGGACGCGGGGAATCGGAGAGGCAGGGGTGAGGGGGCGCAAGGGGGACTCGGAGGTCGAGATGAGAGGGGTGGAGACGCCGGGGCCCTGGTGGAGACTCGCTTGAGCGCAGAAGCCAGAAGAAAGATTCGAATCACAGCTCGCCTTGTGCCCGCGACGCCCTCTATTATAAGCACAGTGCAGGAGTAGAAGGAGGAGCCTGGGAGGCGGGGCGTGGGGCCGGGGGTGAGGTTCAGTGTGCTGGAGGCCGGGTAGTTTTGGGGGTGAGGGGCGCCCTGGGAGGTGCAAAACTCTGGCCCCTCCCACCAGGCCCGGACGTGCGTGGTCCATCGTGCCTTCTCTACTGACCGTGGAAGACGTGACTTCCTCTCCCCGCGGTCCCTTTCCAAGCGCCGGAATTTCGAGCCCCCCCAAACCCCCTCCGCGCTCATTGGGGAAAAGGCGCTGGTGTCAGCGGGGATGGGGCGTGAGGGCTGCATTCCTGACCCCCTCCCCAAGTCAAAAGCTGGGGAAGAGGGTCCTGGTACGCTCAGTCCAGCAGGGCTAGGCGGGAAGCCCGGGACCCCTCAAACATCCCCGCCCAAGACCAGGCTGGTCTCCCGGGGAGACATCTCGGGCTCCCGCGCTCCTTCCCGCTCAAGGCTTGGTCGTTGCAGATGTGTTTGTGGGATCCTTTAACGTCTTTCATCCCACTCCGCACAACTTAGTGCCCTGGTGGCAGGGCCCAGATTTGTCTTGTTCAGTCTCCAGCGGGGGCCTCTCTCCCCACTGCCCACTCTCTACCGTCAGGGTCTTCAGAGTGTTTGCCTGAATCAAAGCAGGAACCTTGGAACAAAAAGAGGGGATACATGGAAGGAAGGTCTCCCCCTTCTCCCTCATTCATTCATTCATTCAACAAACAGTCCTCTGCTCTCCTACATGGAGTTCCCAGGCTGGTGGAGAGACCCCAACACTCTTGAGCCTGGGGTAGGGACAGAGTTGGGACAGAGGAAGAATTGAGTGAGCCTGTGAGGTGGACGACTTTCATTTCACAAGGCTAAGCATTTATTCAACAAACTTATACCAAAGTTCTCCTCCTCCATTCCCACCAACTTCCCTATACCTTCCCTGAAAATTGAGGCTGGCATAGAAAACCTGCCTGCCAGGAAAAACCCATGGCACGATGGCTCAGAGAACAGGCAAGAAAAACAGAGTTGACTCAGCAGGGCTCCGAGCCAGCTCAGCCTCTGGAATCCGAAACTGTGCGCCCCATACACTTGGCTGGGCCAGGTGCCAGGATAGCAGATCCCGGCAGCAGTGACAGGCAGGTGGGAAGGGCAGAGAGGAGAACCTTGGCAAGGAATAGATCCAGACAGCCACCGTCTGCCCTGGCAGCCGGCCTGTCCAGCCCCCAGCCCCTGGCCTCCTTCTGAGTGGGGGACATAGCTATCCAAGAGTGAGCGCTCCTCCTCCCTGGCTTCTTGCACTGAGAAAAATGATCAATTACTTTTCCAACCTGAAGGCCTTTTTCTGATCCACTTTTAAGGGGCTTCTACCTCTGTGCTGTGTTTCAGAGGGCACAAAGTACACCCAAGCCTCTTAGAGGCACCTGCAGTGAACAAGCTACAAAAGAATTTGTCCAGGGACCCGAAGCTGGCCCTGGATTATATCTTAAAAAACTGCTCTGTGGAATATACCTTTGACCCAGCAATAACATATCACCGTGATCAATTGTTTTTTTGGTACCTGCTGTGTGCTGGTTACTATGCTGGGTCCATAATGGTGGGCAAGATGCCCTCTCCACCCAATGTAGGCTACTCTGGGCAAAGTAAATGGCATTAGAAAGGTGACATGCGGGCTGGAGTTTCTCATCAGAAAGCGAAGCAGTAAAACTGACTTTTTTTTTTGGCCTGTCTGTGGGCAGCTGAAGGAAATCCCTGCCTTTGGGAGATTTCAGTCTGGAGCAGGACACAGTCTCATGAACAGTCTTTCCATCTGTATCTCTATGACCTAGATTACTGGGGGCCCCTCAGTCCCTCTCTACTAGTCTTCAATCATTGGGGCTTCTGGTGGGTTGTATGGGAGGGGCTGATCTGTCAGTGGAGGAGCTGTCTATAAAAAAGTAGCAGCAGGGACTTCCCTGGTGGTGCAGTGGTTAAGTCTCCGTGCTCCCAATGCAGGGGGCCCGGGTTTGATCCCTGGTCTAGGAACTAGATCCCACATGCATGCCGCAACTAGGAGTTCGCATGCCATAACTAAGGAGCCACATGCCACAACTAAGATCTGACACACCAAATAAATAAATAAATAAATAAATAATGAAGTGTACAACTCAAGTAAAAAAAAAAAGTAGCAGCAAACACCTATTGTGCACTTGTTATATGCCAGGAATTGTTCTGAAGTGATTATATATTCCCTTAATCCCAATAACAACTCCAAATGAAGTAAGTACTGTTATTCTATCTTATAAATGAAGATGCAGTGAAAGACAGGTTAAGTACTTGTCCAAGTTCTCACAGTTATCTAGACAGAGCTAGGATTTGAAACCAGGATGCCTGACTCACAGCTCTGCTCTTAGCAGCCATGTGACCTTTATTCATAATAGCACAGTGATCCTTGCCTCCTGATATTTACACCCTTGTGTAGTTCCTCTCCATCATATAACCAAGAGGATATTGTTGAAATGACAATGTGTGTGACTTCTGAGGTTAGGTCATAAAAAACATGTGACTTCTGCCTTGTTCTTGATTAGCTCACTTGCTCTGGGAGAAGTCAGCCACCATACTGTGAGGACACTCAAGCAGCCCTTTGGAGAGATCCGCAAGGTGAGGAACTGAGGCCTCCACCCAACAACCGGCATCAGCTTGTCTGCCACGCAAGGGAGCTATCTTGGAAGCAGATCCTCCAGCCCCAGTCAAGCTTTCAGATGATGTAGCCTCACTTGGCATCTGTTAGCAACCTCATGAGACCCCAAGCCAGAACCACCCAGCTAAGCTGCTCCCAAACTCCTGACCCACAGAAACTATGAAATAATAAATGTGTCTTGTTGTTTTAAGCCACTCATTATGCAACTAATACAGTAGCCAACACTTAAGTAGTGCCCACCCTGCACTTGGCATTATTTTATGTATTTTACATATATTCATTCACTTAGTATATCCTGTAAGGTCTCTATTTTAAAGAAGGGGAAACAGAGGTGCAGAGAGATCACATAGTCTGAGAGAGGAGGTGTGGGGGGAATAAAGTTTCCCAGGAAGACTAGGATTATTATTGAGCTTAAACCTGCTCCAACCATGCTTTATTTTGAGTGCTGCCAGTGGCGGACATGGAGTGCAGCTAATGCTGCACCCATAAGTTGCAATCCTGTCTCCTGCTCAAATTTACACAGAAGCCAAGCCCCCTCTGCCAGCTCTGCTCTCCCACTCACCCCATCCCTCACCTTTTTTTTTTTTTTTTTGGCTGAGCCGGGTCTTAGTTGCTGCACATGGGATCTTTTTAGTTGCAGCATGTGGACTTCTTAGTTGCGGCATGCATGCAGGCTCTAGTTCCCCGACCAGGGATCGAACCCAGGTCCCCTGCATTGGGAGCATGGAGTCTTACCCACTGGATCACCAGGGAAGTTCCCCTCACCCATGTTTTAGGCACAGATCCTGCATGATCCTATGCTGGACCCCACAGGCCAAATTCCACCTGAAGATATGCTTGGTTTGGTCTGCCCAGAATTTTGAGTATCAGGAGATTTCTAATGAAAATCTAGAATTTCTGCTTCTCTTGCAAAATTGGAAGGGCCAACAGGAGTGATCTGCAGTCCTGCTTGTTTGCAACGGTCCAAAGCTGAAGGGGAGCTGCCCCCTTTGGCCAAGGCAGGCCCTCCCGCCCCATCACTGCTGTGCGACACAGGCCCTTCCATGCTCTGTTTTTTTGCAGATCCTTTAAGCCTCTGATCATTGCCTTTGGGCTGGTGTTTTTCTGTTGCCAGTGCCAGCCTCAGACCAGGGCAAGAGGGACCTCTATTATGGCACTGCACTTTGGAGGGTGAATGCCTCCACCAGGCAAGGAGTTGTGGGAGCAATGGGTATATTTACTGGAGCCCATAGACTTCCTTTTAGACCACTGAGTTTCCATTTGGGCTGGTGAAAAAGTTCTGGAACTAGGTAGAAGTTGTACAACATTGTATGTGTACTCAATGCCACTGAATTGTATACATTAAAATGGTTAAAAATTTTCTATTATGTATGTTTTACCACAAGTTAAAAACTCTAATCTAAAAAAAACAAATCTTATTAAAACAAAAAAGAAAAAATAAATTTGAATCTGGCCTTTCATATTGTTTTGAAGGTATATTTAAAAAACTGGGAGGATAGAACATATTTTATTATTTAACAGCATTAGTGTATCAGTTTTCTTTTGCTGTGTAACAAACATTCCCCAAACTTAGTGGCTCAAAACCACATCCAGTGGACTCAGCTGAGCAGTTCTTTTCCCCGGTGATCCTCCCTCACATAAAGGAAGAGAGGCATATATATGTTACACACAAATATATATATATATATATATTCCATATATATTTCTCTCCTCTCTGTCTCTCTCTGTCTCTGTCTCTCTCTCTCTCTATATATATATGTATGCAAGATTTAATTATAAGGTAGTACCTAGTTTGTTCAGTGTATAACATTCTCAGGATTTGTAACACTTACATGAACAGACAGAAAAAATATTTTCTACTTATTATGTGTAAAGATGAGTTGCTATTTTTCTGATGCCCATTCTGATACAACTACTTTTCATGTCAAATATTTACTGTGCCCAAATGTATTCAATTAAAATCATTACTCTGTGAAATAAATAAAACAGAGATGATTCTTGTACAAAAGAGAGAGGAGGAGAGAGAGAGAAATATTTATATACAGAGAGACACATGTATATACATATAATATGCACACACGCACCTATTATACACATGCACATATATAATGCACACATATATATGTATATATAAAATACACATAGAAAAAAAGATAATCACACACACTTTTTTTTTCTGAATGATTTGAGGGTATGCTGCAGACATGATTAGTGCTTTTACTAAGAACAAGGACTTTCACTTACGTAACTGCAGCACAGATAGCAACTTGAGGAAGTTTGACCCTGACATAATGCTGTTATCTAATCTTAAGTCCAGATTCCAGTTTCATCAGGTCCTTTACAGCTTTTTTTCCCCCCTCTGGTGTCCCATCCAGGATCACATGGTGCATTTCCTTGTTGTGTCTCCTTAGTCTCCCATAATCTGGACCAGTTCCTCTATCCTTCTTTGTCCTTCACAACATTGACTTTTTTAAAATTAATTTTTGTTGGAGTATAGTTGATTTACAATGTTGTGTTAGTTTCAGGTGTACAGCAAAGTGAATCAGTTGTACATATACGTATATCCACTCTTTTTTAGATTCTTTTCCCATATAGGTCATTACAGAGTATTGAGTAGAGTTCCCTGTGCTATACAGTAGGTTCTTACTAGTTATCTATTTTATACATAGTAGTGTGTATATGTCAATCCCAATCTCCCAATTTATCCCTCCCCCATTCCCCCTTGGTAACCATAAGTTTGTTTTCCACATCTATGACTCTGTTTCTGTTTTGTAAATAAGTTCATTTGTACCTTTTTTTTCTTTTTTTTGGCCACACCTTGCGACATGCGTTACTTCCCCGACCAGGGATCGAACCCATGGCCCTTGCAGTGGAAGGTGGAGTCTTAACACAGAACCACTAGGAAAGCCCTGTACCATTTTTTTTGACATTGACTTTTTTGAAATGCACACACTAGTTATTGGTGGAATGTTCCTCACTTTGCATTTGTCTGATGCTTCCTCCCGATTACTATGCATTTATCGGCAGTGATATTGTGACCTCCGGGCATAGTACCAGGGGGCAAGTCTGTTTGCGCATATTAGCACCGTTAATTGTGATTTTTAAAAATTTATTCTTGGGACTTCCCTGGTGGTTCAGTGGTTAAGAATCCTCCTGCCAATGCAGGCGACACGGGTTCGATCCCTGGTCCGAGAAGATCCCACATGCCACAGAGCAACTAAGCCCGAGCGCCGCAACAACTGAGCCCACGTGCTGCAACTACTGAAGCCCGCAGGCCTAGAGCCCGTGCTCTGCAACAAGAGAAGCCACCGCAGTGGGAAGCCCTCGCACCACAACGAAGAGTAGCCCCCACTCGCCACAACTAGAGAAAGCCCGCACGCAGCAACGAAGACCCAACGCAGAAAAAAAAAAAAATTCTTTCATTGAGACATCATTGACATATAACATTATATTAGTTTCAGATGTACAACATAATGATTCGATATTTATATACATTGCCAAATGATCACCACAATAAGTCTAGTTAACATTCATCATCATACAGAGTTACAAAATATCTTGGACTTCCCTGGTGGCGCAGCGGTTAAGAATCCGCCTGCCAATGCAGGGGACACGGGTTCGAGCCCTGGTCCAGGAAGATCCCACATGCCACGGAGCAACTAAGCCCGTGCACCACAACTACTGAGCCTGCGCTCTAGAGCCCACGAGCCACAACTACTGGAGCCTGTGCGCCTAGAGCCCGTGCTCCACAACAAGAGAAGCCACCGCAATGAGAAGCCCGTGCACCGCAATGAAGAGTAGCCCCCGCTCACCGCAACCAGAGAAAGCCTGCACACAGCAACAAAGACCCAACGCAGCCATAAATAAATAAATAAATACAAAATTAAAAAATTGTTAAAAAAAAAAAATTTCTTTTCTTGGGAATTCCCTGGTGGTCCAGTGGTTAGGACTCTGTGCTTTCACTGCTGAGGGCCTGGGCTTAATCCCTGGTCATGGAACTAAGATCCCGCAAGCTACACGGAGCGGCCAAAAAATAAAAATTATTTTCTTATGATGAGAGCTTTTAAGATTTACCCTTAGCCACTTTTGAATATACAATAGTATTATTAACTATAGTTGCCATGCTGTATGTTACAACCCCAGGACTTCCTTATTTTATAACTGGAAGTTTGTGTCTTTTGACCTAATTTTGATTATTTTAAGCACTTTTATTTTTTAAATTTATTTTGTTGAAGTATAGTTAATTTACAATGTTGTGTTAATTTCTGCTGTACAGCAACGTGATTCAGTTATATGTATATATACATTCTTTTTCATATTCTTTTCCATTATGGTTTATCACAGGATATTGAACATAGTTCCTTGTGCTATACAGTAGGACCTTGTTTTTTATCCTTCCTATATATAATAGTTTGCATCTGCTAATCCCAGACTCCCAATCCTTCCCTGTCTCACCCCTCCTCCTCCTTGGCAACCACAAGTCCGTTCTCTATGTCTGTTTAACCACTTAACTTTAATATTGGATGATCCGTGCTGTAATGGGGAAGCACAGGGGCCTAGAAGAGGTCAGAGAAGGGACCTATCCCAGCAGGTAAGGCTTTTTGGGCAGGGGCCCTGGGGCTGAGGAACAGTAAGATTATCCAGATGAAAAGGATATGGAATAGGTGACCCAGATTTGGGAAGAGCATGAATAATGCACTGTAGCGTGGGATATGTGACTGATTCTTTCCAGACGAGCCCAGAGGGACATTGTATGTGGACATCCCAAAACAAGGCTGCTGGTCCCCCCCAGGAGTGGCCCCTGCCACCCCTGGCAACTGCCCATGCCCTTTCCTGTCAGCCTTTAGTCACATCAGGTCATCAGGAAAGGTCAGTTTTAGGGCAGGAGCCTCAGAGTCTCAGAGCAGAAAGAATGACTCAGATTCTGGGCTGGGGCTCCAGAAAGGAATGGAGTGGCCTCTGCCCAAGACACTCTCCCCATCTCCACCCGTCTCCCAGTCCTCCCAGCCTGGGAGCTGGCGAGTGTGTGAACCTGACGCCTTTGGACACCAGGGCAAACAGCCCTGAACTCACTAAGGTAAGAATAATAATTATAACAGTGCACATTAATTTAGCATTCACCTTTATCCCATTAGGCACGTGCATAGTCTATCTTTTGTCACCCTTTAATCAGCGCTGAAAACAAAAGCATTCCTTTCCCTTTTGGACTGATGGGAAAACTGTGAGGTTCTGAGATGTTCACACACTTGGCCAAAGACAGACAACTTAGAAAGGCCAAGATTTCAACCTAATTCTCTCTAGTTCCAAACTAATGAATCTTTTTTTTTTTTTTAATCCTGTCTGTTTTTGTAAGTTAGAATTTTGAATGGGGAAGGCATTTGCATCGTGCCAAACCCCAAAAGTCTAAAAATCATAGCTGGGGGACTTGCCTGGTGGTCCAGTGGCTAAGACTCCCAATGCAGGGGGCCTGGGCTCACTCCCTGGTCAGGGAACTAGATCCCACATGCCGCAACTAAGAGTTCATATTCTGCAACTAAAGATCCCGCATGCGGCACCGAAGACCTGGCTCAGCGAAACAAACAAATAAATATTTTTCTAAAGAAGAGAATATTAATTTTAAAAATAAATAAAATAAAATAATAAAAACCATAGCTGGAGAAGTCTCCCTTTCCCTAATTGTGTGTCCACCTAAAACTTTGTTTGAGAATGTTTATCCAGGTTTATTCATAATCACTTTTGAAGTTTTTTTGTATGTCTAAACATTTTCCTTTTCAAAATTGTTATGGACCAAATGTTTGTGTTCCCCTAAAATTCATTATGTTGAAACCCTAACCCCCAGGTGTGATGGTCTTTGGAGGTGGAGCCTTTGGGAGATGATTAGGTCATGAGGACGGGACTCCCATGATGGGACTGGTGCCCTTAGAAAAAGAGACAGAGGAGAGCTTTCTCTCTCTCTCTCCACCATATGAGAATACAGCGAGAAGGTGGCCATCTGCAAGCCAGGAAGAGAGTTCTCCCCAGGAACCGAATATACCAGCACCTTGATCTTGGACTTCCCAGCCTCCGCAGAACTGTGAGAAATAAATTTCTGTTGTTTAAACCACCCAGCCTGTGGCATTTTGTTATAGCAGCCCAAGAGGACTAAGACAAAAATGGTGGGGAAAAACATCTTGGCAGTATATTGAAGTGTAATTGACATACCATAATCTGCACATACTTCAGGTGCACGATCTAATCAACTCTGACCTATGTAAACACCTGTGAATGTATCACCATAATCAAGGTAATGGAAATCTCTATCACACCCAAAAGCTTCCTTGTGCCTCTTAAGAACCTCTCCCACTGGCTCCTCCCACCTTCCCCAGGTAACCATGACCTGCCTTCCGTCACTACAGGTAAGTTTGCATTTCCTAGAATTTTATATAAACGGAATCACATACAGTACATAGAATGTACTCCTTTTTTGCCTGCTTTTTTTTACTTAACACAACTATTTTGAGATTCATCCCTGTTGGAGTGTGTATCAATAGTATATTTATTTATTTATTTTATTTATTTATTTTTAAAAATTAATTAATTTATTTATGGCTGTGTTGGGTCTTCGTTTCCGTGCGAGGGCTTTCTCTAGTTGCGGCGAGCGGGGGCCACTCTTCATCGCGGTGCGCGGGCCTCTCACTATCGCGGCCTCTCCTGTTGCGGAGCACAGGCTCCAGACGCGCAGGCTCAGTAGTTGTGGCTCACAGGCCTAGTTGCTCCGCGGCATGTGGGATCCTCCCAGACCAGGACTCGAACCAGTGTCCCCTGCACTGGCAGGCAGACTCTCAACCACTGTGCCACCAGGGAAGCCCTGTATATTTATTTTTAATGTTGATATGGATAAACCACAGTTTCTGTATCCAGTCATCTGTTGAAGGACATTTGGGTTGTTCCAGTCTTTGTTTATTAAAAATAAAGCTGTTATGGACATTCACATACAAGTTTTTAAAAAAATTTTTTTAAATTGAAGTATAGTTGATTCGCAATGTTGTGTTAATTTCTGCTGTACCTCAAAGTGATTCTGTTATACATATATATACATTCTTTTTTATGTTCTTTTCCATCGTGGTTTATCATAGACTATTGAATATAGTTCCCTGTGCTATGCCAATAGGACCTTGTTGCTTATCCATCCTATATATAATAGTTTGCATCTGTTCATCCCAAACTCCCAATCCCTCCCTCCCCCATCCCCCCTTCCTCTTGGCAACCACAAGTCTGTTCTCTGTGTCTGAGTCTGTTTCTGTTTCATAGATAAGTTTATTTGTGCCATATTTTAGATTTCACATGTAAGTGATATCATATGGTATTTGTCTTTCTCTTTCTGACTTACTTCACTTTGTATGATAATCTCTAGTTGCATCCAATGTCACATACAAGTTTTTGATGGGAGAGTGCTTTCATTTCTCTTGGAGGAAATTTTTTTAAATAAATACATTTATTTATTTATTTATTTTTGCCTGCGTTGGGTCTTTGTTGTTGTGCGCAGGCTTTCTCTAGTTGCGGCGAGCAGGGGCTACTCTTTGTTGCGGTGCGCGGGCTTCTCATTGCGGTGGCTTCTCTTGTTGCAGAGCATGGGTTCTAGGTGCACGGGCTTCAGTAGTTGTGGCATGCAGGCTCAGTAGTTGTGGCACACAGGCTTAGTTGCTCCGTGGCACGTGGGATTGTCCCCGACCACGGCTCGAACCCGTGTCCCCTACATTAGCAGGCGGATTCTTAACCACTGCGCCACCAGGGAAGCCCCGGAAAATTTTTTTAATTAAAAGTTTTAATTTCAATCTCCCTAACACTCTTGTCCCCTATCTGTCCAGTTCCCCTCACTCATACCCAGAATCACTGTCAATAGTTTCTCCTCTGTATTCTTGCATTTATTTATACAGATATAAGCAATTTTCCCCACTATCTTTACACAGAAGATAGCATGTCACATGCACTGTTTTGTATCTTTTTTCACTTGACGTAAATCTCAGAGCTCTTATCAGCCCATAGAAGGTTCCTCATTTTTTATATGGTAGCTGAATAGTATTCCATTTATGCTTGTACTATAATTTATTTAACCAGGTCCCTATTAAGGACCTGCGTTATCCCTAATCCTTTGCTATTACAAACCATACAATAATGAATAACCTTGCAGACTGTCATTTTGTACCTGTGCAATTATACCTGGAGAATGAATTTCCCAAAGTGGAATTACTAGGTCAAAAGGGATATATATTCGTAATTTTGATGAATTTTACCAAATTGCCCTCCATGGAGTTGGGCCAGTATACACTGGCACCAACAGTGAGAGACCACTTATGAGAGCACTTATTTTCTTTCAGCATTGCCAATAAATTACCTTATTAAACTTTGGAATTTTGCCACTCTGATACATGGAAAACGGTACCTCACATAGTTTAAATTTTCATCTGTCTTAGTATGAGATGACCTTTTCAGATGCTTAATAGCCATTTGTATTTCCTTTGCCCTATTAAAAAAATTCTTGTGTTGTTCTTTTTGTTATTGATTTCTAGAAGCTCTTTACTAGGCAGATTAAGTCTTTGTGATATGAATTGCAAACTTTTTTTCTCAGCTTTTCATTTGTCTCTGACTTTGCTTTAAATATTTTTTGCCATACAGAAATTTTATGTGTGTATGAAAGAGAGCAAACTTATCAATTTTTAAAAATGTCTTCTAGATTGCAGAGGAAGGGATAGATTAGGAGTTTGGGATTAACAGATACACACTACTATATATAAAATAGATAACCAACAAGGACCTGCTGTATAGCACAGGGAACTATATACAATATCTTGTAATAATTTATAGTGGAAAAGAATCTGAAAAAGAATATATATATATATATATATAAATGTATATGTATACATTTATATATACAAATGTATATGTATACATATATATGTACCACTGAATCACTTTTCTGTAACCTGAAACTAACACTACATTGTAAATCAACTATACTTCAATTTAAAAAATAAAGACCAAAAAAAAGGTCTTCTAGGTTTTAAGTCACAGAAAATCCTTATTGCAAGATAAGATTCTCCCTTTTTTTCCCTTGCAGAACATTTATGGTTTTATTTTCAAGCTTAGTTATTTCATTGAAATTACCACATCTTCATGAATCAGTTACACCACTTCCCTAACCAATGACTTATTGTAACAGTGATTGGCTGACAGTCTGGAAACAACCTAAGTGTTCCAACATTAAGGAACAGCCATCAAGTGCAACAAGATTTCAAATTGCAAACTATTTTAAGGAAGTACTTAGTGACCTAGGAAAAATATAGGGTGTGTTAAACAAGAAATCCAAACTGTGTATCCAGTAGCATTCCAATATTTCTTCCATTCCTGTTTTTTAGTTGAAGTGCAGTTAATCTACAATGTTGTGTTAGTTTCAAGTGTACAGCAAAGTGATTCAGTTCCAATGTTTCTTTTTAAACGTGATTATGAGAAAAGAGGCTGGTGAGAAACAGACTAATAATCTCAGGCAGGGTTTCTGTGGGAACATTCATTTATTCATTAAGATATTTGTTGATGCCCAGATCACAAAAGGGAGGCAGCTCTGCATCTCTTACTGGCAGTGCCCATCACCACCAATGAAGTCACTGTGCTGAAAAATCGAACTTGAACCTAAAAAAATCTCTAGAATGTCCAAAATCCAAAATAGCAGCAATGAGGTAACCTGTGGCTGTCAAGCACTTGAAACGTGGCCATTCCAAGTTGACATGTGATGTGCTCTAAATGTAAACAACACACCAGATTTGGAAGAGTTGGTTTAAAAAAAAAGTGGTAAAATATCTAAGTTTTTAATATTCATTTCATGCTGAAATCATCAAATTTTGGATATGTTAGGTTAAAATTAACTGATCAAAATAAAGAGAAAGACAAATACCGTATGACATCACTTATATGTGGAATCTAAAATACAACACAAATGAACCTATCTACGAAACAGAAACAGACTCACAGACATAGAGAACAGACTTGTGGTTGCCCAGGGGGAGGGGCTGGGGGAGGGAAGGATTGGGAGTTTGGGATTAGCAGATGCAAACTATTATATACTGGATGGCTAAACAACAAGGTCCTACTGTATAGCACAGGGAACTATATTCAATATCCTGTGATAAACCATAATGGAAAAGAATATGAAAAAGAATGTATATATATGTATAATGAATCACTTTGCTGTACAGCAGTAATTAACACATTATAAATCAACTATACTTGGGAATTCCCTGGCGGTCCAGTGGTTAGGACTCTGCGCTTCCACTGCAGGGGGCAAGAGTTCCATCCCTTGGGGGCAAGTGGTGCGGCTAAAAAAATTTAAAAATAGATAAAGAAACAAATAAATAAATCAACTATACTTCAATACAAGTAATTATAAAATATGATTAAAATAAATTTCATCCTCTTTGTTTTCGTGTTTAAAGTGGCTACTAGAAAAATTTAAATTGCGCGACATTCATATTTGTGGCTCACATTATATTTTTATTAGACAGCATTGGTCTATATCTAGATAACAAATTTTACAAAATATGGAAGGCAGGGGAACATCTTAAATGACACCACAGGTGTGCAGTCAGCTAAATCCAAACTGTGAGAGGATAAATCTTTTTCTTTTTAACAAATAAATTGCAAATAAATAAATAAATAAGAAATAAAAAATAAAAAGATGGAGAGAAAATTTTTAGATCAAAAGAGATTTTAAAACATTTTGACCAGGGGCTTCCCTGGTGGCACAGTGGTTAAGACTCCACGCTCCCAATGCAGGGGGCCGGAGTTCGATCCCTGGTCAGGGAACTAGATCCCACATGCATGCTGCACCTAAGAGTTCACATGCTGCAACTAAGGAGCCTGCCTGCTGCAACTAAGACGGGGCCCAAACAAATAAATAAATAAAATATTTAAAAAAAAAAAAACAAAAAACATTTTGACCAAATGCAATGTATGGATATTTAAGTATCTTTATTCAAAACATCTCTAAAGGGCTTCCCTGGTGGCGCAGTGGTTGAGAATCTGCCTGCCAATGCAGGGGACACGGGTTCGAGCCCTGGTCTGGGAAGATCCCACATGCCGCGGAGCGACTAAGCCCGTGAGCCACAATTGCTGAGCCTGCGCGTCTGGAGCCTGTGCTCCGCAACGGGAGAGGCCACGATAGTGAGAGGCCCGCGCACCGCGATGAAGAGTGGTCCCCACTTGCCGCAACTAGAGAAAGCCCTCACACAGAAACGAAGACCCAACACAGCCATAAATAAATAAATAAATAAATAAATAAATAAATAAATAAATAAAATTAAAAAAAAAAAACATGGCAACATAAATTAAAAAAAAAAATCTCTAAAATAATAAAACAAAAGATAACAAAACAAATTATAACATTTATGAGACAATTAGAAATTTGAACACATACTGGACATTTGATGATAATAACTTTTTAAAGTATAATAATGCTATTATGGGTATTTTAAAAAGAAATGATTCAAAAAAAAAAAGTCCTTATCTCCTAGAATGCATGCTCAAATATTTACAGGTGAGGGACCATCTGGGATTTGCTTCAAAATAATCCAGGGACTTTCCTGGTGGCGCAGTGGTTAAGAATCCGTCTGCCAATGCAGGGGACATGGGTTTGAGCCCTGGTCCGGGAAGATCCCACATGCTGCGGAGCAACTAAGCCCCGTCTGCGTGCAGCAATGAAGCCCCAATGCAACCAAAAATAAATGAATAAGTTTATTTTTAAAAAGTTGTATGTGATTTCACCAAAATATCACTTAAAACAAAACAAAAACAAAAACAAAGTAATCCAGATGGGAGGAAGTGGGAATCTGGGGGGAGATGAAACAAGACTGAGTTGGTAACTGGTGTTCATGTTATACAATCTACTTTTTTTTTTCATTGTGGAAAAATATACATCATATAAAATTTACCATTTGAAGTATTCTGAAGTGTACAGTTTAGTGGCATGAAGTACATTTTGCTACTTTTTTTGGTTTAAAATTCTCCAAAATCAAATGTTAAAATAAAAATTTTAAAGAAGCAAATAGAGATCCAAGTAAAATATGTTGGTAGATCCAATTTTTAAAATTATTTATTTATTTTATTATTTTATTTATTTTTGGCTGCATCTGGTCTTAGTTTCGGCATGCAGGATCTTCGCTGCGGCATGCAGGATTTTTCATTGAGGCTTGTGGGCTCTTCATGCATGGGCTTCTCTCTAGTTGTGGCATGTGGGTTTTCTCTCTCTAGTTGTGGGGCGCAGGCTCCAGGCCATGTGGGCTCTGTAGTTTGCAGCACGCAGGCTCTCTAGCTGAGGTGCCGGAGTTCAGTAGTTGTGGCCCGGGGGCTCAGTTGGGATCTTAGTGGGATCTTAGTTCCCTGACCAGGGATCAAACCCTCATCCCCTGAATTGTAAGGTGGACTCTTTACCACTGGACCACTAGGGAAGTCCCCCAATTTTTTTTCCCACTATTTATATATTTGGCTGTGCCGGGTTTTAGTTGTGGCATCAGGGATCTAGTTCCCTGACCAGGGATCCAACCCAGGCCCCCTGCACTGGGAGTGCAGGGTCTTAACCACTGGACTGCCAGGGAAGTCCCTGGTAGATCCAATTTTGATGGGCTAGTGCAGCAATTTTTATTTCTCTCTTTAGTTTCTTAATTTTCTATGATGAATATGCTAATTTTAAACATTTATTTATTTATTTAGGCTGTGCCAAGTCTCAGTTGTGGCATGAGGGATCTTTCGTTGCGGCATGCATGTGGGATCAAGTTCCCTGACCAAGGGATCCAACCCAGGCCCCCTGCATTGGGAGCGCGGAGTCTCACCCACTGGACCACCAAGGAAATCCCATGAATGTGCTAATTTTAAGCAAGTATTTTTGTAACAATAAGAAAAAGCTAGAGATTGCCTCTTTCTTTCCTTCCTTCCTTCCTCCCTCCCTCCCTCCTTTCTTTCTTTCTCTCTTTCTCTCTTTTCTCTTTCTCTCTCTCTTTTCTTCCTTCCTTCCTTTCTCTCTTTTAAAAATTTTCTGAAGAATAATTCTTACCCGAAGCGGCCCCCTGGTGGCGAGTCAGAGAGCAGCTCACGCGCGTTCCTTTCCGCTGTCCCAGGCTCCCGGGAGGGAAGGAAAGTGCCCCTGGCTGCTGAGCGCCCCCTGTGCGCGACTCCTGAGGGCCGAAGGGCCCCCCAGAAGTGGCCTCGAGGTCTTGTCCTAGAAGATGAAGGATTCAAAGGAGGAGGCAAAGGGAGATGTGGAGTTGATGAGTAGCAACTTTCCTCTTACTCCTCCTCCCCGCCCCCCACTTCCTCCTCCTTTCAGGCCATCTCTTTTGCTTACCAGCAATTCATCCGTTTATCAATGAACTGAGCACCTACTGTGTGCCAGGCCCCTTTTTAAGCACCAGGGACAAAGGCCTTGCCCTAATGGAGCTGGCACAATGGCTGTGTGAGAGAGCCACAGTAAACAAAGAAAATATATAGCATGTTACATGGTGATAAGTACTAAAAAGAAAAATGAATCGAAGAAGGGAGATACAGAATGGGGGGATGTTGGCAATTTTAACTAGAGTGGTCAGGAACCGTCTCACTGGGTGTGTGAGTAGTGAAGTGAAGGAGGTGAAGAGGTCAGTCAGGCACATATCAGGGGGAAGGGCATTCTAGGAGGAGGGAATAGCCAGTGCAAAGGCCCTGAGGTTCCTGAGGCAGGAATGTTCCTGATGAGTTTGAGGAACACTAAGAAGTTCGGGTTGGCGGTGGGGGGCTGGGGGCGGAATCAAACAGAGAAAAAAATATGCAAATGTGGCAACAGGTTAGCATTTGGGGAATTGGGGTAAGGAAGACACACACACACATCTAGGTGTGTAGAGAGAGAGAGAGAGGTATAGATATAGATACACATTTTTTTTCTGAACCTTTTTTGAGCCGGTTACAGACATGACTCTTTCTTATTCCTAAATACTTCCATTTATATTTCCTGAGAAAAAGGGCCTTCTCCTACGGAGGGTTCCTCTACCTTATTGACACCGAGGCTGGATAATTCTCTGCTGTGGAGGGCTGTCCTACACTGTAGGAGTTTTAGCCTCCCTGGCCTCCGCCCACTAGGTGTCAGTAGCACACACACCCCGGCTGTGACGGCCAAAAATGTCTTCAGACATTACGTAACGTCCCCTGGATGACAGTGCCCCTCCCCCCTCCCCAGTGGAGAACCATTGCTTATATAACTACAGTATAATGATCACAATCAGGAAATTTAATACTGATCTACTAATCTTGCTACCTGAACTACAGATATTCAAATGTTATCAAAGGTCGAATAATGTCTTTCTTAGTAATTTTTATTTTCTGGTCTCTGGTCCAATCCAGGATCACGCATTGCAGACAGATGTCATGCCTGGAATGTCCTTTCTCCTTTCCTTGTCTTTCATGACATTGACTTTTTAAAAAATTTTATTGAAGTATAGTTGATTTACAATGTTATGTTAATTTCTGCTGCACGGTAAAGTGATTCAGTTTATATATATATATATATATATATATATATATATATATATATATATATATATATTCTTTTCCATTGTGGTTTATCACAGAATATTGAATATAGTTCCCTGTGCTATACAGTAGGACCTTGTTATCCATCCTGTATAAAATAGTTTGCATCTGCTAATCCCAAACTCCCAATCCTTCCTTCCCCCACCTCCCTCCCCCTTGGCAACCACAAGTCTGTTCTCTATGTCTGTGAGTCTGTTTCTGTTTCGTAGATAGGTTCGTTTGTGTGGTATTTTAGATTCCACATATAAGTGATATAATATGGTACTTGTCTTTCCCTTTGTGACTTACTATGCTTAGTATGGTAAACTCTAGGTCCATCCATGTTGTTGCAAATGGCATTATTTAATTATTTTTTATGGCTGAGTAGTATTCCATTGTATTTATATATACCACATCTTCTTTATCCATTCATCTGTTGATGGACACTTAGGTTGTTTCCATGTCTTGGCTATTGTAAATAGTGCTGCTATGAACATTGTGGTGAATGTATCTTTTTGAAGTAGAGTTTTGTCTGGATATATGCCCACTAGTGGGATTGCTGGATCATATGGTAGCTCTATTTTTAGTTTTTTTGAGGATCCTCCATACTGTTCTCCATAGTGGCTGTATCAATTTACATTCCCACCAACAGTGTAGGAGGGTTCCCTTTTCTCCACACCCTCTCCAGCATTTGTTATTTGTAGACTTTTTGACATTGACATTTTTGAAGGTCATAGGCCAGTCGTTTTGTAGAACGTCCCTGTCTGGGACATTGCATTTGTCTAATTTTCCTCATGATTAGATTCAGGTTAAGCATCTTTGGAAGAAATACCACAGAAGTGATGGTGCGTCCTTCTCTATGCAGTATATTAGGATTTGATTTGTCCATTTGCCCCATTCCTGGTCATTTTAACTATGATCACTTGATGAAGGCATTATCTGTCTGTTTCTCCTCTGTGAAGTGACAACTTTTTCCTGTCATGAATGTGTATTTTATGGGCGGTTACACTGAAACTACACAAATATCCTGTTTCCTCATGAAACTTTCACTGACTATCTCATCCATTGAGGATTCTGGCCTGAATCAATTGTCCTGATTTTAATAATTGTTTTTTTATATCTATTTTATTTGTTTATTTATTTGGTTGTGCCAGGTCTTAGTTGAGGCAGGCGGGCTCCTTAGTTGTGGCATGCAAACTCTTTGTTGCAGCATGCACATGGCATCTAGTTCCCTGACCAGGGATCGAACCCAGGTCCCCTACATTGGGAGAGCAGAGTCGTAACCTCTGCGCCACCAGGGAAGTCCCTTAATAGCTGTTTGAAATAAATACTGAACAGGCTGAAAAGGTTGCTTCTAACATACTGGGAAGAGTAACAATGAAATGCACATCCATGTAAATTTCAACCAGGCTCAGAAAGGGATACATCGGCATATGTGAAACCCCAACACGTTCCTGCCTGGGGATAAATATGAATTGTTCAAAGCTGGGGACGGGCGTGGGGGGCAGGAGGGCAGCAGGGAGGCCTGGGATGGTGGGGTCTTTGAGTAACTAGATGGGGAGACAGGGATAAATTCCAGAACTACTCAGGTGGTGAAACTAATAGGATGTGGACGGACCGGTTAGATTTTGAGCCTGGGGAGGAGGGTGGAGGGCGAAGCGGGGGACTGGTCAGAAGGAGATGCTGCCCTCTGAGACCCTCAACTGGGGCTGATGAGCCCTCAGGGCTGGGGATGTGAGTGTTGAGGGGCAGACACAGACTCTCTGGGACAGCTGGGCATTCCAGACCAGGGCGGGGGCTGCTCCGGCGTTTCCAATAGGCCCTTGAACTGGCGAAGGAGCTGAAGGCGGCTCCCAAGAGGCTCACGTGCGTCCTGGAGTGGCCAGGAGACTAGCTCTCCTCTCCTCTGGCTCAAGCCTCAGCCTGAGATAGGGTGGAACAGAGAAGGGTCACGTGTTCTACCATCAATGCTTTTAGGAATCTGGAGGAAAGAAAAAGGTTATTTAAGAGATCTAATCCTCTTTTGAGACCCAGAACTCATTGTTCAGTATGAGTTTTGATACAGATAAGAAGGAACATGATACCTAAAACAGATTCAAGTGATGGGGGTGTATTGATTAACATAAAGATTGCTTCCGGCACTATAGAGTTGATAATTTGAAAGCTTAAGATATGAGGGAAATTATCAGATACATTGATTTAGTGCTCTATTTTTAATATTGACATGAAACAAAGATGGCTTTTTAAAAAGCCATTTTGTTTATTTTTTTGGCTGCATCAGGTCTTAGTTGCGGCTCCCAGGGTCTTCATTGAGGCGTGCAGGAACTTTCGTTGCGGCAAAGGGCTCTTTTTGTTGTGGCACGTGGGCTTCTCTCTGGTTGTGGCGCATGGGCTTCTTCTCTAGTTGTGGTGAGCTGGCCCCAGGGCTCTGTAATTTGCACTCAGGCTCTCTCGTTGAGGTGCGCGAGCTCGGTAGTTGTGGCCTGGAGGCTTAGTTGCCCCGTGGCATGTGGGATCTTAGTTCCCTGACCAGGGATCGAACTGGAGTCCCTGCATTATAAGGTGGATTCTTTACCACTGGACCACCAGGGAAGTCCCTGAGATGGCTTTTTCTTTAAGGCTTTTACCTTGAGAACACAGTGTCTGGACTTTAAAAAGTTATTGGCATATCCCAACGATCTGTACTGTTCTAGGGTGTGATAGCTTAGGAGTGAGTATAATTTGAACATAATGCATTTTTAGAGAGTGTCAAATTCAGAACCAGACAGAACCATCTCCTGACCGTAACCGTGGTCCTAAAGTAACTTGCTTGAGGAAATTGGATCCCAAAGATTACAGGTGGGGAATTTTGAAGTGTGTCCGTATTCCACTGGAGATCAAAGAAGCCCAACTAAAAGAATTGTGGACCAACTGACATGACAACTGTGAACTGAGCAAAACTTCTTTTTGAAAGGGCTGTCTTATCTTGAAGATTATGACCTTGGAGGCACTAAGGTGATTGGCAGTGGAAAGAATCAGAACATGAGAAATTCCTTAAAAATTTATTGACAAATAATTTTGCCTATGTTACACATTAAAAAAAAAAAACAACCTTTACACTTTGTGCAAAAAAAAAAAAAAAAAAAAAAAAAAAAAAGGGGCTTCCCTGGTGGCGCAGTGGTTAAGAATCCACCTGCCAATGCAGGGGACACGGGTTCGAGCCCTGGTCTGGGAAGATCCCACATGCCGCGGAGCAACTAGGCCCGTGAGCCACAATTACTGAGCCTGCGCGTCTGGAGCCTGTGCTCCACAACAAGAGAGGCCGCGGCAGTGAGAGGCCCGCGCACCGCGATGAAGAGTGGCCCCCACTTGCCACAACTAGAGAAAGCCCTCGCACAGAAACGAAGACCCAACACAGCCAAAAATAAATAAATAAATAATTAAAAAAAAAATTTAAAAAAAGAGAGAGAGAGATCAAAGATAATTGCATCTTTCCCCTTCACCCACCCAATCAAAGTGCCTTCTCCCTGTTACATACTTCCACGCTAGCTGGAGAGGCTGGGACATTCTTCCAACACTGCTCAGATATCCTTGGTCCACATGGAGTCCAAATTCACCTTTCGTTCCTTTCATTCAGCAATCAAGTATTTATAGAGCACCTTCTGTGTGCCAAGCATTGTTTGAGGCTCTGGGGACCAGGCAGTGTAGAAGACAGACAGAAAAGTTCTTGCTCATATGGGGCTGACATTCCAGTGAGGAACAGATAGACATGTATAAGAAGGTTTTAAGTGCTAGGGAAAAAGATCAGTGCAGGCCAAAGAGGTGTCTTGAGTGGAGAAAGCGTGGGAAGGCGGCCAGGGGAGCCCCACTGTGACATTTGAACAGAGATCAAAAGAGGTGAGGCAGAAGCTGTGTGGACATCTATGGGAAGAGCATTCCAGGAAGATGGAGCAGCAGGTGCAAAGGCCCTGAGGCAGAACTGTTCCTAGTGGAGCAGAAGGAGTGTGCAGGAGAGTGAGTGGGAGGAGAGAGGAAGTCAAGAGGTGACAGAAGCGGGTCATGCAGGTCATTGTGGGCCACTCTAAGGATTTTAGTTCTTACATTCTGTGAGATGGGAGCCATGAGAGGGTTTGTGCAGAGGAGGGATAATGCCTTTGCCCCCAAACTTGTCCCTCCGTCTTTCTACCTGGTTATAGTTCCACCCAGGCTGAAGCCCTGTCTTTCTCACCTCCCAAGTCTCACCTCTATCTGGCTCCCCTTCCACCTCCAGCTCCATCTCTCTCTCTCACATCCCCATTTTTATCTCATTCAGTGTTTCTAGGAAAGATAGGACACAACAAATGAACACAAATACACAATACCAATAGAATTCCAATATGGTGAAAGCAGCCAATTAGGAAAAGATAAGAAACAGAGCTTCTATCTACAAAAGCAGCCATCTTTGGTACTTCCCTGGTGGTCCAGTAGGTAAGACTCCACACTCCCAATGCAGGGGGCCTGGGTTCGATCCCTGGTTGGGGAACTAGGTCCCACATGCATACTGCAACTAAGATTCTGCATGCCACAGCTAAGGATTCCATGTGCCGCAACTAAGACTCAGCACAGCCTAAATAAATAAATAAATAAATATTAAAAAGAAAAAAAGCAGCCATCTTTCTCCCCCAAAGAGAATAACCTTGAGGAGGAGGGTGTGGTCTGTTTCAAGAAAACTCTAAAACTTTACTAGGAGGTTAAAATAAGACTTGGATTAATTAACAGATGTGTCATGTTTATGGATGAAATGACTGAATCTTATAATGTCAATTATATCTAAATTTATATACAGGTTTTGTTTTGTTTTTTGGTTGCATTGGGTTTTAGCTGCAGCACGTGTTGAGGCATGTGGGCTTCTCTCTAGTTGTGGCGTGCGAGCTTTGTCTCTCTAGTTGTGGTGCGCAGGCTTCAGAGCACGTGGGCTCTGTATTTTGTGACAGGCGGACTCTCTCATTGAGGCGTGGGAGCTCAGTAGATGAGGTGCGCGGGCTTGCCCCTCGGCTGTGTGATCTTAGTTCCCCAACCAGGGATCGAACCCGCGTCCCCTGTATTGGAAGGCGGATTCTTAACCACTGGACCACCAGGGAAGTCCCTCTCATCAGGCTTTTGAGAGCAATGCTTTATGCAAGAAGAAAATGGAGTGACATGTTTAAAGATATTCTAGAAAAGAAAATGGGAGCCAAGGATTTTATATCCAGCAAAATTGACTTTCACATATAAAGGATATAGACTGTTATCAACATGTGAGAGCTAAGGGAAGATGGTTTCCATGAGGTCTTGAGGATTCCATTTCAGATAAACAAATGTCTAGAAAGACATGTGTTTATGACTGCAAAGAGTGTGAAACATAACATTACTTGTAAACCTAAGACTGAAGGGCACTAAACAAGGAAGGGTGATGTATGTAATGGATAAATGTTCTCTCAGTGTAGATGCAGTACAAATATATCTATATGATGGCAAAAGGGGAGAGTATATGCAAGAGATACTTTAAAACAGTTTTAGTAACATATTGATGGTAGTATTCGCATTGTTTCTTTGAGACCGCTGTGTGAGCAGTGTTCATTAAAGCGAATGAATGATTCTGAGACATTCTAATTCTGTTTTCATCTGTGTTCTTAAGAACCAGGATTTTTATGGAAGAAAGAAGAAACAGATAGCATTAGTATCCTATTGCTGCTGTAACAAATTACCACAAATTTAGTGGCTCAAAACATTAATTGATTATCTTACAGTCCTGGAGTTCAAAAGTCCAACATGGGTCTCACCAGGCTAAAAATCCAGGTGTCCTCAGGGTTGCATTCCTTCTGGAGTCTCTTGGGGAGAGTCCATATCCCTGACTTTTCCAGCTTCTAGAGGCCACCTGCAATCCTCAGCTGGTGGCCCCCCTTCCAGCAATCACAACACTCTCACCTCTGCTTCTGTCTTCACATCTCCTTCTCTGACTCTGACCCTCCTGCCAACACTTATAAGGACTTTTACGATGACATTGGGCCCACTGGATAATCCAGGACAATCTCCCCATCTCAAGATCCTTAACATAATCACATCTGCAAGTCCCTTTTGCCATGTAAGGTACCATTTTCATAGGTGGCAGAGATTAGTATATGGACATCCTTGGGGGGATGTTATTCTACCAACCAGAAAGAGGTTGAGTAAAAATCTTGCAGTCCTGAAATTGAACTGGAAATATGAGAATGAATTCATAAAGTATTGTATATAATAGAATATGGACATATATATCATATGTATATGCATAAATGTACATTATAATATATTACATATATATTATAATATATTATATACAGATTATATTACGATATATAATTATGTGTTATATTATAGGACAATATATTATATGTTCTCTCTATATTATATATATATAGATATTATATTATATATATTTTCCCCTCCTTTTAGCTCTTTTGACCAAGAAAGACACATGGCCAACCCAATAGCAAATGAGCATTTCTAACACCCAAATGAATATAATTTCCCACCAAAGAAAGCCCCCAGAGTTTCTGGCTGATGCCAGGTCTGGGACAGGAAATGCCCAAGATGTGCCTGGAACATCTGGTCATAGGAGACAGCAAGAAAACTATCAGAGTTGCTTCAAAAAGTTCCAACCAGTAGAAGCTGCCACTGGCCAGGTGGGCCCACCAGTGAGGATAATGGATTGGAGCACAATGTATTTAAATCCATAAGCTCATAACTACTTAAAGAAAGAGCCAGCCTATAATTATTAGAGAAATGCAAATCAAAACTACAATGAGGTGTCACCTCACACTGGTCAGAATGGCCATCATCAAAAAGTCTACAAATAGGGTTTCCCTGGTGGCTCAGTGGTTAAGAATCCGCCTGCCAATGCAGGGGGCACGGCGTTGATCCCTGGTTCAGGAAGATCCCACATGCCGCGGAGCAACCCTGCGCCACAGTTACTGAGCCTGGGCTCTAGAGCCTGAGAATCACAACTACTGAAGCCCTTGCGCCTACAGCCCGTGCTCGGCAACAAGAGAAGCCACCGCCCACCACAACGAAGAGTAGCCCCCCGCTCACCGCAACTAGAGAAAGCCTGCGCACAGCAATGAAGACAAAATGCAGCCAAAAAAAAAAAAGTCTACAAATAATAAACTCTGGAGAGGGCGTGGAGAAAAGGGAACCCTCCTACACTGCTGGTGGGAATGTAAATTGGTGCAGCCGCTATGGAGAACAGTATGGAGGTTCCTAAAAAAACTAAAATAGGTTTATCATGTGATCCAGCACTCTTGGGAATATATCTGGAAAAGACGAATACTCTAATTCAAAAAAGATACATGTGGGACTTCCCTGGTGGTCCAGTGGTTAAGAATCCGTCTTGCAATGCAGGGGACACCAATTCGATCCCTGGTGGGGAACTAAGATCCCATCTGCCGTGGGGCAACTAAGCCCGCATGCCACAACAACAGAGCCTGCACACCACAACTACTGAGTCTGCGCACCACAAGGAAAGATCCCACATGCCACAACTAAGACCCAATGAAGCCAAAAAATAAAAAATAAATAAATATTAAAAGGAAAACCCAAAAGATACATGCACCTCAATGTTCATAGCAGTAGTATTTACAGTAACCAAGACATGGAAGCAAACTAAGTGTCCATCAACAGATGAATGGATAAAGATGTGGTACATATATGCAATGGAATATTACTCAGCCCATAAAAAGAATGATATATTGCCATTTGCAGCAACACGGATGGACCTAGAGATTATCATACTAAGTGAAATAAATTAGACAGAGAAATACAAATATCATATGATATCACATATGTGGAATCTAAAAAATAATACAAATGAACTTATTTACAAAACAGAAACAGACTCACAGACATAGAAAACAGACTTTTGGTTACCAAGGGAAAGGGGGGAGTAAATTAGGAGTTTGAGGTTAACAGACACACACTGCTATACATAAGATAGATAAACAACAAGGACTTACTGTATAGCACAGGGAACTGTATTCAGTGTCTTGTAAAAACCTGTAATGAAAAAGAATCTGGGGAATTCCCTGCTGGTCCAGTTGTTAGGACTCTGCGCTTTCACTGCCGAGGATGTGGGTTCAATCCCTGGTAGGGGAACTAAGGTCCCACAAGCCTTGCAGCGTGGTAAAAAAAAAAAAAACTGAGGGGCTTCCCTGGTGGCACAGTGGTTGAGAGTCTGCCTGCTAATGCAGGGGACATGGGTTCGAGCCCTGGTCTGGGAAGATCCCACATGCCGCGGAGCAACTAGGCCCGTGAGCCACAACTACTGAGCCTGTGCGTCTGGAGCCTGTGCTCCGCAACAAGAGAGGCCACGATAGTGAGAGGCCAGCGCACCGCGATGAAGAGTGGCCCCCGCTTGCCACAACTAGAGGAAGCCCTCGCGCAGAAACGAAGACCCAACACAGCCAAATAAACAAATAAATAATAATTAAAGGTGCTAATAATTAAAAAAAAAAACTGAGAAAGAATATATATATATACTCTTCGTTGTAGTGCGTGTGGGTTTCTCATTTCGGTGGCTTGGCTTCTCTTGTTGCGGAGCACCGGCTCTAGGTGCCTGGGCTTCAGTAGTTGTGGCTCGCCGGCTCTAGAGCGCAGGCTCAGTAGGTGTGGCGCTCAAGCTTAGTTGCTGCGTGGCATGTGGGATCTTCTAGGACCAGGGATCGAACCCGTGTCCCCTGCACTGGCAGGCGGATTCTTAACTACTGCGCCACCAGGGAAGTCCCAAGAATATATATATATCTGAATCACTTTGCTGTCCACCAGAAGCTAACACAATATTGTAAATCAACTATGCTTCAATCAAAAAAGAAAATAGAAAAAAAGAAAAAAAGAACCAGCCTAATTTATCACTTTCAGAGGATTATGGGGAATTAATTCACTATTTAGGTAAGTGGTCTCTAAAGGGAAAGAATCAAGCACTCCTACATGAACGTGCCACTAGGTAACCAAATGGAACATAAGGGGAAACATCTGCAAGGGAAGAATTTTAGCTAATAAAATTAGCTAAAATTCGAGGAGGAGGACATCGCTATTTTGCATTCACCACCAAGTTAGTTCTCAATGGCTGCTGGCCTCATGCAAGGAGAGACAAAGAGTGCGAGCCTGATGGTGAAGGGACGAACGGCACCCACAATCGGGCCAAAGGCATCAAACCCTAGTCTAATCCCAGTTCTGGAAACAACTGCAAATTTGCCTGGAAGATGAAGGACAGAGAACCATGCCAGCGTGCACCACGAGGATGGGATCAGCACCACCCAGACCGTGGGAAACAGCCTGAGTTGTGCAATCAATTTATTGCAAGGCAGGGAAGGGATGGAGGGGAACCCATGAATTAAGAGACTTAAAAGATATATTATTATTATTTTTTTGCATGTGCAAGACTAAACCACAGTGTCTAGAGATTCAAACTTCCATGATAAACTATTCAGAAATGCCAAGCAGTGATTATCACACAAGTCACAACAGTGGTTACTTTGCGGAGCGAGGAGGCACTGTGATTGGGATGCAGCCTGTTGGAGGGGCTTCTGGGGTCGCTGGTGACATGCTCTTTGTTGACCTGGGTGGGGGTTAAAATGATGTTTGCCTTCCAGCTGAGTTTCTCACACTCAGCGCTATCAACATTCAGGCCAGATGATTCTTGGTTGTGGGAGAATACCCCGTACATTGCGGGACGTTTAGCAGCATCCCTGGTCCCCACCCACTAGAGACCAAGGACAGCCCTTCCCCCGACTCCATCCTGACAATCAACAATGTCTCCAGTTATTGCTGAATGTCTCCCAAGGGACAAAATCGCCCCTGGTTGAGAACTGCCCCTCAGGAACTCCTTAAGTTATACATTTATTTTTATGTGGTTTCTTGGATCTAGCTCTGTGTGTGTGTGCATTTTTAAATTTTTTTAATTTAATTTTTATTTCGTATTAGAGTATAGTCGATTTACAATGTTGTGTTAGTTTCAGGTATACAGGAAAGTGATTCAGTTATACATATACACACATCCATTCTTTTTCAGATTCTTTTCCCATATAGTTTATTACAGAATATTGAGTAGCATTCCCTGTGCTATACAGGGTAGGTCCTTGTTGATTATCTATTTCATACATAGTAGTGTGTATATGTTAATCCCAAACTCCTAGTTTATCCCTTCCCCCCCACCTTTCCCATTTGGTAACCATAAGTTTGTTTTTGAAGACTGTGAGTCTGTTTCTGTTTTTGTTGTTGTTTTAATATTTATTTATTTATTTGGCTGAGCCTGGTCTTTAGTTGTGGCACACAGAATCTTCGTTGACGCGTGCAGGATCTTCACTGAGGCCTGTGGGATTTTTTTTTTTTTTTAATTGCGGCATGTGGGAACTTTTAGTTGTGGCGTGTGGGATCTAGTTCCCTGACTAGGGATCAAACCCAGGCCCCCTGCATTGGGAGCGTGGAGTCTTGACTGCTGGACCATCAGGGAAGTCCCTGTTTCTGTTTTGTAATGCATTTTATTTTATTTAAAAAAAATTTTTTAATTCCATTGTAGTTTTTATGGGGGAAACTTGACAGGATTCTACAGTTTATCTGGAAGAAAAAAAAAAGACAATGAAAATAGCCCAGGAATTTTGCAAAAAGTGGAGTATCAGATATTAAAATATATTCTAAAGCTACTGTAGTTAAAACAGAGCGGCACTGGGACAAATAGAGAGATGAATCCTGGAATAAAGTAACCTGCCTCCAATGGGCCCCATTTTATCAGATAAAGTCTGAGCTGCTTCAGACACACCCTTCTGCCTGTCCCTCCAGCTCCCCTCCCACCAACATCATGACTTAGTCAAAGTTCACCATATCTTCCTTTGCATGTGCATTTTCTTCTGTCTGGAGTACCTTTCCTTAAGTGTCATCCCTACAGGCTGTCTCCCCACATCCTCTATGACAATGATGTGTCCCCTTTTCTCTTCCCATAGACTCCAGCTCCCATCCCTGTTACCCCCTTACCATAAACCATAGCTTGAAAATCTGTCTCCTCCTCTCAGCTTTGAGGCCCAGGATGGCAGGGATTATGTTCCCCTCAAGGACCTGCACAGTGCCTGGAACACCGTAGGTGCTCAATAAATGCTAAATTAATAGGGGAAAAATCTGTAGACTCACTTTCGATCATAATATTTTCCAAATGGGTTAAAGAGTTCAATGTAATTTCAAATCATTCTTTAAACAAACATTTTTAAAAAATTTTATTGAGGTAGGACTTCCCTGGTGGCACAGTGGTTAAGAATCCGCCTGCCAATGCAGGGGACACGGGTTCGAGCCCTGGTCCTGGAAGATCCCACATGCCACGGAGCAACAAAGCCCGTGCGCCACAACTACTGAGCCTGCGCTCTAGAGCCCGCGTGCCGCAACTACTAAAGCCCGCACGCCTAGAGCCCGTGCTCCGCAACAAGAGAAGCCACCGCAATGAGAAGCCGGCGCACCGCAATGAAGAGTAGCCCCCGCTCGCCGCAACTAGAGAAAGCTTGCGTGCAGCAACAAAGACCCAACACAGCCAAAAATAAATAAATAAATTTATTAAAAAAAAGTTATTGAGGTATAGTTGATTTACAATGTTGTGTTAATTTCTGCTGCACGGCAAAGTGATTCAGTTATACATATATATATATATATATATATATATATATTCTTTTTCCTATTCTTTTCCATTATGGTTTATCACAGGATATTGAAATAGTTCCCTGTGCTATATAGTACGACCTTGTTGTTTACCCATTCTATATATAATAGTTTGCATCTGCTAATCCCAAACTCCCAATCCTTCCCTCCCCCACCCCTCCTCCCACTTGGCAACCACAAGTCTGTTCTCTATATCTGTGAGTCTGTTTCTTCAACAAACATTTATTAAGTACCTACTGTGTGCTCGGGGCACTGGATGAAACAGGGGCCAAAATCAATCAGTTCCCTGTCCTTATGGGGAGACAGATGGCAAACAAGGAAACAAATAAATAATAGATTTTTTTCAGATATTGAAAGTATATAGCTATTAGATTCATAAAACAGAGTGACTGGAAAGATAGTGACTGGAGAAGGTCCACGTTAGGCCTTTAGGGGACTGGAACACACAGGTTGAGCCCCCAAAGGCAGGAGAAGGTGGCCAAGTGAACAGGTGCAGGGAAGAACAGTTCAGGAAGATTTGAGTAGCATGCGCAAAGGCGCTGCGGTGGGAAAGATCCAGGGTCCAGGTCCCTCACCCAGACACTGGGACAGGAGCGTCAGTCCTTCCAGCTTCCACCCAAGGTATCTTCCAAATACACAAATCCCACCGGGTAAACTGTCCGGCTTAGAGTGTTCCCGAGGCTCCCTGTCCCCTGTGGATCATATCCAAGCTCTTTAGCCCTGAGCTGGGCACCACTCGGCCTCTGCGCTCCCCACTACGGACCCGAACGCCCTCACGGGCAGTCACTCCAGGCCCCACCCCAAGCCACTCCCCACACTCTCAGCGCCGGGACAATGCGGTCCATCCCGCCTCACCATTGGACAGTTTCGGAGAGCATGGAACGCTGGTTGGCTGACGTGGCCGTCAGTTAGAGTCAAGGCCTTGATAACCGGTCCCCGAGCTTCGAGGGGGCGGGCTCGGGTGCGGGCGCGGCTGCGGCTGCGGCTTCAGGTAAAGCGCCAGCTTTCGGGGAACCGATGGGGTCCTGGGGGGATCAGGGTACGCAGCGGGAAGGGGCGCTGCGCTTCTAGCCCCTTTGCGGGCTCAGCGCGCTGCGACGGGGCGGGCGCTGTGTCCTCTGGCTGGGACCCCTCCCACACTGGGAGTCCCGGGTGGGCGGCGAGCAGAGTCGGGGGGCTCTGGATTCTTGAGGTCTCCCACTTCCCGCCCTTCAGGAGCTAAGTGGGGGGTTTTGTTCGCCCCCTGGCACCGCAACCGACTTCGGGATGCTTTCACAGAGTCCCTCCTGGACAGCTTGGGGACCCGGGTCCATCCCCTCGCTCTGGACCTGAGTGTGTGTGCGTGTGTGTGTGTGTGTGTGGCGGGGGGCGATTCGGAAACGGTGTTGGGGGGAGGGACGGATGGCCCCCGGGCCGGCAGACAATGGACAACGGATGGAACCGCCCGGCGGCGTTTCCTGTAGGAAACTGCTCTGTCTCCGTGAGGCCGTCCTGAGGGGACGGGGGGGGGGGGGTGCTGACCTCAGTACCTCCCCCTCCCCCCATCATCAGCCTCCACTCCCACTTCAGGGGTCTGAGAGTCCCGCCCCAAAGTTAGGGGGTGCCACCACCCAGAGCCTCAGTCCGGGAAGACGCCCCCTCCCCAAGACCGGGATCTGCACTGTCCGCCTCATACCCCACCCCTCAGGTTTTGTGAGCACAGCTCGGAGTCCCAAAATAGTCCCTGGGGCGGGAGTGGGGGCGTGTGGCGTGGGCTCTGACGGCCTAATAAGGGGGTCTCAGGCAGAGGATCCGGATCTAACCTTGCCAGCTTGGGCAGGGAGCGGAGGAGAGGGGAAGGCAGTTGCATGCCTCCACTCCGATGAGGCTGCAGCCCCTGGAGCCGCCACGGTTTGGGCCTGCTCTTCCCATCGGGGACACACGCAGGGGACAGGCGGGAGTGCAGGCTGGGAGGGCCGACCCCCTCTGGCTCTTTGCCCCTCCTGCGGAGGGGAGGGCTGTTTATAGAAGGCCGTCAAGTGGAGGGGTCAATGCAGAAACACTGGCAAAGCTGCTGGGTTCAAATCCTGCTTCTGCCCATGTACGACTTTGGCTGGGTCACTTAATCACTGTGTCTCAGTTTCTCCATCTGCACAATGCGGGAAAGAATAACCTACCTCAAAGGGTTTACCTAGGATTTTTGTTTAAGTTAACACCCATAAATTGCTTAGAATAGAGGCTAGCCCGTAGTAAATGGCAAAAGTCATTGGCATATTTTTATTTACCATTCTTGGGGCATCCACACATTTTTCAGGTCAGTCTCTGGGTCTGGCTGCTCCAGCTGGTTTGGGTCTTAGGAATGGCTCACAGCTGTTTTTTTGAATTCCCAGGGTCTCAGATTTGGGTGTAACCAGGTCCCTGGAGGGGGGGGGGGGGCGCTGACTCCACGGAGTCACACGGCCAGCTGTGTGTGAGGCAAGCCCAGACCCCTAAGCCCCAGCCCAGGTTTTTTCCATGACCCAGCTCTTCCCTGACAGTTTCCTGAAAACAAGTCCTGAGAGGCACTGGCTGTCCTCCGTATTGCCCTGCTGGCCGGCCCCTTACAGCCAGTGTGAGGGGACGGGAAACAGCTGCTTCAGGACTGGAAGTTCCCCGTCACTCTCCCTCCTTGGGGTGGGTTGGGGGAGGTGTCAGGGACCCAGGCTGGACAGAGATGGTGAGTGGGAGGGTTCCCCCAGCTGTGGAGTAGAATGAGTCAGGTAGACCAATGGGTGCTCAGTTGCTGGTGGGTATTAGGCACGCAGGTGGTCATCAGGAGTGCAAGAGACCAGAAGGGGTGACTGGGAAGGTTGCCAGGTGGTTAGCACAGATGGGCAGTAGGTCAGGAAGAGTACAGATCGGGTCTGGCAGGCACCTGCTGGTGGAGGGCTGGGCGGACAAGAGGTCCCCCGCAGAAGATGAAAGCCCAGTCTGAGGGCATTTCCCATAGGCAATTGACTTAACTGCTTTATGCCCTCATTTCCCCCATCTGGAAAAAGGGGGAAACATCCTACCTTGCAGGATTATACTTGTGGGGGGGGGTTACATTTAATCAGGCCAGGCATAGAGTAGGCACTTGATACAAGGTGCTTTCCCTTCCCTGAGGGTTTTTCATGTGAGCTCTTCAAAGCCCCATCTTTCCTGCCCTATGCTCTCTGAATCAAATTTCTGGACTCAATATTTGTCCTTGTTAAATATCACATTATTAGATGTGGCCCAATCTCCCCAGTTTCTTAGAGCCTCCATCACATCTCCTGAAGTGTCTCTATCCCTTTAGCTCTAAGCATAGCCACAGCTCTGGGTTTTTTGTTTGTTTGTTTGTTTTTGTAGTTTTGTTTTCTTCTTTTTGGCCTCAACACATGGCACGGCTTGTGGGATCTTAGTTCCCTGACCAGGGATTGAACCCGGGCCCTCAGCGGTGAAAGCACCGAATCCTAACCACTGGACGACCAGGGAATTCCCTAGCCACAGCTCTGACAACCCGGGTGCTTGTGGTTCCACTACAATCTCTTACAAGCCAAGGGCAGAGCCCTGTGGCACTCCAGTAGAGACATCCCAGGAAGACTGGTATCGATTGATTTGCATCCTTGGTGCATCTGGCCCACAACTCTCCATCATTCCTAAAGGATCTCACAAGTGACCCTGGTATAAATTCAGATGTACATGAGCCCTCGAAGGGCTTCCAACCCTCGCCTTCCTCTTCTGAATGTTCACACTCCACCCCTTTGAGCATCAGTTTCTAATTTTCCCCAGGGACGGAAGAAAACTCAGCAGGTCTGGAATGCACCTCACCCTGCCCCCACCCCAGCTGCTCTTGTTCTCTTGACCATCATCCTCTTTTTTTTTTGCCACGCCATGTGGCATGCAGGATCCTAGTTCCCCAACCAGGGATCGAACCCTTGCCCTTGCCGTGGAAGCACGGATTCCTAACCACTGGACTACCAGGGAATTCCCCTCTCTTCTCCTTTTGATGCCCTTCCTGCCTCCTCCTGCCCAGCAGGCGGAGGCCTGGCATGTGAGAGTCCCCACAGTCATTCATTCCAAACTTTCTTTTTTCTTTTTTATAAATTTACTTATTTAATTTATTTATCTTTGGCTGCGTTGGATCTTCATTGCTGCACGCGGGCTCTCTCTAGTTGCGGTGAGCGGGGGCTACTCTTCGTTGCGGTTCGCGGGCTTCTCATTGCGGTGGCTTCTCTTGTTTCAGAGCATGGGCTCTAGGCGCACAGGCTTCAGTAGTTGTGGCACGAGGGCTCAGTAGTTGTGGCTCACGGGCTCTAGAGCACAGGCTCAGTAGCTGTGGTGCACGGGCTTAATTGCTTCGTGGCATGAGGGATCTTCCTGGACCAGGGCTCGAACCTGTGTCCCCTGCATTGGCAGGTGGATTCTTAACCACTGCGCCACCAGGGAAGTTCCCATTCCAAACTTTCAAGGCCACTTGAGGGAGGAGGGAGGAGGGAGGAGAGGGCCTCTGTGTGTGTGGGGTGTTGGGGTGGTGGTGGAGAGGACCTCTTGGGTCTGTTTACTCACTCAGAGTCCGGACTGACCCCAGAGGCACAGCCAGAGGGACAGGGCCCAGCCCCACTCTCACCCCCTCTGGGGGCTACTCCAGGAAACATGGCCAAGTTTGCCCTGAATCAGAACCTGCCTGGTAAGTGTGCAAAATGGGATTTGCATGTGTACAGATCCACACTTGGCACCCAGATGCAGACACAGCCCTGCAGCTCCCTCCTTTGCAGAGTGGCCAGAGGGCCCTTTATAAAGGTGGACAATGTCATGGCTTAAAATCTGCCTCTGGTGCCCTGTCACAGGTGGAATAAAACTCCATCTCCTCATGGTGGCCCAGAAGGTTCCCCACAGTCTGGTCCAAGCCCACATCTTCTACTCCTCTCCTCCCTCCCTTCCTTCCCTCTGCTCTGTACATCCTCGCCTCCACCGGCTCTTACTCAGGCCCACCCTGGTCATTCCACCCCAGGGCCTCTGCATGGGCTGTTTTCTTTTAGGAACCTCCTGTCTCAGCTGCTTCCTCCCCCTCATTCAGGGCTCAACTTGTAAGTCCCCTCCTCAGGAAATCTGCCCTGACAGCCAGAGCCCAAGTCTGTCAGTTATTCTCTATTTCATCTTGGAATTATTATTATTGCCCTAAGCACCATTTGGAACGACTGTGTTTATCTGTCTCCTATAAGAGGGTAGGGATGCTTGTCTTGTTCACTGCTATGTCCGCAGCACCTAGAAAAGTGCTTGGTACATAGTAGGTGCTCAATTAACACGTGAACGCTCGACTTTTTGGGAGCAGAGAGGCGTTTAAGCCTTGGGTGTGCAATCCAGGTGTGCAGGGTTTGGTGCAGGTGGAGTCGTGCAGGCGTGTCGTGGGGCAGTGGGGACGCGCTCTCCGGGTCTCTCCGGCTTGACGCCCCTCCACGCCCCTATCATGCCCACAGAACTGGGCGGCCCTCGCCTGTGCCCCAGCGCGACTGGGGGAGCTCGCAGCCCGAGTTCGCCCTACTCGGTGGAGACGCCCTATGGCTTCCACCTGGACCTGGACTTCCTCAAGTACGTGGAGGAGCTGGAGCGCGGCCCCGCCGCCCGCCGCGCCCCGGGCCCCCCGCCCGCGCGCCGCCCCCGCGCGCCACGGGCCGGCCTCACAGGCGCGCGTAGCCCAGGCGCCTGGACATCCTGCGAGTCCCTGGCCAGTGACGATGGCGGAGCACCGGGCGCTCTCTCCCCGGGCGCGCCGTCGGGGCTGATGCTGCCGCCGCTATCGCCGCGCGCACCCGTGCGCAATCCGCGCGTCGAGCACACGCTCCTGGAGACCAGCCGGCGGTTGGAGCTAGCGCAGGCGCACGAGTGCGTGCCCAGCCCCGGCCGCGCGATCCCGCGCAGCCCGCGCGGGTCCGGCCACAGCAGTCCCGCCCCCAACCCGGCCCTGGCCTCGCCCGGCCCTGCGCAACTGCAGCTGGTGCGCGAGCAGATGGCCGCGGCGCTGCGGCGCCTGCGCGAGCTCGAGGAGCAGGCGCGCGCGCTGCCCGAGCTGCAGGAGCAGGTGCGCGCGCTGCGCGCCGAGAAGGCGCGGTTGCTTGCTGGGCGCCGGCAGCCCGAGCCCGACGGGGAGGCCGAGGCGCGCCCGGACAAGCTTGCTCAGCTGCGGCGGCTCACCGAGCGCCTGGCCACCTCTGAGCGCGGCGTTCGCGCCAGGGCCAGCCCCGGGGCTGACGGCCCCGACGGGTCGGCTTCTAGCCTCAGCGAGGGTGCGCTGCAGGTCCTCGACGGGGCGCCCCAGACGCGGGATACAGGCACCCAGACTGTGCCGGAGACTCAAGAGGCGGGAGCCCAGGCGGTGCCCGAGACCCAGGAGGACGGCGTGGGGGCAGCTCCCGAGACCCTCGAGGCGGAAGCGTGGGTGACGGAGGCTCTGCTGGGGCTGCCCGCGGTCGCCGAGCGCGAGCTGGAGCTGCTTCGCGCCAGCCTGGAGCATCAGCGCGGGGTGAACGAGCTCCTGCGGGGTCGCCTGTGCGAGCTGGAGGAGGCCCGCGAGGCTGCCGAGGAGGTACAGGCAGCGGTGGCGGCCCGGCCCCAGCCGTGCGAGGCTGCCACCCAGACCCCGTGGGGTTGTGCCGAGAGGGCCACGCAGACCGAGCCCGCTGTGGAGGCCCCTGCCCTGACGCAGGAGAACCTGCCCGGACCCACGGATGGGGACAGGGCAGTGGCACCCGCGGGTGAGTCCCCCTCCCCGTCCCTCGCTGAGCCCTGGTTTGCTGGCCACCGAATTCGAACTCAGTGTCTTCATCTGATCTCCGCCAGGTACCCTCAAATCCATTATGAAGAGGAGAGACGGTACACCTGGCGCCCAACCCAGCCCCGGACCCAAGAGCCTGCAGTTTGTTGGGGTCCTCAACGGAGAGTGAGCACTTTCCCCCTCCCCATGGCAGCATCTTCTGGGACTGGAATGGGGTTTGAATCCCAGCCCTGCCCCTCGCTCGCGGCGTGGTCTTGGCAAGCCTCAGTGTCCTCATCTGTAAGATGGGAACAGCCACTCCCACCTCGCAGGACTCCAGAATGAGCCCCCAGGGGAGGCTCAGCAGATGCCTCCCACCCTGCCCCCAGGTACGAGAGCTCATCCAGCGAGGGCGACAGCGACAGCGAGGACGGCGCTGCCGAGCTCCCGAGGAGCAGTTCGTCGGGCTCAGGAGACGACAGCGGCGGGGGATCCGACTCCGGGACCCCTGGCCCTCCCAGCGGCGGGGAGGCCCGGGACCCCGAGCCGGAGGCAGAGCCAGAGCCTCAGCCGGGTGCGCAGGGGAGGTGAGCAGCGCCGCGGACACGGAATAGGAACGGCTGCTCTCTTTCCCGTCACCCCACTCCCCATCCCAACCCCTCCTTAGCCTCTCCCTGTCTCCGTCTCCCTGGCAGTAGGTGCGAGCTGAGCCCGCGTTTGAGGGAGGCGTGCGCAGCGCTGCAACGGCAGCTGAGCCGGCCCCGCGGAGTCGCCCGCGACAGTGTGAGTGCGGGGAGAGGCCTTCGCAGGAGTCATAGGCCCGCCAGGGACCTCATCTGACGCCTACCTAGGGAAGAGCATCGGGTTCTTTAGAGTTAAGAGGGTCCCAAGTTCCGTCACCTCGCGCCAGGGCCCTCCACGGATCCCAAGCTCTCCAAAGGGCTCTTCGCCCCAGGACAGGGCTGATCTTTCTCTGATTTCCCAAAAGGGGTCCGCCCCAAGCCCCAGCCCCACTCCCGGACTCCCCAAAGGCAAGCGCTCACCGCCTTCCGCCACTTCAGCTTCTTCCACAGCCTCTTCCTCAGAAGGGGAGCATACCTGCCCCCTCGAGCCGGATACCCACACTAACTGTACTCCCTCCTCGAAAGGGGCGTGGCCCTAGGGGCGACCATCCTCCCCTGCCTGGGTTCCCAGTCCCGCCCCCACACCCTCCCTGCCACCCAGTCCTGGACCCTCGCCGATGTGTTTCCCCCCGTCCTGGCAGGGCGCGGCGCGCCTGGTGGCCCAGGAGTGGTTTCGAGTGTCGAGCCAGCGGCGCTCTCAAGCGGAGCCCGTGGCCGGGGTGCTGGGCGCGGTGGTGCGCCTGGGACGTGAGCTGCTGGAGCATGTGGTGAACCTGACGGATGGCAACGGGAACACAGCCCTGCACTACAGCGTGTCCCATGGGAACCTGGCCATCGCGAGCTTGCTGCTGGATACAGGTCAGCATTGAGGAGGGGTGGGGAGGGCAGCAGGGAATAGGGAGCCAGGGAAGGGAGAATCTGGGCAGGTCCTGGCTGGGAGCACCTGGAGAAGGATGTAGAGAAGGGCTGGCCAGGCAGAGGGCACCACTGGCCCTTCTCTGGAGGTTACATGACCCGTTCTGGATAGATTGACCGCTCTGAGCTGTGAGCTCTGCCCTGACCTGCCTCTCACTTTGCAGGGGGAGGGTATTCTGGGCTTTGGGATTGGGTAGACCTAAATGTAGAGGAATTACTTCATCTCACCAGCTTTAGCTTCCTCCTTTGTGAAACGGGGGATGCAATGCCTCCCTCTCTGGGCAACTGTGATAACACCCACTTAGAACAGTGCCAGGCACGTAGGTCAGTCAATGGTCCCCATGCCTTCTGTCCCTGAATCTCCAGCCTTGGCGTTCACCTCGTTCCTGAGCCCCAATATCCATCCACTGCCTCTTCAGCCTCCAGGGGAGGTACTGACTGGTCAGGACTGTGATTACCTCCCGGGCTGGGACACTGGGCCTGCAGTCCTCCACCACCAGGTCCTGCATTGGCCCCATCTCACACACATTTCTATCAGCTGTCTCAACGTTTCCCCCTCTGGAGCAGAGATACACACATTCAGGTGTTGCTGAGCCCACAGACACATATTGAGAGCCTTCCAGGTACCAGTGCAGTGCCAGGATGGGGGTGGGCCACCCCCATGGGACTCACAGCAGAGGGGACAGTGGACAGTAGACAAACTGATTGTCCACCAAGAGCTCTCCTGGGTGTCCTCCTTCAGGTCCAGTATCCTCTGGGGCCTGCCCTGCCTCTCATTCTCACTGCAGGCTGAGGCAGGTCCTGCTGTCCCATCCCGCATGCCACCCCCCTAAATACACAGATCCATCCCATTTCTGCAGGTCTTGGTGACCGGGGGGGAAGGGCACAGCTGCTCTGGGCTGGACATGGAGCTGGGGCTTGGGAGGAGGGGACAATGCATGAATTCAAAAGGTATTTCCTGGGACTTCCCCAGCGGTCCAGTGGTTAAGACTCCACACTTCCAATGCAGGGGGTGCGGGTTTGATCCCTGGTCAGGGAACTAAGATCCCACATGCTGCACGGCCAAAAAAAAAAAAAAAAAAAAAAAAAAAAAGGCATTTCCTGGGCAGCTCCTGTCTTTTTCTTTTTTTAAGCTTAAGTTCGTTTTTTTTTTTTTTAATAAATTTATTTATTTATTTTCGGCTGTGTTGGGTCTTCGTTTCTGTGCGAGGGCTTTCTCTAGTTGCGGAGAGCGGGGGCCACTCTTCATCACGGTGCGTGGGCCTCTCACTATCGCGGCCTCTCTTGTTGCGGAGCACAGGCTCCAGTCGCACAGGCTCAGTAGTTGTGGCTCACGGGCCCAGTTGCTCCGCGGCATGTGGGATCTTCCCAGACCAGGGCTCGAACCCGTGTCCCCTGCATTGGCAGGCGAATTCTCAACCGCTGCACCACCAGAGAAGCCCGGCATCTCCTGTCTTAAAGGGGGCTGAGGACTGGGGCTGTGGAGGGTGGCAAGGCAGTCATCTTGGTTGCAAGGCCCGAGGCTCCTTGGATCCTCTTATTCCCTGCATTTGAACACGCCCCCCCCCTTCAGCTCCAACTTTCCAGACCTTGCTGTGGGCCTTCTGGTTCTCACATGGGTCAGCCCCTCTGGTCCTCCCCTCCCCCAGGACCCAGAGCCCTCAGTGCACCCTCCACGCAGGGGCTGTTTCCTCTCATCTCCCTGGAATGAAGGGCCTGGACATGGCTGTGTCCTCCTTGTTCTTTATCTCCACTTCCATACCGTTTCCCCTTCCTCCTTTAGTCCCATCTTGGAGCCTCTAATTGATCAGACCACTACTCCCTCCGCCCCTTCTGACTTCTCCCTCTCACCTCGTCACTCTTCATTTCTTGAATCTTAGCTCCTGGCTGGTTCTCCTCCTCTCCAGCCTAATCCTCACCAATATTAGTTTCCTGATGAATGATCCCTCCCAGTTCCTGGCTTCTCAGTTCCTTTTTTTTTTTTTTTTCTGGCTATGCCACAAGGCATGTGGGATCTTAGTTCCCCAACCAGGGATCGAACCTGCACCCCCTGCAGTGGAAGCATGGAGTTTTAACCCCTGGACTGCCAGGAAAGTCCCTTCTCAGTTCCTTGAACTACTCCTCTCCCTTCACCCTGACATCAGCCTTACACTTGTAAGGTCACCACAACACCTTGATGTCATCAGTAACTATGCCCCCTCCATAATCTCACTTCCTAGCATTCTCTCCTGAACTCTCACCTTCCAACATCTCAGCTCACTGTCTCCTGTTGCCCAACTCCCACAGTCCTTGAACCTCGTGGGACCAGTATCCATTGCTCCCACCCCATTTCACTGTTCTGTCTCCTTGCCTCCTGGCCTATCATTAACTACTCCTTTATGTACCCTTCAAACCCGTCCCCATACCCCTCCCTCGTCTCAGCCTACTTGCCTGGCAGACCCCAGTGGGGCACACAGTAGACCCTCAAGTGTCTGTTGAATGAATAAGCTTTCATGAACAGGGGCTCTGGGTGTGTGTGTGGGGGGAGCGGAGATAATTATCAATTTTACTTGATAATCATCAAGTAAACATAATTTCCAATAGGGGTAAGGGCCATGACAAAATAAAACGAGGGGAGGGAATCAAGAAACAGGGTGATCCTTTAGCTTAGCAAGGCCTCAGGGAAGGGAAAGGGAGAGGGAAAATAGGTGGGTCCCCTGGCTAGCTGCAGAGACCCCATTTTGGTTATTTCTCTGAGCCCCCTTCTGTGCCCAACACCCTCCACCAGGGTCACAGAAGCTTGTGGATGGAATGGACACCTAGAGAGTATGCCACACAACTAGGGAACACCCTTAATCCTGACTTAACCCTTTTACTCCCCAGCCGGTTGTCTCAGATCCCCTCTCACTAGGGCACCCTCTCCATGACCCTGATCCACTCCTTTCCCCAAACCTCTCCCACCCATTCATCTCTGCAGACTGTCCCTAGACTTGTAGAGCTTTCAGAATGGTGGGGTACACGAGCGTTAAACATTCTGGGGAATGAGGTCCAGAAGTAGGTGCTGTGCTGTGAGGAAGAGGGCCAGGATGGTAACAGAACTGACCCCAGAAGAAATGGAGCTGATGTCTGTGTTCAGTTCGGAAGGATGGGCAGCAGTAATCAGGCTGTTAGTTTCCTAGGGCTGCTGTAAAAAAGTGCCACAAAGTACCACAACGTGGGTGGTTGAAAAGAGAAATTCATTTTCTCGCAGAAAAGTCCAAAATCAAGATGTTGGCAGGGCTGTTTCCTTCTTAAGGGCTCAGAGGGAGAATCTGTTCTGTGCCTTTCTCCAAGCTTCTGGTGGTTGCCCGCAACCCATAGTGTTCCGCGGCTTATGGCAGCTTGTCTTCTCTGCCTTCTGCATCACATAGCTCTTTGTCTTTGCTTCTTCCGAGGATACCAGTCATATGGAATTAGGGCCTACCATAATGACCTCATCTTAACTTGATTATGGTTTGCAAAGATCTTATTTCCAATTAAGGCCACATTCACAGGTACTGGGTGTTAGGAGTTCAACATATCTGTTGGCGGGGCGGGGGGGGGGGTCGGACACAATTCAATCTGTAACATAGGCTTGGGGGAGAAAGGACAACTCTAGAGGAAGGAACAGAAGTTGATAACAGAGCCTCAGAGGCGGTGGTGAACAACGGCCTGTATTCCAGGTGCAGTGGGGAGACACAGGAGGGCTCTAAATAGGTGACGGGGCCAAATTTCTTTTGATCTCTTTCTGGCTGCTGCATGGAAACTGGAGTGGACTTGGACACCAGGGGGGCCTGGCTGGCATTTCTCTGGGGGATCAACAGTGGTGGCTTGGTGGGTAGTAGCCGTGAAAATAGAGACGTCCATTTATCTCATTCATCGAGCAGCTACTAGGTGGCAGGTATTACTCTAGGTACTGGGGGATACAGCAGCGGACAGAACGAAGCCCCCAACACAGTTTGAAATAGGGAGGTGAGGAAACTCTTCACTGAGATGAGATGCGAGCAGAACCCTGAAGGTAAGGGAGGAGCTATGTGGATCTTGGGGGGGAGAGCTTTGTAGGCAGAAGCAACAGTAAAATCACGCATGACCCTCAGTGACCAACCTGACTGAACAAATGAACCTGAGGCTTGGAGGGAGGTGAGTGGACTAGGGGGTGTTGGCTTCTTGGTGGACTGACCCCTCTTCTCTCTCCCAGGGGTCTGCAAGATTGACCACCAGAATCAAGCTGGCTACTCCGCCCTCATGCTGGCCGCACTCACCTCTGTGGGGCGAGAGGAGGACATGGCCGTGGTCCAGAGGCTCTTCCGCATGGGCAGTGTTAATGCCAAGGCCAGCCAGGTGTGTAGATACCTCCTCCCTGGCTCCAAGTCCAGGGGTCTTTTCCACTTCTGGAGCCAGATGTCTGTGACCCCCCCCTTTCCCCCGGAGCCCACACCAGCCCTGTCCCCTTCTTTCCCATTCCCCAGACGGGACAGACAGCCCTCATGCTGGCCATCAGCCACGGCCGCCAGGACACGGTAGCGGCCCTGCTGGCATGTGGGGCAGATGTGAACGTGCAGGATGCAGATGGGGCCACAGCGCTGATGTGCGCCAGCGAGTATGGGCGCCTGGACACTGTCCGGTTGCTCCTGGCCCAGCCAGGCTGCGACCCCGCCCTCCTGGACAACGTGAGCCACCATGGGGCTGGTGGGGTAGTCACACCTTGGTTCAGGGACCTGACTGTCCCTATCATCCCTCAGGAGGGCACCAGTGCCCTGGCCATTGCCCTGGAGGCTGAGCAGGACGAGGTGGCCGCCCTGCTGCACGCCCACCTGAGCTCAGGCCAGCCCGGTCCCCCGGTGAGTGCAGCCCCAGCCCCAAGAGACAGCTTCCCAGCTGCACAGCTCAAGGATCCCAAGTGAGCCCCAGGAAGGTGGCTTCTCTTCATGCACCCCGGGGGAGTACCAGGGGTGGGGAACCTGTGTCTGAATTCTGTGTGGCTGGGATTTGATGTTCAACCTGCAGAACACCCAAGGGCTAGACACACCTTCACTTTACAGGTCATGAACCTGAGGCCTCCAGAGGGGACATGCCGTAAGGTCAGAGTAGAGCTGTCAGACCTAGGTCAGACCATGTCGTGTCAGTGGACTGCCTGTTACTGCCCCCAGGGAGGCTCACAGCAAAGGAATAAGGGGCCCTTTAGAGTGAGGGGGCAGGGGAGGGGGTGCAGGCTTTCCACAAGTCAGAGCTTCAGGGTTGGAGACGATGAGTTTGCCCGCAGCAGGCAGGAAGGGCTGGTTTGGGGGCAGAGCACTCAAGTTTGTCCCCAAGGGGGAGAGGCTTATGTTCAAAAGGCAAGTGCCAGGCTGTTCTCAGCACTTTCATAATTAAAAATCATCCTGGGACTTCCCTGGCAGACCAGTGGTTAGGACTCCGCACTTCCATTGCAGGGGGCATGGGTTCAATCCCTGGTCAGGGAACTAAGATCCCACATGCCTAAAGAACCCAAAACGAAGCAAAACACCAACTCATGCTGTGAGCCTAGCCGTCCCGCACTCTCCTGTAGAGACGGGGGAAAGGAGCCAGGGAGGCCAAGTGCCTCTTCCAGGTCACATGGGACAGAGGTGGGATTCAAGCCCAGGTGCTCTGGCTCTGCTGTAAAAGGTGGGGTTCCTGCTTAGGCAAGGTCAGTGGACAGAGGCAAGACCTCCACTAGGCTAAGCAGCCCTGAGTCTAAGGGGGCTGAAAGCCAGTGTCCTGCCTACAGGAGACTGACGGGAGCCCCCCCTCAACCTCTCTCACCAGCTGCCCTCTGACCGAACCACGGCCAAGCCTAGTGAAGGAGGCTGCAGTGACAGTGGAGAGGACCCCCCACCTCAGTGACTAGCCTGACACACTGGACCTGGATTGGGGGAGAGCTTTCCCTTGCCCACCTCGACCTCAGGGCACAGCAAGGGTCAGGGTCCACAGGGAGGGGCTCAGCTTGAACTCTGCAGGGTGAGGTGGGGCCTGAGGCACTCTGGTCCACTCACTCCTCCAACCTTCTCCCTTAATAAAACATTCCTAACTCAGCTTGTCTTGTTTTGGAGATACACACAGACACGTGGTTCTCCCTCAAAAAGAAAACGCGTTGTTGGGGAAGACAACCTCCCCGCCCCCCTTCCAGGGTGCAGTGGGTCAGTGCAGACCATCTGAGGGTCCCATGGGAGAGTTTTATAAGCTTAGTGGCAACCCAGACAAAACCCCAAGTTTACACAGAATATAAACGCTTTATTAACAGCAGATCATCCTCGTGGGCCAGGTGGTCGACCCAGACATCCAGGACCCTGTAAACAAACCCAAGTATGAGATGCTGACAGGTCCCCCTCAGCAAGTGGCAAACTCCCTCCCCCGTCTTGCCAATCTCAGCAAACCCTTTCTTCACACCCCGCCACCAAGAGCCCCTCATCAGTATGCTTGGCGAAACCTCCCTACCACCAGCCAAAGGTCTAACAGGGACCTACTCTGTTTCCCACTCCAGTTGTGCACTCACCAGTCCCAAGTTCAGCGCAGCCTCCGAGCCTCTCGCTCTGACTCCAATAGGGTGAGCACGTCGCCCTCGCGCACGGGGCCTTTCACGTTTCGGATGATGGAGCGGCTCGTGTCGTCCATGAATTCTACGCGCACCTATGGGGTTGACGCGGAGTGGGGGGAGGGGGCCGGGAAGAAGTCAGGGTCGGCCACAAACTCGCACCGTGAGATAGACAGCTGATTTAGATTCAGAGAACGTGTCTGCTTAGACACACTTAAAAAGGGGACTGAGCCTGGGAAGTAGGTCTGGGCCGGGAGAGAAGCCGGAGAGGGGACGAGGCGTGGAGAACAAAGCTCTCGAGCGCCAGAAAAAGCCACTGGTGGGGGACAACTGCCGCTCTGGGCCCGTCGGGGACGGAAGCACAATCGTGAGGCGTGGAGCTACACAGTGGTCGTTGGGATTGGCTAAGCCAGGAGAACGAGGTATGTCAGAACCCGAGGAAAGAAGTCGACCGAGCCCAGACCCGGTGGGCAAGCCCTCGGCAAAGGCTCGGACCCTCCGTGAGCTTTAGGAAAAAGGGTACGTATCGGTTCTCAGATACCAGGGCACAGAAGTCATCATCGGAGACTCAGACCCCAGACCCCCCCAAGCCCCCGCCTCCTCGTCTCTCCAGCTCACCTGCGTGCACTGTCCCTGCGAACCGGTCCTGCCCAGCACCTTGGTGACCTGGGGTAAAGAAGCTGGGATCAGATCTGGACCACCCGGTTCCCCTACTCCTTCCTCCCTCATCCGGGCCCTCAAACCCGGGCTTCCGCCTCACCCTGGCAAGCTTGATGGGCTGCACACGGCTCGTATCCATGATGGTGGCGCGGCGCCTGTCGGGCGTAGAGGAGTCACGTGTTTCGGAGAGAACATTTATAAGGCGTCCTAACCCCGCCCACTCCCGCTCTCGCGAGACCATACTCCATGTTCCCAGCAGTCCTCGCGGGAGAGACGTCACCGGTGCCCTTCAGCGCAGGGGAAAGATGGCGTCTGCTACCCGCTTCATCCAGCGGCTGCGGAACTGGGCATCCGGGGTGCGCGGGGCGGGAAGGGCTGCACTGGGGAGGGTGGGGCTGTGGGCTCCTTGCGCCCCGGACACGCTCCCGTTACTCACCCCCCTCCTGCACCTCTGGGGCTGAGGCCAGTGGTGCCGAGATTCCTCTAATAAGACGGGATCCCGCGCTCAGCCCGGAACCTCCAACTCTTGACCCTTCCAGCCCAGGGCACGCCCACCTCCACCCCCAGCCCTTGGCCCTCTCTTGGCTGGGGTCCCACTCAGGCCTGGGATTTACCTAGTCCTTCTTAGCTTTGGATCTTGTGGCCCCGGCCCCCAGCTTTCCTGTTCACCTCCAGGGCCCATATCCTTGTCGCCAAATGCCCATCTCCCGCCTTCCCTTCATTTGTCTAGCCCCGGACTGCCCAAGGTTCGCTGGCCTTCTCTTCTGGGGTGCCCTGCGGGCTGACCTCCTTCCTCTCTTTCTCCCACAGCAAGACTTGCAGGCGAAGCTGCAGCTGCGTTACCAGGAGATCTCCAAGCGGTGAGCAAGCCCCGCTCGCTGCCCGGACTGCAATCCTGTCCTTCTTCCATCAAAAACAAAACCCCTGTTCTTTTAGACCCCTGAAACACTGGGCTGAAATCCTGCCTCCAGCCGCCTAGCTTGCTGTGGAGGCGGAGGTTTGCCTTTAATCTTGCTGGACTATGTCGGAGAGTGGTGCTCGTGGAACAACCAGATGGGGCTTGAATTATGAGTGGGAATCCTCAGTGTGATTTGCAGTCCTAAGTGTGGCCCTGCTGGTTAGTCTTATCATCCCCAAGCTACACATGAAAATATTTGAGGCTCGGAGAGACTAAATCATTTGCTTAAAATCACTCAGAAGCCAGTGAGTGACAGCTGGGATTTGAACCCAGAAGTGTCTTGATTTCAAACTCATTTGAGTCCAAAAATTACTTGACATTTACAAATCCCTGATGTGTCCTCAGCCCTCTGGGATACCAGTGCGAACAGGAAAAATTCTTCTCACTCCTTTCATGGAGCTCATATCCTGGGGAGGAGGGAGAAACATAACATAGTAGGGAAATGAACACAGCAAGTAAAAAACATTGTTCTAGAATGCTCTGAAGACAAAACAAAGTGAATAAGCTGGAGGGCGGCTACCTCAGATCAGGTAATCAGCAAAGGCCTCAGGGATTGACATTTGAGTCACCTGAAATGCCAAAGGATAGTTATTAAAGAAAACATTCCGGGCAGAGGGAGCAGTAAGTGCCAAGGCCGTGCAGCCCGGCCCGGCAGAGCCAGAAGTAGGAAGGAGGCTAGTGTGGCTGAAACACTTTGAGGAATGGGGAATAGCCATATGTATGAGTGGCAGGCAAAGGTAAGGCAGCCATGGAGGGTTAGCATGAAAAGAAGAACAATAACATTAAAATAACCAAATCTATGTGAATGCCTACATGTTGTGACTGATTCCAAATATCAAAAGTTTTAAATTGCTTTTCCGTCCAGGGTACTTGATACAGTTGAGGAAACAGTTTTGTAAAATTTTCAGCTTTTTTTTTTTTTTAAGGATAATGGCGCCCCCTAGTGATTCATTTAGGCCTTTCCGTTGGGCGCTGGTTCTTTTTATCCTTTCTCTGCTCGTTTTCTGTTGGTCCCTGCCCAACAGAGGGTCATCTCTGCACTCCAGGGGTTAAGCAGATTCTAACTTCAACACAGGATATTGCTTTTTTTTATTTTATTTTATGTACTTAAAAACATTTATTTATTTATTTATATAAATTTATTTATTTATTTATTTTTGGGTGTGTTGGGTCTTCGTTTCCGTGCGAGGGCTTTCTCCAGTTGCGGCAAGTGGGGACCACTCTTCATCGCGGTGCGCGGTCCTCTCACTATCGCGGCCTCTCTTGTTGCGGAGCACAGGCTCCAGATGCGCAGGCTCAGTAGTTGTGGCTCACGGGCCTAGTTGCTCCGCGGCATGTGGGATCTTCCCAGACCAGGGCTCGAACCTGTGCCCCCTGCATTGGCAGGCAGATTCTCAACCACTGCACCACCAGGGAAGCCCTATTTATTTATTTATTTTTGGCTGCGTTGGGTCTTCATTGCTGCGCACGGGCTTTCTTTAGTTGCAGCAAGCGGGGGCTACTCTACGTTGTGGTGCGTGGGCTTCTCATTGTGGTGGCTTCTCTTGTTGCGGAGCACGGGCTCTAGGTGCACGGGCTTCAGTAGTTGTGGCTCACGGGCTCTAGAGCTCAGACTCAGTAGTTGCAGCACATGGGCTTCGTTGCTCCGTAGCATGTGGGATCTTCCTGGACCAGGGCTCAAACCCATGTCCCCTGCATTGGCAGGCAGATTCTTAACCACTGCGCCACCGGGAAGTCCTATTTGATTTTTTTTAAAGTTTTAAAAAATATATTTGTTTATTTATTTTTGGCTGCATTGGGTCTTCGTTGCTGCGCGCGGGCTTTCTCTAGTTGCGGCGATCGGGGGCTACTCTTCGTTGCGGTGTGCAGGCTTCTCATTGCAGTGGCTTCTCTTGTTGCAGAGCATGGGCTCTAGGCGCTCGGGCTTCAGTAGTTGTGGCACTCAGGCTCAGTGGTTATGGCACACGGGCTTAGTTGCTCTGTGGCATGTGGGATCCTCCCAGACCAGGGCTCGAACCCGTGTCCCCTGCATGGACAGGTGGATTCTTAACCATTGCGCTACCAGGGAAGTCCCTAATTTATTTTTTATTTATTAAAAAACATTTTTTTGGCCGTGCCGCACGGCTTGTGGGATCTTAGTTCCCTGACCAGGGATCGAACCCGGGCCATAGCAGTGAAAGCGCCGAGTCCTAACCACTGGACTGCCAAGGAATTAGGATAATGCTTTTAATATTAAGTTCTTAAACTTTGTTTTTATCTGTATTTCTTTTTTTTCCTTTGGTACAATGACTATCATTTGTTTTAAGAAAAACTTAAGTCCTGGCAAAATGATTATCAGAAAAAAGTTGGTTAAAAACCCAGATGAGGGACTTCCCTGGTGGCGCAGTAGTTAAGAAACCGCCTGCCAATGCAGGGGACACGGGTTCAAGCCCTGGTCCGGGAAGATCCCACATGCCGTGGAGCAACTAAGCCCGTGCACCACAACTACTGAGCCTGAGCTCTAGAGCCCGAGAGCCACAACTACTGAAGCCTGCATGCCTAGAGGCCGTGCTCCGCAACAAGAGAAGCCACCGCAGTGAGAAGCCCGCGCACCGCAAGGAAGAGTAGCCCCCACTCGCCACAACTAGAGAAAGCCCGTGCACAGCAACGAAGACCCAACGCAGCCAAATAAATAAATTTTAAAAAAACAAACAAAAAAACACAGATGAATGAGAACCCGATCTGTTTATGATTTTTCTATCTTTTCTGCCCTCCCCCTCTGCAATGGTTTCCAGGGAAGCTCATCTTTTGTTAGCGATTTTGTTTGTTTGTTTGTTTTGTTAGCGTCTTTTGTTAGCGAGGTTAGCGATTTGTTTTCAGGCCTCAAACTTTGTATATTGACCCCAGGGTTTAGTCCAAGCCAGGACAGAGCTCTGTTCACTCCCCCTCTGGCGGCAGTGACCACGAGGTGGCAGCAGAGACCTCAGAGGACAAAATGCTCTTTGAGTAATAAGGCTTGATCCCAGTAGACTTCTTCAGAGAGTTCCGGAGAGAACTGGAAACCCAGAGGTTCTGCAGCCTGGCCTTTGGGGACAAAGCCCCTCAGAATGAGCCAAGTCTGGGGTTGTTTCCCCAGCGTTTGCTGACCATGATTACTTGGTAGGTGATGGGCAGAGTCCCAGGCCCCAGCCTCTTCATTTCCCGAGGACCTGTGGTGGAAATGAGGCCAGCTGCCAAGCTCTGGGCCATGGAGGGGTGGGAACAGGCCTCCCTCATGAAAGGGTCCTCCATAGCTGCCACATTTGGGGCAGGTCGGGGACCTGTGGTGGGGCAGACCCAGGCCTGGCCTTCCAGCACCTTCACATCCAGTGCAGGGGCTCCCACCTGGTTCTGGGCATTGGACCCTCCCCAGGCATATGGTCATGGCATTGTATCAAGGGATACCCCTGGCCTGCAGCACATCCCAGGGGCTGCTGACCCCAAGCCTCGTGACTGAGGTGATGGGCCCATGTTCCAGCCCAGCCACGCAGTGAGAACGACTTGTCATTTTTGTTTCAGTGCCCATGTTCTTTCTCCTCAGAACTCAGCCTCCTCCCAAGCTCCCCGTGGGCCCCAGCCACAAACTCTCCAACAATTACTACTGTACACGTGATGGCCGCCGGGAAGCCACGCCGCCCTCGATCGTCATGTCCTCACAGAAGGTGCTGGCGTCAGGGAAGCCAGCAGAGAGGTGAGGATGCCTCAACACCCCTCCTGCGACCAGCCCTCTCTCCTGCTTGTGCTTTTCAAGGTCCCAAGTCTGTTGAGCATCAACTGTGGCAGGAAATGTACTGCCGGGGGCTTTTCATCTGAGAGCTCATGAATCCCTACCCACCCTGGGTGGGTTTCCTGCAAAGCAGAGGAATCTCCAAGGGCCCTTCAAGGGCCTTGGAAGAAGCCCAGGCATTGTTGTTTTTGTAATTTTATATTCTTCTTAAAGAGAGAATTGTATAAACCTCAGGCCCCTCAAAACCCACTTTGGTCTCTGGCCTCAGGCATTGTCTTTTAATTAAACAGGAACAATAATGTTATTTACTTTAGAGAGTTCTGCTGGGACAGAATCCCACAGACTGGGTGGCTTATAAACAACAGAAAATTGTTTCTCGTAGTTCTGGAAGCTGGGAAGTCCACGTTCAAGGTCCCTGCAGATTCAGTGTCTGGCACTTGCTTGATTTATAGATGGTATCCTTATTTTTGCCACACCACGCAGCATGTGGGGTCTTAGTTCCCCAACCAGGGATCGAACCCATGCCCCTTGCAGTGGAAGCGCTGAGACCTAACACTGGACCGCCAGGGAAGTCCCCACAGATGGTATCTTTTTGCCATGTCCTCACATGTTGGAAGGGGCAAGAGGTCTCTAGGGTCTCTTATAAGGGCACTAACCCCATTCTTGAGGGCTTCACCTTCATGATCTAGTCACCTCCCAAAGGCTCCACCCCATAACATCATCACGCTGGGGCATAGGATTTCAACATATGGATTTTGTGGGGACACATTCTGTCTATAGCAGAGTCGTTATGAGGATTAATCCTCATAATTAAAATCTGTAAGCTCAGGAATGGAGTCAGTGCCATATCTGCCTCCTGATAACTCCATGAGTTAGGCAGTGATGGCCCCTGCTGCAGAAGAAGAAATTGAGGCACAGAGAGGCCAAGTGACCTGCCTGGGTCACACAGCTGGCGGGTAGTAGGAGCATGATTTCAAAGCAGTTTGCCCAGACCCCCAGTGGTGGTCCTTGGCCCTTCTGCCAGTGTCCTGTTCTGGGGCAGCGGGAGTGGGGTGCGAGTGGGAAGGGGTGCTGGAGGAGGAGCCCAGCTATTCATGCTGGTTCTGGGACCAGGAGCCAAGGCACGCCGACCAGGGGTTCACGCGGGGCTCGGGGCAGAAAGGGGGCTTGTCAGCTCACCCTTTGGGGGACCCCATTGGAGGGCTCTGGACATTCTGAAACACCCTGCACTCTGGCCTCCAGATCCATGGTGTCAGCAGATGTGTTCCTGCCGGGGCAGGGGGGTCTCCCTCAGCTTCCTCCACACCGTTCTTTGGAACCCTGGGCCTAACTCAAGTCTGTTTTCATCTTCCAGCTCGGCTGTAGCAGCCACTGAGAAGAAGGCTGTGACGCCAGCTCCTCCCATAAAGAGGTGGGAGCTGTCCAAGGATCAGCCTTACCTGTGACACTCTGCCCCAGGGTGCCTGGCTAAGCCCTCAGGGCCACTGGAGTGCTTCCTCTTCCTTGGACTTTGGATTCCCTCTGGGGACAACGTGACCTAATTTATAAAAAATATATATTGAGTTCTCCAGAATCGCTTCTGTTTTTACTTTTGAAAGGACACACGGGCTTACTTGAATTTCAGGGTGAAGTTGGTGCCGAATCTCTTAATCCCATGAACGCTCCAGGAGCAGGGGAGGATAGTGGTTCTCGAGCTCCAGGGTGACGTGCTGTCACTGGGCACAGAGATGTCACCGTCCCTTTCTCAAGGGCCTGGCTCTAACTCTGAGAGTGTCAGAGCGGGTTCCAGGACCTCTGGGTGTTTGGGGGCACTGACTGTAAAGGACAGTGCGGCGGAACAAAAACGGCTCGCTTCCCTCTCCCCCGAGAGCTCTCCTAGCCATTGCTTGTGCGGACATTCACCAGCAGCCTCCCAGTGCGGCCCCCGCCTGACCTTGACCACCCTGCCGCTCAGCAGGTACGGCAGAGGACCGTGAGGGGGCTCACAGAGAAGGCTCACCTAGGCCAGTGGGGAAAGGCCTCCCTGAGCCAGGAACGTTTCTGTGTGGGCCTGGGGGGCACGAGGCAGAGTCAGCCCAGGAAAGGTAGGGGCTTCTTTCTGTGGAGGAATAAGCAGGGAGTGAAAGCTGAAAAGGAAATGGCCTTGATTTGGTTGTAGGAGCGAAGGGGAGCCACGCAGTGACCTCAGGTGGGGGAGTGTTGTGGCTGCCCTGTGGAAGAACCCCCAAACCCATCAGTAGGTGAAGATCAGCTGTAAGCCAGGAGAGTGTTGAGGCTGGCCCGCCCTTTGGAAGCTTGGAGCAAGGCAGGAAAAGGGTCACGGTCCCAGGAGGAGGTATAAGTGCCCCAAGAGTGGGTGGTACAAATGCTAAATGCTTATGAGAAGAAAAGGCTGGGAAGGCTTCCTGGAGGAGGTGGGATTCTGGTTGGAACAAAGGATGAATTCGATTCAGAAGGATCAGGAGGGCTGGGCAGGGTGTGCAGAGGCCACAAGGAGGGTAACGCTGGAGGGCTTTTTTTTTTTTTTTAATTTTATTTATTTATTTATTTTTGGCTGTGTTGGGTCTTCCTTGCTGCACGCGGGCTTTCTCTAGTTGCGGCGAGCGGGGGCCTACTCTTCATTGTGGTGCGCGGGCCTCTCATTGCGGTGGCTTCTCTTGCTGCGGAGCATGGGCTCTAGGGGCACAGGCTTCAGTAGCTGTGGCTCACAGGCTCTAGAGCACAGGCTCAGTAGTTGTGGCGCATGGGCTTAGTTGCTCCGCGGCATGTGGGATCTTCTCGGACCAGGGCTTGAACCCGTGTCCCCTTCATTGGCAGGTGGATTCTTAACCACTGTGCCACCAGGGAAGTCCTGGAGGGCTTTTAAAGACCCCAGGCAAGATGTGCCATTGAAAGTTCCTGAATAAAGTTTTATGACCCAGCCCCCTTCTGCCAAGTGAGGTAGCAGTGAAAAGATGGTTGTCAATGAGGATGCGGGCCCTCACTAGACACCGAATCTGCTGGCGCCATGGTCTTGGACTTCCCAGTTTCCAGAACCGTGAGAAAATAAATTGTTGTTTACTGTATAAGCCAAAAAAAAAAAAAAAAGAAAGAAAGAAAAAGATTTATGACCCAGACTTGAAGTTTGGCGAGGGAGTGCAGTAGGAAAGAGGTCTGACACCTCTTGAGCACTTCCTCTATTCCAGGTACCGTTCTAAATGCGTTATATCTGTGATCTTGGTTCCTTCCTGGAGCAAGCCTGTGAGGTTTTAGCTCTTGTCAAACCCTTTTACCCTCAACAGAAGAACAGGCGTGGAGAGACAAAGAACTCTCAGGCTCACTGAGAGATGGCCCTGAACCCAGCCGCTGATGAGTCTGCACTCAACCGCTACATATTGTCAGCTGGGTAAATCCACAACTTCTTCACTTTTTCTCCCTGGACCACAGATGCCAACCTCACAGGTGGTGTGGGACGCTCCCCTCCCCTCCCTTCCCCTCCCGCAGGCAGTCCTATTTGCTGCCCTTTCCAACTGCCTCTGCACCAGTGCACCTTTGCCTCTTACCCCGTGTCTCCTGGGAATTGGAGATTCTTATGAAAAAAAAATATATATATATGTATATATATACATACACTCCAGATGCAGCTATAATCTCTAACACTTTTGAATAAGCATGCCATCAACCTGCAAATAGAGGCCCTTCTGTGAAAATCTGGCCGCTTTAGTGTTGCTTCACGGGAAATTTGCACAGCTGTTACAACGCTGAGGACAGTGACTTGTCGTCTGGGGGGCCTGCTGGCAGTAGCGCTGCTTCTCCTAGGGGCAGAGCTGTAGATAAAATATTTATTTTGAAGAAGAAAACAGCAGCCAGTTGGATAGAAAACCTGCAGAAGGTTTGTATTTTATGTGCCTACGGGGTGAGCGTGAGAAGAGCAAGCCCAGGCTGCTTTCGCCTGTCTTGTTCCCAGAGTAAAGTATAAGACCCGCCTCCCTCTGAGGAGCCAATGCGGATTATGAGGTAGTGAGCGTCTGTGAGAACATCCAGGTGCAAGGGACAGAGGACCCAGGATGAAAGCCGAGAACCGACATTTCCTTCATTTATTCACCAAATATTTAAGAGCCTGCTATGTGTCAGGCTCTGTTCCAGGCACTGGGGATACAATGAGCAACACAGCATTCCTGTCCTCCTGGGCCTGACATTCTAGTGGGGAATCAGACAATAAACCAAATTAAATATATAAGTCGGGCGCTCAAGAGAAGCAGGAGGAGGGCGTGCCTGAGGGAAGTGGCTGTCATATTAAATAGGATAATTAGGCAGGAGTATTTGGTGCATGTGGAATGTTAAATATTGTAAGTAGACAAGACTTGTCGGTACTAGTTCGTTTGCACCTCCAGAAGTTTCTAATTTCAAATAGGACCAATACCTTTCGATATACCTTGTCACAGGGAAAAGTGGGAAAGCCTCAAATAGTGGGTCCCCTCGCATTCGGACATTTACGGTACCCATAGCGCGGGGCCGCCGCGGGACCCGCCCCGGGCATGGGCCCCGCCCCCCCCGGATCTTTGCGCACGCGCGTGCGTGGATCAGAGGGAGGCTCGGACTGCTCTTGGCCGGAGCCGGCGCCAGGCGGGGGTGGTGCGATGAGCGGTTGGATGGCGCGGGGCCGAGCGCAGCGGGCTGCGGCCCTGGGCCTAGCACTGCGGGTACTGCTCAGCTTCGGGCTGGGCCTGGAAGCCGCCCCGACCTCGATCCCGACCTGGTCCTTGACCCAGGCCCCAGGTGAGTGTGCTCCGTGCAGCCCTGGCGCCCTCCAAGCCTGCAGTTTAGCTCCGCCCCTGCCCGTCAGCAGCGCCTCACCGTTGGCTGCGCCGCACGCCCGTCCCGGACACTCCCCCCTGCACGTGGCTCTAGGGGACCCAGGCCCTTGAATGAGCCTTCCCCAGTGGGAGACCCTCCGCCTGGGTTGCTCTGCCTGCCTTTAACTACCCTGCTTCGGCCCTGCTTACACTCGCTCTGCTTTGTCGTGCCCCGCTGTCACCTCTAAGCTGCCCTTCACTCCAGCGTGGGCAGGAGAGTTCTTTATACGCTCTGCTTGTCCGACTTCCAACCTTACGGAGCTGGTCACCTGGCGCCTCCTGCAGCAGCTGCGGCTTCCATACCCTGGCGCCCGAGCCCGGGGCCATGTGGCTGAGTTTGCTCGGTGACCGTTTCCCGCCCTCCCAATCTCTGCACCTTCCTTCTCCGGCCTTAGAGAAAAAAAGGTCTTCCCTGTGACCCCAGGCCCTTGGACACGTTTGCCTTGGCCTAAATGATGTTGGTGGCCCTCTCAGAGGTTCCCAGAGGCAGCTGGGCAGGTTAGAGTGACCTCTCTGTGCTCACAGGTGCCCCTGACTTTCAGCTGTGACTCAGGTTCACACACCGTCTTATCTGGTTCTCCATCTCACCCCAAAGCCCCTGCCTTTTCAGGCTAAATGTTCCTGGTTCCTTCAAGGATCAGGACTCACATTAACCAAGGTCCACACTCTACACACAAGCAGTCTCTTCTCTTCAGCACACTGTGGTAGGGACTCCTAGCGTGCCCCTTTTACAGGTGGGGAAACTGAGGCTGGGAGGTTTGGTTGCTCCAAACCAAAGCCCTGTGAAGCCAGGTCCACTCTGCTCTGCTGCCCACCCACTTTACAGAAGGACACATGCTCCAGCAGGCCAGGGAAGGAGGTCAGAGGTTGCTAGGGAGAGGGGCGAGTCCTGGGGAGGAAGCTTTAGGCTGCCAGACCCCCATGGGCAGGGAAGGAAGTCAGCTGCAGTTGGCTCCACGGAGCTCAGGGACTGTGTGGCCCACAGGTACAGTTGGGCCTGGAGGCCGGCCTGCGGAGGGCCTGGCTGTGGGGAGTGGGGGCTTGGAGGCACAGGCCCTCGTGAGTAAAGGTGGAAGGGGCAAGAGGACCAGGATTGTATGGAGGGGGTCTAGGCTGGGGCCAAGCCAGGTATCTGCCACCCTCCCTGCTGCACCCAGGAGGAAACCATAAAGTCCACTCCCTTCCTCTGTCCCTCGGACTCCCGCCTGATGGCCCAGCTTCCAGGCCCTTCTGTGTTCATCCTGCTCTGGGTCCAGGAAGGCTCACATCTCAGCTGGACTCAGCCCGGACCATTGTGTGACCTGTGTCCACTTATCACTAGGCGCTGCCCCGGGTTTACAGTCAAAAGGTCACTGCCCTGACCACCACTAAGTGTCCAGTCTACGCGGGTACCAGTTCAGGGGCCATTGTTCTAAGTGGGAGGCCGAGCTTCAGGGGTCTCTGAGAGGGACCTGAGACCCCTCCCAGGAAATAAGCTGAGACGTGAAGTCTGAGGAGGAAATCACGAGGTGCAGAGAGGAGGGAGGAGAGGGCAAACTGGGCCAGGGAACAGCATGGGCAAAAGCCCTGAGGGGGAAAATGAGCCCAGGCCTCTTGCAGAAGCAGCAAGGTGGCCGGGTCAGAGGGAGCTTGATGAAGAGGAGGAAAGTGGGAGGTCCAGGAAGGGTTCAGGGCTGGTCAGGACTTGCGGGCCACACGGAGGTTGTAGAATTTGGTTGTGAGAGGGTCACGGGACCAAGGGCTGGGTTTTTGGGTTTTTTTGAATTTTTGAATTTTATCTTTTTATACAACAGGTTCTTATTAGTTATCTATTTTATACATATTAGTGTATATATGTCAATCCCAATTCATCCCACATCCCCCCCGCCACTTTCCCCCCTTGGTGTCCATACGTTTGTTCTCTACATCTGTGTCTCTATTTCTGACCAAGGGCTGGTTTTGAGCAAAGGGGGGCAAGGGTGGGTGACCAAATTGTGTGGCTCTGAGAGGTCTTTGGTGTCTGAGTGGAGATGGGGGTGGGGAATCTGGAGAGGTGGTGGCACATTCAGGATGGGGAAAGTGGTCAGATCTGGGAGGAGTTTAGTGGGTGAGTCGACAAGCCACGGTGACTAAGCAGGTCCTCTACCCAAGGCCTCAGTTTCCCCTTTGCTGAGCAGCTGGGACATAACGGGCCCTGCTGACCCTGACAGGTGGGCCTGAGCCAGGCCAGGTTCAGAGATGGCTCCTCCCCCAGTCTGTTTAACCACGGAACTTGGAGAGACTCCTGGGGAGACCATCTGGCCGTTTGGAGCCGGGTAAAGACGCCGGGATCAGTGAGACCTGGGTTCGAACCCCGACTCTGCCACTAGCTTGTAGCCTCAGGCCTTACCTCTCCTAAGTGTCTTCTGTAGAACGGGCATGGGAGTAGAATCTGCCCAGTAGGGCTCTTGGTGAGGCTGTGAACTGCTCAGCTCCAAGGCCCACATATAGTGCATCCTTAGCAAAGGGTGACCACCAATGTAGTTCCTGGGACCTGGCCTGTCTCCTGGTGGTCGCAGCCGGTGACACTGTGCTTCCAAAGGAGGGTCCAGACCTCCCAGGCCTCACTTGTGTGCATCTCTCAGGCCCCAGCACAGCCTCGTGCCCGCCCACCAACTTCCAGTGCAGGAGTGATGGCCGCTGCGTGCCCCTCACCTGGCGCTGCGACGTTGACCAGGACTGCGTCGATGGCAGTGATGAGGAGGAGTGCAGTGAGTGGCCTTGCCCTGGGGGCGGGGCTTGCAAGGGGCGGGGCCACAGGGAGGAGGTGCTTGTGGAAGGGATGTGGCTTTCAGGCAGGGCACTCTGGGGTGGGCGGGGCCTGAAGGGAGGGAGGTCTGGGAGAGGTGGGTTTGCAGGGGGGCGGAGTTGGTGGGGTCTTGGGAGGGAGGGCTTGCAGGGAGGCGAGTCCTTGGAAGGTGGAGCTAACAGAAGCAGGGGGAGGAGCCTTTGGGATGGGCGAAACATATAGGGTCGATTGTTCTCGGAAGGCGGGGCTTGCAGGGGGTTGGGCTGTGGGGAGTACCTGGGCCCTCTTGGCTGGGTGTTTGGGACCTGACTCACCGTGTACCCCAGGTATTGAGCCGTGTGCCCAGGACGGGCAGTGCACGCCACCCACTGGCAGCCCCTGCTCTTGTGACAGCATCGATGACTGCCCTGATGGCATCAACAAGAATGTTCTCAACTGCGGGCACCAGCCCTGCCCGGAGGGGGAGCTGCGCTGCCCGCTGGGCGGTTCCTGTATCCCACGCACGTGGCTCTGCGATGGCCACCCGGACTGTTCCGACTCCAGCGATGAGCTTGGCTGTGGTGTGTGCCTGTGGGGGCGGGGAGGGTGGGTCGGTAGCCAAGGACGCCTGACACTTTACAGTGTATGACGAGGCTGGGAGCGTGGACACGTGTGTCTGCTTGCGCCCGTATTCCCATGGCGGCTGCACGAGGGCACTCGGGCAGCAGGGCTCACCAACCTCACTGAATTTGGGATGGAGGGTGAGCCCTAAGGTCCCCCCTGGGCACCAGAAACATCTGTTCATCCCCCCATGCCCCAGTTGCTGCCTCCCCAGCTACTGAATGCCCGGACTTATTGCAGGAACCAAGACCCTCCAAGAAGGGAGTGCCACGTCCATGGGGACCCCTGTGACCCTGGAGAGTGTCACTTATCTCAGGAATGCCACAGTCACCTCTGTTGGGGACCGGGACTCAGTTCAGTCTGGAAACCGAAGTGCCTATGGGATCATTGTAGCCGCTGGTAAGATAAACAGGTCCTCCCACCCCCGGGGCTTGGAGCAGCTGCTCCCGGAGCCGGCAGGCTGCAGAACCCCCTTTCCAGTGTGTTAGGAGCTTGGTGGGTGTGAGCCTCTTGCCACCCCCTCCCCTCACCCACTCCTGTCTTTCTGTCCCCCACAGTGGTGCTAAGTGTAGGTCTGGCCGCCGCCATCCTCTTCGTGTTGTCACGGCTCTGTGCCCAGGGATGCCTGTCCCCGCTGGGGCTGCTGGTGTCTGTGAAGGGGTCTCTGCAGTCAGAGAGGACGGCCTCAGTTCTCTGAGGGTGATTTCTTGCTGCCACATCACATGGTCCCGAGTATGGCAGGTATGGGGACCCGCGCGGGGCTGCTGGCACACCAGCCCCCAGACCTGGGTTCTTCTGGCCACGCGGCGCCAAGTACCTGAGCTCCTGCAGATGTGACCCTGGAGGCTGGGAGTGCCCAGACCCTCCCCTGGACTCGAGGAGCCTGGATGGGGAACGTGCCACAGCCAGAACCGAGGGGCTGGCCCTAGGTCATTCCCGGGGTGGCCCCGCTGCTCAGATACTACTGTTGCCCCCTCCTGAGATTGGTGATTAAAGTTACTTCACGTCCTCTGCCTGCCTCTGGGCCTCTGTCTCCCTCCGCCTGGGCAGCCTGGGGGCTCTGCCCCTCTTCTGTGGTGGAGCACCCAAGCCCAGAGAGGGTGGGAGTTGGGGACCCTGCCTCTGGCTTCCTGGAATCCAGAGCAGGGGACAGTGGGGCTGGGGGCAGCAGGACAGTTTGCATTCCCAAAATGGAGCAGACCTTGGGCAGTGCCTCCCAGAGTCCTGGGCTGGGGGACCTCCATCCATTATGGCTTCTTCTCTTTGAGATGGAAGCTGGGTGTCCCCAGGTTGGTCTCCACCCTGTTTCCAAATGTAGGTCTTATTATTATGCAGGTATGGCAAGGCCAACAGATCAGGAGACGCCTGCCACTGAAAACACACTTTGTTACTCACTGATCCCAAGAGGAAGGGCATAACAGGCCATGTGGAGCCACACGGGGAAGCACCAGGGTCCATCAGGAGGCAGAGGGAGAGGGAACAACATGGACAGGAGCTTCTATTGTGGTTTCCACTGGAAGGAATGGGTGAGGCAGGGTAAACAGGCTTGGAACTGGCTAGACTGAGTAATTTCCATGGGCTCTGGGGTGTCGGCACTGAGTATCGTGTACATCTCAGCCTATCAATAGCGAGGCTTTCAGAGAGCAGCACCTGAGTACACCTGGGTCCCTACTACTTACAGCAAGGCCCCCACAGACGTTACCCCAACTAGAGCCAGCACTGTGGCTAGACCGGCCCTCGTGGTTCTTACCATGATCACAGGACGTACTTCAGGAAAAATCATCAGGGAACTTTGCAGAACAAGATTTGTTACTCACAGGTTCTGGAGGGTACACAACAGGCACCCCCTCTGAGGGCCACGCAGCGAGATCATGGGGAGAGAGAGAGGGAGGGAACGCAGACCTGGGTCTCTGCCTTTATTAGGGTCCGGGGGTCGGAGTCTCGGATTCACTCTTTATTGAATATAAAGCATAAGAGCTGGAATTAGGGTGCCAAAAGGGAAAGCGGGGTCTTTCAAGGCGTCACTTGTCAAGGTTACCTAGGGTTTCTGAAAAGGGGACCTTCATAGGTTGGGGTAGCTAATAACCAGGTAGGTTGTGTTGCTAGTAGCTGTGTCATGCAGCTATCTGTGTGTTTGTTCATGGTGGGTGTTGGCAATCAAAAGCTTAATGTCAGGGACTTCCCTGGCAATCCAGTGGTTAGGACTCCGCGCTTCCATTGCAGGGGGCACGGGTTCAATCCCTGGTCGGGGAACTAAGATCCTGCTTAATGTCGGGCACACTACACTGGCCCTGGGGTGATCAGGGCAGGGGCACAGTGGCTCTGGATTGGCTGGTATGCATAGGAGAGGTACACTCACTGGTGACTTGTCATCTCCAGGAACTCGCTAACCCCTCGAGGGATAGTTCCTTCCTGGTCAGTGAGGCCTCAGCTGCCAGGGTGTCAAGAATACAGAAACTGGGAATTCCCTGGCGGTCCAGTGGTTGGGACTCCGCGCTCTCACTGCCGAGGGCCTGGGTTCAATCCCTGGTTGGGGAACTAAGATCCTGCGAGCCGTGTGGCGCGGCCACAAAAAAAGAATACAGAAAGTGTAGTTAATACACACCGTAACTGCTGGGTGATGAGGACAGGGCTCTTCTTTGACCTTCATTTTCTTCATCTCCGAATGCGGTGGCCAGGGCCCTGGTAGCCCGGGGGAGCACCCAGGGCCCCACACAGGGTCTCGCGGCTTTGACATCCAGCAAGCAGGGAGCTGGTCCCTGATGACAACATGCTGGGAGAAGACAGATCTTCCTGGGGGTGGGAAGGGTGGGAAAGTTCAGCATTGGGGCTCCGCCCCGCCATGGGAGGTTTTTTGTTTGTTTGTTTGTTTTGGTCCATGTAGCATGTCTCGTGGGATCTTAGTTCCTGGACCAGGGATTGAACCCGGGTCTCCGGCAGTGAAAGCGTGGAGTCCTAACCGGTGGACCACCGGGGAATTCCCAATGGGGTTTGGAGTCTGGGCCTCAGGAAGCCTCTTAGGGGCCCGAGTTCTCTGTCAGCAGCGGTGAGGGCTTGGGAGGTGGGCTGCAGCCAGGATTGGGGGACTTTGACCGACGGTGGACCAGAGGGTGCCCAGCCGTCTGGGGTACAAGGCCTTCCCCTGGCGCCCGCTGGATCCCTCCCAGCCCCCGAGCTGGGCTGAGGTTTCCTGCTGCAGAACTGGAACCCTGGTGGGCTTCTTCTAGTTGGCAGGAAGGAGTTATGCCAGAGAGTAGAATTTTCTTGGTTTTAGATCTTTTTCCCGTTTCATATTTGTTCAGGTGTGGCCAGCTGCAGTGGGCCAACAGGGCATGTTAGTGGGGGTGAGGCCGGTGTCAGACGCCACCTGAGCTGAGGTCTAGGGTCTGGATCTTCCTGGGTGTCAGCTGGATTCTCAGTGATCAGTGGCACAAACCACCCTGCAGTGACAGGCTCCAAACAACCACCGGCATATTCTCTTTTGTGGTTCCAGGTTGACTGGCCCGGCTGGTGGCTCTTTGTTTCCCCGTGAATGGTGGCTGCTGGCATCTGGGGGCTGGACTGGATGTTACCATGTCACTGGACGGTGCCAATGTCATGTCTGGCGCATGGGTGGATGGGACGCCTTTCCCTCTCTACGTGGCCTCTCTGGATGGCCCTTCCATGTGGGCACCCAAGCAGGACAGCCGCTTTCCTTTCCTGGTGACTCAGGGGTTTCCCCAAAGCGCAGAGCCAAAACCCCCAGACCTTCTAATGCTCAGGTCCGGAACTGGGCCAGCATCGCTTCTGCTGCTTTCTGCTGGTTCAGCAGGGTCTCAGGTCAGCCCACATGTGTGTCGGGGGCACAGGTGGGGGCCACACAAGGGCACGAACTCCAGGGAGGCCTGGTTCATTGGGGCCACCACGGGGGCAGAGGGCACGAGCTGGGAATGGGCAGGCTGGCGTGAGCGACTCCTGTCCACTGGAGCCAGCTGACTGACTGTGGGCAGGTGGCTTTGCTCTCTCAGGGCCAGCTTTGTCATCTGTACACTGGGGCAGCTACAGGTGCAAACGCCCATCATGCATGAGCAGGCCGGGGTTTCAGCTGCCTTTGTTCCCTCAAGCAGGGTCACCCTGTGCTGCCAGCTGCCCATCCCATCCTATAGGCAGCAAGCCCAGTGACTGGCTTCCAGGAAACTCCAGGGAGTGTCCAGGTTGAAAAGGGAGGGATGTTTGGGGAGCCCAGAAGGAGGGGGGACATGGTCAAGTGGGCACGGGTCCCAGTACCTGGGGAAATTCTGATGGGCCTGAGAAGGGAGGGGATGGAGTGGCGGGGTTGTGTGTGGGCGGCAGTGGTGAAGATGGGGGGGGGGGATCCAGGGTGTGTGTGCTGTGTATCTTTATCCAGCTCTCACCATTTCTCTTTTCTTTTTTTAATTGGAAAACTCACGTAACATGAAATTAACCATGAACTGTTTTAAAGCCTACAATGCATTTAGTACACTTGCAGTATTGTGTAACCCTCACCTCTATCTAGTTGCAAGACATTTTTATCCCCCCAAAAGGAAACCCCTTCCCCATTAGCGGTCACTCCTCTCCCCCACCCCCATCCCGGCAACCACAAAAACCACGGATCCACATTCTGTCTCTCTGGACTTCTGGACATTTTGTATAAATGGAATCATACCATAGGTGGCCTTTGGTGTCTGGCTTCTTTCACTGAGCATCATGTTTGCCAGGTTCTTCCCCCAGAAGTCTCCTTGTGCCCCTTTTTATTACCGCTCCCACCCCTACCACCACATTACCCAGGCAACCACCAACTGGCTCTGACACTATAGATTAGCTGCATTTCTAGAATCATAGAGTATGTACCTTTTTTTTTTTTTGGTCTGGCAGTTTATACCTGACACAATTATTTTACGATCTAGACATACCATTGCATGTATGAAAAGTGAGCTCGCTTTTATGGCGGAGCTGTACTCCACTGTACAGCTGTTCTACATCCATTTACCTACTTCCTCTGTTGATGGATATCTAGGCGGTTTCCAGTTTTTTATGATTGCAAATAAAACTGCTGAGAACATTTATGTGTAGGCGCGTTCATCTGCTTTTAGTTCTTTTGGGTAAAATACCCAGGAGTGGAGTGGTTGCATCATATGGTAGGTGTATATTTAAATTCTAAAGAAATCGCCAACATGTTTTCCGAAGTGGATGTACCCTTACTTTCCTTCCCCCCCTAGCAATGTATATATTTTCTTCTCCTCGCAGCCTTGGCATGACCTGATGTGGGCAGTCTTTTTGATTTTAGCCATTCTCACAGGTGTGCGATGGTATTACACTGTACTTTATTATTATTATTGAAGTGAAATTCATGTAACAGAAATGTAATCTTTTTTTTAAACATCTTTATTGGAGTATAATTGCTTTACAATGGTGTGTTAGTTCCTGCTTTATAACAAAGTGAGTCAGCTATACATATACATATATCCCCATATCCCCTCCCTCTTGCGTCTCCCTCCCACCCTCCCTATCGCACCCCTCTAGGTGGTCACAAAGCACGGAGCTGATCTCCCTGTGCTATGCGGCTGCTTCCCACTAGCTATCTGGTAGTGTTTATATGGCCATGCCACTCTCTCACTTCGTCCCGGAAACGTAATCATTTTATTTATTTATTTTCTTGGCCGCACTGGGCGGCCTGTGGGATCTTAGTTCCCCAACCAGTGATTGAACCCGTGCCTCCTGCAGTGGAAGGGCAGAGTCCTAACCACTAGACCGCCAGGGAATTTCCCGAAATGTAATCATTTTAAAGTGAACAATCCAGCAGCATTTAGCACTTTCATAATGTAGTACATCACCTGTAGCTAGTAGGACATGAATCTTTTCCTGAGCTTGTTGGCACCTGGTAAAAAAACTAGTTGGGACTTTGGGATCGCATCGCATTTGAAGGTTAATTTTTGCAGGAGGACAAACATTCATTGAGACCTACCGGGTGCCAGGCATTGTTATAGGTTCCCGGAGACTTGGCCTTGAACAGAACAAAGCCCCGTCCCCCATGATGTGGAGGTTGGGGGGAGAGGACAGAGGATCAACCAACAAACCAGTACTTCGTGATGTCAGACGGTTCTGTTCTGGGGACTAAATGCCAGAGTAGGAGGGATGGACATGCCAGGTTGGGGGAAAGAAGGGTCACTATTTTTATGTTAGATGCTCAAGAGAGGCCTCTCGAATACGGAGACCCTTGAGTAGAGACCTGAAGGAAGTAAGAGGATGGGTGAGTTGTGCAGGTTATAGGTGAAGAACATTCTCGGAAGTGGGAACAACCTGTGCAACCTGAGACAGCAATAGGTTCCAGAAACAGGAGGTCTGCAGGGAGTGAGGGTGGTGGTGGTCATAAGATTTGACGGCAGAGAATGCGGGGTGGGGGGTGGGAGGCACAGCGGGTATGTAGTGAGATGGGGAGCCTTTGGGAGGTTTTGAGCAGAGGTGACCATTCTCTGATTTAGTTTTTTTTTTTAATTGAAGAACAGTTGATTTATAATTGATTTAGATTTTAAAGGGTGTTTTGGCAATAAGACGATCCCTCTTTTTTAATTTTTTAAAATTGAAGTATGGTTGATTTACAATGTTTCAGGTGTACAGCAAAGTGATTTAGTAATATATATATATTTCTTCAGATTCTTTTTAAAAATAAATTTATTTATTTTGGGCTGCGTTGGGTCTTCGTTGCCTAGTTGCAGCAAGCGGGGGCTACTCTTCGTTGCAGTGCGCAGGCTTCTCATTGCAGTGACCTGAGGAGCATGGGCTCTAGCTGCACGGACTTCAATAGTTGTGGCACGTGGGCCCGGTAGTTGTGGCTCTTGGGGTCTAGAGCACAGGCTCAGTAGCTGTGGCACATGGGCTTAGTTGCTCTGCGGCATGTGGGATCTTCCCGGACCAGGGATCGAACCTGTGTCCCCTGCATTGACAGACGGATTCTTAACCACTGCACCAGCGGGGAAGTCCCCAGATTCTTTTCCATTATAGGTTAGTACAAGATATTGAATACAGTTCCCTGTGCTCTACAGTAGGTCCTTGTTGTTTAAGAAGATCCCTCTTGGGAGTTCCCTGGTGGCCTAGTGGTTAGGATTCCAGACTTTCACTGCTGGGCCCGAGTTCAATCTTGAAAGCTTCTGGCTTAAGTTAGACTATGCTTTTTGTTTTTGATTTTTACCAAATTGGTTTAGTAACAACACTGTGTAGGTCCAATTTGTTCTGAAACAACACTTATGTTAATCTGTATTATTACTGATTCATTCTCCCTCAAAAAAAAAACTAGGGAAAAAAAGGATCTTTCTGATACTTCTACTGTCTTGTCACAGTCTGAAGTTTCTACTTTTATGTAATTCTTTGGGTTAGATTATGAAAGGTTCTTCATTTATTCAGGAGACACTTGTTGTACATAGTTGTTCGTAGTGGTCCAATCCTAACAGTCAAAAGGTGGAACCAACCCATATGTCCATCAGCGGATGATGAATAAACAAAATGTGGTAGGACCATGATATGAGCTGTAATTCATCCATAAAAGGAATAAAGTTCTGACACACGCTACAACGTGGACGAATCTTGAAAACATTATGCTAAGTCAAAGAAGCTAGGAGCAAAATGTTACATAGTGTATGATTCCATTTATATGAAATATCCAGAATAGGTAAGTTCATAGAGACATAAAGGAGATTAGTGGTTGCATAGGGCTGGGGGATAGGGGGGGAAAGGGGGTGATAGCTAAAAGGATATGGGGTTTCTTTTTGTGGTCATGAAAATGCTCTCAGATTGACTCTGGTGATGGCTTCACATTATCTGTGAATATACTAAAAAGCATTGAATTGTACATTTTAAGTGGGTGAATTTTATGATATGTGTGTACATTTTTATGGGTGCTGAATTTTGTCCCCTCCAGATTTATATGTCAAAGCCCTAACCATCAATACCTCAAAAAGTGACTATAATAGGAGACAGGGCCTTTAGAGGGGTGATTAAATTAAAACGAAGCCATTTGGGTGGGCCCTGATCCAATCTGACTGGTGTCCTTATAAGCAGAGGAAATTTGCGCACTCTGACACCAAGGATGCAGGCCCAGAGTCCAGATTGTATGAGGACTCAGGGCAAGCCAAGGAGAGAGGCCTCAAAAGAAACCAGCCCTGCGGACACCTTGATCTTGGACTTCCAGGCTGCAGAACTGTGAGGAAAAAAGTTTCTGTTGTTTAAGCCCCCTCCCACCCGCCCCCCCCATTCTGTATTATTTTGGTAGGGCAACCCTAACCGACTAAAACATGTATTATATCTCACGTTTAAAAAGACATTTGTTTGTAAAATAGATACCTAGTGGGAAGCAGCTGCATGGCACAGGGAGATCAGCTCGGTGCTTTGCGACCACCTAGAGGGGTGGGATAAGGAGGGTGGGAGGGAGACGCAAGAGGGAGGGGATATGGGGATATATGTATATGTATAGCTGATTCACTTTGTTATACAGCAGAAACTAACACACCATTGTAAAGCAATTATACTCCACCAAAGATGTTTAAAAACAAAACAAAACATTTGTTGGGGAATTCTCTGGCGGTCCAGTGGTTAGGACTCTGCCTTTCCGCTGCAGAGGGCCCAGGTTCCATCCTTGGTGGGGGAACTAAGATCCCAAAAGCAGCGCACGTGGGAAAAAAAAAATTGTGGAATAGTGCTAGGTATTAGGCACTGTTCTAGGCGCTCAGGATATAGTAATAAATAAAAAAGAGCCCCCAAAAGTGGGGACTGTGTTTCTGATTATAGTGTGTGTGGGGGGGACAGTATACGGTGGGAGGGCACAGAGATGGGAGCCTGGAGGTGACCACAGGGAGGAGGCAACCACACTGGTCCAGGGAGGGCATGATGGGGCTGGCGCGGGGTAGGGCCGTGCACGTGGTGAGAAGTGGTCGGATTCTGTATCTGTTTCGAAGGAAAAGCCGACGGAGCTGCAGGATTGGGTGGCGCATCCGATGAGGGCGTGAGAAAGAGGAAGCAAGCGCGCCTCCCAGGTATCCGGGCTGAGCTGCGGAAGGATGGAGCCAACCGTGATGGGGAGGACGGTGGGGGCCGGGCGAGGGTGGGGGGGGGGGGGACTCCTGGGAGCTAAGTTTGGACCTGCGAGGCCCCCACGTGGAGAGATCGGGAAGGCGCCTGGCCCTACTGTCTGGGTTGGAGAGATGAATTTCGGAGTTGTCCCAGTGGGTGGCCGTGGTTTGGAAAGGAGGAGGGAGTGTCGCTGATATCTAGAGGTTTCTGGGGGGTGAGGAAGAATCAGGAAAGAAGGAGCGACCATAGAGGCGGCAAGAGAAACCAGGAGAGTTCAGAAGAGAGTGAATCAAGCAAAAGTCCGCCATCCCGTCACAGGCTGCGATGCGTTAGGTAAAACCGGACGTAGAGGGAGACCGTGGGGCTTAATAACGTGGAGGTCATTGGTGACGACAGCAAAAACAGTTCCACCGGTTGAAGATAAAATGGGAAGGAGAAAGGGTGTATGGATGACTTTTTCTACAGTTTTGCTTGGGGAGGGGTTAGGTTGGGCGGAGGCAGAGACTTAGGGCAGAGGCCAGAGGGGGAGGGTGCTCAGAGAGTCTTTTTTCCCTTTAAAGTGGAAGATGCCCATGAGAATGGCTATAATTAGAGAGAGAGAGAAAAAAAAAAAAAAAAACCAGAAAATAAATGATGGTGAGGGTGCAGCGAAATTGGAACCCTCGTACATTGCTGGTGGGAATGTAAAATGATGCAGCCGCTGTGGAAAAGAGTTTGGCACTTCCTCAAAAGTTAAACACGGAATTACCATATGGCCCAGAATTCCACTCCTAGGAGTGTACCCGAAAGAACTGAAAGCAGGTATTCAGACAAATACTTGTACATGCATGTTCATAGCAGTGTTATTCACACTACCCAAAACATAGGACCAGCCCACGTGTCCATCCATGGATGAATGGATACACAAAATGTGGTCCAACCAGATAATGGAATATTATCCAGTCATAAGAACGAAGGAATTTCTGACACACACTACAACGTAGTTGAGCCTTGAATACATATGCCAAGTGAAAGAAGCCAGACACAAAAAGTCAGAGCGTATGGGTCCCTTTAGTGTGTGAAATGTCCAGAATAGATAAATCCATAGAGACAGAAAGTAGATCAATGGTTGCCAGGGGCTGGGGGAGCAGGCAAATGGGAAGCAACAGCTTAATGAGTAAGTGGTGATGAAAAAAACTAAAAAGAAAAAACTTTATATTTTGGATCAGTTTTAGGTTCACAGAAAAATGAAGAGGAAGGTACAAAGACTTCCCCTATATTCCCTTCCCCCATACATGCATAGCCTCCCTCATTATAAATATAACATCCCCCACCAGAGTGGTACCTTCGTTAAAATTAATGAACCTACAATGATGTCATCATCACCCGAAGTCCATAGTTTACCTTCAAGTCCACTCTTGGTGTTGTACATTCTATGGGTTTGGACAAATGTATAATGACATGTATCTACCATTATAGTATCATACAGAGCATTTTCACTGCCCTAAAAATCCTCTATGCTCTGCCTCTTCATCCCTCCCTCCCCTCTGATCCCTGGAAACCACTGATCTTGTTACCCTCTCCATATGTTTGCTTTTTCCAGAATGTCATAGCGATGGACTCATGCAGTATGGAGTCTTTTCAGATTGGCTTCTTTCTTTTCTTTTTTTTTTAATATTTATTTTTTATTTTATTTATTTATTTATGTTTGTTTGTTTGTTTTGGCTACAGACTTCTTAGTTGCAGCATGCGGACTCTTAGGTGCAGCATGCGGGATCTAGTTCACCGAGCAGGGATTGAACCTGGGCCCCCTTCATTGGGACCACGGAATCTTAACCACTGTACCACGAGGGAAGTCCCAGATTGGCTTCTTTCACTTAGTCATGTGCATTTAAGGTTCCTCCATGTCTTTTCATGGCTTGATAGCTCTTTTCTTTTTAGCAGTGAATAACATTCCATCGTTTGATTGTACCACAGTTTGTCCATTCACCTGCTGAAGGACATCTTGGTTGCTTCCAAGTTTTGGCAATTATGAATAAGGCTGCTATAAACATCCATATGCAGGTTTTCATGTGGACATAAGTTTTCAACCCCTTTGGGTAAGGACCAAGGAGTGCTATTGCTGGATCATATGGTGAGAGTATGTTTAGTTTTGTAAGAAGCCGCCAAACTGCCTTCCAGAGTGGCTGGACTGTTTTGCATTCCCACCAGCAATGAACGAGAGTTCCTGTTGCTCCACACCCTCGCCAGCAATTGGTGTCATCAGGTTTCTCGGTTTTGGCCATTCTCATAGGTGTGTACTGTTTTCTCCTGGTTGTTTTAATTTGCAGTTCCCCAATGATATATGTGGAGCCTTTTTTCATGTGCTTATTTGCACTATGAATATGTTTTGGAACTAGATATTGGCAGTGGTTGCACAGCTTTATGAATGTACTAAATGCACTGAAGTTTTATTTTATTTTTTAAAGGTATTTATTTATTTATTTGCTTGGCTGCGTCAGGTCTTAGTTGCAGCATGTGGGATCTTTGTTGCGGCATCTGGGATCTTTCTTTGCGGTGTGTGGCCTCCTCTCTAGTTGTGGCGTGCGGGGTCCAGAGTGTGCGGGCTCAGTAGTTGCAGCACACAGGCTCTCTAGTTGTGGCGCTCGAGAGCACGCGGGCTGAGTTGCCCCACGGCATGTGGGATCTTAGTTCCCCGACCAGGGATCAAAGCTGCATCCCCTGCATTGGAAGGTGGATTCTTAACCACATTTATGTTATGTCGATTTCATCTCAATAATAAAACAAAACAAAAAGGTGGAAAATGAATCAGCATATTTGTATGTCTGTGGGTATAATCTAGTTCAGAGGGAAGACCGTTGAGGTGGCTCCTTAAGTAGGCAGGTAGGGTGGGAGCTGGTGGAGGTGGCCTAGGTTTGCCTGGGATCTGGGCAAATTGTTTACTCACAGCAGCAGGAAGGAGAGCTGGGCAGGCGCGTGAATCTGGATGCAGGTCTGCAGAAGGGGGTGGTGGCTTTGGAAGTTTTTTTTCTCCTGCTGGTCTCTCTTGTCTCAGTGATACTGTCTGTTCTGACAAAATTGTTGGTAAACAGGGGAATGATGTCAGTATAAGGAGGAAATAGCAGTGGATTCTAAGCATGTTTTTTCAGCCCCTTGACGAACACAGGAAGCCACCAGTAGGTGGCGCTGTCTCCCTGCGCTTGATGCTGATCCAGCCATGGGTTTCCTTTTTTTTTTTTTTAACTATTTAAAAAAAAATAAACTTATGTATTTATTTATTTATTTTTAGTTGGGTCTTTGTTGCTGCGCGCGGGCTTTCTCTAGTTGCGGCGAGCAGGGGCTACTCTTCGTTGCGGTGCGCGGGCTTCTCATTGCGGTGGCTTCTCTTGTTGCGGAGCATGGGCTCTAGGCGCGTGGGCTTCAGTAGTTCTGGTATGTGGGCTCACTAGTTGTGGCTCCCAGGATCTAGAGCGCAGGCTCAGTAGTTGTGGCGCACAGGCTTAGTTGCTCCGCAGCATGTGGGATCTTCTTGGACCAGGGCTCGAACACGTGTGCCCTGCACTGGCAGGCGGATTCTTGACCACTGCGCCACTGGGGAAGTCCCAAGGGTTTCCTTTTGACCACGTGCTTATTTTGGCTTATTTTGCTCTTCTTCCCAGCCTTTATGCATTCGCTTTTGCCTCGACCCTTCCTCACTTTTCCACTAAGCAACCTTCTCCTTTGTATGTTTTTAATTGTAAAATATATATAACACAAAATTTACCATTTTGACCATTTTTAAGTGCACAGTTCAGTAGTATTAAGTAGATTAATCTCGTGCAACCATCACCATCAACCATCTTCCGAACTCCTTTCATCTTGCAAAACTGAAACTCTGTCCCAATTAAACTCTAACTCCCCATGTCCCTTCCCCAGCCCCTGCCACTCCTCATTCTATGTTCTGTCTCTATGGATTTGACTACTCTGGGGACCTCACATAAATGGAGTCATACAGTATTTGTCCTTTTGTGACTGGCTTCTTTCATTCAGCATAATGTCCTCAGGGTTCATCCATGTTGTAGCACGTGTCAGAATTTCTGAATTTTTTAAAAAGGCCAATTTCTATATTTCTGGATGCCTATTAGAAATGTAACAGTTAAAAATGTAACTTTTAAACCCTGCAAGTGTTTTTCTTAAGCTCCTTTCTGCTTTTGTTAATGCTCTGCTTCCAGGATTGCAAGGAGGTTGAGCGGGTTGTCCCAGCCCTGTGCCTGCATGAGCCCTAGCGCTCTCAGGTCTGAGTTCCTAGAACACACATATGACGCTGCGGCAAAAACAAGCGCCTATGTCAGAAGCAAGTCCGTCTGCTGACAGAGATCAGTTACCCTGGTTTTCTGAGGCCGATGCATCTATGCTCTTCTGGCCAAATTGTCCTTGGTCATGATGTAATTTTCTCCCAACACTGCGAGATTTGAGTAGGAGTATTTTTTTTTTTAATTTTTATTGAAGTATAACATTGATTTACAATGTGTTAGTTTCACATGTAAATTGATTTACAGTTGTGTTAGCGTCACACTTGCTGTACAGCAAAGTGATTCATATGTATATATATATTTCCCCTTCTTAACCATAAGTTTGTTTTCTATGTCTGTGAGTCTATTTCTGTTTTATAAATAAATTTATTTGTATCTTTTTATTTTTGGTTGGCATGTGGAGCTTCCCATGACCAGGGATCAAACCTGTGTCCCCTGCAGTGGAAGCATGGGGTCTTAACCATTGGACCACCGGAGAAGTCCTGTATCATTTTTTTAGATTCCACACATACGTGATATCATATGATATTGGTCTTTGTCTGACTTACCTCACTTAGTGTGATAATCCCTACGTCCATCCATGTTGCTGCAAACGGCATTATTTCATTCTTTTTTATGGCTGAGTAATATTCCATTGCATATATGTACCACATGTTCCTTATCCATTCATCTGTTGATGGACATTTAGGGTGCCTCCATGTCTTGTGGGTAGCAGTATTTTATCTAGGATTTTTGCTTCTATGGTCATCATTGAAAATTGGTCAGAATTTTCCTACCTTGTTCCATATTCTTATCTGTTTTTGTTTTCACTTAGGTGAAATTCACATCAACAAAATTAACCTTTTGAAAGCGAACAATTTGGGGGCATGTAGTGCACTCACAATGTTGTGTACTCACAACCACCACCTCTGTCCAGTTCCAAAACATTTCCATCGTCCCAAAAGGAAACCCGGTACTCAAACATATGCTCCCATTCCTTCTCCTCCCCCTCTGCCTGGTAACCACCAATCTGCTTTCTGTCTCTGTAGATTTACCTATTCTGGATATTTCATATAAACAGAATCATACAATGTGTAACCTTTTATGTCTGGCTTCTTTCACTTAGCATGTTTTCGAGGTTCATCCATGTTGTAGCCCTATCTGGTTTTGGTTTGTAGCCTATATCATCCTCTTAAGAGAAATTGGGTATTCTGCCCTACCCCCTGACCTTTTTTTTTTTTTAATTCTTGGTATCAATCTGAATAAGATGGGAATTATCTGCTACTTGTAATGGCGATAAAACTTGATTGTAAAATCCTCTAAGTTTTGTGTGTTAGGGAGAGGGAGTTTTTCCCCCATTATTTCCAGCTCATTAACATTTATGGGTCTAGTCAAGTTTTCTGGTTCTTCTTGGTACAATTTTTGCATTTTATATTTCCCCACAAATGAATTCATTTCATCTTGATTTTCAAATTTATCAGCCTATAGTTCATATAGTTTTTTAAAATCGCCTTCACGCATTTTGCCTGCCCCATGCCCTGCCCTGCCTCTGGCACCCACCAATCTGTTCTATCTATGAGTTTGGGTTTTTTTAGATTCCACATGTAAGTGAGATCATACAGTATTTGTCTTTCTCTGTCTGACTTACCTCACTTAGCATAATGCCCTTAAGGTCCATCCATGTTGTTGTAAATGGCAGGATTTCCTTTTTATGGCTGAGTAATATTCCCTTGTATATATACCACATCTTCTTCTTTTTTTTAATTAATTTATTTATTTGGTTGCTCTGGGTCTTAGTTGCAGCAGGCAGGATCCTTAGTTGTGGCTTGCGGGCTCCTTTGTTGTGGCACATGGGCTCCTTAGTTGTGGCATGCGAACTCTTAGTTGCGGCATACATGTGGGATCTAGTTCTCTGACCAGGGATCTAACCCGGGCCCTCTGCATTGGGAGTGCAGAGTCTTAACCACTGCGCCACCAGGGAAGTCCCCTATACCACGTCTTCTTTATCCATTCGTCTGTCAGTGGACATTTAGATTGTTTCCATATCTTGGCTATCGTAAATAATGCTGCTATGAACATGAGAGGTGCATATATCTTTTCAAGATAGTGATTTTGTTTCCTTCAGATAAAAACCCAGAAGTGGAATTGATGGACTATATGGTAGTCATATTTTTAATTTTGGGGGGAACCTCTATACTGTTTTCCATAGTAGCTGCACCAATTTACATTCCCACCAACTACGGTTCCCTTTTCTCTACATCCTCACCAACACTTGTTATCTCTTGTCTTTTTGATGTACAGTTATTCTTAACCTTCCCATATATATTTTTAAAACTCATTCCTCACTTCGTCCTTGCTCATTCTCTTCAGGGGTTTATCTTATTAATGTTCCCAAGGAGCCAGAGTTTGGTTTTATTCTTGCCATTTTTGTTCCTTTACCCTCTGTTTTGTTGATTTCTTTAATCTGTGTTACTTCCTTATTTTCTTGTGTCATTGGGTTTTCTCTACTGTACACTTCCTAGGACTTCCCTGGCAGTCCAGTGTTAAGACCCTGCGCTATCAATGCAGGGGCTACTGGTTCGATCCCTGGTTGGAGAACTAAGATCTCGCATGCCGCACGAACTGGCAAAAAAAAAAAAAAAAAAATTCTATTGTGAACTTCCTGATCTGGTGCCAGGTCACCTCTCTTGCTGAGCGCAGCCTCCCTCTGTGGGACTGCCTGGCTGGGTGCCTGTTGTCTGCTCAGTAGGTCCTGGCCAGGCTGATGGTCTCTCAGTCCTGGATTGTGAATCTAGGGTCTGCACAGGTGAGGCCAGGTTTTGCAGGGCCAGCTGGTGGGGAAGGGCTGAGGGCTTGAAGACATAGGCAATGGATGTTGCATCCCATAGTTGAAGAGGAGGTGGGGGCAATCTGAGAAGGCTTCCTGGAGGAGTAACCTTGCCTCAGTTGGGAGATTGAGTGGATATGGGTCTAGAATGGTGAACTTTCAGCACCTTGGAGAAGGCTCGTGGGCCCTCCATATAGGCCCCCAATAAAGATGCGCACAAACTTTCTATATAGAATAAAACATATCCTCTATAGAGAAAGCACACAAACACACACGTGATAATATGCATGAGCCCACAGGACACATGAGGACACACAGGACAGCATGCCTAAGTCACTAGAATGTGGAGAAAAACATATGAAGACACACGCTGGGGAACAAACATGAGCACTTGCAGGATGTAACCAGCGTGGGCCTCAGTGAATGGAAATTACCAAAATTCCTATGTCAGACTGAGGGACTAGTGGTCTAAGAGCACCTGGCACTAGATGGACAGGACACCTTCAGGTCAGGCAAGATCCAGGAGTGCTGTATCAGAGGTGGGTGAGCAGAGAAAAGACCAGATACCCTAACCTTGTTTCTCTCTGGGAGGGTGGCTGGAATTTCACCATCATGTTTCAGGAAGCAGAGGTGCTCACTGCCTTGGTCGAGGTGGGCGAGGCTGAAGGTGCTGAGGGTGTCTGCATGTCTTAGAGAAAGGGGGAGCCCACCGGCACAGGAAGGAGAACTGGCTGGAGGCAGGGGGCAGCACTAGATGGAATATTCCTTGTGAGGGGACACAGGACTGTCTGGATCTGTGAGAAGCCCTGGATCCCTGTTCACCAGCTTGTCCTAGGGGAGTCCAGGCTGGTCCTTCCCCTCTGTTCCTGTGGCTGCAACACTACTTCCGTGCTTCAGTTTCCCCTTGGATGTACCTGGGTTCCTCTTAGTGGTCTGAGGGCTTTGAGGTTCCATTGGAGGCTCTCAGAGACCTCAGCTCCACCCAGCAGGCTCCACACAGCCCTGGCCTCCACTGATGAGCCAGAACCTCTCCTGGGACACAGGTGGCCAGATTGAGTCCCCTGTGTGGGACATTGCGTATTCACCTAGGATGTGACAAGAGCGTGTGTCCGAAGAGGGTTGACTTCTGTTGATCAGGATGCAAAGTCACACAAGACATAGAGCCTGAGGAATTGTTCCAGATTAAATGAAACTGAAGAGACAATTGATGAGACAAATTATAACTAAATGCACCATGTGACCCTGGGTTGCATCCTGTACAGCATATGAGTGGGACAATGGAAAAATCTGATGGTCTGCAGATTGGATAATAGTATTGTAACAGTGCTAACTTTCCTTCTTTGGTAACTCTACTGTAGTTATGTAAGGAAATGTCCTTTTTTTCAGGAAACACACACTGTTTAGGGGTAAAGGAGCATCATGTCTATAAGTTACTCTCTCAGAAAAAAGTGTGTGTGTATCTGTATATATACATGAATGGGATGGGAGGAGCAGGAGAGCAGGAGGAGGAGGAAGAGGAGGAGATGATGGAGGAGATGGAGATGATGATGATGGAGATGGAGATGACAGAGATGGAGATGATGGAGATGGAGATAGTGGAGATGATGGGGATGATGGAGATGTGGTGAGATGTTAACCTTAGAGAAATTTGAATGAAGAGTATGTGGGACTTTTTCTTTTTTTAATTGGGGTATAGTTGTTTTACAATGTTGTGTTAGTTTCTACTGTACAGCGAAGTGAAGTAGAGTTCCCTGTGCTATACAGCAGGTTCTCATTAGTTATCTATTTTATACATATTAGTGTGTATATGTCAATCCCAATCTCCCAGTTCATCCCACCCACCCCTCCCCACCGGGACTTTTTTTATATTATCATCACAACTCTTCTGTGTCTGAAATTATTTCAAAATAAAAGGTAAAAACAATTAAACAAAAACAGATAAAGTTGCACAGAGCCTATATGTCCAACCCAGAGCTCTGGGAGCTGATGCCTGGGCACTGGACAGTGGAGACGGCTTAAGGAGTATGAAGACTTTTTAAGGGGAGAACATGAGAGATCTTGTTTGTCTGAGAATGTCATTATTGCACCCTTATTCTAACGTGGTAGTTTAGCTGGGTATGGAATTTTCAGTTCTGAGATATTTATCCTGTGGGCTCTGAGGATTCGCTTCTATTGTCAGGCATCTGTCGTACTGATTAAAAATTGTGCTCTCCAACTGCTCATCTCCTGTAGAAAAGCTGTCTTTTTCCTCTGGTGGATTTGGGGTTTTATTCTTTATCCTTAATGGCTTGGAACTTCATTTCAGTAAGTTTCAGTGTGGAATTTTTAAGGAATTCACTTCGTTTGGCTCACAGTGGGCTCTTTCAATCTGGGGGCTCATGAATTTCTTCTGTTTTGGGAATGTTCCGGCCTTCCTTCCTTCCTTTCTTTCAAATAATCCTTTCTATTTCAGTTTCTTAATTCTTTTTACTACTTTTAGACAGATGTTGGTCTGTAGGGATCTATATTCCATGTGGTTTAAAGAAGAAGAAGAGAATTTCTTCTTTATGCTGCTTTGAGAGAGAAGTTCTCTCTTTACTCTGCTTTGAGAGAGATACTCCTTAGCTATCTTCCATCCTGGAAGATAAAATTCTTATTTTTCCTCTACTTTTTAATCCTGTAATTGATTCATTTTTATAACTGTTCTTCTTTTAAATTTATTTATTTATTTATTTATGGCTGCGTTGGGTCCTCGTTTCTGTGCAAGGGCTCTCTCTAGTTGCGGCAAGCGGGGGCCACTCTTCATCCAGGTGCGCGGGCCTCTCACTATCGCAGCCTCTCTTGTTGCGGAGCACAGGCTCCAGACGCGCAGGCTCAGTAGTTGTGGCTCACGGGCCTAGTTGCTCCGCGGCATGTGGGATCTTCCCGTACCAGGGCTCGGACCCGTGTCCCCTGCATTGGCAGGCAGAGTCTCAACCACTGCGCCACTAGGGAAGCCCCCACATTATGTTTTTAATTTCAAATTCCACTTTTGAATTGCTGGTACCTAGGAAAGTGATTGACTTTTGAATATTAACCTGGTATCCTGCAATGTTGCTATAATGGCTTATCAGTTCCAGGAGGGTTTTTTTGTTGTTGTTGATTCTTTTCAATTTTCTACATAGATGATCATATCATCTATGAGCAAAGACAGCTTAATTTCTTTCTTCTTAATCTGTATCCCTTCTATTTTCTTTTCTTGTCTTATTGCATTACCTGAAACTTCCAGTATGATGTTGAAAGGCAGAGGGGACATGCTTGCCTTGTTCCTCATCTTAGTGGGAAAACTTTGAGTTTCTCATCAGCAAGTATGATGCTAGCTGTAGTTTTTGTTTGTGTGTTTGTTTTGTTTTGTTTTGTTAGATATGTTTTTTTAAAAAATAAATTTATTTATTTATTTATTTATTTATTTATTTATTTATTTATTTATTTATTTATGGCTGCGTTGGGTCTTCATTGCTGCATGTGGGCTTTCTCTAGTTGTGGTGAGCAGGGGCTACTCTCCACTGCGGTGTGCGGGCTTCTCATTGAGGTGGCTTCTCTTGTTGCAGAGCACGGGCTCTAGGCAGGTGGGCTTCAGTAGTTTTGGCACGTGGGCTCAGTAGTTGTGGCTTGCAGGCTCTAGAGCACAGGCTCAGTAGTTGTGGCGCACGGGCTGAGTTGCTCCGTGGCATGTGGGATCTTCCTGGACCAGGGCTCAAACCCGTGTCCCCTGCATTGGCAGGCGGATTCTTAACCACTGCGCCAGCAGGGAAGCCCCTCTATTTTTATTTCTTTAAAAAATTTTTTACTTATATTGGAGTATATTTGATTTACAGTGTTGTGTTAGTTTCAGGGGGTACAACAAAGTGATTCAGTTATACATATATTCAATACATATATCTATTCCTTTTCAAATTCTTTTTGTACTATTTTATAGGTTTAGGTATTCTGGACATTTCATATAAAAGCAGTCATAAAATGTGTGACCTTTTGTCTGTGTGCTTTCACTCAGCGTAATGTTCCTGAGGTTCATCCACGTTGTAGCGTGTATCAGAATTTCCTTTTATGGTTGAATAATACTCCGTTTTGGGATATATCACATTTTGTTTATCCATTCACCTATCGATGGACATTTGGGTTGTTTTGATCTGTGGGCTATTGTGAATAGTGCTGCTATGAACATTCATATACAAGTATTTGTTTGGGTCCCTGTTTTCAAGCCTTTGGGTATATACCTAGGAGTAGAATTGCTAGGTCAAATGATAAATCTGTTTAACTTTCAGACGAACTACGAAACGATGTTCCACAGTAATTAACCATTTTACATTCCAACCAACAACATACAAGAATTGTTCTAATTTTTCCACAACCTCACCAACAGTGATTATTTTATTTTTTGCTATATTTATAGTTATGGGTGTGAAGTGGTATCTTGTGGTTTTGATTTAGATTTCCTTAAGACACCTTTTCATGTGCTTATTGGCTGTTTGTATGTCTTCTTTGGAGGGATGTCAATTGAAGTCCTTTGCCCATCTTTAAAATTTTTTGTTGTTGAGTTGTGTTTATATATTCTGAGTGCTAGACCCTTTTCAGATATATGGTTTGCAAATAGTGTCTCCCATTCTGCTGCATGTATTTTTGCATATCCCTTTTAAGTTTTATTTATTAACAATAAAGTGAGTATCTGCCACTATACCTCACAACCTCAAAAGTTAGAACAGTGACAGTAATTTATATTTACCTGAGTGCCATCCCCCTCCCCAAATCAAAGGTAACTTTGATAAGTTCTGAATTTTGTGTTTATGTTTTCTATTTATTAAAGAAATAATTCTTCTAGATGGATGTGTATGCCTAAACAATACATCATCTTGTTTGAGTTGCTTTTGAACTTCATAGAACGGTCAACAATTTGACATGATGGTGAGTGGTTTTCCAAAATGATTGTACCAATTTACACCCCCCCCTCCCCAGTAATATATGTGAGGTTATTGATTCCCATCTTCTCCAATACTTGCTTTGGCCAATTTATTATTTTTTAAAAACTATTATTATTATTTTTTGGCCACGCCATGTGGCATGCGGGGTTCCTCGACCAGTGATCAAACCCGTGCCCCCTGCAGTGGAAGCGTGGAGTCCTAACCAGTGGACCTCCAGGGAATTCCCTGGCCAGTTTATTTTTGCCAGTTGAATGGTTTTAAAATGGTATCTCACCGTCTTGCTTTGCATTTTCCTGATTATCACTGAGATTTGAGTATGTCTTCATACATTTATTGGCCATAAGTATCTTCTCTTCTGTAAGTGTCCATTGTGGTTTTTGCTCCTATTTTATTTTTAGGTCAGTTGTCCGTCTACTGAGTTGTAGGTGTACTAGGAAGATCTAGACGTATTTTTAGGGATAAAGAGGAAAGTGGGGGTGGTGGGGGGAGGGGCGTGTTCCAGGACAGAGCCGTTTTCCCTGCAAATCTCACCGACAGAGGATGCTGTCACTCTGTATTTTTGCCGGGGATAGCCAGGGAGAATTGGCATTTCATTGTAGGTTTAATTCGCGCTTCGCTCAGATGGAGCGAGGCTGAGCATCTTTTTATCTGCTTCCAAGTCATTTGCATCTCTCTCCTGTGGACCACCTGCTCATCTTTTCATCCGTCGCTCCTCCTCCTAGGATCTACTTCTCCCTCTCTTCACATTTCCTCTTTCACATTTCTGTCTGAGAACCCCTTCACACCTCGGTATTCTTTTCCTCTTCTCTTTTCTCGTTTCTCTCTCTTCTCTCCTCTCCCTTTCTTCCCTCCAGGTCTCACCATCTTCTGACATCACATCCTCCAAGCTCCTAGTCTGCTCTCTCCCTTCTCATCTCCGGTGTCTCTCCAATGCCGCCTTTTCTTCCACCTCCCCCACTATCCCTTCTCTTTTCCTGTTTGTTACCTACTTCCCATGACGTCTCAGCTCTTCTCATTGTTCCCTCCTCTCTCATCTTTCCAGTTCCTCTTTCCAGTGATTCTAACACCTGCCTCTTTTTAAAACATTTTTATTTTATTGAAGTAGAGTTGATTTACAATGTCGTGTTAATTTCTGTTGTACAGCAAAGTGATTCAGTTATACATACATATATTCTTTTTCATATTCTTTTCCATTATGGTGTATCACAGGATATTGAATATAGTTCCCTGTGCTATACAGTCGGACCTTGTTGTTTACCCATTCTATATATAATAGCTTGCATCTGCCAATCCCAAACTCCTAATTTAGCCCTCCCCCCACCTTTGGTAACGATAGGTTTTTCTATGTCTGTGGTCTCTTACTGTTTTGTAGATAAGTTCATTTCTATCCTTGTTTTTAGATTCCACATGTAAGTGATATTGTATGATATTTGTCTTTTTCTTAGTTACTTCACTTCGTATGATAACCTCTAGGTCCATCCACGTGGCTGCAAATGGCATTTTTCCTTCTTTTTTATGGCTGAGTAGTATTCCATTGTATATATGTACCACATCTTTATCCATTCATCTGTTGATGGACATTTAGGTTGTTTCCACGTCTTGGCTGTTGTGAATAGTGCTGCTATGAACATAGGGGTGCATGTATCTTTTCGAATTAGAGTTTTGTCCAGATATATGCCCAGGAGGGGGATTGCTGGATCATATATAACACCTTCCTCTCCCTCCATCCTTGTTTCTCAGTGGAGACACAGCAGGGACCTTTCTCCTCTCTGCCATCTCTCCCCACTCCCATCCTGTCCTCTTTGTTGAGAAGCACAGAAGGTGAGATCCGTCCCCCCACCCTTCCTCTCTCTTCTCTGACTCCTGTCTCTGGTGTTCTCCTGAAGGCAGCACATTCTGGCCCTGCACGGGACCTTGCGGCAGTGATCTCTGGGGGGGGGGGGGGGTGTGGGGGGCACCCTCCTGCAGAGCTCCTGAGGAGACAGTGAACTCACCCGGGTGAACCCTTGGGAAGCCTGCAGGAAGCTGCCCTCCCACGAAGTCCTATTTCACTGTCTCCAGGGAGGTCCTGGGGACCTTGAGGACGGGGATCTGCCAGGCTTGAGCAGGGGCTGCAGGAACAGGTGTGAGTCTCCCCTTCGCCCTTCTGCTTGGACCTGTGTGACTTCGGGCAAAGGACTCCACCTGTCTGAGCCCAGCACCTGCTCATCTGTACGCAAGGTCTGTGAGTAGCTGACCAAGGGCTGCCCGGGGGTGGAAGGAGGTAGCTTGGCTGAGGCTCTGGCTGGGAGTCGGGGACTCACCCAAGGGGGTCCCCATGCGCTGCTCGCTGTCCGGGTCCCCTGGGGGTGGGCACGTGTCTTGCGGTGGCAGTGAGTGACCCACTGGTGAGGTATGTAAGTCCTGGCTGCCCTGGGGCCTCTGGGGTAGATGAGGAGCTATGACAGGGACACAAGCTCTCAGGCAGAGGAGTTGGCTCCGGTCAAGTTTTATTGGACCCCCTTTCAGCCTGGGGCTCTTCACAGTGGCCAGGCTGCCTGCACCCCTCTGCCCCGGCCGCAGCTCCGTCCATGTGCCTGAGGGAAGGAGGGAGGGTGGGCAGAAGGGACGGGCTGGAGACAGGTCATCAGCCCCTGGGGTGGGGCCCTCCCTGTCTCCACAGAATCGGCCCAAGGGTCCCCAGTCCAGCCGCCCCACGAATCCGAGCTGCCGGGCGCTGGGGCAGCCCCTTGTGGTCAGTCCTCGGCCGGCTACGTGGCTGGTGTGTGCCCGTTGGCCATCCGCCTGGCCGCCCGGCTCCGAGGGCCATCAGCGGGGGCTGCTCCGGGCCGGTGAGCTGCCCTGTTCTTCGGCTGCGGGTACTCCGGGGCTGCCTCCCCATCACTGGAGTCTGACTCTTCCACGTCGCTGCGAACATCCTTCTCCATCTGGGGAACAGGGAGGAGGGAGGAGGCGTGGGGCTGGGCTGGGGGCTCCAGGGAGGCACAAGCTAGCCAACCCCTGCCCGGCCCTACCTGGCCTTTCTTTTTTAAAAATTATTTTATATGTATTTATTTATTTAATATTTATTTTATTTATAAAAAGTTTTTGGCCACGTGCACGGCATGTGGGATCTTAGTTCCCCGACCAGGGATCGAACCCACACCCCCTGCATTGACAAGGCAGAGCCTTAACCACTGGACCGCCTACCTGGCCTTTCTTTAAGAAGCTGTAGATCATGCGAAGGATGAGGCAAGACCAGAACACGTGCAGCAGCTGTAGCGTCATCAGAAGCACGTTGAAGAAGTAGTAGCCGAAGAAGGGGCCCGAGTTGGCAATGGACTCGTAGTATGTGGTATAGAGGATCCTACGGAGGGTGGGCAGGAGGGAGAGAGGCAGGGGTTCACCGGCTACTGTTGCCCCCAGTCCTAGGAATCTCTAACTTCTGTGACCTTCCCTGCTCCAGAACCTTCTATGGCTCCCCATTACCCACTCCCAAAGAATGATACCTGTGCCCTTCAGGTAAGCATTTAAGTACCCACACCCCCTCACCTGGTTATGTTAAATTCAAACAATGAACAAGCTGGACGACTGGCCGGTCGTGACTGTGAACCCCAAGGGGGTGCTTAGTGTCCCAGCAGCTCTCCTGGGTGGTCCTTTCACACCTTCTCAGATCCCTTCCCCTTCCCTCCCACTACCACCTTCACCCAGATCAGCTGTAGGGTCATCAGTGACCTGCCTTGATCAGACAGCAGGCACCCAGCTGGCCCTCCCTCCTCCTGATGTTCTTTCCTCACGTGCCTTCAGGGACCCACACTCCCATGTCCCCGCTTCATGGCTTCTCCCTCTCCTCTGCAGGCTCCCCCGACCTGCAAACATCAGGGGGCCCCAGGACTGGGCCTCTCTGTCCACACCTGGTATTCGGTGACCCTGTCCAGTCTCGTGACTGCAAACACTGGACATTGACGTCTCTCCCAGAGCCCCAGGCTGGTGTCGACTGCTTCCTCCACTTTTCGGTGGTGGTGCCTGAGGGGCGTGTTGCAGGCCCCTCAAACCCAGCACAGCCAGAGCTAAGCTCCTGATCCGCAAGCAGCAACTCTGAGCCCGTTCCCATCTCATGACCCTCGAGTCATCCCCCTGAGTCCACCCACTTCTCTCACCTGCATTGGTCGAGCCCCAACATTGCCCACCCGGACCAGTGCTGTCGCCTCCGCCCTGGTCCCCCAGCTCCTGCTCCAACCTCTTACCAGCTATTCCCCCGGCAGCCACCAGAGGGAGCCTGTGAGTACTCGAGTCAGGTCCCACCCATCTTCTGCTCAGAACCCTCCAGGGCTCCCACCTGGCTTGGGATAAAAGCCCAACTTCTCCCCAAGGCCTATAAGACCTTGCATACTCTGTCCCGTCAGCTCTCTGCCTTCCCCCTCCTCCCTCTCTCCCTCTTGCTCACTCTGGTCCTGCCACACGGGCCTCCTCTCTGTTCCTCCAACATGCTGGGCACGGTCCTGCCTCAGGGCCTTTGCACGTGCTCTTCCCCTGTGATCAGTAGTTTTCTCCCTCACCTCCCTCCAGTCTCTATATGAACGCTGTCAGTGAGGCCTTCTTCGACCACCCTATTTCCAGCTATCCACACAGTTCCTGTGACCTTCCCAACTTTTTTTCTCTTTAGCACAATCACTGCCTCACATATTCTATAGTCTACTTGTTTGCCTTATTATATTTCCCCATCTGCCAGTGTCAGCTCCAGGTGAGCAGGGACCTTCACGTTGTTCCCTCTGCTTGTTGCGACAGGCTCATCAAATTGCCGGGCAAAGACTTTAGCGAGTGGGGCCCAACGCTGTCTCCCAACCCATGTTCCAGGCACACAGCAGGGGATGATGACTAAGCCCAGTTTTCTGTTTCTCCTACCTCCGGGCCTTTGCATATGCTGCGCCCTGTGCCGGGAACACCCTTCCTTGCCTCCTCCTGGAAACCTCCCAGCCAACAACCCCAGCTATCTGGATCGGGGAACCGGGGAACCGAGGAATGGAGGGTGAGGCGGGCTTGGATCTCCGCCGCACCGCCGCCCCCCAACCTCCCCAACCCCCGGCGGGAGGGCTGACTCACTGGGTGGGGAAGAGCACGAGGCGAGTGTAGAAGAAGACCAACGAGAAGATAATGAAGAGAGCATCGCACACGCGCCGCCAGTGTGTGTAGTTGAACAACTTACAGGCCTGGAGGGGAGAGCAGAGAGAAATGGACCTGGGGGTGGGGCGGCGGTGGAAGCACGTGGGAAGGGCGGGGCCTAGAAAGGGCAGGGCCTTCTCCCAGGGAAAAGGTGCCACGAGGCTGGGCCAGGGGAGTTGGGGTGGGGTCTTATCTCTAGGAACTGCCTAGAAAGGTAGAAAGTGCGTGGTCTGTGGCTGACGGGGGTGGGGCCTCACCTCCCAGGAAGACTGACAGGGGGTAGGCCTCAACACCAGGGGCACGTGGGAGGGCGGGGGGCTGGGAGGGGTTGGGCTGCACCAGGCGCACCTCCAGCAGGTAGTCGGAGGAGTCGTGCAATAGCAGCACCAGAGAGCCGATGCGCAGCAGGTTCGTGCTGTAGGAGAAGACGATCAGGGTGATGGTCACAAAGTGATGTGCCACCTGCTCCTTGAAGTCCTGCGGGAGATGGAGGGTCATAGCCGGGATGAGGCTGGGGGGCCGGAGGGGCCCCACCCCGCACGGCTGGGAGCAGGCCCTCCCAGGGTTGCTTGGCATGTGGACCCTACACCTCCTGCCTGAGACACCACGGGTCTCGGGGTGTGGGGTGAGGCCACCCCTCTCCTCCTGGAACTGGGTCACGACCGCCCCAGGCCAGACTCTTGGCCTGGCCTCACCTTGCGCTTGGTGTCGAAGGGCAGCGTGATCAGCAGAGAGACGTAGAAACTCAGCTCCAGGAGATACCAGTGGTACAGGGCCGGCTTCAGGGGCTGTGGCAGGGAGTGCAAGATTAGCTGTGGGGAGTGGAGATTCCCACGGGACGCGGGGCATGGGGTAGGGCCCTCCCCATTTGCTCAAACCCATGACACATGAATCCCAATGAGTGAGGAAGGCATGAGCTCCCCATCCTTAGAGGTAATCAAGGGCAGTGGTTTTGTGGCAGCTCCTGCTCCCAGCGTGTCCTGACTCCTGGCCCCTCTCCGTTCCACAAGGGAGCCAAAAAACAGAGTGGGATTCGGGGGGGGGGGAATGATGGTGTGATGTCCAGCTTTGGCGCTCTTGCCTGTGGCCACAGGAACTCTGACTGCCCTGATCCTCCCACTAGCCTCCAAACACCACCCCTCCCACTTACCTGCTGTGGGTAACTGTCCCAGCACATTACCGGCGTCCACAGCCACGATTCCTGCAGGGACACGGGAGTCTGAAGTTGTCCAAAGGTTAGAACCCAGCCCCCCCAACCCCCCAACCCCAGGCCTGGGGCCTCCTCAGGACTCCCTGGCCCTTGACGTGCTGCTATCAATCAGGCCGGCTGTTTCCTGCCTGGTTACAACTCTGCTCTCACTGTAGACCAGGGGCTGATTCAGAATCCCCAGCCCTGACACACAGTAGGTCCTCTCAATAGGCACCCATTGAGTGAAGAACATTCACCACGACCTGGCCTCATTCCCTCCACCCTCCCTCTCTGTGCCTTGGCACATGTTTCCCCCTCTGCCCGAACCCCACACCCCCCCCCCAAATCCAATCCAGGCCCAGCGCATAGTAGGTGCTTGAGGGATAGGACAGGTGAGCTGTCAGGTACACTCACGTGGTAAAGAACCGAGATTCCACCGATGAAGGAGCACAGATAGAAGGCGAACCTCCAGCTGCAGGCGGGGAGGGAGCCCCTGAGGCAGCTGCCAAAGGACCAGACCCCCCGCCGCACCCCCGGACTCCCCCTTCCCCGGCCCCACCCTGGGCTTACCTGGCCTCACAGAACTTCTTGGTCAGGCAGGGCCGGTCCTGGTTCCGGCGTCTCCGGAACCAGTGTTGGGTCTGTCGCAGTGTGAGCCCACACTGGGTCGCCAGGAGGCTCATCTGGGGCTGGGGAGGGAGTGATGGGGGCCAGGGTCACAGAGGTGGCCTCCTGCCCCTGTCCCAGGACAGGCGGGACCCAGCTCTGCTCCCCCCCACTCCCCTATGGCCCCAGACCTCGCCTGTGGGGTGCTCTACCTTTGGAGATGGGGGAGTACGGGGTTTCACAGGGTGGGGGTCCCCCCAAAAAGAGGCCTTATAAAAACCCAGCCCTGCTCACAGACAGGCTGATGGGAACAGGGATTCAAGGGGCTGGGGGTGGGGACAGCCTCCCACAGAGGTTTTCTTGCACCACCTCTAGAACCTCCCCCAGGGGACCCAAGCAGGCCAATGGGGAGGGAGGAGGGGGTCGGGGATCTCACCTCTGTGGGTCTCTGCCCTTCCATACGGAAGTGTTTCTCCAGCGTGGCATTGGGCTTCACCGGCCTCCTGGTCTGGTTCCGCACACCCAGCCACCGGCTCAGGGGCAGGCCAATGAATCTGGGTGTAGGGGAGACACAGCTTGTCAGTCCAGGTGGGGAAACGGGGGCTCATTGGGCCGCATTTTAGGATCCTGGAGGCGGTAGCCTGCCTGTTGCATTGCGCCCAACCTAAGAGAGGAAGCTGGATTGGTCTTCAGGATGGGGATGAACAACAACTTTGATGGTACCCAGGCACCTTCGCTCCATCCCAAACCAGGGATGAGAGGTCCCCTCGATGCCTGTCTCATGATGGCCTGGGTCCTGATCTGCCCCCGCTACCAGGCTGGGGGCCCCCGCATGGGCAGAAGCAGGTCTGCTCCTTCTCAGGCCTCCCTCCTCCCAGCATCCCCCGCTCCCTTGTGCACACTTGGAGGAGCCGGGACCCTGGTGAGTCAATTACCACATTGCCCACAAGGGGGACCCCAAGACCAGGGGTCAGGACCGAATTGCATGTCCACCATCCTAATATCACCTTTCACTGGGGGACACTGAGGCTCAGAGCAGCCCAGCAAGGAAATTATTCCAGACTCAATCGTGTTGGGGGGCAGGCGGGGGTGGGGATGGGACATGACTGCCATTTACTGAACACTTAGGATCTGCCAAGCATGTGTCCAAGTCCACCTCGTGTGCTGGCTCACTTAACGCTATTATTGTCCCCATTGTCCTGATGGGCAAACTGAGGCTCAGAGAGGCCAGAAACACGCTCAAGGTGACACAGCAAGTGAATGGCAAACCCAGGATTTATTTTCCCTTAACAGGGAAAACCTCTGCCTTTGTCTGACCCCAGAAAAGCTACTTCCAACCCCACTGCCCTTTAGAAAGGCAAGGGATGCCTTTGGGAGGAGTTAACACTGCCACCTCAGCTGGAGCCACTGGCTAAATAGGTGGGAAAATAGACCCAGCCTTCAAGGCCTGGCTGAATTGGGCCTCCCAGAATCCCTCAGGCAAAGCCTCGATCCTCGCTGACCTACCTGCTGTGTGACCTCAGGCAGGTCATTTGACCTCTCTGTGCCTCCATTTCCTCTTCTGTAAAATGGGGATAATAACAGTACCACCTCACTGGGTGAGGGCTGAGTTAAGACACACAAACTGCTTAGAGCAATGGGTGGCACAGAGGAAGAACCCAAAGAGTGTCTGGTAAATACAGTGTCAGTGGACATGCCCTGGGTTCCCCATGTCCAGCCTGTGTCCTGGGAGCCCAGACCCTAGGAAGCTCCTCGTGAGTGGGAGAGGTAAAGCAAAGTGTAGAACGCTTGCATGTCCCTGTGGTCAAAGACTGGGACAGAGGGAAGGACCCGAAGTGAGGGCCAGAGGGGGTTAAGGGCTTTGTGGGGAGAGGGGCAGGCCAGGCTTCCCTGGAACCCAGCCTTGAAGGAACTGCAGGGGAGTGAGTGCAAAGGCCAGGGGGTTGCAGAGAAGGTGGGGGACCTGAAATGACATGTGAGATGTGGAGGAAGGGGAGGGGGAGGGGCCCTCAGGCGTGGAGGGGGAAGCCAGGGGAAGGGGGGGCAGGCCCGGTGGGCGTAGGCCATGGGGGCAAGGCAGGTCTGGGAGCTGTGGCCACAGCATTAGTCAGGTAGAAAAGGGTGGGACCACCTAGGTCAGAAGGAAGGGACCCAGGAGATGGACAGCCAGAGGAGGAAGAACTCCAGTTTGGGGCAGCATTTGGGTCACATGAGAAATGACTAAAAATCCACGGGGTCTGGCAACCAGGAGGGTGCTGGGAACCTGGGCAGGAGGCATATACTCGGGGGCCGGGGGCCAGGCTGCAGGAGGCTGGGGTGAGTGGAGGGGGTCCCCAAAGGGGGGGCTGGAGTGCCTATGCCCCTTCCTTTGGCTAGAAAGGGGAGCAGGAGAAAAAGGTGGTAAGGGAGAGGGCAGGAGGTGGGGGTGGGGGAGAGGCGCCCACACAGGACAGAGGGAGGAGGGAGTGGGCAGGAGTTTCTTCGCTTACTCACTGGCCTCTGCAGACCCATCCTAGGTCAGCAAAGCAGGCACATCCCCTCCAGGGCCCCCACTTGTTTTCGGAAGATGCTGGCACACCCAGACCTGAGCTGCAGCCAGCATTCCAGGCATCAGAGACCATCGGAGTGGGGGTGGCGGCAGCTGGGGGCAGGATGGAGCCCAAAAAAGCACTCTGACTCAAAGCCAGGCTCCGTCCGGGGACACATGAGGATGAAATCACACAGATGGGAGAGCACAGGACGGGTGCTGTGCACACACGAGCGATGACGGGGTCAACCTGCCAGGGCACAGCGGACACTCACCTCTCGAAGGTGAAGCGCACGGCCACCAGGGCCAGAGCCAGGGGCAGGGCCATCAGCATGTCCTGGGGGTGGGCGTAGACCAGGCCATCGCGGTCCTCCAGTACAGCCCACGAGTTGTTGGGTGGTAGCCAGAACCTCTCCTGCCATAGCCACTCATTCAGGCTGGACCACATACTGTGGACACAGGGTCCAGTTAATGGAGAACTCGGCACACAGGACGGGTAGAGTGGGAGGGCCCAGTACCTCGCCCTCACACCCCCCAGCGCCTAGCAACCTGAAGTTTATTAGAGCCGGTGTTAAGGATAGACTTGGGCTGGGTGTCCTCAGGCAAATGACTTGACCTCTCTGAATCTCAAGTTCATCTGTAAAACAGGGACAGTAATACCCACCTCTCAGCCAGGCCTGATACGGCACACAAAGTGCTTAGCCCAGTGCTTACTGACTCTTAAATATAGCTCATGACAGTAGTTATTATTCTGTACTCTACAGACGTGAGAACAGCGGCCAGCATCAAGGGAGTGGCTGATCGGGGTCACGAACTTGAGTTCTCAAAATGTCCGGGAAGGTTTTCTGCCACTGTGGGAAGGTGCCTCTGATACAGCCCAAAGATGAAGGATTTAAGGAAATCCACAATTCTCTCCCTGGCCAACCATCCACACACATGGACTCCCCTTGAGGTGTGAATGTCGGCTATCTCGCTCGCTATCCCAAGAGCCCGGCTGCAGCTGGGCAAGAGAGCCTACTGCGTGATCGAGCTTGCTGCCAGATAATGAAGCAGTGGTCGAGGTGGGCCAACTTTCCACCAACAGCTGCTGGGGAGCTGCAGTGGGGCCCAGCTGTCCTGATGAGCCCGAATAGCTTCTCCTGTTCCCAAGATTTAAGACAAGTGCCCCAACCCCACACTGGTCCCCGCTTGCAAAGTTTGTTCATTCATTTGTTTGTCCATCCATCCATCCATCCATCCATAGTCTCCATCTACTCATCTGTTCATCAATCCACCTATTCATCTGTTCATCCACTCAGCCATATCGTCTGCTTGCCCAGCTGTACACCTACCCAGCCAGCCAGCCTGCCATCTATCCATCCACCCACCCATCCACTCGTCTGTCCATCCACCCACCTACCTTTCCATCTTCCCATCCATCCATCCGCCTATCCATACATCCATCTACCCACCTGTCTGTCTGTCTGTCCATCCATCCATCCACCCACCCACTGTCTATCTACTCATCCATCCATCCGTCCATCCATCCACCTATTCGTCAGTTCATCCATCCAGCCATCTGCCTGCCCACCTGTACATCTATGCGTACAGCCATCTGTCCATCCATCTGTTCATCCACCCACCCATCCACTCATCCATCCATCCATCCACAAGATATTCTCTGAGTGGCTTGTACATGCCAGCCTGGGGCTGGATGTTGGGGACACAAGCAGGGAACAAAGCAGACACATTCCTGTCACCATGAAGCTCACAGCCCAGCAGGGGGAGGCAACCAAAACACAAGTAAACAGATTCATAAATAAATGAGATAACACAGTGTGATGGGCCTGGTAGAAAATAAACAGGGTGGTGCGATTTATCAAGGAAGGTCTGAGCTAGGTCTCAGCTCATACACCATCTGAGCTGAGACCTAGAGATGAGGAGGGCCTGGGTTTGTGCAGAAGAAAGTAGTGGTGCTGCGAAGGGGGCTGGGAGGGGCTTTCCAGAGAAATGAGCAGCAGGTACAAAGGCCCTGAGGCAGGACTGAGTAGAACTGAGTGTTGGAGGACCAGTAAGGATTCCCGTGTGGCTGGAGCAGAGTCAGCAAGGGGAGAGAGGGAGGAGGGGAGGGCAGGGAGGGGACGGGGCAGATCATGCAGGGCCTGTGGAATTTGGATGATTTCCTCCAACATTTTATGATGAAAAATTTCAAACCTACAGAAAAGGTGAATTTACAGTGAACGTCTATATACCCACCACCAGACTCTCCCATTCACGTTTTGGTCTATTGCTTCATCACACATCTGCCCATGAATCCATCCATCCCTCTATCCACCCACCAGTGCATTTCTCGGTGCATTTCAAAATAAGCAGCTGGGGTGGGGGGGGGGATAAATTAGGAGTTTGGGATTAAAATATACACACTATTATATATAAAATAGATAATCAACGAGGACCTACTGTATAGCACAGGGAACTATACTCAATATCTTGTAATAACCTATAATGGAAAAGAATCTAAAAAATAAATATATATATGTGTATATATATATATATATATATATGTATAACTGAATCACTTTGCTGTACAGCTGAAACTAACACAACATTGTACATCAACTATATTTCAAGAAAAAATTTTTAAAAAGCAGCAGACATCAAGTCACATCACCCCTAAATATTTTCAGCATGCAGATCATTAACTAGAGTTCGATATTGACTTACGTGTTTTTTTTTTCTTTCAAGGTAAAATTTACTAGAGCAAAATGCATTCATGTTAACTGTACAGTTGCTGAGTTTTGACAAATACACGCACCTGTGTAAACCAACCTCTGGCCACAAACATTCCCATCCCTCCACAAGGTTCTCTCTTGGGCCCCTTCCCACTCAGCCTCCATCTCTACTGTCCAAAGGTAACGTCTGCTCCAGTTTTTTTTCCATCAGGGATTACTTTTGTCTGTTCCAGAGCTTCATATAAATGGAATCACAAACCCTGTCTTTGTGTCTAGCTTCTTTCACTTGTGTAATATTTTTGAGATTCATCCCTTTTGTTCCAAGATCAGTAGCTTCCTTCTTTCTTTTTTTTAAAAAAAAAAAAAATTTATTTATTTATTTGGCTGCGCCGGGTCTTAGTTGCGGCATGCGGGCTTCTCTCTAGTGGCATGTGGGCTCTAAAGCACACACACTGGGGCTCAGCAGTTGTGGCGTGCGGGCTTAGTTGCCCCGCAGCATGTGGGATCTTAGTTCCCCGACCAGGGATCGAACCCGCGTCCCCTGCATTGGAAGGTGGATTCTTAACCACTGGACCACCAGGGAAGTCCCGAGCTTCTTTTTTTCTTATTCCCGAATCTTTGGTACCAAATGAACATACCACGATTGGTTATCATTTGCTTGTTGATGGGTATTTGGGATGCATTCAGCGTTAGTGAATTATGAGCAAAGCTGTTCAGAACATTCACATCCGAGTCTTGTGTGAACAGAAGTTTTCCTGTCTCCTGGATCCATCCGGAGGAGTGGAATTGCTGGGTCATTCTGCATGTTTTCCTTCATAAGCAACCGCCAAACTGTGTTCTGGGGTGGATGTACCATTTTACACTCCATTTTGTGCAGTCTGGGAGTTCTATGGCCCGTGTTTTTATTTTAGGTGAGATGACAAGCAGGGTGGGGGGGGGTGTTGGTTGCCATACAGGAAGTGGCCTTGGAGGCCAGAATGGGGGCCCACCCAGATAATCCAGGATCGTTCCCCCCATCTCAAGGTCAGCTGATTAGCAACCTTAATTCCATCTGCAATCTCAGTTTCCCTTTGCCACGTTAGGTAGCGTATCCCCAGGTTCCAGGATTAGGATGTAGACATCATTAAGGGGGCATTATTATTGAGAAAATTCACTGAGTTGTGTATCTATGTTGTGGGCCCTTTCTCTGTGCAGATTAAAATGTTTGCCTTGAAAAAGTCTATGATTCTGCTAAAATATGACACGAATGAACTCATCTATGAAACAGACTCACAGACATAGAGAACAGGCTTGTGGTTGCCAAGGGGAGGCAGGGTGGGGGAGGGATGGACTGGGAGTTTGGGGTCAGCAGATACAAACTATTACATATAGAATGGATAAACAGCAAGGTGCTACTGTATAGCATAGGGAACTATATTCAATGTCCTGTGATAAACCATAATGGAAGAGAATATGAAAAAGAATGTGTATATATATATATATATATATATATATATATAAAACTGAATCACTTTGCTGTACAGCAGAAATTGACATAACACTGTAAAGCAACTATACTTCAATAAAATACGTTGAAAAAAAAAGTCGATTCTGATTTTAATTCCGACAGGTGGGTATTTTTCCCCACACCACCTCTGACACCAGCTGTGTATCCTACAGTTCAACTCAACTCTGACACCATCTACCTGGAGATACACCGGTTGAGGGCTCAGTCCCACAAGGCTGTACCCATCCCACTTCAGACGCCAAGCACAAGTCCAGACTGTCACCTTTGCTTCTGACCAACTGGCCATAGATGGAGGTCCCCAAGAGCCCTCCTTGGTTCGATTAATTTTCTACAGCAGCTCACAGGACACAAACAGTTTACTTACTAGATGACCGATTTATTATAAAAGGATATATAACTCAGGAATAGCCAGATGGAAAGAATCATAGGGCAAGGTATCGGGGGAAGGGGGCGGAGCTTCCACGCCCTTCCCAGATGCACCAGTCCCCGCTCATCTCCACAAATCTTGCGTTCATCAACCTGGAAGCTTTCTGAACCCCCATCCTTAAGAGTTTTTATGGCGGCTTCATTACATAGTCGTAGTAATTAAATCCTTGGCCACTGGAGGTCCAGGGGTGGGAATGAAAGTTCCAACCCTCTCATCAAGAGGTTGGTTCCCCTGGCAAACAGTCCCATCCTTAGGTGACCTGAGTGGGGGGCTTTCCAAAAGTCATCTCATTAACATAACAAAAGGTACCTTTATTCGTCTTATCACTTAGGAAATTCTCAGGGTTTTAAAAGCTCTGTGCCAGGAACCGAGGAAGGCCAAATATCTACTTCTCATTATAAATCACAATATCACAAGTCAAATACAGAAAAAGAAAAATTCTCAGAGTCTGAGGAACTGGATGAACCAGGATGGTGAATGGATTTGGGGGCAGGAGGTGGGTTTGGTGTTGGACAAGTGGGGGGAAGGTGGACTGTCAATCATCGTGTGCCTAATGTTTAAATCCACGGGGATGTGTCAATGAAAAAATATTGCCTGCTATATGAGTAAGCAAAGGATGTTGCAGCCAACAAGCCACCACATTACAGCTCTGTCCCCCCTCCCCCCATGGTGAGTCCTGAGGGAACTCAGGATGGAAACAGGATGCCCGCCATCTAGCTATACCCACCCCAGACAAGTGCGCCCCGAGGAGATTCAGGATGAGAAAGCACAGATTACTGGCCCAGATAGCTGAGGTGCATATCAAAGAAACGAATTCAGTAAACCCAGATTCTTGCATCTTCCCATACAGAGAAAAGCCCTGAATTCCTTAACTTGAGCTATCTGGTTTTCTTTCAATGAACAGTAATCTTTTGATGTTCTGACTACCTGGTCTTTGTTGCAAAAACCCCTGTATATATCCGGGCTCCTTCCTTACCTCTTTGGAGCAGTTCCTTAGAGCTACCTGAGAGGCTGTTTCCTGGGCTTGAAGTCCTCAGAATGTCTGCAGAATAAAACATAATTCTCAACTTTTTGGTTGTGCATTTTTTTTCCATCGACAGTGGATTTGGGGGCAGGAGTTGGGTTTGGTGACAAGAAGCTCCTCCAGGGCTGGGGCGGGGGATGGATGGAATCCCCCAGGGAAGGGGTGTAGATGAGGGAGCAACCCACAGACCACGCCTTATGGCGTCCAGGTTCAGGCATCATTGAAGTGATTAGCCGTAGCCGCCACCACTGGATACTCCAGCGTCGGGGGGGGGGGGGGGTGGACACCAAAAGGCAGCAGCCTGACAAATGGGCAAAAGTGTCAAACAAACGAATGAACCAAAAAAGGAACAAGGAGTGCCGCTCACTATCCAGTTATACAAAGGGTTAAATTGCGACCTACAGGCAGTGAGCCGTGAGGGGAGTGCAGGATGGAAAAAAACCACGATGAGGCCTTTTGTGCTTTGGATCAAAGGGTCCCTGGATAGTTCAGACGCACAGCAGGAAGAATTTCAATGACCTCAGATTCGTGTATCTTCCCACACACAGACGAGCACGAACATCATTAACTTGAGATATCTGTTCCTTGTGATTGGCAGTCATTCTTTCCCAAGATGTATACTTGACTGCATGCGCTTCCTAGCCAAAAAAAATTCATATATATTCTGGCTCCTCCCCTACGTCTTTGGAGCTGTTTACTCAGAGCTACTGAGTGGCCTTCTTCAGGACTATAGTCCTCAGTAAAGACCCAACAAAACGTAAACTCACAGCTCTCCTGTTGTGCATTTTTCTTTAAGACAGGTGTGTGGGGACTTCCCTGGTGGTCCAGTGGTAAAGAATCCGCCTTCCAATGCAGGGGACGCGGGTTTGATCCCTGGTCAGGGAACTAAGATTCCCACATGCCACGGGGCAACTAAGCCCGTGTGCCACAACCACTGAGCTTGGGCGCCTCAACGAGAGAGCCCGCGTGCCGCAAACTACAAAGCCCACGCGCTCTGGAGCCCACACGCCATAACTAGAGAGAAGCCCGCGCGCCACAACAAGAGCCCTTGGGCCGCAATGAAAAGATCCCGCGTGCCTCAACGAAGATCCCGTGTGCCGCAACTAAGACCTGACACAGCCAAAAAAAATAAAGAAAAAAAAGATTATATCATCTGCAAATAGATAGTTTAAAAAATGTTTAAAAAAAAAAAAAGACAGGCATGTGACAGTGGCTAGTTTAGACCCACAAGGCTCAGAAGACCCAGACAGAATAGACAGTTGGACAGGTGGATGGGAGAACTTCTGCCCAGGTGGTTGATCTCTCTAAAAAGAGATAAATTAGGAGTCTGGGATTAATATATACACACTACTACGTATAAAATGATAAACAACAAGGACCTACTGTATAGCACAGGGAACTATACTCAGTATCTTGTAATAACCTATAATGGAAAAGAGCCTGAAAAAAAATATATATATATATACACACACACACACGCACACACAAACACACACACACACACACATAACTGAATCACTGTGCTGTACACCTGAAAGTAACACAACATTGTAAATTAACTATATTTCAATGTTTTAAAAATGGTTTAAAAAAAAAAGAAACCAACTTCACTAACAGGCAAATTTCGCTTGATCCCATGCACCCACTGGGGCATAACTGCACACACCCAGCCCGGAATTCCTGGCCTCACTCTCCACAGCCTCCTAGCAGGAGCCACACCCACCCCAGGGCATCTATAGCCTTCCCCTGAGGGGCCCTCCCACCCATCTGAAGACCCCCAGCCAGCTAGAGATATAAGTGGGCTGTGCAGATGCCCAGTGCAGATATAAGTGCGCTGGGCATCCTGGGAAGGCCCCCAGCCAGCTAGAGCTGGAGCCAGAACCCAGGGGTCCAAGCCCCCAGCCCCATGTTCTTCCCCCCACCCAATATCGGGTCTACCACAGCCATGCTGCTAGCATGTCATGATGAGCTTTGGGGACAAGGGAGAACACACAAGAGCGATGGCATCTCGTAATCCCAGGCCTCTGCCCATGTCCCCAGCCTCAAAGCCCACTATTCACTGTTTGACATGCTCTGATACAATCACAAACACTGTATGATTTCACACACCCCAGCCTTTACAAATGCTGTCCTCTGCCTAGAATGCTCATCTAATATTTATTGTCCCATGCTGGGTGCTGAGGACATAAAATGGTGGGGAAAGCTGGCAAGGTCTCAGCCCTCATGTCTGTCTGGCAAACTCCTATGCATCCTTCAAAACCCAGTTCAGTTGCCACTTCCTCCTGGAGGCACCTCCCGATTGCCCCTACTTCAGATCCAGTTAAAGCACCCTCTGCCAGCTCTGCCTCATTCACTGTGACATTGGAAGCTGGCCAGGCAGTCTTTTTGGTTGGGGGCAGGGTGGAAAAGGAAGGAAGCATGACCAGTCTCAAACCCCAGTCCCCTCAGCTGAAGCAGGCATCGCCCTTTCTGGTCCCCAAGTCAGAAGGGGAAACAGAAATGCACTTTCCAAACCTGCGAGCCTTCCAAGGGGGCTTCAGACTGACACACCCTAACTGCAGAGGTCTTGGCCTTGGACCTCCTACCCTTTCTCTAACCTGTGTCCGTCTGTTTGTCTACCCCCTTTACCCCCTTGATAAAGAAGAGACTCTGAGGTTTGAGAAGTCACCCATTTCCTTGCATTGTGGTCGAGCAGGCCAGTGAGCCTGCATGTGGAGCACGTGGGCAGTGTCTGGCACACAGAAGGGGCTCAGGTACAGCTGTAACCAGGCATCCATGGCCAGCAAGGTTCAAACTTCTCTTCCACTCCTGCCCCTGACAGATGCCTTCCTCCCGACGGGCAGGCGGGAACGAGGGTCAGGGAGGCACTCCTCCTCAACCTTCATTTTTCCTCTTTTGGACCCCGGCTCCTCTGCTCATTCCCTATGACACTCTGCCTCCTTGGGCCTCAGCTGCCCCATCTGAAAAATGGGTACAGCCAGATCTTCTGCTTTACTGCACCATTGTGGGGGCTCAGGAAGCTGAGCAGTTTGTAAATGTTCCACGCTGCTGTTGCAATGGATTTGATTCCTGCAATTTACCCATCGTTGACCTTGTCATGGACCTTGCCACTGGTGTTTCAGTTCCCTCATCTGTAAAATGGGAATAACAATGCCCCCTGCCTCCACACGGAGGGGATTGGGAATAATGCCTGGGGTGGAGTGAGCACTAAGTAAAACACAGTTACTATTAGCAGTAGAGAGGAGGTGGGGATGGGGAGCAGTCTGGAAAGGAGGGTGCTGGTCTGCGCGGGTTCTGGGTGGTTCTTCCTGGACACACACCCCACCGCCCCTCCCCCAGCGCCCACCCCGGCCTCTGCAGCCTTTCGTTAAAGCTGTAGCGAATGAATGAGCTTGCGCTGGCTCACCCAGGGCTGCTGAAGGGTCACGTGGAGAATCGCCAAATGGGTGGCTGGTCTAGCCTAACCAGCCTGAGGCTTCCTCCTCCTCACCGCACCCTGCCCCCTCTCCCCAGCCCGGTCCCCCAGCCCGGCTGCTTCTTGAAGGCACTTTGGTCCCACTCCCAGCCCTGCCCCTGCCACCTGGGAGCCAGACTCTGATAATCCTTCTTAGTGGCTAAAAATATCCCCAGATTGGGGGAGAGAGAGAGAGAGAGCAGGGCTTTGTGCTGACACGTGGAGGGAGAGGATGAGTACAGGATCCCTGTCGCTCCCCTGAACCCCCAAAGGCCCCAGCACCGCCCAGCACAGCAGGGCTGTGCACAACGGTTGGTTTTATTTTAAATCTAGCTGGAAATGTAGGACTTGCCCGGGTTGTGAAAAAGGAAATCAATTCATACTCCAGATGTCTGGGTTGCCCAGGGAAGAACAGACACACTCATACACACTCACCCGGCCCCTGCAGCCTGGCCTGCTGCCCGGGGTCACCTGACTCCTTCGGCTGGAGGCCCAGGCAGGGAACACATGATGGACTAAGTGGGGGTTATTTGTAGATAACCACAGCCGCCCCTGCACTGGGCCCTGGCTCCTCCACTCTGGCCTCTCTGAGCAGGGTCCCTGCGGGGTGCTAATGACCAGAGATGCAGCCAGTCCAGGAGAAACCACCTTCAAGGACCCTAAGGAGGGCCCCAAGTCCAGGGCTCTGCCTCGCCTCAGCCCCTCATATTTAGACACACTCCTGCCCTCCACACTCTGGCCCTGTTAGTATCCACCCCCCCCCCCCCCCCCCCCCCCCCCGCCTCCCCCGCACTAGCTCAATTTACTGTAATGGCTGCTTGATGGGATTCCAATTCACCAAGCTCATTCCTGCCCCAGGGCCTTTGCATGTGCTGTGTCCAACCCACCAAGCTCATTCCTGCTTCAGGGCCTTTGCATGTGCTGACCTCCCACACAACCTCTGTTTCATCATTCACATCTCAGTTCAGTATTACCTCCTCAGGAAATCTTCTCAGATCACTACCAAAGAAGCCACCATATTATACCATCTTCTTACCCTATTTTGTTGCTTCAGCCCCCTCACCCCACTTGATCAGTTTTCTTATTCACTTGTTTGTCTGCCTCATCCCAAGACATAAGCCTCATGAAGGCAAGAATGTTGTTTAGTCACTGCTGTATCCTCAGGGCCCAGGACGATGGTAAGTACCAACTAAATGTTTGCTAAGTGGATGAAAAAGCAGGTAGAACAGACACATGGACAGATGGGTGGATGGGAGGACTCTGGCTCAGGTGGTCAAACTTTCTAGAAAAAGAAACCACCTTCTTTATTAGGCAAGGTTAGCTTGAACCCCATGGTGTAGGTCCACTGCCTCCTTGTTTCAGAACTGGGAAGCCAGAGGCTCAAAGCAAGAAGCAGCCGGATGCAGGTCACCCAGCAACAAGGGAGTGAGTCAGGGCTAGAAGCTCTCCAGGGTGGGGAGGGGGTTGCTCTGCCCACCAGTGAGCTCAGGGCTCACAGGCCTGTCTCTGCCTATCAAGGTTTCCCAAGGAGCAAGGTCCTACACCACCACCACCCCTAAGCTGCCCCAGAGCCTTTTCAGGGCCCCAGAAGCTCACACATGATTGAACTTTGCTTTCTTAACATCTATACCACCCCCCCAACCCTGTCCCGGGCAGACTAAGGGGTCTGGGTGAGCCAGGCCATGTCCCCCGGAATCCCCAGCCCACTGGCCACCCCTCCTCACCACAGCCTGCACCGCCAGCTCCCCTGGCTGCACCTTCTCAGAACCACCCCTTGGTGATACAGCCTCCTACCGCCCCCCAATAAAGCAACCAACAGTGGGGCCATGAGGGTTGCTTTGCAGCTGCCTGGGGGCTGACAGTGGGGTCCCCAACCCCCTGGAATCTGCTCCCTCCCTCCTATAACTCCTGCACTACCCCACACCCAGGTGCTAGAATTCCCAGAGCATCCCCCAGCAGTCCAGGCCTTTACATAGGTGGTGCCTTCTTCCGGAAGTGCCCACACCCCCTTCACTGTGCCAGTTCTTACTAGTCTTTAAGACCTGGGTCAGATTCAATTCCCTCCTTAAGAGGCCTTTTCTACCCTTCCCACCCTAAGGAAGCAGAGCTCCCTCCCTAGCCCTGCCCCACCCCACCCTAGGTCTTTCTTCAAAGCTTCTGTTCAGCCCTGGCTGGCCCCAGGGAGCTTAGAGAGCTGAGTCTCTCCCACTACCAGACAGGGAGGGTCAGACCAGGAAGAGAACTCTGGGGTCCCCAGCATCACCTAGTGTGGGTGTGTGTTGGGGGTTCGGTCAGGGAGGTTTCAAGAAGGACTGAGGGAGCAGAGGGGAGCAGGTCTCTGGAAGTTTGAGGCGGGAAATGAGCAGGTCCAGCCCCAGAGGCAAGCCGGGGTGGGGCAGCAGGATCTGATAGGTTACCTGCACGGGACTGGGAGGGATAAAGCATACAGATGGGAGTGTAAGGGGAGCTTGGGCTATTACAGTTGAAAAAAAAAAAAAAAAAAAAACCCAACACGACTTTATTGAACGACATGCAAAAACCATGCATGTCTAAAGTGCGTGATTCAGTGCATTTGACATATGTACCTACTGGTGGAAATCATCACCTCAATCAAGATAATGAACATGTATATCCATCACTCCCCCATATTTCCTTATGTCCCTTTGTAGTTCCTCCCTCTGTCCCTTCCAGTGAGAACTGGAAGAAACCTGGATGTCCAATGCTGGGGAACAGAAACCTCAGGATTCCACACTATGAAATATTACATCAGCGTTTAAAAGAAGGAGAAGATACAATACAGATAAATCTGGAGGACATGATGCGCAGTGAAATAAACCAGTCTCAAAAAGATAGATACTGGGGCTTCCCTGGTGGCGCAGTGGTTGAGAGTCTGCCTGCCAATGCAGGGGACACGGGTTCGAGCCCTGGTCTGGGAAGATCCCACATGCCGCGGAGCAACTAGGCCCGTGAGCCACAACTACTGAGCCTGCGCGTCTGGAGCCTGTGCTCCGCAACAAGAGAGGCCGCGATAGTGAGAGGCCCGCGCACCGCGATGAAGAGTGGCCCCCACTTGCCGCAACTAGAGAAAGCCCTTGCATGGAAACGAAGACCCAACACAGCCAAAATAAAAAAAAAAAAAAAAAAAAAAAAAGACAGATATTGTCTGATTCCACTTATAGGAGGTCCGTAGAGGAGTCAAATTTATAGAGACAGGAAGTAGAATGACGCGTGCCAGAGGCTGGGGGAGGGGGTGGGGAGTTAAGCGTTTAATGGGGACAGAGTTTCTGTTTGGGGAATATGAAAAAGTCGTGGAGATTGGTTACACGACAATGTGAATATACTTAACGATACTGAACTGTGCACTTAAAAACGGTCCAGATGATAAATTTTTTGTTATACGTGTTTTACCACAATTAAAACATTTTTTCAATTAAGAAAATATCAAATTGAGATGAGGGGAGGAGGAAAAGCTATGCTCACGGACTTGGGAGGATCACTGAGTGGAAGAAAATGAAAGCAAAATGCAGACAGACACTAATGGCCTGATAGGTAACTCAGGTAAATGGAAAACCACCAAAAGTTCTGTCTTTGGTAATAGCGGAGTTAGCTGCATCAGACCGGCCCTCTCAGAGATAACAGTGATAAACCCTGGACTACATACTAAAAAACTACCTGAAAGCTCTGGTGCTGCCATGTCCTATATGGTATCCATTAGCCACATGTGGCCATTTAAATTTCAATTAATTAAAATTAAATACAATTTAAAATTCTGTTCTTCAGTTGCATCAGCAACATTTCTATACTCAATAGTCACATGTGGCTTGTGGCTACCATATTGGGCACATAATTGGTGTCGATACGGAACATTTCCATCATTGCAGAAAATTCTCCTGGGCAGTACTGCTCTAGAGAGTGACCAAAGATAGGTAGAAGTTGGAGGGCAGTCTATACCTGCAATAAGGGAACAGCACGGGACGAGTTTCCCATTTTTCACTGTTATTTACCGGAAATAGAAACTAGATTGAAAAATGAGAAGACAGAGCCCAAAGAGACCCCAACAGTTCAACAATGGAGTAGAACATGCAGGAAAGGAAAAAGCCAAAAAAAAAAAAAAAAAAGTCCAAATTCTATCCAAAAATGCTGTGCAAGTCTCTTGCTAACCCTTAAACCATGTGCAAGGCAGACTCCAACCAGCCCGGCTAAAGCTAAAAGAAAGTAAGTTAACACCTGCCCCTCACTACAGGGAAAACAGACTTTGGAACTTGAGTCCAGACTGTTTAATTACCTATGAAAAAAAAAAAAAGAACCAATGTTCTTCAGAGGACCACAACAGAATCCAGAGTGTCTACAATTTATCTTTCACAATGTCCAGCATACAATCGAATCCAAAATTACTTGACATGTGAAGAAACAGGAAAACATGACCCATAGTCAAGAAAGAAGGAAATTAATGGGGACTGACCTTGAGGTGACCCAGATGTTGGAATGAGCGGATAAGGACTTTGAAGCAGCTATTATAAATACGCTCAAGGATGTGAAGAAAAAGTACCTCCTAATGAATGAACAAATAAGAAACCTCAGCAGGGAAGCAGAAATTATAAAAATACACCAAATGGGGATTCTAAAACTGAAAAATACAATATTTGAAGTAAAAAATTCACTGTGGACTCAGCTATGAAAAAGAATGAAATTTTGCCATTTGCAACAACATGGATGGACTTGGAGGGTATTATGCTTAGTGAAGTAAGTCAGACAAAGACAAATGCTGTATGATATCACTTATATGTGAAATCTAAAAAAACAAAATAAGCTAGTGAATATAACACAAAAGAAACAGACTCACAGATATAGAGAACAAACTAGTGGTTACCAGTGGGAAGAGGGAAGGGGGGAGGGGCAAGACAGGGGTAGGGGATTAATAGGTACAAACTACTATGCATAAAATAAATAAGCTACAAGGATATATTGTACAACACAGGGAACATAGCCAATATTTTATAACAAAAATAAATGGAGTATAACCTTTAAAAATTGTGAATCACTACGTTGTACACCTTAAACATACAATATTGTACATCAACTATACCTTAAAAAATAAATAAATAAAATGCAACACATGGTGCAAGGGAAAAAAAGAAGAAAGCATTATTTATCCAGAGAAAAAGCAAAAAAAATTTTTTCCCACTGTGGGGTTGATAGCTGATTGGAGATTGTAGAAGACAGAGCTAACTAGTTTGGAGAGAGATAATAGAAAATACCGAACAGAAGAAGAGAGAAGAAAAAAAATAAAGATTAAATAAAAATGTGCATCTGGAAGTGGACAGTGGTGACTGCACAAGGTTGTGAACGTACTTAACGCTACTGAGTCATGCGGTTAAAAATGGTTAAAATGGTAAATGTTTAGGTTATGTGTATTTTATCACAATTTAAAAAAATTGTACAGAGTCTCAGTGACCTTGGGACAATATCAAAAGATCCAACATGCATGCAATTGGCGTGCTCTGAGGATATGGTCCACACTCAGGAGAGTTATTCTATCAGGAGGGTGAGGGAGGGCGGTGCTGGTCAGCTTGTTCTGTGATGCTCTGATTTTTACAAGAAGTATGTTTCAGGGTGACAAATTTTTTTTAAAATTGTAAAATACACATAACATAAAAATTTACCATCCTAACCTTTTTTTAAGTGTACAGTTCCATAGCATTAGGTATAGTCATTGTTGGGCAACCATTCCCACCATCCATCTCCAGAACTCTCTTCATCTTGCAAAACTGAAACTCTGACCCCATTAAACACTAACCCCGCTTCCCCCTCTCCCAGCCCCTAGCTCCCATCATCCTACTTTCTGTCTCTACAGACTTGACTCCTCTAGGGACCTCCCATGAGTGGAATCAGACAGTATTTCCCTTCTGTGTCTGGTTTATCTCACCGAGCATCATATCCTCATGGTTCATCCATGGTGTAGCAGGTGTCAGAATCTCCTTCCTTTTTAAGGCTGAATAATATTCCAGTGTGTGCATATATTAAGGGCAACTTTTTTGTGTGTGTGTGTGTTGGGTCTTCGTTGCTGCGCTCAGGCTTTCTCTAGTTGCGGCAAGCGGGGTCTACTCTTCATTGTGGTGCACGGGCTTCTCATTGCGGTGGCTTCTCTTGTTGCGGAGCATGGGCTCTAGGCGTGCAGTCTTCCGTGGTTGTGGCACGCGGGCTTAGTTGCTCTGCGGCACGTGGGATCTTCCCAGACCAGGGCTCGAACCCGTGTCCCCTGCATTGGCAGGCGGATTCTTAACCACTGTGCCACCAGGGAAGCCCAAGGGGGATTTTTAAATAGAAAACTATATTTGTACAAGAAAAAAGAAAAGGTTTCCAATGAAGGGGTGGTTGATGAGAGGAAACAGGGGCTCAGAGGGGGCACTTCTGGCTGGCAAACAGGCCCCCATTCCCGGCTCACCATTTATGAAACTAATTCCCAGTCAAGGTCAGCCCCCAAGATGCTGCTGCTACCCACCTTCCAGGGTGGAGGGAACTGTGGGCTCCAGGTTGTACTCTGATGGCATCCCACCTCTGCCCAAACTGGTCTAACACCTGCCCTATTTCTCCCACCAGCTGGCTGCTGGGCCCCTCTGCTGCCCCCAGATGGCAGCATTCATGGAGGCGGTTTCAGGTAGAATGAAGTAGGAGCAAAAGCCAAACTGCTTCCTGGGACAGCAGGCCTTGTTCACACCCATAGCAGCGATTGTTCAACACACCGGTGTTGGTACCACCCCAGGTGTCACCAAAGCTGCTAGCTCCAGGAAGGCCCCGTGCCAACTGCCCCAAGCGCCCACCTCCCTGCACTCCAAGGGAGATGCAGTTACTGTTCCCATGGCACAGATGAACTGACTTATCATCCCAGGGTCACACAGCTGGTAAATGGCCCGGCTGCATGCGAACTTAGCTCAATACCACCCAGCGTTCTAGATGGACACGGGCTCACGGAACCTCAGCCCAGCAGCGGCAGCCTACGCATTCTTGGCAAACAGGACCTGCTGCCTTTATGCCTGTGCTTCTCCCCATCTCCGCTTCACTACTTTGGACTTTGCCTGGGTCACCGGTGACCGCCCCCTGGCCCAGGCCAATCCCAGTGGTCATTTCTCTGTCCATGGATTCCTGACCTCCTAGTAGTATATCTGCCCCCTTGTCTGTCTCTCCTAACAACCGTGGCATCCTGCCTAACCTAATTCAAGCTGTTTTTCTTCTCCTTTGGCCCTAAATGGTGCCAGTCCTGCACCCTCTCATACCAGCTTTTCTCCCTGGGAAATCTCACCCACCCGGAAGCCACAGTCAGTGTGCCTGTGCCTTGGTTTTCCAGATTCCTGCAGTTGCCAGGTTTCTCCCCCGATGCCAAACTGGCTAACCCAACACCGCCTGGCTGTGCTTCGCCCAGATATATCACAGTCAAGTTATCCTCTACCCTGAGCATGCTTCTTGGCTAAGATCCCACCATGCACCCAGTCTTTGGGGATGGGAATCTGGGAGTCATCCCAATCCCTCCTCACCACCCCCCATCACCCCGGACATTCCGCTACTCACCAGGTCCCACAATTGCATCCATCTCCCCCATAACAATCAAGCGAGTCCCTTCCCTGCTCAATTCCCACTGACGAGGCCCCGTCTCTCATCTCAATCATTGTGGCCACCTCTGCCCTGGTCTCTCTGCCTCTGGGTTTTGCCCAGGCTGCCTCCCTCCATCCACATCTCCTTCCCGGAAAGAGAAAGCCAGCGTTGGAGAGAGTGTGGAGAAAAGGGAACCCTCCTACACTGTTGGTGGGAATGTGAATTGGTGCAGCCACTATGGAGAACAGGTAGGGAGGTTCCTCAAAAAACTAAAAATAGAGTTGCCATATGATCCAGCAATCCCACTCCTGGGCATATATCTGGACAAAACTATAATTCAAAAAGATACATGCACCCCTATGTTCATAGCAGCTCTATTTACAATAGCCAAGACATGGAAGCAACCTAACTGTCCATCGACAGATGAATGGATAAAGAAGATGCCGTACATATATACAATGGAATATTATTCAGCCATAAAAAAGAATGAAACATTGCCATTTGCAGCAACATGGATGGCCCTTAGATTATCACACTAAGTGAAGTAAGACAGACAAAGACAAATATTATATGATATCACTTACGTGTGGAATCTAAAAACAATGATACAGATGAACTTATTTACAAAACAGAAACAAACACACACATAGAAAACAAATCTAGTTACCAAAGGGGGAAGGGGTGGGGGGAGGTATAAATTAGGAGTTTGAACTTAGCAGATACAAACTACTATATATAGATAAACAACAAAGACCTACTGTATAGCACAGGGAACTATATTCAATATCTTGCAATAAACTATAATGGAAAAGAAAAAAAAAAAAGGGAAAGAGAAAGCCAGCTTCTCAGCATCATGTGCAGACAGTGGCCATAAAACAAACAAGGAAAATAAGATGACATTTGGTCCTGGCTGGTACTGAACTCCGGAGAGCCTGCCAGCCCAGGTCTGAGCCCTCCTTGTTCAAGGGAAAGTTGGCAAGTGCCTGTCGCCTGAGCCTTAAAGACACAGGGGCAGCAATGGGAGCCTTGGGCCTCGATGTCCTCAAAAGGGGGTGATTCTCCTGTGAACAACCCCGGCACGTGGGCTGTCCTTGCGATTTCAGATTAGCAAAGTTCTGCCCCAAGAGGTCACCAGTGGCTGGCGTCTGGGAGGTGATGGGGGCTGGGAAGCACGGCTGGGTAAGGGTGTCTTCAGGGGGTCGGGGTAGAGCATGTTGGGGTGGGCAGCCTGATCTGGGAACTACCGGCTTGGGCAGGAATTTGGGGACACACAGCCCAGGGCTGGGACAGGACCAGAAGATCTTCTTTTTCTGGATGGGGGACTCGGAGAAGGCATCGTTTGAGAAGGAAGAGGGGTGAGGATGGATGGGGAGAGGGTGTGGCCTCAAGAGCCGGGAGCCCCAGTACCCCCTGACTTGACAGGCAGCTGAACACAGGCCTGCAGACCTGTCAGGGTCCCAGAGGACAGAGGCTAACCGTGAACTTCAGAGTAAGCCAGCCTGGGAGGATCTGCTCCTGGTGGGTGGCCTCAGGCTAGCAGCGCCTTCACTGAAGGAGTTATCACTCCAGTGCCTGCCTGCCCACCTAGGTAGGGCGGGGAGCCAAGCAGGGCACGTGTGAGATGGCTCATCAGGGGTGGCGCAGGGAAGGGTCCCCAGGGTGAGTCTGTCCGTGGGCCCTTTAAGAACCAGGGGTGTTTGCGTAACTGGAGACTAAGCACTTCCTCTTCCCCATCCATCCCTCTCTCAGCAAACCCGCAGAGGCTCACTCTACAAGCCTGTCCCTCCCCCAACCCTGGAGAGGGGGCCCACATGGGGGGTAGCCCTCCCTCTGCGCCTGGCACTCATCACCAAGGTCTTTGTGATCTGGCCCTGTCCACGCCCCCTCTACCCTGCTGACCTCCTGCAGCCACCAGACTCCCCGGTTCTCAGCCTAGTGTCCATGGTCTGATTCCCAGGGTCTGTTCGTATCTCAGAAACATCGCTGTAATGCAGTACCCAGATGCCTAATTTTTTTTTTTTTTTTTTTTTTTTGGCCATGCTACTCGGCTTGCAGGATCGAAGTTCCCCGACCGGGGATCGAACCCAGGCCCTCGGGAGTGAAAGTGTGGAATCCCAACCACTGGACCGGCAGGGAACTCCCAATGCAATAGCTTTTGTCTAGGCTGTTTCCTCCACCTGGATCACTATTCATCTTCCCCTAACCTTTCAAGTAAGCAGCTTGCCTGTCACTGCTTCCAGGAAGTCTTCCAGGACTGCAACGCTGGGTCGGAGAGCCTGTGGTCCCTCTGTTTGGCCCAGGTTATTCTGCATTGTAACTGCCCAGGGATGTGTCTGTCTCCCCAGTGGAGAGAGGGATCTGGAGGGGAGGCAGTCAACAAATTCCACTTCCTGTGGGTGTCTACCACCAGCTCCAACTCAGGCCTCAAGCTCAAATATTACCTCCTCAGAGGAGCCAAGTTAAATCGCCATGGGTAAGGCAATGGAGAATGTCTAGGCAAAATACAAACAAATGCTGGTAACATTTACAAAGGGGAGTGATTAGAGAATATTTCAGTAATCAGAGAGAGACAGCTAGCCTCTGTTTCTCTGTAAAGAACTACTCTGAATGAAAGCCATGGCTGCAGTGATGGTTTCTAAATATTCTGTGACCAATCTCTAGGTAATATATGAGCAAGGCTTGTATGCAAATGCCTCATGTCCTTTTTATTTTTTAATAAATTTATTTATTTAATTTATTCATTTTTGGCTGCGTTGGGTCTTTGTTGCTGCACGCAGGCTTTCTCTAGTTGCAGCGAGCAGGGGCTGCTCTTTGGTGTGGTGCGCGGGCTTCTCATTGCAGTGGCTTCTCTTGTTGCGGAGCACAGGCTCTAGGCGCGTGGGCTTCAGTAGTTGTGGCACGCAGGCTCTGTAGTTGTGGGTCGTGGGCTCTAGAGTGCAGGCTCAGTAGTGTGGCGCACGGGCTTAGTTGCTCCGCGGCATGTGGGATCTTCCCGGACCAGGGCTCGAACCCACGTCCCCTACACTGGCCACCACTGTGCCACCAGGGAAGCCATCTCGTGTCCTTTTTAGACTTCCCAAGGTCCGAAGGCATGACTTTTCAGCGAATTCCAAAATTTCATTTGGTTCATCTCAGAGTCCTGGCTGAATACTGTCATAGGTTGAAACAGGCAAGCACCTGCAGCCTATTTGGCTAGCAGAAGTCACCGCAAGCATGTTCTTAATTTTATCAACTCAAGCACCGAGACTTTCATGCTGTACCCCTGGAAAAGATCCTGAAAATCCTTAACCCTCAGAGTCAACTTCACCGAAGGACCCACAACTCAGGTTTGCTCCCTGGGCTCTTTATACAGGCTCTGAGGTCAAATAAATGCATCCTATTCCATAAACTGCAACATGTGTGTGGAGTCATGTGAATTTGGTTGTGTAAAAAAGGCGACCGTTTCAGAATTCAGAGTCACTACTTTGCCAGTGAGAAGAACTACGTTAGAGGAAGCAGACACCTGAGGACAGCCTGACACCCCCTCCAAGAACTGCCTTAAAATCTGAGGCTCAGGGACTTGCCTGGTGGCGCAGTGGTTAAGAATCTGCCTGCCAATGCAGTGGACATGGGTTCAAGCCCTGGTCCGGGAAGATCCCACATGCTGCGGAGCAACTAGGCCCGCGAGCCACAACTACTGAGCCCATGTGCCACAGCTACTGAAGCCCATGCGCTTAGAGCCCGTGCTCCACAACAAGAGAAGCCACCACAAGGAGAAGCCCATGCACGGCAACGAAGAGTAGCCCCCACTCGCCGCAACTAGAGAAAGCCTACGCGCAGCAACAAAGACCCAAGCAGCCAAACATAAATAAATAAATAAATTTATTTTAAAAAAAAAAAAGAGATGAGGGAGGAGGCCGTGGGGATAGAGCATTCTAAGAAGCGGGAACAGCCTGTGCAAAGGCCCTGAGGCAGGACCAAGCCTGGTTGATTCAAGGCATAGAAGACGAGGCCCCTGGGGCTGGAACAGAGCGGGGGAATGAAGAGAGGCAAGGGCAGGGAGGTGACAACCTTATATTTAGATCTGCCCTAGCCAACAGCTCAGATGGAGAAATGACACCCAGAGGCTGACATTTCCAGGGCTTGTCCTGCTTGCTCTCCCCTCCTGTCACTGCCGTTGTCCCCTGCCATCTCCCGATAGGTTAGCCTTGATCCAGCTGTGGCCCCATCACTCCTGCCAGGATCACGGTCAAAGCTGAGCCAAGAGGACTTCCCTGGCAGTCCAGTGGTTAAGACTCCGCGCTCCCAAAGCAGGGGGCACGGGTTCGATCCCTGGTTGGGGAACTAAGATCCCGCATGCCGTGGGCAGCACAGCCTTAAAAAAAAACAAAAATGCTGAGCCAGGGCCAAAGGGAGGTGCCCTTAGGTGCACCCATCCCCAGTTTGGAGGGGGTCGGGGAACGGTCCTGGCCACAGTGTCTGGGCTCAACAGAGCCACTGATCTAGGTGCCGGCACCCAAGTGTCCGAATCCCCTCTGTGAAGCCTTTGAAACTGGAGGGGTTTGGTGCATACCTGGATGAGTGGGGGTGGGGTGGGTGGGAAGGGTGAGCAGGCCCAGGTGACCAGGTCCTTGTCCACGGGGGTGGTGGGTGGGATGGGGAGGGATGCTGAGTCTTTTCTCCTACACCTGGAAAGGGAGTGACAGCAGGCTGGTGGAGGGGCCATCCTCAAAACACACCTGCTCTGGTTTTTGCTGCTCATCTTCAAGGCCCAGCCAGGCCCCTGCCTACCATCTCCTGTCACCTCCCTGAGAACATCCTGCCCCAACACCCAGCTCTGGGCTCTGCTCCTCCTCCTCCCTGGCCCCCTTCTCTGTCTCCATCAGCGCCCTCTCCCTGGCTACTTCCTTCCATTCCCTCCAGCCCCTCCAGGGAGCCTCTCAGGTCAGCTGAGCCCCCCACCACGTGCAGGAGGAAGGGGAGAAGCTTTGCCCACCAGGAAAGGGCTGGCCTTCTCTTCCTTCCTCTTGCCAGCCTCTTCTGCCTTCAGGGTGCACTGACCACTCCACACAGGGGACAACACACCAAAGCAACACCCCTGCAAACCACGCAGCAGTGGGGCCCAACAACCTTGCACCCCTCAAGCAAGGGCCCAACCAGGGTCTGCAGTTGTTGGATTGAGGGGCCCTGAGGACCCTCAGTCTCTTCCTCTGCCCCTCTCCCCACTCTCCCCCTGGCTCACTCTGCTCCAGACACAGCGGCCTCTCGGCTATACCTCCAACATGCTAGGCTGGGTCGTGCCTCAGGACCTTTGCACATGCTAGTCCCTCTGCCTGAAATGCTCTTCCTCCAGATGTCCACCTGGCTGGCTCCTTCTCATCCTTCAGGTTTCTTCCCTCTCCCGGCTGCCCCCCTCCCAGAACGTCGGCTCCATCCATGAGGTGGGGGGGGGGGGGGCGGGCAGCAGGGAAGCTTCATTTTGTTCACTGCTAGTCCCCAGTGCCTCCCAGCACAGGTGCTTCACAAGTACATGCTGAATGAATCAATGACAGGGTGGGAGGGAGCTGGGGCCAAGCACAGGGTAGGGGGGGGATCCTCAGGGGGTCGCTGGCAGGGGCCTGACCCCTCGATACAGTCATGGGGCCCTGAAGCAAAATATGGTTTGGGGAGCCTAGGAGGAACTGGGGAGAGAGATGAGATTCTGCTGGTTCGGTGTGGAGAACTGGTGTGACAGGATCATATTAATTAACAAAGGTACAAAGGTCAGACTGAGGAAGGAGAAAGGTCTCCTCTATGTCAATCTGGTCAGAGCCAGGCTGGGTCTGAGGGGCCGATTCAAGGATAGCAAAAAGAAGCCCAGCCTGAATGGCTTGGGCATCGGGGAAGGAATGGCAACCAAATAAGGGAGTAAGACCCCTGCCATGGGGAGAAATGATTCAAGCAGGGGATTCAGAGACATGGCTGAGACTGACCTCATCTTCCACTTTGAAGCCCTTGCTCCCTTGGCTTCTGGTTTGCCACCCACTCCTGGTTTCTTTCCTTCCACCCCCTCTCCAATCCATCCCACCAGGGTGGGGATGTCTCCCAAGCTCTAGGCCCACCCCCCGCACCTGGTCTCCACCTGGGTGTCTAGTGGCATCACAATTTCCAGGTGCTGGGAAATAGACTGCTGACTTGCGCCTGAACCTGCTGCCCCATCAGTGGCTACTCCATCCCCACCCCATCCTCAACTTCAAGTCTATCCAGGATCCACCCACTTCTCTCATCCACACCTCCACCTGGTCCAGCCTCATCAGGGTCTGGACCAGGGCAGTCACTCCCATGCTGATTTCCTGGCTCCTGCCTGCAGCTCCTCCCATGTATGCTGTGGTGCTTCCCCTCCACATCTTTGTTCACTGGTCTCTCTGCCCATGAACTCTTAAAAATCCTTAGTAACCTGGCAGATGGTCACCTCCTACAAGAAGGCTTCCCCCACCCTTCCAGAGGCTGAATCAGGTCACTTCTCTGGGCTCCCCCTGCTTCCACCCGGGCATCCCCTCTGCTTTCCCAGGTGCTTATTACCAGCCGGACACCTCTCAGGTGATGACTGTTATTATTCCCATGTTATAGGTAAAGAAATTGAACCAGGAGGTGAAGTCACTAGCCTGAGAGCACTACATTCAAACTGGCAGGACAAGGTCAGAGGCAGCTTCCAGACAGCCGGAAAGGAGGGGAAAGCCTGTGGTACCCAGATAAGAGAGGAGCGTGCCCCCTGGTGCCTGCTTTCCTGTGGGCATCCCAGGGGTGGTGGGAGGAGTGAGCCCTAGCCAGCTCCCCACGGCCAACTACACTCATCCCAGCGGCTCCTGTGCCCAGTGACCACTTCACGCCAGGCGCTGGGCCAGCTGAACACTTTACACGCCTAACTCACTCAGTCTGCAGACTGTGGGTTCTGGAGGTGGATGCACTTATGCCTTCCTCCCATTTCTCAGACCAGGAAATGGAGGCTCACCGGGCCCAGAACTCCCACCAGTGCAGCAGCCCTCCTCCATCCCCCGAGGCGTAAGGCTGCCCCTGGGATTGGCCAAGCCCTTTCCTATTTCATAGCCGAGACTTCCATTGATCAGAACAACACTCCCAGATACAGGTAGTATTGACCCATTTTATAGATGGGCAAACTGAAGTCCAGAAAACTTTCTCTGGGGCCCCAAGGCCAATTCAATGACCAAGGGTCCCAGCTGGGAACAGGTGAGCTGGGAGGGCAGGCAAGGAAGGTCCCAACTGCCTCCTACCTGCAGCCTGGCTGGGCCTGCAGGGACCCAGCTGCACTGTGTGAGGCTCTGGGCACTCCCACCACTGCCAAGTTTATTCACAGCAGCTCCTTCTGGAAGGGGGCTGAGTTGAAGCTAGGGACTCGGGGTGGGGGTGGGGGGGGCTTCAAAGACAACCCTACCCTCCAGAATTTCTATTTCAGGTGGCCCCATACAACAGATCCAGGTTGCCCCCTTGCACTCAGTCACGTTGGACTTGGCCTGGGTTCAGAGTCAGGTCCTCAGGCACCTTCCCCCTCAGGTGGTATCTCACAGGTTTTGGAAATCGGACTCAGTCACAACTGCTTCACACCCTCAGATCTGTTTCTCCCTCAGTTTTCCTATCCTTCCACACTCCCAGCTGCCGGTGCCAGAAATCTCTTCCATGCACTTTCCTTCCTGCCCCACTTCTGAGCAGGCAGGGAATGCAGGCAATGTTCTTCTGACAAAAAGGACCCAAATTCATCCACTTTCCATCCCCCCCTTCCTGTCGGGTCCAAACCAGCAGCCTCCTCCAGGGTCTCCTCCGGTCTCTTTTGGCCACAGCAGCTGCTGGGTCTTCTTAAGACACAAGTGGACCCGGTCACTCACTTTGTTCTAAGCCTCCGTGGTCCCCACAGACTTGAAAACGGAATCCACCTCCTCCTCGTTATCTTCGTGGCCCGGGGGCCAACCTCGTCTCACCTCGGTTCCCCGGCTCACTGCACTTCAGCCATGCTGGCCTCTTTTCCGCTGGGCAAACACACCAGTCTGGGCCCTGCCTCAGAATCTTTTGCTGTTTTCTGGGCCTAAAAACCCCTCGCTGGCTGATCCCCTCAGGCCCGGATGACACCTTCTCCGAGAATGCCTCCCTGACCCTAACCCATCTCCCAGATGTGTTGTCTTCCCCGCACTTAGCATGGCTGGAATGATCTGTGTCTGTTTCCGCGGGTCCCAGCCGTCTACGCGGCCGGGCTGCGGGCTCCGAGGCCAGGGTCCCGGCTGCATCCCCAGACCTGGCACGTCGGTGGCACCCCGTAGGTATGGATTCTCTGGTGACGGACCGACACCCCCCGTCGCGCTCCTCGCGTTCACACATCCGGATTCCCCCGCGTCACCGTGCTAGGCTCGTCCCCACTCCGGCCCGCCCGTTACGCAGCCGCGTCCTCGGGCGCTCGCGGCGCCCGGGCCCTCGGGGGAGCTGGGCTCTATCGGGAAGGCGGCCCGGGCCTGGGACCAGATGGGAAGCCCCAAGAGGCCGTCCCGGGCGAGTTGATGGGGCACTGCATGCGTCTGGGGGCCGCCGCGGGCGCCATGGCCTTGGAGGCGGGGCCGGAGCTCTCCGCGAGAGTGGCGTTCCGGTCCGCGTTAGGGGCGCGGGGGGTTCGCTTACCTGGGGTCTCAGGCGGCCGGGCGCACCGGGGGCCGGCGGCGGGGCGGGGGACACCGCGCCTGGCGCAGATGCAGAGGAGAAGGAGACGCGTACTGCCCGCACGACGCAGGCGGACTCTGCTCCGGGCACCGCCTCGGCCGGGGGCGGGGAAGCAGGCTTTAGGGGAGCGCGGGGCGGGATCGGGGGCGGGGCCTAGAGGGCGGGGCCGGGGCGGGGACCGGTTGAGCCCTGCGGGGCGCGGGGTCCTCCGGAGCTCGGCCCCTTCCGTGCGACTAGGCCGCTTCCTGGACCCCCTCCCTGCGCCACAGGGCCCCGCCTCCAGCCCCGCCCCCCCCCCCCCCCCCCGAGGCGTGCCTTGGAGGAATCCAGCCGCAGGTTTCTTGCTTGTGCTTTATCTCTTGCCTTTGAACCTAGCACCATCCGCTGAGCGCTCAGTCAGCCCCGGTTTCTCTTCCGTTCGCTGCAGGTCCTCCCCAGCCCCCTCCCGGGTCCCCTCTTCTGGCGCGGCTCTGATCCATCCGCGCATCTGCCAACACACCACGGACGCCCTGATCCGCCTGAGCGCACCGCTGGGCGTTGTGGCGGAGGCCCGGACTCCGCCCCAGGCCTCAGAGGCCACCCCCGGTGCCCCAAGTCTGGGGACCTGTCTCAGCTTTCAGGTCAAGCTGGTCCAATTCGTGGTTCATGGGTCCAACCGCAGAGTTGGGAACCCAAGGCACCACCCTGGGAGCTGGGAAGCGTGGAGGGCAGCTGGGCAAAGGCTGCGGTTCGGTGGGGGGCAGGGGTCAGGCTACAGAGCTGGGAAGATAAGGCTGGGAGATAGGCCGGAGTGGGTGGTGGTGAAGCCCCAGGCTCCCTCTGGTCGGGTGGAACAGAAGGTGATTCCAGCGCACAGGGGCGGGGAGTCTGGGCGAGGCCTGAATGCAGGACAATGCCGCATCAGGCAGAGGTGGTCTGTGAGCACCTGAGCGGCACCTAAGGGACTCTTGGCCCAGCTGTCGCCAGTTGAAGGGAAGGGGGTTCCAGAGCCCCTGGCCAACCCCACGTCGTCTGGGCAAGTGGCTTCACCTTTGGACAATGTCTCTCCCTGAAGCAGACTCAAGGCAAGGTGGGGGGAAGCCCGGGCTTTTTTTGGCTAGGCAAGTTGCTTCACATCTCTGAGATTTGATTTCCACACGTAGAAAGGGGGAGGGCAGCAGAGACCTCTGCTGCAAGTGTGGATGAAGCTGTCCGTCTTGATCCAGTTTCCCACTGTTTGCACTTGCTGTTCCCTCTGCTGGGCTATTCTTTCTCTTTTCAAATGTGTGCGTCCTTCTCCCTCAGCTCTCAGTCTGGCCCTCAGAACCCCTCTGTCCTCATTCACCCTTTTATTTTCTTCCCGGCCCTCCAGGAGCTCCTTTGCACATAGGGAAAAGGCAAACGATAAAGCCTCTTTTCTCAGCGTTGTGACTAGGACTGTGGTATACGGCGCCTTGCACCTGGGGGTGCTCAGAACGTGGCAGCCATTTGGATTAATAGTGACACCAGAGACATGGTGGAATGGGGTGGTCCAGACCCCAGAGGAGAAGCAGGAGATTCCTGGAGATGTGGAGGGGAGGTCCTCAGTAGAGGATTTGGGTGGGTCGGGGTCAGGGAGAGATTTCAGGTGGGAGGTACTGCATGGGCAAAGGTGGGGAGGCTGGAGGAAGGGCTCAGCCTGGCAGGAAGAGATGCAGGCTGAACCTTCTGCAGATGGGCTGCTTCTTGCTACTCCATGCCCTTCTGTCCCCACCCCCCAGCCCACTCCATCTGTGAGCATGGAGTGTTCAGGGCAGGCTTCCAGGAGGAGGTGATATCTGTAACCTGAGAGATGAGTGGGTGGGAGATTTAGTTGAGTTAGGGTGCAACAGTGAGTGAGGAGAGGACAGTGGGGCAGGACCAGTCACTAAAGGCCCTCCAGGGTTCTCTGGGGAGAGGCACAGTCATTTAAAATGAGACGGCAGTAGGAGTGGCTGGGTTCTGGTCTGGGAGTTGCAGACAGGAGAGAAGGGAAGAACTCTGGAGGGATTTAGTGGTAAAATCGCCAGGGTTTGTGGGAATCAGAGGAGCCAGGGCCTGGTTGGTGGGAGTGGGGAGATGGAGCCATTTCTAAGCTGGTGAGTCCAATGTAGGGTGTCTGGGTGGTGGGAAGGGAGGGACCCTAGGGAGGCAGGGGGAGCTCCTTGCCTCCTCCTCCCCTCTACACCTTCATACCCTCTGTGCTTGAGTGCGGGACAGGAAAGTAGGACTGGGGAGGCTGATAAGCCCTGATCCAGGTAATAAGCTGAGGGCTTCTTTGTCCCTTCTGCACCCCCTAGTCAGATGTCTGGTCCCAAGCACATTGGCCTTTTCCAGACCCCGGGGCCATCGTGGCCAGGCCTGGAGGCTGGACCCTGGACCTTGGACGATGGGCCCTGTGCTAGGTGGAATAATGATGCCCACACATCCTAACCCCTGGCACCTGTGGATATGTGACCTTACAAGGCAAAAGGCACTTTGCATGTGTGATTAAGTTAAGGATCTGGAGATGGGGGGATTATCCAATGTCATCACAAGGGTCTTTATAAGAGAGAGGGAGGAGAGTCAGAGAGAGAGAGATTGGAAGATGCTATACTGTTGTTGTTGTTTTTTTTTAAGGAATTCCTTTATTTTTATTATTTATTTATTTATATTTTTGGCTGTGTTGGGGCTTCGTTTCTGTGCGAGGGCTTTCTCTAGTTGCGGCGAGCGGGGGCCACTCCTCATCACGGTGTGCGGGCCTCTCACTATCGCGGCCTCTCTTGTTGCGGAGCACAGGCTCCAGACACGCAGGCTCAGTAGTTGTGGCTCACAGGCCCAGTTGCTCCGCGGCATGTGGGACCTTCCCAGACCAGGGCTCGAACCCGTGTCCCCTGCATTGGCAGGCAGATTCTCAACCACTGCGCCACCAGGGAAGCCCTATACTGTTGATTTTGAACATGGATGATGGGACCACAAGCCAAGGGATGCAGGCAGCCTCTAGAAACTGGAAAAGGCCAGGAAACAGATTCTCACCAAGAGCTTCCAGAAGGAATCCAGCCCTGCTGACACCTTGATTTTAGCGCAGTGAGACCCATTTTTGTTCTGACCTCCAGAACTATCAGGTAAAATGTGTATTGTTTTAAGCCGCCATGCTGTGATGATTTGTTACTGTAGCAATGGGAGACTCAGTCAGAGCCCCAACCTCCCATCCAGAGACCTGCTTGCACTGTCAGACCACCTCCTATCTTTTTTTTTTTTTTTTGATGTGGACCATTTTTAAAGCCTTTATTGAATTTGTTACAATATTGCTTCTGTTTTATGCTTTGATTTTTTTGTCCCCAAGGCATGTGGGATCTTAGCTCCCCACCAGGGATCGAATCCACACCCCCTTCATTGGAAGGCGAAGTCTTAACCACTGGACTGCCGGGGAAGTCCCCCCCCCTCCTATCTTGACGCAGTTTCCAAATCAGCGTCCTGAGGACCCATCCAGGTCAGACCCGCAACCCCTGCTCTGTGTCCCCATCACCCACTCCTTGGGACCCTTTGCCCCCTCTAGTGGTCTCAGGGGCAGCTGCTCCCCTGTTCTGGTGGGGCAGGGACTGAAGTCCCAGATGTCTCTCTGTCTGTCACTGCCTCTCCGTGCCCTGGAGTGTCCACCTTAGTGACTCTCACTCCAGCCCCTCACACTGGGCAGGTGTCTGCTGTCCCAGGCCCGTGGCTGACTGTCGTCCCAGGCCTGTGACTGGCTGGCCTCCCTGGCCCAGCCTTTGCCCATCAAGGTTCCTGCCCTCAATGAGGGGGCTTCTCTCCCTGAGGACAGAGGCCCTCAGTTGAGGCAGCTCTGAGCCCACATTTGTGCTGTGTGACCTTGGGTATATGACACAGCCTCTCTGAGCCCCGTGGCATCCTGTTCTATGGAATGGAAGATAACCAGGCCAACTGGGGTAGGGGGATCCTACGGGGACCACTCTCCCCGTATTGCCCCCCCATTCCAAATGGCTTGAATCAGGGCTGGGGGAGGGGATGGGATGGGGGAGGATGGGGGACAGGAGAGGCCTTTGCACTGGCTGTTCCCTTTGCTGAAATACTCTTCCTGCTTGTCTATGTGGCTCCCTTGGTTCTTAATCAAACCCACCCTGTGCCACCTAGAACAGGGCCCGGCATACAGTGGTCCTTCATAAATGTTCATTAAAGGCAGAGAGGATGGAGGGAGGCAAGGCAAGAAGTGGAATTTGCCTGAGAAAGGCTTAGAAAGAGCGCTTGCTGGGTGTGCCTGTGCCTGTCTGGATGTGTCTGTGTGTCTCTAGGTCCATCTAAATCTCTGTGTGTTTCTCTGTGTTTCCTTGTGTATCTGGGAGTGTATGTGTATGTCTGTCTCTGTGCGTCTCTGTGTATTTGTCTGGGTGTGTCTCTAGGTGTGTGTGTGTCCATCTGTGTGTCAGTCCATCTTTGGGGGTGTCTGTGTGTCCGTTGTCTGTCTAGGTTTCTGGGGGTGCCTGTGTACATGCATCTGAGCGAGGACAGACCGCAGCCTTAGCTTCCCCTGCCCAGCAGGTGCTGGATCTCACCCTCTTCCCCCGCCCAGAACAGCGTCCAGCTCCTCTCTAATCCTGCTGCTTCCCCTCTACCCCCACCGCAGTGCCCTCCTGGCTCCACGCCTGTGTCCTCACCTGCCCAGAGTAGGTGCTCAGAGCACCCAGCTTACCTCCGCCACCGGTCTGGCCCTCTCAGCTCCCGGAGCCCCGGGCTAAGCGGTTTGAGTTCCACGGCCAGCTTGATGCCAGGCGCTGTGCTGAGAGGTTTACAGAAATGAACCTATGCAGCCCTGTCTGTGAAACAAGTGCAGTGAACATTCCCATTTCACAGATGAGGACTCAAGCCCAGAGGGGTGCAGGAAGCTGCCCAAGGCCACACAGCCGCGGGGAGGAGTGGTCTTGGAAGCCAGCTCCTTCAGATCTCTTATTCCCTATCAGCTTTCTTTCCCTTTGCTGGGTGGGTGAGGGCACAGAGGACCCTCATCTTCCTTCACTCAGACTCTCCACTCACCCATTCCTCCAGGGCTGGTTCTCTCCTTCCCCCTTCATCTCTGTCCTCTGGGAGGTCAGGGCTGGCCTGGACCGCTGTCGGTGAGACAAGGGAAAGGACCCCCGTACCTACTGTGTGTGCACCACTCACCACTCACCCTTACCTTCCCGCTCACAGGAAGCCCTGGTTACTGACTCCTGCCTGGTCCTCCAACACCCTGAGAACACCTGAGAAGCTTGCTATTTCCCCTCATCCTCACCTGCATGTCCGCAAGGTCTGTGCGATTCAGCAAATAAAAACCCCTGAGCCCTGAGGTACTGGGACCAACCACCTGGTGCCTGGACTCAAATCAGGATGGTCCCGAGCAAAACGTGATGGTTGATCATCCTCCTGGGAGGGGAGATGATTTGCCCGCGGTGACATAGCCAGGACGGGAGCCCTCATTGCCGATACCCACCGATCGAAGACACCATCCCCTCTCTCGGATTTGATTAGGAGGAACTTGGGAGTCCTATTTTATTTTATTTCATTTGTTTTTTGGCTGCGCCGCTCAGCTTGCGGGATCCCGAGCAGGGATCGAACTCGGGCCCTCGGCAGTGAGAGCATGGAGCCCTAACCACTGGACCGCCAGGGGATTCCCAGGAGTACTATTTTAAAAGCGTTTTTCAAATAGGAGATGACAATCTCTGATTAAAACGTTTTCCCTTTGGGACTGTAAATATCTACCATTCAAAAGCTGCCCAAGGCTTTCCTATGACAGTCACATTTCTCCCACCATGTCTGTCTCCCAGGCCCCCAGCGGCTCAATTCATGGGTTCAGCTTCCTGAAAGAGTCTCTGTGTAGAAACGAACATCTTCTTTTCTTTTCTTTCTTTATTTTGAAAGAATAACTTGCACCTTATTCATTCTTTTGCATCTTGATATTTTAAAATGGAGGTTAAAATAGACGTAACATAAAATTTACCATTTTAACCACTTTGAGTGTCCAGTTCAGTGGCATTAAGCGCATTTACTTTGTTGTACAAGCATCACCACCATCCATCTCCAGAACTTTCTCATCTTCCCAAACTGAAACTCTGTCCCCATTAAACACTCACTCCCCACCCCCTCCCCCAGCCCCTGGCCCCCACCATCTACTTTCTGTCTCTATGGATCTGACTCCTCTAGGGACCTCCTAGAGGTGGAATCAGACAGTATTTGTCCTTTGGTGTCTGGCTTACTTCACTGAGCATGATGTTGTCAAGGTTCTTCCGGGCTGTTCCATTGCATGGATGGACCACATTTTGTTTATCCATCATCTGTTGATGGACACTGGGGTTGCTTCCACCTTTTGGCTGTTGTAAAGTATGCTGCTATGAACATGGGTGTACAACTATCTCACTGAGTTCCTGCTTTCAATTCCTTTGGGTATAGACCCAGAAGAGGAATTGCTGGCTCACATGGTAATTCTAGGTGAACTTTTTGAGGCACCTGAATCTTGTTTTTTAATTTAATACTTTTAGGAGTTCTTTGATATCAATACATAAAGAAGTCTCTTTTTTGTTGTTGTTGTTTTTGTTTTTTGGAAAGGGGGAGTGAGTGTTTTGTTTTTATTATTATTATGGAACAGCTTTAGAGGTATAATTCACATGCTATCCAATTCCTCAATTTGCACTCTTCAAGTCGAGGGTTTTTCCTGTAGCCACAGAGTTGGGCAGCTATCACCAACATGTTTTTTTTAAGGGAACAAGTCCCCTATCCATGGACAAGAGGTTTGCTTCTAATCGAAGTAACGGTGTAATGAGTAACCTGGAGCAGAGGTGATGATGAGTCAGGGTGAGTAGATCATCGTAAGTTCCTAGAAGTAGAATTGCTAGTCAGGGCATGTGGGAGGGTAGAATTTTGACAGCTGTTGCAGCAAGGCTCCCACCCTCCACAATGGCAGCACTATCTGACTTTGCTAATCTGAGAGGTTAAAAATCTTGTAGTTCTAATTTGCATTTTTATTATTTGGGGTGAGGCTGAGCATCTTCTCAGTCTTTTTTTTTTTAATAACATTTATTTATTTATTTTAATTTCTATTTTATTTTATTTTTTTTAATTTTGGCTGCACTGGGTCTTCGTTGCTGCACGCGGGCTTTCTCTAGTTGCGGCGAGCGGGGGCTACTCTTCCTTGTGGTGCGCGGGCTTCTCATTGCGGTGGCTTCTCTTGTTGCGGAGCACAGGCTCCAGGCGCACGGGCTTCAGTAGTTGTGGCTCGCGGGCTCTAGGGCGCAGACTCAGTAGTTGTGGCACACGGGCTTAGTTGCTCCGCGGCATGTGGGGTCTTCCCGGACTAGGGCTCGAACCCGTGTCCCCTGCATCGGCAGGCGGATTCTTAACCACTGCGCCACCAGGGAAGTCCATCAGTCTTTAAAAGGTGGATCTCTATATTCTTTTCCTGGAAAAAATTTTTTTCTTTAGTTTTGTTTTGTTTTAGTTAGAGAGGCTTTAAAACTTATGATAAAATACACCTAGAAACTCTTTTTAATATTAAGGAAATTACTTATTCTCTGATATGAGCTGTAATATCCACACTCACCCTGGTTGCATTTTTTAAAATTTACTTTATTGAAATATAGTTGATTTACAATGTTGTATTAATTTCTGCTTTACAGCAAAGCGATTCAGTTATACGTATATATACATTCTTTTTTATATTCTTTTCCATTATGGTGTATCACAGGATATTGAATATAGTTCCCTGTGCTATACAGTAGGACCTTGTTGTTTATCCAGTCTCTATGTATTAGTTTGCATCTGCTAATCCCAAACTCCCAATCCATCCCTCCCCACCACCTTGGAAATCACAACTCTATTCTCTATGTCTGTGAGTCTGTTTCTGTCTCTTAGGTAAGTTCATTTGAGTCATATTTTAGATTCCACATATAAGTGATATCATATAATATTTGTCTTTCTCTGTCTGACTTACTTCACTTAGTATGAGAATCTCTAGGTCCATCCGTGTTGCGGCAAATGGCATTATTTCATTCTCTTTTATGGCTGAGTAGCATTCTATTATAAATATATCTGTACCCCCCCCCAGTTGTATTTTTACCTTGTTTATAATGTTTTCTCCCCACAAGTCTATTTGGATTTTAGGAAGTTGGACTTATCCACCTTTTTCTTTTGCGGTTTTTATGTTTAATTTATTTTTCTTAGAAAGGCCTTACAGGGAATTCCCTGCAGTCCAGTGGTTAGGACTCGGCACTTTTACTGCCAAGGACCCGGGTTCAATCCCTGGTCGGGGAACTAAGATCCCACATGCCTCGCAGCAGAGCCAAAAAAAAAAAAAAAAAAAAAAAAAAAAATGCCTTACCTACTCTCAAATTATTATTTTTAAAAAGTCCGCATGTGTTTTCTTCATAGTGCTTTTATGATCTGATTTTCCCCATGTAAAACTTTGATCCGTCAGGAATTTATGTTGAGGTGTGGTGTGAAGTAGGGATCCACGTTTGTGTTCCCAGTCGTCCCAAGAGCACTTGCATCATCCGTCTCTTTAGATGCAGTTTTGGGGAGATCCCTAGAGCTGTCACATCTTCAAGGAGGGTAGTTTTGAAATGTGGAGAGGCATTAGAATTGTCACAATATGGAAACTGTTTCCTACTAAATTGATGATTTAGGAAATTGGTCCCCACTCAAACCTCCAAGTTTTTTCCCAGAACTGAGCCACACCCATGGAACATGACTTTTTGGGGGGATGGGGTGGGAATCAGTCATTCTCTGGTTGTGGGATATTATAAACATTCCACAAAAACACAATGCTAACACAATGCAAGTCGATTGCAAAATGATATGACAAATCTTGCAGCCTGGTGAGATTGCAATCGGTAGATGGAAGAGGCCGTAGAGAGGGACCAAAAATGCTGATAAGTCACTGACAGAGAAAGACTTGGTGCTCAGTCCAAGACATAATTAAACACGGAGAAGGGGGCCATTGGCAAAGACAGGATTGGCTTGCTCCAGGGAGAATGACTCAAACGCCAAATGAATCAGACCCTGAGACCTGTGTGTGGTTTTCCTGGGGCTGCGGTAACACACTATCATGAACTGGTTGGCTTAAAGACAGAAACATATTCTCTCATCGTTCTGAAAGTTCAAAATCCAAAAATCAAGGGACTTCCCTGGCGGTCCAGTGGTTAGGACTCTGTGCTTCCACTGCAAGGGGCACGGGTTCAATCCCCGGTCAGGGAACTAAGATCCTGCAAGCCTCACAGTGCGGCCAAAACAAACAAACAAACAAACAAAATCAAGGTGTTGGCAGGGACACGCTACCTCCGAAGGCTCTAGGGAAGAATCTTTCCTGCCTCTGCCAGGTTTCTGGTGGCTGCCGGCACTCCTAGGCTTGCAGCAGTATCGCTCCAGTTTCTGCCTGTCTTCACTTCTCTGTGTGTGTGTTTTGCTGTATCCAAATTTCTCTTATAAGGACACCAGTCATTGGATTCAGGGCCCACTCTACCCCAGGATGACCTCATCGTACCTTGATTACATCTGCAAAGACTCTTATTTCCAGGGACTTCCCTGGTGGTGCAGTAGTCAGGACTCCGTGCTCCTGATGCAGGGGGCCCAGGTTTGATCCCTGGTCAGGGAACTAGACCTCACATGCATGCCACAACTAAGAGTTTGCATGCCACAACTAAGGAGCCCACAAGCTGCAACTAAGGAGCCCACGAGCCGCAACTAAGACCCGGAGCAACCAAATAAATAAATAAATATTTTTTTAAAAGACCCTATTTCGAAATCAGGTCACGTTCACAAGTACTGGAGGTTAGGATTTCAACCTATCTTTTGGGGGGGGGGGGAACACAATTCAACTCACCATACCCTCCAAGTGTTTTTTTGTTTTGTTTTCTTTGTATGTGTGTGTGTGTGTCTGTTTCCCCCAAAATGACTCTTTCCATAATGCTATTGGAAGATTACATGTGAATTATTAAATACAAATTCATGGGGGGGAATGCCCCACCCTCCAAAAAAAAGCATCCAATGAATTTGTTTCAAGAATTAGCTGTAGTTTCAGTTATAACCCACATCTTGTTCACTATAAAGTGAATGAATTCCTTGTCATAATTTGGACTCTGTTTTGAAAGTTATGGTTCGTTCCAATCAACCCTTTTATTTCCTCGCTCTGGGGTTTTGGTGCCAGTGTTAATTGCAGGGGCTTTTCTCTGGGACCTGTGAGCTGAAGCTAATGAGGCCCCTTGGTAATTCCAGGTCAACGTGGTGGGTGGGTGTGTGTGTGTGGGGTGTGGGTGAGAACAGGATGTCCAGGACGTGGCTAGGAGGTCGGGATAAACTTCCCAAGGACTGAATGTCCCTCAGCTGAAGGGGCAGGTGGGCAGGGATGCAGAGGGCTGGGCAAGAGGGTGTTCCACTGAAAACAAAAGCCCAGTGTGACCCAAGGGGACAGCCTGGGGGAGGCTGTCCACTCAGGCTTGGGGGCCCTGGGGCTCAGACTTCCTGCAACCACAGTCGGTTTTCATAGGAGGGCATCATGCTCTGATTAGCAATCTGGAGGGTCACGGGCTCAGCATGGGCAGTCCACGGAGAGAACAGAGTGAAAGGGGCCTGTTTTCTGAGATGAGGGTATCTGGATGCTGGAGGGACTGGGGAAAGGAAGGAGAGAGGGGTGGGAGGGAGATTGCAGGACAGGCCTTGACGGTGCACCTAGCACGATGTCCCTCTGTGGCCTGGTAGCCAGCTGGGTGTCCCTGAGTGGGGAGCGCAGGGCACCAGCAGGTTGGGAGGGAAGGGGCTGGATTGGACAGGAGATGTCCAGGTGTCCGTGGGAGGCGTGCACTGGAGATTCCTTGTGTCTGTCTGCGTGTCCCTGGTGTCAGCCCAGGGTAGAGGTGTGGGGTGGTAGGAGGCCCCGTGGCTGCCTGCCTCTGTGCGCGAGGGCAAGAGGAGGGGGGATGGACCCCCAAACGGCAGGGACCACCCTCAGCACCCAGGCAAGGGAGGCCGCTGAGCAACTTTGCTGGACAGACGGGGCTGAAGGTCAGCAGGTGAAGGATCAATTCAGACCTTGAGCTTGGCCTCCAGAGCTTCCTGGGGCAGGAGCAGCGAGAGGAAAAAGAGGAGGACTGGGGAGGGGAAAATGGCATTTACTGATTACTTCTCAAATGCAGGGCTTGTCCTCTGTTTCTCGCTTATTCAAAATAACATTAGGGCTTCCCTGGTGGCGCAGTGGTTGAGAATCTGCCTGCCAATGCAGGGGACACGGGTTCGAGCCCTGGTCTGGGAAGATCCCACATGCCGCAGAGCAACTGGGCCCGTGAGCCACAACTACTGAGCCTGCGCGTCTGGAGCCTGTGCTCCGCAACAAGAGAGGCCGCGATAGTGAGAGGCCCGCGCACCGCGATGAAGAGTGGACCCCGCTTGCCACAACTAGAGAAAGCCCTCGCACAGAAACGAAGACCCAACACAGCCATAAATAAATAAAAATTAAAAAAATAATAATAATAACATTAGCCAGAAACCATCACGGGGCATTTACATGCCAGACATTATTTTATTTTTTAAAATAAATTTATATATTTATTTTCGGCTGTGTTGCTGCGAGCAGGCTTCTCATTGCGGTGGTTTCTCTTGTTGCGGAGCACGGACGCTAGGCACGCAGGCTCAGTAGTTGTGGCTCGCCGGCTCTACAGCGCAGGCTCAGTAGTTGAGGTGCACGGGCTTAGTTGCTCCGCGGCATGTGGGATCTTCCCGGACCAGGGTTCGAACCCGTGTCCCCTGCATTGGCAGGTGGATTCTTAACCACTGTGCCACCAGGGAAGCCCCAGTCATTATTTTAAATGAACTCATCTGATCCCTCAACAGCCCTGTGAAATGGGTACTCCTATGCTTTTGCAAGTGAGGAACCTGAGGCACAGAGAGGTTAGGGCACTTGCCCAAGGTCACACAGCCTGTGAATGGCTGAGCTGGGGCTGGAACCTGGGTGATGTGCTTCCGCTCTGCTGGCAGTGAGCCTGCCTGCTGTCTCTTCCGGTGAGGCTATGGGCTGAGAGGCAGGGGTAGCAGGAGACAGGCTGGGTTGAGTCTCCCAGGGGTCTGTGGGAGCACTGGTGGTGTGACCTGCTGGTGGGACTGACCTAAATTTACCTCCCTGGAAACTTCCCCACCCAACCCCACTTCCCCTTTTGCTGCGCTACAGAGTGGAGGTGGGGAATCCTCCGGAAATGGTGATGGGAGGAGGGAGCTGAGGGCTGGCCGGGCAGAGGAGGGGAGGGGACTGGGGCTGCAGGTAAAGAAGAGGGGCAGGGTTCAAGCTCGGGACCTTTGGGGTCCCTGCCTCACCCTTCCCCACTGGGGGAGGGGCAGTCGTTTTTCAAAGCCCAGGATTTCTCAGTTCTTCCCAGTCCAGGAGTGCCCTGGGCTGTCCCAGAGGGTAGGAACCTCCCTGGAGAAAAAGGTCCTGGGGTGAGCGGCCAAGCTTTTGTGTAGTACTCAATGCCTTCTCTTGTATTTTACAAATCGTGTGTGTGTGTGTGTGTGTGTGTGTGTGTGTTGACTAGAAGAAAATCATCTCTGGGGACTTCCCTGGTGGTCCAGTGGTTAGGATTCCGTGCTTCCACTTCAGGAGGCACGGGTTCGATCCCTGGTCAGGGAAGTAGGATCCCGAAAGCCTGGCAAAAAAGCGCTGCCAAAAAAACCAAAACAAACAAACAAAACGAAATTATGGGGTGGTCTTTCCTTTTCGCCATATGCCGCCAGTATGGTGTTCAGGCGCTTCGTGGAGGTTGGCCGGGTGGCCTACGTCTCCTTTGGGCCTCATGCCGGGAGGCTGGTCGCAATTATAGATGTGATTGATCAGAACAGGGCTTTGGTGGATGGACCTTGCACTCAGGTAAGGAGACAGGCTATGCCTTTCAAATGCATGCAGCTCACTGACTTCATCCTCAAGTTCCCACACAGTGCCCGCCAGAAGTATGTCCGAGAAGCCTGGGAGAAGGCAGATATCAATGCAAAGTGCGCAGCCACAAGGTGGGCCAAGAAGATTGAAGCCAGAGAAAAGAAAGCCAAGATGACAGATTTTGATCGTTATAAAGTCATGAAGGCAAGGAAAATGAGGAACAGACTAATCAAGCTTGAAGTTAAGAAACTTCAAAAGGCAGCTCTCCTGAAGACTTCTCCTAAGAAAGCACTTGCTGCTAAGGAGGCAGCTACGGCAGCTACTGCAAAGGTTCCAGCAAAAAAAGATGACCACTACGGGTAAGAAGGCTCCAGCCCAGAAGGTTCCTGCCCAGAAAGCTGTAGGCCAGAAGGCAGCACCTCCTCCAAAATCTCAGAAGGGTCAGAAAGCTCCAGCCCATGGAGCTTCCCTGGTAGCGCAGTGGTTGGGAATCTGCCTGCCAATGCAGGGGACACGGGTTCGAGCCCTGGTCTGGGAGGATCCCACATGCCGCGGAGCGGCTGGGCCCGTGAGCCACAACTACTGAGCCTGCGCATCTGGAGCCTGTGCTCCGCAACGGGAGAGGCCGCGACAGTGAGAGCCCTGCGCACCGCGATGAAGAGTGGCCCCCACTCTCCGGAACTGGAGAAAGCCCTCGCACAGAAACGAAGACCCAACACAGCCAAAAAGGAATAAATTAAAAAAAAAAAAATCCTTAAAAAAAAAAAGAAAGCTCCAGCCCAGAAAGCACCTGTTCCAAAGGCATCTGGCAAGAAAGCATGAGAGCATAAGAGGCTGTTATAAAGAGAATAAAGGTTCTTTTTGAAGGAAAAAAAAAAAAAATAGGGGTGGAATAGGGAGGGTGGGAGGGAGACGCAAGAGGGAGGAGATATGGGGATATATGTATATGTATAGCTGATTCACTTTGTTATAAAGCAGAAACTAACACATCATTGTAAAGCAATTATACTCCAATAAAGATGTTAAAAAAAAAGGCAAAGAAAAAACTGAAAAAAAACCCCAAAATCCCGAAAATCGTCTCTGATCCAAAAGCCTCCTGACCCCTAGTTATGAGCAGGGGGAGGCTTCTGGAGCAGCGGCATCAGAGCTGAACCCTGGAGGGCAAGAGTGTGTCGGGGCAGTCAGCCTGTCAGGCAGAGGACAATGCGTGCAAACACCTGGAGGTTTGAAGCAGCATGCTCTGAGATGCTCGTTAATGGTGCAAGGAGCAGAGAGGACAGGTAGATATGAGACTGCAAAAGAAGCAGAGCTGGCGCCAAGAAAGTCCTTAGAGGCTTGGATCTAGTCTTGGGAGCAATAGGGAGTCATGGAAGGGTTTAAAGCAGGAAGTGTGTCCTAGGAACTCCCCTGGCTGCTGTCTGGAGGACGGGCTGGGGAAGAGGAGAGAGGTAGGGGTAATCACCCAGGACAAAGTTGATAAGACCTGAATAGGGCAGAGGGGTGGAAGGAAGGAGGGGATTTTTAACTTTTAGAACCTTTTATTCAAATATAGCACACATGCCAAAAAGAAATGCACAGGTCACAAATGTACGTTGCAAAGTTTTCACAACATGAACATGTTTGTATAGCACCCTGATCGAGGACAGAACATTACCAGCCTTCTGAAGTCTCTGCTGTGTCTTCTTCTGTCACTCCCTCTGCCCGCTGCCCTCCCCCCACCCCTAGGGTAACCCCTAACTTGACTTTGAATAGCATAGAATCACTTTGCTTGTCATATGGACTTTTTTTTTTTTTTGAGGTTGGGTGTTCAATTTTCTTTTATTTATTTATTTAAAAAAAATTTTTATGGGAGTATAGTTGAATTACAATGTTGTGTTAGTTTCAGGTGTAAGGCAAAGTGAATCAGTTATACATACACATATATCCACTCTTTTTTTAGATTCTTTTCCCATAGAGGCTGGACTTTATGGCTTCTTGCAGGCAGCACTGGGTTGGTGAGTTTTCTCTCCCTTGTTCTGGGTGATAATTCTTGTTCATTGTTGTAGAGTTTCTCAACCACTACTAACATTTGAGTCTGAATGCTTCTTGTTGTGTCCCATGCATTGTAGGATGTTGACCAGCATCCCTGGCTTCTACACACGAGATGACTGTAACACGTGCCCCTCCCCCCAAGTTCGGACTACCAAAAATGTCTCTAGATGTGGCCAAATGTCCCATTAGGGGTAAAAATCACCCCGGGTTGAGAATCACTGCGATAGAGTATTCCATTTTGTGAAATCATCACAATTAATTGACATATCCTTTTGTTGGGCATTTAGATGGTTTCCAGTTTGGGGTTATTACAAGCAGAGGTGTTAGGAATATTCTCATAGGTTTTTCAGTGAAAGTAAGTCCACATTCCTTTGACTTTATCCCTAGAAGCCATAGAGTAGATGTTGATTCAGCTTTGTGGACCCTGCCAAACAGTTTTCCAAAGTGGTTGTGTCGTTTTACTCTCCCACCAGCAGTGTAGAAGCGTCACTTGGTATGGTCTTTCTCTACTTAGCCATTCTAGTAGGTGTCATGACATTTTGGTTTTAACTTGCCTTTCCCTGATGACTCATGATGTCAAGCATCTTTTTATTTATTGGCCATTTAGAGATTACCTTTTGTGAAAGGCCCATTTTTCCTATGACATTTCTGCCTTTTTCTTGTTGATTTGTAAGAGCTCTTTATATATGCTGGACATATAGTGGCATCAAGGCCATCTTCACTCTAGTCCCTCTGGTCCCTTTGGCCACCTCCATCACACTGATGTGCCTGGCTGCATTGATCATCAGGTTACATTCTACTCTGGATCTACAGTGACATGATCTCTCTGACCACTGTGGGGGAGACACACTTGAAAGACACAAGTACCTAGAATAAAATCGCTGCACTCCCAGCAGGGACAACCACTTCCATAATCTGTATTTACTTCCACAGACAGAGATGTATCCGGAAACAACACACGTGTGTGTTTAATTTATATAAATAGTATCACACTGTACTATCATCACACAACTTATTTTTTGTTTTTCATTCAGGAGTATTTTCTTTTAATTTTAAAATAATTAATTAATTAATTAGGCTGTGTTGGGTCTTTGTTGCTGTACGCAGGCTTTCTCTAGTTGTGGCGAGCGGGGGTTACTCTTCGTTGCAGTGCGTGGGCTTCTCATTGCAGTGGCTTCTCTTGTTGCAGAGCATGGGCTCTAGGCAAGTGGGCTTCAGTAGTTGTGGCACACAGGCTCAGTAGTCTTGGAGCATGGGCTTAGTTGCTCCGCAGCATGTGGGATCTTCCCGGACCAGGGCTCGAACCCATGTCCCCTGCATTGGCAGGTGGATTCTTAACCACTGTGCCACCAGGGAAGTCTCTCAGCAGTATCTTTTTGAGATCCATTTATGTAGAGACAGAGATGAGAGGAGATATTTTTCCCTTTTCACTTGTGCATAATATTCCATCACAGGACTATTTTCCTTTCCATTTCTCTACTCCCCCACAGATGGACATTCCAGTGGCTTCTAACTTTTCACTCTTATGAACTTCAACAAAGTTCTTATAGCTGGTTCCTTGGTACTTCTCAGAAAGTTATTTCCTTTTAAAACCCACACTCCACTTTTCCTGCTACCTCCACAAGAAATGGTTCCATTGATTGGCCATTAGGAAATGACCTTTTGTGAGGGGCCCATTTCTCCCTTGGGCTTTCTGCCATTTTCTTGTTGATTTGTAGGAGCTCTTTATATATGCTGGACCATGGGTCCTTTGTCAGCTATATTTCTGGGGCAGATATTTTGGAAGAAGTTTTGGGAGGCATTCAGGAGGTAAGGTCAACAGATCTAGGTGACTGATTGGAGGAAGGGAGAGGAAGGAGTAGAGAAAGATGTGCCAATTTCTGGATAAGTGTCAGGGTGACTGAGGGGGCCGTTGCTGAGGTGGAATCATGGGAAGAGCCACAGGTGAATAAGGTGCTGGTGGATCTGAAGAGTCACTAGATTTTGGCATGGGGTCCCATGGACAAAGTGGGGCTCCAAAAGGAAGGGCCCCTGGGTGGGCTGCAGACCTCAGAAACCATTTGCAAGATATGCAGCCTTGTGCATTTTTCTGAGAATCTCTAGCTTGGAGCAGGTCCAGACATAACACCTTGATTCAGAGCCCCAAACACAACAGGGTCTTATGGGCCAACTGAGGACAGCTGAGGATCTGGCAACAGGATTTTCTTTTTTTGCATTAAAAATTTTTTAATTATTGTAAAGCAGAATTGACTTTTTCCTTTGTTATGTAGCTCTGTGCATATTAACATGTGTATAACCATCACCACAGTCAGGATATAGAACAGTTCCATCACTTGACAAAATTCCCTTGCACTGCCCCCTTTTATAAAAAATTAATTAATTAATTAATTTTTGGCTGCATTGGGTCTTCGTTGCTGCACACGGGCTTTCTCTAGTTGTGGCAAGCCGGGGCCACTCTTCATTGCGGTGTGCAGGCTTCTCATTGCAGTGGCTTCTCTTGTTGTGGAGCATGGGCTCTAGGGGCGCAGGCTTCAGTAGTTGTGACTCAAGGGCTCTAGGCGCAGACTCAGTAGTTGTGGCACACAGGCTCACTTGCTCTGTGGCATGTGGGATCTTCCCAGACCAGGGCTCGAACCCATGTCCCCTGCATTGGCAGGCAGATCCTTAACAACTGCACCACCAGGGAAGTCCTGCACTGCCCCTTTGTAACCTCAGCCTTCCTTTCTCCCCTGTTTCCCTGGCAACCTCTGATCTGTTCTCTGGCACTAGAGTTTAGTCTTTCTGAGACTGTTGTATAAATGGAATCGCACAGTGTGTAGCTTTTCGAGACTGGTATAAGGGCGACAGGATTTTATTTTATTTATACATATTTTATTGAAGCATAATTGATTTACAATGTCATGTTAGTTTCAGGTGTACAGCAAAGTGATTCAGTTATACATATATATACACATATATATTCTTTTTCAGGTTCTTTTCCCTTGTAGGTTATTACAAGTTACTGAATATAGTTTCCAGGATTTTATTTTTTTATTTATTTATTTGTTTGTTTGTTTAGTTTTGGCTGCGTTGGGTCTTCCTTGCTGCACGGGCTTTCTCTAGTTGCGGTGAGCAGGGGCTGCTCTTCGTTGCGGTGCACAGGCTTCTCATTGTGGTGGCTTCTCTTGTTGCGGAGCACGGGCTCTAGGTGCATGGGCTTCAGTAGTTGTGGCATGCAGGCTCAGTAGTTGTGGCTCGTGGGCTCTAGAGCGCAGGCTCAGTAGTTGTGGCACATGGGCCTAGTTGCTCAGGGGCATGTGGGATCTTCCCGGACCAGGGCTCGAACCTGTGTCCCCTGCATTGGCAGGTGGGTTCTTAACCACTGCGCCACCAGGGAAGCCCCCTAGGATTTTATTTTTTTTTAATAGACTTTATTTATTAGAGCAATCGTAGGTTCACTGCAAAACTGAGTAGGAAGTACAGGTAGTTCCCATATACTCCCTGTACCCAGCCCCACACGACCAGCCTCCCCCACTATCAACATGGCACTGAAGAAGTGCCTTTGCTACGATCAATGAACCTACATTGATACATCATAACCATCCCAAGTCCCTAGTTGACTTTAGGGTTCACTCTTGGCATTGTTCATTCTATGGGTACAAATGTATAATGACATGCACACAGCGTTATAGCATCATACAGAATAGTTCCACTGCCCTAAAAATCCCCTGCACGCCACTTATTCATTCCCTCCTTACCCCTCAACCTCTGGTAACCACCGATCTTTTCACTCTTTCTATAGTTTTGCCTTTTCTACGTCATAGATTTAGAATGGTGCAGAATGTAGCCTTTTCAGATTGGCTTCTTTTACTTTTAAGGTTCCTCCATGTCTTGTCTTTTTTTTTTCCCATAGTTTGTCTCTTCTTTAATTTTTTCAACAATATTTTGCAGTTTTCAGAATGTAAGTTTTGCACTTCTGTTGTTAAATTTACTCCTAAATATTTTATTTTTTCCATTATATTGTAAATCGAATTATTTAAAAAATTTCTTTCTCCTATAAATATAATTAATCCTTCCATGTCTTTTCATAGCTTGGTAGTTCATTTCTTTTTCATGATGAACAATATTTCCTTGTCCGGATATACCACAGTTTATTTATCCACTCACCTACTGAAGGACATCTTGGTTGTTTCTACATTTTGGCAATTATGAATAAGCCTGCAAACATCCGTGTGCAGGTTTTGTGTGGACAGAGCTTTCAACTCACTTGGGTAAATATCAAGGATGGTGACTGTTGGATCATATAGTAAGAGTATGTTTAGTTTTATAAAGACCTGCCAACCATCTTCCAAAGTGGCTGGACCATTTTGCCTTCCCACCAGCACTGAGTGAGAATTCCTGGTGCTTCACAGGGATTGGGATTATTTTTTTTCTTTTTGGCCGTGCTGTTCAGCACGTGGGATCTTAGTTCCCCGACCAGGGATCCAACCCGTGCCGCCTTGCAGTGGAAGCACAGAGTCTTAACCACTGGACTGCCAGGAAAGTCCTGGCAATGGGATTTTTAATCACAGAAAAATCTAGAAAAAAATATTGGGTTCCACCTGCATGCATCGTTTTTTCTTAGAATACTGTATGAAAACACTTTCCATATTGTTAAAAAAATCTGTCATTAGAATAATCTTTCCATATACTTAAAAGCATTAAACACATTTTTAATGACTGCCTAGCCAATTTGATCATGTTATTATACTGCAGTTTACTTAACTGTGCTCTGTAAGCTTTGTGCTAAGTGAATATTAAAATAATGCTACCAGGGGGTGGGGGAGGAATGGATTGGGAGTTTGGGATTAGCAGATGCAAACTAATACATAGAGAATGGATAAACAACAAGATTCTACTGTATAGCACAGGGAACTACATTCAGTATCCTGTGATAAACCATAATGGAAAAGAATATGAAAAAGAATATATATATATATATATATATATATATATATATATATATATATATATATATATATATATATCTGAATCACTTTGCTGTATAGCACAAATTAACACAACATTGTAAATCAACTGTACTTCAATAAAATAAATTAAAAAAAAAAAACGCTACCATGAGTATGGTTATGTGTAAATATTTGCCTACTTCTCGTATTTCTTCAGGATGAATTCTCAGAAGTGGAAATACTGGCTTGAAAAAGACAAACACTTTATGATTCTTGGTTCATGTTGCCAAATGCTCTCCAGAAGGCTGTCATTTATACTGAAAGCTGCAAGCCAAAGCAATATTCTGCAATTTTTTTTAAAAAGTCACGGTTTAAACAGACAAAAAGATGTTGCATTTTTAATCAGCAATGAGTATCTTTGAGAATTCCCAAAGTTGACTGTCTTTTCCCTGGTGTATCAGCACTGCTGGTTGGCTTGTTTCACCAGGATACTTGTGATTTCTCTGTTCATCTTCTCCATCTCTTGGTTGGACGATTCATCAAAATCGATTCGTATAAGCTCTTTACATTTTATTTTATTTTATTTTTTAATATGTTTGGTTATATACTAAATATTTTTTTCTTTTATTTATTTATTTGGCTGTGTCGGGTCTTAGTTGCGGCATGCGGGATCTTTCGTTGTGGCGCGGGCTCTTCTTTGTGGCGTGTGGGCTTCTCTCTAGTTGTGGCGTGCAGGCTCAGTAGTTGTGCTGCGCGGGCTCTCTAGTTGTGGCACACAGGCTCCAGAGCGCGTGGGCTCAGTAGTTGCGGCGTGGGGGCTTAGTTGCCCTGTGGCATGTGGGATCTTAGTTCCCCGACCAGGGATAAAACCCGTGTCCCCTGCACTGGAAGGCAAATCCTCTCTTTTCTTTTTTTATAAATGTATTTATTTATTTAATTTTGGCTGTGTTGGGTCTTCGTTGCTGTGCGCGGGTTTTCTCTAGTTGCACTGAGCAGGGGCTACTCTTCGTTGCGGTGTGTGGGCTTCTCATTGCAGTGGCTTCTCTTGTTGCGGAGCACAGGCTCTAGGCACGTGGGCTTCAGTAGTTGTGGCATGCAGGCTCAGTAGTTGCGGCACACAGGCTTAGTTGCTCTGAGGCATGTGGGATCTTTCCGGACCAGGGATCGAACCCGTGTCCCCTGCATTGGCAGGCACATTCTTAACCACTGTACCACCAGGGAAGTCCCTGCAAGGCAAATTCTTAACCACTGGACCAGCAGGGAAGTCCCAAGCTCTTTACATTTTAAAGAGAGATAACCCAGTACATTCCTTTCCCATTTCTCGCACTACTCTATTTCTGCCTTGCAAACCAGTTCATCTGTACCACTTTGCTAGATTCCACATATATGGGTTAATATATGATATTTGTTTTTCTCTTTCTGACTTACTTCACTCTGTATGACAGTCTCTAGGTCCATTCACGTCTCTACAAATGACCCAATTTCATTCTCTTTTTATGGCTGAGTAATATTCCGTTGTGTATATGTACCACATCTCCTTCATCCATTTTTCTGTCAGTGGGCATTTAGGTTGCTTCCATGACCTGGCTATTGTAAATAGTGCTGCAATGAACACTGGGGTGCATGTGTCTTTTGGAATTATAGTTTGCTCTGGGTATATACCCAGTAGTGGGATTGCTGGGTCATATGGTAATTCTATTTTTAGTTTTTTAAGGAACCTCCATATTGTTCTCCATAGTGGCTGTATCAATTTACATTCCCACCAACAGTGCAAGAGGGTTCCCTTTCCTCCACACCCTCTCCAGCATCTGTTTTTGTAGATTTTCTGATGATGCCCATTCTAACTGGTATGAGGTGATACCTCATTGTAGTTTTGATTTGCATTTCTCTAATAATTAGTGATGTTGAGCAGCTTTTCATGTGTTTGTTGACCATCTGTATGTCTTCTTTGGAGAAATGTCTATTTAGGTCTTCTGCCCATTTTTTGATTGGGTTGTTTGTTTTTTTAATATTGAGCTGCATGAGCTGTTTATATATTTTGGATATTAATCCTTTGTCCGTTGATTCGTTTGCAAATATTTTCTCCCATTCTGTGGGTTTTCTTTTCGTCTTGTTTATAGTTTCCTTTGCTGTACAAAAGCTTTTAAGTTTCATTAGGTCCATTTGTTTCTTTTTGTTTTTATTTCCATTACTCTAGTAGGAGGTGGGTCAGAAAAGATCTTGCTGTGATTTATGTCAAAGAGTGTTCTTCCTATGTTTTCCTCTAAGCGTTTTTTTGTTAAATAAATTTATTTATTTATCTATGTGTTTATTTATTTATTTATGTATTTTTGGCTGCATTGGGTCTCTGCTGCTGCACGTGGGCTTTCTTCAGTTGCGTGGAGCGATGGCTTCACTTGTTGTGGAGCATGCGCTGTAGGTGCGTGGGCTTCAGTAGTTGTGGCATGCGGGCTCAGTAGTTGTGGCTCACGGGCCCTAGAGCACAGGCTCAGTAGTCGTGGCACATGGGCTTAATTGCTCCACGGCATGTGGGATCTTCCCGGACCAGGGCTCAAACCCATGTCCCCTGCATTGGCAGGCGGTTTCTTAACCACTGCACCACCAGGGAAGCCCTCCTCTAAGAGTTTTATAGGGTCTGGCCCTATATTTAGGTCTTTAACCCATTTTGAGTTTATCTTTGTGTGGTGTTAGGGAGTGTTCTAATTTCATTCTTTTACATGTAGCTGTCCAGTTTTCCCAACACCACTTATTGAAGAGACTGTCTTTTCTCCATTGTATATTCTTGCCTCCTTTATAAAAAATAAGGTGACCATATGTGCGTGGGTTTATCTCTGGGCTTTCTATCCTGTTCCATTGATCTATATTTCTGTTTTTGTGCCAGTACCATACTGTCTTGATTACTGTAGCTTTGTAGTATAGTCTGAAGTCAGGGAGCCTGATTCCTCCAGCTCTGTTTTCCTTTCTCAAGATTACTTTGGCTATTTGGGGTCTTTTGCGTTTCCATACAAATTGTGAAATTTTTTGTTCTAGTTCTGTGAAAAATGCCATTGGTAATTTGATAGGGATTGCACTGAATCTGTAGATTGCTTTGGGTAGTATAGTCATTTTCACAATATTGACTTCCAATCCAAAAACATGGTATATCTCTCCATCTGCTTGTGTCATCTTTGATTTCTTTCATCAGTGCCTTATAGTTTTCTGAGTACAGGTCTTCTACCTCCTTAGGTAGATTTATTCCTAGGTATTTTATTCTTTTTATTGCAATGGTGAATGGGATTGTTTCCTTAATTTCTCTTTCTGATCTTTCATTGTTAGTGTATAGGAATGCAGGAGATTTCCGTGCATTAATTTTGTATCCTGCAACTCTACCAAATTCATTGATTAGCTCTCGTAGTTTTCTGGTGGCATCTTTAGGATTATCTATGTATAGTATCATGTCATCTGCAAACAGTGACAGTTTTATTTCTTCTTTTCCAATTTGTATTCCTTTTATTTCTTTTTCTTCTCTGATTGCCATGGCTAGGACTTCCAAAACTATGTTGAATAATAGTGGTGAGAGTGGACATCCTTGTCTTGTTCCTGATCTTAGAGGAAATGCTTTCAGTTTTTCACCATTGAGAGTGATATTTGCTGTAGGTTTCTCATATATGGTCTTTATCATGTTGAGGTAGTTTCCCTCTATGCCCACTTTCTGGAGAGTTTTTATCATAAATGGGTGTTGAATTTTGTCAAAAGCTTTTTCTGCATCTATTGAGATGATCATATGGTTTTTATTCATCAATTTGATAATATGGTGTATCACATTTATTGATTTGCATATATTGAAGAATCTTTGCATCCCTGGGATAAATCCCACTTGACCATGGTGTATGATCCTTTTAATGTGTTGTTGGATTCTGTTTGCTAGTATTTTGTTGGGGATCTTTACATCTATATTCATCAGTGATATTAGTCTGTAATTTTCTTTTTTGTAGTATCTTTGTCTGGTTTTGGTATCAGGGTGATGGTGGTCTCATAGAATGAGTTTGAGAGTGTTCCTTCCTCTGCAATTTTTTGGAAGAGTTTGAGAAGGATGGATGTTAGCTCTTCTCTAAATGTTTGATAGAATTCACCTGTGAAGCCATCTGGTCCTGGACTTTTGTTTGTTGGAAGATTTTTAATCACAGTTTCAATTTCATTACTTGTGATTGGTCTGTTCATATTTTCTATTTCTTCCTGGTTCAGTCTTGGAAGGGTATATCTTTCTAAGAATTTTTCCATTTCTTCCAGGTTGTCCATGTTATTGGCATAGAGTTGCTTGTAGTAGTCTCTTATGATGCTTTGTATTTCTGTGGTATCCACTGTAACTTCTCCTTTATCATTTCTAATTTTATTGTTTTGAGTCCTCTCCCTCTTTTTCTTGATGAGTCTGGCTAAAGGTTTATCAATTTTGTTTATCTTCTCAAAGAACCAGCTTTTAGTTTTATTGATCTTTGCTATTGTTTTCTTTGTTTCTATTTCATTTATTTCTGCTCTGATCTTTATGATTTCTTTCCTTCTACTAACTTTGGGTTTTGTTTGTTCTTCTTTCTCTAGTTCCTTTAGGTTTAAAGTTAGATTGTTTATTTGAGATTTTTCTTGCTTCTTGAGGTAGGCTTGTATTGCTATAAACTTCCCTCTTAGAACTGCTTTTGCTGCATCCCATAGGTTTTGGATCATCGTGTTTTCTTTGTCATTTGTCTCTAGGTATTTTTTGATTTCCTCATTGATTTCTTCAGTGATCTCTTGGTTATTTAGTAATGTACTGTTTAGCCTCCATGTGTTTGTTTTTTTTTAACTTTTTTCTCCTGTAATTGATTTCTAATTTCATAACGTTGTGGTCGGAACAGATGCTTGATATGATTTCACTTCTCTTAAATTTACTGAGGCTTGATTTGTGACCCAAGATGTGATCTATCCTGGAGAATGTTCCGTGTGCATTTGAGAATAAAGTGTAATCTGCTGTTTTTGGATGGAATGTCCTATAAATATCAGTTAAATCTATCTGGTCCATTGTGTCATGTAAAGCTCGTGTTTCCTTATTAATTTTCTGTCTGGATGATCTGTCCATTGGTGTAAGTGAGGTGTTAAAGTCCCCCACTATTATTGTGTTACTATCGATTTCCTCTTTTTTTAATAAATTTATTTATTTATTTTATTTTTGGCTGTGTTGAGTCTTTGTTGCTGCGCACGGGCTTTCTCTAGGTGCAGCGAGTGGGGCTACTCTTTGTTGTGGTGCATGGGCTTCTCATTGCAGTGGCTTCTCTTGTTGCAGAGCATGGGCTTTAGGTGCGCGAGCTTCAGTGGTTGTGGCATGTGGGCTCAGTAGTTGTGGCTCATAGGCTTAGTTGCTCTGCGGCATGTGGGATCTTCCTGGACCAGGGCTCGAACCCATGTCCCCTGCATTGGCAGGTGGATTCTTAACCACTGTGCCACCAGGGAAGCCCTCAATTTCCTCTTTTATAGCTGTTAGCATTTGCTTTATGTATTTAGGTGCTCCTATGTTGGGTGCATATATATTTATAATTGTTATATCTTCTCCTTGGACTGATCCCTTGATGATTATGTGGTGTCCTTCCTTGTCTCTTGAACATTCTTTGTTTTAAAGTCTATTTTATCTGATATGAGTATTGCTACTCCAGCTTTCTTTTGATTTCCATTTGCATGGAATATCTTTTTCCATCCCCTCACTTTCAGTCTCTATGCGTCCTTAGGTCTGAAGTGGGTCTCTTGTAGACAGCATATATATGGGTCTTGTTTTTGTATCCATTCAGCCAGCCTGTGTCTTTTGGTTGGAGCATTTAATCCATTCACATTTAAGGTAATTATCGATATGTATGTTCCTATTACCATTTTCTTAATTGTTCTGGTTTGTTTTTGTAGCTCCTTTTCTTCTCTCGTGTTTCCCACTTAAGGATTTCCTTTAGTATTTGTTGTAGAGCTGGTTTGGTGGTGCTGAATTCTCTTAGCTTTTGCTTGTCTGTAAAGCTTTTGATTTCTCCATCGAATCTGAATGAGATCCTTGCTGGGTAGAGTAATCTTGGTTGTACGTTCTTCCCTTTCATCACTTTAAATATATCGTGCCACTCCCTTCTGGCTTGTAGAGTTTCTGCTGAGAAATCAGCTGTTAACCTTATGGGAGTTCCCTTGTATGTTATTTGTTGTTTTTCCCTTGCTGCTTTCAATAATTTTTCTTTGTCTTTAATTTTTGCCAATTTGATTTCTATGTGTCTCGGCGTGTTTCTCCTTGGGTTTATCCTGTATGGGACTCTCTGTGCTTCCTGGACTTGGGTGGCTATTTCCTTTCCCACGTTAGGGAAGTTTCCAACTATAATCCCTTCAAATATTTTCTCAGGTCCTTTCTCTCTCTCTTCTCCTTCTGGGACCCCTATACTGTGAATGTTGGTGTGCTTAATGTTGTCCCAGAGGTCTCTTAAGCTGTCTTCATTTCTTTTCATTCTTTTTTCTTTATTCTGTTCCATGGCAGTGAATTCCAGCATTCTGTGTTCCAGGTCACTTATCCGTTCTTCAGCCTCAGTTATTCTGCTATTGATTCCTTCTAGTGTATTTTTCATTTCAGTTATTGTATTGTTCATCTCTTTGTTTGTTCTTTAATTCTTCTAGGTGTTCGTTCTTTAATTCTTCTAGGTCTTTGTTAAACATTTCTGTTATCTTCTTGATCTTTGTCTCCATTCTTTTTACGAGGTCCTGGATCATCTTCACTATCATTATTCTGAATTCTTTTTCTGGAAGGTTGCCTATCTCTACTTCATTTGGTTGTTTTTCTGTGGTTTTATCTTGTTCCTTTATCTGGTACATAGTCCTCTGCCTTTTTATTTTGTCTGTCTTTCTGTGAATGTGGTTTTCATTCCACAGGCTGCAGGACTGTAGTTCTTCTTCCTTCTGCTGTCTGCCCTCTGGTGGGTGAGGCTATCTAAGAGGCTTGTGCAAGCTTCCTGATGGGAGGGAATGGTGGTGGGTAGAGCTGGGTGTTGCTCTGGTGGGCAGAGCTCAGTAAAACTTTAATCCTCTTGTCTGCTGATGTGTGGAGTTTTTGTTTGGCCTGAGGTGACCCAGCACTGGCACCTACAGGCTCTTTGGTGGGACTAATGGCAGATTCCAGGAGGGATCACACCAAGGAGTACTTCCCAGAACTTCTGCTGCCAGTGTCCTTGTTCCCATGGTGAGCGACAGCTGCCCCCCACCTCTGCAGGAGACCCTCCAACACTAGCAGGTAGGTCTGGTTCAGTCTCCTATGGGGCCACTGCTCCTTCCCCCATGTCCTGATGCACACACTACTTTGTGTGTGCCCTCTAAGAGTGGAGTCTCTGTTTCCCCCAGTCCTGTCGAAGTCCTGCAATCAAATCCCAGTAGCCTTCAAAATCTGACTCTCTGGGAGTTCCTCCTCCCATTGCTGGACCCCCAGGTTGGGAAGCCTGACATGGGGCTCAGGACCTTCACTCCAGTGGGTGGACTTCTGTGGTATAAGTGTTCTCCAGTTTGTGAGTCACCCACCCAGCAATTATGGGATTTGATTTTATTGTGATTGCGCCCCTCCTACCGTCTCATTGTGGCTTCTCCTTTGTCTTTGGATGTGGGGTATCTTTTTTGGTGAGTTCCAGTGTCTTCCTGTAGATGATTGTTCAAGCTGGCTGGTTGTTGCTCAAGGTTTCTCAGTGGGTCACAGGCAGGCTGGGATTGGGGTCACTTCCAGGTTCCTGGCTCTCCCGTCTGGTGATTGATGCTGGCTGCTGGCTGGGAGCTCAGCTGGGGTTCTCAACTGCAACACCTACCCATGGCCTCTCCATGTGGCTTGGGCTTCCTCACATGATGGAGGCTGGTTCCAAAAGGGGGCGTCCCAGGAAGGAGCCGCATTGCCATGTATGACCTAGCCTTGTGGTGTAGTGTCACTTCCACCATTCTCTATTGGTTAAGATGGACACAGAGTTCTGCCCAGGGTCAAGAGGAGGAGACCTGGACCCCACTTCTTGTCCAGGGGTGTCAAGTTTACACTAAAGAAGAGCAAGTGGCATGGGAGAGATTGTTACTCCTGTTTTTGGAGAATGCAATCTGTCCGATCCCCCTGGAGTGTCACATCCAGGAGGGCAGGGTCCTTGTGCCTAGAAAGTGCCTGGCACACAGTAGGTGCTCACACATCAGGAATTTTTTTCTGAAAAATCCCATGTTCTGAAAAATCACACCTTCAAAATAACAGGATATTATTTATATATTTAGGTATTAAAATATATAAATAATATATTGTTTATCTTAGGATATTAATTATAATAATATATTAAATGTAAGTTAAATATTACATTTAATAATAAAAATATTTGGGGAAAAATAGGGTTGAGGGCAGGACACCAAAACCTACAGCACTTTGTACCCAGAGTGCTAATAAAGCCAGTAGTCAGGACTTCCCTGGTGGCGCAGTGGTTGAGAATCCGCCTGCCAAAGCAGGGGACACGGGTTCGAGCCCTGGTCCAGGAAGATCCCACATGCCACGGAGCAACTTAGCCTGTGCACCACAACTACAGAGCCTGTGCTCTAGAGCCGTGAGCCACAACTACTGCGCCCGTGAGCCACAACTACTGAAGCCTGCACGCCTAGAGCCTGTGCTCCACTGCAATGAGAAGCCCACGCACCACAACGAAGAATAGCCCCCGCTCACCACAACTAGAGAAAGCCCACGCGCAGCAACAAAGACCCAATGCAGCCAAATGAATTGATTAATTAATTTAAAAAAAAAGCCAGTAGTCATCCTGGTCCAATCCCTACCCCAGGTAAACCTCTCCTGGCTTCTGTGTCCAGTCTCTGGCCTCAAACTCAGGGTACCTGCCTTCTCCTTTGAGATTAAAGCATTTGCTCCTAAGAGAGGTCACTTTTAACCTAGTTCAAATCTGATTCAGCCTGTGGATGTCTTCATTAATTTATTTCTTCAAACTAGGGGAAAAACGTCTTTGCAGTGTCTTCACCTGAACTTGAAACTTTCCCAGGTAAGAGAGCAGAAGCTGTAGAGGTTCTTGAGGCCCTAAATCAGCCACAGAGCCCAGCAACAAAACACAACCATGAATAAAAATAAAAGAGGAGGGCTTCCCTGGTGGCACAGTGGTTGAGAATCTGCCTGCCAATGCAGGGGACACGGGTTCGAGCCCTGGTCTGGGAGGATCCCACATGCCGCGCAGCAACTAGGCCCGTGAGCCACAATTGCTGAGCCTGCGCATCTGGAGCCTGTGCCCTGCAACAAGAGAGGCCGCGATGGTGAGAGGCCCGCGCACTGCGATGAAGAGTGGCCCCCAATTGCCGCAACTAGAGAAAGCCCTCACACAGAAACGAAGACCCAACACAGCCATAAATAAATAAATAAATAAATAAAATTTTAAAAAAATAAAAGAGGAATAAACAAATGTAAGATTAAAAAAAAACCACACACACACACAACACAACCATGAAATGCAGTCATGGAACTCAACATAAAAGCCAGCCGTAAAACCTGGCTATAGAACCCAACACAAAACCCAGCCACGGAATCCAGCCACAAAGCTCAAACATGGAACCCAGCCACAGAATCCAATACAAAACTCGGCCACAGAATTCAACCATGGAACCCAGGCACAAACCCCACTATAGAATGAAGCCACAGAACCCAACATAAAACCCAGCCACAGAACCCGGCCACAAACTCAACAATGGAACCCAGCCACAGAATCCAACAGAAAACTCAGTCACAGAATTCAACCACAGAACCCAATCACAAACCCCCACTATAGAATGAAGCCACAAGACCCAGCCACAAAAAACAGCCACAGAACCCAACATGAAACCGAGCCACAAAACTCAGGCATGGAACCGAGCAACTACTCACCCTGAAGGGGGACATTTTTGTAGCTCTTCAGTTTTTTCTTTTTAAATAAGATTTTTCTTATTTATGTCGTTAAGACTTTCTCTTTACAAAAAGTGCTAGGAAAGAAACCACGTGTGAACAAACGCTTCTGGGTTACCCCAACATCCAGCGTCTCTTTATCAATTCCGACCAGGTGACTTACAAAAAAGAAGTCCAATTTGTAGCACAGCAAGCTGTAATTATGGAAATTGTCAGTGGAGACCGGCATACCCAGGACCGAACTGCAGAACCTCATTGAAGCCTCTACGATGCAGCCCAATTCTGTGTCGAGAGGGAGGTGTTGGTGATTCTGCTGCTTCCCAGCTGGGCACGCTCAAGCCAAATTGCTTCCTTGTTTTGCCGTGTGTAAAATGCAGCTCCAAGACCAGCTCTGTCTCAGCAGTTGCCCAGAGCCCCATGCTAAGAAGAAACTTGCACTTCGTTTTATGCTCTGCAGCTGCCCTCTGGGAACTTTTTTCCTCCCCAGCTTTATTGAGATCCAACTGGCACGTAACCGTGTACATTTAAGGTATATGATATGTTGATTCAATACACTTGTAAACTGCAAAACCATTACCACCGTAGCCATCCTGTCACATAGTTACCATTTCTTTTTTGTGATGAGAACATTTAAGATCTACTCTCTTAGCAACTTTCAAGTATGTGATACGGTATTATTAGCTATAATCACCATGCCAGATGTTAGATCCCAAACCTGTTAATCTTTTAACTAGAAGTTTGTACCCTTTGACCAACATCTTCCCATTCCCCTCCCCACCCCTCTTATTTTGGTTTCTAAGGGAAAGGCAAGGCAGAGCAGGGTAAGATTCAGGATTGACTTATTTGAATAATTTGAGCCAACTCTGTGGCGTAGGGGCCCTCCCTACTCGCCTGGTACTAAGCCTCAGGGTGACTGGAGCAGGGGATGCTGGCTCAGAGTGGAGAGCCCAGTAAGGAGGTGGCTGTGTTTGTGAGTTTTGCAGTGGCTGGTTTGCAAAGGAAAGAAAGGTGTGCTCTCCGAGGCAGCTGTTAACTATCTCTAGGAATTAGCTAATCTTGGTAGGAGCCCGTCTCCAGGATCAGCAGGGCCCCCGGATGTCAAAGCATCAAAAAATACAGAACATGCAAACGCATGATTAATATACTCTTTCACATTGTGACTCTACTCACCTTTACCCCTTTATCGCTACACCTGTTCCCTGGGTCCTGAGCTAGCACGTGTGTCCTGTGTCTTCTGTTTCCCTCCTATCTCCATAGCAGCACAAGTCTCTCAGGGAGCCTGAGACCCACACGTCCATCGCCTTCCCAGATATGTCCCCAGAACTCATCTCAACGTTGCCCACCCACCCAGGTAAGGGCCCAAGCATCCTCCTGAATGGCAACTTCTCCCTCATCCCCTGCCGCCGGTTGACCATCCAGCTCTATTGGAGATGTCCCCTCTTCACTCCACCAGTGATGCTTGCCTTCATTCCATCAACAGATGCGTATCAGCCCCTTCATGCAACAGGCCCTAGGTTCCTGGAGCCACTGCAATGGCCAGGACAGACAGGGTCCCTGCCCCAGGGAGCTCATTCATTGTCCCCAGGGATCCAGACACTTGACCTCTGTTTCTACTTTTGAACCAGCTTCCTGCCTGGTGCTCCTGACTCTGCCCAGCCCCATGCCCACCAGCCACCAGCAGCTCGAGAGATGGCTTTGAAAGAGACAGGATGGCATCCCTCATCCCCACTTAGAATCCCCCAGAGCTGTCCTAGAGCCCTGAAAAGAGCTCATGCTTCTTAGCTGGGGACATAGAGCGCTTTGCAAGCTGAACTCGCTGGCCTTCAGGGTGATTCACTCATTCCTTCCTTTTGGTCTTAGGCACCGATCACCACACACACACACACACACACACACACACACACACACACACACACACACACGGCTCCTGCTCCCCCAGGACATCAGAGCCTCACTTGTCCCCAGGCCAGAGCCTCTTCCTCTGTGTTCCTCCCTCTTAGGCCTCTCTGGTATCAGATGGTCAAAGAGCAAAGTTTGAGATGACAAGGTGTGGGCTGAACTGTGGGGACCCAGCCCTTCAATCATTGCAGGTGTGACCCAGCCCCAGGCACAGCCTCAGAGGAGGGCAATTAGAGGCCAGCTATAAAACTGTGAAAGGCACATGCCCTTCGGCTCAGCCATCCCATTTCTGGGAGTGCATCCTGCAAATAAACTTGCGTGAGCAAGGAAATTCAAGAAGAGATTCCTTGCTACGTAATTTGTGGTAGGAAAACATGAATGTCTGCCCACTGTGGTCCAGTTAAATAAAAACAGGTGCGCCTCCACGATACAGGACTCTGTGTAGCTGCCACATGGGAGGAAGCAGGTCAGGACACGCTAATAGAAGCGGCTTAGATGCATGCACTGTGATGGGTGCTTTACCTGTGTTTACGTCTTTCCTTTGCATCTACTGAAACACCACATTTAGATCTGGAAACTGGGTGTTGTAATTCTCCCCCATTTTACAGATGAGGAGGGAAGCTGAGGTGGCATTGAAGGGTTAAATGATCTGTCTGGAGTCACAGAAGAAGTGACAGAACCAGGAGCTGAATCCGGGCAGTCCACAATGCTAATCTCTGAGTTAGCACACCTCGGTGAATTTGTAAAGGTGTCCAACATCCACCGTTCATTTCAAAAGCACGGAACGGTTTTGTAAAATGTTAGTATTTAGGAGAAGAATTAAAAGGAAACACGTCTCCAAGAGATCTTTGTACACCCATGTTGATAGCAGCATTATCCACAGTAGCTGAAAAGGTGGAACCCGAGTGTCCATCGGCAGACAAATGGATCAACAGAACGTGGTCCGTCCATACAATGGAATATTATTCAAGCCTTTAAAAGGAGGAACATTCTGACACCTGCTGCAACATGGCTGAACCTTGAGGACATGACGCTCAGTGAAAGAAGCCAGACACAAAAGGACAAATTCTGTGTGGTTCCACCTACAGGAGGTTCCAAGAGGAGCCAGATTCATAGAGACAGAAAGCAGAACGGTGGGTGCAGGGGCTGGGGGAGGGGATGAGGGAGTTAGCATTTATGGGGACGGAGTTTCAGTTTTACAAGATGAAAACAGTTTTGACGATGGATGGCGATGGTTGCACAACAGTGTGAATGTACTTAATGCTGTTGAAATGTACACTTTAAAAGTGCCCTTGTTTATGTGTTAGTGCCAGCTCTGTCCACGGGAGCATCTGTTAGTATTTGCCAATGACAGTATGTAGCAAGGAATGAGTGTGGGCGTTGTTGCCTGAGGCTGCAGGGGGCTGGGCATGGCTGGGGCTGATTTCCAAGATACCTGAGTTTATGCAACTCGGCTGGCACCCAGATCGCAGAGGCTCTCCACGTCAGAGAAACCTCAGTATCTGGTCCGCTGGGAACAGAGTAAAGAGGAGGAAGATAGTTTTTCCCAGAAGAGAGTGTAAGGTTACCTGGTGAGAGAATAGATTCAGGGCAGGGGACCTAGGAAGGGAGGGAAGGGAGGAGTTTTGCCTGCAAGGGCCCCTCTCCCATCCTCGCCCTCCCCTCATCTTTTCCCAGGCAGATTAAAGAGCACTTAAAAACATTTTTTTTTATTGAAGTCTAGTTGATGTACAATATTGTGTTAAATTCTGCTGTACAGCAAAGTGATTCAGTTACACATATATGTATACATTCTTTTTAAATATTCTTTTCCATTATGGTTTATCACAGGATATTGAATATAGTTCCCTGTGCTGTACAGTAGGACCTTGTTTATCCATTCTATATATGAAAGCTTACATCTGCTAACTCCAACCTCCCACTCCATCCCTCCCCCACCCCCCTCCCCCTTGGCAAACACAAGTCTGTTCTCTATGTCTGTCGGTCTGTTTCTGTTTCGTAGATAGGTTCATTTGTGTTGTATTTTACAGTCCACATGTTAGTAATACCATATGGTATTTGTCTTTCTCTTTCTGACTTACTTCACTTAGTATGATAATCTCTAGTTGCATCCACGTTGCTGCAAATGGCATTATTTCGTTCTTTTTTATGGCTGAGTAGTATTCCATTGTATATATGTACCACATCTTTAAACAGCACTTTTAGTGGGAAATCAATGCCGAACCACAAACTGCAGGCACAGGTGAGCAGGTGGGCAGGGCAGGGCCTGCAGTGTGGAAAGACCAACCTCCCAGAGGTTCCTAGATATCAGGAAAGGCATCAGCTTTGCACGACCACAAGCTGGATCTTCTCAGGGCCCACTGAAGTTTAGCCATAGTAGCGGTTGATGATCATGATTATAATTAGGTACAATGTGTCTAAGCTTCCCCACCGAAGGGGCAGGAAGCCCCAGCCAGGGCACAGGCTGTCTCTGTGTAGATTGCAAAAAAACCTGTGCCCTCTAAGAGGCAAGAGCACACAGGAATCAGAGTGTGGGCTGTGGAGTTGCAGGACAGAGTTCAAATTCCAGCTCTGCCAGTGAATTATTCAACCTCTTTGAAACGCAAAGTTTACTCTTGTGCAAAATGGGCATGACCGCAACACCAGTTGTGCGGGGCTGTCGCGTGAGTTGGATAATATACATAAACAAGAAAGGCAGTGCCTGGCACAGGAAAAGTACATTCTGACTCTTTAAGTATTACTTCATGATTGTTATTGTTGATGCATGATGTTCGACACTCAAATGTAACCTCGAATCCCCGTGGGGACCCTAGAAGGCAGGGATTATTATTTTTTGCATCTTCCAGATGGGAGATCAAGAGTCATGAAGATTGAACCTGAGAGCCTAGAGCTATAGAGTAATGAGTGGGGATTTCATCCAGCCTGCTCATTGCCCCAGACTCAGAGGCCTTCTCCTTGTCCCGGATCAAAGCCCCAGACATGGAAGGGAAGCCAGGCATCTGGTCTGTGAATTGCACAAGAAGGGCAGAGTTCACCAGAGCGGATTCTCCGGCTATGGCTAAGCCCCCTAATTCCAGCTACAGTTCTTTTCTCTTTTACTGGGTTCTAGGAAGATGCTTTCTTGTGTCCCTTACCCGGCAGAGCACAAATGTTTCCCAATCCCACCAGCCCCATCCTTCCTGCCTGGAGCTGCAGACAGTGTCTCCAGGGCCTGGGCTGTTCTCCTGGCCATTCTGGCCACTGCACATGAATTTTCCATTAATTTATCTCCCCAGAATGTTGCTTGTTTTCCAGGAATCTGGCGGGGGGGGGGGTCATTCACTGGAGCCCCTACTTTGCCCATTTGGCGGACGGACGTTTCTGGAAGGTGAGTGACCACACGTATCCAAAAGTTGAATAAATGGCCTTTGACCCAGAAATTCAACGTTTAGGATTCAATCTTAAGAAAATTATTACAGACTTAATAAAAGTTATATATATATAATATATGTATATTACATAAACATATAGTTATATATATAATATATATTATATACATATACAATTATATTTATACATTATATATTACATATAGTTATATAATATAGATGTATGTAATATATATCTATATATAGTGTATACTTATGCAATATAGTTATATGTATATAAGTATATATGTTATCATAAGAGTAAGTAATTAGAAGCAACCTAAATGTCCAATAATATCGATAGAATATTGGTTAAGTATATAATGCTATGGCCACATAATAGAATACTATACGATCAATAAAAAAAAATGAGAAAAATTTAAAAATGAGGTCTAAATTTATGGACATGGAAAAATGTCAATTATCATGAAACAAAACAGATGGTTAGAAAAATAACCAATTATAGATAAGGCTAGTTAATGAGAAATGGGAACCACAGGAAAAAATTTTAAGGGGCATGGAGGATAAACTCAGGTATTCCAATAGAGAAGGTTCCACAAGGAACTAGAACGGGCAAGCTCCAAGTGGTATAAATTGTCTGATTTGCTCAGTGTTATATTGCCAGGACCTAGAATGGTGCTCAATAAATAGCTGTTATCAATAAGAACAATATTTGAAGAAATAATGGTAGGAATTTCCTGAGGGGTAGGAAATCGATTCTCTTGTGAAATTAGCTCCCAAGTGGGAGGTACCAGGTGTGAGGAGGGAAGAAAAGGAACCATGTTTAAGCAAGGGATCGGGTGAAAGCTTTGTGAAAATTAATAATGGGAAACTTCACTAAAATAGAGGTGGGAGGCCAGAAGGGGGAGCTCCCATGCACATGTATCAATACAAATTCCAGCAGGAAGAGATACTTTGCATCTCTGGCAGGATGTGACACTACTTTACTACCCAACAGGGAGAAGAAAGATTTCTCCTTGCCTGACAACAGCTCAGCCTATGAAAAGCCGCTATACTTCTAATCCCAGTTTCCTCCAATGGCCTTTTTCTTTACAACATCCCCTCCCAACTTCCCCTTCTCCTCTATAAAAGAGTGTCCTTTGTTTTACTGGATTTGCATGTGGTTCATCATAGTTGCATGTCCCGAATTGCAATTCTTTGCTGCTCTTGAATAAACCCATTTTGCTTGTAAAATAACTGGCTGTTTTATTGTTTTAGGTTAACAGCTTCCATACTGGAGAAGATCACCAGTGCTTCCCTGCTGGGCCCCAGGAAAGCCAAGGGTACTCCCTCCCACCTCCTACCCACACACACAAGAGACTGGAAGTCTTCTCTGGAGAAACCAAATGGCTTCAGAGAAAAGACCTATAGCGACTGACGTTTGCGGGGGGACCTCTGGGAAAGTTTGCCTTCAATGAAGCTCCCCACTGACATGAACCCCCCACCATTTCAGCTGCTGGACCTCACGTTCAAATATAAGATTTAAGGAAACCTCCAAAATGAAAGGTAGAGACCAGAATAAACAGGAAAAATAAACAAACAAACTCAGGAAAATAAAACAATTGAAGGAGAAAAAAAAGCACAACATAACCCCACTGAATTATTATCTTCAGAGAAATAGCAGAAGATATACTGATTAGACCAATAACACAGCAGATTGCTGTTTTAAAAATAAAAAAGAGGAATAATCAAGTTCATCACATAATTGTTTTGCTTGGTAGAGATTTGAAGGGGCTGGGGTCCATTGCTGGAGGAGTAGATGGATGGTGAAACTGGGAGATGTACAGCCAGAAGTCCCGAGGGTAGCTGGAGTTAACAGACACGCCTCACATGAAGCAATGTGGATAAACCTTCCTAACAAAGTGCCTCATAATAGCCAAAAAGTGGGAACGACCCAAAAGTCTATCAAATATGAAAGGGTAATAAAACGTGATCCATCCTTCCATACAATGGCACATTAGCCAGCCATGAAGTGTTGATACACAGTACAATATGGACGAACCTGAGGACATTATGGTGAGTAAAAGAAGCCAGCTACGAAATTCATATGTTGTGTGATTCCATTTATATGACATGTCCACACAGGCAAATCCACAGAGACAGAAGGTAGATTCATGGTTGCCCTAGGCAATGGGAAGAGGGGATGAGGGGTGACTGCCAAGGGGTATGAGGTTTCTTTTTGGGGTGATGAAAATGTTCTAGAATTAGATTGTGGTGATGGTTGTACAACCTTGCAAATATAATAAAAAACCACTGAATTGTACACTTTAAAAGGGGTGAATTTTATGGTATGTGAAAGATATCTCAAGGAAAAAAAATGCAGATTCTGATTTAATCAGAAAATAAAATGCCAGTAGAGAAGGGAAGAAATGAGAGAGAGAGGGAGAAAGAGAGAGAGTGAGTGAGAGAGCACAGCGTCATTTGGGCAAATGTAAAACACAGGCACATAGCTCAGTATACATCTTGCAGAATCAGAAACAAAGAAAAAGACACACACTAAACTCTCTAGGATGGATAACGTTCTAGAATGGAAGGGAAAAGGGAATAAAAGAAAGAAGTGGGCAAAGATCCCCCCATAACCTCTCTCATAAGCCCACCCTTCCACCCCATACCCTCCTGTCACCCTCCTTGCCCCAAACAGATCAGCAGTGACAAAGGGCAATGACTTGAATGACAAAGGAAGCCAAAAGGGAACTGGTAAACTATGCAGAAAACAGTGAAAGTAACATTTTATATCAAAATCCCTGAAACAGATAAAACTGATCTTGGAGAAATGCTCAGAGCCTTAATTATCCTATTGTTAAAGAAAACAAAGATGTGGGAATTCCCTGGCGGTCCAGTGGTTAGGACTCGGCGCTTTCACTACTTTGGCCCGGGGTTCGATCCTTGGTCGGGGAACTAAGATCAGCCAAAAAAAAAAAAAAAGAGAGAGAGAGGAAAAGAAAACAAAAATGACGGAACTGTGTTAACAAATTAGACTAAGAACAAAAAGAAACTAGGAAGATGGAATAGATAGAGAGGAAAAACAGAAATGAATCAAATGGGGAGGAAGGTCAAACAGGGTGAGAAAGGAAGTGGATTCTTTAAAAACCAATGAAATAGATAACCTTTCACAAGCCTGATTAATTTGTAAAAATCAGAGCTGGGGGTGGGGGGAGGTAATAAACACGATTAGGGACCTCTAAGGAGATAAGGTGTCAACATAGATGCAAACAGTTAAATAAGAGAATTCTATATGCCGCTCAGAGAACTTTCTGGAAAACCTAGAGGAAATCAATGATTTCTGAGAAAAATGCACATTCTGATCACTGACCCAAGTGGAACATGTGATTAGGTCAATGAACATAAAAGATATTAGAAAGGTGATTAAAGAACTATATTAAGAAAATTTCTCTAAACTAAATCATCATAATCATAATCCAAATTGTTCAAACTATTCCATAGAAAAATACAGAAAACTCACCCAGTAAATCTATGACCTCATTTTATGAATTCATTTCACAGCTTCAGTGCCAAAACAATAATGACAGGATGGAAAAATACAGATCAATCTCACCTAAGAACATAGAAAAATTCTACATGTTATCAAACATTGTCATTTGTCCAAAAGAGAAGCTACAGTCTGATATAGTCAGCTTTATCTCCAGAATTCCAGAGAGTTCCAATAAAAAGCACTCTATCAAATTAAACAAGAAAAACCACAAGATCCTATTAATATGTACTAAGAAACATTTGATAAAATTCAGCAGTCTTTTTTAGTGAAAGTGATGTAAAATTTTTAAAAAAGAAATTGCTTAAATATAATAAAAGCAATTACCCTAAAATCAACTGTAAATATTGTACTATATTTAGTGTATATGATACTGTATAAAAAAATCATAAAATCTCATTAAAGGAGATAAAGCAAGATCTGAAGTAATGGAAAGACAGCATTTCTTTGATGGGTCAATATCGATAAAATATGTTATCCAAAAATTATAAATTTAATGCGATTACATTCAGCATCCCAGTGTGGAAAGCATAGTTATTTTTCCTGAATTGGATAAAAATAATACGGAAGACCAGCCAACACAAATGTAAATAAGAATAGGGGGATACTTCAATTGAAATAGTTAAAATGGAACTAATTAAATAGATGAGTAGGAAAAAAATCACAAAAATCCAGGAAGATGTCCCAACATACATGAAAAAGGTGGCATTTTACTTCCCAGGGAATAGCGTGATTTATTTTTTAAATGGTATTGGTCCAATCTTGAATACACTTTGGTACACTGCTATCAAACCGTCTGAAAAAAACAGGTAGACCCTCAGCTGATACAATAAACAAAAATATGTTCCAGATAGATTCAGTACTCAAATACAAAAAATAAGAACATGGTTAGGAAATCTAAGTAGCTATATATACGATCTGAGGACAAAAGAGACTTCCCTAGGCAAGACTGGAAACTCTGGATGACAAAAGATACCACAAAATTTTGAAATCAATAATTCAGCTGACAAAGAGCATGTACAGGCTTCCCTAGTGGTGCAGTGGTTGAGAATCCGCCTGCCAATGCAGGGGACACGGGTTCGAGCCCTGGTCTGGGAAGATCCCACATGCTGCGGAGCAACTAGGCCCGTGCGCCACAACTACTGATCCTGCGCGTCTGGAGCCTGTGCTCCGCAACAAGAGAGGCCGCGATAGTGAGGGGCCCGCGCACCGCGATGAAGAGTGGTCCCCACTTGCCGCAACTAGAGAAAGCCCTCGCACAGAAACGAAGACCCAACACAGCCAAAAATAAATTAATAAATTAAAAAAAAAAAGAGCATGTACAAATTGAGAAGAAGACAATCCAAAAGGAAATAAAGGTTAAACAATATGAATAAGCAGTACACAAAAAAGCAAATCCAGGTCACCAAAATCAGATGAAAAGATGCTCAGATGGGCCGGGGGTCAGGACATGCAAATTGAGACAATGGTGAGATGCCACTTTCTCAAACTGGCAAAAATTTTAAAAAGTGATAACACTCATTTCTGGTGAGGCTGTGGCGAAAAGTGTTCTCGGGCATGGCTGGCAGAAATGTGCTCTCCAAAAGGGTTTAAACACTTTGCCCTGGCAACAGCTATTTTGGATACAAATCCTTTTTCAGATGTGTTTTGTAATATTTTCTTCTAGTCTACGACTTGTCTTTTCATTCTCTTAATAGCATCTTTTGCAGAGCAAAAGTTTTTAATTTCACTAAAGTTCAACATTAATTTTTTTCCCCATGGATTATGCTTTTGATGTTGTATCTAAAAACCCATTGCCAAACCCAAGATCACCTAGATTTTTTCCTATGTTTCCTTCTAGAAGTTTTATAGTTTTGTGTTTTACATCCAGGTCTATGATTCTATGTGTGTGGGCCGGGGGTAAAATATACATAATACACAGTGTACCATTTTAACCATTTTTAAGTGTACGATTTGGTGGCATTAACTACAGTCGCAGTGTTGTGCAGTCATACCACTATCTATTTCAGGAACTTTTCATCATCCCAAATGGAAATGGTACCCATTAAATGATAACTTCCTATACCAAATTCCCCCAGCTTCTAGTAACCACTATTCGACTTTTTGTCTCTGTGAATTTGCCTATTCATTGTAGCTCACTACGATGCATTTTGAGTTCATTTTTGTGAAAGGTGTAAGATCTGTGTCTAGATTCTCTCTCTCTTTTTTTTTTTGGCATATGGACATCCAATTATTCCAGCACCATCTATTGAAGACTGTCCTTTCTCCATTAGATTGCCTGTGTTCCTTTGTCAAAGATCTATTGACTATATTTGTGTGGGTCTATTTCTGGGCTCTCTATTCTGTTTTATTGATCTATGTGTTTATTCTTTTGCCAATTCCATGCTGTCTTGATTACTGTAGCTTTATAGAAAGTCCTGACATTGGGTAATGTCAGTCCTCCAACTTTGTTCTTCAGTATTGTGTTGGCTCTTCTAGGTCTTTGCCTTTCCATAGAAATTTTAGAATCATTTCATTGATATCTACAGCCCGACAAAATCTATTAAAATTAAAAATACATAAGCCTGGAACTTCCCTGGTGGTGCAGTGGTTAAGAATCCGCCTGCCAATGCAGGGGACACGGGTTTGAGCCCTGGTCCGGGAAGATCCCACATGCCGCAGAGTTACTAAGCCCATGTGCCACAACTACTGAGCCTGCGCTCTAGAGGCTGTGCTCTGCAACAAGAGAAGCCACCGCAATGAGAAGCCCACACACCACAACAAAGAGTAGCCCACTCTCGCCACAACTAGAGAAAGCCCGCGTGCAGCAATGAAGACCCAAAGCAGCCAAAAATAAATAAATAAATTTATAAAAAAAAAAGAATCCGCCTGCCAATGCAGGGGACACAGTTTCGAGCCCTGGTCTGGGAAGATCCCACATGCCACGGAGCAACTAAGCCTGTGCGCCACAACTACTGAGCCTGCGAGCCACAACTACTGAAGTCTGCATGTCTAGAGCCCGTGCTCTGCAACAAAGAGAAGCCACTGCAATGAGAAGCCCGCACACCGCAACGAAGAGTACCCCTGCTCTCGCAACTAGTGAAAGCCCATGCGCAGCAACAAAGACCCAACGCAGCCAAAAATAAATAAATAAATAAATAAATTTACTAAAAAAAAAAATACATAAGCCTTTCACCCAGCAATCTCATTCCTAGAACTCTTTCCTTTAGAAATAAAATAATCAGCACATATGGACATAGGTATAAAAATATTTATTGCAGTGCTTTTTTTTTTTCCTTTCAGGTAGCAGAGGGAATAAAACCTATAAAGCAAGTGAAAACCAGTTAATGGGAATGTGGTTGAACAAATTATGGTTCATCCACACCATGGGAGATTATCAAACAATTACAAAGAGTGAATTAGGACCTTAGCAGGTGGTCTGAGCAGTTTCCATAAGATACCCTGGGTAAAAAAATAGTGTATCCAATATGATTCCAATTTATAAAACAATAACCCTCACTCTCTATTTTTGGTCTATTTATTATGTACTATTATATTATTATTATTATTATTATTATTATTATTATTATTATTATTATTATTTTGTGGTCATGCCATGCAGCATGTGGGATCTTAGCTCCCCAGCCAGGGATGGAACTCATGCCCCCTGCAGTGGAAGCAAGGAGTCTTAACCACTGGACCGCCAGGAAAGTCCCTGTATTATGTACTTTTAGTCAGTGAGCAAGAAGAATAACCTGGTAGAAAACACTGTAGGATGGTTACCTTGAAAGATGACCAATATAAGAGAAAATAAGAGAAAAAGAGAGGGTAGTTTGCCCCCTGGCAACTGTTGAAAACAGTAACTGTTTTCTCTAAACCAGTTCCGTTCAATAGAAATATAAATGCGACCCATGTGCACAATCTTAACCACATTACAAAAAAGTAAAAAAGAAACAGATGAAATTTAATAATTTTTTTAGCCCAATGTGCCCCAAATATCACCAACATCATTGATATTTTTAAAAGCATCAGTGAGGCACGTGACATTCTTTTTCTCTTACGAAGTCTTCAGAATCCTGTGTGTATTTTAAACTTAAATCTCCATTCGGACTGGCCATGTTTCAAGTACACAACCACTCCCTGTGGCCAGTGGCCACCATCTGGACAGTACAGCTCTGAAGACAATCTATAGGAAGACTTGAGTGCCCCCTAGTGGCAGGCTCCATTAACTCCACCCTTCTTGGCAATCTGGTCCAACTCAAACATCAATCAGATTGTGTGGCTCCCTGCCTAGAACCCTCTAAGGCTCCCTGCTGCCACCAGGTCACGTCCACACTCCCAGGTTTAGCTTTCAAGGCCCCTTTCAATCTGAGTCCAACTCACCTCTCTCCAAAGGAGAGGATGTTTTCCACTCCTTCCCCCCAGCCACAGTGGACTTGCCCACCATTCATTCATTCACTTATCCATTGATTGATTCAGTGAATGTTCACTGAGGACCTAGGGGCTACCCTGGATCATGGGTGTCTTCCGAGAGTGAGTGGTGCTTGAGCCTCTGGGACCAACAGTCTGCACTTAACCAACTGCCTCCTTGGGCCTCGGTCTTCGCGTTTGATCTTGGACTTCACACCTTCCTGGTAGGATTATTGGTGGAACTCAATGTGATAACAAATGTAAACACACACCTGGCACACAGTGGGTGTTTAATAGATGTTGACTGAACCAGTGGTATCCTTGAGGCTTGGGGGCAGGGCAAGAAGCTGCAAGTAGAGACTCTGACAGCAGCTGGGGGATGGATGGGTCCATCGGGAGACAGGCTAGGCTGGAGCCCCAGAGAGATGGGTGCAGATGGCGGGGCTGGGGGTGGGTACCCAGGTCCTCCCTCTCCCAGCAGGACTAATCCACACCTGGCCCAGTGGCCCCAATCTTTGCAGAACCCACTTGTAATCACCTCCCTGCATGAAAGCCCTCGATGGCTCCCTGTTGATTTTAAAATAGCAAGAAAATCCCCGTAGATTGTCCCAGCCTCACCTCTCATTCCCCTCTCCCTTAGTTCCTGGTGCTCCAGCCACGCAATTCACACAGGGCCTTTGCACATGCCGTTCCCTCTCCTTGGGATGCTCTTCCCTTCCTTTCCCTCAGTATTTTTTCAAAATTTATTTTATTTTTATTTATTTTTGGCTGCATTGGGTCTTTGTTGCTGCGCACGTGGGCTTTTTCTAGTTGAGGCCAGCAGGGGCTATTCTTCTTTGAAGTGCGTTGGCTTCTCACTGCGGTGGCTTCTCTTGTTACAGAGCACAGGCTCTAGGCACATGGGATTTAGTAGCTGTGGTGCATAGGCTCAGTAGCTGTGGCGCTCTGGCTTAGTTACTCCGTGGCATGTGGGATCTTCCCGGAGCAGGGCTTGAACCCATGTCCCCTGCATTGGCAGGCGGATTCTTAACCACTGTGCCACCATGGAAGCCCTCCCTGACTTTTAACTCCTCCTTATCTGGCCAATCTCAGAGCAAGTGTTACCACCTTGGAGAAGCCTCCCCTGATCCTTGGCCAAAGTCAGGCCCTGGGGCACCAGTACCTCCCTTCCATGGCACTTACTACCACTAGATTGTGAGTTCCAGGGATCTTTGCTTTGTTTGCTACTGTGTCCCCCCAGCACCTAGAACAATGCCTGGTATACAGCAGGCACTCAATAAATGGTGGAGTGAACATTCTCCAGACTCTGATAAACTGCAGGATGGCAGGGCCTGAAGCTGTTTCTGCTTCCTTCCTGTCTCCCGTGCCTGGTATGCAGTAGGTGATCAATAAATGGTTGTTACAGACATGGAGGATGCCCTCAGGCCTAGGTCACTGGGCGCCTGGGTCTTGGGCCACCACGTGGCCACTGCACATTTCTATCAGCTTGATCCCACTTGATTTTCCCCAGAAAATCACCGAAAGAGAGATTTTTCTTTCCTATTTGGAAGATGAAGAAAACAAGATCTGGAGGTTGAGAGCTCAGACTCCATATCTTGTTTATTCCTCTGGAGCTGAGGAGGTTTCTTCTCCATCAGGAAGACTCTCTGTGACAGGCTACATAGAGCATCCCAAAGATGTCCACATCCTAATCCCCAGGACCTGTGAAAGATGGTACCCAACATGGAAGCGTATTTGCAGACGGGGTTAAGTTATGGATATGCAGATGGGGAGATGCTCCTGCATTACATGGGTGTGCCCAGTGGAATCACAGGGGTCCTTAAAAGAGGGAGGCAGGAGGGTCAGAGAGGGATAAGAGGATGCTACACTGTTGCCTTTGAAGATGGAGGAAGGGGCCACGGTCCAAGGAATGCAGGTGGCTCCCAGGAGCTGGAAAAGGCCAGGAAACAGACTCTCCCCAGAGCCTCTGGAAGGACTGCAGCCCTGAGGGCGCCTTGATGTTAGCCCAGTGAAAGCCATTTCAGATTCTGACCTCCAGAACTGTAAGATAGAAAATTGGCATTAAAAAAATTAATTAATTAATTAATTTATTTTTGGCTGCATGGGTCTTTGTCGCTGAGCGGGCTTTCTCTAGTTGCAGTGAGCGGGGGCTACTGTTCGTTGCAGTGTACAGGTTTCTCACTGTGTGGCTTCTGTTTTTGCCGAGCACGGTTTCTAGGCATGTGGGCTTCAGTAGTTGTGGCACACGGGCTCAGTAGTTGTGGCGCACGGGCTTAGTTGCTCCGGGGCATGTGGGATCCTCTCAGCCTAGGGCTCGAACCCGAGTCCTCTGCATTGGCAGGCAGATTCTTAACCACTGCGCCACCAGGGAGGTCCAAAAATTGGCGCTTTTTAAACCACCAAGTTTGTGGTAATTTGTTACAGCGGCCATAGGAAGCTCATACACCCTCCAACCTGGGAGGAAGTTTCCAGCCGATCAGAGGGCAGAAGGCACCTGACAGATGCCGCATGACCATTGTCTCAAGTTCAAAGCCCCGTGTTTCGGACACAACCAGCGCCGCTGCCCTAATTGTCTCCCAGAAACCAGTGGCCAGGTCTGCCCTCCCTAGTGACAGAGAGAGGATTGTGACTTTAGAAATGTGACAGAACCGTCAGAGGTACAGGAAATGCATGACTTGTGAAATGAAATGGCCGCCAGCAATTGTTCATCCTACAGCTGCTTAAACATCCAGACTTCTCTCCATCAAGAGAGAAAACAAAAACCAAGAAAAACTCTGAGCTCTCAATGAAACTAACATGATATCATGTTTCTGGAGCTGCCCTGGGGAACAATGATGGCAGAGGAATCAGACTCACCCAGCCTCATCCCTTCAGAGACAGAGGGCGAAGGTAGAGAAGGAATTCTGCCAAAAGGCCAGGCTTGGATGAGCTCAGCAGTGAGACTGTGGCCTCCATATTTTTTTCAAAAATTGTGTAAAATACACATAACATAAAAGTTACCATCCTATTAGCAGATGCAAACTATCATATATAGAACAATAAACAACAAGGTCCTACTGTACAGCACAGGGAACTCTATTCAATATCCTGTGATAAACCACAATGGAAAAGAATATGAAAAAGAATATATATATATGCATAACTGGGTCACTTTGTTGTACAGCATAAATTAACACAACATTGTAAATCAACTATACTTCAATAAAATAAATTTAAAATATTTTACCATCCTAATCATTATTTAAATTATTTTAAAAAATGTTCCCACTTTATTGAGGAATAATTGACAAATATAATTGTATTGATTATAAGTGGACTGTGTGATGATTTGATATACATATACATTGTGGAATGATTTTTAAGTGTGCAGTTTAGGGCTATTAAGTACATTCACATTGTTGGGTAACCATCCTCACCATCCATTTCCAGAACTTTCTCATCTTCCCAAACTGAAACTCTGTCCCCATGAAACACTGACTCCCCAGCCCCTCTCCCAGCCCCTGGCCCCCACCATCTACTTCCTGTCTCTACGGATTTGACTCCTCTAGGGACCTCCTGCGAGTGGGACCATACAGTATTTGTCCTTCTGTGTCTGGCTTATTTCACTGCGCATCATGTCCTCGTGGTTCATCATGGTGCAGCAGGTGTCAGAATTCCCTCCCTTTTTTAAAAAAAAATTATTTATTTTATTTATTTATTTTTGCTTGCATTGGGTCTTTGTTGCTGCACGTGGGCTTTCTCTAGTTGTGGCAAGCGGGGGCTATTCTCCGTTGCGGTGCGCGGGCTTCTCAATGCAGTGGCTTCTCTGTTGTGGAGCACAGGCTCTAGGCACGCAGGCTCAGTAGTTGTGGCGCACGGGCTTAGCTGCTCCGTGGCATGTGGGATCTTCCCGGAGCAGGGCTTGAACCTGTGTCCCCTGCACTGGCTGGAGGATTCTTAACCAGTGTGCCACCAGGGAAGCCCTCCTTTCCTTTTTAAGGCTGAATAATATTCCATCATATGGAGCTGGAGTGGGTGGGAGAAAAAGGAACCCTCCTACACTGTGGGTGGGAATGTAAATTGGTACAGCCACTATGGAGAACAGTGTGGAGGTTCCTTAAAAAACTAAAAATAGGGACTTCCCTGGTGGTCCAGTGGTTAAGACTCCATGCTTCCACCGCAGGGGGTGCAGGTTCCACCCATGGTTGGGCAACTAAGATCCTGCATGCCCTGTGGTGCTGCCAAAAAACAAAACAAAACAAAACAAACCTAAAAATAGAGCTACCATATGATCCAGCAATCCCATTCCTGGGCATATATCGGGGGAAAACTCTAATTCAAAAAGATACATGCACCTCAACGTTCATTGCAGCACTATTTACAATAGCCAAGACATGGAAGTAACCTAAATGTCCATTGACAGATGATTGGATAAAGAAGATGTGGCACATATGTATGTACAATGAAATACTACTCAGCCATCAAAAAGAATGAAATAAAGCCATCAGCAGCAACATGGATGGACCTAGAGATTATCATACTAAGTGAAGTAAGTCAGACAGAGAAAGACAAATATCATATGATATCGTTTATATGCAGAATCTAAAAAAAAAATAATATACAGATGAACTTATTTACAAACCAGAAATAGACTCACAGACTTAGAAAACAGACTTATGGTTACCAAAGGGGAAAGGGGAGGAAGGGATTAGCATATACACACTACTATATGTAAGGACCTACTGTATAGCACAGAGAACTATACTCAATATTTTGTAATAACCTATAAGGGAAAAGAATCTGAAAAAGACTATATCTATATATGTATATACATACATATATAGATATATATATGAATCACTTTGCTGTACACCTGAAACTAACACAACCTTGTAAATCAACTATACTTCAATTAAAAAATTTTAAAAATATTCCATCATATGGATACCACATTTAGTTTATCCATTCATCTGTCAATGGACACTGGCGTTGCTTCTACATCTTAGCTGTTGTGAATCATGCTGTTTTCAACATGGGTGTGCAAATATCTCTTCAAATGTGGCCTCCACACTTTGACCTGGAATGGTTGACCCACCTCCCCCACTGGACTTCCCTGAGCCCATGCCTTGTGTCTGACTCTGTCTTCAGGTGAGGTCCCTGAGAGTGTGGTCCTAGGGTCCCCTGAGAAGGGGGTCACCTTCTCAGCCTCCTCCAGATGAAATGAAACAGGTCCTCAGCAGGCACAAGCTGCTTATACACTTTGGTGACCTCAACTCTGCAAGCCCACGTGGGCTCTGCTGGTGTGCGGCCCCAGATTGGAATCTAGAGGGTTCAGGACACACTGGATGCAGAGGGATTGAAAACACTCTTGGGCTTCCCTGGTGGCGCAGTGGTTGAGAATCTGCCTGCCAATGCAGGGGACACGGGTTCGATCCCTGGTCTGGGAAGATCCCACATGCCGTGGAGCAACTAGGCCCGTGAGCCACAGTTACTGAGCCTGCGCGTCTGGAGCCTGTGCTCTGCAACAAGAGAGGCCGCGACAGTGAAAGGCCCGCGCACCGCAATGAAGAGTGGCCCCCGCTTGCTGCAACTAGAGAAAGCCCTCGCACAGAAACGAAGACCCAACACAGCCAAAAATAAATAAATTAATTAATTAAAAAAAAAAAAGAAAACACTCTTGTGTCACACCTGGTGTCAGTCAACAGGCAAACAGTTTCTCTCAGGGGCTCGGGTGAGTGTTAACTGATAGAACCAACTATGGTTTGAATTGCATCCCCTCCTCCAAAAGAGACATATTGAAGTCCTAACCCCCAAAGGAAGTCCTAACCCTAACAAAGAATGTGACTTTGTTTGGAAATAGCGTCTTTACAGAGGCAATCAAGTTAAAATGAGGTCATTAGAGTACGCCTTAAACCAACATGACTGGTGTCTTTATAAGAAGAGAGAAATTAGGATGCAGAGACTGTTTTAAAGTGCAGGTCTTAATCTGCAGGTATGACAAAGCCAACGTATCAGGAGACAACTGCCATTGAAAAGGTACATTGTTACTCACAGTTCCTAAAAGGACGGGGCACAGTACGCCATGCAAGGCCACATGGAGAAGCACCAGGGTTGGTCAGGAGACCTATGGAGCAAGGGGGAAAGATGGGAAAAAGGCTTTTATTGTGGTTTCCCGGGGAAAGGCCAGGCAATGCAGGGTAAGTACACTTGAGATTGGCCAATTTGAATAATTTCAGCAAGCTCTGGGCATAGGGACTGGCTCTAGCTGTCTGGCACCTGGCCCTGGGGTGATTATGGTGGAGGAGAACTTGATAAAGGAGGTGGTTGAGGTTGTGGGCTCTGGATTGGTTGGTTTGCATTTGAAAGGCACACTGGCAGGTGAGCCTAGGAATTAGTCCTGGGAGGGGAGGTCCCTGAGTCAGCAAGGCCTCGGGTATCAAAGCATGAAAAATACAGATAACAAAGAGACATGCTTAATACGGAGACAGACACACACAGAGGGAAGGTAATATGGAGATACACGGGAAGAAGACAGCCATCTACAAGTCAAGGGAAGCCGGAGGCTACCAAAAGCTAGAGAGAGACCTGGAACAGATCCTTCTCTCTCATCCCTCAGAAGGAACCAACTCTATTGATACCTTGATTTCACACTTCTGGCCTCCAGAACTGGGAGACAATAAATTTCTATTGCTCTAAGTCACAAAGTTTATGGTACTTTGTTATGGCGGTCCTAGGAAACTAATATAAAATCTTTCTAGAGAGTAGTTGTGTAATAATCACATAAATATTTCTCTGTTCTTGAATAAAAATAAGGCTGAATACTATTCCATTGTATGCATCAACCACATTTTGTGTACCCATTCATCCTTTGATAGACACTTGGGTTGTTTCCACCTTTTGGCTAGTGTGAATCATGCTGCTATGAACATAAGTGTGCAAATATCTTTTCCAGACCCTGATTTCACTTCTTTTGGGTAGATCCCCAGAAGTGGAATTACAGGATCATATGGTAGTTCTTGATTTAACTTTTCATGGAAACACCATGCTGTTTTCCACAGCAGTTGCACCATTTTGCATTCCCACCAGCAATGCACAAGGGTTCCAATTTCTCCTCATCCTCACCAACACTAGTTATTGTCTGTTTTTAATTTAACTTAATTTATTTTTTATAATAGTCATCCTAGTGGATACGAGGCAGCATCTCACTGGCATCACAGTTAAAAAGCCTCTCAAAAGTACAGAGTGGTTTTCTGTTGTCTTCTGGCTTCTGGTGGTGCTAGATGAGAACGCTCTCCTTGGATTCCCTCTTGGTTTTCCAATTCATGACATTCCAGGTGTGGCAGGCATGTGTCTCTTCTCGGGGGTGCGTAATGGGGGGAGTCTGAGAATCAGGAGCCCTTTCCTTCAGAGACACAAGCCTGTCTTCAGCTCAGGAAATGTTTGCCCATTGTGGTTATGTGGCTCTGTCCCCTCTGTCACTTCCAATTTCTCTTTCTAGAGTGTCAGGAAGAAGCCCTCCCATTTGGGAGCTCCTGCCTTGGACGTCCAAGTGCCTTTTTGTTAAATTTATTTTTTAATTGAAGTATAGTTGATTTAAAATGTTGTGTTAATTTCTGCAATATATCAAAGTGATTCAGTTATACATATATAAACATTCTTTTTTAAAAAATATTCTTTTCCATTATGGTTTATCACAGGAAATTGAATATAGTTCCCTGTGCTATAAGTGGGACCTTGTTGTTTATCCATTCTATATATAATAGTTTGCTTCTGCTAACCCCAAGTTCCCACTCCATCCCTCCCCCCACCACCTTGGAAACCACAGGTCTGTTCTCTATGTCTATGAGTCTGTTTCTGTTTTGTGGATAAGTTCATTTGTGTCACATTTTAGATTCCACATGTAAGTGATATCATATGGTATTTGTCTTTCTCTTTCTGACTTACTTCGCTTAGTATGATAATCTCTAGGTTCATCCAAATAGGATTATTTCATTCTTTTTTGTGGCTGAGTAGTATTCCATATACGTACCACATCTTCTTTATCCATTCATCTGTTGATGGACACTTAGGTTGTTTCCATGTCTTGGCTATTGTGAATAGTGCTGCTGTGAACATAGGGGTGCATGCATCTTTTTGAACTACAGTTTTGTCTGGATATACACCCAGGAGTGGGATTGCTGGATCATATGGCAACTCTATTTTTAGCTTTTTGAGGAACCTCCATACTGTTTTCCATAGTGGCTGCATCAACTTACATTCCCACCAACAGTGTAGGAGGGCTCCCTTTTCTCCACATCCTCTCTAGCATTTGTTATTTGTAGACTTTTTTTTTTTGGCTGCGCCATGCGAACATGCTTGCAGGTTCTTAGTTCTTAGTTCTCCGACCAGGGATCAAACTTGGGCCCCCTGCAGTGGAAGCACGGAGTCCTAACCACTGGACCGCCAGGGAAGTCCCTGTAGATTTTTTAATGATGGCCATTCTGACTGGTGTGAGGTGCTACCTCATTGTAGTTTTGATTTGCATTTCTCTAATATTTAGTGATGTTGAACATCTTTTCATGTGCCTGTTGGCCATCTCCAAGTGTTTTTTTGACCAGCACTTCTTCCATCTCTCTTCCAGGCCAGCACTTTTGTTGTCAGCAATGGCCATCCTTCCTTGCCCTGGGCTGAGTGACCACTCGACCACATGATGGCTAAGTCACATCTGCCACCCCCAGAGGATTCTTAGCGCTCCCCCAGAGCTTCCTGCATGCTCTTGTGGATGTGCTGCTTCCATCCTCCCCATCACTCTGGCTTCAGAGGGATCACGGGGGACAAGTGGTCCCCTGTGCATCTCAGGCTCCTGCTCTCCAGTGGCTGATCCTGTCGAGGGTTGTCATTACCCATGCTTCTCCACTCTGTCCCTTGTTCCTTCATTAGACAGGCTGGTTGGGTGGGAGGGGACAAGGGTGACCATATATTGATAAGTATTGAAGCTGAATGATGGTGCCATGGAGGCTCATCACACTGTCTATATATTCACTCTACTTTTGTATATGCTTGACATTGTCCATAACAAAAAGATTTCTAGAAACCCTGCATGATGTCTAGTGTAGGATGACCCCTGTACCAGGCTATATCCTGAAGCACTGTCTGAAATGACCAAAGGTCTAGCCCCTGTAAGTCCACCAGCAGGCGACTAGGTAAATAAATCGCAGTTCAGCCCACCAAAGAGTCCTCTGTAGACATAAAAAAGAAGGAGCGAGTTATCTCGGAACTGACACAGAAGCAGTACTGAGATGTCTTAATAAGTGAAAAGAGCAAGTACATTCATAGCAGATTATTCACAAGAGCCAAAAGGTGGAAACAACACAAATGTGTGTCAGCTGGTGAATGGATACACAAACTATGGTCCATCTATACAATGGAATATTATTCAGCCATAAAAAGGAAGGAAATTCCTATACATGCCACAGCGTGGATGAACCTCGAAATCATTATTAATAGTAAAAAAAGCTAGATTGAAAGGTTACATATTGTGTGCTTCCATTGATATGAAAAGTCCAGAATAGGCAGAGCCATAGAGACAGAAAGTAGATTATTGGTTGCCAGGGGCTGGGGGGAGGGGATAATGGGTACTTGATTTCATTTTGGGGTGATGAAAATATCTTGGAACTAGATAGAGGTGATGGTTGCACAACACTAATTGTGGACTTTGGTTAATTTGATGTTATGTAAATTTGTATCTTAATTTAAAAAACAATAGGAAAGATACATGCACCCCAATATTCATTGCAACACTATTTAAAATAGCCAAGACATAGAAGCAACCTAAATGTCCATCAACAGATGAATGGATAAAGAAGATGTGGTACATATATACAATGGAATACTACTCAGCCATGAAAAAGAGTGAAATAATGCCATTTGCAGCAACATGGATGGACCTAGAGATTATCATACTAAGTGAAGTAAGCCAAAGACAAATATCATGATATCGCTTATATGTGGAATCTAAAAAATGATACAAATGAACTTACAAAACAGAAATAGACTCACAGACATAGAAAACAGATTTATGATTACCAAAAGGGAAGGGGGGGAGGGATAAATTAGGAATGTGGGATTAAAATATACACACTACTATATATAAAATAGATAACCAACAAGGACCTACTGTATACCACAGGGAACTATACTTAATATCTTGTAATAACCTATAATGGAAGAGAATGTAAAAAAAAGAATATGTATATGTATATATATATATATGAATCACTTTAGTGTACACCTGAAATTGTAAATCAACGATATTTCAACAAAAATTTTTTTAAAAAGAATATATATATGTATAACTGAACCACTGTGCTGTACACCTGAAACTAAAACTATCATGTAAATCAACTATACTTAAATTAAAAAAAAGAAATTCAAGGTAAGTTAAAAAAATAAAAAATAAATTTTATCCAGGTCCCTAAAATAAATAAATAAATAGATAGGGACTTCCTTGGCGGTCCAGTGGTTGAGATTTCACCTTCCAGTACAGGGGGTGCGGGTTTGATTCCTGGTCGGGGAGCTAAGATCCCACATGCCTCATGGCCAAAACACCAAAAAACATAAAACTGAAGCAATACTGTAACATATTCAATAAAGGCTTTTAAAATGGTCCACATCAAAAAAGATTTAAAAAAATTAAAATATATATACATACATATATAATTTAAAAAACAATAAAAATGATAATCATTAAGAGGCACTTATTTGGTTGACAAGTAAAATAAATGTTTACACAAAGAAAAAAAGGAAGGATGGAACAATGCATATGGGGGTTAACATTTGTGTTCATTGTTAAAGAGAAAAGAATATATATGTTTCTGTATCAAAGAGACACAGGATTCTGCTGTCTCCCTCTGCCCAGGAGATTGAGGTTTGGGGCTTTGTGACCTGGATTCAGTTCTGCCTGTGATCTTTACTGGCTCTGGGGACAGGATGAGTGCCTTGGGGCTCTGTGCCTCCGTTTTCCCATCCGTGTAATGGGGATAGCAGAGTCTGCCTTGGGGGTCTATTGTGAGAATAGTTGGGGGGGAGCTGTCATTCCTGGAGAACCAGATGGGGAAGCCCTCGGCGTCCAGCTGCTGTCTCTGCCCCTCCCAGCCTGCTCCTGACCTTCCCGGGAACTCCAGGACCGGCCACCTCCCCAGCCTCATTCCCAGGCATCCGGCCAAAATCCCCGGCCAATGTGCTCCATCCTCCCTGAGCCCAGCTGCTTCCCGTGCTCAGACAAAGAGAACTCTGTCCCCAGACCACCAGGCCTGGGCAGGATCAGTGCACCCCACACAGCACACACTGCACTCCCATCCCCCCCACCGTGTCTCTGTCCCCAGCCCTGGCCCTGTGCCCCTGGACACGCTCTGCCAGCCCTGGCTCTGCCCTTCCCTCAGGCCCACGTTAATGGGGCATTTCGGAATCTTCTGCTCCTGGACGCACACAGTTGAGTTCTGTCTGCAAGAGGCAACTCCAGGACAGCACAGAAAGTTGGAGTGGGGGGATGTGGGGAGAAACAATAGAGCTGGAATGACTTAGACGTCCCATACTGACCCTACAGGATGACAACAGTGTGGAGGTCCTCAGGGTAGCATGAATGGTGTGGCAATGTGACAGGGACAAGTGACGATGAACAAGAACAGGGGGTGATGGAGACAGTGTGACAGCAACAGGTGACAAGGAGGAGACAGCAGGACAGCAACAGGTGACATGGTAATAAGAAAATACCCTAGGGATTGGTGTAATGTTGGTAGGGCAGCCATATGACGGTGACAAGGGACAGTAAGGAGAGCGCTGCAGTGAGAGATGACAATATTAAGACACTGTCATGGTAATGGGTGACAGTAGGGAGATGGTGGGGCAGGAAGAGTGACTGATGACAAGATGGGGACAACACAACATATAGGACCTTTGCCATCTCCTTGGCCATCAGGTGACTCAGATGATCTTTCTCTGGATCTGGAAAGTGGCCCCTTCATGAGGCGGATCCCATGACAAAACAAGACACCATTCTCCCAGTTCCCTTGAAGCAAGATGGGGACATACGCCCCCCCACAGTCCTCCAGCCAGGTAACTCTGCCCCAAACTTTGATGGACGCTGGCGTCAGAAGCCGGGCCCCCTGGACTCCGTTTTGCTGAGGGTGGCACTGGTTTCCAGTGTCCAGGATCATTAAGCACCATTTGAGCCCGGGGAGCAGAGAGGGGACGGATGGTGTCTTGGTGGGACCCGATCTGTGGGCGATTTGGTGGTGACCCTGCTGGCTGCAGAACCCCCAGGCTTGGGTCTCCAGCCTCCCAGGGATTCTACACCTGACCAAGGGTTCTTTCTGCCGTGACCGATTTCTGCTGCTTGCAGTTTAAGAATCCTGACACCCTGGGCGACAGTACAACTGTTAATGGGTGACAATGTCACAGCAATAAGGTAAGGGTATAACAGTGACAGGAGACATCATGAATGTCCCAGGCAGTGGAGCAAACCAGAAAACAGCAAAGTGTCCCATGGATGGGTGACAGTGAGAGGGCGACAGCAGTGGGTGACACTGACAGGTGACCCTGTAATAGGAATTTGGTGGTCATGCAATATTGACAGGGAGACTGTGTGAATGCTCTACCCTTATGACAGTGTTGGGGTGCACGAGGATCCTGGAGGGGGAGTGAGAGCCTAAATGTCTCTTCATGACAGTGTGATGTAACAGAGTCATATCGGTAATGGACACCAGTGTAGCAGACTCAGGCAGTGGAAGGCAAGGTGGTGTGACAGTAGTGAGGAGGGTGCAGTGGCAAAAAACACTCAATCCCTGCTGTCATTAAGAACTTCCACGTGTCACTGAGACTTCCAACAGCTCCACACCGCCTCTGTCTCGCCACACTTGATGGATTCCTTCTACCCTGGCTTCCGGAGAGCGGGTAGGGAGAATTCTAGAAGGAATCACTGCCTGATCTACCAGCCTACCTCTGGGTTTAGCCATCGAAGTATTGGTCATGCCGTGTCCCTGGCGTGGGACTGTACCTCCCCACATTCCACACGTATGCTGAGCTGCTTCTGGGGCAGCCGGAACCTATCCCAGTGCCCGTGTAAGGCACACTCGGCGGCTGAAGAGCAGACCAGGGTGGACCTTGGCAAAGGAGCCTAAGAAGCGGTGACACAGGCGTCCCCGAAAGCTGGCTCATCCACGACAGCCCCCGGGCCTTCCCACGCTGGAATTCCACACCTCTGTCAACTTGATCCCGGGGTTCCTTTCCTAGCTCACTCTCCCCACACCTCACCTCCCCTCCTGACCGTCCTCACTGGCCCCGGAAACCCCTCTCCCTCAGCCAGGATGCCCTGAATCTTGTCCCCAAAGTTTCGCTCTGCCTCATGCCCCCCTAGCCCAGCCCTGGAGCCCTCACTGCTCCCCAGACCCAGTTCTAGACCCCACAGAGCAGCCTTCAGAGTGACTCCTCTTCCTGGAAGCCCACCATGGCTCCCCTCAGAGGTGGGGGGACACTACTGAGGGCTCCTGGCCTCTGCTTACCCCTCCAGCTTCCCTCTTGCCCTCCTTCCCTTTTCTCCCCTCCCCAAAAACTCCAGTTTTGCTCAATTTGCGCATGTTCCATACTCTCCTGTCTCTAGGCATTAGCCTGTCTTTCCCCCAACTTTTCATATTTGCTCTTTTCCACTGAGCCTTCAAGGCTCCCATTCCCAGGCAGAATGCTCCTTTCTGGGCTTCCCTGATGGTGTAGTGGTTAAGAATCGGCCTGCCAAGGCAGGGGAAACGGGTTTGAGCCCTGGTCCGGGAAGATCCCACACGCTGCAGAGCAACTAAGCCCGTGCGCCACAGCTACTGAGCCTGCGCTCTAGAGCCCGCGAGCCACAACTACTGAGCCCGCGTGCCACAGCTACTGAAGCCCGCGTGCCTAGAGCCCATGCTCCACAACAAGAGAAGTCACCACAATGAGAAGCCCATGCACCGCAACAAAGAGTAGCCTCCGCTTGCCGCAGCTAGAGAAAGCCCGCCCGCAGCAACGAAGACCCAACGCCGCCAAAAATAAATGAGTAAAAAAAAAAAAAAAATAGAACGCTCCTTTCTTTCCTCCCTCCTGGGGTCCTTCTCTCTGGCCCAGGAGTGTCATAGAGTCCAGGTCTGTCTCTTGGGACCCATATTGGGAGATTATAAAAGTTATCTCTCTCGTAGAGTTTTTTTGGTGATTAAATGAGATAATGTGTATGAAACTCTTCACACCAAGTCTGGAACATAAGCACCTGCTAAATATTACCTCAAATTGTTATTTGCTATTTATTTATTACATTCCAGAAGTACTTTGATGGAGGCATGATCAGCACAATCAGCTTTGGGAATTCAATAGGGTAAACTAACAATTTCAGTGTGGGGAATGGATTTTTGAACTGGGCTTTGCCAGATGCATAGGAGTTTGCTGAGTGGAATAACAGCCTCAGGTTCAACAAACAGCTTCTGACTAATCTGCAGATTCAGGCTCACTGGTCTGGTGGTGTCTGTTCTCAGAGGTGGGAAAGTAGTGGGGAAAGCTAGAAAGTTTTGTTTGGATATAAGCTCCAGCTAGGGAGCAGAAATTCTGAAATTCAGCCCCTGTGACAGGTGGAGAAACTGAGGCTCAGAAAGTCTAGAACTTCTGGATTCTTAAACTCTTCATTTTGAGAATCCGATGAAAAATGTGGACCTCCTCTCTAGAAAATGCATCTTTGGCCAACGTTTTGCCTACATTTTTAGGGGCTTCCGGATCTCAGTCTAGTTAAGAATCCAGGCCCCAGGCGCCAGGTAAGTTTCCCAAGTCACACTTGGAATTCTCCTTGCCCGAGCGAGGAGGCGGCGGCTCGGGAGGACGTAGGAGTGGGCCTCCAGGTGAGTCCCGGGACCATTCAAGCCTGGTTCTCTTCCAGGCCACCCCAAATCGCAGCCCCATCTGAGGGCACCGCCACTCAATTTCTATCCGAAAACGTGGTCCCCCCAGCCTCCCCACGCCGCGTCTCAGCCCACGCCTACGGCTCTATACCCCCCATCCCATTTCTTCAGCCCCTCGGAGTTTCTCCCGGAGCCCCAGGCCCTCCCCCAGCTCCAGCCCCTCCCTCCGCCCGGCATCGGAGCCCCCGGCCCCCGCCCCGGGAGCTTCAGAGGTGCAAACGCGCCCTCCCCCAACTCCTCCCGCCCCCGACTCCCCCCGTGTGGCAGCTCTGGGCTGGGAACTCGGCGGGGTCGGCCTCTCGGTTTCGCGTTCCCGCCCCGGGCCCCCGGCGCCGCGCCGAACCGGCCCTCCAACGCCGAGCCCCGCGCGTCCGCTCGCCGCGCCTGCCTCCACACGCGCCGGCTGGCAGGTAGGGGAAGCGCGGGACCATCGGCGGGCGGAGGAACCGGAGAGCAGCGGGTGAGGGGCAGGCAGGGGCGGGAGGAGGGGGCCGGGGCGACGGAGGGGGAGGGGATTCCTTTGTTTGCAGCCGGCAGCCCCGGACCCAGCCCCTTCCCCTCCCCGCGCTCCGCTCGGCGCCGGCGTGGGGCGCGGGGACCTGGCGCGGGCGGGAGGGGCTCGGCCCGGGTGCGGGTGCGGGCGCGGGCGGCGGGCACAGCCGGGCTCTGACCCGCAGGTGAGGGCGGAGCCGAGCGTGGTCGCGGCTCCCGGGCCTGCGTACCCGGCCCTGCCCGGTGGAGAACGCGGCTGGCGGACTCTGAGGACGCGTGCCCCCTCCTCGTCGGCGGTGCCCGGGATTCCTCGCTTCCCGCCCCCCGCCCTCCCCCGGTTACCCCGTGCAGTGCGCGCCGTCCCCCCGCTCATTCATTCCACAAACTCCCGGGCGCGGTTCTCAGAGGCAAAGTGGGGGGTGAGGGAGGAGTTGGATCAAGCCAGGCCGGAGATGGAGGCCCCGTGGGCCCTGAGTCTGCCTAGAGAAGGCGTCCTCGGAGTGCAAACCAGCCGGGACAGCCTGGGAGCAAGAAAGGGGTGCCCCTCACCAGCCGGGCCGATTCTTTCTCTCTTCCCCGTCAAAGGTGACAAAGGTCTTTTCTTTCTCCAAGGACCTTGGGACCACCAGGTCAGACTCTCATGTTACCCCAAGGCCCAGAGAGGGGCAGCCACTGGCCCAAGGGCACACAGCAGACTCCCCGTCTGTTCTGCACCCAGGCCCAATTCTTCTCCCTGGTGCGGAAAGTGGGACTTGAAAGGGGCCCCCCATGAAGGCCACTTGGTCTGCCTTTTGTTCCCTGAGGGTTCATCTTCCATCCTCCTAACCTTTGCCTGGTTATCTCCTCTGCCAGGATTGGACGTGTCCCCATCGCCTCCCTCCCATCCTTCCAGGTCCTGGAGAGAGCCAGCCACCTCCTCTCCTGGAGGGTAAGGTACCCTTGATCTTCTTTCCCTCCCTCCCCTCTGCCTGGGCTTCAGCTCCCACTCAGCCCCTCGCTAAATGTGTGATGGCCTTTGTTTGCTCCTCTGTGAAGTGGGCACAAAAGCTGTCCCTTCCCTGCTGGGCAGAGGGGTGTTCTGTCCTTTGGGAAGTTCCAGCCTGTGCCCCCTGCTCCTGGAATCCCTTCCTCTCATCTGGATGCCTGCCCCAGCCTCTTCAACTGCGTGCTTCCTCTGGGGCCCCTGCAAGTCCTTCCACACTCCATCAAACACCCATTTCTGCCCTTGTTCCTCCCACTTAGAGCCCTTCAAGGGCTCTCCATTGCCCTTGACGTACAAGTAGAAGCTCCATTACACAGGTATGCACTCCTGAAACACCTTGGCTGCCTGCCACCCCCTCCCCTCCACTCAACGGTCCACGATCTTCTTGACTCTGCTCTCAGTGTGCTGTGTCTGCCCCGACACCCTTCTCTTGGATGACTCCATCTCTGAGACATCACACCTCCTCCGAGAAGCCTCCCCTGACTGTTCACCTGCTTGCGGGTCGGGGTTGGATGCCTCCCTGGGCTCCCACAAGCCCCCAGTTTCTCCATCCCGGCAGCCGTCCCACTGCTTCTGGTTCTCCTGGGTGCCCCGTGGCCAAGGGCTTCTTGCTGAGGTTGACTCTGCTTCCTCTCCGCAGCCTCCAAGGGACACGTCATGGTTCTGGAGGGTCTGTGCTTGACAAGGAGAAGGGCCGGCACCCACACCATGGCCCGGGACCCCTTGGCTCGGCTCCTGCTGGCCTGGACAGCCGTGTCGTGCGTGGCGGGTGTCCAAGGCCGTTGGGATGGGGCCGTGGAGCCTGCAGGTCTCGGACGTGTGCGCAGGCGTGGCAGCCCAGGCTTCTTGCAGGGGTGTGTGGTACCCGGGATGCTGAGAAGCCCCTGGGGTGTGGGCTGGGCTGGGCTGTCCTGCTAGGTGGGGGGGATGAGGCCCAGGGGATGTCCAGCTGGGCAGGGGCTCACCAGCCATGCCTGCTCTCCTGAAGGCCGAATGTGTGTGGCTCCCGATTTCATGCCTACTGCTGCCCCGGCTGGAGGACGCTGCCCGGTGGGAACCAGTGTGTTGTGGGTGAGTGTCGCTCCCTTCCGGAGGTGGGCGGCGCAGGCAGGGGACACTGGGGCAGTTCTCTTACTTACTGCCAGCAAGTCCAGCCTTGTTTAAAAGTGGACTTGGCCTGGGACGTCTGGCTAAGCCACAGGAATGGCCCTTGCTTCTGTCTGCAGGCTCCCAGGGCACCCGCCCGTGTTTCTTTGTCGTACAACTTCCCTTTGTCTGTCTGCTTGTTGGTCCGTCTGTCTGTCTCAGTCTCTGTCTCTTTCTGTCTTGGTCTCTCTCTGAGTCTCTGTCTCTCTGTGTCTGTCTTTTTCTCTGTGTGTGTGTGTCTCTCTCTCAAGCCTCTCTGTTTCCCCACTCCCACCCCATTCTAATGTGTCTAGAATCCGACTCTGCTCCCAGGAGATGCCCCCTCGCCTCCTCCCCAACAGTACAGCCAGTGCCCCAGCACCTCCAGCTTCTGTCCTTACTCCTCAGCGTTTCTGACCCAAAGAGCACCTCTGTCTCCCAATGGATCCAGCAGAGCCTCGGCCCCCGGGGCACCCATGGGGTGGGGATGGCGGAGGATTCGGGTCCTGGCGTTGACCGTAGCCTGCTACCCTCCAGCGGTCTGTAGGCACGCCTGCGGCGAGGGCTTCTGCTCCCGACCCAACCTGTGTGCCTGTGCCGATGGGAAGCTGGCCCCCAGCTGCGGGGTGAGCCGAGGTGAGCAGGAAGTGACCCCCCCAGGACTTCCCTGGAGGTCCAGTGGGTAAGACTCTGCGCTCCCAACACAGGGGACCTGGGTTCGATCCCTGGTCGGGGAAGATCCCGCATGCCGCGTGGCGAGGTCAAAAAAAAAAAGTAAAAAATGAAAAAAAATTATAAGCTTAAAATAAAATAAAGAAAGAAAGTGACCCCCCCCCCAGGGGTGGGAAGAGAAGGTGAGAGGCTTCCCGAAGCTTCTGGGAGCCCAGGCTGGTTTTGCTGAAGGACCAGAGCCAGGCTGGGCGCACCTGGTCCCGGCGCCTTTTACGTGCATCTCGGGGCCTTCCTGTGTGTCCCTCTTCCCCGCCCGCAGGGTCGGGGTGCAGTGTGAGCTGCATGAATGGGGGCAGCTGTCGAGGGGAGTCCTGCCTGTGCCAGAGGGGCTACACGGGCACCGTGTGTGGGCAACGTGAGTACCCACCACGCACACCTGGGTTTGGGACCCCAGAGGTCAGGTCTCTGCCGCCACCTGCCCACCGCCCACGGGTCACTCCTCTGGGACCAGAATTGGAGGGGACACACTCATTGTCACAATCTTATCTCTTGGTCTGGGCCAGATTGTGGGGATTTCTGGGTGAAGGACGGCTCGCCCGGGCCCCAGCTCCCTCTGCTGCGGGGGGACCTCAGGCCACACACATCCCCACTTCCTCCACAGCCGTCTGTGACCACGGCTGCCACAACGGGGGCCGCTGCATCGGGCCGAACCGCTGCGCCTGTGTGTACGGCTTCATGGGGCCTCAGTGTGAGAAAGGTACCAAGCTGAGCACGGGGCAGGGGTTTGGGGGGAGGAGGGCTTCCTGGCAGCCCCTGAGACGTGGCCAGGCCCTGGGAGGGTCCAGCTGACCTCCTTCCTGCTGTCCCTGCTGCTGTGAAGGGCAGAGAAACTGTGCTCCAGGGAAGGGAGTCACGGAGGGCTTCCTGTAGGAGGGATAAGTCGGAGTTCATGAGATGGACACGCCCCCTCATGTTGCATCCTCACTGTTGAAATGATCTCACGGGCTGAGGTGGGTGGAGGTCACCTGTTGGGAGGCTGTTACCAAGACAAACACAGTGGAAACAACAATGTTTTGGGAGAAGTTGGATGTTGGGGGGTGGGGTGGGCAAGGGGAGGGATGGAAGCAGGGACAAATCCCAGGTCTGCTCTGAAAACTGGAGGGAAGGTGGTGCAGCCGGGGGTAGGGAGGGGGAAGACCCTGAGGCTCAGTGTTGGCCGAGGAGCCTGTGGGTCACCCAGGAGGCAGCTGGACACCCAGGCCTGGGGCTGCCCCATCCACGGGGCTGAAGCCCAGAGGATGGTTGAGGTTCTTGGGGAAGAAAAGGGAGGGCAATTTAAGGGTCCACCAGAGAAATGGAGGCCATGGGCGGCTGAGAATGAGAAAGTGAACAAGAGCAGGTGGCGTTGGGGATGCCCAAGCTGGTGAGCTTTTCAGCTGTAGGAGCCATCAGAGTGCCGTGTGTGTCCAACGAGCCCGGGAAGGCAAAAATGGGCAGAACCCTGGGACTCACCCCAGTGTGAAGGGTGCTGCTGGGGATGGAGGCCCATCTGTGGCCGAAGCCGAGTTGGACAGGGTATAGCCATGAATCAGAAGCTGGAGGGGCTGGGGATTACCTGGGTTTGAGAGTGAGCATTTGGAAACTGGATTTGGCAAGAAAACAGAGTTGGAATTCAGGCTGACATTGGGAGCAGTCGGGATGGCTGAGGGAAAATGAAGGTTAGTGGAGAGGGTGGGAGAGGAGAGGCCTGGAGTGGGGCGTGGGGGCCCCAGAGAGAGGCAGGGTTGGGCGCCTAGGCAGGAGTGAGTGGGGTTCCAGGGTCCCGGATGACTGAGGTGAGATTCTGGGGGCCGTGTTTTGCTTTAGGAAGTCAGGACTGTCGCGGGTCTCCCCTCCTTCATACAGGCTTGGGGGCTGGCTTTGGCGTCTCCTTCTGGAAGGGGCTTCCCTTGGTCCAGTGCCAGCCCCTTGATTGGAGCCATCTGGAGGATGGAGCCAGGAAGTCACATCTGGGCCCGTGCACGGCGGTGGGTGGACCAATGAGACCACCTTCAGCTGGGTGGGGAGGGGGTGTCAGGGATGCAGAGTTGTGGGTTCAGAGCATTTGGGCGGATGCTGGGTCTGGGAGATTTGGCAGAGCCAGATGTGTGCTCAAGGATGAGAGAGGCTCTCCAGTGGGGCATCCATGCGTCCCTGCCCGGGCTTGAAGGGAGGGTGAGCCTGGGGGAGTGGTGGGGGTCTCCAGACATGCCCTGGGCTTTGTAGGCTTGGAGGTCCTGGCCTCTGTTGGAGGTTGGTTGGAGAATGCTTTGGAGAGAAAGGGTTTTGAAGGGTGAATAGGAGTTCATCAGGTAAGGAAGGGGAGCAGTATGAGTAAAGGCTTGTGGTCAGGAAAAAAACCTGGTGTGTTGGTATAGGGAGGCTGGGAAGGTGGCTACTGCCGTGGCCCAGGCGAGAGAGGTAGAGGCCTGAGTTGGGCTTGCTGGGATGGAAATGCAGAAGACTATGGGGTGGGGGCAGCCTGAGGCCAGCTGCCCACATCCATCTGCCCTGCAGACTACCGGACAGGGCCCTGCTTTGGTCGAGTGGGCCTGGAGGGGTGCCAGCACCAGCTGACAGGCCTCGTCTGCACCAAGGCGCTCTGCTGTGCCACTGTGGGCCGGGCCTGGGGCTTCCCATGTGAGCTCTGCTCCGCTCAGCCACACCCCTGCCGCCGGGGCTTCATCCCCAATATACACACGGGGGCCTGCCAAGGTGAGTGGGGGCCCCGTGTGTGAGGACCGAGGTCCTGGGAGCCAGGGCTGAGTGGGAGCCCTCAGCAGCCTTGGTTTCTCCCTGTGACGTGCCTCTCATTCCCTTGCAGACGTGGATGAGTGCCAGGCTATCCCAGGCCTGTGCCAGGGGGGCAGCTGTGTCAACTCTGTGGGTTCCTTTGAGTGCCGCTGCCCAGCTGGACACCAGCTCAGTGAGAAGAGCGCCAAGTGTGAAGGTGGGCGACGGGGAGAGGTTCAAGCTGGGACCTCCTCTCCGCTCTGGGCGGCTCAGGCTCCCCTGCAAGGAGGAGGAGGTGGAGGTGGGGTAAGGCTGGTGGGGGGGCTGGACCCTAACCGGACATCTATCTACATAGACGTGGACGAGTGTCTCAGCGTGCCAGGCCTCTGCTCCGGGGGCGACTGCACCAACACGGTCGGGAGCTACGTGTGCACCTGTCCCCGTGGTTATGCCAGCAGCCTGGACGGTACCCGTTGCCTGGGTGAGCCAGGGCCCAGGGGGGCTGGAGGGGCAGAGGGCAGGTAGGAGACAGACCCTCTGCTCATCTACCTCTGCAACCCTCTGGCCCTCGGGCTCCTCTAGCTCTTCGATTTCTATGTCCTTCTGTCTTTTTTGGACCCCGGTTTCCATCCCCTCGTTAATTCTGGTTCCCTACCCATTGGCCTTTGTGCTCTCTGGACCCCAGTCTGAGAGGCCCTCTAGCCCCCATCTCTATGCCCTTTAGCTCTCTGGTCCCCTGTCTCGGTGTCTTGGCTTCACGGGCCTCCTGTGCCCCTCTGCCCCTCGGACTCTATGCCCTTCTGGCTCACTGGTTGCCTTTCTTCCCTTTCTGGCTCCCGCCTTTATGCCCCTCTGCCCCTCTAGCCCCCATCTCGATGCCCCTCTAGCCCCCACCTCTATGCCCCTCTGCCCCTCTAGCCCCCATCTCGATGCCCCTCTAGCCCCCACCTCTATGCCCTTCTGCCCCTCTAGCCCCCATCTCGATGCCCCTCTAGCCCCCACCTCCATGCCCCCCTCTGCCCCTCTAGCCCCCATCTCGATGCCCATCTGGTTATCTGGCCTCCGTCTTTACGCTCTTCTGCCCATTAGCCTCTCTGGCCCTGTCTCTGTATCCGTCTTTCCGCTCCCGAAGACTTTTTAAAAGTACCCCATCTTCCCCCACACTGTGTTTGAGGTAAACTGAGGCCCAGAGAGGGGAGGTTTGCTTAAGCCAAATCCGCAAGTCCGGAAGAGAGAGCTACCCACACCCCAACTCCCCAGACCACCCCGCTCCCTACCCCCAGCCAGGGTGGGGTCGTCTGGGCTGTGCCTCCCCCTGGGCTCACCCTCCTGGCTGATGGGGGGGATCCTTGGGCTCTCACTCCCTGTCCTGCTGTCTTGATGAGCTGGTCATTAGACTTCAGAGGTTGCCAGTGGCCAACAGGGCCGGCCAGGAACACTTGTGGTGGGGCATGGGCAGCGTCTTGGTTTGGGGAGGTGGGGTGGGATTGGCACGTCTCCAGCACCACTCGGACCTCTCAGGCTGGGTCTCTACCAGCCAGGACAGGGAATATTGTGTCTGGAGTTCTGCCAGTGTGCCATGGCCAGCGCCAGACCTATTTATTCCTCTACCTCTGGGGCCCATCTTGGCTGGCATGGAGGCTACCTCTGGGCACGTCCCCTGGACTGTGGGGCATTTCCCAACTACTAAATAGCAGAGCCTAGATTTGAACCAAGGTCAGGTGTCCTCTGAACATGGGCTTGGAATTCAGTCCTGGGTTCCAACTGCTACTTAAGCTGCTTGCATACTCTGTGACCTTGGGCGAGTGACTTAACTTCTCTGGGCCTCAGCTGCCTCATCTGTGAAATGGAGATAATGGCAGTACTAAACCACATGGGGAGGATTAAATAACAATTTATGAAGAGATTTGCCCAGGGCTGGATGTAGAGGACACTTAATACACATTCACAAAGACAGGGGAGCAGGGAAGTTGGGGTTGTGACTGCTTAGCAGGTCCTGATCACAGTAGGCGCTTAATAAGCAAAGGCAGCATCATTTTCGTCAAAATTCTTACATTTTGTCTCGTCTTCCCTACTTGAGAAGCAGCTGCTTGGTCAGGTCCCCTGGGGTTCAGGGATTTGGGTTTCCATCCCGCCTCGCTCTCCAGCAGCTGTGTGACCTTGAACAAGTCTGTTGACCTCTTCTCTCCTGGGCAGGCCCAGTCCTGTTCGTGGGCCAGGGGTGGTGCTGGGAGTGCAGAGCCTCGACTCCCACACATGCACCTGGGGACCCCCCCCCCCCCCCACCAGGTGCATGGGGTATGGCTGGGGAGGTGGAAACGCTTGCTGTTTTCTCCGCCTCGGGCAGCTCAGGGACAGCTGCAAGGGCCCTCCCGGCTGGTGGGAGGGGTTTTTCCGCTGTGGGCCACTGGCCAACATTTGTGGGTTTTCAAACCTAAAAATATGCTCTTCTGGAGTCGGAGCTTGAGAAATATGATCACCGTGTAACGCTATCAGGCTCGAGGGCACAGTGGAAGCGTCTGTGGTTCTCGTACCTGGGGAGTCTCCGCCTCAGTCTCCCCAAGAGTTGCAGCCATCAGTCCACCAGTCTGCTCCCCCAGCCCCTCCTCAAATTCACAGCCTCTTAGGTTTCCCCAGAATGCCCAGGGCTGGTAGGCGGGGACACACAGATACAGATCCCAGCATCTCTGCTTGGGCACCCAGCATGACTTCTCACCGGGGCAACCCCCTGAACCAGGGGTCTTCCTCAGTGTGCTCGAATACCCACAGTGACAGGGAGCTTCCTAACAATGCCAGCTTTAGATGTTGGGACACTTTTGCTCAGCATGAGCCCAAGTCTCCCTCCCTGGGGTAATTTGGAAATCTTGGTAATAAGATCCTCAGTGAGGATCGGCCACGTGCCAGATACGGTGCACTCTGCAACACTCTACCGAGGTGAGGTGGGTGCTCTGAGCATCTCCTATCCATGGATGGAGAAACTGAGGCGCAGAGAGGCAAGGAGGTCTGTCCTGGAGATGGTGCTGGTAGAGCTGGGATTTGAAGTCTGTAACGGATCCTCCCAACCCCCCACCCCCCTGCAGACCACCGTGCTGGCACTTGCTTCTCGGCGCTGATCGTGGGCCGCTGTGCCGGAGACCTCGCTGGCCACTATACCCATAGGCAGTGCTGCTGTGATACGGGCAGGTGCTGGGCAGTTGGCCCGGCCCCTGAGCTGTGTCCTCCGCGGGGCTCTGGTGAGTGGCCTGGGGCCACCTCCCACCTTCCTCTGCCCCCAGGGCTTGGCCTGCGGGTTGGGATCCCGGGGCACAACCGAAGGCTTGGCTTCCATCCCCGCTTCCTTGCAGATGAGTTCCAGCGACTGTGTGCCCTGGGCCTCCCGCTGCTGCCCTCCTACCCAGGCCCCTTCCCCGGCCTCCCTGGCTTCGGATCCAGTGGCAGTGTGGGTCCTGGCCTGGGGCCGGCCCAGCACAGGCCCCATGGCTCCAGTGGGCGTGGGGTTCCCAGCCTGGGCCTTGGTGACGCCAACATTGGTGAGGACTTGGGATCCAAGGCTCCTCCCTTGGGGGAAGGGGGTCCAGGCCTCAGAGACATAGAGTCAGGGCTTTGGAGTGTGGGTCCTGGCCTGGGCAGTAGGGATGAAAGTACTGACAGTGGTCTGGGGCTGGGGGTGGATTGGGGATCCAGGCCTCCAGCTCAGGGTTTGGGTTTTGGGTGAGGGTCTAGGGCTGGGGTGGGGGGCTGGGGGTCTCAGCCAGGGTGGAGGTGTGAATCTAGGGCAGGACTCTGGGCTGAAGTGGGAGAGCCTGGCCATAGGGGTAGGGTTCCAGCTTCTTGAGTGGGTGTCTGAACCCGGAGGTGAGGTCCAGACCCAGGGGGCCAGCCCATGCTCGGGTGCCCCACGTCGGCCCTACTCACAGGCACAGCCACGCTGAACCAGACCATTGACATCTGCCGACACTTCACCAACCTGTGTCTCAATGGCCGCTGCCTGCCCACGTCTTCCAGCTACCGCTGCGAGTGTAACATGGGCTACACCCAGGACGTTCGGGGGGAGTGCATTGGTGAGCAGCGGCTGGGGCAGGGGTGGGCTGGGGGCAGGGGGAGCGCCCTGGCGGGCTGGGGCTCAGGGTCCTCTGCCTGCAGACGTGGACGAATGTGCCAGCAGCCCCTGCCACCACGGAGACTGCGTCAACACCCCCGGCTCCTACCACTGCCGGTGCTGGGAGGGCTTTCAGGCGACGCTCACCAAGCAGGAGTGCGTGGGTATGGCCGTCCATCGGAGAGTGGGGGGTGACTGGGAGCGTGGCTGATGGAACCTGCATCTGAATTAGAGCCTGGGGGCTAGGAGGATGCCTGCTGACTGCCCGCCTGCCTCCCCACCAGACATGGACGAGTGCATCGCCAGCAGTGGCCTCTGCCACCACGGCCGCTGCGTCAACACAGCAGGCAGCTTCCAGTGTGTCTGCAATGCAGGCTTTGAGCTCGGCCCCGATGGCAAGAACTGTGTGGGTGAGTTGAGGGTGAGCGGGTGGGGAAGCGGCTTCTGGGCCCCAGTAGCTGCCTTTTGCATCTTGCCACTCCTGTTCCATCCCCCACCTCCCTCCTCACGGTGGGTGCTCTCCTCCCCTTTCTGAGCCGAACCAGCCCATCTGAGATCCTCCTTGTGGTCTGTCCACCCCCTACTCACTCCTTCATTCTCTCCTTCCTGAATTCATTCCCTGAATCCCAGGAAGGGGCCTTTGGGGTAAGACCATGCCATCAGCTGCCTGCCCCTGCCCCTGACTCATGGCCCCTCACCTGTCCTCAAGAGAGTCTGGCCTCTGAGAGAGGTGGGTCAGGACCGTGGAGAGCGCCCCGATCTCAGGCTCCCTGCAGGGTATGGGGGTGCCACCCAAGCTCCCCACAGCTTGTAGGGGCCACCAGGGACTCCCTTTATTCTTTTCTGTCATGCTCTCTGAGGAGACCTGCCTCGCAGTCTTCCCTCATCAGGAAGGATTTTCTTCCTTTCATTCTTTTTTTTTTTTTTTTTTGCAGAACATTTACTTTCTATTGATTTTTAGATACATTTAGAAAGTTGATTATTAAATTAGCTATTTTCTTAGCATTAACTTTAGGTATAGTAATTTATGTCTGTGCATAAATCATTATTATTTTTATTTGCATTGTTTTTTATTAGTTAGATATCACCTACTGAAAGTAATTTTGATTAATTCATTGTTTTATAATTTTACCATCATGTCTTTTTTTTTTTTTTTTTTTAATTTTTGGCCACATTGGGTCTTCGTTGCTGCACACGGGCTTCTCATTGGGGTGGCTTCTCTTGTTGCGGAGCACAGGCTCTAGGCGCACAGGTTTCAGTAGCTGTGGCATGTGGGCTCAGTAGTTGTGGCTTGTGGGCTCTAGAGCGCAGGCTCAGTAGTTGTGGTGCATGGGCTTAGTTGCTCTGAGGCACGTGGGAACTTCCCGGACCAGGGCTTGAACCCGTGTCGCCTGCATTGATAGGCGGATTCTTAACCACTGCACCACCAGGGAAGCCCTACCGTCAAGTCTTTAATATTTCCTTCAGATCTCTGCATAGTCTGTAACCAGTAAGAGTTGAAATCCTTAATCAGTGTTTTTCTTGGTACATATAAATTTTATTTTTTTAATTTATTTTTTGTAGTTGAAGTGTAGTTGATTTACAATGTTGTGTTAGTTTCAGGTGTACAGCAAAGTGATTCAGTTATACATATACATGTATCTATTCTTTTTTGGATTCTTTTCCTTTATGGGTTATTACCAAGTACTGAGTATAGTTCTCTGTGCATTCTTTCATTTTTTAAAAACCTTTTTAGCATCTTTATTGATACATCATTCCATACCATAAAAGTGGCCATTTAAAGTGTACACTTCAATGGCTTGTAGTACAAGCATCACCACAATCTAAGTTTAGAACCTCTTTATCACTTCCTGTCCATTAGTAGTCATTCCAAAATCCTCTCTCTTCCCCCCCAGCCCTCGGCACTAGGCTAATTGACTTTCGGTCTCCATGGATTTGCCTGTTCGGGGCATTTCGTATAAATAGAATCACATACTCGTGGCCTTTTGTGACTGGCTTCTTTCACTGAGTATCATGTTTTCAAGGTCCATCCGTGTTGTAGCAGGTGTCAGAACGTCATTCCTCTTTATTGTCAAATGACATTCCATTATATGAGTAGACCACATTTTGTTTATACCGTCATCAGTTAATGGCTATTTGGGTTGTTCCCACTTTTTGCTGTTGTGGCTAATGCTGCTATGAATGTTCACGTACAAGTTTTGGTGTGGACCTTATATTCATTTATTCTTTTCTTTCCTTCCCTCCCTCCCTCCCTTCTTTCCTTCCTTCCTTTTGGTACAATCCTTTATTGTTCAAAACTGATACTTTGGTAAGCAAATCATTTCTGCACCCACCGCCTTCCTTTAAGTTAGACTGTTTTCTTCTCAGCTGACGGTTTTTGCCCTTTTCTTTTTAAATTCAAGTGAGATTCACACAAGATAAATTTAATCATTTAAAAGTGAAAAATTCTGTGGCGTTTATTTAGTAGTTCCCAATGTTGTGCACCCACATTTACTCAATTTTTTTTCTGCAAGAAAGTAAACGTAGCATTTTTAAGTGAACAATTTGGTGGCACTTAGGATATTTCCAAGGTCGTGCAACGACCATCTCATTTATGCAATTCTTTTTTGCATTTTTAAAAATCGTGGCACAATATACATAGTGTACAATTTACCATTTAACCCTTTTTTTTTCTTTTCCATTATAGTTTATTACAAGATATTGAATATATAGTTCCCTGGGCTATACAGTAGGACCTCGTTGTTTATCTATTTTATGTACAGTAGTGTATATCAGCTCCATTCCTACCCTTTTTTAAGGGAACAGTTTGGTGGCATTTAGTACATTACATAAAGTCATGCAAACACTACCTCATTTTTTCCATTTTTTTTTGCATTTTTTATTGTGGTGAAATATACACAACGTATTTACCATTTTAACCATTTTTAAAGGAACAGTTGGTGACATTTAGTGCAATGTTGTGTAACCACCACACCTCACTTATTCGACTTTGAACAACTATTTATGGAGCATCTACGGTGTGCCAGGATGGAAGATGCAGACTCGAGCTAGTGGCCCCAGTCTTGCCCCAGGGGAGTTCACACTCCATCAGTTCACTATATCCAAGTCGACATAGTCCCCGACAGTCACATTTTGTCCTGTCAGGGTCGAACTGCCCTGGGAAGGGTCCCTGGAAAAGTGAGAGGGCGGGGCTGGTCTACCTGGCAGGGCTGGCCCAAAGAGGGGTGACTGCTGGGACCCTGCTGGGAACCAGCCTCTCCCGGTGTCCCCAGACCACAACGAGTGTGCCACCACCACCATGTGTGCCAACGGAGTGTGCCTGAACGAGGACGGCAGCTTCACGTGCCTCTGCAAACCGGGCTTCCTGCTGGCGCCCGGTGGCCGCCACTGCGTGGGTGAGGCATGAGGCTGGACCACAGGGGAGTGATGGGGATGGGGAGGAAAAGGTGAGGGGAGGCGGCAAGGGCGGGTGGCGGGGGACTGGGACCTGTCGCAGTCGCCCACGGCCCCCCGCAGACATCGACGAGTGCCAGACACCGGGCATCTGTATGAACGGCCATTGTACCAACACCGAGGGCTCCTTCCGCTGCCACTGCCTGGGGGGGCTCGCGGTGGGCGCGGATGGCCGCGTGTGCGTGGACACCCACGTGCGTAGCACGTGCTACGGGACGCTCGACAAGGGCTCCTGTGCCCGCCCCTTCCCTGGTGCCGTCACCAAATCCGAGTGCTGCTGTGCGAGCCCCGACCACGGGTTTGGGGAGCCCTGCCAGCTGTGTCCTGCCAAGAACTCCGGTGAGGGTCGGCTGCCCCACCTCCACCCGCTTTCCTTTAGTTCTTGCTTCTAGTTTATCACCCAGGGGGCAGGAGGGGACAGTGGTGGGGGGCTTGGCTCCTATGGGGTGGGGGGGGATTTCTCTCCCCAAGAAGACACGGAAGGAAGTTGCTCTTCCCATTGGGGGGGCATCTTAGTCCCAGACCCTCGCTCAGCTCCAAGGGGCCACGTCTTGGGCGTGGTTTGGGTTCGGCAATGGCCAGTGACCCCTCTCGCTCTGCTCCCGCCACCCCAGACGAGTTCCAGGCCCTGTGCAGCAGCGGTCTTGGTATCACCACGGATGGCAGAGGTGAGTGGGGCAGCGCTGGGACAGAGGGGTGGGGTCGTGGTTGGGCACTGTCAGGTCGCTGGGGCTGCAGTAACAAAGTACCACAGGCTGGGAGACTTCAACAACAGACGTTTATTCTCCCACAGCTCTGGAGAGGCTAAAAGTCCGAGATCAGGGTGTGAGCAGGGATGGCTCTTTCCGAGGCTGTGAGGGAGAGTCTGTCCCATGCCTCTCCCGCAGCTTCTGGCACTTCACTGTTAAATCTTCAGCTGGTAGAAGCATCACCCTGATCTCTGCCTTCATCTTTTTTTTTTTTTAAGTTTACAATGTTGTGTTAGTTTCAGGTGTACGGCAAAGTGATTCAGTTATACATACATATCTCTTCTTTTTCAGATTCTTTTCCCTTATAGGTTATTAAAAATATTGAGTTCCCTGTGCTATACCGTAGATCCTTGTTGGTTAACTGTTTTATATAGAGTATTGTGTATATGTTATTCCCAAACTCCTAATTCATCCCCAGGCCCTCTGCCTTCATCTTGTTTTTTCACGCCGTGCAGCTTGCAGGATCTTAGTTCCCCGACCAGGGATTGAACCCGTGCCCTCGGCAGTGAAAATGCAGAGGCCTAACCACTGGACCACCAGGGAATTCCCCCTCTGCCTTCCTCTTGACATGGGGTTCTCCTTGTGCGTCTGTGCCCAAATTTCCCCCTTTTATAAGGATACAGTCATATTGGAATGGACTGCGGGTCCACCCTAATGACCTCGCTTTAACTGGATCACCTCTGTAAAGTCCTTGTCTCCAAATAGAGTCACATGCTGAGATCCTGGGGGCTAGGACTCCAACCTATGACACCATCCCTTCCTGAAACAGCCTTTCTGCCTGAGCAAGAAATAAACGGACTTAGAAGAGTCAGATTTCCCATCCACTGCTAGGCCATCAGGGCAGGACAGATGTCCACCCCTCCCCCACCCCCCTGTCAGTTAAAGGGACAGATTCTGCAGCCAGATGCATGGGTTCGAATCCTGGCCCTACTATTTATTGATTGAATAGCCTCAGGCAAGTTACCTACCATCTCTGTGCCTCCTTGTCTGTACAGTGGAGATAACGGCAAGATCCATTTCAGGGATGTTGTGAGGATCAAATGAGTTATAATGCTTGGCACAAAATAGTAAACATCCTATAATGGTAGTGATTATGATTGCACTTTTTTAAAAAAATTATGTTGCTGCCATATAAACATCTGTTCCATGAGTTCCAAACTGGGGACAGTTTTGCCCCCCCTCCCGAGGGGCCATTTGGCAATGTCTGGACAAATATTGGAGAGGGTGCTACTGGCATCTCCTGGGTAAGGCTGGGAATGCTGCTCAACATCCTACAATGCACAGGACGCCCCCCGTCACAGCAAAGGATGATCTGGCCCCAAATATCCACAGTGCTGAGAAGCCCTGGTTTCAAGGGGAAGGAGGCAGGGTCTAGGCTGCAGCTCTGGCCCCAAATATCCACAGTGCTGAGAAACCCTGGTTTCAAGGGGAAGGAGGAAGGGTCTAGGCTGCAGCTCTGGCCCCAAATATCCACAGTGCTGAGAAACCCTGGTTTCAAGGGGAAGGAGGCAGGGTCTAGACTAGACCTCTGGCCCCAAATATCCACAGTGCTGAGAAACCCTGGTTTCAAGGGGAAGGAGGCAGGGTCTAGGCTGCAGCTCTGGCCCCAAATATCCACAGTGCTGAGAAACCCTGGTTTCAAGGGGAAGGAGGCAGGGTCTAGGCTGCAGCTCTGGCCCCAAATATCCACAGTGCTGAGAAACCCTGGTTTCAAGGGGAAGGAGGCAGGGTCTAGGCTGCAGCTCTGGCCCCAAATATCCACAGTGCTGAGAAACCCTGGTTTCAAGGGGAAGGAGGCAGGGTCTAGGCTGCAGCTCTGGCCCCAAATATCCACAGTGCTGAGAAACCCTGGTTTCAAGGGGAAGGAGGCAGGGTCTGGGCTGGAGCTCTGGCCCCAAATATCCACAGTGCTGAGAAGCCGTGGTTTCAAGGGGAAGGAGGCAGGGTCTAGGCTGGAGCTCTGGCCCCAAATATCCACAGTGCTGAGAAACCCTGGTTTCAAGGGGAAGGAGGCAGGGTCTAGGCTGCAGCTCTGGCCCCAAATATCCACAGTGCTGAGAAACCCTGGTTTCAAGGGGAAGGAGGCAGGGTCTAGGCTGGAGCTCTGGCCCCAAATATCCACAGTGCTGAGAAACCCTGGTTTCAAGGGGAAGGAGGCAGGGTCTAGGCTGGAGCTCTGGCCCCAAATATCCACAGTGCTGAGAAACCCTGGTTTCAAGGGGAAGGAGGCAGGGTCTAGGCTGCAGCTCTGGCCCCAAATATCCACAGTGCTGAGAAACCCTGGTTTCAAGGGGAAGGAGGCAGGGTCTAGGCTGCAGCTCTGGCCCCAAATATCCACAGTGCTGAGAAACCCTGGTTTCAAGGGGAAGGAGGCAGGGTCTAGGCTGCAGCTCTGGCCCCAAATATCCACAGTGCTGAGAAACCCTGGTTTCAAGGGGAAGGAGGCAGGGTCTAGGCTGCAGCTCTGGCCCCAAATATCCACAGTGCTGAGAAACCCTGGTTTCAAGGGGAAGGAGGCAGGGTCTAGGCTGGAGCTCCGGCCCCAAATATCCACAGTGCTGAGAAACCCTGGTTTCAAGGGGAAGGAGGCAGGGTCTAGGCTGCAGCTCCGGCCCCAAATATCCACAGTGCTGAGAAACCCTGGTTTCAAGGGGAAGGAGGCAGGGTCTAGGCTGCAGCTCCGGCCCCAAATATCCACAGTGCTGAGAAACCCTGGTTTCAAGGGGAAGGAGGCAGGGTCTAGGCTGCAGCTCCGGCCCCAAATATCCACAGTGCTGAGAAACCCTGGTTTCAAGGGGAAGGAGGCAGGGTCTAGGCTGCAGCTCTGGCCCCAAATATCCACAGTGCTGAGAAACCCTGGTTTCAAGGGGAAGGAGGCAGGGTCTAGGCTGCAGCTCTGGCCCCAAATATCCACAGTGCTGAGAAACCCTGGTTTCAAGGGGAAGGAGGCAGGGTCTAGGCTGCAGCTCTGGCCCCAAATATCCACAGTGCTGAGAAGCCCTGGTTTCAAGGGGAAGGAGGCAGGGTCTAGGCTGCAGCTCTGGCCCCAAATATCCACAGTGCTGAGAAACCCTGGTTTCAAGGGGAAGGAGGCAGGGTCTAGGCTGCAGCTCTGGCCCCAAATATCCACAGTGCTGAGAAGCCCTGGTTTCAAGGGGAAGGAGGCAGGGTCTAGGCTGCAGCTCTGGCCCCAAATATCCACAGTGCTGAGAAACCCTGGTTTCAAGGGGAAGGAGGCAGGGTCTAGGCTGCAGCTCTGGCCCCAAATATCCACAGTGCTGAGAAGCCCTGGTTTCAAGGGGAAGGAGGCAGGGTCTAGGCTGCAGCTCTGGCCCCAAATATCCACAGTGCTGAGAAACCCTGGTTTCAAGGGGAAGGAGGCAGGGTCTAGGCTGCAGCTCTGGCCCCAAATATCCACAGTGCTGAGAAGCCCTGGTTTCAAGGGGAAGGAGGCAGGGTCTAGGCTGCAGCTCTGGCCCCAAATATCCACAGTGCTGAGAAACCCTGGTTTCAAGGGGAAGGAGGCAGGGTCTAAGCTGGAGCTCTGGCCCCAAATATCCACAGTGCTGAGAAGCCGTGGTTTCAAGGGGAAGGAGGCAGGGTCTAGGCTGGAGCTCTGGCCCCAAATATCCACAGTGCTGAGAAACCCTGGTTTCAAGGGGAAGGAGGCAGGGTCTAGGCTGGAGCTCTGGCCCCAAATATCCACAGTGCTGAGAAACCCTTGTTTCAAGGGGAAGGAGGCAGGGTCTAGGCTGGAGCTCTGGCCCCAAATATCCACAGTGCTGAGAAACCCTGGTTTCAAGGGGAAGGAGGCAGGGTCTAGGCTGGAGCTCTGGCCCCAAATATCCACAGTGCTGAGAAGCCGTGGTTTCAAGGGGAAGGAGGCAGGGTCTAGGCTGCAGCTCTGGCCCCAAATATCCACAGTGCTGAGAAGCCCTGGTTTCAAGGGGAAGGAGGCAGGGTCTAGGCTGGAGCTCTGGCCCCAAATATCCACAGTGCTGAGAAACCCTGGTTTCAAGGGGAAGGAGGCAGGGTCTAGGCTGCAGCTCTGGCCCCAAATATCCACAGTGCTGAGAAGTCCTGGTTTCAAGGGGAAGGAGGCAGGGTCTAGGCTGCAGCTCTGGCCCCAAATATCCACAGTGCTGAGAAACCCTGGTTTCAAGGGGAAGGAGGCAGGGTCTAGGCTGGAGCTCTGGCCCCAAATATCCACAGTGCTGAGAAACCCTGGTTTCAAGGGGAAGGAGGCAGGGTCTAGGCTGCAGCTCTGGCCCCAAATATCCACAGTGCTGAGAAACCCTGGTTTCAAGGGGAAGGAGGCAGGGTCTAGGCTGGAGCTCTGGCCCCAAATATCCACAGTGCTGAGAAACCCTGGTTTCAAGGGGAAGGAGGCAGGGTCTAGGCTGGAGCTCTGGCCCCAAATATCCACAGTGCTGAGAAGCCGTGGTTTCAAGGGGAAGGAGGCAGGGTCTAGGCTGGAGCTCTGGCCCCAAATATCCACAGTGCTGAGAAACCCTGGTTTCAAGGGGAAGGAGGCAGGGTCTAGGCTGGAGCTCTGGCCCCAAATATCCACAGTGCTGAGAAACCCTTGTTTCAAGGGGAAGGAGGCAGGGTCTAGGCTGGAGCTCTGGCCCCAAATATCCACAGTGCTGAGAAACCCTGGTTTCAAGGGGAAGGAGGCAGGGTCTAGGCTGGAGCTCTGGCCCCAAATATCCACAGTGCTGAGAAGCCGTGGTTTCAAGGGGAAGGAGGCAGGGTCTAGGCTGGAGCTCTGGCCCCAAATATCCACAGTGCTGAGAAGCCCTGGTTTCAAGGGGAAGGAGGCAGGGTCTAGGCTGCAGCTCTGGCCCCAAATATCCACAGTGCTGAGAAACCCTGGTTTCAAGGGGAAGGAGGCAGGGTCTAGGCTGCAGCTCTGGCCCCGGGGGACTTGGCTTCTGGAGCCTCCAGGGAGCCAGGGCAGCTGCTGACGCCCTCCTCCTGGTGCAGACATCAACGAGTGTGCCCTCGACCCTGATGTCTGTGCCAACGGTATGTGTGAGAACCTGCGGGGCAGCTACCGCTGCATCTGCAACCTGGGCTACGAGGCAGGCGCGGCCGGCAAGGAGTGCATGGGTGAGTGTGCCCGGCAAGTGGAAGGGCAGGTGGGTGGGCCGCCCCCACTGCACACCCCTCACCCCGCTCTCCCCCCCTCACCCTGCAGATGTGGATGAGTGTGCACTCAACAGCCTCCTGTGTGACAACGGGCGGTGCCGGAACAGCCCTGGCAGCTACAGCTGCTCCTGCCCCCAGGGCTTCAGCTTCCGGCAAGACACGGAGACCTGCGAAGGTACAGGGTCCCGGGGCACACAGCCACGCACACATCCATGCAGATACTTATGCACGCTGCACGCTGTGGGTACACACATGCTCAAAGACACATGTATCCCTGCATTCACACACACAGACACGCTCAAAGGCATACATGTATTCAGTCTCACAGTTACACACACTTGTAGGTACACACACAATACCCACTTTCACACAGTTATTCTCACACTTTACATACATGCTCACAGCCACAGTTACACCCTCAAAGGCACACCCTTATGCACTCAGACCCTCTGACATTCACACATGTGTGCATATGATCACTCAGTTACATACACCGGTACTCACACAAAACACACTCACATACCTATATTCACACTCACAGACATTCCCAGTCACACACCCTCACGTGCACACTCTCAAAGACATGTGTGTGCCCACATTCTTTCACTCACCCTTCCACACACTTAGGCTCACAGCCACACACACTTATGTATGCAGTCACACACACCCTCACATACCTGCACAGTTGTGCACTCACATGCTCGTACACACATGCTTATACACAGGAATACGTGCCCATCCTCCCTCTCACACACGTGCACTCACTGACACATACACATGTTCAAGTGTGCATGCTCGCCATTGCCCACACACAATTTGTTGTGATGACCTTGCCCATCGCATAGATCCCTTGGCACTCACAGACACCTGCACACGCGCGCGCGCACGCACACACACACACACAGTCACGCACAAGCTTTCCGTCTGGCCCCACCCCTCCCCTGGTCCTTTGTCTTCTTTCCAGCTGACACCCCTCCCCCACCCTGGCCACACCCAGGCCTCCATCCCCTCTGGGTTTTCCTCCTGCCTCTCACCTGTCGTGTGCCATGACCGACCCTTTGAGGGCCACGGTTCCCCACCGTGCCTATCCCTCTGCACTTTTACGTGTGTGCGCTCCCAGGACCCTGCACGTCAGTGTGCTTGTGCAGGTGCACAAGAGGATTCAGTGCAAACTCACGTGCGTCTGAGCCTGCGCAGTCCGTTCCCTTGTATTCTGACCGCTTGCGCCCCCTGCCTCTGGACTTTGGCAGCCGTGGGGAGGAGGGGCCCCTGGTCAGGTGGGGTTCCCCCTCCCGCAGCTCAGGACTCGCTGGGGGGTGGGGCGGCTGGGGGCCGCTGTCCCTGCAGACATCGACGAGTGCCTGTCCAATCCGTGTGTGAACGGCGTGTGCCGCAACCTGGCCGGCTCCTACGCCTGCGAGTGCGCCCCCGGCAGCCGCCTGGGACCCTCCGGTACCGTGTGCTTAGGTGAGAGGCCCTACGGAGCAGCGGGGACCCCGACACCCCTGAGTAGGCTGGGTCTCTGCGGGTCGGCGTGCAGATGTGGGCCCGCCAGGTGAGACAGCAAGCCCCTCCCCGCAGACAGCACCAAAGGCACCTGCTGGCTAAAGGTCCAGGATGGCCGCTGCGAGGCGAACCTGCACGGAGCCACCCTGCGGTCCGAGTGCTGCGCCACGCTCGGGGCTGCCTGGGGGAGCCCCTGCGAACGCTGTGACATGGGTAATGCCCTGGGGGCGGGGCTCCGGGGGCTCCCACGCCATCGGGACAACTGGGGTGGGACAGATCCCCTGTGTTTGAGTGGAGGGAGTGACTCCTCTCCCCAACCACAGACCCCGCCTGTGCCCGTGGCTTCGCCCGCGTGAAGGGGCTCAGCTGCGAAGGTAACCCCCATCCCCAACCTCTGCGGTTCGCCCTCCAAGCCACACGTGGGCGAGTGTCATGGGGGCTGCCTGGGGCCCCTCCCTGAAGCCATTTGAGATCGAGACATTCTCCCTCCTTGGTACCTGGGTCTTCCCCGCGATCCGCCAACCCCTGAGGCTGGCACTGCCCCTTCCCCCTCCCCAAGGACCACGTGGTGTCCTGAGGCCCCAGGGGAACAGCTCCTGGGAGCCTCCAGCCCTTGCCTCTCCTCCTTGCCTGCCGCTGCCCAGATGTGAACGAGTGTGAGGTCTTCCCGGGGGTCTGTCCCAATGGGCGCTGCCTCAACACCGCTGGCTCCTTCCACTGCGAGTGTCTTGAGGGTCTGACGCTGGATGCCACGGGCCGGCTCTGCGTGGGTGAGTGCGGGCTGGGTCCCCATGCAGGGCCCCCTGCCCTTCATTGCCTCCACTCCCAGCGGCTGGAGACCCCTCCTAGGGACAAGCGGGATCTCGGGGGTCCTCCAGGACCCTCTGCTCACTGCCCACCTCTTGCCCACGTGTCTCCAAAGACATTTGTTTTGGTGGATGCATCTTCTTAACTGCCCTTCTAAGGAAGGTCACTGCAGATGGCAAAATCTCGTGGAATAATACTTGCAACCTTTGTTTATTCTTTCTTGTTACCGAGTAAGGTTTACACGGGGGGATTTGAGCAGGAGGCACCTCTAGCATGAGTGCTAAGTGATGCTGGTGAACCTTCCTCAGCATCCAGGGCTCAAACCCTCACCCTGAATGGCTTGCTTACCCTCAGTCTCAGAGGCTCTGAGATATTTTCCCCCTCGATGAGGGCTTCTTGCTTTGTCCCTATCAGCATCTTGAACAGGACATTTCTTGGCCAAAAGCATGTGCCGGCCAGCAGGTAGCGCTCTGAGTTCTATCAGCTTTTCCTCCTGTAGTCCCATCAATCCATTGGTGGCCTCCTCGGGGTCACCTTGGAGCCTGGTCAACATAAGGCAGGTGAGCCCTGATGACCCTTCTCAACTTTGATTTCCTTCTAAACTGAGCTTCAGGTGTGCACCGGGTCTTCTTGCTGATTCCAAAAGGTGAGCAAGGAAAGAAAGTAACTGAGTAAAGAGAAAAAAGCCATTGCTGAATTCACGGCCAGGTGAAATGACTCAGTCTGGTCAGCCCTGGACCAAGGCACTGGGTACACGGGAACTTAAGACAGATCCCTGTGTGTCATGGCAGTTCTGCTTATCTTTATTTTTTCCTAAAGATTCTGTAACGGGGTCTTGTCCTCAAATAGACCCACTTAAACGTATGTTCCTTTTGTAAAGAGTGAGAAGTTGTCTTAGACCAGGGATTAGCCAACTGTTTCTGCAAAGGGCCAGAGAGTAAATATTTTCAGCTTTTGGGGCCTCACAGTCTGTTGCAGCTACTCAGCTCTGCTGTGTAGTGTAAGAACAGCCACAGACAGTACAGAAACAAATGGATGTGTCTGTGTGTCAATAAAACTTTATTTACAAAAACAGGAGGCTGGCACCCAGGCCGTAGTTAACCAGCCTCATTCTTAGACCCTCATGTCTGGTTCTGAGGAAGGCTTATCCACTCCCAGATTATTCTAAGGGAGTTTTACAGGTTAAACACACACACTCTGGAGCCAGATGGCCTCGTTTGAACCCCACTCTACCTCTTACTAACTGTTTGGCCTCAGGTCAGCTACCTAAACCTTCTCTGCCTCAGTTTTCTTGCCTGTAAAATGGGCATGATGATAATATTTTCCTCTTGGTGTTATTCTGAGGATTCAATGGACTGATGAGCTTAGAACAGTGCCCACCACACAGCGAGCACCTAGCAGTGCAAGTTATTATTATAGTGTAACTTTTGGATTATACCATTATTCAAATGTAACTGTTGGATTATATCATTTTTAAAATGTAACTGTTGGGAATTCCCTGGTGGTCCAGTGGTTAGGACTCGGTGCTCTCACTGCTGGGGGCCCCAGGTTCGATCCCTGGTCAGGGAACTAAGATCCCACCAGCCGTGCAGCACTGCCAAAAAAAAAAAAAAACAAAAGGAAGTATTGGATGATATCGAATCTCTGCATGAGGAAGTCACTCTTCCCGTTGGGGAGGAAGTTTCACAAGAAGCTGCTGAAGGAGGCTCTAATGCCTGTCCTGACAGGCACAGTGTGGCAGGGGCAGGACCGGTGACTGCCCCTCCTTGCAGATGTGCGCCTGGAGCTTTGTTTCCTGCATTGGGATGAGGATGAATGTGGGGCTGCCCTGCCCGGCAAGTACCGGATGGACGTCTGCTGCTGCTCCTTGGGGGCCGCGTGGGGGGCCGCGTGCGAAGCGTGCCCTGAGCCTGAGTCCCCAGCGTTTGCCAGCCTGTGTCCCCGGGGGCTGGGCTTTGCCAGCCGGGACTTCCTATCAGGCCAGCCCTTCTATAAAGGTGTGTTTGGGCTCAGGGAGCCTGGTGGATGGGGAGAGGACACAGCATGGGCAGAGGCCTGGAGATGGGAAGTGTGTTTGGGAGAGAGCAAACATCTGTGGCCAGAGGGGTGAACGCTCAGGAGGTGGGGACCCAGAGACATCGGGGCAGCGTGACATTTTGTGCTCCCATGCTGCAGATGTGAACGAGTGCAAAGCCTTCCCCGGGCTGTGTGCGCACGGCACCTGCCGCAACACCGTGGGCAGCTTTCGTTGCTCCTGTGCTGGGGGCTTTGCCCTGGACGCCCAGGAAAGGAACTGCACAGGTACGTACCCGCATCTGCTTCCTGGGCGGTGGGGGGGCGCCTACAGGGATGGGGGCCACGAACTAGAGACACCTAAAAGACAAGAACCGGCCTTTTCCTGCCTGTCTACCTGCCTGCTCTGTGACCGAGGACAGCTCAACACCCTCTCTGAGCCTTCGGGATCCCAGCTATAAAAGGAGGGGCTGGCAGAGGTGGCCTCCAGGGTCCTCCAGGCTGAAAGGAAATTCCCTACCCTCGTCTGGGGTGCAGTCACGGCACCTCTGTTAACCTGGCTCAGTTCAGCGGCTTGGGGCTCCCATGCACCCCTGGGTGTTGGCAGATGTGGAGGCCCAGCCCGTGCCCACTCTCTCCACAGACATTGACGAGTGCCGCATCTCCCCTGACCTCTGTGGCCAGGGTACCTGCGTCAACACCCCGGGCAGCTTCGAGTGTGAGTGTTTCCATGGCTACGAGAGTGGCTTCATGATGATGAAGAACTGCATGGGTAGGCAGCCACCCCGGGAAGGGTGGTGCTCGGGGGTCTCGGGGCCGAGCCAAGGGATGGGGGTGACGTTGCTGTGATGGATGTAGGTGGAGGGGGCTGGAGTGGGGAGAAGCCATGATCCAGCTGGGACACGGCAAGTGTGGGCGTCATCCCTGTAGGCTGCTGGACATTGGGTGTGCCATTCAGATGAGAAGCCTGGGAACCAAGATTCGGGCAGGTCTCCCAGGGGGTCGTAGCATGAGAAGAGGAGGGGGCCCGGGACAGAGGAGCCTCTTCCCCTTTCATTCACTTTTTCATTCAGTGAACATTTCATGTGCATCTACTTAGGGGAACCACAGAGAGCTCGGCAGCAGAGGGCCATTTTCTCGGAGCTCATGACCTAATGGGGAGACAGATGTTTAATAAAATAAATCCCCAGACAAATGCAAAATAAATAGCCACTGTCATAAGCACTTGAAAGGGCCATATGGTGCAGTGGGAGCATAGACCCCTAGGATGTATCTCATTCTGTGGGGCTGAGAGAGTGGGAGTAATTGGGGTGAAGAGGGACTGAAGAGTGGCTTGAAGAAAGAACAGTGCGTGCAAAGGCCCCGGGGTGGACGTGAAGGATAGAAGGAGCTGCTGTGTGGAGGGCCGGGTGGGAGGGGGAACAGCACCTGAGGGGTGGAAGGAGGCCCATGAGGCTGGAGTGGGAGGAGAGTGGGGGTGGGTGGTGAGGTCCCCCACTCCATGTGCTGATGCCTGGAGGGACTGGGCCTTGCCTTCCCTCTGTGTCCTCCGGGGGGGGGGGGCGGTGCTTCTCAGGGCCTCCAGCTCCAGGAGTGTCAGCCTGTGTCCCTGATAATTCTGAGAATTCCAGCTTCCCTCCCAGTCTGACTCCCATGGGTCACCCAAGTCCCAAAACTCCAGGCACTTTCAGCTTCAGCCAGGGTGACAGGGTTGGGGGAGAGGGGCACAGGGAGAAGCTTCCACAAGCCACATCACACCCTGCCAGGTCACCGTCCTCACACCTCTCTCTCTCTCCACATGCCCAGACGTGGATGAGTGTGCCCGGGACCCACTGCTGTGCCGGGGAGGCACCTGTACCAACACGGATGGGAGCTATGAGTGCCAGTGCCCTGCTGGACATGCGCTGGTGTCCAAGGGCACTGCTTGTGAGGGTGAGTGTGGGTTGCATGAGGGAGATGATGGGAGTGTGTGTTTGTGCATCTCCCTGAGTACATACTTATGTATATGTGTGCACACGTGTGTCAGTCTCTATGCATGTGAGTGGTCGCATGCATGAGGTAGCATGGGTGCAGGTCATTGTGCGTCCGTGTGATATGACTGTGCTTGGGTGTGAGGCAGGGGGAGTGTGTATTTGTGTGTCTGTGTGAGCATGCAGGTGTGTATCTGGGAATGTGTCTGTACAGGAGTGTGTGCCTGGGTGTTTATGTGTGAGTCTGTGAGTGTGTAAGTGTCTACACAAGGATGCGTGTTCTTATGTGAGGGGATGTGGTGTTTGTGCATCTACATGAGCTTGTGAGAGAATGTGTGTCTAGGTGTGGATGTGTGTTTGCACACGGGTGGGTGTGTTTGTGGCTGGGGATGTGTGCATGTGGGTGTGGGTGTGTGTGTCTGTCGAGGGTGAGTGTGTTTGCATATGAGTAGGTGTGAGGTGTATTTGTGAGTCTTATGAGTGTGCATGTGGCTGTGAAGGTGTGTCTACTGAGGGTGATTGTGTTTGCATGTGAGTGGGTGTGAGGGTGTGTTTGTGTGTGAGCTGTGTGCACGTAGGTGCATGGATCAGGGTGTGGGTGTTATCTGTTGAGCGTGAGCGTGTATTCAAGAGTGTGTTTTGGGTGAGTCTTGTGGGTGTGCACGTGTGTGGGCACGTGGTCTTGTGGGTGTGCACGTGGGTGGACACGTGGATCTGGGTGTGGGTGCGTGTTTGTACAAGGGTGAGGTGTGGACTCACACCTGTGGTGGCGCGTGGATGCCAGGAGCGTGAATGCATCGGAGTGCACACGTGTCCGAGTGCCTCGGGGTCCTGCAGATGGCGGCTGAACACAGGCCGGGCCTTCCCTGGGGCCCCTCCCCTACCTGCTGTCCCCACCAGCCATGTGCTCCCCCTGCAGACGTTGATGAGTGCTCCCTGAGTGACGGCCTGTGTCCCCACGGCCAGTGCGTCAACGTCATCGGTGCCTTTCAGTGCTCCTGCCACGCCGGCTTCCAGAGCACACCTGACCGCCAGGGCTGCGTGGGTGAGACCGCGCCCGCCCCCAGCCCCAGCCGAGGCCCCCACTACCGCAGCAATCTCTCCAAGTCCCTGCCTCTGCTGGCCCCTACCCCTAGTCAGACCCCTGCTTGACCCGCCCCCGGCCCCCCATCTCGCTCCCACCTCCCCCTGCCTCCCGTCCCACCACGCCCCCACCTCGCTCCCGCCACGCCCCACCTCGCCCAGCCTCCCGCCCTGCCACGCCCACCCACCTCACTCCCGCCACGCCCCCACCTCGCCCTGCCTCCCGCCACCCCACGCCCACCCACCTCGCTCCCACCACACCCCCACCTCGCCCTGCCTCCCGCCCTGCCACGCCCACCCACCTCACTCCCGCCACGCCCCCACCTCGCCCTGCCTCCCGCCACCCCACGCCCACCCACCTCGCTCCCACCACACCCCCACCTCGCCCAGCCTCCCGCCCTGCCACGCTCACCCACCTCGCTCCCGCCACGCCCCACCTCGCCCAGCCTCCCGCCCTGCCACGCCCACCCACCTCACTCCCGCCACGCCCCCACCTCGCCCTGCCTCCCGCCACCCCACGCTCACCCACCTCGCTCCCACCACACCCCCACCTCGCCCAGCCTCCCGCCCTGCCACGCCCACCCACCTCACTCCCGCCACACCCCCACCTCGCCCTGCCTCCCGCCACCCCACGCTCACCCACCTCGCTCCCACCACACCCCCACCTCGCCCTGCCTCCCACCCCGCCACGACCCCCACCTCACTCCCGCCACGCCCCCTACCTCGCTCTGCCTCCCGCAGACGTGGACGAATGCCGCTCTGGGAACGGTGGGTGCCACGTGCACTGCGTTAACACCGAGGGCAGCTACCGGTGTGGCTGCAGACACGGCTACTCGCTGATGCCCGATGGGAGGGCGTGTGCAGGTGGGTGGGCGCGGCCCCCTCCCTCCGCCTGGGATGGGGAACACACCTTTCCTGACCCAGACGCAGCCGGCCAGACCCGGGACAGGCCGCTGACCCTGCAGCAGGGTCCCTGGGGCTCCCCCTCCATCCCTGCCTGCCTGCAGCCCAGCCCCCCACCCTGCTCCCCCAGACGTGGACGAGTGTGAGGAGAACCCGGACATCTGTGACGGGGGCCAGTGCATCAACGTGCCGGGGGGTCACCACTGCCTCTGCTACGACGGCTTTGTGGCCACGCTGGACATGAGGACGTGTGTAGGTGAGGAGCTGGGACTACATACAGGTGGAGGAGGCAGCTTCACAATTCACCCACCAGACCTTCCACAAGGAGGCCACGTGGGCAAGACAGACGCCAGTCCCGTCCCCATCACACGCGGGCAGGGGAGATGAGGCTTTGCACTTGGCGGTCTGCTCCTGGCCACCTGTGCCTAAAGCCCCTGCACCAAGACCCGTGGGATCTCATTCACAGCACAGAGGCCCTTGAACCTTGTTATTTTATGAACAGTTATTGAACACTTACCGTGTACCCAGTGCATACAGAGGCGCGTGCCCTGTTCTGAAAGCAATGTATAAGATCACTGCAGACCAAGGGGTTTTCTGCAGAGGAAGGTGAGCTAGATGGAAAGACACTGTATTCTCTGAGCTCTGCTTGGGGACCCAGGCTGTTTGGGCCGTGATCACCGTCCTGTCCTGGCTGCAGGTCATCACGGGGCCCAGGGAGCAGATGTCTACTGGGTGCCCCATCAGGGCAGAGCTGGGGCCAGCGTGAGGAAGTACCAGGAAGTAAAAAACATAACCCTCCCAGGGAGATGTGTCCAGCCCAGGGCAGCTTAAAGCATTCCTGATCACAGGTGTCTTAGGAAACACTGAAGAAAAGGGGGCTTAGGACCAAGTTAAATAGGAAATACTGCTTCCTCCATCTCTTCTTGCAGATCCACGTTGGCATAAAGGCTCTGAAAAGGCCTGCAGGAGAAAAAAATCCAGTTAGCTTTGTTTAACTCAGCGTTGTCTAAATGTATTGGTATAAAATCCTTTTGGGAATGCATGTCCGGTGCGTTCCACGGAATATGTGCTGTAGACTGTTAACTGAATATTCGCGGCTGCCCAGTGGTGGAATTGGGGGAGTTCCCCACCCCTGAAGATGGGCAAAGAGAACCCCGATGCAGGGGACCCATGTGGCAGGGCACTTAGCAATGCTGCTGCGTCCCCACCCTCACCTGCTTCCTCTCTTGTCATCCCACAGACGTGGACGAGTGTGACCTGAACCCCTACATCTGCCTCCATGGGGTCTGCGAGAACACAAGGGGTTCCTTTGTCTGCCACTGCCAGCTGGGTTACGTCGTCAGGAAGGGGGCCACGGGCTGCTCCGGTGAGCTGGCGGTCAGTGGAGCAGGCGAGGGGGACCCCGAGGGGCCAGCTCAGGGTTCATGGGGTCTGCCCCATCCCTTGGAGCAGAGCACAGCCAGACCTCATTCTTAACACACTTCCACTGGTGGGGCCTCATGTTAAAGCAAAAAAATAGGATCCGATCACGTGCCCCCGGGGCTCCCTTAACAGCTCTGCGGGGGGAGCTCTGGATCCCTTAGTATCCACATCAGTTCCCAAAGCATACAAGCCTGATGCTTTTAAGTGGTATAGGGATGAACATTTAAACACTTCCGTAGTTCCTGTTTTAGCTTCCTAGGGTTGCTGAAACCCCTGACCACAAACCTGGTGCCTCACAACCACAGAAATCTACTCTCTCTAGAATTAACAGTTCTGGAGGCCAGAGTCTGAAATCATAGTGTCTGCAGGGTTGGTTCCTTCTTGGGAGCCCAGAGGGAGAATCTCCCATCCCTCTCTCTTCACTTGTGGTGGTGGCCGTTGGTCCTTGGCATCCTTGAACACACCATTCCAATCTCCACGTCCATCATCACAGTGTGTTCTCCTCTCTGTGTCCAAATTTCCTTTTTCTTATGAGGACACCAGTCATTGGTTTCGAACCCACTGTAATCCAGGATGACCTCATCTGATTCTGGTTACACCTACAAAGACCCTATTTCTAAAAAAGGGCACATTCAGAGGTTCTGGGAGTTAGGATTGGAACACACTTTTTTGGGAGAACATAATTCTACTTGCCATAATTACATAGTTATTTTAATGCATACTAGAAACAAACCTTGGAAAACAGCATCAAACGCATGATTTCTCAGAGATCGTTGTTATTTTTCTTTTAAAATATGTTCACGTGAGTAAAAATGGGAGGCAGTGTAAAGAAACTTTCAGTGAACAGCAGCTCATTTAGGTGGTGTATGAACATTGCCGAGATAAGGGTGATGCAAAATTGGCTGAGGATTAGACACAGTGGTTTAGAAGGAAATCCTGCTTTAGAGAGGGAGTGTGTGCATTAGGACAGTTACTCTTAGTGTCTACCCTAAGTCTCTCATGCTGCCATTTCAGACCATTGCTGGGGGCTGCTGGGAGTCATGCCCTGTTGGGTTTGGGGGTTTTCCTCTTGGGCTCTGGGTGAAGGTGGAAGCTCCCGCAGTGGTGTGGGGACATGTCTGGGCCAGCCCTGCCCTAGGGAGGATCCTTGCTCTTTCCCTTGCTCCTGCACTGAGTCTTGCCACTCTGTACCTGAAACCCTATTTCTACTGGGCCCAGGTTTCCTGGGGGTGTTGCATCCTCCACCCCCTCTCCTGGTCCTGCCCCTCCTATGCCTGGTTCCCTCTCCTCTCAGATGTGGACGAATGTGAGCTTGGGGGACACAGCTGTGATGGTCACGCCTCCTGCCACAACATCCCTGGGAGTTTCAGCTGCAGGTGCCAGCCAGGCTGGGTGGGGGATGGCTTCGAATGCCACGGTGAGTGCCTGAGGGCAGGAGGTCCGGGCAGAGCTGTAGAGGTAGGTGGGGCAGTGGGGGGGAGGCAGGCGGCGGGGAGGGGTGGCTGGGCTCAGGCATGTCCGGGGGGCCGGTCAGGGCTGGGATTGGAGGGCCTGCCTCCCTGCAGCCCCTCAGTGCACACACCCGGGGGACTCCGGGTTCCATCTCCTGCAGACCTGGATGAATGCGCCTTCCAGGAGCATGGGTGCAGCCCGAAAGCTGACTGCCTCAACACCCCCGGCTCCTACCGCTGTGCCTGCCCCCCAGGATTTGCTGGGGACGGCTACTTCTGCGAAGGTGAGGTCGGGGGTTGGGATGGGAGGGCTGGAGGGGCCCGAGAGGGACAGCCATGGGGGCTGGATTCCGAGGTGGCCACAGTGGTCAGTTGGCTTCCCGACTTGCACTGATCCACCCACCCACCCCATGGGTGCCGGAGAGGACGTGCCTTCAGCATTTGGGGCCACAGGCCAGACCCTGAGTCCCTGGGGGCAGTCTTGTCCCCTGGACTCAGAATGCATGGAGCCTTCTGGATGTGGGGAGCAGGAACACTTGCTTACTTCCTGGCAGCCCTCCGCCCCAGATCCTGAGTGACCAGGTCCCCTGTCTGCTCCCTGGCCCTGACTTGGTCACCTGCCCTCCAAGTTCCCCGGGCTACTTGCCAGCTCCCTGGAACCCTGGGTGACTGAAGGATTTGAGTGACAGGGGCCACCTGCCCACCCTGAGTGGGTCCTGGCCAGCCGACCCCCAGGCCTCCGTCTCTGGCTCCCCTTAGACAGGGACGAGTGTGCGGAGAACGTGGACCTTTGCGAGAACGGGCAGTGTCTCAATGCCCCCGGGGGGTACCGCTGTGAATGCGAGATGGGCTTCAACCCCACAGAGGACCAGCACGCCTGCCAGGGTGAGGTCTGGGGCTGCCGGGGTGTGGGCGGGTCCCTGGAGCCGCTGGCACTGGGGGTGGCAGGAGCAGGACGCCAGGTGGGCTGGGCTGCGCTGAGCTGGGGTCCGCCCCCCCCAGATGTGGACGAGTGTGTTCTCGGGAACCTCTGTGTGTTCGGGAGCTGTGAGAACCTGCCAGGCATGTTCCGCTGCGTCTGCGATGAGGGCTACGAGCTGGACCGCGGAGGCGGCAACTGCACAGGTGTGGGGTCCATGGGCTGGGGAGGGGCGGTGCGGCTCACTCCCTCACTGCCCACGGATCTCTTCTCACATGTCCTCTCATGGAGGGGGCCTTGTGTGACCGCCGTCTCCAGCAGTGCTCCTGCCCCGTTAACCTTCATCATCCTCATTTATCATCCCCTGAATAAATGCAGTGGATCAACAAAGTCGAGCTCCCTCCACCACAGCCATCAAAATGGTCTCCCACCTGTGTGTCCCAAACAGGGTTCGGCAGACGTTTTCAGTGAAGGGCCGGACAGTAAATATTTTCAGGTTTCGGCCATACAGTCTCTGCCCTGTTGCTCAGAAACAGACACAGGCGATAAGTGAATGAATGAGCGTGCCTGTGTGCCAATAAAACTTTATTCACACAAACAGATAGGGGGCCGGATTTGGCCCACAGGTTGTAGTCTGCCAGCCCCTGGCTCAAAACATGTCCTGAATGTTGCTTTTTGTAGGTTAGCTCGTGGAATCTGGGGCAGGGAGAGCTGTCAAGGGCAAACCTCCAGGCCAAGTAGAACAGAGCAGGGGAGGGCGTGGGGTCGCCTGGGACAGGGCAGACCCCAGAGGCTGCTGTCCCATCAGGCTTTCTTCCCGGGGGAGGATGTGACCTTGCCCCTAAGCCTGGCCCCCAACAGCCAGGGCTTGACTCCCTGGGAAGAAGGCAGGAGGGAAGTGGGTCAAGGGAGGGCTCCCTGCTGATGGTGCCCCCACCCCACAGATGTGAATGAGTGTGCAGACCCCGTGAACTGCATCAACGGCCTGTGTGTCAACACCCCCGGCAGCTACCTCTGCAACTGCCCCCAGGATTTTGAGCTGAACCCCAGCGGGGTGGGCTGCGTGGGTGAGCACACACTCCACTCCGGGTGGGGTTTTGGGGTCAGTGGGCTGGATGGGGCTATAGCCTGGGTCACCCAGATCCACCTGCTCCTGACAAACAGGCCCTTGGCCACAGTGATCATCCCGATCGTCTGTTGAGATACAATCTTCTGCTCTAGACAGACAGACAGACATATGCATAGAGTCACACATGCACACAGAAATATGCACACACAGAATTCCACAGTCACACACAGAGACACCCATGCACACACAGACACACATAGAGTAACACACAGTTACACATACACAGAAGTGCAAACACACACACACACACACACCCCATTTCTCCCCCACCACTTGCTAACCATCCCTTTCTGCCTGTTCAGACACCCGGGTCGGGAACTGTTTCCTGGACACACAGGACCGAGGGGACGGTGGCATTTCCTGCAGTGTGGAGATCGGGGTTGGCGTCACCCGAGCATCCTGCTGTTGCTCCCTGGGACGGGCCTGGGGCAACCCCTGTGAGCTGTGCCCGCTGGCCAATACCAGTGAGTCCCTGGGGGAGTGGGGGCGGGGGAAGGCAGAGACCTAGCCCTGGTCCAGGCTCCCGCAGGGCTTAGGGGGTCATCTCTGCTAAGGGAGGGACACTGGGAACCAGAGAGGGAGGAGGGCTCGCCCTGGGTCACACAGCATATTCTCAGCAGTTCATCGTCTAGGTCTCTCCCCAAAGTCTCCTTCTGCCATCTCTTCCTGCAAATTCTTTGTGTGTTTATATTCACTTGCTCACTCAGTCAATCAACAAACATTGAGCATTCCTCTGTGTCCTTTCCTAGGGGTGGGGACCTAGAGAAGGATGAACCACAACCGCTGCACACTGCCCCTTACCCGTAAACCAACAGTCCCTGGACTGTTGAGAGTGGAACTATCCTAAGGGTCTGTTTGAGGCATAGTGATGGGTCAGGAGGAAGCCATGGAGAGGAAGGGGGTAAGGGAAGCCTTCCCAACATAGGGACTTGAATGAGGTTTTGAAGGATGAGTAGGAGTTTTCCAGGCAGAGTAGGGGAAAGGATGTGGGGTGCAGTGGGAAGAGCATGTGCAAAGTCGTCAGGTGTGAAGTAAGGAGGCAGCTGTCCACCTATTCAGGTGTGTGTGTGTGTGTACATCCAGGGTCTTCCTTTCATGGGGGAAACTTGTGGTCACACTAGGGTCTGGTTTTGGATCACAAAGAATCCCTCCCTACCCCCAGCTACTACCACAAGATCGATCTGCTCACATGTTGAATTGTGAGCTCATGTTTACACACACACACACACACACACACACACACACACACACACACGCACACACTGGATACCCCAGGATTGGATCAATGTCTCTTGGCCCCAAGAAGCTGAGGAGGTAAGGGGATGTAGTTTCTGTGGTAAAGGGATGCAAGGCCCACTCTTGAGCCCTTTCTAGGGGACCTCCCCTCCCCTGCTTCCCCTGAGCTTTGCCCAAATGCCCCATCCCACAGCCCCTCACAAGCACCTCTTTCCCTTGCAGCTGAGTACAGAACCCTGTGCCCGGGGGGTGAGGGCTTCCGGCCCAATCCCATCACTGTCATTCTGGAAGGTGAGTTCCTGGTAGACCGTCCACTGATTGACCTTCCTCTCATTCCCCCCTCAGCAGGGAGCAGAGTTGGGCAGCTTTGGGGTTGAGGGCAGATCCTCTCAGCCATCTCCTCTTCCACCTATTGGTTTATTGATTCATCCTTCTATCCAACCCCCATCCACCCATCGATCCATTCATCTCTCATCTACCCACCCATACATCCATTCCCTATTTATCCATTCTTCCTTCCTTCTTTCCTTCCATCCATTCTTCCTTCCTTCTTTCCTTCCATCCATTCATCCATCCGTCCATCCATATATATAAGTACATTCATCCATCTACTCACCTACCCACCCACCCATCCATCCACTCATTTATCTTTTCGTCCATTGACCCATTTGCTTATTCACCCATCTAGCACTTTTCATATCCACCCATCTACGCATCCACACATCCATCCTCCCATATCCATTCATCCATCCATCCATCCATCATTCTATCCATTCATCCTTTATTCCATCCATCCTTTATTCCATCCATCCATCATTCCATCCATCCACCCACCCATCCATCCATCATTCCATCCATCCATCCACCCATCCATCCATCCATCCTTCTATCCATGGGGGTAATGAGATTGGAGAATTCCATCAAGACAGAACTTGGATGGATGGATGGATGAAAGGATGTGCTATCCAATGAAGGGAAAGAGGATGAATTCAGGGTGACATTGACCCAGGAGAGTCTGGGTCCAGCCTCCAAATATCCAACAGCTCTTGGGTATTCTTTTTTTTTTAATTTATTTATTTTATTTTTGGCTGCATTGGGTCTTCATTGCTGCACGTGGGCTTTCTCTAGTTGCGGCGAGCGGGGGCTACTCTTCACTGCGGTGTGCTTGCTTCTCATTGTGGTGGCTTCTCTTGTTGTGGAGCATGGGCTTGCAGCGCATGGGCTCAGTGGTTGTGGCTCACGTGCTCTAGAGCGCAGGCTCAGTAGTTGTGGTGCGCGGGCTTAGTTGCTCCATGGCATGTGGGATCTTCCCGGCCCAGGGATCGAACCCATGTACCCTGCATTGGCAGATGGATTCTTAACCACTGCGCCACCAGGGAAGTCCCTGAGTATTCTTAAAGAAGCAGGACTGACTCTCCAGGACCCTGGAGAGCCCAGGGCAAGGCATGGGTGTCCCCCAAGTCCTCTGCTTGGATTTACCTTCCAATCACAGCTTCCTCACTTCCTGACAGACATTGACGAATGCCAGGAGCTGCCAGGGCTGTGCCAGGGGGGCAACTGTGTCAACACCTTCGGCAGCTTCCAGTGCGAGTGTCCACCTGGCTACCACCTCAATGAGGACACCCGCATCTGTGAGGGTGAGCTTGAACCCACCCCATCCTCCCTGCCTTCCTGCCCAGCCTCACCTCCTTTTCAGGTACTGGGGCCTCACATGCCCCTCGGAGTCTGCTCACCTGCTTTGCTGCCTGGGGCCCGTAGGAAGGGTTGGGAAGGCTTCCTCGGAATGTCCCAATCTACCCTCTGCTCCGCTGCCCCCTCCCCGTCTCCCCATTGCCTGACCTCCAGCCTCCTTCCCACTCAGAAATGACCTGGCTTTATCTCAGCAGCCATGCCCTTCTTCCTTTGAGCAAAAGCTGAACAAGGCCCAGAGCTAAGAGGGGGAAGGGAAAGACACCAAAGGAACAGCCATACCTTTCCTTTTCACTTGTCTCCTTACTGTCCTCTTTTGCATCTTAGTAACAATCAACAGTTAACTGGTGTCTGTGATTGCATGTCACCACGGTGCTGAGCATCTGCATTTGTCATTTGTTCATTCGCCAAAACAGCCTCATGAGAAAGATGTTCCTATTATGACCCCATTTTTCAGATGCAGAAACTAAGGCTCAAGGGGGTTAAGTCGCTTGAGATACCAGCTAGTAAGTGATTGAAACTGGCTTTGAGCCCAGCCATTCTCATCCTTGAGTCTGAGCTCTTTTGATGCAATATATGAAATTCCTTCCTTCCTTCATTCATCCATCCATCCATCCATCCATCTGTCCACCAATCCATTCTTTTTCTTCTTTTCAACACTATTAACTGAGCACCTGCGTGCAACCAGACACTGACATCAGCACACAAGGACAGTAGATCTTTCACTCTGATCAGCACTCTTTAGAAACTCAAGGAAATGGTGAAAGAAGGGAGAGATCTAAGATTGAAAGCCCAATTTCCTTTCTACATGGAGGTGGGAGCTGTCAAACCAGAGTCAGAACTCAAAATGCTTGAAAAATATCTCATCCCTCCCTGCCTCCCCTATTCCGTAGACTCTCAAGGGAAAAAGGGAAAAGTCCTGTCATCAGATATGGCCCTGTGCTGCATTTCTTGACTGTCCCAGGGCAGGTAGACTTCAACCTGAATGTTAACCTTGGCCGTGGAGCCTCGCAGGGCCAGTTTGTGCCCTTGAGGGCTGCAGGCTTGCAGCATTTCCCAGCTTTCAGACTCAAGGGCCCTGTACTCCAAAGGGTGCCATTCCCCCATCCCCCCACCCCCGCTTAGTTTAATGCTCTGCTGTCGCCATCTTGAAATTCTTCATATACTTTGCACTGGACAAATTCTGTAGCCAGTCCTTGTCAAACATTTTGTCTAACTCCTAGAATCACTAAGTCATATGGTAATTCTATGTTTGACTTTTTGAGGAACTGCCAAACTGTTTTCCACAGCAGCTGCACCATTTTGCATTTTCACCAGCAACATAAGAGGGTTCTAGTTTCTCCACATCGTTATCAACACTTGTTATTTTCCATTGTTTAAAATATTATCCTAGTGGGTGTGAAATGGTATCTCATTGTGGTTTTGATTTGTATTTTCCTAATGACTAATGAGGTTGAGTACCTTTGGAGAAATGTCTATTTAGGTCTTTTTCCCATTTTAAAATTGGATTGTTTGCCTTTCTGTTGTTGAGTTGTGAGAGTTCTTTATGTATACTGGATATAAGACTCCCATCGGATATGTGATTTGCAAAGAGTTTCTCCAATTCTGTGAGTTGTCTTTTCACTTTCTCGATAGTGCCTGCTGATGCACAACAGGTTTAAATTTTGATGAAATCCAATTTATCTGGGTTTTTTTTCCTTTTGTGGTGTGTGCTTTTGGTGTCATATCTAAGAATCCATTGCTAAACACAAGGTCATTAAGATTTACCCCAATGTTTTCTTCCAAGAGTTTTATATATTTATTTTTTTTTGGTAGATCTTTTTTTTTTTTTTTTTTTTTTATCTTTGGCTTCGTTGGGTCTTCATTGCTGCATGCGGGCTTTCTCTAGTTGCGGCGAGCAGGGGCTACTCTTCATTGCAGTGCGCAGGCTTCTCATTGTGGTGGCTTCTCATTGCGGAGCACGGGGTCTAGGCGCACGGGCTTCGGTAGGTGTGCCACGCAGGCTCAGTAGTTGTGGCTCGCAGGCTCTAGAGCGCAGGCTCAGTGGTTGTGGCGCACAGGCTTAGTTGCTCCGCGGCATGTGGGATCTTCCCGGACCAGGGCTTGAACGCGTGTCCCCTGCATTGGCAGGCAGGTTCTTAACCACTGCGCCACCATGGAAGCCCGAGTTTTATAGTTTCAGCTCTCATGTTTAAGTCTTCTATTTTGAGTTAATTTTTGTATATGATGTGAGGTAGGGATCCAACTTCATTCTTTTGCCTGTTGGTATCTAATTGTCCCAGCACCATTTGCTGAAGAGACTTTTCTTTCTGCACTGAGTGGTCTTGTTGAAAATCAGTTGACTGTAGATGTCTTGGTTTGTTTCTGGTCTCTAAATCCTATTCCACTGATTTATAGTTCTATTCTTATGCCAGTACCACTCTGTTTTGATTACTATAGCATTGTAAGTAGGTTTTGAAATGAGGAAGTGTGACTCCTCCAACTTTTTTTTCTTTTCTCAAGATTATTTTGGCTGTTTGGGGTCCCTTACAATTGCATATGAATGTTAGGATCAGCTTTTTCATTTCTGCCAAGAAAAGAGAAGTCACTGGGATTTTGATGGGAATTACATTGACTCTATAGATCACTTTAGGGAATATTGCCATTTTAACAATAATGAGTCTTTTAATCCATGTACACAGGATGTCTTTCCATTTATTTAGGTCTTCTCTAATTTTTTTCAGAAATGTTTTATAGTTTTCTGTGTACAAGTCTTTCACCTCTTGGGTTGAATTTATTCTTAAGTATTTAATCTTTTGGATTCTATTATAATTGGAATTATTTTCTTAATTTCCTTTTCAATTGCTTTTTGGTAGTTTGTAGAAATACAACTGAAATTTCTATGTCAGTGTGTTGATCTTGCATTCTGCAGTTGTGCCGCTTCATTTATTAGCTCTAATAGTTTTCATTCTGTGGATTCTCTAGGATATTTTATATATCAGATCCCCTGGTTTTGTAAGTTTTTGACTGGATTCCTGAGTTCCTCAAAAGTTAATTTTGTCAGTTTTTGCTCAGCTCAATAGTTGTTTTTGTGGAGAAATAAAGCTCTGACATTCCCTATTCTGCCATTTTTGGAAATGTGACTCCTAGCTTGCTAATATTCCACCACCTGTTTTTGTATAGCCCACTAAGAATGCTTTTCACATTTTTAGGTTATTGGAAAAAATCGAAAGGAGAATAATACTTTGTGCCACATGAAAATGACATGAAATTCACATTTCAGTGGCCATAAGTCAAGTTTTATTGGGGCACAGCATGCTAGTTTGTTTACCCATTGTCTATGGCTGGCTGCCTTCACGCTACCGTGGCAAAGTGAATAGCTCATCAGAGACCATTGTTTGGCTCGCAAAACTGAAAAAAACATTTACTGCCGGCCCTTTACAGAAAATGTGTGCTGCCTCTGGACTAAGGGATCGATCAGGTTGAGAATCAACTTTTTTCTTTCAAGAATATTTTATTCATAGGGCTCTTGCTTCCTATTGCATCACACTGGGAAGCACATGATTGCCCCACTCTTGGTGATAATATCATTAATTCATGAGCTCAGGTCATGTTTTCTCTTAATAGAAGTGGGATCATAGTAAACTTTTTTCCCCACCTAACACTGTGCCATATCTTTACACATCACTAAGATGTCTGTGCATTTTAACCTAATCTTGAAACTAAACTCAACCGCGTAGCGAAGTGGCTCTGGCAGACCTGGGGTGGGGAGTTATCCAGACAAGTCCTGGATGCAGACAATTCCTCCCTCCCCCTGCAGACATCGATGAATGCTCTTCACACTCGGGCATCTGTGGCCCTGGTACCTGCTACAACACTCTGGGGAACTACACTTGTGTCTGCCCAGCGGAATACCTGCAAGTCAACGGTGGCAACAACTGCATGGGTACGAAGTGTGATGATGGGGGAGTCCAGCAGTTGTGGAAAAAGCACTTGGGTGTGGGAGGGGCTTCTGGGAGTCTCCAAGCCTTGGAAGAGTGTGGAGAGGTGTGTTTGTAGGAGGAGAGAGGGAGGGTGAGTGTATTTGAGATGCTGGTATGCAGCAGTGAACAAGGCTGCAGGGCTCAGGGACCCAGGGCTGCCATGTATGGTTGTCCAGGTTGTGCACTGCCCGAGAAAGGCTAAAATGTGAAGCGCACCCTCATGTGTGTTGGGGAGAAGTCAAGCCAGTAATTTCCAAATAGATTTGTGAATGAGTTCCTATCTCTCTGGCTCTCTTCCTCTGGTGTCTCTTGCCTGCATCCTTCACCCCAACCCAACTGCAGACATGAGGAAGAGTGTCTGCTTCCGGCACTATAACGGTACATGTCGGAATGAGCTGACCTTTAACGTGACCCGGAAGACGTGCTGCTGTTCTTACAACATTGGCCAGGCCTGGAATAGACCCTGCGAGGCCTGCCCAACCCCTGCCAGCCGTAAGTGCCCCTCCCTGGCCTTCATTCCAGCTTGGCCCTTTTTAATGCAGTGTTTAATGAGGCACACCGCACTTAGGACTCCCAGATGAGTCTGTGCTGTTTTGATGAGAGCTGAAGAGTTGAAGTTCCATCCCAATCAACGTATGGAAAAATCAATACTTTTAAGGAGGGCAAGGCATCCTTCTATTTCACAGACTTGAGGAATTGAGGATGGATCAGTGAGGATTTCATTTGTGCTAAAGAACCTTGAACACTCACAGATTATTTGGGGGGGTCAGTGAGTGAGTGCCTAGGGCCAGAGAGAAAAGCACAGCTGGTTAGAGGTACCAGGGCCCCATGAGCTGCGGGCGGAGCAGGCTTGCAGAAGCTCTGGGGAGGATTACAGAAATGTCGGTCAGGATGAAGAAGGGTATTCCAGGCAAAGAACAGCAGGAGCAAAGTCCTGAAAGAAGGACTGAGCAGAAGACCTTTTTGGCAGTTGGGATGAGACCTATTAGGATGATCTAGCAACCAGCCCAGGCATCAGAAAGAGCTGCAGGAATGGAGCGGTGAGTAGAGGGGATAACTAGGGGGTTACAAGTGTACTAGTGCTATGGACTGAATGTTTGAGTTCCCCCAAAATTCATATGTTGGAGCCCTAACCCCCAGTGTGATGGCATTTGGAGGTGGAGCCTTTGGGAGTTAATTAGGTCATGTGGATGGAGCCCTCTAAATGGGATTAGTGCCCTTATAAGAAGAGACACAAGAAAGGTTCTCTCTTTGCCATGTGAAGACACAGCAAGAAGACAGACAGGAAGAGTTCTCAGCAGACACCAGATCTGCCAGCACCTTGATCTTGGACTTCCCAGCCTGCAGAACTGTGAGAAGTAAACCTTTGTTATTGGAGCCATCCAGTTCATGGTATTTCCTTATAGCAGCCTGAACTAAGACAATTTGTTTCCTAGGGTTGTGGCAACAAATACCACAAACTTGATGGCTTAAAAAAAAAACAACACCAGAAACGTATTTTCTCACAGTCTTGGAGGCTAGACGTCATAAATCAAGGTGTGGGCAGGGTCACACTTCCTTCAGAGGCTCTAGGGATGAATTCTTACTTGCTTCGTCCGGTTTCTGGTGGCTCCAGGCATTCTTTGGTGTTGCTTGGCTTGTACCTGCATCTCCTCCATCTCTGCCTTCAACTCATATGGCTTCTCCCTGTGTCTCCACATGTCTCTTCATTTCTTATAAGGACACCAGTCATTGCATTAGGGCTACTCTGATCCAGGATGACTTTAACTTGATTGTATTTGCAAAGACCCTATTTCCCAAAAAGGTCACATTCAGAGGGTCTGGGTGGACATGAACTTTGGGGGTGGAGGGTCATTGTTCAACCCAGTGCAGTGGTATGAGAAGGGGTCATTACTGGCTGTCTCTGAGTGCCGGGCCCTGTTCTGGGTTCTAGGAAATAAGAATAAGGTAGACCCAAGCTGTGCAGTCTGGGAGGAAACTGCAGACAGCCAAGTATGGTTATGAGATTGTCAAGACAGATCAAATGTCACTCACAAATTATGTGCTGGGAGTTAGGTACCTACCTGAATCTTATGCACCTGAATCTGAGGTGCAGGTTGCATATGATGAGACAGAAGTCCACACTAGGCATAGGGGCCACTGAGATTGGTCTGTTCTCATCACGATACAGGCAGAAGAGCGAGTGAGGAGCAGGTAGGGACCTGGGGAAAGGTGACACTACCCAAATGCCTGCCCATGTCTGTCAGGTGGGCCCAGGGACACCCACCCACCTGGGGATCGAGGTCGGGCAAGCAGCATCTTGGTGTCAGCAGTGGGCTGCAGTCAGAGAGTGAATTGCCCTGGAAGAGCCAAAGGATGGCGTCATCAGCTGTCCAGGGCCAGAGTGGTGGGCTGCCCTGAGTCCTCAAGGTTGAAGTGGACTATGCTAGGGAACAGCAAAGGGAACAGCATATGCAAAGTTCTCGTAGTAGGACAGAGCAGGACACATCCAGACATGGAATGAAATCATGTAACAGGAGGGCAGGAGATGCTGTTGGAGGAAAGGTGGGGCTGAGGGTGAAGGTCCTTGAGGTCCAGACTGAAGAGTCTGCATTTTATGGTGAGGACAGTGGGGTGTGGCTGGTGGCACTCATGCAGGGAAGAGATGAGGGAGGTCATGTCTATGTGTTAGAAGATCACCCCGCACAGGTGTATGGCACCCGTAACCCTCCCAGTGCTGGTCAGAGTGGTGGGAGGGAGAGGGACTAGTTATCAGAGGCCAGGTGAGCACTGGGCTACAGGGATGGACAAGCTGATCAGAGGAGGAGGAGGTGTCCACCCGGGGAGGCTGCAGCCCCAGCGCCCTGCCTTCGCCATTCTCCTTTGCCCAGTGGATTACCAGATCCTGTGTGGAAACCAGGTTCCCGGGTTCGTCGTTGACATCCACACAGGGAAGCCCCTCGGTGAGTGACCACCACCCTCCTGCCTGTAGCCCCAGGTCACTCTGTGCCCAGAGCCCTGACCCCTCTCTTCCCCTCCCCCCACAGCTCTTTCCCTTCCACCCTCCCCCACCCCACACCCTCACTCTTCCAACTCCCCAGGCCTGGAATCATGCCCCTTTTTTAAAAAAAAGCAATGAGAGTATTTTTATTAAATTGTTATTCATTTTTTAAAATTCTGTAAAAATACACATAACATTTACCATTTTAACCATTTTTATGTGTCCAATTCAGTGGCATTAAGTACATTCACACTGTTGTGCAAACATCCCCAACATCCATCTCCAGAACTTTTCATCTTCCCAGACTGAAACTCTGTCCCCATTAAATACTAACTCCGATCCCCCTCCCCCAGGTCCTGGGAACCGCCATTCTACTTTCTGTCTATAAATCTGACCTCATAGAAACAGATTCATATAGTATTTGTCCTTTTGTGTCTGTCTTATTTCACTCAGCATAATGCCCCCAAGGTTCATCCGTGTTGCAGCGTGGAGCAGAACACTCCCTTTTTAAGTTAAATGAGGTTTTGTACAATTTGATACCCGAATGCCAAATTTCAGCTGTGCAGTGTTTAATTGATGAACCTATTTTCAGTTGTTTTCATTCTACGGTTGTATTCTCCTTATTTTCAACAATTGGAACAGAGCAGATAAGAGCAACTCCCCCTCCAGTCACCCCCTCAAATCTAAGTCTCCTTCATACTCTCCCAAGGTCATAAGTCAGTCTCCCATGGATGGATACAGGCTGATTCCAGGTTCTTTTATATAAACAACAGGTTTATTGATATAGAATTCATGCTTTACGCCTGGAGTATTTCTTTCTAGTTGTTTTTTCATCCATTTAAACACACATAGAGATCCGCCTTTGAAAATGCATGGCATTGTTTTCTGGGGAGTTGGACATAAATTCTGTGCTTTCTTATGTCTTGTCTGCAACTTATTTTTTTCACCCAGCAAAGAGTCGTGAAGAACCAGCCAGGTTCCTACACTCAGCACTGCCTCCCTCTTTGCCCTGCTTTGTAGTATTCCATATATGGACACATCCCAGGTCATAAGTCAGTCCCCCATGGGTGGACACATAGGCAGATTCCAGGTTCTTTTATATAAACAACAGCTTTATTGAGATATACTTCACCCATCAAAAGTGCACAATTCAGTGGGTTTTCGTATATTCACAGAGCTGTGCCCCATCACTTCAATTTAAGTTTGAACAATTTCATCACACAAAAAGAAACCCTGTCCCCATGAACAGTCATTCCCCGTTCTGCCTTCCCCCAGCCCCTGGCAATCACTATTCCACTTTCGATCTCTGTGGATTTGCCTGTTCTGGACGTTTCATATAAATGGAATCGTACGGTATTTGTCCTTTGGGGACTGGCTTCTCTCACTGAGCATCATGTTTTCAAGGTTCGTCCACGTTGTAGTGCGTGTCAGTGCTTCACCCCTTTTTCAGGATGAATCGTATTCCCTTGTAGGGAGGGACCACATTTTGTCATCCACTCCTCTGGTGATGTTTCCAGTTTCTTGCTAAACGTCACCACGGGTCCTCCCCTGCAGCTTCCTGCTCACACACAGGGCTGCTTCATTCCCAGAGACCCCGCAAAGCAGGCTTGCTGGGTCACAGCAAATGTGCATTTTTGTTGAGAAAGAGGCTCTCTCCCCCTGCCTTCCCTCCCACATCCTGATTTCTTTCCGGTGTGAACAGATATAGTTTGGCCACTGCAGAATTTTTCAAGTGTGTGCTGGTTGGGGGACACATCTTCTCCTAGACTGCATGATCTCTTAGGTCAGGGTCCCCAGACGTTGCCGGGGGCTGGGCTGCTCCTGACGGCTGGCGCCCTCCCCAGACATCGACGAGTGTGGGGAGATCCCTGCCATCTGTGCCAATGGCGTCTGCATCAACCAGATCGGGAGCTTCCGCTGCGAGTGCCCCACGGGCTTCAGCTACAACAGGGTGCTGCTGGTCTGCGAAGGTGCCGCCCCCCTGCCTCCCCAGCCCCGGGTGGGATGCTGGTCCCCCCTCCCAGCCTGTGCTCTCTGGGCAAGTCTTTTAAACCCCGTGAACCTCAGTTTCCCCCTCTGCATATGGGGCTAACGCCTTTCCGAGGGGCTCCATCCCACATCACCCCGCTCAATGTGGTTCTGGCTGCTTCTGGAGGGACCACCTGCCCTGAAGTGGGGGGGGGGCTGGGTTTAGGGTTTGATTCTGCAGGGAAGAGTCTCTTTCAACCCCACCCCGCTGGCTGTACTCCCCAGACGTGGACGAGTGTGCCAGCGGGGAGAGCCCCTGCCAGCAGAATGCCAACTGCATCAACATCCCCGGCAGCTACCGCTGCAAGTGCGCCCGAGGGTACAAGCTGTCGCCAGGGGGGGCTTGCGTGGGTAAGTGGGGACACCAGTCGGGAGGTGAGGGAGTGGGGTGTAGGACAAAGCCAGACTCTGCCTCCCTCTGTGACTTGGGTAGGGTACGGCTCTGTCCGGGCTTTGTTCCTTGGCTGTACTTTCTTTTGGGGGGGGGAGCTGTGCCACGCGGCTTGCAGGATCTTAGTTCCCTGACCAGGGATCGAATCCGTGCCCCCCTGCAGTGGAAGCGTGGAGTTATAACCTCTGGACTGCCTGGGAATTCTCTCCTTGGCTGTACTTTGGGGTGGGGGTGCTGAGAGCATCTGTTAACAGGGGAGTCATGAGGGTGAAATGGGAGGTGAAGCATTTCCCCTGGGACAGCAGCTAGAATGGGTAGGCGGTCGGGCTTGCCCACTGCCACGTGTGATGGCTCGGGACACACTGTGGGGTGGGGACTCCGGGGGCACCACACTCCCTGCCCTCCCTCAGGACGGAATGAGTGTCGGGAGATCCCAAACGTCTGTAGCCATGGCGACTGCGTGGACACAGCTGATAGCTACATGTGCCTGTGTCACCGTGGCTTCCGGGCCTCAGCAGACCAGACCCTGTGCATGGGTGAGAGCCCCCTCTGCTCCTTCCTCTTAGGCCAGGCTGCCAAGGGTGAGGGGCCATGGGTCTACACCTCCCCTGGGGTGGGGATGGTGCTTCTGTCCATCCTGATTCACAGACTCACAGCTGTGAGCCCTGGCACCTGAGACCTTAGGTAAATGACTTATTCACCTCCCTGCACCTCAGTTTTCCCATCTGTAGAATGGAAGTAATAAATAGGGGTATTTCCCATCCATCACTTCCCAGCCACCTGGGCAGGGTGAAGTGCAGGAGAGGGGGGCTGGGTCCAGCCAGGCCCTCACTGCCCAAGCTGCCCGATGCCCTGGGTGAGCTGGGCGGGGATCAGGGGATTTGCTCTGGCAGACGTCAACGAGTGTGACCAGCAGCCATGCGGAAATGGGACCTGCAAGAATATCGTCGGCTCCTACAGCTGCCTCTGCTTCCCTGGCTTTGTGGCGACACACAACGGACATTGCGTGGGTGAGCTGCCCGGGCTGGTGGGCAAGCCTCAGTGCACCCCCACTGAAAAGTGGGTTCTTGGCTTGAGGGCACCCCTCTGAAATTAAGGATCTCGCCCCAGGGATGCCTTCAGAAAAACAACCTCAGGGGATTGAAAACTAGTTAACCATAAAGTTCTCCAAACCCCTTCAATTGTCAATTGCCGAGGGTCCCTCACTAGAGCTTACACTCAGGTTGATAAGAAGGAGATGGACAGTACAGAGAGAAAGGTGAACAGTGAATACAAGACCTGGGTGGTGGGATGCTGGCAGTTGAGTGCAATGGTTGAAAGTGGATTCCAAGGTCAGGTGGTGTGAATTCAAATCCCAGCTTTGCCATCTGCCAGCTGTGTGACCCTAGGCAAGTCATTTACCTCTCTGTGCTTCAGTTTCCTTCTCTGTAAAAAGAAGGTTAATAGTCGTACCTACCTATCTTAATATCAGACCAAATTGACTTCTGAACAAGGAATATTACCAGAAATAAAGAGAGTCAATGTATATTGATTAAGGGGTCATTTCACTGAGAAGACATAACAATCATAAATGCATATGCAGCTAGCAATAGAACTTCAAAACACATGAAGTAAAAATTGATAGAACTGAAAAAGAAATAGACAAATCCATAATTACAGTTAGAGGATTTAACACTCCTCCCTCAGTAATAGAGGGATCAAGTAGAAGATCAGTAAGAATATAGAACACTTGAACAATCATGTGAACCACCTAGACCTGAGTGATATTTATAGAACATCCCAGAACATACATTCTTCTCAGGTGCACGTGGACATTCACCAGGAAAGACCATATTCTGGGCCATAAGATAAACAACAAAATTTTAAAAATTGAGGTTACACAAGGTAGGTCCTTGGAATGTAAGTGAATTAAACTAGAAATCAGTCACAGAAGGATATCCAGAAAATCCCCAAATGTTTGGAAGTTAAACAATATACTCCTAAAGAATCCATAGAAAAAAGAACAAATCATAAAGAAAATTAGAAAACATTTTGAATTAAATGAAAATGAAAACACAACATAACAAAATTTGTGGGACGCAGCTAAGGTAGTATGTACAGGCAAATTCATAGCCTTAAATGCTCATATTGGAAAATATTGGTGTCTGCTTTATAGGATAGTTATAGGATAGTTTATAGGATAGTTGGAGGGTTAATATACAGCTGGTATATAAGTGCTCAATAAATTGAAGTCACTGCCACCAACTCAACTTTGTGAACAGAAGAGCAAGGGAGGCTCAGAGCCCTAGGCTATGTGGGTGACCCCGCTGGCCCATCTTCCATCTGCAGACATGGATGAATGCAGCACCATCGTGGGGCAGGTGTGCCGATTTGGCCAGTGCCTCAACACAGCAGGCTCCTTCCACTGCCTCTGCCAGGATGGCTTTGAGCTCACGAGCGATGGGAAGAACTGCATAGGTGAGTCTCACCATGGTGCTGGAAGCCATCTCAGCCAGCCCCTACTCCAAGTTTACCTGCAGTTGGTACTTCCGAGTGAGCATGGTTCCATTTCATAACCATGCACTTATTTTAAGGTATAAAACCAGCACATCACACCCATGTTTTCACAGGGTTTGTGGTTTAGGGTGAGGCTGTCTTGAAGCTCTAAGTTTTATGAAGTATAGTATAATAGAGGTGTTGAATGGATGCCATGGAAACCATGAAAGGGGTGTGCAAGTGGCTTGAGATTAGGAACTTTGCTTCCCCTTCCCCTGGCTCCACCTATAACCCCCATCAAGACCGAGAATATTCTTCTCCAGATGTCCCTGTTTTCCTGAGTATCAGCCCTTCCTCTGGATCCAGAAAGGCTTGTCTGGGGGCCTTGGCCATCGTGCAGTGACCATAGGTGCCGGCCCTAGCCCCTGGCAAGCCCCTGCCACCAGCTGGTGCTGGGACCCCTCCTCCTCCTCTCCCCAGACGCCAACGAGTGTCTCAGCCTCGCGGGAACCTGCCTGCCAGGCACTTGCCAGAACCTTGAGGGCTCCTTCCGCTGCATCTGTCCCCCCGGCTTCCAGGTTCAGAGTGACCACTGTGTCGGTGAGTGTCTGGCCTCACCTCCCAGCTCTGGGGCCACGGAGGTACCTCCGGGCCTCTGTTCTTCCCCCATCTGTAAAATGGGAATGCCAGCTGGGGTGGTGGTGAGTGAAGAGATGCAGTTAGCACAGCGCCCAATACAGCTCCATATACTGTTATTGTTATTAGGATGCTCTCTTGGCTCAGGGCTCTCTCTCTCTGGGGCCCCCAGGCTTCCTCATGAATCCTATAAGATGGGCATGGGTGTGGGTCTCACTGCACCAAACATGGAACTTCTCACCTGATGAGTGGTGGTCAAGGACCAGTCTGGCCTGAACACCTCTGGTCCATTCATCCACTTGGACTAGCCTTGTACAGCCTGGGCTAATGTGGGCCAATCTGGCCTGAGCAGATGGGCTAGCCTAGTACAATGCAAGCTAACTTCTACCACTGTAGGCTAATTTTATCTAGTCTTAGTTAGCTCTGTATAAATTTACTCTCTAAAGATGAACTTTTCCAGACCATGACCCCTAACCTGGAGACACCTTCTAGGAAAGACCCCCACACACACTGCCCACCTGGTGCTCCAGCTAATCCTGAGCCCTGGGGACCCCACCCTGCGTCAGTCCCTGGACCCTCCCTGGCTGGGCCCCCCACTCCATCTGCCCCTCCCAGCAGCTGAGACCACCCACCCCAGTGGAGGGCCTGCTGCACCCCACCCACCTCATGTCCCTGCCCCTCCAGACATCAACGAATGCTTGGAAGAGCCCAACCTATGCCTCTTTGGCACCTGTACCAACAGCCCCGGGAGCTTCCAGTGCCTCTGCCCACCTGGCTTTGTCCTGTCTGACAACGGGCACCGTTGCTTTGGTGAGTCTGGGGCCAGGGAGCACACAGGGTTAGGAAAGAGCTGGATCACCCAGAAAGGGGGCTGCAGTTTCTTGTATGGATCTCCAGGAGCCTTGTCCAGTGTGGGCTAGCCTCACCCAGACTGAGCTGGCCTCTCCTCTCCCAGGTTAGGGCAACAAGGCAGAGGGCAGGGCAACTCAACAAGTATTTGTTTTTATGGGGGCCAGTGGTGAACCAAACCCCAACCTATCTGTAAGGACATCTCAGGCCAGTGGTGGTCCAGGGCTGACTGGGAGTCAGTAACGAGGATTTGGAGTCTGAAATCTTGGGTCCTCTGGCTCTCTGGAATGAGTCACTTTGCCTCTCCAGGAAAGGAATTCTGATCCAAGAATAACGTGGCTAGGTTTGACTATTCTCCCAGCCTGGGATGACCCCCACAGATGTGAATGTGGGGTGTTGCTGGAAGGGATTCTCAGATTTTCAGCAAAAACCCCGGGGCTGACCCTCATTGGCCCGGTGTGGGTCACATGTCCGTCCCTGAACCAATCACCATGGAGTGATTCTGGAGCGTTCTGATTGGTTGCTGGTAGGGTCAGGACCACCCTATTCATGAGGACTGGGGTGGCTAGCCCTCCTAGCGTTTCTCTGGGGAATCACCCCACAGACACACGGCAGAGTTTCTGCTTCATCCATTTCGAGGCTGGAAAGTGCTCGGTACCCAAAGCTTTCAACACCACGAAGACCCGGTGCTGTTGCAGCCAGAGGCCCGGCGAGGGCTGGAATGACCCCTGCGAGCTGTGTCCTCAGGAGGGCAGTGGTGAGCACCCACCCCCGTCCAGTCTCCCCTGACCCTGCCTGCCTGCCCCCATCTGCTCTCCTTCAGCCTTCCCTACACACAGGGGCATCCTGGGGACTGCACATGGCCCCAGACCCTCACCTCCCTTCCCCTCTCGGTGTCCAGCCGCCTTTCAGGAGCTGTGCCCCTTTGGCCACGGGGCAGTCCCAGGCCCGGATGATTCTCGGGAAGGTGAGCCCCTCGCCCACATGCTAAGAGCCCCCCTGGGCCACCGCAGTCTCCTCCTTTCCCGCCCAGCCCTGTCTGGGCTCTACCCTGGTTTCCAAGTCTCAGGCTCCCTCCTTGACCCATGGGTAGCCCTGGGCCCCACCCCCCTGGAGGAAAGGAAGAGACCCTGAGTGTGGCCAGGGCATGACAGATGCCGTGCCTGCAACCTCCGCTACCTGCAGACGTGAACGAGTGTGCGGAGAACCCTGGCGTCTGTGCTAACGGCCTTTGTGTCAACACTGATGGCTCTTTCCGCTGCGAGTGCCCTTTTGGCTACAGCCTGGACTTCACAGGTGTCAGCTGCGTGGGTGAGTGACCAGCCCGCCCCAGCCTGCTTCCCAGGGGAGGAAGGAGCCGGGGAGGGCAGACACCACCCAAGGCAGCACCCTGCTGCTCAGCCACTGTCACTCTCCCCCACCCACTCGTCCTTCTTGCTGATGTTTATTCACTCATTCATTTATTCATTTACTTATTCATTCACGCATTCGCACACTTTTCATTCATTTACTTGCTCTTCACTCATTCATTCACTCGCTCATTTACTTATTCATTTATTCATTGAACACATACTGCATGCCTGCCCTGCGTCCAGCCTAAAGGTGCAGCAGATCTGGCCCTATCCAGTCTGTAGGCAGTCAGCAGGAGGCAGACAGGATCATGTCAAGGGTGGGAGCCCTCGGCAGGCTCTGACCACCCCCTTACCCCCACCCAGACACAGACGAGTGCTCCGTCGGACACCCCTGCGGGGAAGGCACCTGCACCAATATCATTGGAGGCTTCGAATGTGCCTGTGCTGATGGCTTTGAGCCTGGTCCCATGATGACCTGTGAGGGTACGACCCTGCCTGCCCAGACCTGGGTTGTGTGATGGGGGTGAGGGGGGCTGGCCTGAGAGAGGGACAGGGGGTCCCACAGGCAGACCCCGACCAGCCGGCACCTCCACTGGCCTCCCCAGACATTGACGAGTGCTCCCTGAATCCCCTGCTCTGCGCCTTCCGCTGCCACAACACTGAGGGCTCCTACGTGTGCACTTGCCCGGCTGGCTATGCCCTGCGAGAGGATGGGGCCATGTGCCGAGGTAGGACCCGTCTGGGCAGGCGGGCTATGGATAGGGCCCTGGGGCTCCCCATGCCTCAGTCCCGAGAGAAAATGAAGAAATAAGACCTCTGCCTCCAAGGGTGGGAGTGAGCAATAAGTGATAAAGTGAGGGGAGAGCTGAGGCAAGTGAGGGTGCAATGGGTGATCTTTTGTGAGTAGTGGTTCTGTTTTTATAGTTATGAAAGGGGGTGCTAGCATCTCCTTGGCTCCCCAATCTAACAGAACAGTGAGTGTGGCTTTGGGGGCCTCTCCAGTTGTGGCTGGACATGCTCTGAGTGGGCTAGCACAGTGGGGACAGCGATTGTGCCCCCAACCCAGGGACATGTGGCAATGCCTGGAGACATTTTTTATTGTCACGGGTGGGTGGGTGGGTGGGTGCTACAGGCATCGAGTGGCCAGGGATGCTATTCAATATCCTACAGTATGCAGAAGAGCCTCCCACCACAAAGAATTTTCTAGTCCCAAATGTCCACAGTGTCGAGGGTAGAAACCCTGGCCTGCGACTTGGTCCCTCAAGGGCTATTTCAGAGTCAGTGTTCCAGGGACCACAGTGAAGGCCAGACAGATTCACAGACCCTGATGTAGGCAGGGGATGCGAGTGTTTGGGGCAGTTGTGACCCCCCCCTCCCTTGGCTTCCCAGGAGGTCTGGGACGGTCAGGGGAGGAACGGGCACCTGGCAGTGCTTCAAGGACCTCACTCTGGCCCACCAAGGCCACCGAGGGGTGGGGTCCAGGTCCTCACATCCTGGAGCTGGTCCATGGTGTGTCTGGCCTTGAGCCCCATTGGTCTGGGGTTGCCCGCAGATGTGGACGAGTGTGCAGACAGCAAGCAGGACTGCCACGCCCGGGGCATGATGTGCGAGAACCTCATTGGCACCTTCACCTGCATCTGCCCCCCGGGCATGCGGCCCCAGCTGGGCTCTGGGGAGGGCTGCACAGGTACAGGAGGGCTTCAGGCATGCAGGGCCTCCCTGCCCCCGACGGACGGGAGAGTTCAAAGCCAGAGGGTGTGGGCGGGCAGGCATCGACCCTGGAGGTGGAGGCCAGCTCAAGGGACTCTGGCCTCCCCCCACCCCGGCCTGCCGCATCCCTCCCGCCTCAGATGACGATGAATGCCATGCCCAGCCCAGCCTCTGTGCCAATGGCCGCTGCATCAACACCGCAGGCAGCTTCCGCTGTGACTGTGACGAGGGATTCCAGCCCAGCCCTGGCTTCACTGAGTGCCACGGTGAGTGTGGCCAGGCCCAGGTACGGGGGACATAGCCACCCAGCATGTGGCACCGCCACCTGGGAGCTCCCCAAGGCGGGGACGGGGCCAGGGGCACCGAGGGGGTCACTGAGCCAATCCAGACACACGTGTCCACCGCACGCCCCCAGCTTCCCTTTGTCCCTTCAGTCAAACCCCCTGGAAGATTAGAGCATCTTCCCCCTGCCCTGTCCATCATCACACCCAGGAACCGGCCCTCCCCAGGTTCACCACTTCCTAGGGGCTAAACCTGGAGGGCGACCCAGTGGTACCGTGCGTCCTGGCGACTTGTCTGTCCCTGTCCCCACAGTCCTTGCCACTCTTCTCCCTTTTTACTCTCCCCCTACCCCGAGCGCAGTCTCCACCCCCGCAGCTTCAGACCAAGCGTGTGTATCCAGCTGCCTCCTGGACACCCCCATCCCCCATGCACCCCAGATTCAGCTCAGCATCTTTGCTCCCCAAGCCTCGTCTCAGCGATGCCCTACCTCCCACCCGGACCCCCAAGCCAGCCTCCTGGGGTAACCCAATGGCCTCCTCCCCACTTCCCTGGACGTCACCCCTCGCTCTGTCCCTACTGTCTGTCCTGGACGCCACCACCTTTTGCCTACACGCTGTCCCTTGTTCTCTCTGCGGCCAGAGGGATGCTGCCCTCTGACCTCAGGAAGCCATCCTCTGCAGCCCAGGGGTACCTCTCCGATTTGGGGTCTGCAGCTTCTGCCACAGCCCGGCCCCAGCCCTGAGAGGGCGTTTAACAGCACTAGGCAACCACAGCTTGCAAGACGTCACCCCACGCACTGGCACAGATGCATCGGAGATGCTGGGAGCCCACGTGTAGACTCTCAACACCGCTGGACGCCACGGGGAAGGGGCACCCAGACAGCTCGTTCCTCCCACCGACCATCCCCACCCGTTCTCTCCAGACACCCGGCAAGGGCCCTGCTTCTCCGAGGTGCTGCAGGCCACGTGCCAGGCTCAGTCCAGTGGCGGCGAGGCAGTCACCAGGGCCGAGTGCTGTTGCGGGGGTGGCCGCGGCTGGGGCCCCCACTGCGAGCTGTGTCCCCTGCCCGGCACTGCCGCCCACAAGAAGCTGTGCCCCCATGGCTCGGGCTACACCGCCGACGGCCGAGGTGGGTGGGGATCTGTTCACGGTTGTGTGTCTGTGCCTCAGCCGGTGTTAGAGTACGTGAGCCAGTGTGTGCACCTCTGTGCTGGCAGGTGTGTGGACCAGCGTGAACCAGAGCCTGTTCGTCGCTCTGTGTGTGTGCATGAACTTGGGTGGGATGGGGGAGCAGGTGTGTGAGCCAGCGTGTGTGTGTGTGTGTCCTTTGTTCTGTGTGTGCGGGCTCATTAGTGAGCGTGTGAGCTGGTGTGCATCCCCCTGTGTGTGCAAGCTGGTTAAAGAGCAGGTGAGCTGGTGTGCATTCTGTGTGTGAGCTTGTCCTTGCGTGTGTGCACGTGCGTGTGTGCATGTGCTAGTGAGGGTGGGAGCCGAGTGAGGAGTACACGCCAGAAAGTGGGTGAGAAGGAGTGAGCTGGTTCAGTGATAAGGTCTGTGAGGGTGGGTACGTGTGTGAGCGAGTGTGAGTGTATTTCTGTGTGAGCATGTCTCATTCAGAGGAGCCCATGAGCGTGTGTCCTTGTGATTCTGCAGAAGCGTCTGAGCGTGTGACTGGTGTGCAATGCTTGTGCGTGCATCTCTGCTTCCATGTATGTGGACGGGGTGCCCTGAGAAGGTGTCGCTGATGAGGCTATGGTGTGGGTGTGTCCCCACCACGGGCATCCTCAGCGTCCAGTGGAAGGAGTTTCATTCGCCTCAGGGTGGGGTTCACAGGGGCCAGGCCGCCAGCTCTGGGGTGCCGGGAGGGGAAGCAGAGGCTGGCCTTGCCTCCCGGGAGAGGGCTGGTGGGCCCGAGGGAGGCGGCATGCCCTGGTGACCCAGGGGGGACGGCCCCAGCCGAGCCCTGCTTGTCCTCAGACGTGGATGAGTGCCGTGTGCTCGCTCACCTGTGCCCCCACGGCGAGTGCATCAATAGCCTTGGCTCCTTCCGCTGCCACTGCTGGGCTGGGTACGCGCCGGACACCACTGCCACAGCCTGCGTGGGTGAGCCCCCTGCCCCACCCCCCGAGCCTCTCCATGCAGCGCCTGGCACACACCCCCGTGAAAAAACTGAGACCAGAAGCAAAGCATCCTTGTTTCTTCCCTCCACCCCCAGCCCATGTGGACCACTTTCCTCCTGTTATCTGCTGCATCCTAAGATTTTTCAGTCACATTGTGTAGCAGGTGTTCATCTAAGTCAGGGTCGGCAAATTCCTGCCCGAGGGCTGAGTCCAGCCCTCCGCTTATTTTTGTTAATAAAGTTTTATTGGCACATGGCCACGCCTATTTGTTTCCTTACCCTCTGTGGCTGTTTTCCTGCCACAGAGGCAGGGTTGAGTAGCTGGGATTGAGACTGTCTGGTCTGCAAAACCAAATATATTTACTCTCTGGCTTTATACAGAAGAAAAAAAAAAAAAAAAGCCAGTTCCTTGTGTAAGCCCACAGATTCTGGGTAGCTGGGGTCCGGGAAGGAGGCCTCAGCAGGGTGGGGGTAGGGACCCCTGAGCCCCCCAGGAATGTCTGACTGACCCTCCTGAGTGCTGCATCCCCTCTAGATGTGGACGAGTGCAGCCAGGCCCCCACGCCATGTCCCTTCCTCTGCAAAAACACCGAGGGCAGCTTCCTGTGCGCCTGCCCCCGAGGCTACCTGCTGGAGGAGAACGGCAGGATCTGCAGAGGTGACGTCCCTCTCTCCCCACCCACGCGCCATGGGGCTCTGTCCCTGTCCCCCCCAGGGGCATCTCACACGCTCCCACTGCATGGGGTCGGGTGCTGTCTCCAGGGTGTCTCCCTTGGGAACCCCGCAGTCCCGGCGGGCCCTGCCCTGAGCCCCCTGGGACCCTCTGTGCTGCAGACGTGGACGAGTGCTCCTCCAGGCAGCACAACTGCCAGTTCTTCTGCGTCAACACCATCGGTGCCTTCACCTGTCGCTGTCCCCCTGGCTTCACCCAGCACCACCAGGCCTGCTTCGGTGAGTCCCCTCGGCCCTCGCGGCTGGTGCTTGGCCCCAGCCTTCACCAAGTAAGTGGCAAATGCACCGTGTGTGCCACACATCGGGGACACAGGGTGATTAGAACAAAGCCCTTGCTCTGTTGCTGCTTACGTCCTGGTGGCAACTGGGACCTCGGTCTCCTTCCTTGCCCTAGGGACCTGGGAGGCCACCCTCAGGAGTCTCTCTGACCTTGGCCCAGGACACCTACCCTCGCCCTTGACCTGCCAAGTCTCTCCCAGAGGGCCTCCCCAGGGTGCCCCCAAAAGCCAAGGGGCTCACGCAATCCAACCGTCACTTCTTAGTGTCTTGTGACCTGGGAGAACCAGACCTCCCTCAAGGGCTGAACCTAGAAGCGGGTGGCTTCATTCAGGCTCCCACGAATCCACTCAGCCAACACCTACTGAACACCTGTGTACCAGGCAGTGCTCTAGACCAGAGCTCAGCAGACTCCAGCCCGCAGGTCAAGCCCGGCCCCCTGCTTGCTTTTGTCAATAAAGTTTTATTGGCACACAGCCATGCCCATTCATTTACGTATTGTCTGTGGCTGCTTTTCCTACAACAGCAGAGCCAAGTAGTTGCAACAGAGTAAAAAATATTTCCTACCTGGCCCTTTACGGAAGCAGTTTGCCTCGTCCTGTTCTAGACCCTGAGGGCACAGCAATTGAACACAAGGGTCAAGCTTGCTGCCTCATGAACCATCCCGTCTGTCAGGGAATGACTAGAAACAAACATAACAAATTACCACTGTAGCGTGTTAGAAGGTGATGTGGGACATGAAAGAAAGAAAAAGTAGAAAGCAGGGGAAGGCAATCAGGAGGGCTGCAATATAATTCTATTTTTTAAGTGAGATATAATTGACATGTAACATTATATTAGTTTTAGGTGTACAACATAATGACTCGATATTTATGTATATTGCGAAGTGATCACAATAAGGCTAGTTAACAGCCGTCATCACATAATCACAAAATTTTTTTCTTGTGATGAGAACTCAATATATACTCTCTTAGCAACTTTCAAACATACAGTACGGTATTATTTTTTTTTCTTAACAGATTTTTTAATTTAATTTTTATTTTATATTGGGGTATAGTTGATTTACCATGTTGTGTTAGTTTCAGGTGTACAGCAAAGTGAATCAGTAATACATACACACATATTTATTCTTTTTCAGATTCTTTTCCCATATAGGGTTATTACAGAATATTGAGTGGAGTTCCCTGTGCTATACAGTAGGTCTTCGTTGATTATCTATTTTTTTGTGTGTATATGTTAATCCCAAACTCCTAATTCATCCCTCTCCCTCACCTTTCCCCTTTGGTAACCATAAATTAGTTTTCTAAGTCTGTGAGTCTGTTTCTGTTTTGTAAATAAGTTCATTTGTATCATCTTTTTAGATTCCATATATAAGTGATATCATATAATATCTGTCATTCTCTGACTTACTTTGCTTAGTATGATAATCTCTAGGTCCATCCTTGTTGCTTCAAATGGCATTATCTCATTCAATGCAGTATTATTATTTTATTTTTATTTTATTTTTGGCTGCGTTGGGTCTTCATTGCTCTGTACAGGCTTTCCCTAGTTGCGGCGAGCGGGGGCTACTCTTTGTTGCAGTGTGCGGGCTTCTCACTGTGGTGGCTTCTCTTGTTGTGGAGCATGGGCTCTAGGCGCGCGGGCTTCAGTAGTTGTGGCATGCGGGCTCAGTAGTTGTGGCTCCTGGGCGCTAGAGCTCAGGCTCAGTAGTTGTGGCACACGGGCTTAGTTGCTCCGTGGCATGTGGGATCTTCCCAGACCAGGGCTCGAACCCGTGTCACCTGCATTGGCAGGCGGATTTTTAACCACTGTGCCACCAGGGAAGCCCTCAATGCAATATTATTAACCACAGTCACCATGCTGTACATTACATCCCATGACTTATTTATTTTATAACTAGAAGTTTGTACCTTTGACCACCTTCACCCCTTTCAATCACCCCCCAAACCCTCCTCTGGCAACCACAAGTCTGTTCTCTGTATCTGTGAGCTTGGCTTTCTTGTCTTGTTTTTAGATTCCACATATAAGTGGGATCACACGGCATTTGTCTTTCTCTGTCTGACTGATTTCATCTTAGCAAAATACCCACAAGGTCCAACCATGTTATCACAAATGGCAGGATCGCCTTCTTTTTTATAGCTGAATAATATTCCATTGTATGTATATAACACATTTTCTTTTTTTTTTTTTTAATTAATTAATTTGTTGATTTATTTTTGGCAGTGTTGGGTCTTCGTTTCTGTGCGAGGGCTTTCTCTAGTTGCGGCAAGTGGGGGCCACTCTTCACCGCGGTGCGCGGGCCTCTCACTATCGCGGCCTCTCTTGTTGCGGAGCACGGGCTCCAGACACGCAGGCTCAGCAGCTGTGGCTCACGGGCCTAGTTGCTCCACGGCATGTGGGATCTTCCCAGACCAGGGCTCGAACCCGTGTCCCTTGCATTGGCAGGCAGATTCTCAACCACTGCGCCACCTGGGAAGCCCAACACATTTTCTTTATTCATCCATCTTTGGATACTTAGATTGTTCCCAGGTCTTGGCTGTTCTGAATAATGCTGCAGTGAACGTAGGGGTGCAGATATCTTTTCGAGTTAGTGTTTTCATTTTCTTTGGATAAATACGCCCAGAAGTGGAATTGCTAGGTGGGCTGCAGGAATAATGGCAAGCCTCACTGAAAGGGGAAAGATTTGAAGGAGGTGAAGGAGTGAGCCGTGTGCATATCTGTGGGAGGAGTGAGCATTCCTAGCAACGAAATGACTGGCATTTCTCCTTTTTCTGTACAGTCAAGTTATTTTCCCTCCTTCCTAAGGTGAGCACACTTACTATGGCATTTGTGTGTGTGCAGCTGTATGCGTGTGCACACAGAGGCTTAGAAGCCCCATGTCCCGATGCCTCTTGTACCCAAGAGAGATTCCAGGTTCCCACAGGGATGTGCCTGGTGTCAAGAATCTCCATACTCAGTAAAGAAGATGTGGTGTGTATATATACAGTGGAATACTACTCAGCCATAAAAAAGTATGAAATAATGCCATTTGCAGCAACATGGATGGGCCAAGAGATTATCATACTAAGTGAAGTTAGTCAGACAAAGACAAATACCATATGATATCACTTATATGTGGACTCTAAAATATAATACAAATGAACTTATTTACAAAACAGAAACGAACTCACAGACATAGAGAACAAACCTGCGGTTGCCAAGCGGGAGGGGAGGGATGGAGTGGGAGTTTGGGACTAGCAGATACAAACTATTATATATAGAATGGATAAACAACAAGGTCCTACTGTATAGCACAGTGAAGTATTGATATATTCAGTATCACTCAATAAACCATAATGGAAAAGAATATATTTATGCATAACTGAATCACTTTGCTGTACACCAGAAACTAATATAACATTGTAAATCAACTATCCTTCAATAAAAGAAATTTTTAAAACTTAAAAAAAAATCTCTATAGTCAAGGAATCCTAAATTAGGGTTCCCCCTAAAAATGTATGGTTCATTCTCCATGACTCCAATCCCAATGCAATTTACCACCATGTGCCATGACCACCATAGCAATGTTGCCTGATAACCAGGCCTGTCTTAGCTCGGGCTGCCATGACAAAATATCATAGACTGGGTGGCTTAAAAAACAGACATTGCTCACAGTCTGGAGGCTCTAAGTCCAAGATTAACATGCTAACAGGGTCAGGTTCTGATGAGGGCCTCTTCCTGGCTTGCAGACGGCCACCTTCCTCCTGTGTCCTCACGTGGTAGGGAGAGAACAAGACTAAAGCTCTTTGGTGTCTCTTCTTATAAGGGCACCAATCCCATCAGGAGGGCCCCACCCTCATGACCTCTTCTAACCCTAATCACCTCCCAAAGGTCTCGCCTCCTAATACCATCACTCTGGGGGTTAGGGTTTCAACATGGGAATTTGGCAGTGGTGGCATTGGGGTGGGGGGACACACACATTCAATCCATAACTCTGGCTGACATCCCACAATTGTCAGGTTTCCATGAGGACAGAGTGCAACAGTTACCCCAGGTCATTTTCCCACAGAGAAGGAAAAGGGGTTTTGTTAAATCTTTTACTCTTAGGGTGAGCACTGTCCCAGTGCTTCATGTGATTAGGTTAATTTAATTCTCACAAAACACAATGAGGTAGATATTATCATCTCCATGCTACAGCTGACGAAACTGAGGTACAGAGAGGGTAAGTCGCTTGCCCTACGTCACACAGCACTGAGGTGGTAGAGATGAGATTCAAAGTCCTATATGTGCTTGATCTCAAGTGTTTGTGACAGTTCTGTGAAGTGGGAATTGTTATGGATCTCCTTTCACAGAGAGGGAAACTGAGGCCCAGAGAAGTTAAGATTTGCCTGGGGGACTTCCCTGGCTGTCCAGTGGTTGAGACTCTGCGCTTCCAATGCAGGGGCTGTGTGTTCGATCCCTGGTCTGGGAACTAAGATCCTGCAAGCTGCATGGTGCAGCCAAAAAATATGTGTGTGTGTGTGTGTGTGTGTATATATATATATATATATATAAAAGAGATTTGCCTGGAACAGTTGATCAGGTGGTAGGCCTGGTATCGTAGTGCCCGACATGAACCCCCTAACCAGCAGGTGGCCCTGCCCATTCTCTGTCCTCTGCAGACAATGACGAGTGCTTGGCCCAGCCTGGCCCATGTGGCACCCGTGGACACTGCCACAATGCCCCAGGCAGCTTCAGCTGTGAGTGCTATCAAGGCTTCACCCTGGACAGCTCAGGCCATGGCTGCAAAGGTAGAACCGGGCGTTGGGTGGTGTCTAGGCCCTGGGGGTGGTCCTGAGGGCCGCCAGGCAAGCCTTCTCTCCTCTCGGCGTCTCACAGATGTGGATGAATGTGACGGGCCTCATCGCTGCCAACACGGCTGCCAGAACGAGCTGGGGGGTTACCGCTGTGGCTGCCCCCAGGGCTTCACCCCACACTCCCAGTGGGGCCAGTGTGTGGGTGAGCGGTGGGGGCTGGGAGGAAGCCGACCCCCCCAAGCAGAATCTGTCCAAAGCGGGCGACTGGGAACCACCCCCATGGCAGGATGTTGTGATAAGCACAACTACCTCAAGGTCCGATGGGCTGGTCTGGAAGGTAGTTAGTTCCCTGCTGCTGGGGAAGCTGGGGAGTCAAGGGTCTGCAGAGTCAGCCTGGCAAAGTGGTGGCCGTTTCTTAGGGAGTGATGGTCTGGAGGGCTCAGTGGAGAGAGATTCTGAGATGGTATCTGTGATCACTGGGAAAGGGGTGCTGGGATTGATTAGTGACGTCTGCCATGGATGTGGCAACGGAAATGGGTGCATGCATGCTGCATCTTTTGTCATAGCTGTTGCAGACGCCCTTGGTTTGGGGGACTAGCCTTCTGCCTTCCCTCCAACCTTCCCCACTGCACCCTTCTGTTTGCTGCTCCGGGGCCTCCCAATAACAGCCTCGTCCTCACCACCTCTCCTTGTTCCTCCTCTGCAGTCTGGCCTTCACTCTGTACCCATGTAGGGGACCACTCTCCTGCATCCTCTCCATCACCTCTCCTCAGATTTCGCCTTCCACCTCCTCTGCTCTGGGCACCACTGCCTGCCCCTCCTGGACTCTCCACCCACGGCCTCTGTGACTCGGCTTTCCCCTCCCTCCCACTGCCTCGGCACTGCCTTCTCTCCAGCTCCTCCTCCTGCCCCTCCTGGTGGGTCCTCAGCTAAGTTCTCCGTCTTTTCCTCTGTCCCACGGCATTCGTCCCTTGGGGACCCTGCAGACCATTGCCTCTGCTGCCAATCCCTCTTTCTCAGCCTACTCCACATAGTCACTCATTCATTCCTTCGGCGACAGTTTGCCCAGGACCCGTGGATATGGAAGTGAGCCGAGATCAGACTCCATCCCTGCCCTCCCATTGTCCAGTCTTTCGGGGGAGACAGGGATTAATTAGGCCAGTGGTTCTCAGCTGGGCACCGTTTTGAAGTGTCTTGGAGACATTTTTGATGGTCACAACTGGGCGCTGGGTGCTCCTGGCATCTAGTGGGTGGGCACCAGGGGCCCTGCTCAACACCCTGCAGGGTGCAGGACGGCCACCATCACAGAGACTGAAACGGCCCCTAATGAGAACGGTGCCGAGGTGGGGAAACCTTGTTCTAGACCATCCACCGTTGAACATTCCTGGGAAGTTCTGAGAAATGCTTCAAAGGAGAATTACAGGATGGGGGGGCGGGGATGGGGGGCACGGATAAAGGAGTGTAGGGGACAGCAGACCTGGTCCAGAGGCTCACCGGGAGCTTGATGGAGGTATTGACATTGGCCTTGGGCTCTGAAGGAGGAACCAGAGTTGCCACGTGAGGACGGGAGGGATGCAGGTGGAGGGATCTGGAGATGCGAAGGCTGTCCCCTGCCCCTCCTCCCGTCCTCCCCCTCCCCCTCCACAGACAAGAACGAGTGTGTCCTGTCACCCGCGGCCTGTGGCAGCGCCTCCTGCCACAACATGCTGGGCGGCTTCCGCTGCGTCTGCCCCTCCGGCTTTGACTTCAACCAGGCCCTCGGGGGCTGCCAGGACGTGGATGAGTGTGCGGTGCGGGGCGGCCCCTGTAGCTACAGCTGTGCCAACACCCCCGGCGGCTTCCTGTGCGGCTGCCCCCGAGGCTACTTCCGGGCTGGGCAAGGGTGAGGGGCTTGAGCGGGGTGGACACAGACACCCGAACCCTGGGCGTGCACGCGTGCACGCACACACACACGGGCCTGTGCACACGTTCACGTACATACGTGTGCATGGAGAAATGGGTGCAGTGGACTTCCCCGGTGGTCCAGTGGTTAAGACTCTGCGCTTCCACTGCAGGGGGCGTGGGTTTGATCCTGGTCGGGGAGATCCTAAGATCCCACATGCTACACACGCCGCGTGGCCAAAACAAAACCAAAACCAAAACAAAACACAGAACTGGGTTCAGAGGCCCAGTGGCACCTGTACCTGTGGATGCACAAGCTCACACCCCACGTGGAGTAATTGTCCTGTATGTGCTTAGTGCAGGATGCACGCCTCCCTGTAATACACGTGAGTGTGTGTGAGGCTCACACCTGTGCCAACCTGCCCGGGCACCCTCATTCATATATCCCAATGTGCACATGCGTGCAAGCGCATGTCAGCATCCAGGGTGCACGCGGGCTCATACACGCATACGCCCCTGGGTACACTCAGGTACATCCTACACCCCTGCATGCATGCAGGTTCACACCTACACCCAGGAAAGCCAAGGGATGCACACACACACGTGTAGGCACATGCAAATCCGCACTGGCACCTTGGTACGCTTGTAGTTGCCCCCACGGGCAGAGTGGCTCCAAATGGAGTGTAGGGGGTGGGAGGGTGGGAGGGGAGGTCCCATCAGCCTGCCCCTGAAGACTTGCCCACCCCTGTCCTGGCCCAGGCACTGTGTCTCTGGCCTGGGCTTCAGCCCTGGACCTCAGGATGCCCCAGATGAGGAGGAGCCGCTCTCACCCGAAGCCTGCTATGAATGCAAGATCAACGGCCAGCCCCCTCGTGACCGGCCACGGCGCAGCCCCCATGGGGACTATCAGGTGCCATGGGGAATGCACTGGGCATGGGGCACAGTGAGTGGCAGGGACAGCCAGGGAACCGGCCAGGGGTAAGAGGACCAGGCTCCATGTCACAGCTTGTCCCCTAAATCATGGTGCCTTTCTGGGTCTTCCTGTAGTTCCTCAGCCTGAGGATTCCCCTTGGGAGCTCTCTGGGGGACACAGGCCCCCAAGCACCCCACCTTGCTCCAGATGAGAAGTCAGGCACCTCCCACACAGGCCCTGGGTGTGATGCCTCCCGTGGATCCCTTCCATGGAGCTTCAATGCAGGAAAAATGCCTTGGGCCCCCCAACCCTGCCTGCACCCTGGAACTTGTCACCTGTCACCTCCTGGCTGGCACAGCCCTCCCTCAGAGCCCCTCTGGATTTAGCACCAATAGCGCTCAGAGCAGCTAGCTTAACCCCTTCCATCATCTCCTTTCTTCAGACCCTCTGCACCTCTTTCCTGCACCCACAATGCTCCTGGAGCTATGCTCAGGCCTCCTGAACGCTCCTTGTCTCTCCCCCACCCCACCCGCCGTGCTCTCAAGAACAGTAGAGCAGTCCTGTGATTTAGTCCCTCTGTCCCCTGGGGCCACTCCAGCTATGACCCTGACCCCACCAGGTTTTGCAGGGAGGGCAGTTTTGTCACAAATTCAGCTTGCTTGTCCTTCAGCTGAAAAGTCCTTGAGGCCACTGCTGGCTGGTCTTGCCACTATCCCCCAAAGAATCTGAAAGCTAAACATTTATTAAGCACCTGCTGGATACACATGCTGCTCCAAGCATTCTGCATTCATTCACAACCTCTCAATGTTTACAACAGCCCTGGGAGGTGTAGGTACCACTATCATCCTCATTTTACAGATGGGGAAACTGAGGCTCAGGAGGTTAGGTCACATGCCCAAGTTATAGAACTAAAAACTGGCAGAGCAGGATGGCAGTCATCCCGGGCCCCTCTGCACCCACCACCTTCTGAGGTCATTACTTTCTGTTATTTCAAAAAAAAAAATCACTGAGCACAGAAGCCATTACCCACATCTGGAACCAAACTCCTTCACTCCATAGATTTTACTGAACACCTACTGTGTGCTGGACTCATAGTGAACAACCAAAAAAATGGAGCAACAGTGAACAACACATAAAACACACACACACACACAAAAAGTCCCTGTCCCCATAAGACTGATATTCTAATAGAGAGACAGACAAGAAATATGTAAAACACATCTTATTTTGTAACGTGATAAATATGCTACATGATAAATGCTATGGGGAAAAAAATGAAGGCAGAAGTGGGACAGGAATGCTGGGTCTGAGGGGCTCTCAATAGTAGATTATCTAAATATGAATGTTCCTTTGCTTTCCTTTTCCTTCTAGTTGTTTCCCCTTTCTGGGAAAAAGAGTGTGTGTACATATTATTCCCATTGTTACTGTTATTTTTGTAAGCATCACAGGGATAGGGCCCAGTGTCTTTCAGGTTTGCCACTGTGTCACCAGCCCTTGGTACTCAGTAAGAGTGAGTGGAGAGGTTGTCAGGACTCCTGGCATGGACACAAGCAGATCTGGGCAGAGGCAGGCTGGGTCCTGTGGCTTTGCCTGCAATACCCACGGATTGCCAGCAGGTGTCAGTAAGAGCATATGTCTGAGCAGCAGTCCTGGTGAAGGTCTGGGAAACAAGAATAGTTTTCACTTTCGTGCAACAGCAAAACACTCCATCAGCATGTAAATTAGGCAGAACAGACAGCTCTGCCCAGAGCAAAGAATAAGAAAGCACAGATAACCTCCTGTGGGATTGGATACATCACCCAGCCCCCAACAGCCTGCCTTTGAGGTTTGCTGGCTTATTCAGGGCCCTGTCCGGCTGCCAGAACCAGGAAGCATTCCGAGGAGCTCAGATAAAGAGGAGTTTGTCATCTGCACACAGGGGGGCTCTCAGAGAGCCCAGATGCAGGAAGTGCAGCCGGCCTCCAGGAACCGGATAGCTACTGAGCAGCTCCTCTGTATGGCCCAGCAGGGTCTTGTGTTTCTCTCGCTGTGTCTGGGGCTGGCTCGTGCTGCAAGGCCCTTGGTCATAATTCCAGCCACCCCAGACCACCTTTGAGTGACCTTGGGTGCTTTGGGGCCAGATGCCATCTGACTGCCTCCCAGTCTGGGTATCTGAGAGAAAATTCTCCATTTCCTCCACCAGGCTGGCAGGGATCTAACTAAGGCCCCTCAGTTGAAACAAGGGGTCTGGAGTCAGCCTGTGAAAAAGTTTGCTTGCCACCTGGGAACTAGCCTCCACCTCCATCCTCTACTATAGCCCAAGCTGACCATTGGCCTTGTGGGTGGGGAGGGCTAGACAGGAGTCAAGGGCAGGGAGTGGTCCGTGTTTTCCTCCATTTTAGAGATTGCCTAAAATTCTCCTCTTGGCCCCCTACCCACCGCATTCTGATTTCTCCCAGCCCCTGCCATCATCCACCTGGTCTTTCTCCCCAGGCGAGCCTGGCCAGCCTTGATTCGGAGGCTCCGCTGACCTTGGGCCTGAACCTCTCTGGCCTGGGCCGGGCCGAGCACATCCTGGAGCTGCGGCCGGCGCTGGAGGGTCTGGGGGGCCGCGTCCGCTACATCATTGCCCGTGGCAACGAGCAAGGTTTCTTCCGCATGCATCACCTCCGCGGCCTCAGCTCCCTGCAGCTGGGGCGTCGGAGACCGGGGCCTGGAACCTACCAGCTGGAGGTGGTGAGCGTGGCTGGGGCCTGGGGCACCCAGCCAGAGTGGGGGCCGGCAGGCCGGGCCTTGCGGCTAAAGGTGCAGCTGCAGCTCATGTAGTCCAGAGGCACCCATGCCTCCCACCTGGCCCCAGGCCCCTCCCGCAGCCCGCTTTCCAGACTCACCACCTCGGCACCGCCCCGCCCCTGCCTCCTTCCACAGGATGTCACTCTGTTTGCTATACCCCTTCCCCACCCCCCCGCCCCCAAGAGACCCTTGACAAGCCCTGGCGTCGATGGGCCCCAGGGTCCCTATGTGGTCCTCCTCTCCAGAGGCGGGAGATTCTAGAGCTGGGAGGGATCAATCCCTGGCGGCAGTGGCCGACCAGGTGGAACCCCAAAACTCAGGAAGAGCGAAATGCTATCCTATGACCTCAAGCTAGCCCAGCCTCTATCCGAGGGACCCCACCATTCGGTGTTTTCTAGAGACAGCTGGCAGCTGCTGTGGCCTGCCCCCTCCACTTCAATGGCCAGGGTCAAGGAGGGCCCTGGGTTTCACTGTATCTGGTCAGTCTCAGGCTTAAACTTCTGCACTGCATGGGCGCTCAGCCCTGGGGGTTGGCGGGACATGGGAACAGCTGGCTAGGGTGGGCCTAGGGCTCGTCCCTCCCAGCAGAAGGGCCCACGGGGCCCCAGCCAGAGTCGCTGACACGCAGCCATGTTCGTCCCCACGGGGAGCTGGGCTAGGGTTCTGAGGATGCTTTTCTATCAGAAGTAGAGACAACAATAAAGTTATTTTGGGTTAAGTCCGTCCCTTGGCAAGTTCTGGCAGTAAGTAGACGCTGCCCTTGGCAGGGCCGGGCAAGGCTCACGTGGCGGGGGAGCAGGAGGCCCCAGGAGGGCAGCAGCTTTGGAAAGGATGTACTTCTGCCTAGGGTTCCGAAGAGAAAGTGTGTACGGGAGAGGTGGGTGAAGACCATCCTGCACCTGGGGGTGGGGGACACCATCCCAGGGTGCAGGTAGGTTCTGCCAACTTCAGACCTGGGAGTTTGGCATGAAGCCAGGCTGCAAGTGGCAACCGTTGGATCCCTTGTGGGTTCACCATTACTGATAATAATGGCTCATGATCCCTGACCCCATACTATGTACCAGGCACCATTCTAAGTACTGTACAATTACTGACGCATTCAGTCCTTGTGACTGAGTCCAAGCTCATACCACTCGCCACACGACAGGCCAGTAAATCGAGAGACGAGTTGTTGGGACAAGGAATAGCGACTTTATTCGGAAAGCCAGCAAACCGAGAAGGTGCTGGACTCGTGCCCCAAAGAACCATCTTGCCTGAGTTAGCATTCAGGCTTCTTTTATACAAAAAGGGGAGGGAGTAAAGTCAAACCAATTTCCTTGTTCTGATCAGCTTCTGGAGGGGATGTGTTCATTTCTTCCTTCCTGCAGACATTCACAGGTGGGCCTGGCCTGGATGTTTCCTGTGAGCTAAACAAAGGTATTTTAGCTTAGTGCTCATTACCTGGGAAGCAGGGTTCCTGGCCCAAGATGGGCCATTATGTATAATTTAAGCTTATAGGCAACATCCCTTTAGTGATTAACGTAATAGAATATAAAAAGTTCTTCCCTATTACATCATCACTATGACCCCATGGAATCGATACTGTTATTCTCATCCCCATTTTACAGATAGGAAAACTGAGGCTCAGAGAGGTTAAGTGACTTGGCCGAGGTGACACCAGATTACAGGTAGAAGAACCAGATTCAAAGGTGGGCAGCCATGCCAGCGTCCTGGCTCCAGGTTGGACTGGATCGATTGAATTTGATGGCTGAGCTCAGTGGATGGGATACTCACTGTGTTAACATGTAGCTTGTGCGTGTGCTGTATGTCACAAACGGCAGTGTATTTAGTCCCCACAAACTTGTATGAGGCAGGCAGTGTTATCATCTCTGCTTTACAGCGGGGAGACCGAGGCTCAGAAAGTTTATGGCATCTGCTCTGGGTACCCGCACAGTGTAGTGGGGCCTGGAAGTTCCTTTGAGTCTGCACCCTGGCCCCAGGCCCCAGTGCTCAGCACCCCAGGCTGAGAGCACAGATCCTGGGGTGGGAGGGGATCACGTGGGTTTCAACACAGGCTGGGGACTCGCACCCCACAATGAAAGGTGACAGAGACAGGAATGACGTCCCACCAATGGTTTATTTAAAAGTTACAGAGAAGCACATCCTGGGAGAGAACTGAAGCTTTGCAAAGACCCAGAGGGACACAGGCAGGTGTGTCCCTACAGGTAGGCAACTATAGTGATGGTTCTTTCCAAGAATCGTTGCCCAGGCAGGTATGACTCTGGTGCCTGGAGCAGGCACGGGGCTTGAAATAACAGAGCTCCCTTGTTCCAGCTATCTGAGGAGCAGGAGGTAGCAGGGTGACAGGGAGGGAACTGATGCAGCCTCAGGTGCGGGGATTGAGATTTGCCCTGAAGCACAGAGCGGCTGGGGCAGTCGAGGCTGCAGGGTGATAACTGTGGCATACAGAGGTCCAGCCCATCTCATGCTGGCTGATCCTAGAGAAGTGCGGGCTCATGGTCCTGCAGGAGGGACGGGAGGGGGGCTGGAGTGGAGTCGGGGGCCCTGAAGTTTTCGGTCCACACACTTGGCGTTTCATTTCAGCACTTGCCGGAGCCCCCTGGGCCGGAGCAGGGTAATGAACAGTCCTCTAGGACCCTCCCGTGTGAATCTGTGGGGCTGACCACAGAGCCAGCCCTCCGTGGTCCTGGAGGTGAGTCCTCTGACCCAGTCTGGACTGATCAGGAGCCCTCATTCCTCAGCAGTGATGAGGGGAGGAATGGTCACATGCTCAAGCGTCCTGACCTGGATTAGCTGTTGTCAGGAGGGAGGTTTTCCTCTTGCTGCTTCTGGTGGGACTACTAAACTTCGACAATGGTAGCGTGGAGGTTCCAGAGCTCAACTTCCTCACCCCAGAATGAGGGACTGTCAGAGAGAAGGCAAGAGAAATAGATAAGAGCTCCACCAATACCTTTGGAACACCTGGATCCAGCCCAGCCTGATGCCGCCCGTTGGGTGGTTATTTGAGCCAATGAGTTTCCCATTTGCCTGTATTTTCCATCTCTAGCAATTGCAGGTGTCTTGACTAAAAGAGCTGCACGTTCACTCAGCCTCCCACTCACAAGCCACTGACTCTTCTTGGGGGTGCAGGCAGCTGTCAGATGCTGGCCTGCCATCCCCTCCTTTGGGGGTTGAGAAGCTCAGGGGCCCGCAGCAGGGAGGGTGGGCACCTTAGATTTTGGGCTGGGGTCTCACCCACCTTGGAAGTTTCTCCGGGTGCCGTGGTGGGGCTTTAACTGGGTCTTCCTCCGAGCATCCAGGATCTTCATCCCAATCTGCACCCACCTGCTCCCTGGCTTCCCACACACCATCTTGTTTTTGTGGGGGAAGAAGAATCTGCAGGGATGGGGGTGTAAGCGGGGAGCAAAGTTGCGTGAGAGTCCCCACCCCCTCCCCCATGGTCCCACTCACATCACCGCAGGCAGGTTGCAGCTCCCGCTCACGTCCTGGCGATGGTAACTCTGGGCGTACCGGAGCATGGACCGTCTTGCTGGGCCGTGGTAGGCCAGGCAGCAGTCCTCAAAAGCACCTGCGACCACACGGCCGCCCACAGGCTCGCGTCTCTACGCGTGCGTGTGCGGCTGCGCATGCGCTCTTCAGGAACGCCCACAGCCTTGGGCACCCGCGAGCCCGCACGCACGCCACAACCGTCCCACGCCCTGCGGAGGCCCGGGGACAGCCCAGACGGTAAGGAGGCCGTTCGGCTCACCTTTGGTCCTTGATAAGGGGACAGGAAGCGGGAGTTGGAGAGGGCCCCGCAGGCCCCCGCTGGGTAGGGCCCAGGACCACGAAATAAATGGGGGACCAAGGCCATTTCCATTCCTGCTCTGGGTCGGAGGGCAAGGAGGGGCTGCAGCGCCCTGAGAAGGGGAGGGGGGCGTGGTTGGAGGAGGAGGAGGTGCTGGTGCCAGAAGGTTCTGGAAAAATGAGCAGGTGGAATGAGCAGAGGATGAATTAATGTGGAGACGGTGCTGGGCCTTCAGGGTCCTCTGGGATCCGTCCCTCTGCCCACCCGTGCCTCCAGGGGCCACATCTCAGTTCTGGGAGGGCCGTGGGGAGGGCTTGGAGGCTCCCTCCATCCCCCACCTTGACCCCGAGAGCAAGGGGCAGTGGAGTCAGATGGACCCTGTGTTGCAGTGCCAGGCAGGCAGGTCCCCGGGGCTGGGGGCCCCGCTGACCTCAGGATCAAAGGGCACAGGCTGGGCCTGGCGCCTGAAATGGGCCTCTAATAGCAGGACAATGGGAACGAAGCCCAGCCCCCTCCTGGGCAAAGGGTAAGGTCTGCTGGGGGCAGGGCTAGGGCCTCTCAGACCTAATGAGGGGCAGGTGGGTGGGGCCATGGGGCTTCCACCTGGCCAGGGGCCCTGCTTGGCCGGCTACTGGGGCTCAGCTGCCTCCTCGGGCCCACCGGGATGCAGAACACAGCAGCAGAGCTGGGGGACACTGGGGGCATCCAGAATAACCTTTGGTCACCAATATCCTCAAATGCCTACGCTAGGGAGAGGAGGAGAGGAATTCCCCATTGATAACAGTAATGGTTATCAATGTTGCTGCCAGGCACTGGGCCAAGAGTTTTGCAGGAATCAGCCCATCGGATCCTCATGTCCTGTCTCTGCAACAGGAGTTTGGAGCCCCACTTTGCCGATGAGGAAACTGGGGCTCATAAACGCTGAGTAGCAACTCTCAGCCGGACCGCACAGATAGCCGGAGTAGGGGAAGCTGAGATGGAGACCCATGTTTGTTGGTCTCCCAGGTTCTGATCTCAACCCCTACCCCTGGCTCTGCAGGTTCAGGTCACTGCAGTGTGTCCCTAGGGGTAAGTGGCCCCGCTCCGCACAGTCCCTGGGCTGGCTGGAGTCCAGAGGGAGGCCTTGGGTCATGGACTGTGGAGGAGCCACCCAGGGGCTCTGAAAGGAGGGGCTGAGGACCATGCACCCCTAAGGAGCTGCACAAATGCTGGGAGTTTTCGCATGCCTGCTGGGGGGAGCTGGCCACCCGAGAATGAATTCAATGGTGATGGGATGGGGGAGGCTTCTGGAGGAGGAGACAGGCACATGCTAGGGGAGGCACGAGAAGGATGGGGAGAGGGGCACTCCAAGGGGGAGGGTAGGTATTGTCTGAGACAGTACCTTGAGCGTGGACAGTGGGAGCCCAGGCACCCACGAAGCAGGCCACCAGGCAGACCAGGAGCCACGGATTCATAGTGCAGGCTGGTCCTCCTCCTCCGGCGCCTTGAGGGTTAACTAGGAAGGGGGGGTAGGTGGTTGATGAGGACCCAACATGGGCAGTGGCAGGCATGGGAGCACCCCCATCTCAAGCCAGGGCCCTCTGCAAGGGAGGCGGGTGGCATAGGATGGGGACAAGTGTGCTGGAGGGACCTGCTGCTGGTCGGGGCGGGGAGGACTCACCAAAGCCAGTGGGGTCCCTGGAGCCGGTACCTGCTGAAGTGGACCCAAGCTCTCCTGCCTGCCAGGCCAGCAGGCTTCACCCTTTATAGATGGAGCCCCGCCCTGCCGCTCCCTCCCCACCTCCTCTCCCACTCCACCCCCTGGCTTCTCCCTCCCGCCCTGCTCTCCTCTGTTCTCCCCATTTCTTTCTAGCTCCTCTCTCCAATGTCAGGATGCACCTGTTGGAAGTTGGGTGCGAGGGGGCAAAAGGACCCAAATCAAAGAGCTGGGCAGGAAACAATGACGCCTTCAACTAAGTACTCGGACGGGGGGGACGGACAGGGATTTGGCTCCTTCAGTGATGAGAGGTGGACGGGTGCAGGTGGACAGACGCAGCCTTGACCTCAACCAGCCCCCTTGAAGGCTCACGTGCCCCCTATCCCAGGCCCCTCAGCCAGCTTTCTCCCTGAAGGGTCCTTTCTCCTCCTCGTCCTGGCCCCTCTCTTGCTGCACCTCTAGGTGGATACTGGCTTCCCAGGGGCAGGACCCAGGCAGCCTAGAGCGGGGGGACAGCCTCCGCCTTTGCTCCCCACTCCCAAGCCGCCTGTTGCCATGGGGCCCGGACTTCACCGCATTTTTCTCTCCTTCCACACAATGGGATGACTTATCGTGTCACAGAAAAGCCCTGTTTTTGAGAACAGGCAAACCCATAGAAATAGAAAGTAAAATCAGTTGTTGCCATGGGCTGGGAGGAGGGGAGAATGGGGGAGGGGGTGAGGGCGAAAGGGAAGGTATGGGTTTCTTTTTGCTCTGAAATTAGATGGTGGTGATGGTCAAGGGACTCTGAGAATATAGTAAACACCACGGAATGGTACACTTTCAATGGGTGATGTCGGTGAAGATAATATTAAGATTAGAAAGGAGTTTGGGGACTTCCCTGGTGGCGCAGTGGTTAAGAGTCCACCTGCCAATGCAGGGGACACGGGTTCAATCCCTGGTCTGGGAAGATCCCACATGCCGCGGAGCAGCTGAGCCCACGCACCACAACTACTGCTCTCTAGAGTCCGCGAGCCACAACTACTGAGGCCTGCGCGCCCTAGAGCCCGTGCTCTGCAGCAAGAGAAGCCACCACAATGAGAAGCCCGTGCACCACAATGAAGAGTAGCCCCCGCTCGCCGCAACTAGAGAAAGCCCGCGCGGAGCAACGAAGACCCAACAAAAAACAAATTAATTAATTAAAAAAAAAAAGAAAAGAATAGAAAGGAGTTTTATTTGAGCCAAACTGAGGACTAGACCAGAAACCCGCTTCCCAGATTACTCTGAGAAACTGCTCCGGAGAAGCAGGGTTTTCAGGGCAGCTTTATATCTTGTCAGAACAAAGAATATTAAACAAGTTGGGGAGACATTTCTTCAAGGTTTCAGAAAAACAGACCAGCATGTACACAGCAAGTCAGTATGACCTTGGCACCTGGAAGGGAGTCTTATCATCAAAGGAGGACCAGCCGTGGCATCCCAGGAAGAGGGGTTTTAATCTTTATTTTTAACATGGACATTCTTTACTTCTGGTCAATGTGCCCTTTTCTTTAATAATTAAAGCAGACTGCAGTGTATGTTTGATAGGCCACAAACAGGCTATTTTAGTTAGCATAAAATGCAAGTTAACTCATGTATAAGCCAGAATGGCTTCCCTATATCTCAATATGTAAAAATTTCTTTTATCAGTGCAATGTATGGAACATGAATTTTCCCTAATATTACATTGAGAATAATCTCAATAAAACTGTTACTAACGACCACAACAATAAAGCAATGCTTCGGTTTTGGAAGAAAAGCGGGAGCCCCAGGTAACCACGCAGGCAGGAAGCAAAGCAAAACCCATCTGGAAGTAGTTCCTTTTTCTCCTGGGTTAGCGCGGCCCACCCGGAACAGGGGTGTGGGGATCTGGGTGGCGGGGTGGGGAGCGTCGGGGAAGGGGAAGGGGGTTCTGCAGAGAGCTCGCAGCTGATTGCTTTTAACCTTTTATTGTCCGCATCCTTAGCTATGGACCACCCTGAGTATTTATGACACTCTGTACCGCTTTCTCATCTCTCGCGCTCCACCAGGAGGCCCTGTCAGGGGCTGGGGCACGCCACCCACTCCCTGGGGTCTGGCCGGGTGGGTGGGGCTTAGCACAGGGGGCGGGGCCTGATGAAAGGCACTGGGCGCCGGGGCGGGGCTTTCTCTGTGGGGCTTAGGCCAGGCCGGGGCTTACGGCCCCGCCCCGCCCCTCCAGAGCCGCGGAGACTCGGCGGCCAGGCTAGCGGTCTTGTGCCGGTGGCAGTGGCTGCTCCCGGGGTGGGTGAGGCTGGGCCAGGACGCGGCTCCGCGTGGCTGAGGGCGTGGGGACGCGGCGTGGCGGGCCGGGGCCAGCCTCCCAGCTGCGGCCCACTGTCCCTGCCTGCCCCGCCAGCGGTCAGCGGCCAAGACGTGGCGTTACGAAACCTTGGCTGAGGACCCCCGTGAGCGAGCCCACCTCCCTGCACCTCACAGTTTGTCCCACCGGCAGACTTAACGGGGAGGAAGGGGTGAGAGGAACCAGCACGCGCGCGGGGCAGACAGGGATTGTGCGCTCTTGGACCCGGCTCAGAACCCAGGTGTCCCGGCAGTGGACGGGATGCTTAGGGACTAAAGGCTCTGGGTTGAAACCCAGAGTTCGGAGGACCGCAGTTGCTTCACGGTCAGGGCTAAATTGGGAGAGGGGAAGCCTCCATTCCTACAGCTGCTGGAGGCATTAAGGGTAAACTGCTTCCAGCAAGGGGACTCTCTTCTCCGCACGTGTGAACCGGGCACAGAGGACAGACGCTTCCTCCCGGTCACCAGCTCAGAGCATGGGGCCGTTGTGCGTGGCCTCCAGCCTGCAGCTGAGCCAGACGCAGGGGCTGACCACACCCCAAGGACTGCAGGGCAGGCTGCAGTGCCCCCGGGGTGGGGGAGGGGTGGGCAAGGGCACAGCTCAGCTCGGGGCGCCTCTAGTGGGTGCACACAGATGGCTGTACTGCAGAGTGGGGCAGCCAGTGGGCTTGGTGAGGGGAAATTCCAACCACTGCCTTTGGAGTGAGCTCCTCTGGGGAGGACTGAATACCGGCTCCCTCTCATTTCTCTGCTGGAGGAACTTCCCAGGTGCTCAACCGTTGACCCACTTTTACAGAGAAGGAGACCGAGGGTCAGAGAGGCCAAGTCGGACTTCCCTGGCGGTCCAGTGGTTAAGACTCCACACTTCCAATGCAGGGGTTGCGGGTTCGATTCCTGGTCAGGGAACTAAGATCCCACATGCCGTGCGGCACATCCAAAATGAAAAAACATAGAGAGGCCAAGTCATTCCCCCTTCTAACTTTTTATTCTTGGCCAGGAAAATCCGACTTTTATTTCTTAAATATTGTGAAGGAAAGGGGGACAGCCCCCTAATGGGGGAAGGCCATTGAGCAGAGCTCATCAGAAAGGATGCTGAGGAAGCACCACCAGCTGAAGTAGGGGTCCTCCTGCAGTTGCTTTTGCATCAGACCCCCACCCCCCCACCCCAGTGCTGCCTACCACCCTCCTGAACCTACGGTGCCTTCAGGGCCCAGCTCGGGTGGCCTCTGAGAGAAGCAGCTGGGAACCCACCCCCCAACAACTCCACATAGTCGTGCATCTCATGGGGAGCATACCAGACCCTGGGTGCCCTGTCTGCCATGCCTGGACTCCTGTTGTACCCAGCTGCCTTTCACTCTGGTCCTGATGCAGAGTGGTTACCAGGCAACTGGAGGAAGGAGGGAAAACTGGTGGGGTTTTTTTTTAAGGATGCCTTGCAAGCCTCTGGCCTGACTTTCAGGGACTTGGTTTCTAGACTGGCCCTGTGGGACCCATTTCACTGTGTTCCCGATGTGGATGGCCCTGCTGCCTCCTGAAAGGCCGGCCTTGAGGGGCTTCCCTCCCCAGACTGACCAGCTGCCTCTGGGTTCCAGGGGACCTGGGTGGGGAACTTGGGCTACCAGCACTGGTCGTGGCCTTGGCCTCGGCCCTTGTGCTTCTCCTGCTCCTACTGGACACGTGGGGGCTGAGCCAGCTGGGGCTGGGGCAGGGGCGAGGGTGACATGGGGAGCGAAGGTGGTGAGCCCTGAGGAGAGGGTCCCATAGGGTTGTGAGTCCCTCTTTGAAGCTACTGAGCTCCACTCACAGCCTCCACACAGGTTTTCTGGGCACCTCTTAACATACCAGCCATGTGCTAAGTCCTGGGGTGACCGCAGTGAGCAAGGAGATGGGTCCCAGGCATGGAAGTTGACGGTGATGTCACTGATCCTCACCAGACACCTGTTTGGGGCCATTTGTTATCTCATTCTTTCAACAGACATGTAGCGCATGCCTGCTGTATGCCAGGCACTGGGCTGGGTACCAGGGTAAGCAGTGCAGAACAGACAGGTAGCAAATAGCGAAGCAAGGCGTGACAGGGAGACGCTGGGGATGGGTTGGGCTCCTCTAAAGAGAGTGACTTGAGGTGACAGCAAACCCTATGGGATTAATATTTATCCCCACTTGACAGGGAAAGAAACAATCAGCTGAGGTCCAGAGAGGTTAAGTTACCTGACCAAGTAAGCAGGGGGTCAGATTCCAAGTCCAGGTCTGACTCCATTCCACATATACTGCTTGGGTGCTGTATTAAGTGTGTCTTTTTTTTTTTTCCAATGATGTATTTTATTTAACCCTATCCAAGATAATATCATTTTAACATATAATCAAATCAAAATGATTTATGAGATATTTTCCCTTTTAAGTCTTCAAAACATGGCTTACTGTACATTTCCAGTACATTTCAAGTGCTAAATAGCCACATGTGGCTGGTGTCTATATTACTGGAGAATGCATTTCCAGCCACAGGTAACAGTCAATTCGAAATTTTACATTGTTTCTTTTTCCTTTTATTTATTTATTTTTCTGTGAAAATTTTTATCAATAGGGATAATTAACAATACCAAAACGATACAAATCACCTCAAAGTATAAATTGGTGAAACAATGGTAATACACACAATGTAACATTATATAGCTATCCAAAAGTTGTCAAAAACTAAGATGGAAAAATGCTCATTAAACATTAACACAGATCATTAACAAATAGGTACAACAGAATCTCATATTTATTTCTTAAAGTCTAAATGCATAAAAATATGAAAATGTTTGCAGTAGTTATTACCACTAAGTGTTAAGATGAATGCTCCGAAATATTCTTGGTGTTTTCCTGTGTTTTCCTAGTTTTTCCTTACAATAAACATGCGTTACTTTTGCAATCAGAAAAAAAGGGAGGGGGAGGTTTGGGAGTAAATTTGACAAATCATTTTTTGCTGTACTGAGTCCCTAGCAAAGTATTCTCCCCCAGGACTGCCACCCTCAAACCTTAGTAACTCAGCTACTAATTCAAATCACTATAGAAGTGGTGCTGTTATGAAGACTGATATTTTTGATGAGTTTTTTTCTACTTTAGCGTTAAATTCTTTAGCAGATGACACGTTAGACTTACCTCATTTTGATGAGTATCTGTTTGAGAATTGTTGAATGCTTGTTAACTCTTTTTAGTTTAATATTTATTATTACTCTTGGGAAAATTTACTATGTTTTTAGGTAGTGTTTACACACTGGCCTCGTCATGAACAAAATGTAAGCTACTGAAGGTTTTACCTTTGGTTATGCCCACAAAGCATGTGATCTGTTTCACAAATTTAAATGATGAAGAATTTGTTCTCCTTGTTGGCTTCATTTTGTGTTTGTAGGAGAATGAGGATTTCAAAATGTTAAAAATGAAAAGTAGTTTATAGTTTCTGGCAGTTTGTACAGTTGGGTACATTAAATTTCTACATTTAAAATTTTAGTTACGTTGGTTCAGGAAAAACACTAGTTGATACAAACCTAAGTTATTGTATATGATACATGAACACGTGACTGTTTTGCTAATGGTTCTGTGGTCTTCCATAAGAGCCTAAGCCTGTCTCTTCTACCAGTAGAGTGGTATAGAATGTAAGCTCCCCCTCATACAACTTGTCTCCTCTTTCTCTCTTTACAAAAGATGGCAGGAAACTTGTTACTAGAACTTTATATAATGTTAAGTGATCAAAAAAATGATCTGTAAGAGGAAAAAGTAACCTATTTTTGTGTTGATGTGCTTAGAGTTTACCTTATAAGTATCATCTTTCTCCCCCAAGACATTTATTTCTGTAACCAAAGTGGGACACCATCTAACAGTAATATTTTGGGAGAAATAGCCAGTGCATGTAAGGCTTGCATATGTTGGATTCTACTATAAATGAAACATTAATTCATTTAAACCTTGACGTTCCTATGAGCAAGGTACTCTTATCACTTTTAACAGATAAGGAAACAGCACAGAACGAGTAAGTTGTAGAGCTGGGATTGAGTAGAGTGGTTACTACAGTGCTTGAACTTAATATATCTTCTACCTCTAGCTTCATTTCCTTTTATTTTTTATTAAGACACTTTTGTTTAAAGCAGTTTAATTTTCCCAGCAAAATTGAGGGGAAGGTGCAGAGATTTACCATATACCCCCTGCTCCCACACATGCATTGCCTTCCCCATTATCGACATGCCGCATCTCATAGGTATGTTTGTTACCATTAATGAACTGACACATCATTATCATCCAAAGCCCATAGTCTGCATTTGGGTTCACTCCTGCTGTTGTATATTCTATGGGTTTGGACAAATGTATAATGACATGTACCCACCATTATTGTGCCATACAGAGTATTTCACTGCTTGAAAAATCCTCTGTGCTCCCAGCATGTGTTTTTTATTCTGATGTTTTGACAGCCGGGGCCTTGCTGATCGTGGAAGTACTACCCCTCCCAGGGCTAGCAGATTCCAAAAGATAGTAAATGACTTCCTAATAAGGGCACCTTTCATATGCAAACCAGACAATCCAGAGCCCATACCCTAACCCCCTCGTCTATCAGGCTCTCACACTCAGGGCCACTATCCTCCAGCCCTGATCACCCCAGGGCCAGGTGCCAGACAACTAGGGACAGTCTCTGTACCCCAGAGCCTGCTGGAATTATTCAAACCAGCCAGTCCTAAGCCTGCTTACCCTGCCTCACTCAATCCTTCCCACAGAAATCACAATAAAGCCTCTTGCCCACATTTCCCCCTCGCTCCCTCTGCCTCCTGACTGGCCCTGGTGCTTCCCTGTGTGGCCCTGCACGGCACAGTGTGTGCCCCCTCTTCCTGGGCTCTGTGAGTAACAAAGTGCCTTTTCAGTGGCAATCGCCTTCTGATCTGTTGGCCTCACCATACCTGAATAATTATAAAACCTACAGTTTAAAACAGGTGTCAAGGGGGACTTCCCTGGCGGTCCAGTGGTTAAGACGCTGCGCTTCCAATGCAGGGGGCATGGGTTCGATCCCTGATTGGGAACTAAGATCCCACATGCTGTGCGGCACAGCCAAAAACTAAAATAAATAAAAATAAATAAAACAGGTGTCCAGTGATATGCAGAGAGTTGGAGACAGAGGGCAGGTAACAGATGCATCACTCCCCACGCGGGGCTCACAGCTGGTGGAGGAGATGTTCGTGGGCTGCTGCAAGGCTACATGGTCAGCATTCTAGAGGAACATTCACAGGCAGGCTGTAGGGGTTCAGAGGGCACCCTATCAGGTCTCCAGAGGGAATAACTTGAATGGAGACCTGAAGACAAGCAGGTGTTAGAGGCCAGATGGTGCAGGACACCAGAGAGACCCTGCCAAGTCCAGGATGGCTGGGGACCGGAGGTGCGGGGGTTGGATAGTGGAAGATGAGGTGGGAGGGGACAGGCTATTCAGGGCCTCACGTGCTGAGCTAAGAAGGGCCACCTTCATCCAGAGGGCGCTGGGGTGCTACTGAGGGATTTAGCCAGAGGGAGGGTTGTGGTCAGGCCTGTGTCACAGCTCTGCCAAGGTCATGTGGAAGATGCACTGGAGGGGCATGAGCTCAGGCACAAGAAGACTCAACAGTCGCCAGGCTGTCTTCCCAGGAGGGCTGTGGGGAAGCCTCTTTCCCAGTGCTTCTCATGCCCTACCTTAGCAAGAAGTAACTCAGGAAATATTTACCGAGGTCTACTATGTGCCAGGTTGGGTAGTTAGAGCGGTGACAAGACAGACTGGTGCCTACTGTCGTGGAGAGTTTTCATTTTTGTTTTTCTAACAAAGGGGTTGCAATAGCATGTGAGGAATGCTAACATGATGCAAAACAGGGACCCAGAAGAGAGAAAAAAAAAACCAAATAAAGTCAAAAGTGGGGACATAACTACTGAGCTTTAGAAATAAATAAAAAAGGATTATAAGAGAATACTATGAACAACTGTACACCAACAAATTAGATAGCCTCAGTGAAACTGGCAAACTGCTAAAAACAAACTACCAAAACGGACTCAAGAAGAAATAGAAAATCTGAAAAGACCTATAACAAGTAAGAAGATTGAGTCAGTAATCAAAAACCTCCCAACAAAGAAAAGTCCAGGACCAGATGGCTTCACTGGTTCATTCTACCAAACATTTAAAGAAGAATTAACACTAATCCTTCTCAAACTCTTCCCAGGAGAAAGAGGAGGGAACATTTCCTAACTCATTCATTCTCTGAGGTCAGCATTACCCTAACACGAAAGCCAGACAAAGTCATCACAAGAAAACTACAGACCAATAACCCTAATGAACATAGATGCAAAAATCCTCAACAAAATACTAGCAAACCAAATCCAGGAGAATATTAAAAGGATTATACACTTGACTAAGTAGATTTATCACAGGAACGCAAGGGTGGTTCAATAAATGAAAATCCATCAATTAATACACCACATTAATAAAATGAAGGGAAAATGATCCTCTCAATTGTTGTAGAAAAAGTATTTGACAAAATCTAACACCCTTTTATGATAAAAAAAAAAATTCAACAAACTAGGAATAGAAGGAGATTCAATGCAATCCCTGAGAATATCAATGACTACTTTGGTTTTTCACAAAAATGGAAAAGCAGATCCTAAAATTCATATGGAATTGCACGGGACCCTCAATAGCCAAGAAAATGGAAGCCTAGAACCACCAGTGCTACTGACCTGTGGGTCTGGATACTTTTGTGTTATGTTTTGTGTTGTGCTGTCAAGGGCCGCCCTGTGCACTATAGGATATTGAACAGCATCCCTGGCCACCACCCACTAGATGCCGCTAAGCATTGTTTCCTGGTTGTGACAACCCAAAATGCCCCTAGACAAAAGTCCCTGTCTCCCCTGCCCCCTGCTGAGAACAACTGCTCTAGTGAGAAATCGGGGGACCCAAGTGTCACTTCTGTCTCACGTGCCGTGTTGCTGAGTGCGTATGTGTGTTTTAAGTGCCACGCTGTTTGGCCGTGACCCCTCAGCTGTTAATAGTGAATACTGCAACCACAACTGTAAATCTGCCTGCTGCGTGTCAAGTCCTGTGCTGATGAATTCTATATCCACTGCCAGGTCCTGTACCGATGAATTTTATGTACAACCCATTTTGTGTCCGTCATCTCTGTGACAAGAGCATTTTCCCAAGGTTCTGTCCCTGGTTCTTTTTTGGGAGGGCTGAGGCTGCACAAACCCTGCTTTGGTATTTTAGCTGTTGATGAAAGAGTTTGAGATGCCTCGTAGACTATATGTCTGTTTGGCTGTGAACTTCTGCCAAGTCAAGACGTATGGCTATAAAAATGAGATGTTTTCTCTCAGGGAGGAGGGGAAAAGAATTGGTCCAGGACATGTTGGAGAATGTGGGAAGCCTTTCAAAGTCAACTACGTGAAGCAAGGATTAGGGCTTTTTGGTCTTTACGTGCATAACTTTTTTTTTTTTTTTTTAATTTGGGCAGAAAAAGTGATCATTTTGTCTGTTTCTCCATCTCAGTGTTCTAAGCCTGAGAAGGTCTGGTCCACCCAAGCCCTGACTCCTGGTATTCTCTTACAGTCACGGAGGGCTGAAGTCCTAAAATCAAGGTGTCGGCAGGGCTGGTTCCTTCTGGAGGCTCTAGGGGAGAATGGGCTTCCTTGCCTTTTCCAGTTTCCAGCAGCCGCCTGCAAGCCTTGGCTCCTGGCCGCTTCCTCCATCTTCAAAGCCAGCAGTATAGCATCTTCAAATCTCTCTCTGACCTCTGCTTCTGTTATCACATCTCCTTCTCAGACCCAGACCCTCCTGCCTCCCTGTCATAAGGACCACCATGATTGACGCTGGGGCCGCTGGATAATCCAGGATCATCTCCCATCTCCAGGCGTGATTAACTTAATCACACCTGCAAAGTCCCTTTTGCTGTGTAAGGTCACATATTCCCAGGTTCTGGGGGTCAGGACGCAGACATCTTGCGGGAAGGGCATTATTTGGCCTACCACAGCACCCATGGGGTTCAACCTCCTAAGGGGGGTGGGGAACACTCCTGGGGGCAAGTGATGTGTAGACTCAGTTCTGGAAGATGGCAGGTAGGGAGGGGGATGGGGGCAGAGAGTTCCAGGTAGAGGGAACAGGGCACATAAAACGGGAGGCTCCCTGAACACCTGACCTGGATGTGACCTGAGGGCCCTTAACATCAGCACAGGAACCTGGTCGAGGGGACAGCTGCCCAAGTCTGGAGAGATATTTGGTTGTCACAGTTGGGGTGGGGAGGTGGGGGGCCAGAGACACTGCTACACATCCTGCAATGCACGGGGTTCTGTCTCCACCAGGAAGAATCCTCTGGCCCTAACATCAGCGGGAAGCCCTACTGCGGCGACTTTCTGGCCCTGTCTCTCAGAACCCAGAGGGGCTTCTCCCCTTCTCTCCGCATGGAGGGTTTCTGCTCAGCAACCTGTGGCCCGTCTACCCCTACCCCACCTTTCTGGGGAAAAGCTGTTTCTACTTCCTCCTGACCCTTGGCCCACCCCAGAACGGAAGGCTGTGTGTGGGCTGAAGGCTCCTACCTCTGGAATGTGAGGCCCTGGGAGGGAGACAGAGCTGAGGAGTAGTGCTTTCTCCCTGCCCCCGCTCCGCATCCCCACCCCAGGCCTGACCTACTCTGACCTCTGGGTCTCTGCAGCACCAGGAAGGGAAGGGAGTCAGACGGTGTGCTAAGGACACTGCATCCGTCATTGGACGGGGAACAATCTAGTTCACCCAAGGGACACTAGACAGCAGGTGACAGGGCTCGTGACAGGAGGAGGGGTGAGTTGGGGCGGGGGTTCCCCCCTCCAGCTCCTTGTTGCCGCCACCCTACAGGGCTCAGGTCGGTGACGTCCCTCAAATACGGGCCCCTTGAGTCTGACGGGTCTTCCTTGGGTCTGGGCGGGAGTGGGTGCCCATCTCACCCGCTGAGGAGGGGAGCCCTGATGGGGTGGGGGGGACAGAGCGGGGTGGGCTCTGCCGCGACATGGTGAAACCGGGCTGGTGTCTTACTGCCGTTGGCCCTTGAGAGCAAGTTGGCTTCTGGTTCATTAGGTCCGCAGACCTTTGACACCTACTGGGTGCCAGGCTCCGTGCTGGCCGCTGGGGGTGATAAGGCCAGCAGTTCCCTCAAAGAGCCCGCAGAGGCTGGGGAGGGCAGGGCTCTCACTCTGCTGACCGCTGAACCGAGAGCCAAACCCTGTGACGGCGCCCCATCTCCCAAGGTGGCATGGGAGCAGAGTGACTGCATTTCTGGGGGAAGGGACGAGGGGGTGGGAAGAAGGGGCGGGGTGGGAGGAAGGAGGGCTGCAGTGATCTGAGTAGAGAAAGCCCCGGCTAGAGAAAGCCCCTGCGCAACTGCGCAGTGGTCCTGGGAAAAGGGGGAGGCGAGCATGTATTCGGTGGGACTTCCCTGGGGTGAGCCCAGGAAAACCCCTGCTCCTGGAGGGGAGGGCTGGTCTGGGGTGACGGCCCACCTCTCCCACCACCACTGTCTCCTGCCCCTGCTGTGGCCAGCCTCTGGGCATTTCCATGTGGCCCCTGGCTGTGTCAGAGCCCCTGAGGTGTGGCTCTCCGTCCACCCACTGGAGCCCCAGGGCTGCTCCATCCACCAGAGAATGCGGTACCCAAACCCCAGAATCCCCTTGACCTATGGAAGACTGGGCGGTGCCTGTGTGTGACGAGGGTCACCTGAGCTCCCCCGCCCACACCCAGTGGGCTGTGGCAGAATTACATGCTCCCCCAGTGTTATGAGCTGGATTGTGTCCCCCTCCCCCAAATTCATATGTTGAAGCTTTAGCCCCCAGGACGTCAGAATATGACTGTCTTTGCATTTAGGGTCTTTAAAGAGGTCTTGGAGTTAAAAATGAGGACAGGGTGGGCCCTAATCCAATATGACTGGTGTCCTTATAAAACGGGGAAATTAGGACACAGACAGACGCACAGAGGGAAGACCACGTGAGGACACAGGGAGAAGACGGCCGTCTGCAAGCCAAGGAGAAAGGCTTCAGAACGAAACCAACCTTGACCCTGGACTTCTCGCCTCCAGAACTGTGAGGAAATGTGTTTCTGTTGCTTAAGCCCCCAGCCTGTGCTTTCTTTTGGCAGCCCTAGTGACCTCACACACCCAGGAGGCACCTGAGGAAGGCGGCAGCCCATTGGGTGCCTAGGGATGTGTGTGGGGGAACAAAGATGAAGATGGACCCTCCCTCCATGGCCTCGGTTTCCTCCTTCTCCCGTGTGAACCTGAAGCCATCACTTTAACTGCACCACTGAGGATGCCCACTTCCCTCCACCCTCGAGCATCTTAAGCCGCTGGACCCTGGCTGGATGGAGGAGTGGAAATAACACCCCACAGACGCTACCACGAACCCAAGACCCTCCACCCCAGCTGGGTTCTCCTTCCCCAGAGTGGTCCATGAAAACCATCCCCCTGGCCCCTCCCCTCTCCCCAGCTCCCACGCCCACCCCCGAGTTATCTGCGTCCTGCTCAGTCCTTCCCCCTGCCCACCCAACAGTACCCAACTCACAGGCTTATGGTGAGGATTAAACTGCGCCCCCACAGTGCTCAGCCCACGCCTGAGAGGCACTCTTACTCCACGTGGTCGCGGGGCTCCTGCCCATCATTTCTAGAGGATGCGCAATTCCCCAAGCCAGCTGCGTCGCTGGGCGTCTAGATCACTGCCAACCTTTTACTCATTGAAAGGAGTTCCGCGGTAGCCTAGTGGTTAGGAATCTGGGCTTTCACTGCCGTGGCCTGGGTTCAATCCCTACTCATTAAAGGCTGTAAGAATAGCCCTTCCACTGGGGGGCTCAGGACACTTTTCAGTGGTTTAACCAAAGGGTGAGACTATGAGACTATGACCCCCGTAAGATGCTGGGTAAGTATCTTCCAAAGGTTTTGGAATTTTCTGATTATCACGGCCACCACCCTGAGGAAAGCCAGTGTCCGGGGGTCCCGGCAGCCCTGGAATGATCTTCTTAACCAGCCCGCACCCGAGGGCCACTCTGAGGTTTGTTGACTCTCTCTCCCCCCCGTGAAATGTCTGTTTCTGATCTTTGCTCCTTGGGTTCTTATCAATTTGCGTGAGCTTTTAATAGCTGATAACACACCTGGCTTTTCCTTTGGCGCAACTTGCTCGTAACTATGCACGATCAGAGGTTAGCACGCGTGGAGCACTCCGAGACATGCCACCGGCTGTGCTTTTGGACCTTTCGTCTGGGGAGCTGGGTGGTTTGAGGGTTTCCTGCTACATGGAATGTGGGAGTTGCCAGGGTGGGGCAGAGGCCCGTAATGGGAACACCCACACCTGGTTGCACTTGCTCCATCATATCAGGACAGGTGGGAGGCACCCTGGCAAATCCACGGGCCCCTGGCCTGCTTCCCATGGGAGGCTGGACGAGGAACAGGGCTGGAGAATGGGCACAGCCAGTTGAGCCAACGACTGAGAGGCATGCAGCCTCCATCTCATTTACAAAGAAAAGCTTTGGGAAAACAGCCTGGCAGTTCCTCAAAAAGTTAAAGTTATTTTGTCATCCAGCCACTCCACTCCTAGGTATCCACCCAAGAGAAATGAAAACATATGTTCATACAAACACTTGTCCAGAAACGTTCACAGCAGCATGATTCACTAAAGCCAAAAGGTGGAAACAGCCCAGCAAACGTCCGTTGATGGATGAATGGATCAACAAAATGTGGTCCATCCACACAGTGGAATACTACACAGTCCTAAAAATGAATGAGGTACTAAATCACACTACAGCACAGACGAACTTTGAAGACATGATGCTCAGGGAAAGAAGCCAGGCACAATAGGCCACATATTGTATGATTCCATTTACGTGAAGTGATCAGAACAGGAAAATCCATGGAGTCAGAAAGTAGATTAATGGTTGCCAGGGGCTAGGGGAAGGGCTGCTAATGGGCATGGGGTTCCTTCTTGGAGTGATGAAAATGTGCTGGAATGAGATAGTGTGAATATACTAGAAACCACTGAATTTCTGCTTAATTTTTTTTTTTTTTTTTTTTTTAAGAAGCACTGCAAAAAGCCCAGCAGAGACATGTAAAACATTTAGAGACAGCAAGAAGGAGAACCTGTATGGCATGAAAAAGAACAGTTGGATTTTTTTTAAAAAACCCAGAAATCTTAAAAATGGAAAAAAAAAAAAAAAGTGACACAGCGGTTACTACCTGGTCACTGGCAGAAATGAGGAGGGTGACGTAATGGTGGAAGTGAAAGTGATCATCGTCAATAACACAGTGACCCTCAGAATCAAAGCTGTTGGGCCTGTTCTAACCTTTGACCCAGTGGGAGATAAAATGCCACTGCTGTTCTTGCCGGAAGGTCACCCGAGTGGAAGGGGCATGGGTCAGATCCAGAAAGGTAATTCTGGAAACCAACATTTGCCACGCTCACTCAGGCCAGTGACCCATGTGATCTCATGCTGGGGCATTTGGGGACCTCGCTTCTCAGATGAGCTGGGGAGCCCTTCCTGCTCTCCCGGGCACTAAGCACAGAATTTCCTTTATGGGCCTGCGCCACAACGGTTGTCCTAGGCATCATCTGCTCTGCTTGGGGCCTGCTCTACGTGTGTCCCTGGTGCCCCCTGTTTTTTACCAATAAGCACACGGAGGCTCGGGGAGGTTATCAGCACAGCAGTTCCTGGACGAAAGCCCTGTGTTTCTGTGCCCGCTCCAGGGCCAGGCTCTTCGGATGAGAAATGTGTACAGGTAGGAAGCACGGGGGACCCACACCCGGAAGGAGCCAGCGCCCGTGGCTACCCACTCTTCCAACACTGAAGTAATCAGGCCCATGAGCTCCAAAGGGTTGCCCACCCAAAAATAAACTCAACCGTCCAGGGAAAAGTCAATACAGCTTTCTGGTTTTCTAAATAACTCACCTATTCAGCACTTGCGATGGAATCAGGTTGAAGTCGGGCCCCAAAGAGCTCAAGTGCCGGAAGGTTCTTTGGGCTCGACCAGGCTGCCCGGATTCTGTCCTCAGGATGGGTGCTCTGCTTCAATGCCTTGGCTCTGTTTGGGGGCTGACCAGTGAACAGCACCCCTGACATTTAAACCTATTGTTTTTGGCCGTGCTGTGCAGCCTGCGGGATCTCAGCTCCCCCACCAGGGATTGAAACTGTGCCCCCTGCAGTAGAAGCGCTGAGTCCTAACCAGTGGACCGCCAGGAAGTTCCCTAAACCCATTTCTTATGTCCCCAAGATACCTCCCCACACACATTTGGAGCCCTGTAAGTGGTCCAGATGTCATGGCTTCCCCATCGCTGTGCCTGATGACTCGGGCCACCACCTTCTCCACACGTGACTGTCACTAAGTCCCAGAGATCCCACCTCTAAGACATCTGGAATCCTCCTCCTCTCCATATCCCGCCCCATGCCTGCTTTGACAGCTCTCCCGAGGGGTTTTCTTGACAGCCTTCCTCTTTTGAAGAGTGTACACCCCGCTTGCCTCTGGGTCCCTTCCTTCTAACAAATAAGCAAAGAATCATGTTAAGTGTCTCATTTAAAATTCTCTTTGGCTGAAAGACAAATTCTTTTAGGTGCCCACTGCCTATGGCAGGAATATCAGGGTCCTGTGGCTGCTACAGTAAATGACCACAACCTTGGTGGCTTAAAACAAGACACATTTATTATCTTACAGTCCTGGAGGTCAGAAGTCCAAAGTTAAGTCTTACCAGGCTAAAATCAAGGTACTGGCGGGTCTGCGGTCCTTCTGGAGGTGCTAGGAGAGAATCTGTTTCCCTGCCTTTCCTGGCCTCTAGAGGCTGTCTGCATTCCTTGGCTCATGGCCACTTCCTCCATCTTCAAAGACGTCAATGGCATCACTGCTTATAGTACTGTTGCATCTCCTTCTCTGCCCCTCCTGCCTCCCTCTGATAAGGACCCTTGTGATGACACTGGTCTCATACAGATAATCCAGGGTCACCTGCCCATCTCCAGATCCTTAATCCCATCTGCAAAGTCCCTCTTGCCAGGTCAGGGAACATCTTCACAGGTCCAGGAGACCAGGACATGGACCGCTTGTGGGGCGGTTATTCTGCCCACCACAGCAAGACCAACCTACTTTTTCTGAAAAGGGCCCCAGGGTAAATATTTTAGGCTTTGTGGGCCATCTGATCTCTGTTGCCAAGATTGGCTACACAATTTATAGAGCCTGGTGCAAGATAGAGACATGGGGCTCCTCATTCATAGATTAAGAATTTCAGAACAGTGACAGTAGAAGTGCAGGGCCCTGTGTCACTGCATCGTTTACGTGGCCAGAAAGCGGGCCCTGCCTGAGCAAGTCCACCTCTGCTCCTGTGGCCTGAAAGCAGCCACCAGCAACACGTGGACGACAGGTGCAGCCGTGTTACCATCAAACTTGATGGATGCTGAAACTGCACTTCATGTAATTTTCCCATGTCACAAAATGCTATTCTTCTTTTGGTTTTTTCCAGCCATTTAAAAATGTAGGGACTTCCCGGGTGGCACAGTGGTTAAGAATCTGCCTGCCAATGCAGGGGACACGGGTTTGATACCTGGTCAGGGAAGATCCCATATGCCGCAGAGCAACTAAGCCCCTGCACCACAACTACTGAGCCTGTGGTCTAGAGCCTGCGAGCCACAACTACTGAGCCCTCATGCCACAACTACTGAAGCCCGCACGCCTAGAGCCCGTGCTCTGCAACAAGAGAAGCCACCGCAATGAGAAACACGCCCACCACAACAAAGAGTAGCCCCTGCTCTCCGCATCTAGAGAAAGCCTGGGTGCGGCAACAAAGACCCAACGCAGCCAAAAATAAATAAATAAAATAAACACATTTATTAAAAAAATAATAATTAAAAAAAATGTAAAAATCGTTTGTAGCTCACAGGCTGTACAAAAAAAAAGGCGTGGGTGGAATCGGGCTGTAGTCTGCCGGCTCCTGGTCTGATGGATAAAATCCCACCTTCCATGCCTGACTCTCTAGGGCCCTTTGCAGCTGGAGACAGACACCTCTCCAGTCCCATCTCACCGTCGTCCTTCCTCATAACCTGCACTTGGCGTGTCCCACCGCTCCCTGCTCCCGAACCACGCTCGGGAACAAAAGCTGTGCCTCTGCTCTGGCTGGTCCCTCTATCTGGAAGCCCCACTTCCCACATCCTCTGGCTGGTAGACCCTTGCTCCTGCTGTCCTCTGGCCCAGACGCTGCCCTCATGAGAGGTGGTGCTCTGTGCCTGGCCCTCGTCACACTAACTGGGTTTATGTGTCTACATGTCCTCTTCTCCCTTGCAGCAGTGATGTGCTCAAGAGCAGGAACCCAAGCTGAGTCATCGTTCTGTCTCCTGATCTCACGGACCCTCAGAGCATGTGCTTAGAGAGAAAACAAGGATAACCTGGGGACTTCCTTGGAAGTCCGGTGGTTAGGACTCGGCACTCAGTGCTTTTACTGCCAAGGGCTGGAATTCGTTCCCTGGTTGGGGAACTAGGATCCCACAAGTTGCGCAGCGCGGCAAAAGAAAAAAAAAAAAAAAAAAAAGATTGATTAAACTAATAAATGGGGGGAAGAAGAGCTAAGTCTTTCATGCAGAAGAATTCCACATAACTTAAGTAGATATCCACCCTTGAGGAGGGGAACAGACATCTCCACTCTCCGTGTGGGCTGCACGTAGTGACTACCTTCCAAAGGAAAGGGGGGAAAAGTGACTTTATAGTGGAGAAACCTGACAAATACTAACTCTGCCAGGTGATGAAAGCCAATATCAACATGCATAAATAAAGTTGATAGTATGTATCCTTGATATGATGTAAGAAGGATGGCACTTTACCTCTTTGGTCTTCCTCCCCCAAACCCATCATCCCAGTATTACCATGAGAAAAATACCAGACAAATGCCAATATAGGGACATCCTACCAAATATTTGACCAGCCCTTCTCAGAACCATCAAGACCATCAAAAACAAGGAAAGTTGGAGAACCTGCCAAAGCCAAGAGGAGCTTAAAGAGACAGGACAACTAAGAGAACAGATTTTGGGACTTCCCTGGTGGTCCAGCAGTTAAGACTCCGCACTCCCAATGCAGGCGGTCCGGGTTCAATCCCTGGTCAGGGAACTAGATCCCGCATGCTGCAAGCTGCAACGAAGATCCCACGTGCCGAAACTCAGACCCAGTGCAGCCAGAAAAATAAATATTTTTTTTTAAAAAAAAAGGGATTTTTTTTTTTTTTGGCCGCACCATGCGGTATGTGGGGTTTTAGTTCCCCGACCAGGGATCAAACCCATGCCCCCTGCAGTGGAAGCCCGGATTCTTAACCACTGGACCTCCAGGGAAGTCCCAAGAATAGATCTTAAAAAGTTCTCATCACAAGGGAAAAAAAAATTGTAACTATGTGTGGTGATGGAGGTTAATCATTAACCAAACTTATTGTGATCATTTTGCAATATATACATGTATCAAATCATTATGTTGTATACATAAAACTAATGCAATGTTGTATGTCAATTATATCTCTTTTTAGAGAGAGACGACAACTAAATGTAATGTGGTATCCTAGATGAGATTCTGGAAGAGAAAAAGGACATTAGGTAAAAACAAAGGAAATCTAAACAAACATGAACTGTGGTTGACAATAATGTATCGCTATTGGTTCATTAAGTGTAACAAATGTATCATACTAATGAAAGATGTTACAAATAGGGGAAACTGGGTATGGGGAAAATGGCAACCCTGTATCTTCTATGCAATATTTCTGCAAATCTGAAATTCTTCTAAGAAATAAAGTCTTATTAATGATAGCAAGGATAAAGCACAGATGAATGAATGAAAGACTACATTATTCATCATGGTGACAGTGACTATAGCTGCCCCCTCACAGAGCTATTGTAAGGACTCCACAGGTCCCACATAAAGCATTTAGCACACAGCACAAGCTCAACTCAGAGCACTGGACTCGTCGGCATTCTACTAAATCTATGCCATCCACCCTGGGAGCCACGAGCTCTAGGTGACCAAATTTAAATTAAGTAAAAGTTAAGTACATTAAAAACTCACTTCTTCAGTGCCACCAGCCACATGTCAAGGGCCCAAAAGCCACATGGAGCTAGTGGCTATTAAATTAGGCAGTGCTGATAAAACAAAACAAAAAACAAAAAAACAAACAAAAAAACATGCCCATCATCACAGAGAGTTCTATTGGACAAACACTGCACAAAACAATAAATGGCATAATTACTGGTTCAGTGTTCTTGACTCCTTGGGGTCCTTCTGCAAATCCTATCTTCTCAACCTTCCTGACAGCCCTCTTTCAAAGTGCAACCTCCATGCCCCCCACCCTTGCCCTATGTCCAATTTACTTTTCAGTCTTACCACTTTTCACCACTTGGTGTGGAATCCATTTGATTTCTTTCCTGCCTCCCCATCTAGCTCTGCATGGTCCGATGCGGTAGCCGCTATCAGTTGTGGCTGCTGAGCCCTTGAAACGCAGCCAGTCTAACTTCAGATGGGCTGTGAGTGTAAAAGACATACCAGATTTCAAAGGCATGAAAAGAAAAGAGAATGTAAAAAGATCTCATACCTTTTTATATTGGTTACACGCTGAAATAACATTTTGGACATAAATTGGGTTAAATAAAACACATGATTAAAATTAACATCACCTGTTTCTCTCTCTTTTTTTTTTTTTTTCCTTTAGTATGGCTACGAGAAATTTTAAATTATGCATGTGGGTAACATTTGTGGTTCGCTTACATTTGTCATGACAGTGCCAGTCTAGAATGTCAGCCAAATAGAGGCAGGTATTTTTGTCCACTGTCCATACAGTGACTAGCACATAGTAGGCGCTCAATTAAATTTTAATGAATGGATGTTAGGCAGAGCCTCTGGAAACCCGCTAGCTCTAATAATCAACACTGATGGAATACTGATCACGTCCCAGGCCCCACCTCCTCACTACACCTGATAAGGAAACTGAGGCCTGGCGAGGTGACGTCAGCCCATGCCCAACGACACGTAGTGCAGAAACGTCGGGGCCGGGATTCGAACCCGGGTCCTGTCCCCACAGCCCTGGCGCGCTTACCATTCCTACCTCGCAGGGTGGTGACGGCGGCCGCGGCGGCGGCGAGACAGACAGGCGCGAGACCCACAGCATGCCCTCGACAAGGGGCATGGCTCTTCGGCCACCGCCTTCCATCGGCCTCCGTGGGCCAGGCCCCAGCCTGCCCCCTCCGCGGCCATCGATGGCCACCCGCGTCTCTGCCTGCAGCCGAGCCCTTCGCAGGCGGCGCCAGACGGAAGTCCCGCCCCCGCCGCGCGCCCCGGGTCGCCGCGACAGCAACGCGGGCCAATGAGGAGCGCGCCGTGGCGGACGCCGGCCAATGGGCGCGCGCGCCGGGGGGGCGTGTCCGGGCCGTGGGCCGGAGCGGGTCGTGCGCGCTGAGGAGGAGCTGCCGCTGCCGTCGCCGTCGCCGCCGCTGCCGCCACCGCTACCGAGGCCGAGCGGAGCCGTTAGCGCCGCGTCGCCGCCGCCCGCCCGCCCCGGAGCAGACCCGGGCCCGCCCGCCCGCTTCCAGGTGAGGCGGGGGCCTTTGGCGGCGCCCGACGGAGTAGGCCGCGGCAGGCCTGAGCTCGCCTGGCCGGGCCGCGGGCGCTCGCGGGCCTGCACCGGTCGAGGCCCAGGCCGCGCCGGGCCGGGAGGGGACGCGCGCGGGCCTGGGCGAGCGGGCTGGGGCCGGCCGGTGTGGGCGCCGGCGACAGGCCCCGGGCTGGATTCTTCGGCCGCCGTGAGGGCCGGGATAGGGGGGCACGGCGTGGGCACGCGCCTGGCGGCCGGGTTCTGAGGCTGGGCCCGAGTAGCCTTGCAGGCCGGGTATCCGGGGGCGGGAGAGCGAAGCCAGAGGCGAGGGAGTGGGGTGGGCGTCTTCCGCGCGCAGAGGTCACGGCCCACGGGCTCGCTCCCCCGGGAAATCCTACACATTCTTTTGTGGTCGTTGTCAGAGGACCGCGGCCGATCTGAGGTCCTCCTAGAAGTGTGCAAACCCTTCAGTATGTATGAGAGTCCTAGAAAAAAAATATATTTTTTGAACGCCATCTCTAACAAACAATTTTTGGGGCGTGGGACGTTTGGATTTGCAAAGTGTGTGTGTGTGTGTGTGTGTGTGTGTGTGTGTGTGTGTGTGTGTGTTGAAAACACAAACTGCACGCAATTGAACAATGGGGGATGGATGCTCTTCCTTTTCCGGCGTCCTTTGCTGCTAGGCTTATTAAAATGGGTTCTAATACCTACCGTGTGTAGGGCAGGTGGGGAAGGACTTGTGCAGGTGCTGTCCCTGGAGGAATAGAGCACACACTCCCCCTTACTGCAAGTATTCATGGGGGATCCGGATAGCCAATGCTCCAGAAGTGGGACGATGAGGAGGAGGATTCACTAGAGAAGGGTTTCTCCACCTTGGCACTACTGACATTTTGGGTCTGATCATTCTTGGTTTGGGGTGGGGGGAGCTGTCCTGTGTATTGTAGGATGTTGGGTATCATCCCTGGCCTCTACCCGCTAGACGCCAGCAGCGTCCTCATCCCCCAGTTGTGAAGATCAAAAATATCTGCAGACATTGCCCAAAGTATCACACACATACACACTCACACGTGTGAGAACCACCACTGGACTAAATGATCTTCCACTAAAAGGTCCCCTAGCCCCATCTCTGATGCCTTGGAATCCAGTGCTCCCGAGACGTTGAACAAACTCAATTGTGGGAGCCTTAGTTTTCTTATCTGTAAAATGGGATGGATGAGAATATTGCCGTGCAGATTTAAGGGTGTGGGAAGCCCCTTGCATTGTGCGTGACCTGTGCTTGGTAGACACTGAATTTATAATGTTATAAGTAGTCGACAGTAATATTTAGTGGGGATTTACTGTGTGCTTTCTACTCACAGATGTTTATCTCCAGCCCTTGAGGTAGGTGCTGTGTGTTGTAATTTCCATTTTAGGGACAAAGAAACTGAGGTTTCGATGGGTCACTTAACGAGACCACTCTCACACAGGAAAGTGGCTGATGGCAGGATTTGAACTCAGGCCCTCTGACTCAGAGTCCTTACTCTTAACTACTGGGCTTTACTGTTCTTATAATCCCAGGGCCTGGGGGACCCCGAGAGACATTCCATTCAATTGTCATTGAGCACTTTCAGTGTGCAAACCTCTGTGCTGGGATCTGTTATAAAATTATGCGACTTCAAGGCCCATGAAGAAGCCAAGATATAAGAACATCTCAAAATGTGGAAATAAATCACGTTTATGTGGAAGCACTTGGTTTTGAGGAGGCGGAGTTTCAGGTTGGATGTGTTCAATCTGAGGTCATGGGGCAGCAAGTGGAAAATGAGAGGAGAATTATGAAAATACCATCTTCCTAATGCCTTGCTTTTGCCTCTCTCACTCCCACCTCCCATCTCTATCATCTTTCCACACTCCAGCAAGAGCTGTCTTTTTTAAATGCAGATCTGATTATGTTACTCCCAATTAAGAGTCTTTGGGTGGAAAAAAATTAATTTTTTAACCTTTTTAGGTGGCTTAAAAGCTAAAGTTTGGGATCCCAGGTCTTGCACTTTCTAACGCTCCCCTCCTTTCTGAGTTCACCTGCACATAGGCCGTAAACTCTGACACCCTCTGCCTGTTGCCCCCACTGCCTGGAATGCCGTTTTCCTCCACCTAGAGATCTCTTTCTCATGCTGTGTGGCCCAGGTCAGAGCTCACTCACCATTTGAAGCCTCCCCTGACTGCCACTCTTTCTCTACCCACGCTGGAGTCAACTGTTACCTCGCCTGTGTCCCCATCTCATTCAATGGAATCAAATTAAATGCTGAATGGTGAAAGAAGTGCAGTTACCTCCTTTCACCCCTAGGTGGCAGTAGTGAAGCAGCGAGGCCGACCTGAGATTTTGGGTCAGGGGAAGACCAGAGGAAACCAGCCTAGGGAAGGGAAGTTAGGCTTGCTTCCCGCCTTTAACCAACTCTCTCCGCTCAGCTACTGTGTCCCAGGTCCTGTGCTAGGCTCTGGGGAGGCGCTGGTGATTGCGATGTGTGCATAGATCGTTTTAGCCCACTCTGTTGTGTGTGGTGATTGTTATGCGCTGGCTGATGGAAGCACAGAAACTGTTAACCTAGTCTTGGTGGGCAAAGGAGATCACAGAATGCTTCCCAGAGGAGGTGAAGCGTGAGGGGAGGAGTTAGCCAGGCCAAGACTGCGGGGAAGGGCTTGGCAGGAGACAGGGACAGCACCCGCAAAGGCACGGAGGCGGGAACATCTAGGTTGGTTCAGGGAACCACATGGGGTCTGGTGTCTCAGAGGTAAGAAAGGTGAAGTCAGGGGCGGCAAGAGGACTCGCACAGCTGGTGTGCAGACGGCTTGGCTGTTGGCCTGTAGGCCAGGCCAAGGGTGTCTGTTGGGCAGTTTCAGTCCACAAAGTGAAGGGGTCAGTTTTGCACGCTGGAGGGGGCTATTGCTGAAGGCCAGCAAACCATTGAGGAGGTGATTACTTTCCCATAAAGCAGAAAAGTCGCTAACATGGCCCAGGGCTGTAGTGGTCGGGAGAGAGAGGGGGTGGGTTTGAGACACGGTTAGGGGGTAAAGGACACAGGGCTCAGTGGGTGTTTAGCTGTGGGACGTGAGCTAGAGAAAACATGGGTGGATGATTCTGGGTCCCTGCCTGAGTGCCTGGCAGACGGACACGGTCACTAAGAGAAACAGAGAAGGCAGGAGAAGGAGCAGTTTAGAATGTAGACGTGGACAAAACAGCACATCACTCGAGGAGGGTGCGCGTACGTGGATATACAGACAGGAAGTGGGAAGGTGGCAGAAGGTGCTGTCCGTGTCCATATGTGTTGACGGGACTCGCTTATATGATCGCTGTCCATCCTCACTTGACCCGGGGCCTTGCGTGTACTGGCCAAGTCAGTGAGCACAGTTCTATAGACTGAGCACACGTAACCTTACCGCTTGCTTGTTGTTGTGGGGAACGGGGAGAAGTGGAAGAAATTGCCTCCTCGAGGAATTTACACCCTGAATTGGGGAGAAAAGACATAGATGTGTGAGATTAAAGTAATGAAAGGAGGAAGCCACGGGTGGTGACAGCATCGAGACTACTGAAAGAAATGATTGTCCGTTGCTTGGGTTTTGTTCTTGATGAAAGAGCCGGTGTCCAAACTGGTCGCTGTGACCAGAGAGGTGTAGGCAACAGTTTCCAGGTGCGGCCAGCAGCCCGAGTGAGTAAGAAACGAGGCGAGTGCAAACAGGTCCGGAAGCCTGAGGGGACCAGTTTGGGCAGGCAAAGGGTCAAGAAGGTGGACTTGGAGATAAATCTAGAAAAGTATGCCACGGTCAGGTGGTAGAGGGTTTCTGGGCACAGTCAAGAGGTGAGCTCAGAAGATCGCTTTTCTGAGTGAGAGGTAAGGATGGACAGACCAGTCAAAGGCTTTTGCGGTACTGAGATGGTCTCGTACTGGCCTGAATTTGAGGGTCGGGACTGTGACTGCTTCTTTATCTTATACGCACACTGCCTTGCTCGTGCTGGCACGTGGTCGCACTCCGTGTGTGCTGGGCGAAGGAAGAGTTAGAAAGGAGCTCAGAAGTGACTGGATCCAGCTGCCCGTCAGACAGACATTCATGCCAGAGGAAAGATTTACAGGAGAGGGAACAGTCCAGAGCAATCCAGTCACCACGAACAGAAATGGGGAGACAGAAGGAACAGGAGTGATCTGGAGGGAGAAGACCAAATGACTCGCGGTTTGAAATAATCGTGTGGCGGGGAGACCAGTTAGGAGTCAGTCTAGGCAAGAGGTGACAGGGACCTGAACAAGGATGATGGCACTGAGATGGGGGGAGAGTGAGACATCTCAGATGTAAAACTGGCAGAACTTGGTGCCTAGGTTTGGGGGATGGACAGAGGTGGCCTGGGGGACAAGTGTGTGCGTGTGCCACCAAATGAAGTAATTCGGGGGAGGAGGAGGTTTGAAGAGGGGGGCGAGGACCGGCGGAGAGGAGATGAGGGTGTTTGCAGCTGAGGGTGGGGAGGGCAGGGAGACACGCGCTCACCTTCATTTTGTTGATAAAGTAAGAGTAGGGGGACAAGACTTGAATAAGGTTCATATCTTTGGTGAACAGATAAGGAGGCCCGCTGATTCGTCCAAGGTTATGTGTGCGACTGATGAGTGATTGAGCAGGACTACCAACGAGATCTTCCACGTTCCGTGGGGCGCTGCGCTCGTGGGCCCAGGCTGGTAGAACCGCATGTGGCTTCCGTGGAACCCAGGCCCATTAGAAATGGCCTCAAAGGTGTGGATCGGTTCCAGGGTCCCAAGGGGAAAGGGTCAAAGTGTTCCTTAGTAAACCTGAGGTGAGTGGTGAGGTGGGCGCTCACCAAGTGTCGGGAAGCGTGCTGAGAGCTGCAGAGCAGTGGGTAACACCCCAGTTTGCAGGCAAGGAAACGGAAGCTCAGGGAAAGGAAGTGACGTCCCCACAATGGTTCGGCTGATTAGCAGTAGGGTTAGTGTTGGAACTCAGGTCTGTCAAAGCCCGTGGGTTTTTCCCGCTGTGCCATGTTGCTTTGCAGTTCCCTGTGAGAGCCCTGGAGGACCCTTGACCAGACAGAAAGAAGCCAGGACTCCTAACAGGGCTCTGGGTCTGATCAGGTCCCCTTGGGACCCATGGGGCACTTTGACTGGGCCAGACACCGGGCTGCACCTGATGGGCACCTGCTCTGCCCCTCCCCTGGGCTTCTCAGGCTGGCAGGCGTGGAGTTGCTGTGACTTAGATGAGCTGCCCCCACTGGGCAGCTTTCCCCTCTGTGGGCAGTGGGAAGGGACAGGTAAGGAAACGTGGACCAAGTCGACCTGAATGAGCCCTCACCTTGCATAGCAGTTATAATTGGGTCAGGTGGTACCTTCAGTTTTTTTCTGGCACCACAGCGTTTCTTGGGTGACCTTGCATTCCTAAGACTTTCACCTTGAAGAACTCAGGACTATACATCTGGAAAGGACTGCAGAAATAATTGAGTCCAAGCCCTGTTGTATGATGTGTGAAGTGTCAGGGTTGAGCCTGAGGTTATATTTGACTGTTCTAGTTTTGTTCGGGCCCAAGTAGTTTAGAAAGCCTGCTCTGTGACTATAAAATGAGACAGATTCTCATGGGTGCCTGATGGAATCCGGTCTTGCTCCTTTACATATGTACCATCTACACATGTTTTTGTGTCATTTATATTTATATATATACACACACACGTACACGCACATATATGTTGTATCTGTTTCTTACATACATAGTAGGTATACTGCTGATGTGAACAACATCTCTGAAGTCACACAGACAACCAGGATTCTTTAAAATAGTGCAGTAGGGCTGAAAACCCTCAGAGATCATCCTAACAGGACTTCTGCATGGTATATCTGTTACCAGAAACATTTCCAAATCAGCAGGAATTGCTTTGCTAAACTAAGTTTCCCTTTTGCTCCCTGCAATTGACTTTGATTCTGTGGGTTGGGATGGGATGGGATGATTCTAAAAAAGTAATATACTAAGTGTATTAATAGACTGTCAGTACAATTTCCAGCCACCCTTCTTTAATGTAAAAGAATGCACCAAATACACATGATTCCCAGGTGAGTCTGAGACCCTGTGTCCGTCCCCCTCTCCTGTGTGTGCCTGCATGGTGCACCTACATTTTGCCAGGTACCTTGGGTTTACCTGGGGACCCTTGGCGACAGTGATGAAGCCTTGGGCCTCGAGGCTTTCGCCAATGCTGTGGGTGAAAAGCAACTAATTACGAGTTGGAGTGATTCATGCAGTGATAAAGGTTCACGCCAGTGGTATGCGAGCACTGAGAACTAGAGCAACCAAGCGTCCTGGGAGACTCTTTAAAGACAAGTGAGGAGGTGGTGGAGACGGAGGGCAGTCCCTGCCAAGGGAGCAGCCGTAACAAAGGCACAGGAAGATGAAGGTCTGCGGCGTGCTGGGGGAGCTCAAGTGAGGGGAGAAGGGGTCAAGCAGGGGCCATCGCTAAGGGCCTGGTGTTTCATCCTTGAAAGACTGCTCTGTAGCCACAGCTCAAGGCCTGGCCCTGCCACTGATTAATAGTGTGATGACTGCCCCGAGCAGAGTCATGTAACCTCTGGGCCTCAGCAGGTGGTGACCCCACTGACAGGGCGAGCCGGGGGAGGGGCTAGCTTGATGGGGCTGAGGGCGGTGACCTGGAGGAGTCCACAGGACTGCCCCGCGGAGAGACACGCGGAGCGAGAGGTGGCCAGAGGTGGCCGTGACTGGGAGTCATTGATTGTCAGGCAGGTGCCAAGGCCAGGTTGTAGTTGGTACTTGTGGGAACAGAGCTGGTTTGGCCCTGGATCGGATATGCAGATTTGGAAAGGGGCCTGGATGGCAGGGTGGCACTGAAGCACCGAGAAACTGTGCTCTTGGTGTTTGGGTTCTTCATTGTTGCCAGTTGACCAAGAATGGGGCCCGCCGGGGGCTGCTCAGCCTCGACTGGGCCCGTCAGTCATGAGGAGTCAGCATGCCGAGGAGCAGGGCGGTCGTGCAGAAGCTTCACTTTTTAAATCTTCTAAAATTTATTTTTTAATTCAGTTTTTGGTGTAGAGTTGAGTTTTGATAAATGAGTAGAGTCATGTGACCACCACCATGATCGTGATAGTGGAAAATTTTATTACCTGGGAAACAAAAGTATTTCCTCATGCTCCCCCTGTGTAGTCAACCCTTCCCCTGCTCCCTGCGCCCGGCAACCACTGATCTATCCCTGTGGTTTTGCCTTTTCCAGAATGGAATCATGCAGTAGCCTTGAGTCTGGTTTCTTTCATTGAGCAAAATGTATTTGAGATTCATACAAATTGCGTGAATATAGTACCTTTGTATTGCTGAGTAGTATTCCATTGTATGGTGTGCTATAGTTTATCCACTGAAGGTTTGAGGGACATTTGGGTTGTTCCAGTTTTTGGTGATTATGAAGAAAGCTGCTCTGCATGTAAATCAAAGAAGTTAAGACACTGCCTCACACCATACACAAAAATAAATAAAGACTTAAATATTAGACATGGCACCATAAAACTCCTAGAAGAGAACATAGGCAAAACATTCTCTGACATAAACTGTACCAGTGTTTTCTTAGGTCAGTCTCCCAAGGCAATAGAAATAAAAGCAAAAACAAACAAGTGGGACCTAGTCAAACTTATAAGCTTTTGCACAGCAAAGGAAACCATAAACAAAATGAAAAAGACAACCTACAGATTGGGAGAGAATGTTTGCAAATAATGCTACCGACGAGGGCTTACTTTCCAAAATATACAAACAGCTCATACAACTCAATAACAAAAAAACAACTCAATCGAAAAATGGGCAGAAGACCTAAGTAGACATTTCTCCAAAGAAGACATACAGATGGGCAATAGGCATATGAAAAGGTGCTCAACATTGCTAATTATTAGAGAAATGCAAATCAAAACTACAATGAGGTACCACCTCACACTACTCAGAATGGCCATCATCAAAAACTCTACACATGGGACTTCCCTGGTGGTGCCGTGGTTAAGGATCCACCTGCCAATGCAGGGAGCACGGGTTTGAGCCCTGATCCAGGAAGATCCCACATGCCACGGAGCAACTAAGCCCATGCGCCACAACTGCTAAGCCTGCGTGCCTAGAGCCCGTGCTGCTCCGCAACAAGAGAAGCCACCTCAGTGAGAAGCCCGCGCACTGCAACGAAGAGTAGCCCCCGCTTGCCACAACTAGAGAAAGCCCGCGCGCAGCAACAAAGACCCAACTCAGCCATAAATTAATTAATTAATTTAAAAAATATATATATTTTAAAAACTCTACGCATAATAAATGCTGGAGAGGGTGTGGTGAAAAAAGAACCCTCCTACACTGTTGGTGGGAGTGTAAATGGGTACAGCCATTTTGGAGAACAGTATGGAGGTTCCTCAGAAAACCTAAAAACAGAGTTACCATATGATCCAGCAATCCCACTCCTGGGCATATATCCAGACAAAACTCTAATTCAAAAAGATACATGCACCCCTATGTTCATAGCAGCACTATTTACAATAGACAAGCCATGGAAACAACCTAAACATCCATTGACAGATGAATGGATAAAGAAGATGTGTACATATACACAATGGAATATTACTCAGTCATAAAAAAGAATGAAATAATGCCTTTGCAGCTACATGGATGGACCTAGAGATTATCATACTAAATGAAGTAAGTCAGAAAGAGCAAGACAAATATCATATGATATCACTTATATGTGGAATCTGAAATATGGCACGGGGACTTCCCTGGTGGCACAGTGATTAAGAATCCTCCTGCCAATGCAGAGGACACGGGTTTGAGCCCTGGTCCAGAAAGATCCCACATGTGGCTGAGCAACTAAGCCTGTGCGCCACAACTACTGAGCCTGCACTGTAGAGCCCACGAGCCACAACTACGAAGCCCACGTGCCACAACTACTGAAGCCTAGAGCCCGTGCTCTGCAACAAGAGAAGCCACCTCAATGAGCAGACCGCACGCCGCGATGAAGAGTAGCCCCTGCTCACTGCAACTGGAGAAAGCCTGCGCACAGCAATGAAGACCCAGTGCAGCCAAAAATAAATAAATAAATTTTTAAAAATGATAAAAGATGGCACAAATGAACCTATCTACAAAACAGAAACAGACGTACAGACATAGAGAACAGACTTGTGGTTGCCAAGCGAGAGGGGAGGGATGGAGGGGGAGTTTGGAACTAGCAGATGCAAACTATTATATAGAGAATGGATAAACAAGGTCCTACTGTATAGCACAGGGAACTATATTCAATATCCCGTAATAAACCATAATGGAAAAGACTATGAAAAAGAATAAATAAATAATAAAAACCGAGTGTTAAAAAATGCATAAGGCTGCTATAAACGGTATTGCATAGGTTTTTGTTTTTTTTTTTTAATTTATTTATTTATTTATTTTTTGGCAGTGTTGGGTCTTCGTTTCTGTGCAAGGGCTTTCTCTAGTTGCGGCAAGTGGGGGCCACTCTTAATCGCGATGCGCGGGCCTCTCACTATCGCGGCCACTCTTGTTGCGGAGCACAGGCTCCAGACGCGCAGGCTCAGTAGCTGTGGCTCACGGGCTTAGTTGCTCCGTGGCATGTGGGATCTTCCGGACCAGGGCTCGAACCCATGTCCCCTGCGTTGGCAGGCAGATTCTCAACCACTGCGCCACCAGGGAAGCCCTGCATAGGTTTTTATATGAACAAAACTCTTTTATTTCTCGTACGTGAGGACTAGGAAAAGGTTGCTGGGTCATATGGTAAGAGTATGTTTAGGCATAAGAAAGTGCCAGTCTGCTTCCCACAGTGGCTGTAATGTTTTTACATTTCTACCAGCAGTACATGAAAGTTCTAGTTTCTCCACATCCTCACCAGAACTTGATATTGTCTGTTTTGTCATCTTTGTTTGCTTGCTTGCTTGTTTTGTTTGGTTTCAGGCCTCCTAAATGAGTAGTGGTATTTCGATGTGGTTCGTTTGTTTGTTTGTTGGCAGCACCGCACGGCTTGCAGAATCTTAGTTTGATGACCAGAGATTGAACCCGTCCCTCGGCAATGAAAGTGTGGAGTCCTAACCACTGGAGCGCCAGGGAATTCCCTTGATGTGGTTTTAATTTGCGTTTTCCTAATAACTGGTAATGTTGAGCAACTTTTCATGTGTTTATTTGCCATCCATATATCTTCTTTGGCTCAGTATCTGTTCACATCTTTTGCCATTTTAAAATTGGGTTGTTTGTTTTCTTATTGTTAAGTTTCAAAGGTTTTTTAAAAAAATATGTTTTGGATACAAGTCCTTTTTCAGATATGTGATTTGAATATTTTCTTCCAGTCTGTGGATTATAATTTTCCTAGCAGTGTCATTTGCAAGAGCAAAAGTTTTAAATTTTGATGATATCCAGTTTATCAATTTCTTTTAAATGAATTTGGCTTCTGGTATGGTATCTAAGAACTCTTTGCCTCACCTGGTGTCGCAAAGATTTTCTCCAAGAAATTTTTCTATTTTTTACATTTTAGAACAAAGGTCGGCACACTTTTTCTGTAAAGAGCCAGATGGTAAATATTTTCAGCTTTGTGAACCATATGGTCTCTGTCACAACTACTCAGCTCTGTCACTGGAGTGCAAAAGCTGCCATAGACAATTCATAAACAAATGAGAGTAGCTGTGTGCCAATAAAACTTTATTTATGAAAATAGGAGGTGGACTGAACAAATTTGGCCTGCAGGCCATGGTTTGCCAACCACTGTTTTAGGAAGCTAACTTTTTACCAGGCATAGAGGACACCCCACTCTGGATAATGAGAATGGGGTAATTACTGCCCAGTTTATCTTCCATGAAAGCAGGGTGAGGGAAAAGGCAGAAGAGTGGATGCCTAACTCAGAACAAGAGTGAAGAGAGAGGGGGATAAAGGAAAAAAAGAGGAAGGAGGAAGAAAAATGTGTGTGTCACATTTTGAGCAAATTTCAGCGTGCATTAGAATTCTTCAGAGTTAACCCTTGTACTTTGGTTCAGGTTTCAACAAATGTTTTTGTTTGTTTGTTTGTTTGTTTTTGAGCTAATGATCTATCTTAAAGCCTCATGGCCACAGAAGGTTTAATAGATTTGTGGAGTTTTTCCTGATTAAACCCGTTAATTCCTTGCTTTCTACTGAAAATTGTTGTTTATTTAACCATCTCCCATTAATGACATACTTAGATTGTGTCCAGCACTTTACCAGCCATGGGGTCGGTGTTTTCCTCGCACATATTTTCCTGCATATGTATGATTATTTCTGTAGAGCAGTTTCCTACAGCTCTGAGTCAGAGGGTAGCATTCACATTAAACATTTTGATAGCACCTGCCATGTTATCCTTCCAAAAGGTTGTACCATGTCACACTCATATCGATGGTGTATAAGGGTGTTTTTTCCCCCTTACCCTTACTTACACTGGGTTCTATCCATCCTGGATTGTATTCCATCTGACTGACACAAAGTAGCATCTCTTTTTATTTTGCATTTTCCTCATTGTTTGTGAACTTGAGCTTCTTTTCATGGCTTATTAGCTCTATGAATTGCCAGCATCTATTAGTTGCAGCTCATGTATTTTGTCCACTTCTCTGCTAGTGATATGTGGGTTTTTTCTTTTTAATTTGCAGATGCCCCAAATCAACTTTTCTCAACCTCAGCAGTACTGACACTTTGGATTAGATAATTCTTGGTTGGCGCTGTCCTGTCCTGTGCCTTATGGAGTATTTAACAGCATCTCTGGCCTCTACCCACTAGATGCCAGCGGCACAGCACCACCCCCAGTCCTGATAGCCAGCAGTGTCTCCAGACACTGCCCCTGTCCCAGGGGCTGGGGGGCGGGGAGGTGGGCAGAATCACCCAGTGTGAGAAGCGCAGCTCTAAATAAGATGATAGGGAGCAGGCATTTTCTCCCAGTCTGCTGCTTGTCTCTGTGTGATGCATTTGCCGTCCAGAAGTTTTTAACCTTATGAAGTCTAAGTTTTCAATCTTTTCTTTTATGGCTCTTGATGCTGAAATATTTTATAAAGAGCAGGAAGCATAGAACATTTTCAAATAAATAAAAGAAATACTGGGAGACTGGACTAATTTTGCATGTTGTGTATGGTCTGAAGCAAGTGAGAGGGTGGAAAGGTAGAGAAGACCTGAATGTCTCCACCAGGAAACAGGGAACCAGACCTGATTCCTCTCTGCTTCTTGATTCGGGGCAGGTGGGAAATCCTGTGCAGGAGATGTGTTCAGGTTTCTATATAACCGCTGGCAAGGCTAATTTTAGAGGAGGCTAAATGCTCTTGACACTGGGCACTGGGTTGTTGTTTTTTTGGTTTTTTGTTGTGTTTGTGTTTGTGTGTTTTTTTTTTTTTTTTTGGTTGCTCTGGGTCTTCGTTGCTGCGCGTGGGCTTTCTCTAGTTGCTGCGAGCGGGGGCTGCTCTTCCTTGTGGTGCGCGGGCTTCTCATTGCGGTGGCTTCTCTTGTTGCGGAGCATGGGCTCTAGGCGTGCGGGCTTCAGTAGTTGTGGCTCGCGGGCTCTAGAGCGCAGGCTCAGTAGTTGTGGTGCACTGGGCTTCATTGTTCCGCGGCACGTGGGATCTTCCCAGACCAGGGCTTGAACCTGTGTCACCTGCATTGACAGGTGGATTCTTAACCACTGCACCACCCGGGAAGCCCTGGGCACTGGGTTTTGAAGCATAAAATTAGAACTGGGCAGTAGGAATCTGGAGAAAGGAGTGGGCTGCTCCCCTGTAACCTACCCCAACTGATGGGCAGCGGGGCCTTTTTCTCAGTGATGACATTTCAGCCCCACGGGGTGCCTGTTTCTTTAGAGGCAGAGACACAGGACATTTTGGACGAGGCAGGCGCAAAGCAGTGCCTGTGAGCAAAACCTAGAGTGAGTGGCGCTTCCAGAAGAGTGGTCTTGAGCCGACTCTAGTCCAAAGCCATCACTGTGCTCTGGTATTTGTCACTGAAAGTAAAGATTTGTGCAGGCGGCTAAAGGTATTCCAGAGCCTGCCAGCTTTGGAGACCAAGCTCCTCTAACAGGAAGAGAAATCGTGACCTCTTTCTTGGCTCAGTTGCTCTGTCTTGGGAATAAAGGGGCGCAGAGGACCATCGCCTGCCTGCTGGAGTACAGACAGGGTGTCTGGGTTGGGTGCTCAGGTGCACCTCGCAGGCTCCTCCATGTACAGCTGCATCAGTAGTGCACATGGAGATGAGAGAAAGCAATCAGAGATCTTTGGAACGTTCTCAAGACAACCCACTTTTCCCAGGGGCTTGAATTGTGGTGCTGGGATTGTTTGTAGGTTTGTTTCTTTAAAGCCCTCTTGGTAAGTGGAAATGGTTGGACTTGGGCTTGTTTTGTTTTTGTTTCGGTAGACATTATTTTTAGAGCAGTTTTAGGTTTACAGAAAGATTGCAAAGAAAGTCCAGAGTGAGTTTCCATAAACCCCTCCTCCAACACAAAGTTTCCCCTATTATTAAATCTTGCCTTCCTGTGGTATTTTGTTGTAATTGATGAGCCATTGTTATTACATACTAGCTAAAGCCCAGGGTTTGCCTTAGAGTTCACTCTTCATGTTATATGTTCTGTGGGGTTGGACAAATGTATAATGACATATATCCATCATTACACCCTCATGCAGAATAGTGTCACTGCCCTGTAAAACCCCCTGTGCTCTGCCTATTCACCCTCCCTCCCCGCAACTCCTGGCAACTACTGATCTTTTTGCTGTCTCTCTAGTTTTGCCTTTTCCACAATGCTGTATAACTGAGACCCTCTAGTATGTAGCCTTTCAAGCTCTTCTTTCACTCAGCAGTGTGCATGTAAGGTTCCCCCATGCCTTTGTGGCTTCCTGGCTCCTTTCTTTTTGGCACTGAATAACACTCCATTGTGTGCATGTACCAGACAACTGGCGTGTGTTTCTCCATTCACCTACTGAAGGGCATCTTGGCTGCTTCCAGTTTGGGGGCAGTTATGAATAAAGCTGCTATAAACATCCACATGCAGGTTTTTGTGTGGACATAAGTTGAACTTCTAGGGTTGAAAAGAAAAATGTCTAAATGCAACACAGTCACGAGCGTTGCCTTAATATCCTGCATTATGAACATTTGGAATTTACTTCTCTTTTTTTTTCTCCCTGCAGATTTAAAAAAAAATACAATGTCTAATGGTTATGAAGACCACATGGCTGAAGACTGCAGGGATGATATTGGGAGAACAAATTTGATTGTCAACTACCTCCCTCAGAACATGACCCAGGATGAGTTACGAAGTTTGTTCAGCAGTATCGGTGAAGTTGAATCTGCAAAACTTATTCGGGATAAAGTAGCAGGTAAAGAAACAAGAGCCGTTTTTGTAAAGGGGGTACGTGTGGCCATCCTGCTAAGCACTGTCTTCTTTGCCTGTGACCCTGCAGTGCTCCTCAGCCAGGAAGAGCCACAGCCTTGAAATGATAGCTGTGAAGTTTCATTTTTATCTCAACTCTGTTTTGCCCCCACCCAGGTGTAAGATTGGACGTAGGTTCCCCAAAGAGAAAAATCCATCATAAGATGGAGAGTATATACAAAACACGACGGTGGGAGGGGAGGGAAAATGAGGAGACAGGAGAACAGGGACACTCTGAGAGCTGGAAGGGGCATGGTGCCACGTGTAGAAGGGACTCTGGCCAGCGCCCTGCCCAGGGCAGGCCCAGGCAGGTCCACCCTGTCTTCCCAGGCTCACATACAAGGTCAGGCCCGCAGCAGAACACTGAGCCCCCTGTGGGCTGTCCTTCGTTAGGTTTGGGCCACCCTGACTGTCTGCTGTCATGCTCCCAACTTAACATCTGAAACGGAGCTTGCACTCTCAGGGGGGCTGGAGCAGGGCAGCGGGTCATGGGCGGGCTGTGGGGTGGGCAGGCTGGCTCAGAGCCCCACTCTCCCACCCTGTCTCAGTGTCCCCATCCATGAAGTGGGGATGGTGGCTCCTACATGCTGATGCTGCCAGCTGCCTAAGGGTTTGCACGAGGCCCGGTGCCTGGTGAGGCCCTCCCTACAGAGAGGCTTCTGTTCTGAGAGCGTGGTTTCAGGGGCTCTGGAGAAAAACACGGGGAGACCAGGTGCTCCGAGGCACCTCTTCCTTTCTTTTCACCCCAGGGAGGAACGATTTAGGGAGCCCTCCTCCTCCTCTCTCTCTTCCCCTCTTCCCTCCCCCTCCTCTTCTTCCTCCTCTCTGCATAGCTCCGCTGAGGAATGGCCAGTCCTCTCAGGAGGGCTCTGGCTGCCGCGCTGGCTTGTGGGACCAGGATTCCCTACACTGAAAAATAATTTCAAAGTCAAAAGCTGTATTTATTATAGAAATGTAATATTTTATTGTATTTCAATTTACATTGAAGTAGAGTAATATTATTGAACCCCATGTACCCATCATCCTGCTTCATCGACTTTCAGCCTTTGCCAGTTACGTGAAGATGCCTGTACCCGAGATGACTCCTGTAGAGGCTGGCTGACTACTGTACAGGGAGTTGGTTCATCAGAACGGGACTTTGAACTCAAAGTCCTGTAAGAACCCTTCCAGTTCTGAGAGTCTGCAATGTAATAAATGTCTTCGAAATAGGATCTTTAGATAATACACAAAATTGAAGTGTTGGAATGTTCTAGAAGCCACACTCTCTCTCCAGTTCCAGGAGACCATCCTGAATAAGAGAGTCCTTGTTCAGAGGGGTTTGAAATTCTCCTGCACTACTACTAAGTCTTCCCTTTCTCCTTTTATGTTCTGGTGGAAGGGAATTTTCAGCCCTGTTGATATTCCTGACTTCTTTGTCTCTTGGCTTGTTGTGGTTTTCAAAGGAATGTGAGCTATGTTAATAGGAACACCTAGATTTGGCCAGATCAGTCCGGAGAGAACTGGTTTTGAGAACCAGCGAAAGCAGCAAAAGCGTAATTTGGAAATTATTTCAGTACAGAAATAGTCCTTTTCTGCTCTCTGGGCAAAGTTGAGTGTAATGCACCGGGAGTTGTGGAGTGGGTGGGCCTGGGTTGGCATTTCAGCTCTGCACCTTGCTAGCAGTTCTTTAAACTGAATGAACGTGACTTTATGGAAAACTTACCGCATTCACTTTTCTCCTCCTGCCACCGGTGTGTGAAAACTAATTGGAGGCTGGTCCCGGGCCGTGGGCTCACATCTCACTCCCTTTTGTCCTTTATTACACCGCTCTGGTGAAACCCCGGACTCGGTTATGTTCGTCTGACAGCTTTCTCCTGGCCTGGCTCAGGGGCCCACCCCAGAGAGAGTCTCGCATCCCAGCAGACAGGCACCCCGTCTGATCAAGCCCCCAACCGAGTTCACAACACGGGCATCCCCGTGCCAGAGCAGCCACTTCAGCGCATTTTCTCCCCTGAGGCCCCCTTTCCTCTCACATGATGACCGCTTCCTACTTCACAGTGAAAATAACAGCTGTCTCACCTCTGTGCTGGATCCCTTCCCTTCTCGGCATCCCAGGAACCTCAAGTTATGCAAGTACCCACTTTCCTGGTGGGACCACCCGCCAGCATTCAAACACGCTCCAGCCTCTGCGCTCTTGAAGAGATGCCCGGACTCCCTCTAGCTCCCTCTAGCTCACGGTTTCTCCGCTAGAGCACTGTTGGCGCTTGGAACTAGATGACTCTTGTGGGAGGGCCGTCCTGTACGTTGCAGGCTGAGCAGCATCTGTGGCCTCCACCCAGTGGATATGCCAGGGGCACCTTCGGAGTTGTGAAAACCAAGAAATGTTCCCAGATGTTGCCATGTCCCTGGGGAGCAGAATCGCCCCCGAGTGAGGAGCTGCTGTAGCCGATGTCCTCCCTCTCCTCCCGGTCACAGAGCCGCCTCCTCTGTCTCTCCCCTCAGGTCCATGAACCTGGCTTTCTCCTACCTCTGAGGCCCCCCTCTGTCTCTCGTGCAGCTCCTTCCCAGCTGCTGACCTAGGCAGTCCTTGGCTTATTCCCATGCCTCCTCTTCTTCCTAAGCCAACCCTCGGGTCAGCGGATGCACACCCACAGCTTAGCTGGACATTCAGTTTGGCCACCTCTCTTTCAACCAGAAAGTTCTCCCGATCTCTAGGCGCTTCAGCCTCTCAGTGTTTCCCAAACTGTCCTTGACTCTCCCACAAGCCGACTGCTTATTTCCCAGGGTCCCCATCTTAGCAGATGGCACCACTGTCCACTCAGTGGCTCCAGTCAGAAGTCTAAGCATGACCTTTGACGTGTGTCCCTGACACTCGTCCTTCTGGATGCTTCCATCCTTTTTCCTCCATCTTCCCTGCCACCATCTTAGACCAGGCCACATCGTCTTCTGCCTGCCCTGTTGCTTTAGGCTCTTAACTGGCCAGCCATGCTCCCTCCAGCCCATTCTCCCAACTGCGGCAGAGGAATCTCTTTTTAACATACCAGATGTACCCTGTCACTCACCTGCTTTAAAAGCCTTCACTTCCTGGGCCCCGTTTGCTTTAGGATGTCTTCCTGGCCTGATCTACTTGGCGTTAGATGCTCTTCTCTGGGTCCCCGTAGCAATCAGGCAGACCTGCAACGTGGGTCTCCACACTGCACTGAGGTTGGAACTTTCTGGTCCAGTAGGTCCTTATGGTTCTCAGAGGCAAGGACCCTATTGTATTCCCAGATGTAGCCAGAGTCAGTGTTTGTTGAGTGAATGAATGAGTGGATCTAGGGATTGGGGGAGAATGCAGATCAGCATGGACATTCATTCATTCAGCAAATATTTATTGAGTGCCGACCATGGGCCAAGCACCAGTGATAGGAGGAAGCGGGGACACGGTGGTGGCTGGGATGCTGAGAATGTTTGATGTGCTGGCCTCGAGATTCAGAGTGTTTCTGGCCAGCCACGCCCCCCTGTGGGAGACATGCATTTGTTGGTGCCTGTTCCATCCACAGTCACTACCTGGCCTTACTGTGTAGCCCTGCCCTGCTCTCTGTCCTGGTGTCTAGCCCCTCCTCACATGACATATGACCCACGTGGGACCATGAGCCAGCCTCTACCTTGCTGCATTACGTCATGCTGGCCACTTGGTCCCCAGACTCCAGCCTACATGCTCAGCTTCTGTCTCATTGCCTTGCACCTCTGGTCAGGATAAAGCCCATACCCTGGCCTGTAGCTCCCAAGTCTCCCTGAGACCCTGTCCCCCTCTTCCCCAGCCACTGCACCCCCCCACCCCCGTTCACCCTCCTCTTGGGCTAGACTGAGCTGCTTGTCATTTCCCAGACACACCCTGCTCTCACACTCTTGTGATTTCTCCAGTACTCTTCCCTCTGCAGGGATGCCCTTCCACACCTACCCAGCTGACCACTTTTTTTCTTAATGCGAATCACCTCTGTTCCTTTTAGAAAAAAATTTAACATGAGACAAGCAGGAAGAAAAGTTTAAATTACCCATAATCCCACGACTGTCAGCTTTTCGGTTCATGTCCATCCAGACTTTTTTCTTTACATATTTATGGTCGTGAGCAGTCATGTGCTTTTACAAAAATGGGCTCACACCTCCCAAGCTGCGTGGGAAACTTTTCTTCCTGTATCTGTGAACATTTTTCCCTGTCACTGAACATAGCTGTCTCATGGTCACGGGGGTTGCGTGGTACTCTGTTGCATGCAAGTTCTGAGTTTACAACAGGTTGTAACTGTTTTTCCATAGTTACAAGCCCGGTTGAGATAAATATCCTGGCACAAATCTTTGCTCACTGGTTATTTCTGTAGGAAGTCTTTCTAGAAATGAACCGGCAGAGGGGAGAGAGTGTAGTTTCTAAAAGCTCTTGACCCTTATTGCCAACTGGCCCTCCAGGGGTCTGTGGTTCACCCTCTGCTCGGCCCTGCCATCCCCTAGGCCAGGCAGGGTTTCTCACCTCTTAAGTGAAAAATGACAGCTGATCATGGTGGCAGTTTGCATATCTAGTAAAGTTCATCTGTTCTGGCTGCTTGTACTCTTCTTTTATAAAAGGGCTCTTCTTGTCCTTTGCCCATCTTCTTTCCTTTGGGGACATTTGCTACTTCTTATTTATTGCCTAATTAATTCACTCATCTCCCCCAAGACCCAGTCTGTCTCCATCAGTGATGTCTTCCCTTGAGCCCCGTGGACCTTTAGAGAAAGGACTCACGTTGCAGAGGAGGGCCTCGTCCACGGGGTGCTCACCTTCCTCAGCTGTGCACCCCAGGTCAGTGTGAGGAACACTAAGGGCTTAAAACATTACGCCTGGCTGCTCTGGTCCATGAAAGCAAGGCGAAATGCCATGGAATCGTCTCAGTCTTAACCCTTGTCTAAAGAGAGAGAAAGATGTTTGGCAATGCAAGAGCACTGGCCCAGGGGTCACCCAGCCGGGCATGCAGAGTGCCCCTTGTGGAGACAGCCTTGCTTTCTCCAGGGCAGCGGCTCCCGGGTGCCGGCCCTTGACCAGCCGCAGCACCTGGGGGCTGGGAGAAATGCCTCTCAGGCCCCAGTCAGACCCACTGAGTCGGCCAGTCTGGGGTGTTTGAACCTTTCTGGAGGGAGGGCAGCGCCGGTGCCGGGCATAGTCAGAACCAGAGCTGAGAAGCAGTGCCCTTCCTACGGTGCAGGGAAGTGAGAGCTGGGGGGCGCTGGCCTCATACATCCCTAGACCAGGCCCAGGGTTTGTTCATCCTCCGTCCCCGTCCTTCTTTCCCTCATCTCCTGCCCCTCCCCCCTCCACCATATCTCCCATCCCGGGCTCTGGTTGCCCCCACCCCTGACGCTGGCAGGCCTCGCCCTCCTCAAGCCCCAGCAGCCTGTACAGGATCCACGCACTGACCGGGCTTGTGCCTGAGCACCATGCCCCTGCTCCCCCACCAGACCGCAGACCCCCCGCATTCAGGGCTGGTCTTCCATCGCCCCTAAAGCGGGAGGGGGCAGCAGCTGACCTGCCTTCAAGGCACTGACTGCAGCGGGCCTGCTGCCTCTAGGGGGCAGGATCGTCTATAAGGGGTCCTGGGTCCTGGGCTGAGGAGGGACCTGGGGAGCTGCATCGTCACCCTGCGTGGCTTGTGGCCCCTGTTAGAGAAACAGTAACTTGGGAAGTGAGGGCCTTCCCCCAGGCACCTGCTCTGAGCACAGCCCCTTAAGTGGGGGCTCTTCTGCATAACCACGGGGAGCCCCGCTCCTGTTGTGCACTTCCAGCGACAGTTCTCAACCTGGGCTCCGAATTGGAATCATTGGGGAGCTTTACAAACTACCGAAGCTGTCCCCACTCCTGCCTCGCCCACCCCCATTCTGATGTCATTGGTCGGGACGTGGCCTGGGCAGTGATAGTTTTTAGCAGCCGCCCTGGTGACTCTAACAAGCAGCTAGAGTTGAGAGCAGTTGGTTTGTAGTGAAGGAGAGGGTGGAGGTGGGCACTCAGCGCTGTGTGTTAACGCTTTAGTCACCGGCCTCATCCAGTGGACGAAACCAGGGGCTCCCCTTCATTCCTCACCCGCCTTCCCTCTTGGCGCACACAGGTGCCCACCACAGAGAGTAGAACACACTGGAGGACAAGAGCCGGTCCCAGCCTGGGAGTGCTGGCGCTTTAAGGACCTCAGCCCCCTGGAGCTCCCTGCTGCATCAGCGCATCTGCAGGTCCTCTTGGAGGCTCTTCCATCTGCCACCCCTGCCCAGGTGCGTGGCCCCCGTCTCACACCTGGTCTGGCTCACGGGCTCCTGTGGTCTCTGCACTGGCCTCAACCCCATTGAGGCCACGGACCACCCAGCAGCCGTCTCGGGACCAGTCCCCTGCCTCGTTTCATTCAGCCGCGCTGGCCCCTTTTCATTTCCTGGAACACACCAGAGTCGTCTGAGCCTCAGAGGCTTGGTGCTTGCTCTTCTGCTGGAATGCTCGCCTCCGGCCACCCCGGGGTCTTGCTTCTAATATCCCCTCCTCAAAGGATGCTCCCGACTGCCTGTCTTCCCTGGACCGTCCTGTGAGTGCCTCTCATACCACCACGGAGATTCTCCCTGTAGCACCTGTGTATGGCTTTGTTTGTTGGTTTCTTGCTTTGTTATCTGACTCACCCAGTGGGATGTGTTTATTAAGGCAGGAACTGTCCTCCTTTGTGATTATCATTAACCACCACCCCACCCCCACCCCCCGGCCAGCCTGACACGGGGACCGACACGTAGTAGGTGCTCAGCTAATACATGTGGGCTCGTTGAGGAAGAGTGGAGGGGGAGCAGGACTGGGGAAGGAGCCAGTGGCTGTCTGAGGGTGTGTGACTTCCTAGGTGACATGGGCAGGTGTGGTCACACGGTGGTCAAGGAGGTCACCCAGGAAGCGTTGATGACAAAGACAAGGGCCAAAGGTAGAACCTTGAGGACCATCTCGATGGAATGGGCAGAAGATTAGGAGCCTGGGGAGGGCCAGTTGGGGGGAAGGAAAACCTGGCATTGCCATCACGTCCTGGGGGAAGTGGTGCCTCAAGAGGGTCTGCAGTGCCCAGTGCTGCTGGGGGCTCTGGGAGCTGCGTCCTGAAACTCTCTGTGGGGTGGCACCTGAGGGTTGGGTGGCCTTAGGTCAGCAGGGGAGGGCAGTGGGGGCCGCCAAGCACCTGGGTAGGGGGAGGAATCGGGAACAAGGCTGGGCCTTGTTCATGTGCCAGGAGGGGCCGGCTGCAGCAGAAGGCACAGGAACATGGCCTGGGACACCTGAAGCGCCAGGAGGGAAGGGGACAGGTGGCCCAGGCTTGGGATTGGCCTTGTGGGAGGAGCAAGAACACCAGAAGACCAGAGAGAAGTGGAGAATGAGGGCCGGACAGGACGGCCCCGTGGTCTGGGCACCATGAGAGATGGGCGGAGGGCAGTTGGAGAGCAGGTATTGGGAGTAAAAATCTCAGCAAGGCTGGAGTTTTGTTGGGAATCCATACCCCAGATAATCTGCATTCTCCGCTTCACGAAGACCCTAAAGTTCCCGACCTGGAACCGATGGTAGTTTTCCGAGCTGCAGTCTGACTCTTCTGCTTGATGGGCCCAGCCCCACAGCCCTGCTGCTCTGGCTTCCTCACCGTCTGGGGTCCCACAGCCCAGTCTCTGAGACCCATGGAGTTTTGCTAGAAATTTAGATCTGTAAATGTAGTAAGGAGACCCATGGGTATGGGTGGTCAGGTTTTGGTTTTGTTTCTTTAAAAAAGAAAGTGGCCCGTGTGTAGCTACTCTGCCCTGAAGCATTACTCCACATGGCACTCCTTACATGCAGGATATGTGGAGTGACTTCCTTCCAAGGGCTACAGTGTGGAGGAGGTGGGTGGGGTAACTTTACAGTGGAGAAACCTGGCAGACCGACTGCCTTGGCCAGGGGGTGAAGGCCAGCATCCACGGTGATGAGTCATGTGGGACAGCCTGCACCCCAGTATGATGACACTAGAAGGGCGCTTCACTCTGTGGTCTTCCTCCTAAAAACCCATTATAACCCCAGTCCAACCATGAGAAAAACATCTGATGAACCCAGATTGATGGAGATTCTACAAAATTTCCTGGACCAGTCCTCAGAACTGTCAAGGTCATCAAAAACAAGGAAGGTGTGAGAAACTGTCCCAGCCAAGAAGAGCCTAAGGAGACTTGACAGCTAAATGTCAAGTGGGATCCTGGATGGCATCCTGGGACAGTAAAGGACACTAGGGGAAAACTAAGGCAGTCTGAATCAGAGGTGGACGGTAGTTAATATTACTATATCAGTACCGGTTCACTAATGTAACAAATATACCATTCTAGGATGAGATGTTACTAATAGGGGAAACTGGATGTGGAGTATATGGGAACTCTGCATTACCTTTGTAATTTTTCTTTAAATCTAAAATATGAAGTATTTTGGTGTGTTTGTTTCAAGGTGGCAAAACTGGGTTAGGCTCTCACTGAGTTTCGTTATTGGCAAGATGGGCCTGGGTTCAGAGCCAGCACATCTGCCGTGAGGATCTCTGCCTGCCTGTGACTCAGGCCTCATCATGTTTTTGCCATCCAGTGGGGGGAGGGGGATGGTGCAGAGCTCAGAGAGGGCGGGCCTCTGTCCCACTCACCCCTCTGTCTGTGTGCCGAGAGCGCTGGCCAGTGCGCAGGGGGTGCCCGCTCACACGGCGCGTGGATGGGTAAGGTGCGGCTTGGTGGTGGTTCTCTTCCCTGGGCCGCCTCCTGCTCCTCCTCCGTAGTGAAAGTGCAAGGCTCCTTCCACTCCGACCCTCATCCATTGCTTCTCTCTGGGCCTCCCTGGGACCCACAGCCCCTCTCCTGCTGTGTCGTGTCCCTCCTGTGTATCCAGTTGGTGGTCACTCCCGCCACTTCTGAACAGTTCCCCAAGAGGGAGTGGGGACACCCTGCCTGTAACCCTGGATTTCTTTGGGAAGAACTCAGGTTTGCACCTGCCTTACGACTCCCCCAGGCTTCGGCTAATGAGGCTGTTGCCGTGGGAGCTGCTGCCAGGGGGACTCTGGATACCTGGCCAGGGCTGTGGAGGTGGGGCGCCGGCTTCTCCCTGTGCTTCCTTCCTCCTCCCCGAGCTGGGCGGCAGGTTTGGGAAAGTGAGGGCAGCCGACACTGGGTGGCGCCAGAGCCCAGCAGGCCTTCCCACTGTGGGCGTGGAAGTGGCGGAAAACAGCCTGCACACTGACAGCTGATCGTAGCCAGGTTCTCCCCGCCAGCCTGTCCTGTGTGCTGCTGTGACTGTCCTCCTCCTCACCCCCCCGCGCAGTCCCCCTTGGAGCCACACAGGGCGGCCGGCACCGGTGGGACGGCTCCTTGTCACTGCTTTGGTGATGGGTTCCCTAGGATGCTCTTAGTAACACAGTGTTTCTCTTTAAATAAACTTTTTTTAAAAAAGTAACATTTTGTAAATTTGTTCCTTGCAGAAAATATACAGGTTTGCCAAGGGAGTGTAACAAATAAACCATCAATATAGATTGTAACCATCGATCGCTAACTCCCACCTTCCCAGAGGCCATGGCTCTTAGCGTTCTCCCTCGGTCTTCTCTCTGGTCTTGTCCTTTTGAGCCCAGCTGGACATAGTCCTGTTCATCCTCCCCGTCTCTCTGTCTCACTCACTCACTGGCTCTCAGTGGCTCACCCATGTCCCTGTGTTCTCCCACACAGGACACAGCTTGGGCTACGGCTTTGTGAACTACGTGACTGCAAAGGATGCAGAGAGAGCGATAAACACGCTGAACGGCCTGCGGCTCCAGTCAAAAACCATTAAGGTAAAGAGCTGCAATCACCATCTCGTTCATTCCTGGCTGCACAGAGGTCTGTGCTGAGCCCTGGCCTGGGTGAGAGACCCTCCACCCTTACTTCACCATCACCGTCACCGCACCGTTAGCACAGTCGTGCCTTAGAGGTCTGCCGCTTTTTCAGGGCATCTGGGGGGCCTCCTGTCTTCTCAGAAGAGAGGCATTGCGTGTCAGACGTGTGTCGGGTGGTGACCGTCCCAGACCTTGTGCCTCTGGCTCGTGTCCTCCTCAGCCCCACCAGCAACGGGAGGGTCCCTGTGAAGGACTTAGGCTGGGACAGCCCCCTCCCTGGCCCCGGGTGTCCCTCGTGTGCTGGCTCACAGCAGCCTCCTCCGAAGGCCTCCCTGCCGGTCTCTTCTACTGGCCAAGGTGCTCCCGTCCTCTTGCAGCTCCCGACCTCATGCCGAGCGGGCGTTGGGCCAGCCCTGCCCTCCTGCTCGCGCCCGGTTGTTGCTGTGGCGGCGGCGGCAGCAGCATCGTCCCTCCCGCCTCCTGCCCAGGCTTCCATTCCTGCTCCGTCACTGGTGTAATCCTTCTCCCACCAGTTCATTCAGCATTCATTTGGCAAGTGTTTATGAGTGCCTACTATGTGCCACGCGGTGAACAGAACAAATTCCATGCCCTTGTGGGGCTGGGCCTGTGTGTGTGTGCGCGCCTGCGTGCGCACAAACGATAAAAAAAAAATATGAAAGCCAGGTGTGGCAGAGGTAGGCGTCCCAGGGGCGCCGTGTCCTGGGGGGGGTGGTTTGTGATGACTTGAGGTGACTTGAGGGGAGTGAGGGAGCCATGCAGCACCAGCTGGGAGGGCCTTGGGCAGACCGTCATCAGCGTCATTCCCGGTTCCAGAGCTGTGGTGGCTTCCTGGGACAAGTCGGCGAGTCCTCCGGGCTTCAGGATGGCTTCCCCAACCTTCACGCTCCTCTCAACCTGCCACTGCTAACCACGCCCTTCTGCTCTCAGCCCGGAGCCCCACCTCCTCCCCACCCCAAGTGTCTGTCTTCAGGCTCTGCCTACCCCTGGACCAACCTTGGGTTTTCCCGACCATCGCTCCCTGCTGAGCCCTCCTGTAGAATATGCCTCCTACCCCCGCCCCATGCGGGACCCTGACCCGGCTTCCTGCAGCAGCCTCTTAGCACTGTGCCCAGCCCCTCACCTGCAGACTGGCGAGTCAGCCCTCGTTCCTGAGACACACGCCTGCCAGAGTCACCAGAGTTGTCTCCCTCAACCCGAAGCCACTGGAATGAGATCATCCTGTTGAGCCTTTGCATCTTCCAGTTCCTCACACCTAGTTCTGAGGGCCAGAAGTCCAAGATCCGGGTGTCGGCAGGTTGCGTGCCTTCGGAGGGCTGTGGGCTGTGAAGGAGGATCTGTTCCGTGCCCCTCTTCCGGCGCCTGGTGGTCACTGAATCTTGGGCAATCCTCGGCTTATAGAAGCATCACCCCAGTCTCTGCCTTCATCTTCACACGGGGTTCTCCCTGAGTGCCTGTCTGTGTCCAAATTTCCCCTTTTTATAAGGACCTCAGTCATTGATTTGGGGCCATCTTGTTCCGCTTTGACTTCATCTTCACTAATTGCATCTATAATCCTGTTTCAAATGAGGTCACATTTTGAGGTACTGAGGGTTAGGACTCCAACATGTGAATTTGTGGGGGAACGTAATTCAAAAATTCCTTTTCTTCAAAAACCTCTCACAGGAATGTTTCCTAAGAATAGGACAGTAGACCTGATTGAGGCAAAGGAGCAGGTGGTGCCAGGAGCTTAGGAAAGAGGGTTCTGGGCCTAGTGTCTCGGAGCGGAGCCAGGCACTCCTGCTGCGTCATCACACACCTGCCGCGAGAGGGTTCTCTAGTGCAGTCTTCTTGGATTCTGATTTGATTCTGAGCTTGACAGTGGCTGAAGAGAAAAGGAAAGCTGCAGTGGCCATCAAGGTCCTTGGAGACACCTATGCTGTAAGGAATTGAGGCGCAGTTGGCCTTGAAAGCATTGCCTCTCTGGGGCTTTATCAGGGGACAATTGTAACTACAGTCAGTGCCAGCCTCCACACCACTCCCATGGTGCTAATTTGGGAATGTTCTTTACCACAGTGACCTTCACCAAAAGCCAAGGGCAGACCCCAAATGCAACCTGTTCTGGACAGATCTGCAAGGGACCAGACAGGATGGTCCTGGGAGGCAGCTCCCTATTGGCCCAGCCTGATCCTGGGAAAGCACAGACTAGCCTGAGTCCTGGCAGGCCTGCCTCCCTCCTTCAGCTGTCCTGCCTGAAATCTGACGCCCCTCATCGGGGCATTTGATAAAATTGGACAGCAGACGGTTGGAGTGACCCCCTCTGGCAGGAGTCTGAGTGGGCTGTTCTGTGGGGCTGGTTGATGTAGATCCGGAAAGTGGAGGCCCAGAAGTGGGGCCAGCGTCCTTCCTGGTAGTCAAGGAGCGTGACCACGCCCACGCCCACCTGGGAGGCCCTGGGGAGGCCCCAGGGGCCAAGGTGGCCTCTTGGGGACAGCGCTGCCTCTGCCCCAGGTCGTGAACAAACCATCGGGTGGCCCCAAAGTGTCCCCAGAGTGCCTTAGGCCTGGCTGCAGTGCAGGGAGCTTCCGGGGAACGTCAGCTTGTACAGCACTGCTCTGCGGAGGCCACCAGCCCTGACGGGACCCGGTGCCCTGGGGCGTCCTTCTGATGGGCATCGCTTCGGTTCCACCCTCCTCTGACGCTCCCCTCCATGAGCCCAGCTCCTTTTCGGGTGGAGCTGGGCTCTGACCACACCACACGGTTTCTCCTTCCATCCGCCGTCTCTCCCGCTAGACTGCATTCTGCTTTGCAGGCAAAGGTGGTGTCTGTCTTCTCTTTTTCTGGAATGTCCCAGGTGCACCTCGAATGTTTGAGAGTCAACGAGCACATGAATAAAGGGGTGGGTGTGTGTATGTGTGTGTGTGGTCTTAGCATGTAGAATTACACCCCTGCCCTTCCTGGCAGGCCTGAGTGTTGTGGTGAGAACACACCTGTCGTCTTGCCCTTGTGCTGCCCCCTTGGCCTGCAGGGTCCACCCAGCTGTCGCCCCAACCTGGGAGAGCGCCAGAGACCCTTTCCTTGCTACCAGCCCCACACGCACGCCCCCTTTTATCTAAACCACTGCACAAGCTCCTTTTAGCCTTTCTTCAGCTTTGCAGAACATAAGCCTAAAAAGCATGGGGTCATTTAATATGTGTGCACCCCCCAGCACTCGGGCCCCATCTGGGCTCCCATGGCGAGCTTGCCTGTTGTCAGGTGGGTGTCACGGTCCCAGAGCACACAGCCCCGCTGTCCCCTGGGCTCCTCACAGGCAGGACCAGGTCCCCTCCCAGCCCTGCTCACTGTCCAGAGAGGCCTGAGGCCATGGTAGGAGCACAGGCAGCCGGGGTTGGCTCCCTGCCCTGCCCCGGTCAGCCATGGACCCTCAGACTCTCGACTGTGAGACAAGAATAATGCCTTGTCATCAGGGTGTGTGAGGGCCCTTGCCTGGCCCATGGGGAGCTGCCAGCACGGGCTGCTGCAGGTGACCTCCTTCCATAGGGTTGACTTTTTCTCACCCGAAAATTTAACACCCTCCCTTGATGCTTTGGCCGCACGCCTGCCCTAACGCCAGTGAGCGGTTTTGTTTTCAAGGTGTCGTATGCTCGCCCGAGCTCAGAGGTCATCAAAGATGCCAACTTGTACATCAGCGGGCTTCCGAGGAACATGACCCAGAAGGATGTGGAGGACATGTTCTCTCGGTTCGGGCGGATCATCAACTCCCGGGTCCTCGTGGATCAGACCACAGGTACGGCAGGTGGCCCGGGATACAGCGAGGTTTTCCTCCAGGCAGGGGCCGGGTCTCCTAGGGAAGACAGATCGCTGTCATTAGTTATTCCACCAATGAGGACAGAATCAAAATGAGAAGACGTTGGTTTTTGTTTAATGAGGCTGGGGAGGTTAATTGGCATAAAAGCAGCCCTGACATAAAAGCTTAGACCTGTTATGGTGAAAACACCAAGAGATTCTGGCAGTTTCTGCAGGCACCCACGTGTCCTAGCCTGGACTACAAATGTTGCCGTTCTTACTGCAGGCAGTGGTGTGCCACGTGAGACAGTCTTCACCTGAGGTCCAGAGTCCCCACCTTTCCTTACCCAGAGCTCCAAGGGTGACTGTTTCTGGGGAGCTGTTCTTCGGTCTTCAGGACTTGGATACCCCGCCCCCTCGGGTAGCACATTCAAAGCTCAGAGCTCGAAGGCAGTGACTTCCTCTCTCAGGCAGTCCTGGCCACTTTGCCAGCCCCTCTCAGGTCGTCTCAGTTCAGGACACGAGCAGCTTGGGCGATGGGCTTTGCATAAAGCAGTAAGGCACCGCCAAGCTGAGCCCTGCGTGCCCCGGAGGCAGCCCCTCACTGCGGCCACCTGCCCCACTGGCCTCGCGCCTGGGGTCGGGTTGGGGCCACCCTGCTTTAGGGCCCTTCATCTCTGTTCTCAGCAGGAGTGGGAATTTACTGACCAACTAGCAAAAAAGATTACTGCTCAGGGAGCTCAGCGAAGCCAGTGGAATTGTCTGCGGTTGGTTTTTATGTTCTTCCAGCACAGAGCGTGTTCACCACCCCCGTGGCTGAGGTAGTCAGACACACACTGGGTGGTCGGGCCAGAGCAGTCGTGGCTCCGAGGTGACCTCCCCCGGGAGGCTGCAGAGCCACACAGAGAGCAGGCGGGCAGGGTATCCTGGCCCATGACAGATGGGGGTGGAGGTGCATGCACGTTTTCCCACATCCCCGCTAAGCTGTGTGCTCTGGGGCCCACAGTCTTGTCACCTGCACTCCCTTGTCCTGTCCCAGCTGTGGAAGCTCATCTTGGCATGGGCTGGCCCTACCTCCTGCCCAGGCTGCAGTCCTGGGCTGGGGCCCGGCGTGGAGACGAGTGGACAGCTCGAGTCTCCCAGGGGCCTGAGGAGGAGAAGGGGCTTCTGGACCCCAAGCTCTGCTGGAGGGACATAGACTCCACCCACCCGGCCTCCTCCTTTCTGCCCCTCGGCTCTGGGCCGGGGGATGGGCGTGAGGTAAAGATGCCGTGTACTTGGTGTAAACCCCTGTTCTGTGCCAGAAGAGCTTCCTGTGGTCCCTAAAGTTCCCCTTACTTATCTTCAAGTGCCAGTTGAGAGAGTGATCCCGTCGGCTGGTCAGCACATGTATTTATCCCCAGCCCCACCTGCACAGAAGCGCCTGCGTGGGCCACCTGGAGACCTGGCGGGGTGACGGTGCTGGCCCGTATTCTGCCTCCATGGCCCTGCTTTTCCTGACCCTGTACGGACTGCTGTGCCTCTGCTCGCCTCTGTCCAGCGCAGCACCGCTGAGCGGGGCCCAGCTCTCGAGTTGGAGTCCACCCACCTCGAGAACGCACCCCCTGCCACGTAGCTTTTGTCTGCATCATCCTGAGGGAGGTCTCTCCTGCAGACGGTTCCCTCACCCCTTTGCTGGGACTTTTGCCTCCTTTCCCTCTGCAAGGCTGGTGTCTCCTAGAGTTTGGGGGCACCTCAGGGTTGTGCCCTCAGGCCCCCCCGCCAGCTTCTGCCACTTAGGCGAGGGGACAGGGTCCCTACCCCACACCTCTGTCTGTGTTCAGGAGCTTTGTGAGAGGGCAGGGGGAAGGAAGCCGTGAGGGAGCCCCAGGGGCTCCTCCCTCTCCACAGCCCTCCCCTAGGCCGGGTGTCGGATTGGAGAGTAGAAAGGTGAGCCCCCGGGACTGTGGGCTCCCCTTCCTTCCCTCTGCTCCAGAGGAGGCCACCATGCAGGGCTCCTCTGCTGAGACAGAGGCTGCTCGTTGCTGGGACCCCACGGAGCCCCGGCGGCTGGGGCAGAGAATAGCGGGGCAAGCAAGTTTGTGTGTCAAGTTTGCCTTCGTATGACGTGCTTTTTAAAGAAACAGAGAAGCTCTCTTAAAAAACCTTAATTTCCTGAGCTGACAGAACTTTTTCAAAGAATGTCTTTGCTTCTTTATACATTTTAATTGTGAACTTCATAGTTGACTCATCTGGAGATCGTGCCATTTATTGGTCTGCTCTTAATCCTAAAAATGCTAAAGGAAAAAGAAAATCCACAGTCATCTTCAAAAAGTATACATTCATCCAATCATTGAGTGAGTTTATATTCCCTCACTTTAAGTAACATTCTCTCTCTTACTCAGGTTTTCTTCATTTCACTCGGGCAGTTTTCATTTGATAGTCATTTTGCAAAACCAAACAGGGAAACCACACTTGTGCACACACACTCTGTCTGCTTGATTGCAAGGTCTTTATAAATAGAGTGGAACCGTATCCTGCAGGCAGCTTTCTGTAGCAGCCAGCCAACCACAGCTTCCAGTGGGATTTGCCTGCAGTTAGATTTCGTTCGGGTTCCCATCTGTCTAAGCTGTCGTTCGTGCCGTTTAAGAGTAAATAAAAACAGTGTATGCCAAGTACATGTTTTCAGGTGTTCCTTCTGAACCGAAATTTTAAAGTGGGCTCAGGCTCTAGAATTTTCCTGGCACACGTGTGAATTGCTGGGTCTGATCTCACTAATTCAGTGAGCATCTCTGGCTGTGTCAATTTTAAATTTTTACTTAAATAGTGATGGAACCAATGCGGGGGCAGCCCTGAGGCCGTGAGGAGCCGCTGTGCTGGGGGCGCCCCAGAAGGGAGAGTTTCCCAGTTGGAGAGTTAGGGTGTGTGCTTTAGGACTTGGCGGAGGGCATCCACAGGATGCTCCTGCTGTAAAGAAAGAGCCCCTGCCCGAGGGTCCCTGACTACTGTCCACTTGTTCACGTGGGACCCACGGTGTTGCATCCAAGTCAGGACAGAGCTTGGGATGCTAGGCCCCGAGGGGACGGCCGCGCCTTGCCGTGACACTTGTCATCTCCCCACCAGCCTGGTGTGCCCGAGTCTCCCAGGCCCCGCCGCGGCCTTGGGGCCAGCTGGGGATACCCGCGCCTTGTTGCCCATCATGGGGACGGTGGGTGGGACCCTGCAGGAAATGGCGAGGAAAGGTGCCGGCATGTGGGAGCTGACTGGGGGACGTTCCTCACGCTCACTTAGCCGGTGGCCCGAGGCCCTGGGCTCTTCTGCTCTGATGGTCGTCACTCACCACATGCTAAAGGCCTTTGTCTAGAGAAGAAATTGTGTCTTACGGCTGTCTGCCTCAGCCTCCCCTACCAGGGCATACTGTGCCTCCAGCCCAGGCCCGTCACCCCCAGGCTGGCCCTCGGCCGTCACCAGTACACTTCGACCTTCACACTTGACCCCTGTTTCTTCTCCCCAGGAGAAGGAGCCAGTTCTCTTCCCCGGCTCCACATTCCCTCACCTCAGCCCCACCCCATTCTTCGAGTTCTTCAAGGGACGAGGGCCCCCATCATCCCCCCCAGACCCAGAACGACGGCATACGGGGCTAGAGGGTGACTGAGCCCCTTCCCATCTGGTTTGTTCAGGTCTCACACTTGTGCCAGACTAAACTGACCCTGCCTTCAGCAGTTGGGCCTCGGACTCAGGTAGCGTGGTCCCGGGCCATGTCCTTGCTCTGTCGAGGGATGGGGTTACAGCAGGCCCAGGACTTGCCTTTGGTGGTTCAGTCCAGGTGGCAAGAGAAGGTGTTCTCCCAAGGCAGCTGGAGGTGGCGATGAATGGGCGCAAGACAGGGACTCTTCAGCTGCCGGGGAGTGTGTGGGTGGGTGTGTCAGCAGTTTTCTGGGAAAAGAATGCGTGGCCTCACTTGATTCTGAGGGCAATTTGGGGCCCACAGGAGGTCCCAGGACCTTACAGTGGACTATCCAAGAGGTGAGTGAGGTGTTGGTGGCAGGAAAGAGTCATCAGGGTTCAGCTTGGTTACTAGGATTCCACGCCCTTGAGGGATGCAGGAGGCTGAGCCAGGCACCGAGCAAACAGGGATTCGGTCAGGCCAGCCCAGGAGGCGACATGCTGCAAAGGCCCAGCTGGGGTACGTGGCCAGATGGCCGGGAAGGCCATGGGAGGGAGCTCCCGGAGCCCAGGGACAATTCCTTGTCACCCACCTACCCCTCAGCACGCCGTGCACCCACACTGCGGTGGGCACCTGGCATCGAAATGGTGATGGAGGACATAATCTCTTCTAATGTGGCTTCTTTTAAGAAAGAGGTCTGGGGTGTCTTATTTGAGACTCCTGTCACCAAAGTATCTTTTGGCACTGAGGCTGTGGAGTCGTTGCTTCAACTCAGAAGAAAGTCTGAAACCTTAGTCTTTTATTAGTCGTTGTTTGTTTTTTTTAATTTGTTCATGTTTCCATATTTAGGTTTAATTTTTGTTTATCTCATTAACCAAGCATCCAATTTGAACCACAGTAGCCTGACTGACTTGACTTTTGCTTTTCAGTTTTAAAAATCCTTGCAGTTTTTCCCCTAACTCCATTTTTGTTGGTTTGTTAAAAAGGTTTGTCCAGAGGGGTTGCGTTTATCCGGTTTGACAAACGGTCGGAAGCAGAAGAGGCAATTACCAGTTTCAATGGTCATAAACCCCCAGGTTCCTCCGAGCCCATTACAGTGAAGTTTGCAGCCAATCCCAACCAGAACAAAAACGTGGCGCTGCTCTCCCAGCTGTACCACTCGCCAGCTAGGCGGTTCGGAGGTCCCGTCCATCACCAGGCGCAGAGATTCAGGTGGGTCAGGAGGACGCGCTCTTCCCACCACGGCCACTCGGGCCCCTTCTGGCTGCGTGGAGCCCTGCTGGTTGGGTGACTGTGCAGTGGAAACCTCTGGGCTGATCACGTCAGAAAGTCGTGCTCACGGCCATTTCATGTCTCCATGTCCCCCACCTGCATCAGAAAGGTATCTGTATGGAAGCTGTTTATTTCCATCCAAGTGTTGTCTTTAACTAGAATGAAAAAGGTAGTGCAGCTCCAACCAGCTCGCAGGAGAGTGAGTGCATAGCGCTGCAGCCTGCAGTTTCTAGTGATATGCGAGTAGACCCATGAGTTTAAAAGATCATCCCGTATCTGGGAGAGAAAAGATGCAGCTTTAGGGGTGCTTATGCAAGAGCCGTTCTTCCAGAGTTTTAAACAGGTTTTAGACATTTGATCAGCAGCCCTAAGGCAGACCTTTCTCATACACCTACCTTGTGGAGTCATTTGTGTCTAAATACTATTATATGCCTTCTGTTTAAAAGCCGCATCCTAGAGGTGAACCGTTTTCCCACCTTCCTTAGTCTTTCCATATAAAATGATTCTAGTCGCCAGGATCTAGCAGAACAGAGACAAGTAGAGTCAGTAACTTGGACTCTGAAATCAGGTGTGTTACTGCCTCACGAACAGCTGAGATCCCACTTCTCCCAGTTTTGAGAAGTGGCATGAGGGCTAATCTCAGGTATGTTAAGGATTTCTCTCTGCGACTTTTCAGGGTTCCCGTCTTTAAGTGGTGAGGTTGGGTAACACCCCGCTCATTTCCACAGATGCTGTTTTTCAAGGTCTTATTTTCACAGTCCAATAATCCAGGGTTCTCAACTCAGCTCAGGTTCCAAAGCTGGCCTTCCTTCGTTGGCTTTTCTGGTTTAAAGGCAAAGCAGGGGAAGCGTCTCTGGACAGAAGTGAGCTAAATCCAGTTTTGAAAGTCAGCACGGTTGACCTCACTGGTGATCGGGTGGGATGTGTAGATGGCCAAGTTCAGTGAGTTACCCAGGAACTCTGGAAAACCAGGAAGCTTGGAGGAGAAGAGAAAGGAGAGATGGGAGGTGCAGAAGGGGCCAGGCAGGAGAGGGACCGTGACCTCCAGAGATGGACGGAAGGAAGGGGCGGGCGGGAAGGTTCGCCACCAGAAGGCAGACTAAGATAAGAATAAGAAGAAAGAAGACCCAGAAGAGGAGAGGGTTTGCAGTCAGTTCTTATCATGTTGGGAAAAGTCCCCAAATCAAGGAAGAGTCAGTTCTCCTCTTGCACCATCAGAGGAAAGAATGGGGGTGGGTTTCATGACAGTTGAGATGAAACAGATCAGCTCCAACTAGCAGGAGAAAACTCACAAGAATAAATAAGAATGAGAATCATGTCAATAAAAGTAAAATATTACCTCAGATTATTTTCAGTATAATATCTATGTCAAGATTTAGTTAACTATGATAACTTGGGTCCGTGTCCTACAAAACTTGGAGAAAAGGAGGTCCTTTTAAAAGTCAGAATGTCTTTCCATTTCTCACTGAAAAGCAGCTCATACAGATGCTCGGGTGCCTTTTCCCACCCCCATTTCAATGATACTGTGGTCTCACCACTAACAAGCCTCCTGAGTCATCTAACCAGTTCAGACATTTGGTACAGGCTGTTTAAAATTATTCTCGTAAATTCAAAACCATGGCCCACAATGTGCCTTGATTCTTCTGTACCTGCATCAGCGATCACCGTTGTGTCAGTGGTCTGCACCTCGGGGGCTGGCCACTCTTCTCCCATGTCTGCTGAGGGCGTGAATCTGTTTAGTGACACTTGAAGGCACCCCCGCTCACCCCTGGATCAGACCCACGACTCGAACCTGATTTTATTTTGGAGCAGGTAATAACTTCTCCAGTTGCATTGTGTGGCTTCAGAGATGCTGTATCGTGCTCAAATATTCTTAAATTGATCCTCCAACAGTTACTTTTGAGCTTGTGAAACATCTCAAGGGCCACGTGGCTTCAGTAACAATCTTGTCATCTCCCTTAATCCTTATTGCCCACGACTTGTAGAAGGCTTATTTTTGATGTGACTAAAAGTGGTGCTTTAGAAAGGGGCTCCACATTTTTGGTAAAGCTTGGTAGATTTACAGTTCACAGCCCTGGCCCTTCTGGGCTGTTAAGAGCCAGCAGCGGAAGGGTGTCCGGAGCTGTTCCCTGCCGGTAGTGGCCCTTGGCGGGAGTGTGCTGTACTCAGGCACCGCTCGGACGTGAATCCTCGGAGAGGGAGGGTGCCGATGGGGGTGGGGATGGGGTATAAAATTCAGAGAAAGAAAAGAAAAAAATTCAGGCCTCTCCCCACCCCCACCATACCCCCGCAAACACACACACAAGACACAGACACAGGATGAGGAACGGTTTCCTCCAGGGAGAGCTGGGGGTGTAACAGCACCTCGGAGGATGTGGAGAAGCTTCCATCATTTAAAATGTGGGAAGTACGGGTGTGACTAGACAGGACCACCCCACCAAGGTGGGAGGGGTGGAGGGAGCGGCTGGTCAGAGGCCACTAGAGGCCATCGCTCTGAGGCCTGACCCCCTGCAGGGAGCAAACGTCTCTCCTCGGAGTCGACTCCCTACAGAGCAGGGAGCCCATGCCCTCCCTCCGCCCCCATATTGAGTTCCTCTCAGTTGAAAAGTCCTGATTTTGACTGAGCGGGGTGTGTCAGCCCAAGCGCCTCACATGGGCTGCGTGCAGCTCGCTGGCCCGCACTGACCTTGACCTGAATGCTGTGCTCTCTGTTTGCTAGGTTCTCCCCTATGGGTGTAGATCACATGAGTGGGCTTTCTGGTGTCAATGTCCCAGGCAACGCTTCTTCGGGCTGGTGCATCTTCATCTACAACCTTGGTCAAGATGCCGATGAGGGAATCCTCTGGCAGATGTTTGGCCCCTTTGGTGCAGTTACCAATGTGAAAGTGATTCGCGACTTCAACACCAACAAGTGCAAAGGCTTTGGTTTTGTGACCATGACAAACTATGAAGAAGCCGCGATGGCCATAGCAAGTCTGAACGGCTACCGCTTGGGGGACAAAATCTTACAGGTTTCCTTCAAAACCAACAAGTCCCACAAATAACTCGCTCATGCTTTTTTTTGTACGGAATAGATAATTAAGAGTGAAGAAGTTGAAACTTTTTTGTTAGTGTACAACTCATTTTGCGCCAATTTTCACAAGTGTTTGTCTTAGTCTAAATGAGAAGTGAAAAGGTTTTTATACTCTGGGATGCAACCGACATGTTCAAATGTTTGAAATCCCACAATGTTAGACCAATTTTAAGTTTCTTAAGTTATTTCCTTTAAAATATATATTAAACAGAAATCTAAGTAGACTGCATTGACTAACCAGTCCCTCGGGATGGTGGTGAAACTGAAGCATGCTTTAACTTCTGAGACTGTCTAACACGCGTTTCATTCGATGTCTCCACAAACTGGATAGAAACAAACAAAAAGAAATGACCTTTTAGTTTTAGTTTTTAAACTAAAGATGTTAGACAGATGCCTTGTGTGCGTTTTCTCAACCGCTTCAACATTTTAAGCGATTTCTGCTTTGGTTGACAGGAAATTGCTTTCCCAAGCAGGTCCCATTGCCACCTCCTGCTCACTCAGCCGATTGGCCCCGGCAGTGGCAGCGGGCCCGTCTGCTGTGGGCCACAAGCGAGGAGGGGGGCCACACACCAGGCCGGGCCAGGCTCTGCCGAGGACACGAGTGGGTTTCCTAAGCCCAGGCGCCAATGGGAACGGACCAAAGAGTTTCAGGGAAACTCCAGTATATTCCAGAGTCAGATCTCAGCTCCAGGCACGCCTGAAGACGTGTTGCTCCTCTGACATCCCGATTCCTGTCCACACATTGCATGCATGGTGCCTCCACACATCAGATACTGTTGTTCACAATCATCTCTCCAGTTTCCAAGAGCATTGAACACGGCCCCAGTGCGTAAAATAGCTCTATTTTTTAATGACACAGAAACATTTGAGCATTGTATTTCTCGCATCCCTTCTCGTGAGCGCTAGGCTTTTTTCTATTTTAGTCGGATTTTGTTTTGAAACTTTGCTTTCCTATGAACACTCAGCAGAAAAGTACTTACTTCCTGCCAGTTACCTATTAACAAAAAAAAAAAAAAAGAAAAAAAGAAAAAAAAAGAAAAAAAACCCTTTGATTTGTAGTTTTAAAGATTAACCTTCAAAGTTCTCTTCATAACTGCCTTGACATTTTGGGTTGTTCTGTTCTGTTAATTTTCTTTTGCTTTTTTGTGTTTTTCGTTTGTTTTTACTTTTGCATTTAAGACCATTAAATTTGATTTTGTTTTGCTCGAATTTTGTTTTGTTTTTTATTTTACCTTTTCTTTCTTTTTGGCTAGGTAAGGTACAGACAGCCCAGCATTCAGGGAGGATTTATAAGATCTTAAGAAACAAACATACTTGCCTCAAGACAAAGCATTTACAAATCTGTGACGTTAGGATTGTGCCATCACAGATGGTGTTTTTTTAAAATGGGGAGCCGGCAGGGAGAGTCTTAAGAGAGAGGGCCTGAGAAGTAAATAGGCAGGGCCCGATCTCCGGGCAACTCCTCAGGCGCGTGATCTGATTTTTATAAATAACCAGTGTGCAAGAGAATCAAAAACACAATAACTTAGTACCAGCAGTTTTTAACCTTGACACGAGACTAAAACATGTAACAGTAAGCTGCTTTTTAGTTATCGATGTCATGGAATTGCGGCATTATTTATCTATCTATTTATTTAAGTGGAAGACGTTGGGCAGTAGGCACAGCGTTCCCCAGAGCGGGTCTGTGTTCTGAGTGACCCCTGGACCATTTGAGGCTGCCCGTTCCCCCCACTGCTTCCCTCATACTTCACTGAGGGGCTGCCAGCTGCTTGCGTGATCCTCCTGAATTTCCCACGTTGCCCTCTTCTTCTCCCACAAAGGGCCAAGTTCATACCTTGAAGCCTTGTCTCATAAGTTGGCCAAGTGCCATGGAGGGCCTCCTCTCTGCAGCAGAATTTTCCAGATTCTAAGTCAAAGCTAGCTTGCGTGCCTCTTCCTGGAACCAAGGCCCGTTTGCCCAGATTTGATGCAAAGAGGGTCCCTGCTGCGTGTGCCCCAGAGCACTCGGCACCCCGGGACTGGGATGTTTTCCTGGAAAAATATGCTGTGTAGGTTGTGCTAGCCTCGGGCCAGCATCTCAGTGAAGACAAGGTTCCCAGTCCTGAGAGTGACCCTTGAGTCTCCTCGCTGACACACCATCCTGCCAGCCTGCACTAGTGTTCCATTTCCTACGAGAATTCTGTCAGAGGCCTAAACTGCGAAGTGACGGGCTCACAGCCAGCACCGCAGCTGATTTCCTCCCCTCTATTTTATTGGAACCACACTGATTATCCTGGTGCTGGCACAGATGAACAGGAAACGTGAAGCGCATACGGACCCTTGAGAGTTGCCTGAAGTTTCTCAGTAAAATTCTCGTTTTACGTGGTCCCCACTCTTTGAACATCCTTCTGGCTGAAAACCCCAATGTGCTTCTTTGGGAGTTTTAATTTGTGAGCGTGCGGGAGGATTTTGCCTTTGACATGTTTTACTCCTGAAAAGTAATTGTCACTCCCATGGAAGTGCCAGACGCTGGCCCTGTGTCCAGAAAGTTCATTCCATCTTCTCTAGGCCTGTTTGCAAAAGGAAGATCCCATTTTTTTTAAAGTTAAAATCCAAAAGAAACCGTGTTAAAAAATTGTGGGTTTTTTTTTTTTTTAACATAGATCAATCTTATTTGTATTTCGTAAAATGAGTGCTCTCCTTTTATTTGGGAATTTTGATGAAAAAGTTAAGAGTAGATGATGTTAATTTATTGAAACTTTGGTTTGGTACATAAATACCAAAGAATTCTCTTTTGATTGAATTGATTGAATTCTCTTTTGGCCTATGTAACTTCCCCTCATAGTTGTTCACTAAGCAGCTCCAGATTTGTGAACCTGGTTCCAGTTGAGTTATCCATTGTTTACCCCGTGGCTCTGCCTTTCTTTAGCTTTTCGATGTGATATGGCAAGCTGTGGTTTTCTGCACCGGCTGTGCCTCTGGTCACGCGTCCTGTGACTGTGATACCACGGCCACCCTCTTGCCAGAATAACGGAGGAGCTGGGCTTTCTCAGCCCGTGGGCAGGTGGCGCCGGGTGGGTTTCACCTTCTTTGTTCCCCGAAAGGTGAGTCTTTCCCTTGCCAAGGGCAGCTGCCTTAACCTCCGAGAGTATACACTTGTTGTTAGTGCTGGAAACCCAGGGTCTGAACCGCGCTGCTTAGGGAGCCGGCCCTTCGGGAGCTGGCAGCTCGGGGGGAGCCCTGCCGGGTCAGGCAGACAGATGAATCCCAAGACAGTTATTGGCAATAACTTATCGCTGGTTTGCCTCCGGAGTAGGGCCATGGACTGACCCCAGTCGCTGTTGGCCTTGAAAATCAGAGTTCACGTCTCCCAGCTGTCCCATTTCCCATCCGACCCAGCCTGACCGGACTTCTCTCTGCTTTCCGCACCCATCCTGGGTAGGATCACGGAGAGTGAGCATAAGCTGCCGGGGGCCTCTCTTCCCCATAACCCCAGCCCTCCATCTGAAATCCTTCCCATCTTCCCAGGACCCGCGGTACCTCCTGGGCCCTGAGGCAGCTCCTCAGGAAAACACCTGCTGCTCATCAGATTCCCAGGCCCGGCCCCCACCCGAAGCCCCACGTGCTTTCCGTTGAGCGGCATCGAGAATGGACACTCCTACAGCAGCGGTAGGGCCCCCAGCAGGGTTCACATTTCCACACCTTTTGATTCGACTCTGACTTCTAATGATTGTATTTTTCCACAACCTTCTGGTGACAGAGTTCAGTTTTCCGCTTGGTCGTTAAAATAAATAAGTGACTCCTCGTAAGTCCCCGTGAGGACCGAAGTTAGGCTGACCGGTGGTTTGCGGCGACTCGGGAGGACTGTTTCACTTCCACCAGGAGAGAAGGCTTGTCTGTTGGTCGGGGCCACCTCTTTACCATGTAACGTTCCGTTTACAGTGATTTGCTCTGGGGGGCACTTTCCCAGCTGGTTCCCATGTTGTACAGTAGATGGGTAGACCTTTTGTATATTAGTGTGTTTTAAGTTATTGATTTGTTTTATATAAAATAATTTATTTTTCAGGTACCATTTTTCATTTTAACTTTGTTTTTACATGGGTTTGTTTTCAATAAAGTATGACACTGCTGTCCAAAAGTCAACAATAAAATGAATCCCATTGTGTTCTTTGGAGGATGCTTATGTAACTAGCCTTTTTTTTTTTTTTTTCTTGCCTTTTTTTTTTTTTTTTTTTGCTTTTCAGAAGAAAAAAAAAAGTCCTTCTCAGTTTTCCATCTCCCCAAGTTTGCCTTTTTATCCTTGTGAATAAATGTTCTTTAGTGTTTTAGGAGGAAAAAGCAAACCTAGATTTTGATAATCCAGAAGATTTCAGATTAATAAAGAAGCTTTGAAAGAAGACCATTTTTCAAAATTTTAGTGAAGTGTGAATATTTTTTGTCAATGGCTTTCTCAAAGAGAATGAAACTTTTGCACCATTTTCAGAGTTTTTATAGAGATGCCAAATTGATATATTTACATGTAATGGAAACATGAAAAAGTTTTATTAAACAATTGTTCATAGCTGTGTAGACATTTTAATTCAGTTTCCAAAGCTCTCAAAGTGTATTTTTGGAGTACGGAGTGATAACGGTTTGGGGCGTTAACGGTTCCAAACGACTCGATTGTCCGAATACTTAGTTCTTTTCACAGGTATCAGGTTTGTGTTAAACGCTGTATGTTAACTATGACTGGAACTCTGTGATATTTTGGTAATAAATGAAGTGGGATCGTTGAGACACGGTGGTGTAGGGGTGATGGTGTGTGACTTGTAAGCAGCCATCGCCGAGTGACGCGCCAGCCAGGGCCACAGGTGACTTGCTCCTTCCTAGGTGAGCGTGGGCTGCCCCTCACCAGGCTCTGTGCCAGGCCGTGGCCTTGACCCATGCGGGGAAGGAGGGAGCCCTCAGACAGCCCAGCCTGGAGGACGGAGAGGAAGGCACCAGGACATGCCCTGGGACTAGCTCCCGCACCCCCCTCTGCCCCTGCCCAGATGCTGGCCTCCCCCCCGGACGCACTCACAAATCAGCCCCCTCCCCCTGGAGACCCAGAGACCCCTCTTCTCCAGGTTCAAAGGTTCCTGGGCCTCCTGTCTTGTCCCTGAGTGTTGCCTGTCTGTCTGCTCCCCACACCTGAGCCCCTGGCCATTCCAAATGTCTTCTGACACTAATCTCCTCGGGTGACGGACAGTGAGTTCCAACTCACCCAGAGGCAGGATGGAGCATAAGAGCCTTAGGGTGGGAGTTTTAGGTTCGAATCCTGACTCTGCCGCCTCCCCAGTGTGCACCGCAGGCAAGCCCCTGACTCTCTCCGAGCCTCAGTCTCCCCGGCTGTGAAATGGGGCCCATAACGCCCAGCCCGTAGGATCCTTGTGGGAAGGAAAACAGATCAAGTAGGTACCACACCACAGCCGCTCTGAATCCAAGACGCATCCAAGGAGAGAGGCTAGGGTTGGCAGAGAGAGCAGTAACCCCCCCGGCTCCCCCGCTTCCAGTGGGCTCAGCTAAACCCACGGACGTGCTTCCCCAGCGGCACTACAGGGCCTCTCCTGAAGTCACTGGATTTTCTTTCTTGTGTGTGTGTGTCTTGTGGTTCTGCGTTGAGCTCCCTCAGAATACCCAGCCCGAGTCCCTGGCAGAGGGGCAGGCCGGCACCACCTGGGGAAGGCGGCTGGGCTCCAGCTGGAGGTGGCTCCAGGGGTGTCCTGGGACCTCCAGGCAGCTCCGCAGGCGCCGTCTACACCTACTGCACTGAGGAGAAGGGGTCTGGGCGTCAGCCCTTCCCTGCGCGTCACAGACCAGGGTGTGCACCCCCTCCCCCAGGGGCCTTGTTCAAAAGCAGATCCGGGTTCAGCAGTTCTGGGCTGAGCCCGAGAGTCTGCATTTCTAACCTAACCAACTCCCAAGTGATGCCGATGCTCCAGGGACCCCCTCTAGGAAGCCAGTGGTGTAAGTGGGGGTGTGCTGTCACAAAGCCTTGCCGCCCCCAGCTCCACGTCGGGTGCGCCAGGACAGCTTCCGATGCCCCCCGCCCCAGGATTCAGAGCTGAGAGGCTGAGTCCACGTGCGAGGTGGGGGGCTCTTGCCGCCAGCCTGCCCAGGGTCGGGGTGGGGGGCCGTCTTCACGGTTCCGTTCAAGGTTAAGACTCTGAGGGCTTAATGCCTGCATCCCTTTGCTTTGGGTCTTTTTTTTTTTTTTTAAGATATATTTTTTAAAATATTTATTTGGTTGTGTTGGGTCTTAGTTGCGGCACTCGTGTGGGATCTAGTTCCCTGACCAGGGATCGAACCTGGGCCCCCTGCATCAGGAGCGAGGAGTCCTAACCACTGCGCCACCAGGGAAATCCCTGTCTTTGGGTCTTTTTCTTTGTTTCACCTCAGTACTTTCCTAGCACAATTGCAAAGGATTTCCTAAAGAGAAGGGAGAAAATCATAGACACTGGTGTTGTCCCTGAGAACCATGGTTCCTGTTTAGTGACAGGAAGGACCGTTCTGCTGTGAGAGTGTTTTTTACCGTGGAGTCGGGGGCGCTAGGGACAGCACAGTGGATCTTACCCTCTGCCCCTGGCCTGGAGCCCACTCGGAGCAGGACAGATGGTGGTGACGTGGGCCTGCAAGCCTGGACAAGTGGCAGCCCCGGGCTCTGGGAAGCCGCCTAGAAGTCCCGCAGCAAAATTCAAGCTGGCCAGGGAGCATTTCTCCCCAGTTCATGCCTTGCTTTGCCCACCCAGGGGTCCAAAAGAACAGACCGAAGACCCCCATCCCACGTGTGGGTGTGCCGAGTGCCGGGGTGCATGAGGCCCTCAGGGGCGTGGCGTCCGAGCAGGAGCGAGTTCCGAGGAGCCAGGAGGTGGTGGTGAGAGGTGATCGCTGTTAGCTACTAGTGTGCTGTGCACCTTACAGAGTACTCCACTGAACTGTGAGCGAGGCGTTAGCATTGTTCACGTACTCATTTAAAGGTGATGCCCTGAAGCTTAGCCAGTTGGAAAAACAGACACCGTTCCGTGCTGGCGATTTTTTTTTTTTTTTCACTGGTTTGATACAGAGCATCCTGGGTTTGGACTGCCCCTTAGCTCTGTGCCTCTGAATGTGTCCATTTTGGGGTTCAGCCAGGGATGGGAAGTTGGGGGTGTGGACGGGGCAAGACGCCTCCCACAGGTGGGACATTATGCCTGTGTAACCGCACAGGGTTGGGGAGGGGCTCAGGTGCCTGTGGGCACGTGCCAGGGGCCTGGACCCAACCCCCAGCTCTCCCGGGGCTCTTTCGGTCACCCCAGAGCGAGTGAGGGAGGGAATTTCTCTTGAGCCCCTGCATCGTGAACGCACAGCCAGCTCCTCCCCACCTGGACCTCCAGGGACAGTGTCCTCTGAGAGCCCGAGGGCTTCTCCTGAACTCCACCAACCTGGGACAGAATTTGCAGGGGCCTCTGGTTCAGAAAGTACCGAGAATTTCAAGTCGGTGACCGCAGAGCGTTAAACCAAGCGTGGGGCGTGGGGCCCTCTGAGCTTGGGGTCTTGTGTAAGCACGGGTCCCACGCCCACGGCCTGCCACCCTCTCTGTTCAGGAGCTTTCCGGTTGTCCTTGGGCTTCCTGGAGACTGTGGAGTCTCAAAATCCACCTTCCTGGGACTTCCCTGGTGGTCCAGTGGGTCAGACTCCGTGCTCCCAGTGCAGGGGGCCTGGGTTTGATCCCTGGTTGGGGGACTAGATCCCGCATGCATGCCTGCAACTAAGAGTCCACATGCCGTGCTTCCCTGGTGGCGCAGTGGTTAAGAATCTGCCTGCCAACGCAGGGGACCGGGTTTGAGCCCCGGTCCAGGAAGTTCCCACATGCCGCGGAGCAACTAAGCCCGTGCGCCACAACTACTGAGCCTGCACCCTAGAGCCCGCGAGCCACAACTACTGAAACCCGTGCGCCTAGAGCCCGCGCTCTGCAACAAGAGAAGCCACCACAATGAGAAGCCCAGGCACCGCAACGAAGAGTAGCCCCCGCTCACCGCAACTAGAGAAAGCCCGTGCGCAGCAACAAAGACCCAACGCAGCCAAAAATAAATAAATAAATTAAATAAATTTTAAACAAAAGAGTCCGTATGCCGCAACTAAGACCCGGAGCAGCCAAAATAAGTAAATTAATTTAAAAAAAAAAATCCACCTTCCCCTTCATTCCAAGGGCCGCCTTCTGATTGGTTTTCTCAGAGTTGAAGGATTTGATGCAGGGCCTAAAGAGTCAGAACACAGCGGCACCTGGGCCCTGCGGTGTGAGGGCCTGGGTCCCGGAAGAAACTACAGCTCAGAGAGCCGCTGAGTGGGTGTCGGGGAGAGGGACCAGGGCTCGGGGCAGGCCCCGCTGAAGGGTCCTTTCCGGTTGGAGGGATTCCAGGACAGGAGGTGGGGCTGGGCAGGCACAGGCACGAATGCCCTCTTCTCTCTATCAAGTGAAGCCTCCTGGAGAAGCTTGGTGAGTCAACTGTGTAAACCACCCACGTGACCGACCCACACCACGCAGCCAGCCCCCGGGGCAGCACCGAGGAACGGGGCAGAGCGAGTCCTCAGAAATAGTCTGTGCAGGGGCTGGAGCTCCAGGACCGCCAGGGCCCCTCGGGAGAGACTCTGGGATCCAGAGGCTCTAAAACTAAAGCCAGCTGTGACCGACAAAGGCACGTGAGCTTTCTCCTTCGTCCACATCAATAAAATCACCGCATGCCAGGAAAACAGGGAAATGGCCTGATGGGGATGTCTCACCTGACATACAGGATGCACAGCGACCAAAAGATTCACACCAGGGCCCCTCAGAGAGCCATGCATGTGTGCTTGCACAGAAATCTCAAGGCAGACCCTGAAAGCTGGCGTAGATGTGCACGCAGGCCTTTCCCGGGGACGGGGCACTGGGTGTGTCTATCTCAAGGTTCACAAGTCAAGGCGGTGGAGGCCTCGAATACTGAGGTCACACCAGCAGTGAAGGGGTCCGTGTTCCTCGGATGCCAGGCCTGGCCCTCGCTGTTCCCCTCGCTGGGAGTGGCCTTGCCCTTCTCGTGTCGGCTCTTCAACGTAAACTCCACCTCCTGGGCTGTGTGGACTGGGCCGGGGCGCGTGGGGGCAACGCCACTAAAGGTTTTTCACAGGGCATCTGGCGGTGGTGCCTGTGCTCTGACCGAGGAGGTCTGGGGCTGAGGAGCAAATGGACCACAGGGCAGCGTTTCAAGGTGACAATAAAATGTGAATGAATAAAGGGAAACTTACAAAGAGATGTGACCCAGATGGAGGTATCAACGTGCTTCTCAGAGCGTGAAGGAGGACGATCGTTGATTGTGGATGCATCGGGGCCCCAGACCCACAGAAAACCAAAAGCATAAACCTTAAATATGCTTTTTCTAAAGGCTTGGTCTTTTTTTTTTTTTTTTTTTTTGGTAATGTTTTAAAATCTTAAAGCATTTCACTCATCTGCTTTCGTGACTGAAGAAGAACATTAAAAGGTATCAAGTTCAGGGCTTCCCTGGTGGCGCAGTGGTTAAGAATCCGCCTGCCAATGCAGGGAACACGGGTTTGATCCCTGGTCCGGGAAGATCCCACATGCTGCAGAGCAACTAAGCCCGTGTGCCACAACTACTGAGCCCACGTGCCGCAACTACTGAGCCCACATGCCACAGGTACTGAAACCTGTACGCCTAGAGCCTGTGCTCCGCAACAAGAGAAGCCACCGCAATGAGAAGCCCGTGCACCGCAACGAAGAGTAGCCCCTGCTCGCCGCAACTAGAGAAAGCCCGTGCGCAGCAACAAAGACTGGCAACGCAGCCAAAAAAAAAAAAAAATTATCAAGTTCTTTTTAAACCCTTTTGGCCACACGAAGATGCAACCCGTAAACGTTTTCAATTTAAAGACGCGATGTGTGTATAGCACCCCTTTCCTCGCCTTCCCCCTTTTCAGGCCCTTTTAATCCTCCCTTGCCCAGTGCAGGTTAGATCCTGCATCAGACAGGAAGGTGTGGGCACCACGTCAGGGAGGCAGGGGACAGAGGGAAGGGAGAGACTGAGACCATCCCAGCCGCCCCTGGGCATCCACAGACAGGTGGGTTCACACAGGCCTGGGTTCTCCCTGTGCCTGCCCCATGCGAGCCTCAGAGGAAGGGGTGGTGCCGTTCCTTGGCTTGTAGATGTCTGTCTTCTCCCTGTGTCCTCACGTCGTCTCCCCTCTGTGCATGTCTGTCTCTGTATCCAAATTTCCCCTTTTTATAAGGACACCAGTCCTATTGGATTAGGGCCCACAATGATTTTAACTTGATTACTTCTCGAAAGACCGTATCTCTAAATATGGTCACATTCTGGGGTCCTGGAGGTTAGGATTTCAACATACGTTTTGTGGGGGACACAATTCAACCCATAAAAGGCCCTTCAAAATTTGTCACTGGGTCTTCTCCGAGTTCTTCCCCAAAGCAGCATATGGGGGGGAGTTAGTCGTTTGACCCCCTCTGGGTTCCCTTCAGGGAGGAGGGGACTGAGTAAGCTGTCGGCTGGGCCTGGAAGGATTTCTCCTACTGGATCTAGTGTGACGGGCCAGCTGGACAGGCTATGTAATTTGGGGGGCCCAGTGCAGCATGAAAACGCAGGGCCCCTTGTTCAAAAATTATTCAGAATTTCAGATAAACAAAATGTTAGTATATACATAAAATGGACTATTATTCATCTTTTAAAAGGAAGGATATTCTGACACACGTTACAACACGGATGAACCATGAGGACATGATGGTAAGTGAAATAAACCAGTCGCAAAAGGACAAATACTGTCTGATTCCACTTTTGCTATGTCCCTAGAGTCATCCCATCCATAGAGACAGGAAGTAGATGGTGGGGGCCAGGGGCTGGGGGAGGGGGCTGGGGAGTCAGTGTTTGATGGGGCCAGTTTCAGTTGGAGAAGGTGAGAAAGTTCAGGAGATGGATGGTGGGGATGGTTGCACGACAGTGTGAATATACTCGATGCTGCTGAGCTGAACACTTTTACAAATGATGCATTTTATGTTGTTTGTATTTTACCACACTTAAAAATAAAGTTTTTTAAGATGTATTAAGAATTTCAGGATGGCAAACAGCAGAGCATGAAACTGAGCACGGACCAGCCCGGGGACCCAGACGTTGCCCCAGTTGGCTGCGTCTTGCATCCCCCTCTGCGTGCAGCCAGCAGACCTCCCAGTGCAGCCAAGACGCCGTCGCCCTCAGTGCCCAGGTGGGGAGACACCTGCTCCCCACAGCCGGTGTTTTCAGCACCTGGACAGATGCAGCCCTGGTCTCTCTGTATGAAAATCCACAGTGTGTTTGCTGGCAGACGTACTCGGTACAAAGAGAAGCAAGCTGGGTGGTGATCGGGTCCCAAGGGCAGAATTCTGGCTTCCCTCCTGACGAGGTCTGGGTGTTGCAGGTGGAGGACTGCCCCTCCTGGCGTCCCAACCGAAGGACCCCAAGGGGGGGGGGCCTCGGCCACAGTCGCCTGGAGAGGGGAGCAGGTCAGGCCCGGCTCTGAGCGAGGACGAAGTTTGCTCCCCTCCCCCCATCACCTACCCCATATCCCCCCTCTCTCTCATGCTCCCCTGGCTGACCTAGGAGTCCCTGCTGGACTCCTGGCCCTGAGGGAGGGCGGCAGGGCCTGGGCCACCTGTGCCTCTGTCCCCACAGCTCACCTGTCCTCAACCTCTATCCTTCTAGTCATTCTTTTTTTCAGTCCGCACATATTCACTGGGTAGAACATTTTAAGGCAGGTGGGCCATCAACACACGAACATAAACACAGTGTGGTCCATCCATACAACGGAGTATCACTCAGCCATAAAAAGGAATGAAACACTGACACACACACCACAGCATGGATGAAGCCAGAGAACATGATGCTCAGTGAGAGAAGCCAGACACAAAAGGCCACATATTATATGATTCTATTGATATGAAATGTCCAGAATAGGCAGATCCACAGAAAGTAGATCAGTTATTTCCAGAGGCTGGGGGAGGAGGGAACGAGAGTTGCTGCTTAATGGGCACAGGGTTTCCTTTTGGGGTGAAGAAAATGTTTTGGAACAAGATGGAGGTGGTGGTTGCACAACCTTGTGAGTGTAGGGAAGTCCACTGAATTGTTCCGTTTAAAATGGTGAATTTTCTGGGAATTCCCTAGCAGTCCAGTGGTTAGGAATCCGTGCTTTCACTGCTGAGGGCATGGGTTCAATCCCTGGTCGGGGAACTAAGATCCTGCAAGCCGCACAGCACAGCAAATAAAATAAGACAAAATAAAATTAAAATAAAAGAAGACAAAATAGAATAAAATAGAAGTTTCTGATACCGGAATTTTATCTCAATTAAAAAAACAAAAATCACCTTAGGGCTTTCAACTGCCAAGAGTTTGACATTTGTGGTAGATCAGCTGACCCAATCATGCGTGCTCAGCCCATGTGGGGACCCCATTCAGTCCTCCAAATCGGTCAGCTCACGTAGGGAATATTGAGTCTATTCATGCACAGATATTAGCCTGCAACGGACATTAACTAAAGACGTGTATTAGTTTGCTAGGGTGGCTTAAACAACAGAAAAACTTCTCACAGTCCTAGAAACTAGAAGTCCAAGATCAAGGTGTCAGCAGAGTTGGTTCCTTCTGAGGGCTGTGAGGGGGAATCTGTCTCTCCTAGCTTCCATGGTTTCTGGCAACCTTTGGCATTCCTTGGCTTCTGGTAGCCTGACTCCAATTTCTGCCTTCACCTTCACATGGAATTCTCCCTGTGTGCATGTCTGTGTCCAAGTAAGGCCACCAGTCATATCGGATTTGGGGTCCAGTATGACCTCATCTTTATGAATTACATCTGCAATGAACCTATTTCCCAATACGGTCACATTCTGAGATCCTGGGGGTTATGACTCCAACACATGAATTTGGGGAGACATAATTCAACCCATAACAACCTACAGTGCGCTGGTTCTGAGAGTACAAAGATGAGCCCAAAAGGACAGTCCCTGTCTGCACTGAGCATGTGCTACGCTGGTCAAGGCTGAGCACAGCAAACAAGCACAGGACTGGAGCAGAGGTGTCTAGAAATATGGGAAGCCGTTTGATATTGTTGCGACCCCCAAGCGCATCCTCAGTTAACCCTCCTCCTTGCCCAGGGTCGAAGCCAATCTTAGAAGTCGCTTGGCACTTTCCCAGCTGTGTGTTGGCCACGTACAGCAGAACCGCATGTTGCTTCACAAGAGATTGGAAATTTAAAAAGAAGCACAACCACAACCTGATGCTTCACTATACATTGTTAGAGAAGAACAGTGAGCCTCAAGAAGGAACAGCAGATGGGCCCAATCTAGAGGGGGCTCAAGGTACTGGGGGGGATTTCATCCAACCAGGAGGGGTCAGAGTAGGGAGGAGGGGTGAGAAGCCATTGGCGGAACAGGGCAGGAGGAACCCAAGGGCAGTGGGACAGGGCTCCTGGGACGACTCCGTCCATAGACACAGCTGCACCTGCCAGAAGCCGTGAGCAAAGCCAGAAGAAGACAGAGCCCTGGTGGTGCTGGCATTGTCAGCCTGGACCCCGTGCTTAGTCCTGGCAATCCCCTCAGCCCCTCCGTTCCAGAGAAGGCTCAAAGGCAGAGTGCCTGGGAGGGATGGAGGAAGTCCCAGCATTGACGATCCCAGCCTCCCACATCACCCGTGTCGTTGAACCTGCCCCAAGTCCTGCCCCAGCCTTCCTGTCTTTGTCCTTTGGCAATGCTGCGCCTCTTCCTTGCATATTAACTGTGTCCTTTGTTTTCTGTATTCTGATGATTTGACATCTTGGGGCCTTGGTGATCTGGGAGAGACTCCCAGGACTAGCTAATTCCTAGAGAGAGTAAGCAACTTACCAAAAAGTGCACCTTTTGTGGACAAATCCACCAATCCAGAGCCAATAGCGGCAACCACCTCCTTTATCTGGCTTTCACACTCCAGGAGGTAATATTCCTCTGCCCTGATCACCCCAGCACCAGGTGCCAGACAACTAGGGCCAGCTCCTACCCCCAGAGCCTGCTGAAATTATTCAAACTAGCCAATCGTAAGCCTGCCTACCCTTCCCTGCCCATTTCTCCCCATGGAAACCACAATAAAGGCTCCTGCCCACATTCCCCGCTAGCCCTACCTTCCACCCCCCACCTCCTGACCAACCCTGGTGCTTCCCTGTGTGGCCCTAGCTGATGTGCTATGGTCCCTCCTCTTGGGAACTGCAAGTATGACAAACTGTCTTTCAGTGGCAGTCATCTCCTGATCTGTTGGCCTTACTGTAGTGGAATAATGGTAAACCTGTATTTTAAAACCCTTTGGAACACCCTTTCATTCCCCACCCCCAGGGACAGGGCAGCTCCAGGGAATCCTTCCATAACCCTGCTCTAAATGCAGGGAACAATGCAGCTGAGCCAGGCACACCCAGAACTGAGTCTGCCCACTTTATAGGTGGGCAAACTGAGGCACAGGAAGGTGAATGCCTTGCCCAGGGTCACAGGAGCAGTCTGGCTCCTGAGTGTTTTTTTTTTTTTTTTAATAATTGTGTTTGTTAATTTTTTTATTGTGTTAAAACATTGGGTTGGCCAAAAGGTTCGTTCGGTTTTTTCCGTAAGATGACTCTAGCGGCACTTAGTTGTTTTTAACTTCATTCAAAACAGTTTTGTTAGATTGTATGTGGCAGCTGTTATATCAGGGTGCATTTTTAAAAAGACATCAAAATTGGTGAATTTTTGTGTAACCATTTTAATATTGAAGATGGAAGCGAAAAAGCAACATTTTCGGCATATTATGCTTTATTATTTCAAGAAAGGTAATAACACAACTGAAATGCAAAAAAAAAAAGATTTGTGCAGTGTATGGAAAGGTGCTGTGACTGATCGAACGTGTCAAAAGTGGTTTGCGAAGTTTCATGCTGGAGATTTCTCACTGGACGATGCTCCACAGTTGGCAGACCAGTTGAAGTTGACAGCGATCAAATCGACACATTAATTGAGAACAATCAACGTTATACCACGCAGGAGATAGCCGACATACTCAAAATATCCAAATCAAGCACTGAAAATCATTTGCACCAGCTTGGTTATGTGAATCGCTTTGATGTTTGGGTTCCACATAAGTTAAGCAAAAAAACCTTCTTGACCATATTTCCTCATGTGATTCTCTACTTAAAAGTAATGAAAATGTTCCGTTTTTAAAACAAATTGTGACAGGCGATGACAAGTGGATACTGTCCAATAATGTGGAACGGAAGAGATCGTGGGGCAAGCGAAATGAACCACCACCAATCACATGAAAGGCCGGTCTTCATCCAAAGAAGATGATGTGTATATGGTGGGATTGGAAGGGAGTCCTCTATTATGAGCTTTTTCCGGAAAACCAAATGATTAATTCCAACAAGTACTGCTCCCAATTAGACCAACTGAAAGCAGCACTCGATAAAAAACGTCTGGAATTAGTTGACAGAAAACGCATAATCTTCCATCAGGATAACGCAAGACCACATGTTTTTTTGATGACCAGGCAAAAACTGTTACAGCTTGGCTGGGAAGTTCTGATTCATCCGCCGTATTCACCAGACATTACACCTTCGGATTTCCATTTATTTCGGTCTTTACAAAATTCTCTTAATGGAAAAAACTTCAATTCCCTGGAAGACTGTAAAAGGCACCTGGAAAAGTTCTTTGCTCAAAAAGATAAAAAGTTTTGAGAGGGCTTCCCTGGTGGCGCAGTGGTTGAGAGTCTGCCTGCCAATGCAGGGGACACAGGTTCGAGCCCTGGTCCAGGAAGATCCCACATGCTGCGGAGAGACTAGACCCGTGAGCCACAATTACTGAGCCTGCGTGTCTGGAGCCTGTGCTCCGCAACAAGAGAGGCCGCGACAGTGAGAGGCCTGCGCACCGCGATGAAGAGTGACCCCCGCTTGCCGCAACTAGAGAAAGCCCACGCACAGAAAACGAAGACCCAACACAGCCATAAAATAAAAATAAATAAATAAATAAATAAATGGATCAGCATGTTTAAAAAAAAAAAAAAAAAGTTTTGAGAAGATGGAATTGTGAAGTTGCCTGAAAAATGGCAGAGGGTAGTGGAACAAAAGGGTGAATACGTTGTTCAATAAAGTTGGTCATGAAAATGAAAAATGTGTCTTTTATTTTTACTTAAAAACTGAAGGCACTTTTTGGCCAACCCAATACATGTAACATAAAATTTACCATCTTAAGAATTTTTTTTATTGAAGTATAGTTGGTTTACAATGTTGTGTTAGTTTCAATATATATATATATTCTTTTTCAGATTCTTTTCCATTATAGGTTATTACAAGATATTGAATATAGTTCCCTGTGCTATACAGTAGGTCCTTGTTGTTTATCTATTTTATATATAGTAGTGTGTATCTGTTAATCCCAAACTCCTAATTTATCCCTCCCCCCCTTTACCCTTTGGTAACGATAAGTTTTCTATGTCTGTGAGTCTATTTCTGTTCTGTAAATATGTGTCACTTTTTAGATTCCATTTTAACTGTTTTTAAGTGTCCAGTTCAGTGGCATTCAGTACATTCACTTTATTGGGCAGCCATCCCCACCATCCACCTCCAGAATTTCCTCACCCCAAAGTGAAACTCTACCCCATTAATCACTAACTCGCCATTTCCTGCGTATATTCTTTTTTTTTTAAATTTACTGAAGTATAGTTGATTTACAATGTTGTGTTAATATCTGCTGTACAGCAAAGAGATTCAGTTATTCATACATATATTCTGTTTCATATTCTTTTCCATTATGGTTTATCACAGGATATTGAATATAGCTCCCTATGCTGTACAGTAGGACCTTGTTGTTTATGTATCCTATATAGAATAGTTTGTATCTGCTAATCCCAATCTCCCAATACTTCTCTCCCCCACTCCCCCTCCCCCTTTGCAACCACAAGTCTGTTCTCTATATCTGTGAGTCTGTTTCTGTTTTGTAAATATGTTCATTTGTGTCATATTTTTGATTCCACATATAAATTATATCATATGGTATTTTTCTTTCTCTTTCTGACTTACTTGGCTTAGTATGATAATCTTTAGGTCCAACCATGTTGCTGCAAATGGCATTATTTCATTCTTTTTACTGGCTGAGTAATATTCCATTGTATAAGTATACCACATCTTCTTTATCCAGTCGTCTGTCGATGGACATTTAGATTGTTTCCATATCTTGGCTATTGTAAATAGTGCTGCCAGGAACATTGGGGTGCATGTATCTTTTCAAATTATAGTTTTGTCTGGGTATATGCCCAGGAGTGGGATTGCTGGATCATATGACAACTCTATTTTTAGTTTTTTGAGGAACCTCCACACTGTTTTCCACAGTGGCTGCACCAGTTTACTACATTCCCACCAACAGTGTAGGAGGGTTCTCTTTTCTCCACACCCTCTCCAGCATCTGTTATTTGTAGACTTTTTAATGATGGCCATTCTGACAGGTGTGAGGTGGTACCTCATTGTAGTTTTGATTTGCATTTCTCTAATGATTAGTGATGATGAGCAGCTTTTCACGTGCCTATTGGCCACCTGTGTGTCTTCTTTGGAACCCTGTGTTTATTCTTAATAGGTAATGTTCACTGTTCAAAGCATACAAGGTCCAAAGATGAGTGAAGGAAAGCTCCCCCTCTCTCTGGTTTCCCAGCCACCTGGCTTTCCTCTCTCGAGCTGCCTGTGTGTATCCCTCCAGAAAACTCTGCACATTCAAGCCAACTATAGGTCTATGCTGTATTTTAAGTGGGGGAGGGGAGGCGAGGCCACCAGATCTGTGTTTTAAGCCCACCCAAATGCTGAGAAGACAATGGCTCTTTACATGTACAGTTTCGTGCATTTCAGAAACTGTAGGCTTATTTAACAAATGTTTTCAGATTCATCCATGCTGTAGCATGTATCAGAACTTCATTCCTGGGAATTCCCTGGCAGTCCAGCGGTTAGGACTCAGTGCTTTCACTGCCAGGGCCCGGGTTCATCCCTGGTCAGGGAACTAAGATCCTGCAATCCACACGGCCAAAAAAAAAGAAAGAAAGAAAGAAAAGGAAAGAGAAAAGAACTTCATTCCTTTTTAAGGCTGAATAACATTCCATCGTATGGATGGACCACATTTCGTTTTTCCATTCATTCATCAGTGGACACCTGCATTGCTTCCACCTTTGTGTTATGATGAATAATGCTGCTATGAACATGGGTGTGCCAATACCTCTTTGGTCCCACTGTTTATTTTTTTCTCTCTTCCCTCCCCACCTCCCCTTCCTGGGTCATGGTAACAAAGGAGTTGATAATGGCACCCAAGACTGAAGAGACAGACCTTAGCGTGATAAGGCCAAAGAAGTATGCTAAAATCATGCCCCACTGTGACTTTCATGGGTCCCAGGCACTTTTGCCTTCATGGGTCCCATCCTTCACAAAAAAATTTAAAATTATATTTTACAACTAAGTTGGCATAAAGATGACTATAATTCCAGCTAGATTATATATATTTTCCTTCTTATTTAAAAAAAAAAAGTGAAACATTTGCAAGGGCCCCCAAAGTATCGTGGGCCCTAGGCAACTAATAGGTAGGTCAGCCCTGCTAAGAGGTCAGGCCTGGTTCTCTGAAAGGCCTGATTGCCTTAGAAGCCCTGCATCTGCTGCCTAACTATTCCACCCACACCCTCCACAGACTCTAATAAGCGCAAATAATTGTGAGAAGAGAGATGAGGTTCCAGAGAGAGAGTGTCCTCAAGGACCACGGGAGATGCTAGAAGCCCCTCCCGATCACCCGCCCGCGATGGCCAAGGGCACTGCCCTGCACCACAGCCTCGCCTGGAGGTTGACAGCCAGGGATGCCACCGACCTGCATCATAAAAGGTTTCCTTGTCCCTGAGTCCTGAGCGCCCTGACTCCTGGCTGTTCAGCAGGCACATCTGCCATGTCCCCTCGTTTGGGACACTGTGATCTCCTAGCGACCACAGTGGCCTCACTGGAGCCAGAGCGGGATCTTTCCACAAAACAGAACTGACCATATGGCTCACACGACACCCCGCCACGCCCCACTTAAAACTCTCCAGCATTCCTGGCTTAGGCGACCCTCGTGATCTTTTCCCTGCCTAGTCTCTCCAGCCAAGCTCTTTTGCTCCCTCTGACATTTCCCCAATCTGTCCTGATCCCCTGCTGTTGCTGTCCCCACAGCAAGCCTTCTGGTCTAGCTGCCCTTTATGGCTCCTTTCAAACGCCTTCGATTTCCCCATCCTCGCACTTGAGTGGCTTAACTTCTGGAGGCCTTTGCTTCCTTGCCAGGAAAGGGAATGATGCCACCAGCTTCACAGATATTAAGGAGGATTCAAAGCCTGTCTTACCGACAGCCCTTGCTTTCACATCACCCGGTCTGGGCACAGCCGACGGGCCAGGGGTCTATGCTGTGACCTGGGTCCGAGGCTCTGCCCTAACAGGGCCAGCAAGAGTCTCTTTGTTGACGTGGTCAGTGTGGGCAGCTTCCTTTCCCTCTGCGAGCTTTGGGGGCCGGTCTGTACGGTCTGTACGGTCTGTATGCTAATGATAGCATCCGCCTTGAAGGCTCGTGGGCTGGTGCTAAATAAGACACCGCTTCCTGGGGCTTAGCGCGCCGTCTGGAACAGGGAAGGCACACAGCCAGTGCCAGCAGCTATTATTATTCCTGGGGAAGGAGAACAGGAGAAGGAGGAGAGAGTCAGCCGGGTAGAGGGGGGGGAGCAGAAGTGGGAAGGAGGCCAGACAGAAGGCAGACAGATGGCGGAGGCCCGTGGGCAGCAGAAGCTGGGTGTGCGCAGGGGCTCTGAGCCTGAGGGGAGAGGTAGAGGATCTGTTGTCTGACTTTGCATGGGCTGCCCTAACAGAGGACCACAGTCTGCGCAGCTTACACAACAGAAATTTATTTTCTCGCCGTTTTGGAAGCTGCAAGTCCACAGTCAAGGTGTCTGTAGGGTTGGTTTCTCCTGAGGCTTCTCTGCTAGCCTTGCAGACAGCTGTCTTCTCCCTCTGTCTTTACATGGTCGTCCCTCTGTGTGTGTCTGAGTCCTAATCTCCTCTTCTTATACGGACACCAGTCATATTGGCTTAGGTCCCACCCCAGTGACCTCATTTTACCGTAATTACCACCTTAAAGGCCCTCCCTCCAAACACACATCCTGAGGTCCTGGGGTTAGGACTTCAATACATGACTTTGCAGGGACACCACTCAGCCGATAACAGCTGGTGAGGGGGTCGTTGGGAGAAGGGGAGCAGGAAGAGCGTTAGGCTGGAGACAACAGATTTCTCTTAATAACGAAGTGCCTGCATCCCAATCTGAGGCTGGAGGGACAGTTCACTTCTGCCCATGAGGCCCAGCTGCAGGGTTAGATGACCGTTCCCCCCCCACTCAGGCTCCTTCCAGCCACAGAGGGCCTCCCTAAACCAGTGTGTGAAGCACTTGGCACGCTGCCTAGCCCAGTAAGAGCTCTACAAATCGTAGCTATTATTGTTCTAAGGATTATTTGATCGGTAATATTAATTTCCGAAAAAATATCAATTAGGTCGAAAATATTAAGAACCTGATTATATAATGATTACCGTTGCCGTAAAATTGGAGCTGTGGCATTATTAAACCTAGAGGCTTCATAAAATACAATAATAAAATGGAAAAAAATGTTAGGAATAGAAGAAATTGACAGAGACGTTAATTGCAGTGAGAACTGAATATCATCCTATTGAGTGTATAAAAAAGAAGTAATTGATCCAGCAGTTGCCCCTGTTGGTATTTTTCCAAACGAGGTTAAAACTTACCAGCACACAAAAACCTGCACGTGGATGTTTACAGCAGCTTTATTCATAATTACCAACTAAGGAAGCAACCAAGATGTCCTTCAGCAGGTAAGTGGCTAAATAAACTGTGGTATATCTGGACAGCACTCAAAAGAAATGACCTATCCAGCCATGAAAACATGGAGGAAACTTAAACGCACGTGACTAAGTGAAAGAAGCCCATCAGGAAAGGCTACGTGATGTATGATTCCAACTCTATGATATTCTGGAAAAGGCAAACCTATGGAGACAGTAAAAAGATCAGTGGTTTCCAGGGGTTATGGGGCAGGGAGGGATGAATAGGCAGAGCACAGAGGATTTTTAGGACAATGAAATTATTGTCTGATACTGTGATGGTGGATACATGTCAGTGTTCATTTGTCCAAACCCATAGAATGTTCAACACCAAGAGTGAACCCTAGTGTAAACCATGGACTCTGGGTGGTGATGATGTGTCAGTGCAGGTTCATTGATTGTTACAAAGGCACCGCTCTGGTGCCAATGTTGACAGTGGCGGGGAGGCTGTGTGGGGCGGCTGGTGGGGCAGGGATTATATGGGAACTCCCTGGACTTTCTGCCCAATTTTGCTATGAGCCTAAAACTCTAAAAAATAAAGTTTTATGTTACGAAAAAAACCCAACAAAAAACGAAGAATGGTCCCTAATTATTGTTTTTTACGTTAATGCCTATATTGAGACTAGTAAGGCAAATACATTAAAATTATGCATCTATTCATAAAAAATAATGACACAGACACCATTTCCCCTATTAGCAATATCTTAGACTGGTAGGAGACATTTGTTACAATTAAGGAACTGATACCGATACATTATAATGAACTGAAGTCCATACTTTATTCAGATTTTCTCAGATTTCCCCTAATGTCCTTTTTCTGCCCCAGGTTCTGTTTGGTACAACTGTTACAAATAACGTTTGAGTTAGCCCTCAGTCTTGGCCTCCCCAGGCCATAGAATCAAATTGCTCTAACACTTACGAAGAGTGTAGGTGGGGGGCAGCCTCTAAAGTAGCCTCCAGGACCCCTACCTTCTATATTCACGCTCTGGTCTGATCCTGTCCCCTTGAGTGTGGGCAGGACCTAGTGAGTCCCTTTTAACTAACAGAATATGACAAATGTGGTGGGATGTCACAGCCAAGATTTGGTTACAAAAGACTGTCTTGCTGGCCCTCTCTTGCACCCTCGGATGGGAGCCGACTGCCATAATGGAAGCAGAAACTGAAGAGGGTCGCCAGGCAACAGTCGGTGGGAAACGGAGGCCCTTCATCCATCAGCCAGCAAGGGACTGAATCCTGCCAACAGCCACGTGAGTGACCTTGGAGCAGAACCTTCCCCCAGTTGGGCCTAGGGGGGCAAACTTCTGGATGCTTCTTATCAAAGTGCCCCAGTACCTTTATAAAAGAGGCCCCAGAGAGATCCCTTGCCCCTTCCACCATGTGAGGACACACAGCTTTACTGAGGTACCACTGATATACACAACCTGCACATATTCAGTGTATACAATTTGATGAGTTGGGGCATCTGCACACAGACCCCGTCACCACAATCAAGGTGACGAACATGTCCATCATTTCCAAAGTTTTCTATGTATCCCTTTGTTTTGTGTTTTGTGTGTGGTTTTTTGTTTGTTTTGTTTGTTTTATTTGTTTGTTTTGCGGGGCGTGGGGAGGATGAGATCTACCCTCTTTTTTTTTCAATTTCTTTTTTATTGATGTATACTTGATGTACAATATCATATAAGTTACAGGTGTACAATATAGTGATTTACAACTTTTTTGTGTGTCAATCCCAAACTTGCTATCTATCCCTGCCCCCCACCTTTCCCCCCTGGTAACCATAAGTTCGTTCTCTAAGTCTGTGAGTCTGTTTCTGTTTTGTAAATAAGTTCATTTGTATCACTTTTTTTTAGATTCCGCATATAAGTGATATCATATGATATTTCTCTTTCTCTGCCTTACTGAGATCCACCCTCTTACGAAATGTTTTAAGTGCACAGTACAAGACTATTAACTGTAGGCACCAAGCTGGCTGTACTAGAGAGAGCTCTAGAGTTCACGCATCTTGTGTATCTACCCCCAATCCCTGGCAACCACCATCCTACTCTCTGTTAAGCCGTTACATTTTGGGTAATTCGTTACAGAGCAGTAGATGAATAATACAAAGAGTCTTTCTGTGATCATCTTGGCCCAAAATCTTGCCCTTTCCGGGGACACCATGCACACACTGCCAAGAACGGGCTTTCTGGATGCTCCTCTGGAGGGTGGTTCCCCATTGCCTTGGTCCATGTCCTACCCCTGGCCTTGCTCTTGACTGTGCCCAGCCCACTGTAACACACACTCACTGGACGGCATTGGGAAGGTTTCCAGGCAGCCCGGGGTTAGTCTACGGATCTGGGAGAACAGACTGTCTTAGTCAGCTAGGGCAGCTATAACAAAACACCACACCCACTGGTGGCTTCAACAACAGACCATGATTTACTAGTATGCTTTGCAGGAACATGTAGATCAATCACAATCACCAATGACACACCAAGTCACAAGACGAAGCTGGTAAGTCTGCAACTGAGGTCTTATCAGGGAGCTGAAATCACAAGGACCCCTTCCCTTTTACCTTTTTTTGCCTTTAAGAAGACCTAAACAGACATTTCTCCAAAGAAGACAAACAGATGGCCAACAGGCACGTGAAAAGATGCTCAACATCGCTAATTATTAGAGAAATGCAAATCAAAACTACAATGAGGTACCACCTCACACTGGTCAGAATGGCCATCATTAGAAAGTCTACAAATAACAAATGCTGGAGAGGGTGTGGAGAAAAGGGAACCCTCCTACACTTTGGTGGGAATGTAAATTGGTGCAGCCACTATGGAGAACAGTATAGAGGTTCCTTAAAAAACTAAAAATAGAGTTGCCATATGATCCGGCAATCCCACTCCTGGGCATATATCCAGAAAAGACAAAAGCTCTAATTTGAAAAGATACATGCACCCCATTGTTCAGAGCAGCACTATTTACAATAGCCAAGACATGGAGGCAACCTAAGTGCCCATCAACAGAGGAATGGATAAAGAAGATGTGGTATATATAATAAGTAATGGAATATTACTCAGTCATAAAAAAGAATGAAATAATGCCATTTGCAGCAACATGCAAGGGCCTAGAGAAAAGCTTACTAAGTGAAGTAAGTCAGAAAGAGAAAGGCAAATACCATATGATGTCACTTATATGTGGAATCTAAAAAACAGTACAAATGAACTTATTTACAAAACAGAAACAGACTCACACACATAGAAAACAAATTTATGTTTACCAAAGGGGAAGGGGGGAGGGATAAATTAGGAGTATGGGATTAACAGATACACACCACTATATATAAAATAGATAAACAGCAAGGACCTACTGTATAGCACAGGGAACTATTTCCAATGTCTTGTAACAAACTATAATGGAAAAAAAATTTTTTTAATAATTACACATATACATATATGTATATAATTGAATCACTTAGCTGTACATCTGAAAGTAACACAATACTGTAAATTAACTATACTTCAGTAAAAACAAAAACCTTGTGCCTCCAGCCAGCCAGCAAGATGGATTTGAGATGAGTCTAGGTCTCCCATCTTCCAGGTTGGTGCCTCTTCAACTAATTAACCTTTCTCTGCTCCAAAGTCCAATGTTTCAGTTTGTTTGCCTCACTGTTCCTTGGGCACACAATCTTGGGCACATAACCTTTGACAACACATATATATTTGTTTGCATATATATGTTTGTTTGCATATACATAGAGAAAGAATGCTAAAGCAAGTGTAGCAAAATGAATCTAGGTGAAGGGTATGTGAGTGTTCATTATACTATTCTCGCAACTTTTTTGTAGCTTTGAAAATTTTCAAAATAAAAAGGTGGGAATACACACAAACCACCCTCACTCTACCCCATATGTCCCTCCAGCTGTCATCATTTCACCTTCTAAGCACGGCAAAGATTCCTTGGAGGCATCTCTGTTCTCCCTCTCTGAGTGGTGGTTAAACATTTAATAACTGGCCCTCCAAACAAACCAGAAAGCTACCGATCTGTAGTGTTTGTCAATTCCTATGGTGTAAACACTCCCACCACGGCCAGTTTCAGGCTATTAATGTGGTGTCATTAAAGACAAAATGCATAAGAGATGCACCGCATATAATATGGTATTTCCAGCCTACAGATGTGATATATGCAAATAACCTCAGTAGCATAGATAGTAACATAATTAAGAAGTGCTTGGGCTTCCCTGGTGGCGCAGTGGTTGAGAATCTGCCTGCCAATGCAGGGGACACGGGTTCGAGCCCTGGTCTGGGAAGATCCCACATGCCGCGGAGCAACTAGGCCCGTGAGCCACAATTACTGAGTCTGCGCATCTGGAGCCTGTGCTCCGCAACAAGAGAGGCCGTGATAGTGAGAGGCCCGTGCACCGCGATGAAGAGTGGTCCCCACTTGCCGCAACTAGAGAAAGCCCTCGCACAGAAACGAAGACCCAACACAGCCATAAATAAATAAATAAATAAATAAAATTAAAAAAAAAAAAAGTGCTGAGTTTTGAATATTTATTACCTTTATTTTAATATAATCCAGTTGATCGTAAGTTTATACAATCAATTTTTAAATAATGGCTGTGTTTAACAACTGGCTCCAAAATTCCTGAAAATTTGATAGTTGGCTCTTGCCAGGCAGTACAGGCTGGCTCCAGCACACCTCTGTAAAAAAAAAAAAAAAAAAAGAAAAAATCTCAGCCCACTGAAACCTGGCTTCCACAGCCATCATTCAACCAAAACCCTCTAGCCTGTCTCCCCAGGGACCTCCTCCATATTACAAAATGCAAAGGATGATAGATAGAGTTCTGGCCTGGCCTGCCTTGCTTGAGTTCTCTGCAACATTTAGCACTGTTTACTCTACCTGCCTTCTCCAAGGCCCTCTAGGTCCTCTTCTGACCTGTTGACCAGTCCTTCCCAGTCTCCTTTAAGGGCTCTTCTTCCTCCATTTGACTATGGGGCTTTGATGTGCCCCTCTGATATACTCCCCCTGGGTGCCCTTGTCCAACTCCATGGTTTCAACTACAACTAAGAAGCCCAGACCTTCTTCTCAACAACAAACCTGTATATCCCAACCTCTTAGCTAGTTTGCTCCTCTTCCAGTAAAGACATTTCAAACAAAGCCGAGTGGAAGCCCTCATCCCTTCTGTCACCTCGAGGTGGAGGTCCTGAGTTACAGAAAACGCAGATCTGTTCAATCCTGAAGCCAGGGAATGTATGTTGCCTCCCTTTCAAGTCCCATAGACCTTATCACAGTTTAGTAATGCAAAAGGTTTCAATAGGGCAAAGGCAACATACATTAACTCTCCCCACGGTACCAGCCCACCACCCCTCCCCAGCCTCAGATTGCATGGCCATGTCAAGGTACCGCCACTTGGTGGCGGCATTCTCCAAATGGAAAATAGTATCTGGGTGCTGACATGACAGAGGCTTGAGCTTCTTCAGGGCCAGGTGTGTCAATTCACACCGAATCGATGGAGGGAGGAGTAGTCCACCCCCAGCCAGGTCTCAGCTTCCCGTTCCTTTTCTGGACCAAAACCCACAGGCGCCTTCCCGAAGTGCTGTACAAAAGTGGGCTCATTCGCTCTTGCTCGTGAAGCAACTCACTTGCCCGTCTGTTGGTCACTTTCCATCATTGTCAGTGAGAGCCAGAGTCAGTGGCTATCAGGCTGGTGCGTCGATGTGGGTCGCTCTGTTTACCCGTTCTTCCGGCCACGCGAACCCCGAGTTGCCAGTAGGAGAATCACGGCTCGCGACAGAATCCACACCCTCAGGCTCCGCCCCCTCGCTGTTTTATCCAACCATACGTCTCTGCCTCACAGGAGTACCCGCCCCCCAGGTCACATCCAGTCACAGGCCCCGCTCTTCCTAAATTCTGCCCTATCAGAGGCCTACCTCTCTAGGAATCTCCGCCCACTATTAGGCCACGCCCCCGTTGTGGATTTCCCTCCACGGCCCCGCCCTCCTTGGGAGCCCTGTCCAGTGATAGGCCTTTCCCTCCCACAAACCCCACCCGCAGGCCTCGCTTTTCCCAGGCCCAGGCCGCACTAGGCCGACGCGGTGGATGACGCCATCGGATAACGCCGCGAGAAGGTCACACGGGATCTTCCAGCATGGCGGCGGCGGCGGCGCTGCGGGGAGGCTGGTGCCGCTGCCCGCGGGTGAGCAGAGTGCGGGGCCTGGGGGGCGGGCTTAGGGAGCTCCGGACCCGTGACCTCCAGGGCCTCGTTCTCCCCAGGCCTTTGACCCCTTCGGCCCTTCCCTGAGCTCGGCGAGAGGCTCGGAGTTTGGTCGCTGGGTCAGCCGAGGCCGGAGCGGGGGCCCCGGAGCGAGCCCTCGGAACGTGGGTCCCGAAGCGAGGCCTGAGGGCGGGGGCCGGGCGTGCCGGGCCGGGAGCGGATCGCCCCTCACTTCCTGGCTGACCCCATGTGTACCGAGGAGTGAATGGTGTCCGTGGTGCTCAGTGGAGAAAAAGTAGCGAGGAAAAGGCAAAATACCGTGACAGTCACAGCTCACCTTTATATGCCACGTCCCCCTGCCGGGAGCATTTCCTGCATCGCCTCTCTTAATCCTCTGAAAGTGTGGGAGGTAGTTGTCGCCCTGGCTAAGAGCCTGGGCTCATAGATGCTCTGGGGGTCAAGGCGTGTAAAGCGGCTTTAGAAAATAGTACTCACGTTGCAGCTGTTTGTCGCTATTTCACAGGGTAGGAAGCTGGGAACTCAGAAGTGTTAAGCAAGCTGCGCACAGTCTCAAGAGTTTAGTGGGGTGGCTGACCTGGTCCAAAGCTCAGGTCAGTCTGACTCCAGAGCCAGACTCTGGAGGAAGGAAAATGTCTCCCAGGAATCTGAGTGTCAGGAGAAAGAAGGTGTTTTTGACTCAGGACTGAGCTTTTTTTCTGGGCTTGCTTGTCTTTTGAGACAGGTTTTACAGGTTGAATGTATACGTGTTTGGATTTGGGCACAAGTCCCAAGGAGAACCACCCTCAGGTTTGGTCCTGCTGGGGGATTTTTCTCCCCAGTGAGACAGCCATCCACTTCTATTTCAGGCTGTTGCTGAAGTCAGTGGCTCCAGGATTAATGGGTGTAGGCATTCAGAGGAGTAAAACAAGTTACTTAAACTCCCAAGAGTTACTCTTGAGTAGCTATAGGAGAGTGTGGCATCTGTGTAAGTTTGGGGTGTTGCTTAGAGTGACTGGAGACAGGAAGCATGGAATGGGGAGAGGAAGGGCCCAGGGGATGTGGAAATGGAAGAGTGGTTCTGTCAGGTCATTGACATCAGTGTACCTAGCTCCGTGCTGGGTGCTAAGGTGTAGCGTTGAACAGGACCTGCATGGAGCTTCCCTCCTGGAGCTTTAAGTTCACCATTTGGTAGGAGAAGAAATGCCTACCAAAGAGGTGCTGCACGTGAGGCTAGCAGCATCTTTGCCCAGGTGGCTCCCCTACGTTGCTCTGCTCACATCTCAACCCTGGACCAGGACATGGTAGCTTTATTCCAGGGTTGTGCCTGGGACAAGTTAGCAGTGTTTACCCCTTGAAGCCCAGGCCTCTGGTCTTCCAAGGCTGGCAGAAGTAGGGTGGGCTGGTGAGAGAAGACTGCTTGCCACCAGCATCGAGTCTTAGCCTGCCCATTTTCAGACTAAGGTGTTCAGCCAGACTGGCACATTTAGCCTTCTTCCACCATAGGTTGGCATTTCCTAGGACCCATCGGTTTCCCCCACGTTCAGAGGCAGGAGGGTAGATATGGGCCCCGGAGGTGCAAATCCAGAGTTTTCTTTTTCCACCAGATTCCACTGGCTTCTCAGAATTTGGGAAGATGGTCAAGCATCTAGCATGCAGCAGACATGTGATAAGAATCGTCAGATGAGTCTCAGACGACGCCTGCTCTTTTAGCGTGGCCTACTTCCTCGTCACCCTCTAGTCTAAATGGATCTTTCTCTTTTCTCCCTCAATTAGAGATGCCTTGGAGGTAGAGTCCATTTTCTCTCCGGCCACAACCTAGTGCCACTACCCCATGGTACCTTTCAGCTGCCCCGGCCGAATGGAGAGCTGACCCTGGTGAGTGACTCAGGATACAAGCAAGCCGGCAGGAGGGGGAGGTGTGAAAATCAGATCTAGCTGACAGGAGAGAGGGCTGCAGGATGCTGTCCACACTGCTGGGGGTGTCTGATTGGCAGGCATTCCACATCCAAGGTCTTCCGGAGTTACAGAGCCCAGTGGGCCTGGTCCTCTTGGTATCCCGGGAAGTGCTCGACACTGTTAGGGGTAGGGCGCCTGCCTCACACAAAGTAGCGTGTCTCAGCGCTGATGGCTAGAAGGGCATTCCTCTGACTGAGCTGAAATCCACCTCCCGGCGGTGCCCACGTGTGGGTCCTTCACTAAGCAAGGCTGTGCCCTCTGCGGGGTGACAGCCCCTCTGGGCACTTGAGCAGAGTCACCCATCCATCTCCTGGAGCTGGGTTTCCCGAGGCCATATCTCCCTTACTCTTTATGTTGTTCCTCACAGAGAGCATTTTCTAGAGCTTTTTTGCCCTCCCTGTCATTCCCCTTCAACCACGTTTCTGTTGGTGCCTCACCACCATGGGGAAGAAAACCCCAAATCTCACACGCTCCAAATCCACATGCTCAGGCAGCCCACACCCTCCCTTCCCTTCTGAGTCTCATCTCAGCCCTCTGGCCTCAGCATGCTTTATCTCCCAGATCCTGTCCTGGGGCTCTTGTGGGCTTGGGACATGCCCTTTGGCGCTTCCCCTTAGTTGTCCAGCCCCGCCCTCACCCCCAGTTTGCAGCCCTGGAGTGAGCGGTGGGGCTGCCGCGAGCTGGCGCGGTCCCTGACAGTCTTAGAACTTGGACTTCCCCTGGAGAAAGGCTGGTCGGGGCACATCTGGACCAGACAGCGGCCTGCCAGTGCCAGGCCGGGCCATCGCACCTGTGGGGCAGCACCCAGACTTGCTGCTGCTCTCCCTGGGGCCGGACGGGGACCGGGGAGGCAGTCGCCCCTGAAACTGGCAGGGTGAACCCCCAGCCGCCGCAGTGGACCCCGCACGCCGGCAAGAGTGGTGGGAGCAGCTGAGCATGTGCGGCCATTTCCCTGTGACTTGACTGGCTCACAGTCATTCTTTAGGCTTTCTCTTTCCCGAGCCTGCACTTAGTTACACTGGGGGCGAAGCAGGCATCTAAAGCCGGCTGTGTCTGACCCCGAAGCCTGCATCTCGGGTAGGGCAGTGCCTGGAGCGGGGCCTCACGCTGTCTTCTGGCCTCTGGGTGTGTTCGGTTGGGTTTTCCTGTGGGGATTGGAGGGGGGACCCTGAGCTCGGGCTCTCGGTGACTGTGATCCTGTGGGCCAAGAGAGGGCGGTTTGTGCCAGTCCCCAGGCCCTTGGGTGACATGTAAAGCCCAGCTGGGGACTTGAGAGCGGCTCCAAAGGAAGAAGTTACCCTGGGCCCAGAAGCCCCTGGAGTAGGGCCTGTGCCGGCTCTTTTGGGATAAGGGGCCACAGAGTCCTTTCAACTCTAGTCCTGGGACGAGGGTCCCGTTGGGTGTTGGCCTTTTCCTTGGGTGGGCGTGTGTGAGTCCCCATGAGGATTCCAAGCTGCGCCTGTTTCCCTCACCCCAGTGAGAGAAGGGGCCTGGCATTTTCTTTTGTTTTTTAATAGACTTTATTTTTTTGAGCAGTTTTAGTTTTACAGGGATATTGAGTGGAAAGTACAGGGCGTGCCCATCAACCTCCTGTCTCCCTCTCCTCCCACCGGGCATGCAGTTTTCCTCGGGTTGTACATCTTGCAGTTAGGGCGGTACATTTGTTAAAACTGATGAGCCAGTATTGACACATTATTGTTGACTTTGGTCTGTGGTTGACATTGGGTTCACTCTCTGTGTTGTACATTTTATGGGTTTGAACACATGTATAATGTATCTACCGTTAACAGTATGGTTACAGAGTAGTTTCATTGCGGTAAAAATCCTCTGTGCTCCGTCCACCCTCCCTCCCCTCCTCCAGCCCCTGGCAACCACCGGCCTTTTTCTGGTCTGCATAGCTTCGCCTTTTCCTTGTCTTCATAGTTTCACCTTTTCCAGGATCTTAGAGTTGGAATCCTACAGCCTGTAGCCTTTGCAGATTGGCCTCTCTCCTTTAGTGATATGCCCTTAAGGTTCCTCCGCATCTTGTCTTGTTTCTTTTTTGAACTGCGATGTAATTGACATAACATGTCATGTGACTCCTCTGTATGTTTTCATGGCTTGATAACTCATTTCTTTTTCTTGTTGAATAATATCTTGTGCCACAGTTTACCGCCTGGTGGCTTTTTACTTTGTCTGTTATACTCTTCTAAAAGAGATAACTATTCATTGTGGGGTTTTTTTGGTTTTTGTTTTGCTTTGTTTTGTTTTCGTTGTTGTTTTTGGTCGCACCGAGCAGCTTGCAGGATCCTAGTGCCCCAACCAGGGATTGAACCCCGGGCCCTCGGCAGTGAAAGCGCAGAGTCCTAACCATTGGACCGCCAGGGAACTCCCAAATATTGTTTTTATTTATTTTTAAATTTGTATTTATTTATTTATTTTTGGCCACGCCGTGCGGCTTGTATTCATCGTTAAACCTGTATCAACAGAAAGGAGAAAATGAAAAAATTCTTCGTTTCTTTTACATTCTTTCTAGTCCAAATCCTATTCCTCTGGAAACAGGAAAGGCTTTCTCTCCGGCTTGCTAGATAATGTCAAACAAGAGTTAGCCAAAAACAAGGAAATGAAAGAAAGTATAAAAAAGTTCCGAGACGAGGCCAGGAAGCTGGAAGAGTCAGATGCGCTCCAGGAAGCCAGAAGGAAATACGTGAGTCCCCTTTGCTTTGAGTGTCCCTGGGCAGTCACACTTGCTCTCAGAGCCAGGAATTCCCTCGCAGTGCAGTGCTGGGGCGGCCGGGGGGTGAGGGGACAGGAGCGGGCCCCCAGCCTTCCAGTTCAGCCGTGAGACTGCAGCCTCCTCTACACACGGCCCAGCAGCACTGATGGGGTTTCAGAGCCCTCTTGACCTGCTGCATCAGAATCTGCATCTCCACGGGTCCCTCGGGCACTAGGTTTGAGATGCGCTGCTCCTGAGGGCCTCTGACTGAAATGGGTAGAAAGTGGGTTGCGGGGCTGGTATAATTATTATATTATCACTGCCGCCATCTCTCACCGAGCAGCTGCCAGGCGCCTGCCAGCAGATGGGCTTGGCGCCCTTTACTTGTCTGCCTGTGAGGGCTCTGCCTGGCGGCACCCGTGGGCAGCTGAGCCTGGGGTTGCGGGCATTTGTCCCAGGCCCCTCGGAGGTTTTGTTCTGTTGGCGCCCCTCCCAGGCCGTGGGCGACGCCTGTTCCCCCTGAGTCTCCCCAAGGCACTCACTTGGATGTAACTACCTGTGAGGGATTCGACCCTGCGGGAGATGGCCCGCCCTTTTCATTCAGGAAGAGGAGTGAGCCGAGGGGTCGTCTGGGGGCAGCGCAGGCCAAGCTTGGGGCCGGGTGATGGGGAGGGGGCAGAGCGGGGCAGGAGAACGCTGAGAATGCCCCGCCCCGCCCCCAGTATATCCCTGATGAGCATATGGGCAAGATCACCCCCTGCCGCCCAGAGACAGATGCGGGGCCTGGGGCTCTGTGCGCAGGAGGGTCCCTGCCCCAGCCTTCAGCCAGGGACAGCCAGGGACCCTGGGGGGACGGGAGGGGCCGAGTGTACAGGCTGAGGGGGTGGGAGAGCGGGGTGTGTCTGGGGAGGAAGGGACTGCTGAGGAAACGCTTCTTTGGACTGTGTGTCGCCACACAAAGATACAACATCCTTTACCCTAGAGAACCATCGAATCAGAAACCATGCGGACGGGCGAGGTGATCAGGAAGAAGCTGGGGGAGATCACCGGCACCGTGAAGGAGGTAATGGCCTCGGGACCCCCAAGGCCCCTTAGGATCTCCGGAGCCCATCTGCTCCTCACCTCCGGTGGAGGAGTTGGGGCGGGGGGGCAGTGCTGGGAGCCGCAGGAGGAGCTGGCAGCTGGGGATGAGCAGGCGGGAGGCTTCGGCCTGCGATTCACCGCTTAAGTTAGAAGCCTCTGTACTACGAGCAAGAATAGGAGGAGGGTGAAATGAGGATGTTTTCCTTCCTGCCTTAGGCTAGAAGGAAGCTGGGGCACTGCACGCCCCGCCCCCGGGAGGGTGGAGGTGGGAGTGAGACTCCTGGAGGGCCTGGGAGACTTTCTTTTTGTTGCTTCTGTTTTGCTTTGCTGTTCTCCTGGGCTGGAGAGAGGGGCAGGGCTTTGCTTGGAGGCCAGCCCAGCGCTGGACACACCTCCCTCCCCTTCGTCCTGACCCCGGGGCTGCTGCGCCTGTGCTGTCCTTCCTGCCTGTTCCAGGCCGGAGCCCTAGGGTCCAGCGCCCCAGACATCGTAGGCAGCCTCCTGGGGCATGTGCGCCCCAGTCTCGGCTCCATGAGCCAGGTGGGCTCAGGACGCCTGCTCCCGCCCTCTGGAGGCCGGGTCTGCTGTTAGCTCGGGGGGAGCTCCTGCAGGCCCCCACCGGGTGCCACGCCAACACCTCCCTCTTCTCTGTCTCAGTAGAGTCTTGACGAAGTCAGTAAAAGTGACCTTGGCCGGAAAATCAAGGAGGGTGTGGAAGAAGCAGCCAAGACCGCCAAGCAGTCGGCTGAGTCTGTGTCCAAAGGTGGGGAGAAGCTTGGCAGGACCGCTGCCTTCAAAGCCCTCTCCCAGGTGAGCTGGGCCGGGGCTCGTGCCCGCGGGCGCTCTGGGCTCAGCCCCAGAGAGGCCTCACTGAGGGCTGCAGGGCACACCAGGCCTCAGCCCCTCCTGGCTGAGCAGCCTCGGGCAAGTCACAGCCCCTAGGGAGCTACACGTTAACATACCAAGAGCCTCCAACCCGATGTCAGCTGCTGACACCCTTAGCTCACGTCCAGAACCCAGAGACTGTCGGGCTCTGGGTCACTTGAGGTCCTGAATTCAGTCCGTAAATACCACTTAGCACACGCTGGGCCCTCTGCTGGCCATGGGACCTCAGGAGAGAAGGTTCGAGTTCTTGCTCTCAAAGGATCCCGGGACAGGAATGGGGACAGGGAAGGGGCAGGCAGTTCCAAGTAACACGTGACAGAGGAACGCTTGGGGAGGGCGCCAGGCCAGGGGAGCGGGCATCCCCGGCTCGGGGCGCCCCGCGCAGCTAGGTGTGGCCAGAGTGGCTGCAGGGACACCAGAGGGTCCTGGAGGCCGTGCGGGGGAGTTTAGGTTCATCCTGAAAGCCCAGTCTCCCAGCGAGGATTCCGGCAGCAGCTCAGAGGAGGCCGGAGAGTGTCTTGGGTGGTGGAGCCAGGAGGGAAATGGGTTCCAGAGGTTTGCGGAGGTGGATCCACAGGCTGGGCAGCTCGGATGGAGGTGGTGGGGCAGAGGCAGCTCTCAGGACACCCGTCCGGTTTCTGGTCCATGTGAAGGAATGTTTCCAGGGAGAGTGCGGAATCGGCCTCAGAATGTGAGGGTCGTCTGGGAGCAGCTCTTGGCGGGGGGCAGGTGGGGGCAGAAGTCAGAGCTGGGGTCTCCCCTCTGCCTCTTGCCTCTGCCTCCCCCCGCCCCCGCCCGAGGCTTGGGCGTGTCTTTGCCCTGCACCTGCGAGAGTCACGTGACCTTGAGACCTGGGAGGCATGGCCCTGGGGTGGGTCCACAGCTGCTGGTCTGGGATGTTGGGGAGCCCCAGCTCCCACATAGCCGGCTGTGCTCTGCAGGGCGTGGAGTCCGTCAAGAAGGAGATCGACGAGAGCGTCCTGGGGCAGACTGGGCCCTACCGGCGGCCCGAGCGGCTCAGGAAAAGGAAAGAGTTCTCGGGAGAGAAATTCAAGGAAGAGAAAGTGTTTGAGGCCAATGAGTAGGTACCAGACCGGCCAAGGGGCCCACCTCTCACCACCTCCCTTTGCAGCACCTGCACTGCTGTCCGTTTCCCAGGACCCACAGAGGGTTCCTACCCAAGTCAGTTTGTGGGGTTTCTTTCTGCTCGAGGTTCCCAGGCACCCTGAGAGAACTGGGAGGGGAAGGGTAGGGTGGCAGGAAGGGGGCAAGAGAAGGCAAGAGGCCGGGGTCATCACACCGTCCTGCTGGCCCCTCTCCCCGTGAGCGGAGCGGCTCCCGGGCCGCGCTCACTGGCTTCCCCGATCTTCCCCAGGGAGGCCCTGGGGGTCGTGCTGCACAAGGACTCCAAGTGGTATCAGCAGTGGAAGGACTTCAGGGACAACAACGTGGTGTTTAATCGTGAGTGTTCGCATCTCAGAGAATTGCCAGACGGCAGGCCGGTGACGGACACTCACCGAGTGCTCCCCGAGGGCCGGGCACAAGACAGAGGAGGAGGCCGGGGTCAGAGAGGACCAGTCACTCCCGCAGGGCTGCCCAGCGAGTGCGCAGCGGAGCGCAGGCCTCAGGCGGCCTGAGGGGAAGCGCCCAGTACCTCTCGGGCGGCGGGCTGCCGCCGGCAGGGCTGGGCCACCATCTTGGCTGGAGCCAGTGTCGTCGTGAGGCAGCCACGTGCACGCGCCAGCCACCCCCCCATGTGAACTTGGCCTCGACACACCCCCTCACGGGCCAGGAGCCAGCTCAGGGCCCGGAGCTCTCTGCTCAGTCTGGGGCACATGGCTTCCCAGGCGCTGACGGAGCCCTGGCCCTCCTCAAATGAGGACGTCCAGAGGCCTGTGTTCCCTCGGCAGCGAAAGCCGCAGCCAGCAGGGGTGGCGCCCGGCGATCACTCAGCTCCCCTCAGCCCCTGGCCAGCAGGCTCGGAGGGGGCTGCGATGGAGTGGGTGTGTCTCTCCGGAAGGGGCCCCTGACCCCATCCGCCACCCCCCGCAGGGTTCTTCGAGATGAAGATGAAGTATGACGAAAGCGACAACGCTTTCATCCGGGCGTCCCGCGTGCTGACAGACAAGGTCACAGACTTGCTGGGTGAGTGGGCTGCCCCGGGGCCATCCCCCTACAGCCCGAGCCGGCGGTGGGAGGGGGTCCCGGGCCCTCACCCCACTCCTGGCTCGGCTGCCCCAGGGGGCCTGTTCTCGAAGACGGAGATGTCGGAGGTGCTCACGGAGATCCTGCGGGTGGACCCCGCCTTCGACAAGGACCGCTTCCTGCAGCAGTGTGAGAACGACATCATCCCCAACATCCTGGAGGTGGGTGTGCGCCTGGCAGGGCTGCGGCCCCGTGGAGAGTTCTGCCAGGGCCGCTTGGCTGTGGAGGGGGCTCCTGAGCGGAGAGGTGGCTCCAGTGTTTACAGAGGCCTGACCACCCCACACGCCCAGCCCTTGTTAGTCAAGCAGCTCGAGAAAGCCAGGCCGCTGTGGTCGCCTGCAGCCCCTGCTGGTCCCTGGGCCGGTGCCCTGACCATTCTTGCCTCGCCCACGGGATGTGTCTGCCCCAGGGACTGAGTTTCTCACCCACTGGAGCCTGGAGCCCCGTGGCTTGTTTCCCTCGAGCTCTCTTCCTGAAGTTGTTCCCTTGAAGCTGCCAGGGGCCAGGTGTTTGTCTCCCAGGAGCCGGGGGCCTTTCAGGAGTTGGGAGAAGCCGGCTGCTGCTTCAAGGGCATGGGGGCAGTGCATGACTCAGGGCAGGGAGGTGGGACCAGCACAGCAGCCCAGGGGCCTTTCCTCTCTGGGAACCCTGAAGCCCATCTTCTGGTCTTCTCGCCTCTCCTTTCGGCACATAAACAAGGAGGAGGCGACTTGCTCAAGGTCGCCCTCCTCGAGGCCCCCCATGCTGGGGCTGGGGCCTAGGCATCCTGCAGCCCAGCCAAGTCAGGGGCCTTTGGCACGGCCTTAGTGGGACCGCAGGCAGCTCGTCCAGCCCCGTGTGAATGTCTGTCCCTTCCTCCTGCACCGCCTCCGCCTGGCCCCCTCTCCTTCCTCCGAGTTCCCAGGTCCCTCACGACACTTGGCGGGGTTGGGAGGAGGTGAAAGTGTAGCATTTCCCCAAAGCAGCAGCCCAAGCACGGGCAGAATCTTCTGGGCTGAGATTGTCTCAGCCCCCAGATTCCCCGTGGTTTCCCACCAGCATCTCACCACCCCACCCGCCCTGAAAAGCCACCCTCTCCCTCACCAGGTCCAGCCCTGTCTCTGGGTTCCTGTGGAAGCTTCTCTCATTGCACCCGGGGAACCCTCCCCTGCACTCCGCCTCTGCCCCGTCCCGCGTGGGCCTGGCTGTCTAAGGCTTCTTCGTCCCCAGGGGAGGTAGAATGCCCTGCCTGGCCTCCTTGGGTCGGTTTCCCGGCCAGGGCGAGAGCCCCAAATGCTGCCACCTTCCTTTTCCTTCCAGCAGGCTGTTGGGACCCAGCCTGGGCTGCCCCGTTGTCACTTGCGGGGGCTCTGCTCCCACTGCTGCAGCCTGGCCTGGTCTCCCTTCCCCAGACTAGGACCCGGAGGCTGGGGCCGGGGGTCTGCAGAGGAAAGGTTCTAACTGGAGAACATTCTCCAGAGTTTACCTGCCTCCAAAGCCCACTCTCATTCTCACACTTTTTTTTTTTTTTGTCTTTCCCTTTTTAGGCCATGATTTCTGGAGAGCTCGACATTCTCAAAGATTGGTGCTATGAAGCTGTAAGTGCTTGCTTGCTTTTCCCCCGCTATTTAGGCCTAAGAAGAAATCACAGTTCAGAGGAGATCTGCTTGGGTGGCTCAGTCTGGGAAGGGCTGGGGTGTCAGGGGCAGGGGTGGCTACAGGCTGGGGGCCCAGGGGTCAGGGGGTGGGTGGAAAGGGACGGCAATAACTCGGGGGGTGCATTCGATGTTCCCTCAGTGCACGGGGGTCGTGGGTGCTGGCCGGCAAGTGGGGTTTGAGGCCCCACAGCCTCCCTTCCCTGGGCCGGAGTTACATCATCGGGCTCATCTCATGGGGGTCGTGAGGATGCTTCGGGGACACAAGGGCAGCGCTCCAGCACATGCGGCGCTGGATGTATTCATTAGCTGTTCTCATTGCAAGATCCTCGAACACGTCCAAACAGACATTGATAGATGCCCACCCGGAGAAGGGCCGCGTGTCCTGACGAGGCCCGGCTGCTTCCTGGAGTCGGGGCTCTGGGCCCCGGGCCACAGGCCGCGCTGGGCTGCACGGCGGCGGGTCAGGCGTCCTTGGGAGCACGCCGTCTGCACTGCCCCTTCCTGGCAGCCTCCCCAGCCCCGTCACCAGGCCACCTCACCCCACCCTGCTCACTCCCTGACCTGTGTCTTCACGGCATTTGTTCCCCCCCTCCCTCCCCCACCAGCTTCTTGATACTGAGCAATCCAGAGTCTCTTTTGGCTGATTTTATTCTGTACCCAGCTCACAAACAACTTGGAAAAAGCAGAGGAGAAGATGTCAGGTTTTCTTGTTAAATACCCCCCTGCACGGTGACTAATGCAGCAGGCATTTATGAGTGGTTTGGGTTTTTTTGTTGTTGTTGTTGTTGTTGTTTTACTTTGGGACCATTAGGATGTGGCTGGTTATCTTTGCCAGCAAGCTGCCGCTGGTGCCCCTGGAAACGCAGCTGAAGTTGCAGCCACTCACACAGGGGTGTTTTGAAAATGTCATCTTTAAGAAACCACACAAGAAGTCGGATTGGCACTTTTTTTTTTTTTTTTTTTTTTCACTTGGTGGATCAGTTACTTCCATAAAGAGTGGATGCTGTTGGAATGTGTTCCGTCATGGTTGCTTGTTGAGATACAAGGCTGCTGGCTGCTGTGTCCCGGGCCTGGGAGCAGGCACAAGAGGGTTAGGGTGTCGTTTGGGGCACCACTGCCCCCGTAAGAGGAACAGGCTGCCAGTGGCCGAGACCCGCCCACAGGGGCTGGTCAGTGAGAAGGCGGTAGGCCCGGGCAGTTCACCCCAGAGCAGCCGTTGGGTAGGATGAATCCTAGAAAAAGCATTTGGTTCCAGGCCACGATTCACAGTGAGGTGAACATGGGAATGTTCAGGATCAGCCAGAGAGGCCTCAACTTACCTCTGGGAGTGTATTCCAGATCGCGTTCCAGGAGAATTACCAGCCTCACTGATTAATACCGCTTTCAGTAGCGTTGATACGGTGCTGTCTTTATAATGAGAGGGCAGTGTGTGATTCGAGCCAGCCAACGGGTGGCACCGGCCTCCCTGCTTGGACCCGTGCTCCTGGCATCTGCCACTCCTGGCGCCGCACACCCAGGAGCCGGGAGCCGTTTCTGGAAGGTACAAGAGCTGAAGGCCTGAAACCCCATGGTGAGCTCACCCGCAGGGAGCTTCCCGAGACACTGCAGCAGCCCCCGGCTCCCCTGCGGTGCAGTGCCTTGGCGTGGCTCGCACGCACAGGTGGCCAGCCATACGGGTGTGTCTGGCTTCTTGTTGCAGACCTACAGCCAGTTGGCCCACCCGATCCAGCAGGCCAAGGCGCTGGGCCTCCAGTTCCACTCCCGCATCCTGGACATCGACAACATCGACGTGAGTGCCTCTTCCAGGGGGCCAGGTGGACCCCAGGGTGGGCAGGGGTGCTTCTCTGAATTGCGCTCAGCTGGGAGGGTTGAGGTCCCTCTCCCTGGAGGAGTTCCAGTGCTTGGACTAAATGACCTCCAGGGTCCCTTTCAGTGGAAGGTTTCCACAGTCTTGCTGTCGGGAATTCTCAGGCAAGTGGTGGCCCAGGGGGTGCTGTTGCCCAGACCCAGGGTCCCCTGAGGCCCCTGAAGCCAGGGCTATCCCTGCACCTTCACTGGGGAGGCTTTGTCAGGACTACTCAGGCCCCCCACTGGTCTCCCCGTGGGGAGCTGAAGGCACGCCCACACCTGTGTGCGAGACAGCCGGCTCTGAGAGGCCATTACACGCCTGCACAGCCTCAGTCCGGGGAGCCTGTGTGGGTCCTCAGGGGTTCACATTCTGCCTCACAACTGGGAAGTGCCCGCCCGGAAACGGGCCAGTGGGAGGTGGCAGCCCTGGGGTGCTGAAGCAGGGGTCTGCACCTGGAGGGGCAGCAGCAGTGAAGGGGCTGGGGACCATTCTCTGAGACCTGCCTGCCCTGTCGTGCCCCGCCCCCCCCCCGCCCCTGCAGTTGGCCATGGGCAAGATGATGGAGCAGGGCCCTGTGCTGATCATCACCTTCCAGGCCCAGCTGGTGATGGTGATCAAGAATCCCAAAGGCGAGGTGGTCGAGGGTGACCCGGTGAGTGAGCGGGGGAGGGGATGGGGTGGAAACATGCAGTGAGGCCAGTTGAGAGTCGGGATGCGGCGTGGCAGGGCAGCACCTTGAGCTGGGCCTGGCGGAGGGTAGCTGATCTCTCTGGTTTGACCAATTCCTGAGTTACAGCCTCTGCCCCTGCCTCTGCTCTGGACCCCAGACCCAGGCCGACCCCGCAGCATCACTCCCTGGTCCCTCCCAGTTCCCTGACCTGGCAGCGCCTCTCTCCCTGCCCTGCGCTCGTCCTGGAGTGGGTGCCGGGCTCGCACCCTGCGTCCAGCCCTCACCCTTCCCCGGTTCTGCAGGACAAGGTACTGCGAATGCTGTGCGTGTGGGCTCTCTGCCGAGACCAGGGCGAGCTCAACCCCTATGCAGCCTGGCGGCTCTTGGACATCTCCGCCTCCAGCACAGAGCAGGTCCTCTGAGCGCAGCAGCCACGACTGGGGCCTCGGGGCTGGATCATCACTGCAGACACACGGGAGACTGTTGTCCACTTGCAGCAACTAGATCTCTGGGGACAAGACTGTCAGCTGTGCCCCCGCCGTGCCAGGACTGCTGCAGAGCTAGCGGGATGGGGCGGGGCAGGGAGGGGCTGCTGTGCACAACGCCAGCGCCCGCACCGCCCCTCTGCCCCGTGGGGGCTGCTCGGGCCACGGGCACTCAGGCCACGCAGTGCCCAGGGGTACCCTCCCAGGACCCAGTGGTGCGGCCTGGGCCCACTGGCCACGTCAGCCAGGCCGTTTCAGCCTTTTTTTTTTTTTTAAACAGTGCCCTTATTATTATCCTGTACATACGCAGAGATTTGGAAATAATAAAACACCAAAGTGCAGGAGAGCAACCTGGGTAGTCCAAGGTGTCTGTCACTGGGGTGGGGGGAGCTGGGACTGGGGGGGGCCGCCCAGTGGTCATGGGGCAGCGGTCATGGTCACTGAAGGAACGCTTAACAGAAGAGGGGGAGGACTCACCTGGACGGGACCCTGCCCACCCTGAGTATGTTGTCGGGCGGGGGGAAGGGGGGGGAGGAAGGAAACTGGAAAAGCTACGGAGGTTTTCAGTGACCTGGCTGGGGTCGCTTGAGGGTTGGGGTCCCCGAGGCTGGAGGACCTTAAGCGTCTGTATGAGTTTTGGGGCACTGGGATCCCCCAAACAGGGAGTCTGAGGGGTCGGTTGCAGAGGAGAATGTGGGAGCTTAAGTCGGGCTGGGTGGCTTGGGGGGGGTGCCTGTGGGGGTGGGAGGGCGAGGCCCTCGGTGCTTATGGTTCTTTTGGGCCGCTGGTCTCCCCGGCGCCTCTGGGCGGGGCCCGGTTCTCCCAGAGGACGGGGCGGGGTCGCGGGCCCGAGCGCCGCTCCCTGCGCAGCCTCCGCCCCCCGCGGCGGCCCCGCCCCCGTCGCCATGGGAACAGCCGCGGCGGCCCGGCTGGCGCGGAGCTCGCCTGCCTCGGTCTCCGCCGCTCCAGGGGCGGGTGGGGTGGTAGAGTCCGGGCTGCCGCCGCGGCCACCGGCGAGAGACCAGGAACGGGTGCGGGTCCCGGAAGAGAGCGCGGCTGCCGGCCGCTTGGTCCCGGTCCCGGTCGAGGCCAGGGTGAGGGGCGCGGCGGGGCGGGAGCGGGGGCGGTGGGGGAGGGGGGGGGTCCCCAGGACGCAAGAACAAAGGGAGCGGGGTGGGGGAACCGCGTCTCGACCCCCACCACGCAGCCCGGGCCGCGCGTTCGCACCTGTTGTGCGCGGGCCGGCCGGGTCGGGGTTTCCTTCTCCTTGCTCTTAGCGTCCCCACCTGCGCGCACGCCGGGAGTTGGGTGCCCGCGGGCCAGCCATGGGCGTAGCCCGGGGACAAAGGCGCGGGCGGGGGCTGGGGCTCGGCAGGGTAGGGGGGGCTGCGGCGGGTGGGGACGACGCGGGGGCGCGGGAGGGCGCAGCTTCATCCCTGCTTCCCGGGCGGGCCCCCTCCTCCGCAGGGCGCGCGGCGATGTGAGCCATGAGCGCGACGTGGACGCTGTCCCCCGAGCCGCTGCCGCCATCGACGGGGCCCCCGGTGGGCGCGGGCCTGGACGCGGAGCAGCGCACCGTGTTCGCCTTCGTGCTGTGCCTGCTCGTGGTGCTGGTGCTGCTGATGGTGCGCTGCGTGCGTATCCTGCTCGACCCCTACAGCCGCATGCCCGCCTCGTCCTGGACCGACCACAAGGAGGCGCTCGAGCGCGGGCAGTTCGACTACGCGCTGGTCTGAGCGGTGCGGCGCCCTCGGCCGGCCCTCCGCGGGGTCTCTCTCCCGGGGCCGATCCGACGGGGCGCCGCTGGGCCTGGACCGCGCTCAGGATCCTGCCCCCGAGCCCGCAGCCCGAGGGGGGAGGGCGTCAGGAGAAGTCCAACCCCTCCCCCCTCACACCCCTCCCATCTTCCCTCCTGGCCAGGCCGGAGCCCCACTTCGTGCCTTTATCCCGCCCTGTCCTCTCTCCGTAACTCACCGGCCTGGCTGGCCCCCGACTCTAAAGCCTGTGGGAAGAGGACGCCCGCCCCTCCGCCCCCAGCGTGTAGGTGGCTCTGCTATTGTCCTGCCGCCGAGCATGAGTGTCATGTCCGCTCCCGGGTTCGGGGACCCCCGTGTCCCTTTCCCTCCGTCCCCTGTCCTCAGGCCATCCTCACTCCCCCGCCGCCCGCCCCCCTAAGTGTTGAGCCCCTCCTCGGGCTCCGGCCCTGCGGGCTCTCCTGGGCCCACGAGGTGGACGCTGCATACCAATATGCCCTGCTCGGCCTGCTCCGGAGACAGCGACTGAAGAGCGACAATGGCTGCTGTGTCCAGGATGCGAGGCTCCTTCCATGGGGGGAAGAGCGCAGACAGGCTCCCTCCCGCCCCCAGCCCAGGCCCCAGTTCAGGTCAGCGCGCCCCTCCCTCTGTCACCACCTCCACCCCTCACTGGCCCTCCTGCCACCTCCCCCAGATCCCTCCTGCAACCCCCCCTCCCAGGCCCTCCCCTTGCTTTCTCACTCCTCCCTGCCTCTGAGCCCATGGTATTAATAAAAGCTATTATTGAGCGCTTACTGCATGCCAAGCAGCGTGCTGAGGTAGCTCCTCCCGTACTTGGTCTGTTCTCTTTTCGGGACCCTGTTACCATGCTCATTCTACAGGCCAGGGGACTAGGGTCCAGGCAGGTTGAGTGACCTGCCTATAGCTGGCTTCTAGCCAGGCTAGAATTTGAACCTAGGGCTGACTTCTGCACGCTCTTAACAGCTGCCCAGGGCTGCGAAACACCCAGATGTACACTCTGGGGGACCAAGGCGTAACCATCTCCATCCCCCTCGCTCCAGGAACAGCCAAGACCACCCTTCTTTCCCTTGACTTGAGGAGACGCTGGGGGCCATGGAATGGACTTAGCCTGGTAGGGAGCCGGGATGGGGTGCCCTCAGCCAGCCCTGGAGGTTGTCTCCAAGAACTGGCACGGCCTTCTGGTACTGTAACCACACCTGCAGCCCCAAACCTCTCTGACCTGGTCCCTCCGTCCCACCCTCAGCATGTGCACTTTGGACACCACGGGGCTGGTGCTGTGAGGCCTTGGTCATGGAGTGGGCTGGCTCCGCTCCACGGCCCGCCTTCGAGATGTGTTGTGCGCCCCCAGGGGGAGCCGTGTGCAGTGTGTGTGGGGAGAGACGAGCGTTGCTATAAAAGGAAGGCTGTGTGAATGCACAGGCTCCGCGAACAGAAAATTCACTGGCTTTCAGAGGACTGGTTCGATTTGGGGGAAGGTGGTGCCGTAGGAGGACACCCGGTTCCCCCACCCGACCCTCACCAGCCTGCCCCTGAATCCACACGCTCAGGGAGGCTGAGGGAGGGGGGCCCCGCGCAGGGAGACCTGGCAGCACCTCTGGGAATTGGAGGCCTTTGGCAACGGCCAGGACCCCAGCCCCCTCCTCCACCCAGCTCTGCTCCCCCTTCCCTGCTCCTAAGGCCCCTCCAGCTCTCCCTCCCTCCCCCACTTGCTTCCCCAAGGCTACCTTAGGGACTCACTCCCCTCCCTCCAACTTCCTGCCACATGGGCAGCCCACCTTTAACCCTCCCGTGGTCAGGAGTCCAGCTCCCCTGACCTGGCCACCCTCACTCTGCTAGCCTCTCCCCTCCATCTGTATGATGGAGAGTCATTGGGCTCTGAAAACCTTTCCCCGGCACGGGTCAGGCTCAGGCCTAGACCCTCCAAACAACAATCAACAAGGGTCCCCTCACAGCCAAGCCAGGGTCGCTCCAGATGGCATCAGACTGGACCTGGTGCAGTGGCCTTTACCGAAGACCACACCCTCCTCCCTGGCATGTCCCCGCTCCGTCCCCAGGACTCCAAGCTATGGCTCCCTACCTCTGATTCTGGGCCCCCTCCCACCTTTAACTCACAGGAGAAAGAGAGCCAGGGGGATAGACCAGAACTTTATTCACAGTTACAGGACACTGGATACAGGACTTCAGGAGGGATGAGGAACCAGTGGGGGGAGTATTTGAGGGTGATTTTAGCCCAGCCATCTGGCTGGAACCCCCTCACCCCAGTTCTATGGCTGAAACCCTGTACAACTTTACTTCATTTTTTTTTTTTTCGGCCATGCTGCACAGCTTGTGGGTTTTTAGTTCCCCGACCAGGGATTGAACACAGGCCCTCGGCAGGGAGAGCGTGTAGTCCAACCACTGGGTCGCCAGGGAATTCCCTGTGCTTCCATTTCTGAGACCCGTGCTGTATCGAGCATCTTATAGGCGACCTATACTGCACGCTGCGCCAGGGACCTTCCACTGTGGCAAGATCCTCAATGACAACCCAGTGCCAGCCCAAGCAGGATTGAGGGCCTGGGGGCTCACCGATGTCTGGTGTGTCTGGTGAGGTGCTGGGCCCCTCACCTTGCAGGGGTGGCCACCTGGCCCAGAAGCTCCAGGGGTACCAGGAATGGGTTCAGGGGGCAGATCCCAGCTGCTTGCCAAGTGGATATCGGTTCGCTGGGCCCAGCATTCTCAGGGGCCTGAGGAGTGGCCTGGCCAGCCTCCTCTTGCCCCCTGGAACCTGTCCCGTCAGCCTCAGCCCCAGACCCCAGGCCCCCACTGGCAGGGTTGGGCTGGGGGGCCATCAGGTGTAGGTACATATCCGACATATGTTCAACCAGGGCGGTGCAGGGCAGGCGGGACAACTCCTCAGGAAGTGCCATGAGCAGGTCAAGGACCACAGCTGACTCTGGTGATGGATGGAAAGGGGACGGGTGAGGGAAGGGCGGGGCTTGCCGCCGGAGACTCCCACGGCCAGAGACTCCCACCCCCAGATCGTCGGCCCCTCCCTTCTCACCAGCTGCGGAAAGCTCAGGGCCTCGGCCGCCGCGGGAGATGGACGACAGGTACTTGTAGATCTTCTCAAAGTCCACAGAAAAGTCTTCCTCAGCGGACGGGCCAGCCAGGGACTCAGAGGACGCCTCAGGGGCAGGGCCTTGTGTCTTGGGGGCGGGGCCAGGAGACTCCTGCCGTCGAGGGGCCTCAGGGGCGGGGCCAGGAGCCTCAGGGCCCAGGTCCTCCTGCCCTCCAGGGGCGCTGAGGAGCAGCAGCTTTCCACGAGCCTGCGTGGGCTTGGGGGGCTTGGAGTGCAGGAGGCTGTTGGGCTCCGTGGCCGCGATGGTGAGCACCTGGCAGGCAGAGAGATCAGGCAAGGAAAGGCAGAAGTGTCCCCGTGGGCTACTCCCCTGCCCTGCAGGAGACAGCCTTCCACCTCCAAATCCTCCCTGCCACCCTGAGGAAGGCGTCACATTCAGCAGAGGGCCTCAGAAGTGCGGACACTGAGGCTAGGGTGTCCGGTGACGGACGAGAGTCACAGAGCTGGCAAGAGGAAGGGACCCAGGAACCAGGTCCAGCTTAATTAGACTCAAATATATGACCCCGTCCCCGGGATACCCCCATCCTGCCTGGGGGATGGCTGTACCTGTGAGAAAGCCACGGTCAGGGCCTCCTCCAGCGGGCCTGTTATCTTCTCAGCCAGATCCATCCACACCTGGGTAGAGCAACCAGAAGGTGCTCAGGGATCAACCCTCAGGAGTCCCCCAAGCCCTACCCCTCCTGGGGCTCCCCTGACCAGGTTATCCCCCCAACTCCCACCTCATCCTCCAGGGGCCGGCCCTGGGGAGCCTCACCCCGCCTCACCTCGATGGGGGCCGGGGTCTGTGTTTCCCGGCGCCTTGGACCCTGTGGGCCACCTGGATGCATCATCTGAGTAGCCTTTCGGACCACTCGACCCTTGAGGTGCCGGAGAAAGTCCTGGATCTGGGGAAGTGAGGGGATGAGGCCAAATGGACCTTCTAGAAGCCCAGGGCTAGGCAGTCCTCTGCCTGCTCCAGGGCCGGCCACTGCTCCTAGCCTCCCGCTGGCCCGGAGTTAAGGGTCATAGGGACTCTGCCCAAGGGTCTTGGGCCAAGGCCCCAGGTGTGACCAGCTACCCGACAAAGATGTAAGGCCCTGGCCGGTTCTGGCTCCTCCCCGCAGCCAGGGCCCACCCCCGTGCTAAGTACTACCCTAGTCACCTACCCGCTTCGTCCACTCCGCCCCATTTCCTGACTCTCACTTCAACCTCATTCCCGCCCAGTCCCTCTGCGCCTCCCACCCAGTCCGGGGCCTCCGCTCTAACTCAGAGTTCGCCCCGCCCCTAAATCTTGGCTTCGCCCCGCCCCTCAGCCTGCCGCAGCACTGCCTCCTTCTCGCCCCGCCCCTCGGCTATGTTCCGCCCTCGCCCCGCCCTCAGCTTCTCGCAGGCACACAAGGCCCAGCCTTGCACTAGTCCCGCCTCCTCCGGCGTTCTTCCGGTTCCTCAACCTCGCCCCCGCCTCACCCTCGACCCGTCCACTCCAAGGCCCCGCCCCCAAGCCTCACTCTCGTCCCGCCAACTCCCAGGGCCCGCCCCTCCGCAAGCCCCGAACACATCCTAGCCCCGCCTCCAGCCTCGCTCCCATCCCGAGACCCCTCTCACCTCGACCTCGCTCCGGCCCGACAGCTGCCGGGCCAGTTCGGCGGCGTCCGGCTCCGGCTGGCCCCGTCGCGCCTGCAGTAGTCGTAACAGCTGCCGCTTCTCGCGGGCGCTCCAGGTCGCGGGGCCGGTCACCTCACCCAGATAGCGCGCCGGGGCCGCTCGCCGCCGCTGCGGGGGCTTCATGCCGGTGAGGCGGGTGAGGGCGGTGTCGTCGTTCCGGGGCCGTTTCCTTAGTGGGCGGGGTTACGGCGGCCGCTGGGGCCAAAAGACCCCGCGCGGAAGCAGACGTAGATGGGGGCGTGGCTCTGCGTTTGCGGGCCGAAGGGAACTGCCTCCCCGGGAAGTAATGGGGAGACTGGCATCTAACTGAGGCGGAGGCGAACGAGACCCCCCGCCCGCATTCTATCTCATTCGTGAACTGGAGCCAAGTTCTTAGATCTCGTGCCCTCCCTCCCTTCCAGGACTACGTCTTGTGAAACTCCTATTATGTGCTTTGTAGCCAAGAGCCTGGGCTGTGGGGTCGGCCAGCCCTGACTGGTGAGCAAGTGATTTGGCCTTGCCGAGCCTCAGTTTCCTCAACCGTAAAATGGAGCTAATAGTCCCCCCCTTGTCTATGCTCTGAGGAGGGAGAAGCTCGGGCAGGAGGGATTTAAGGACCTTTAGGCTAGACGGAGAAGAAGACTGGAGCAGAGGCCTGAGCTCGAGGCCCTAGCGAGGGCAGGGTCCGGGCGTTGGGAGTGGAGAGCGGAGAAATCCTGGGGTTGAGAAGGCAGGTGGGCGGTGCAGGGGTGGAGAAGGAAACGAGGCTTATTTTTAAATTTAAGCTGGTGGGGTTGGGTGTCCCCTTTTTGTTTGGGACAAAATGCCCTTGGGGCTCCCCTGGGCGGTAACCGCACACGTATATATAAGGGCTTATGAGCCCCGCCCCAAAGCTCCACCCCTCCAGTCTGGACCTTTTCCACCCTGGAATCCCCACCCCCGCGCCACGCGCACACGCAGACTTCAGAACGCTGCAGTTCAGACCAGATGTTTATTCTGAGCCCAGGTGGGAGGGTGGGAGGAGGAGCAAGAGGGGGCGCGGGGCGCAGGGATCTTAGTCCCATCGAGTCTCAGGTCCTGGCGGGCCTGGTCCAAGGCTGTGGCTGCTATGTCTCCGGACCCTGATGGGGGCGCGCTATCTCTGGAGAGGGGCGACTCAGGCTGAGCAGGGGAGAGGACGCTACGTCAGGTCACCCCCTTCCCAACCGATCATTGGCCGTCCCATCAGTCTGTGTGCCGGGGCGAGGGTGGGTGCTAGGTCTGAAACCCGAATTCTCCTTGCCTAGTGTGCCTGTCTGAGGTGTTGAGGTTCTTTCTTACGACACTAAGCCCGCAGTCGGCTGCGGGTCACCCACTACGTGATTTCGAATCCCAGCTCCACCAAATTTTGTGACCTTTGGCAAGTTAATTTCAGAGAGTACCTCATTTTTAAATCTCTATTATGGGGATTATAAGAGTATCTACCTGAAGCTGGTTACAAGGATTAATATGCGTAAAACATTTGGTACTCCGCCTGGCAGAGAGAACACGCTATGAAGAGTCATTATCACCTCCCTCCTCCATCCGTCCTACCGGCCCCAGGTTACACTCCCCCCCTTCCCTCCCCCTAACACTTACCTGCCTCACTGGGGCCTCCTGGGCGGTGGGCCGCTGGGCGAGGCTCTCGGGGGCGGGCCGGGGGGCGGGGGCGCTGGAGAGGAGAGGCAGGCTGAGGAGTAGGGGTTGCCGCGCGCTGGGCCGGGGCAAGGGCGCCCCCTGGGGGGCTGCTGCAGGCGTAGCGGAAGCAGGTCTAGGGATGGTCAGGCCCGAGCAGGCTGGGATCGCTGTGACCAGGGGTCCGGACTCGTGGGAATAGGCTGGGGCCCAAGCGGAGATCCCGGCGGACCCAGGTTGGTACCTGAGTGAGCGCAGACGAGGCCGAGCCCGGCGGCCAGAGCGGCGCCCAGCACGAAGGCGGCCAACACAAGTGCTACCACCGGCGCGGGCTCCAGGACCCCCGGGGCCGGCGCGGGAGGCTCGGGTCGCACGGCTGTGCCGGGGACGCCCTTGGGTGGCCCTGTGAGGAGTACAACGCAGAGACTGGGCTCATGCCTCAGATGTCCTCCCCATCCCCCTTCCCGACCCCAGAGACCCCCGCTGAGGACTGCTGCGTGCTCACTGGGGGGCAGCCGCGGCACCGTGACCACGATGGGCTGCGTCAGCGTGTGCAGGTGAGGGCTGTCGGCACCCAGACTCTCATCGCGGCCACTGCCAGCGCCCGCGCACGCCTCATCCTGAGGCAGACACTGGGAGGAGGGGGAGGCAAGAGGCGGGGACGTCAGGGCCCCGGCTCCAGGGGCGGGTCCCCAGGGCTCCCAAGAGATCTGTGTCCAGCACTATATTGCACCCAGGTGTCGCACCACTAGACCCCTGGAAATTCGGCCCCTTCGGACGTCCCTGCGCCCAACCCCAGCCTGAGACCCAGTGCCTACTCCCAGTTTCGAGGTACCTCCGCCCCCACGTCCAAAAGCTCCCAGACCCCCAGATCCCCAAACCCTAAGGGGCTTCTCCCTCAGATGCCAGAGGCTCTTGTGCCCAGCCCCCGACGGGCCCGGGCGCCCAGATTCCCCGCCCCGTGCCCTAGCACCGGCGACGGTGGAGACAGCGTCAGAGGCGCAGGCGCCTGGCGGGCTCCCCGGAGGCGGCGGCAGCGGCTCAGCTGGCAGTGCAGGAACTGCACAGAGGCGTTGAAGACCGGGCGCAGGCGGAAGCTGAAGCGCGCGGGGCGAGCGGCACCTGGGAGCGGCCGCGGTGTCGGGAAGGTGACCGAGGAGTCGGCGGAACAGCCCCCGCGCAGCAGCGCCAGGGCGGGGCCCGGGGTCGGGCGTGAGGATGGTGTCACCGAGCAGCGGTGCAGGGCCATGCCCCAGCGCGGGGAGGGACGGGCCAGGGCCGCCTGGGGGGCGGGGTCGCGGTCAGGGTCGGCTGCCCCCACCGGCTGCCACCCGGCCTCGGTGAGCCCCCCGTCCGTACCTGCACGAACACGCGGCTGTCGGCCGGGACCTCCAGCGGCCACGCGCGGCGCGGGAAGGCGTCCTCCGCGTCCGACAGCTCCAGACTGAAAAGGGGTCGGCGCAGCCTGGGCCCTGGCGCCGCGGGGAACGGGGACGCTGGCAGGGAGAAAGGGTGGCACAGGGGAAGGAGGATGCGCTGTCCCTTAGGCCCCCCTGCCAAGTGAGCCAACCTCGCCTCCACTGCCTACTTTGGAAAATGGATGCAGTTGCGGTGGAGGATTCACCCGCGCTCATCTCCGCGCTTCCCACCGCCAGCTGAAAAGCAGCTGTGATGTACTCCCTGGAGACCTGGGGGACATCCCAGCCCAGCCCCTGAGCCTGGGCGCAAAGCTGCGCCTTCCTGGGGAGGAGCCCCCTTCCCAGACCTCTACTTCTCCACCCCCAGTGAGCGAGGGAATCCCTGGCCGGGAAGGGGTCGAGGGGCACCTGATGGTGGAGGGTCTGCCTGGGTGAGGTCAAAGGTCCTCCCCTTCTGGAGTCTGAACCCCCCGCTCACCCACCGAGGACCAGGGGCTCCTCTGGGGTCACAGCAGGGCCGTTTGGGGGGAGGGTGCCGGACCCATTCTTGCCTTTCTAAGGGGAGGGAAGAATAGCAAGGTGCTCTCCCCCCAGCACTTTGGGCATCGTGGAGGCCCAGCCTGGCCACCAGGGTCTGGGCCTTTTCCCTTTGTCGGTGTTCCTCACTCACTCGCAGGCTGAGGGCAGCAGCGGCAAAGGGTAGAGGCACAGGGGAGCCTCCACTGGGGTGTGTGATCTCACACACACATGCACCACAATGACACAGACCTCTGCCTTAAGGAGGCGCTCAGCTGGGGTCCTCATCAAAGGATGTACTCAAATGTCCAGGATCACCGGCACAGACAGTCCCTAAAAGCATTGGCGCAGACTGCTCCCCTCCCACAGCCCTTGGTCTCACCATGGCTGCCGGGACCTTGAAGAAGTTGGGGATCCCAGAGAACCTGGAAAACGGGGGACGGGGCAGACCCCACCTCCCACCCACCCCCGTTCCCCCAGGGGGTTGGATGAGAGGGTGCACTGAGAAAGGGTAACACGGGAATGGAGGTGTGCTGGGCCATGTCCCCTTGCCTGTACATACCAGCTGGCTCGCTGGGCACGGTGGTCGTCCCTGGGAGCAGGGCCAGCAGCAGGATCACGGTGCCCAGCATGCTGGACCGGCTGAGGCAGCACTGGGCCCAGCAGGTGGGCAGGCGGCTCTGGCCTTGGCTGGGGGGCCATTTGGGGAGGCAGGGAGCGGGGGCGGCACACTGATGGGCCGACATCAGAGCCCACGGCCAAGGCCTGCTGGGGATTAAGGGCTCTCTGGCCAGACCAGTAGCTATCCGGTTGGGGGGAGGTCCCTCACACTGGCCATTAGATATGGGGCTAGTCACTACAAACACCACCCCACCAGCCCCCAGCCCTGCCTGCCTCTCTTCGCTGCAGAGGCCCCATCCACCAGAATGGTCCCGATCCCCCAGCCCCCTAGCCCCAAGGTCGGGGCTCACGACCCCTTCCCTGGCCCCTTCCCCCACCTCACTGCCAGGCCCTGCCAGGCTCAGGACATACACCACAGACACAGCAGAAGAAAAGGGAGGGGTTTTATTCTCAAGCGTCTAAGGATTTACAAACGAGGGCGTTTTGTTTTAAAAAGGGATGGGGCAGTACTGGTGGCCTGAGAAGGGGTTGCGGACCATGGGCTGGGCCCAGGCCGCCCCAGGCCCCCACCTGCCCACTTCACCCTCTGCCTGATGGAGAGGGATGGCTGGTGACTGGTGACTGGGGTGGGGGGCGGGGAGACATGGAAAAGGCAGGGGGTAAGGAGAGGCTCCCATTTAACACTGAAGGCGGGGAGGGGGAACGGGCCGACACACACTCACAAAACAGAAAATAAAGTTAAATAAAAACTCAGGCAGCTGGCCCTTGGGGCCAGCCACGCAACCTTCCCGGCTACCCACAAAGGCCCCTGTGGCTGGGGCCCATGAGGGAGGGCGGAGGCCAGGCCTACTGGCCCCGCACCCTGCCCCCTCCCCTCACAAAGGGGATTGGAGCGAGAGAAGGTGGCCTCCCCCGAGGGGGGGCAGAGAAAAGATGACTTCGAGTACTTTTTAAAACATGCGGCGTTTTGTGACTATCCTAGTAGCAACTACAGTCAGTGAGATAGATGGAGGGTACAGTGATGCCTAGTCTAGATTGCTTCAGCTACATCCAGTGACCTTCCTCACCTTTGGTGTTGGTTGCTTTTTGTGGTTTTTCTGGAGTTTTCTTTTGTTTTTCTTTTTTTTTTTGTTCTGTTATTTCGTTGTCCACTTGATTTGCATGCATCACCAACAAAAAGGAAACACGCCCCCTCCTGCTCTGGCTGCTCCCCAGGGTCCCGGGGGTGCCAGGGCCCGGGCCTCAGCGTGGGCTGGGGACTGGCCAGCTCTGGGTGAGTCGAGGGGCGCTCAAGGCCACTACGAGGGCGTGACTGCCTCCACACGCCCAGCCCTCGGCCTGCCCCACCTCTGTCCCTGTCACACATCCTCAGACCCCCACGTCCACTCCACACACCCTCAATCCCTGCCTCCCCGGGCCCTATGGCCCCCGCTCCTGTCACCCATTCCCTCCTCCGCCTCTGCCTCACCGGCACCTGCTGCCCTCCACCATGCCCCACGCCTGCCTTCCCTGAAGGCCACCCTGTGTGGCCACGGCCCCTTGGGCTCCCTCCACACCCCCCGAGGTCCTCAACTCACCCCTACAAGCTGTGGCCAGTCTCCAGCCCCAAGGGAGGGGCACCCCGCCCCCCCAGAGCCCACCTTTGGGACTAGTCTCTCCCCAGCGGGGTGGCCCAGGCCCCACGGCTCGGCCCCCAGCCCCCCAGCGCCCGTGGGCCATCGGGGGGCTGCCACCACAAGCAGCTAAACATGACTTTGGTAAAAGTTTCTGAAGGTACCGACAAACCCCATGAGAACAAGCTCTTCTCCTCCCCCCACCCCCCCAAACACCCCACCAAGTACAATAAAATACGATAAACTCTAAAAAGGACCCCCTGAGATCAAAAAGAGAAAGAGAGACCAGCCCGGGTCTGGCTGCAGTCACAACGTCCAGCCCGCCTGCCCAGGGCAAGGACGCCAGCCAACTGACTCATGGCTTGCCGGAGACCTAAACGGACCCAGGGGTCCCGCCGGGGGTGGCAGGGCCTGGGCCAGGAGAGAGGCAGAGGCAGGGAGGGAGACAGGGAAAGCCAGAGAGGTAGAGAGGGAGGGGACAGAGAGAGGGAGACGGAGCCAGGGTGCATGTGCGTGCGAGGCGGCAGTGGGACAGCGCGGTGTGGAGGGGAGGGGACAGGACGGGCGGCTCTCTCCCGGCCCCCGGGGGCCGCCCCAGCCCAGAGGTTACAACTGAATAAATAGCGAGTCTGCTCGCGGCCTGCTGTCTTCCGTTCACAGTGTCTGTCGGGGGGGATGCGCACAGCCGGCTGATCCTGGGACGGGAAGGGCTGGGGCCTGGTGGGCCCATCTGTCCATGGTTGGTGGGCAGGGAGTCAGGGGTGGGTCGGCGCCCCCTACTTTCTGTCCTCAGCCCTCGGCGGCCGTCCAGGTCCCAGGGCTCCCCTGGCGGGCAGCTGGGTGGCCGGGTGGGGAAGGGGGGGCCGGTGGCCACGCCCCCGGCCCCCAGTGGGCTGGCCGCCGCTGTGCGGCTACCTGAAGAAGGGCAGGTGGTGCTGGCTCAGGACCCCGCTCGCCCGCGGCGACTCGGTCTTCGCCATGACATCCTTGAACCAGGATGCCACGTCCACCTCCAGCGTCTCGTAGCGCTTGATGAAGCTGTGTTCCTGTGGGGCCCAAGGCGGGGCACTTAGGGCAAGGGCTTCTTCCCTGCTGGCCTTGCTCAGGCCCGGCGTCCAGTGTGGCGGGGGGCTTAGGATGGGGGCTGGGGAGGGCCCCGGGTACTCACAAGTAGCTTATTATACTTTGGTCTCTTCCTGTGATCTTTAGTAAGGCTGGAGAGAGAAGAGGAGAGGAAGAGAAGTGAGAGCAGGGAGGAGGGGCCTGGCCGCCCTCGTGGCTGAGTCGGGTCTGCAAGATCTGTGGGTAGAAGCCCGCAACCTCCCGGCCCTGCGCTTGGGCCCCGCAACGTGACAGAAGCCCAACGTGCGCCGTGAGACACCCATGGGAGAGGTGGGTGGGCTCCCCCACGGGAGGCTCCAATGTGGACGTCCCGTGTGCGCTACTCTTGCCAGTTGGTGCAGGACACTCAGAGCCCTTAGCCCTGGGGTGCCTCTGCTTGTTCACAGCTCCCCCAAGGTGAAGCCCAAGGGCTACCCTGCCAAGTACCCCTGGGGCCAGGTGTCCCCTCAGGCTGAGTCCAAACCCAACTCCTAGCTCCCAGGGCTCCAGCCCCCACCCCATCCTGGGGCCCCTCTCCCCTCCCCAGTGGCCTGGGTGCAGGGCCACATCTGACCTCGCCCTGCCTTCCAGAGCAGAGGGCGGGGCCGGGGCTCCTCACCAGTCTTTAACTCTTAGTTGCGGCACGCATGTGGGATCTAGTTCCCTGACCAGGGATCGAACCCGGGCTCCCTGCATCGGGAGCGTGGAGTCTTAACCGCTGTGCCACCAGGGAAGTCCCCTCACCAGTCTTTGACGAAGGACTGAAAGTCCCCCGAGAAGCCCATGTGACCGGGCAGGAGCGGGGGTTCTTCCTGTAGGACTTTGGTGAGGACCTCAAAGTCCGTCTTGCAGTTCTTGTAGGGAAACTGTCCCGTTGCCAGCTCCACCTGGGAGAGAGATGAGCAGGGCTGGGCCGGCCAAGGACAGGATCCTGCCCTTTCCCGCCACCTGACTCCATACCCCGAGAAGACCCCACCCCTGGTCTCGGAGAGCAGGGGCCCCAACTCACCAAGGAGATGCCCAGGCTCCACACGTCGGCCCGGATGTCGTAGTCGGGCTTGGTGGGGTCCGGGGGGTCGATGCGCTCAGGCTGCCGGTGGGAAGTAGGAGAGGGTGGATGTACCCCTGTGGCTGGGGTGGGTGCGCCGCCCCTCACGCCCGCCCGCCGGACGCTGCTGGGCCCCACTTACTGCCATGTAGGCAGCGCAACCTGCGCTCCGCGTTTTGGCTTTGGAGTCAACGAGGCGGCCGCTGATGCCGAAGTCGCAGAGCTTGATCTGGCCCCGCTCATCCAGCAGGATGTTGGAGGGCTTGACGTCCCGGTGGATCACGCCGTGCTTCTCCTTCAGGTAGTAGAGTGCCTTCACGATCTGTGGCGCGGGCAGAGGAGGGCACCAGTGATGGCAGGGACGGGGCCTGAGGGGGGGACCACCCGCCCGCCCGCGCCCCACCCAGCCGCTCACCGCCACCGTCATCTTGCCCAGGATCCGCTCAGGGATAGGGCCCTGCATCCGCTTCTTGAGCTTCTCGGCGCACGTGCCCATGAGCTCCATGGCAATGAAGACGTCCGTCTGCGGGGACAGCAGGTGGCGGCTTGGCGGGGTGGCTGTACCCTCCTGCCCACCCCAGACACGCTCGGGTCCTGGGGGAGGGGCGGGGGGCACAGGGCTGGCTCAGAGACCAGCATGGGAGGCTTGGGGGGCGGGCGGCCGGCTCACGTTGGTGATGAAGGTCCCGAAGCACTGCACAATGTAGGGGCAGTCGTGGCTCTTGAGCACCACGTCCAGGTCCATGAGGATCCGCTTGTTCTCTTCCTTGTTCCCCGAGCGCCGCATTTGCTGCACGGGACAGCAGGGGCCTTAGCGCCGAGCCTGGGGCGCGGGGCCCACCCGGGGCAGGGGCGGGCTCACCTTGACAGCGATGACGTGCCCCGTCTTCCGGAAACGCATCTTCCACACCTGGCCACAGGTGCCGCTGCCCATCTCCCCCAGGTTCTCCAGGTCATTGATTTCCGCCTGGTAGCGCTGGCGAGGACAGCCAGGGCTGGGGGTCCACCGGGCCTCTGCCCTCCACCCCAACCCAGATCCTACCAGCTGTGTCCTGCCCACCCTCCCTGGGGGGGCCAAGGGAAGGGCGGTACCTGGCCCCCAATGGTCAGGTAGCCTGTCTGCTTCATGATCTCCTGCAGCTTCTGGTCAATCTCGATGCTGAGTTGACAGAGAGTGGGTGCCGGTGAATGGGGGTCCTGACCAACCTGAGGCCACCCCAGCCCCTAACACACAGGGGTTCCACAGAGCTCACCAGCTCCTCCCTGAGGCTGGCCCTGTGCCCCGCCCCGCCCCAGCCCCGACTTTCCGGCCCTCCCACCAGCCACCCTAGCCGCTCACCTCTCCATGCTGCGGGGTGTGAACAAGGTTGACGGGAGCCCCAGCATGTGGCGGGGCCGGGCTGGGGGCGTGGGGTGCTGCGGGGAGCTCTCGGAGGACGGTGAGCGGCTGCCCCCATCATTGGCCAGTGGGAGCTGCAGGGCTGGGGTGGTGAGAACCAGGGGCGGGGAGGAGGTTAGCTCCCAGCTGGCCCCAACTCAAGGGCCTGGCACCCTCATCTTCCCCTCCCTGGCATCCCTCAGGTAGGCCGGCACAGCCCCCTGCCCTGCTGGGCTGCAGGAGCTCCCCGCTCCCAGACCACTCTTAAGGTGCCTTTTCCCACGTCCCCCCCACTCCTCCAACCTGGAAGGGCTTGCGGTGGGCTGTTGAGGTGGGGTGGTCCCCAGAGGCTGAGGGTTCATCCCCAAGCCTCCCCTGACAGAAAACGGAGGCCCAGAGGCGGATGCCATCCCTCGGGCAGGCAGCCTCCCCACTGTGTCCCTTTCCTCCCCACCTCCGCCTGGGAAGCAGGCCCAGGGCCACCACGCCCACACTCTGGACCACACAAGGCAGGAATGCCCACTGGGATCAGCCCGAGCTCTGGCGCTGTGGGCAGCGCTGACCTTGGCTGGACCACCCTGGGAAGAGAGTGGGCAAGGGACCCAGGCTTCCAGCTGCCTCGCCCAGCATTCTGTTTCAGGGTCAGGGAGGGCCGCCCTCTGGCCAGCGGGCTCATCGGTGAGCCTCCCGGCCTGGCCTGCAGAGCTAGGGCCGACGAGTCAGGGGCAGGACCCCAGGCTGGGCCTGTGTCCTCCGGGTGAGGGGATCCAGGTGGCACAGCCCCTCCAGGGGCCAGCGGGACGTGGGGGGCAGGGGCCGGGCCAGGCGGCGAGTTTGGTTCTTTCCAGAAGCCTGCATGCGGACAGCTCGGGCATGCTACAGGCAGGCAGGCAGGCAGGCAGCGGGCAGGCAGCGGGCACCCCAGGACGGGCAGGCGGCATTAGGGGACAGGAGGGCGGGAGACAGACAGACGGGAGCTGAGGCTTGGGGCCCAGCTGCCCAGAAGGGGCGCTGCAGAGACAGGCCGGAGAGGGGCCTGGGAAAAGAGAGCAGATTCCCTGAGGGCCTAGGAGCCTCCCGGCTGGGCAGGCCATAGGGCAGGGAGTGGGGGCCAGGGTGACGACCCTCCAGTGAACCCCGGAGACCCTGGCACTCGGCCTCCAGAAGGGGAGCCCCTGGCTGGGGAGGCTGCAGGCTACAAGCACCTCCCAGGTTCACCTTCCCCTGGAGAGCAGGCCAGGAGCTGGGGGCCTGCCATTCTCCTTAGCCCTTGGCTGACGCCCCCTCCTCTCTCTCCACACTTCCCGCACGGCCCACCTTCTCCTCCCACAGTTCTCCAGGCACCTGGTGACGTGGGCCCAGTGATCAACGGGTAGAGACAGGTATGGTGCAGCACCTGGTGCCTGGGCGCTTTGCTGGCCTGCAACCCTGACCGCAGCCAGAGCGAGGGGCAGGTCTATGAGCCTGGCCTGCAGTCCTAGGAGGGCCTGGCGGGAGTGATGGAAGAGCTCTGGGGACCCCGGGGACGTGGCCGGGCCCAGTCCCCTCCACTGGCCCGGAGGCCTCTCCTCCCATGCCCTCCCCGCTGCTCTGCTCTGCCAGGGCCAGAATCCCAGTCCTAATCCCTCCCTCTCTGGCTGGACAACCTCCGGGGCTCCCAAGGACCCTTGGGCTCCCCCTGCACCGGGACCCTGGATCCCTGTCAGGTTCAGGTTCCCTGGGGGCACCAGGGCCCCCTTTCTGAGTGAGGACCACACCCCTCCCCTCCCCACACCTCTCGGTGTGGTGTCCTGTCGGTCCCCTCCCTTACACAGTCCACCGGGCCCTCTGAGGGCTGCCCCAGAACCCGTGGCCAAGGCTGTAAGGGGACAGAGGCTTCCAGCCAGGCCCACAAACTGACACACCGTAGGCGTCTGAGCGGGGCTGGCGCGGGGTGGCTAAGGTGGGGTGGAGGGAGGTAGACAAAGACCCTGAAAACAGAAGTCACAGAGGTGGTACCGGGCCCACGGCAGGTCAGGAGGGCAGAATGAGAGCGAGAGGCTGAAGGGGAAAGAGAGAGAGAGTAGAATGAATGAAAGAGAACGAGAAAGGACACGGGGCGGGTGTGGGGAGGGCATGCGGCCATCAGGAGCCTCACACGTACCAGGCTGTCAGTCGACACACGTAGGCACACGCACACAGGGCATGGCACAAACCCACGCAGACGGGGAGACGACATGCCACAGGGTCTCCAGCAGAGCCACAGAGCCCCTCACCTTCCGACACACACGCACGCGCGTGCACACACACACACACACTTCCCAACCTAGTCCTGCTCACACGCACAAGAACCAACGAGACCAGACCCCCACCCCATCTCTCTCACCACCCCCGCCCTTCGCACAGGCATGTCCCACACCCATCGGCTCCCAGACCCACTGGCACCTGCCCTCGGGCCCTGGGGGGACTGCTTCCTCTACTTCCATCCCTGCGCTGCCCCCACCTCCCAGGAGACTTGGCTCAAATTCCACCTTCTCCAGAGGCTTCCCAACTGCAACCCTGCTCCCCTGCTCCACCCGGCCTTCCCTCCAAGGCGCCGGGGCCTCCTCCACTTCCTGCCCGGAGGCCCTCAGTGCTCACAGCCCTCCAACCCCCAGGGCCCCCCACCCCCGGGGGAGCGCCAGCCCCGAGAGGACAGGGGCTCAGTCCAAGCCTAGCACGGCTCAGCCCAGGGGGCGACACGGCTTCGCTGAGCTGCTGAGGGGGACCAGCAGGCGCAGGGCCCAGCTCTCCTTCCCTCCGCTCATGCACACGCCTGCAGGCACACGCACGGACACTCGTGACCCCCTTGGCAGGCGACAGACTCCCGGCCGCTGAGGGAGTCTGTTTCCTCCTCCAGGGAGTCCAAACCTGAGCCCAAGAGGAAGGGAGGAGCGGGAGGTGAGAAGACAGAGGAAGTGGCCGGGTGGGCCGGACGTTGACGGTGTGGATGGACAGAGAGTGAGGGTGGGGGGGGGGGGGATGCGCACGCGCACACGCACACACAGAGCACGTGGGAGGGGGAAGGGGGGGATGGCATTCTGCGGCCGGGGCAGCGGTTAGGTCAATGGTGCAGAGGTCCAAGCAGCGATGATAAAAAGGCTGGTACCTGCTCGTTGGGACGGGGCAGGAGCAGGGCTTAGAGTGATCACAATAACTGGATGGGGAAAAGGAAGAAAAAAAAAAAAAACAACACCACGATAAATCACAACGGAAACAACCGATTTGTCCAAAAGAAAAGAAATCAAATCAAATCATAACGAAGAGGAGGGGGAGGCACGCGGCACCAAACTGCAGAGATGGGTAGAAACCGACAGAGATGGGAGAACTGGGAGGATGGGATGGAGCTGACACAGACACAGACGCCTGGAGGGGGCTCCCCGGGGCCTGCTCGCCATGGGTGTCACCGTGCCTCGCTCTGCATCTGGGACAGCCACCCTGCAAGGCACCCCAGGCCCCGTACCTAGGCCTGTCTCGTCCACGCTGGGGTTGGAGGGGGAGCGGCACTGCAGAGCCCAGCGGGGACCCTCCAGTCCTGGCTGGGCTTCTTACCCCAGGCAGTGTCCAATGCCAGCACTGCCACCTCGGGGTTTTTTCTGGGCCCCAAGAGACACCCCCCCCCATCCAGTGAGGAACCCACACGGACCCAGGTCAGGAAAGGGAGGATGGGGAGTGGACCCTACACAAGGATGGGGGCGCCAGGCTGGGTGAGCAGGCAGTGATGGGGGAACCCCGATGAGGAGGTGTCTTCTCCCTCCTGTCAGGATGACCTCACAAGGAGCTACATAAGCCACAGGAATCATATCAGAGGGAATAAAAAGGAGAGCAATTTGCTGGGTCAAGAGAGACACAGAAAGCATGTGTGTGTGGGCAGGGGAATTCCCTGGTGGTCCAGTGGTTAAGACTGCACTTCCAATGCAGGGGGCACAGGTTCGATCCTTGGTGGGGGAACTAAGATGCCACATGCCACGCGGTGCGGCCAAAAACAAAAACAGAAAGCATGTGTGTGGGCTGCTGTTCATCAGGTCTGTAGGGAGGGGAAAAATCTGACTCCCTCTGAGCTTCAAGGATATGGGGAAGGGATCATGCAGGAAATCACAAGGAGACTAGATGTGGTCATGGTGATTCCGAGCCAGGTGTGGGTGCTGGGGGGTAGCTCTTGACTCCAGATGACAAGACGCCAGGGAGACAGGCACTGAGATTGTGGGATAAGAAAGGAGGTGTATGTGCCCTGGGATGCCTAGATAGAGTCGCATTGGCCTCAGGTGTCCCCGGGCTGGGTGGGTGTGGGTGTGTAAGAATGGGGAAGTCACTTGATTCTAAATGACAAAGTTGCCACGCTTGGGAGTTGCGTGTTTATTTCTGGAGGAGCCAGAAAGATGGCAACAGTGAAACGAGTCAGAGGAGTATGAGGGGGCCTGGTGTACGTGGGCAAACTGTATGTGGGAGGGAGTCCGCTGAGCCCAATGACAAGATCCCAGAGGGGGGAGAATGGAGCACCAGACACACCACAGGATGGTTATAATATGGTCAAGCGACCTCAGGTGTCCCCTGCCCAGGTGCGCGTGTGTGAGCGTGAGTGGCTCATCTGCTAAGCCCCGATGACAAGGACCCAGGTACGGAGCGGGGATTGGGGGGGGTGGGGGAACCTCTTGACACAATCACTGAGATGGCGGGAGTAGAATCAGCTGGTGAAAAGGGATGTGTACATCTTAGCAGAGAACCTGGATGTGGTCACGGTCGCATGAAGTAGGAGAAGCAAGGCTCAGGGTAGGTGACAGAGGCTCCGAGGATCCCGGTGATTGGGGGCGGGTCATCAGGTGGGGGGCCTCGCCTGGAGCCGGGTAACTAGGCTCCCAGGCCCCGTTAAGGGGGAACCCGCAAACAGTGGGGAGGGCTGCCCGGGAACCCGCGGGCCCCACGCCCCCCGGGTCACCGTGACCCTCTCACCGCTGGCCGATAGCGGGGAGCGCGGCGGAGAGGAGGAGCTAGAGCGCCCCGGAAGCGGGGGCGGGGCCTGGAGGCGGGGGCGGGGCCTCCCGCGGCGCGCGCCCCGCCCCGCTCGCCCCCTCCCCCACGCCGCCGTGCTTACTGGGCCTGGGCCGCTGGGGGCTGATATCCAGGTTGAGGTCGATCCTCCGCCGGGCCTCGCGGTTCTCCTGCTTCAGCTTTGCTTCCAGGCGGGACAGCTTCTGCTCCAGGGAGGACGCCGCCATCTTCCCCGCCGCCGCCGCGCACCGCCCGGCCGCCCGTCAGTCCCGCAGACAAACACCGCACTGCGCCTGCGCTCGGATGACCCCGCCGAGCCGCCGTCTCGCTCCGCAGGGCGCATGCTCGCGGTGCACACCCGCCCTTCCCGCATGCGAACCTCCGCGCGTGCGTGCTTCGTCCCGGCCGGAGGGATGACGCCGCCTAGAGCTCGCTGCTGGCAACGTGCGAATCCTCTCAGTGTAAGGCGCATGCGTGAATTCCCGAGCGCTCCGGCAAGAGGCGCTGTGTGGAAACCCACTCACCGTTCCGCTTAGAGCGGTGGGCGGAGAAAGCAGGGCGCAAGCGTACAGAGGAGGAGACGAGGTCACGCCCCTGGCCTCTGCTGCACATGCGCATTCGTGACTTTTTTTTTTTTTTTCCTGTCGCTGTCCCCGGTGGTCGCCATGGTTGTGTGTCCTCAGCCTCGTTCTTTCTCTTCCTGGCCCGGTCCTCGCTGGCACCCACTCCCTCTCGGAACTGCCTTTCTCATCTCGGACAGTGCTTCACTAGGATCCCTGTTATGCTTAATTGCTGCCCCCTCACCATAATTAGGCACCCGGGGCAAGCCCTTTCCATTTCAGCAGGCTCAGGGTTGGCCGAGGACATGTAGGATGGGCGGGGTAGGGCTCGGGCCACTGTCAGGACCCTGGGAATCCAGTGGCGTGACCCCTGCCCTTGGCGACGGGGGTGGGGGCCGGGAGGGGGGCCAAGGTCAAGGCCAGAGAGTTCCAAATCAGACTTGCGTGGGACATTTTAAGACTTCCCTCAACTGCCCTGCCCCCAGAATTTGCGCCCAGCTCCTGGACAACGCAGAAGATAGGCCCCGGTGTTTGGTGCCTCTACTTGGTGCCTCCGCGGCCTACACATTTTCTTTAACTGGTCTGAAGAGTGCTGGGAAAATGTCCCCATCTGGAACCCTGGGGCCCCCGGAGAGCACCTTGCCTCTGCTCTCTCGTGCCAGGAGGAGGCTCGCATTTTGCAGACACCATGGAGGTGGTGATCCCAGGAGGTCAGGGTTGGGCAGGCTGTGCCCTGCCCGCTCCAGCATAGGGACACTGTGATGGGCGTTGAAGGCTTGTGGCGACTCCTCTGGTGACAACTTACAGGTGGAGCAGATCCAAAACTGTGGAGCCGGGAGACTAACAGGGAAGGTAGAGGAAGAGCAGTTCTCCAGGAAAAAAGTTAGGCAGACGATGCCACCTGATTTCTCCTGGTTAGCTGAGGTCTCTCTCTGCCTCTGCTTCCGGGATAGACTCATACCCTTGATTCTGGAATGTGACTGTCGCCACTTGCCTGTACTTGGCCTGGTGGAATCGAAGGCTTAGACTATGACAGGAGTGGACACAAGGGACCAAGATTATAGTTCTCATAGTTAGTATCATTTATTAAGCACCCACTGATATACACTCCCTCGCACAGGGAACATTTGAAAGACAAAGTCCCAGCCTGTTTTCAGAAAAATGTACCCGCCACAGCAGGTGTTCTTAACCGGGGGTCCCCGATCCTTAGGATGTCCATAAACAGCCCTCTAGGGGATCTGGGGGAATCTGTTGATTGCCTCAAGTTGTTTGCAGAACTTTTCATGTATGTGTACGTGAGCATTTTCCTGAGGAAGGAGGTGCCCAGCTTTCATCAGATTTCTCAAAGCATCTAGGGATATTAAAAAAAAAGAATCCCTCCTCTAGAGGGAGGAGAATCCCTCCTCTAGACACCAAGATATCTACTCTGCAGGTCAGCATTTCCCAACACACAGGCCTGGGACCGTCTGTGTCAGAATTACCTGGGATGCTTATATTTACCGGCAAGTTCCTGGCCTCCAGCTGAACCTCCTGAGTCAGTCTTTCAGGGGTGGGGCCTGGGATGTTTTGTTTTGGTGATGTTGATTTTGATGCCTAGTCAAATATGAAAACCATTTTTCTGAGTTCAGGTGTCTATAGCAAACAACTTATAAATAGGGGATTAACATCCAAGTTGGGGGTGGAGGAGGGGGGAGCCTGTCCGTTGCGTCTGTGTCCCCTCCTTGGGAGAGAACCCCAGATGTAAGCTGTTTTGGTCAGGGAGAGAGGGTTGAAATCCCATTGGGATGAGCCCCACCCCCATACGTGGCATTGATTGAGCCAGAATGTTCGGAGTGGGTTGGGGGCAGCAGCAGCTCTGGCCCAGGGCTGGGGGCGGGCCAGCTAGCCAAAGACACAGGTGTGGTTTTGCTCTGAGAGCCTTATGACTGAGTTAATCCCTCCGGGATGTTCCACCCCAGATCCACAGCCTCCCAGACAAACCAATCCCAGGATCTTGCCTGGGCTCCACCAGCCTGCCACGTCTGCTCCTCCTCTCCTGGCCTGGGCTCACTTGGCCCCCTCCCTTGAAGATAACGGTAGAGATTCCAGGACGGTAGCATCCGGAAGGCCTCTACCGCAACCTGCCCCTCCCTGGCTTCACTCCACCTCCATCCTGTCCCGCACCTCTGCCGGCAGCCCTTCGTAAAGGGTGTCCTCCACCAGGAGCCCCGACTTCTTCAGCCCCCCACAGTTGCCGAGTTCTTCCGGCAGCGCCTCCAGCCGGTTGCCCTTGAGCTCCAGGCGGCTGAGGGCCCTGAGGGCCCCCACCTGGGGCGAGAGCTGGCTCAGCTGGTTGTAGCCGAGGAGCAGCGTCCGCAGCTTGCGGCAGAAGAAGAGCTCGTCGGGCAGAAGCTCCAGGGCGTTGTAGGAGAGAGCCAGGTGCTGCAGGTTCTGGAGGAGGCCCAGCTCGGCCGGCAGGGAGTGCAGCCCGTTATGGGAGACATCCAGCAGGCGGAGGCCAGAGCACATGCCGAGCTGGGTGGGCAGTGTCTCCAGCTTGTTGTGGCTGAGATAGAGCTGCTCAAGGCCCCGGAGCTTCCGTACGTGCTCGGGGACGTAGGCGATCTGGTTGTGCCACAGCCGGAGTGTGACCAGCTTGCGGCAGTGCTGGAAGCTGAGGATCTCCTCGATGGACCGCAGGTGGTTGTCCTTGAGGTCCAGTTCCTGCAGTGCGCCCAGGCTGAAGACGGCATGGGGGATGCGCTCCAGCCCGCAGGCCACCAGCTCCAGCTCCCGAAGCACCACCAGCTTCTTGAGGCTGTTCAGTGCCAGCAGGCGGGCCCCGTCGTTGTGCAGGCTGAGCCGCTGCAGGTGACCGGCCACGTCGGTCACGCTGGCGGGCACCTTGCCGGCGTTGCTCTGCAGCGACAGCACCTTCAGCTGCTTCAGCTCCCGGAGGCTCTCGAGGGTCGCCGCCCGGGCCAGGTCCAGGGGGAAGAGCCCCTCCAGGTGCAGCTCCTCCAGGCCGCGCAGCCCGAACACCCAGAGGGGCACCTCTCGGAGCTCCTCGCACTTGACCCGGATGACCTTCAGGTGGTCCCGCAGGAAGATCTGCAAGGAGAAGGGCAGCCTGGCCGGCGAGTGGAGCAGGCTGAGCTCCTGCAGGTGCACCAGCTGTGCGAGGCCTGGGGGGAAGGTGATGTCACAGATGGCCTCCAGCCGCAGTGCCTCCACCTCGCTGAGCTCGAAGACCGTGTCGGGCAGCCCCGGGAGCATGCAGAGGGCCAGCTCGAGCCGGCCCCAGGCGTTGCGCTGCAGCTTCTGCCGCAGCTTCTCGGTCGTCCACTCGTGGTTGAGGTTGAGCTGCTTCAGGCGGCTCTCGCTGACCTCGGAGAGGAAGACAGCGAAGCGCTTGGAGTAGAGTGAGTCGTACTGGTCGATGAGGTGCAGCATGAAGGCGAAGTCGTTCTTGACGTCGGGGATGTCGCCCATGCCCGTCTCTTCCCGCACAGATCGGAAGGAGTACTCCTTGAGGGGCCGGTGGAAGAGCCAGCAGAGTGTGTAGAAGCAGGTGATCCCGTAGACGCACACGAAGGAGATGTAGCAGAAAGCCAGCTTGGAGAAGAGGTGGGCCTTGGTGTGGTTGCAGCAGAAGCTGGCATAGCCCGTGACCTCCGAGGTCTCCACCCTACAGGCCACCAGGAAGCTGATCTTCCCCACGTAGACGAGGTTGTAGACCAGGATGGCCAAGAACTTGCAGACCTTGAGCACCGTCTGCCGGATGTACATGGTGTACAGGATGTCCCCCTCTTCCACGTGCATGCGGAATTTCTTGACCTTCTCAAACAGGGCTTTGGCCTGCTCACCTTCCTTTTTGTCCAGCAGGGTGACAGCCGGTGGCTCCGTCACCACCTTCTCGGGCTCCACCAGCACCTTCTCCTTCTCACCCTCACCTGCCTTCCCCGGTCCTGCCGCCGCTGCTGCCATGGTCACCACTGCCCGCCTGGCGGCGGCAGGGTTCTTGTGGTTCTCCCCGGAGACCTCGGATAGGGCCCGCGTGGTCCACGGAGAGTCGAAACACTTGCCCAGGATGGAGATGAAGTGCTCGATCTTGGAGCTGGTGCTGGGGAACTTGAACCAGAAGCTGGTGCAGACCATGAAGATGAGCGTGTGGATGACGACCAGGTAGGGGAAGTACTTGGCGTACCAGTGGAGGGCCGTCTCGTAGCAGAGCTGGTTAATGAAGCTGTATTGCTGCAGGTCCAGGTTGTTCCTGAGGCCGCTCAACTCCCGGAGGTCCCCCATGTGCTCGGAGACCCCCCGCGGCAGCAGTTGCTGGCACGGGGCCTCTGATAAGTTCTCCCGGGGTTCGTGACTGGGCAGACAGATGATCTTGTCCTGTGTCACCTGAGGATGGGAGAGAGGGTGAAAGATGGTGAAGGATCTGGGGCGGCCTGGGAAGTTGTGGGGTGGGGGAGGAAGCAGGCCGAAGGCAAGAGAGGTTTCCATCAACCCCCAACTGTCCCCAGTTTGTTCCCCAGCTTTGGAAGAGTCAATAAACCTCTGAGCATCCGACTTTGTCTGAAAAAAAGAGCTGGGTTGATTTGTGTCCTTCGAAAAGATGTTGAAGTCCTAACCCCCAAATACCTGTGAATGTTGCCTTGTTTGGAAATAGTCTTTGCAGAGCAGATGTAATCAAGTTAAGATGAGGTCATTGGGGGGTGGGCCCTAACCCAGTAGGACTTTGGCCTTATAAAAGGGAGAAATCTGGACACAGACACACACAGACACACAGACATACACACAAGGAAGATGCTTTTAAGATACAGGGAGAATATACAGGGAGAATAGATACAGGTTATCTATAAACCAAGGAATGCCTGAGGCCACCAGAGTCTAGAAGGGAGGCGTGGAACACATTCTCCCTCACAACTTTCGGAAGGAACCAACTCTGTCAACACTTTGATTTCAGACTTCCAGTCTCCAGAACTAAGAGACAGTAACGGAAGACTTCCGGAACCTCCCAGACCCCGCCCCTAGAGACCCCGCCCCTGCCCCGCCCCTTACCTGGAGGGTGCAGCCGAAGACCCCGATCATGAGCATAGCCACGGTGAGGTACTCGGCCAGCACATCCCACCAAGGTTTGAGCACCTTGAAGGCGGGCTGCTGCTCCGCGAACTGCTTGAACTCCGCCACTGGAATCATCCCGCCTGTGGGAGGGCAGGAAGTGGAGGGTGCAGAGAGAGACTCTCAGTTAAGCGCGCCTGGTGCCGGGTCCCCAGAAGAGCCAGACACACGCATCTGCTCCCACTCCGCGCTCGGCCCTGCCAAACTCTGGTAGAACCCACAAGCTGTGCGCTTCCTTCCCCTCCCCCCACAGACCTCGCCTCCTTCCTGGAGCCGGGCAACTACTGTCCTCACCACCTCTGCTCCCAGGGACCCCTGCCCCGGTCGGACTCTGCCTGCCCTCTCAGAGCTCAGGAGGGGCAGTCCACGGGGCCGCTGCCCCACAGCGTGCCCGTGCGGCCTTCTCCGGGAGCCCAGGCATCTCCTCCCACCCTTGACGCCAATCCGAAACACTTTGCTCTGCTTCTCTGACCCCAGGTACCCGGAATCCAGGCGGCCAGCCCCGGCTTCCTCCACCACTGGACCAGAGAGAGTCCCAGAGACTCGGGGACTTCCGGGGCGTGGGCCCCGCACCCCCTTCAGGGGCGCTCCGGGCACCACCTCCGACCTCCAACCGGAAAAGCCGGCTGGAGCCTGGCTCTGGTTACGGGCCCCAGGGGCAGGGAGTGGCAAAGCTGAAGGCTGGTCAGCCCTGGAGGGTGGGAGTGACTTGGACACCTGTGTTTCTAGTGGGGCAAGTGCCTAGGATCTGCGGCAGAAAACAGAGACCTGGCCTCTGAGAGACAGGGGCAGGGGGGCGCGAGGATGGGGCAGAGGATCAGGAAATGGAAAACTCACAGGGAGAGAGCCAGGGTGACACCTACGACTGGGACAGGGCTGGGCTGCCAGGCTCCTGGGCGGCCAGCCCACTCTGTCTGTCCCTGGCTTTCATTTTAGACCAAGGTATCATTATTCCAGATACAGACAACCAGGCGCAAGTCACACGGGGGCGCAGGCCACGGGCTGGGACATCACCCTCCCTGACAGGCAGTCGGGAGCCTTTTCCCCCACCTCCGAGGCTGGAGCGGGGAAGGAAAGGGAGGCAGCAAGCCCCTCACCGCCTCTGAGGGCGCTCCTAGGCAGTCTGCCTCCCTCCCCAGCATCCATGCTCCCTAATATAAAGATCCTGTTTTACATCACTCAGGTTTCCTGCGGCCTGCGGTCCTCATCCGGACAGCCTGTCACTGGGCACAGGCTGGGCAAAGAAGGGAGGCATCTGGGCGACCAGCCGGTCCTCAGGCCGCCCACCCATCTCCTGGGGGGGGGGGAGGGAACCTGGCCTCTGTCCCACACCTCAGTCAATCGCTCTGACACCTCCTTGCCTCCCTTTTTGGTCCCCACAACCCTTGAAGGCCTTAGGGTTACTCTTGAGTGAGGACAAGGTGGAAGTGGGCGGGGATATGGGATGCAGGCCCCGCCCACCAGGCTGAAGTCGGGGCAGTCCGCCACACCCCCTTAATCCCATCAGAGGCTCCCACCTCAGTACCAGAGATAACACGCAAGGGGTAGGGACACGCCTGCCCACACCCAGTCTCCGGGGCCCCCTGACTCAGGCCCTGACTCACCCAGCAGCCGGCACATGCAAGGGGGTGTGCAGACAGAGCACAGGATCCCTCACCCAATGGCCCATCCCTTGTGCTCAGTTTCACACCCTGTCCTAAACAACAAGCCGAGTAAAGATGCCTCCAGTGCATCACAGGCTCAAACACCAGGGAATCTGCTAGAAACACACCCAGGGCGGCTCAACAGCCCCCAGGAGCCAAATTGCAGCCACCAAAAGGGACACCCTGGGGGCACTCTGCAGTGTGCACCTCAGGGCATGTGTGTACAAAGGGCAAGTACACACTAAGTTGAGGAGAGACCCAGGACCAGGGAGCCGGCCATATGCCCTCTTCCAGTTCTGGCCACCCACTGTTCTCCCTGCCCTGGCCACCTACCCCTGCGAGGGACACTGCTTAGCTGCTTCACCTGAGAATGGTAACTGTTAGCAAAAATGCCACACAGACGGGCAGGGACCAACTTCCTGCCCCCGAGTCCTTGCCACCCTTCAGGACCCATCTCACAATGGTGGAAGCTCCCCACTGGCCATCCCGGGTCCACAATCAAAGGCAAGAAGGCAGAGACACACCCAGGGTCCCCAGCAGATGGCCCAGAGGATGCGCCCACAGAGCAAAGTGTATACACAACAGCCTCAGAAGCAGACATGGGGTTATCATTATTTCTCTCCATGACTCAATCTTGATCGTCCCGAACCTGCCATTAAGTTTCCCCAGACACAAGGCTGGCCCCCCCTGTGTCTGAACAGGGCTGGTGGGAGGGCTTGGGGAGAAGGCTTCATGGGGGTGTGTTGGCAGAGAACTTATGGCCACCAGATGCTTTCAGTGTCTCGTTTTATCCCAGCTCTGGGAGCGTGGATGTTGGGACCCTCGTTTTCCAGACTCAGGAGAGTGAAATAACTTGCTCAAGGTGTCACAGCTTGTGACAAGTGGCATTCGAGGCGAGACCCCCAAGTCCCGTCTGTCTGATCACGTTGTTGAGCGAGAACGTCTCGCTGAGATGAAGCATCTTTGCCAAAAGGACCTCAGAAGGGGTTCCTTCAGGCAGAGAAGAAACGGAGGGAGGACGCCTGCTCTGCCCAGCAGGCTGTGTTGTCCTCCTCAGCCTAGGGCCACGAACAGGCCCCTTACCCGGCCTTAGCTCCGCCCACCCATGCCTCACCCCTGCTGCTGCTTCTCTCTCAGGCCTTCCCCAAGCCCCCAGCTTGCCTCTGAACACGTGGCGGTGGCGGGTGCTCCTGGTCCAGCGCCCCATCCCACACCGCCCCCACCCACAGCCCATGCTAAGGGGCGAAGAAGAAACAGTGACTGTCGTCAGCCCTGAAATGGGTCTTGGAGGACACAGGGTCCAACTTTGGACTTTTACACAAGTGAGAAACTGTGGCCTGGGTGGGGGAGGGTGGCCCTGTAGTAGCAGATCCTGTTCTGGGCCCCAGGCCTGGGGACTCCCAAGCCCAGTACTTTTCCAAGCTGTCCTGCCAGGACTAGGGGGGGTCTGGGGTGTCTTGAGGTTCAAGAGTCCCAGAAGGGACAGCCTGGTGAGGCTCCCAAGTGGTAGGGTTCTGGGAATTGAGGGGCTCACAGGGTTGAGTCGTCAGCAGCAGAGGAGAGGGGAACATGGTCAAGACCCTCAGGGTGGACCCCAACCTGTTGATCTTCACTCCGTCCTTGGCCAGGCCTGCCGGGCTCCCTGACAGGCGCCCTTGGGCTAGCCAGGGCGGGGCCTCTCTCTGCACCCCCCACCCCACCCCCCAGCTCCTTCTGTGCCCCAGACGGCGTTGGGCTCAGGTCACAGGGCCAGCCGCACCTGGGGCGGTCCTCCCGTGGGCCAGATCCTCACCCCGCCACCTGGTCCCCAGGGGCGGAGAGCCACCTACTCACCTCACGGGCCGGACGCTTGTTCCAACTCCTGTGTCCCTGGGAGCGGAGCGGCCGGGACTCCCGCAGAGTTCGCGGGACGGGCTGGGTGAGTCAGGGCGGGCGGGCGGGCGAGCTGGACAGGAGCCGGGAGCAGCTCCGCCCCTCCCGGCCCCGCCCACTAGCCGTCTCGGCCCCGCCTCCCTTAGGGCGCTCACAGGTCGCCCCCGACTCCTGGTACCGCGGGATCGCGGGAGGAGGGCGATCCTAATCCTGATGTCTCCGAGGTGGGCGAGGGGCTGGTCGGAGGAGCAGGGACCGTAGAATTCTGGGCTCCGCTTCCGTGGGGCAAACCTGGCACGGGGGAAACTGAGGAGGGCTGGAGGCGCTGGGCTCCCAAAGCCGACCTGAAGACACCCTTCCGCGAGCCAAGCTGTACAGACCCTGTCAGGAACGCGTGGAAGTCCTCCTCCCCCTCCTCCCTTCTCTCCCAGGTGCAGCTACCTGGCCTTGAGGCTCAACCAAGGAATCAGTGACCAGGGCCCAAGAGAGGGCAGGGCGCTTCCCCCTTCCTGCTCTGACCAGCCAGCCAGGGGAAGCTCTCCACTGGGGGAGGAGAGGGAGTGAGCCACTCCCGGGTCCCGGTGGGGTTGGGCACGGGGGTCAGAGGGCTCTGGGAGCCGGGGTTGGAGTCCAGTCTGGGAGACCGGCTTCTCAAAGGGAGACTCTGCCTCCCCCCCGCCCACGATTTCCTCCCCACTTTGGGAGGCCTGAGCTGGGTCTTAGACGACAGTTGACCTTGATCTGCCCTGTCTGCAAAACTCAAGGGAGAGGAGACCTGGACCAGGTGGCAGAGTGAAACCCCATCTCCCATGGGGTAAAGAAAACAAGTTCACCAGAGTAGAGACACTCCAAAACCTTGAGGGTTGGGATCCCCTAAGCTTAGGTTCCCCTGTGAAACCCTGCAATGGGTGCAACCCTTGAAGAAGTCCCTGTGGGCTCGACCACAGGCTGCCCAAAGACAAACCTTCATTGTGTGGACACCATAAGCGAGGTTACCTTCTCTCTCAGAGCTTCTGCTCTATTGGTGTGTGTGTGGATTGGGGGTGGGATGGGGTGGGCGGAGACAGAGGTAAGAAAGCAAATAAGTAAGGAACAAGATAATGTCAGCTTGTGACAAATGCTGTGTATATAACAAAGTAGGGTGGGGTGAAGTGGTAGCAAGGGGCAGGGGCCTTTTGAGGTGAATAGTTTCTCCCTTTCCTGTAGCCTCGGGAGAAACTCCTTGAGATCCATACCCTGGCGGTTTGTTTCCAGCTTTATGTTGGGATAAGTGTTTTCATAAACGACGCTTTGCACACTTGTGTAAGAGTCTCGGTGGTGACTGGAATCGAAGCCCCATGATCCCCAGACACGTGTCTCTTCTGTTCCCTACTGTGTCCCCAGCACTTGGGATGGTGCCTGGCACACAGTGAGCATTCAGTAAATGATGGACGGATGGATGCTTAGTTCAGGCCCTTCTAGATGCAGATCCTGAGGCAAGGAATTAGATGCAAATAGTTTCTCTGGAAGGTGAGGGAGTGGGGAAGGGAAGGAAGCCAGTAGTGTTAATGAGGGTGAAGGAGCAGGCTGCCAATATGGGCAACTGGGGTTCCATTGTGCTGGGGAGCTCTGGGAGATGGTGGAGGACGCACCTCCAAGTTTTCCCACCCAAGAGGTGAGGGAGTTGAAGCATTGATGCACCAGCTCCTGCCTGTCATGGCTGAGGGCTGCTCTGGAGAAGGGGATGGAGGGAGTGTTAATACCCTGACACTTCTGACTTTCCTGCAGGTGGGGACTGTGGGTGCTCAGGAGATATGGAAGGAGCTGTATGGCACCGCCACAGGTACAGACGCTTGAGAGGAATGTCTCAGTCATATGACACACATACAATGCTTTCCAGTTGTCCTCCAGAAAGCCTGCCCCCTTTACATTCCCACAGGTAGTTTGTGAGTTTTCTCGCATGGACACTGTCCAGGTTTTAAACAATTGTGGTAGAACACACACATAACATAGAATTTGTCATCCTAACCATTTTTAAGTTTACAGTTCAGTGCCATTAAGTACATTCAGTGTTGGGCAACCATTGCCACCATCCATCTTCAGAACTATTTTTGTTTTGCAGAACTGAAACCCTGTCCCCATTGAACTCATATTCCTCATTCCTCTCCCCAGCTCCTGGCACCCACCATTCTACCATCCATCTCTATGAATTTGAATCCTCTGGGGACCCCATATAAGTGGAATCACAGTGGTCGCAGCATTTTACATTCCCACCAACAGTACACAACTGTTCCAATTTCTCCACATTCTCACCAACACTTGATATTTTAGACCCAGCTTTTAAGGTTTTGTGAGCCTGAGGTAGTTACATATTACTGTGCTGTGTAACAAATTGCCCCCAAACCTAGCACCTTAAGACAACAAGAATTTATTGTCTCACATAGTTTCTGAGGGTCAGGAATCAATCAGAGTGGCTTCAATTGGTGGTTCAAAAGTTTCCCTCCCCCAGTGGTCCCCAACAACCACTGATTTGCTTTCTGTCACTATAGATTAGCTTGTGTTTTCCGGAATATTATATAAATGGAATCATACGGTGGATACTCTGTGTGTGTGTGTGTGTGTATGTGTGTGTGTATGTACAAATGTGATGGGGGAAGGGGTGAGGCAGAGGGAGCTGGTTCTTTGGGATGGGGTAGTGAGTCGCTAAGAGTCTGAAGAGATGGGGCTTGGGGGCAGAGAGCACAGTGTGTGTGTGGGGAGCCATGTGGTCTTAAGTATAAGCAGAGGTGCAAGAGGGCACCTGGCACTGTTGGCCAGCTCTGGGCAGCTGAGGATGGCCATCTTCCTCTTCTCGCTTCAACCCCCTCAATGCCACAGTCTCCTATCAAGGTCCTCCATGAGGCCTCTGCACCAGTTTGGCGGGTCACCAAAATGACACCTCTCACTCCCTCAGGTTGGGCTGGGAAACCTCGGACGGGATCTTCTCGGCTCCTCATGCACCCGTTTTTACACCTCCAGGACCCCCATAATCTCATCCCCCCAAAGCCCGGCTCTGCCAGGAAGCCTTTGCTGACTTGACTTCGTGTGACCTGGGAGGGTGTGGCGAGTGGGGGGTGCTCTGCCCTGCAGAAGGCTGGGTCATCTCTCACCATCCTCGGTCTCTCCCTCTTGTCCTTTCTTCCTCTCTTCCCCCAAATCTGGGGTCTACCCCTACATTCCCAGGGCTGCATTCTCCCACCAGTCCCCCCAGCCCAACCAGGTACGGGGTTTCCTGGGGTCTGTGAAAACCCTTTGGGTATGAGAGTGGCGGAAGCCCCAAGAATCCTGGGGGGCCCGCCTCTGCGGTCGCAAAAGCGGGGAGAGGGCCTGGGACACCGAGCGGTCGGATTGGTCAATTGGGCACGAGGCGCGATGGTCCCGCCCCCTGGTTGCCAGGGCCCAGCCTATCCGCGTCCAGGCGGGCCTTGGTCGCCAAGTAGTTGGGGTGGGGGCCGGGGCAGGTGTGTATGGCAGGGGGTGGGGAGAGGAGGTTAGGCTGAGTCCGGGACCCCAAGGGATTCCCCCCGAAGCCCGACCGGTTGGGTGTCTGGGGTCCTCAGGCGCAGCCGCGGAGAACCAGCCCCTCCCTCCTACGCGCTCCCGGCCGCCCTACTCGGCGCGCTCCCGCCTCTGCCTGCCGGGTCTGCATCCAGCGCGCGCGCCCCCTTCTCCCCCGCCCGCCGCCGAGGGGCCGGACGGCCTCCCCGCGCCGCCGCCCGCCGCCCCCTCCCCTCGCCTGCCCTCCGCTCGCGGCCGCCGCGGCGCTCCCACCCTGTCCCACCCCAGGCGACCCAGCGTGGAGCGGCGGGAGGCCGGAGCCCAAGGTGAGCTCGGCTCGAGCAGGTGGAAGGGTGGCGCGGACCAGGGCCCAGCTGGGGGAGGGGAAGGGCTCGGGACGCGGCTCTTTGTCTCCCCGAGCCCTTGCGCGGGCAGCCAGGGCCGCTCCTCCTCCCGGCAGGTGCCGACATCCCTCCGGGACGGCGCTGGTGGCTGGCGAGGGGGACCTGGGCGTGTGCTCCCGTCCCCTTCATCTGGAACCTGTGGCAGCCCCCTGTCCCGACGCTGGTGGTCAGGGTCCCTGAGGAGGCGAGGGGTAGGGGGGTGGATCTCCGGTCCTGAGAGGGAGCAGGGGGGTTGGCTGAGGCTGGCATGGCCTGGAGGAAGGTGGTGAGGGTGGGACTTGGGGACAGCCATGAGCAGCTGCGCTGGTGAGTGGTGGGTGGGTGGGAAGGAAGTGGATCCAGGCAGAGGTTTGGGCACCCATGGGTGGCGACACTGGGGAAAGAGCCGAGAGGTGCCAGGACCCAGATCCCTGCAGGCAGCGTAGCTGTCCAGGACCTGGGATGCTGATCGGTCTGCCTCCTCATCAGGTGCGAGATGGACAAGAGGGACACGTCCAGGGCAGGGGCCGCCGGTCGGACGCCCTCTTCTCGCCCTCCCAACCTTCCGACCCCCAAGCCCCCAGGGTCTCCACGACCCCCTCCCCCCGTAACCAGCGCAGCTCTTCGAGTTCTGGGAGCAGCGGGAGCTTCAGGGCGAGGGCCTCTGGCAGAGCGAGCGGGGGGCAGCCGGGGAGCTGCTCTCCCGGAGGCTACTCCCCGGGGGGGACCACTGCGGAGTGCTGGGACAGGCCCCCGGAGCCCAGGTACTCCAACCTCTTTTCCTGATTCGGACCCCATCTTCTTGCCCCCCTCTCCTCTGAGGCACCAGCCTCCCCTTCCTTTCCGGGGCACCTGCGTTGACTCGGCGTTCTCCCCACAGCCTCCAGGCCCCCAGCAGCTGGGAGAGGGGAGCGGGCCCCTGCGAAGACCCCAGGCCCAGGCTGTATCTCTAGCTCGGGGCATGCCAGTGGGCCCACCAGGTAACAAGGCCCCTCTCCCCTGGTGCCTTGGGCAAGGGTTAGTGTCTCCATCTGGAAGCTTTTAATTAAAGTGTGTGGGAGTACTTGCTCATCACTGGGCGCAAATTGGTGAAAGCTATTATTGGTTGGCAGAGAGGGCATATGCCCCGTTTCACAGATGGGGAAATGTAGACTTGGGAGACGAAACAAGGAGCTGGAGCGCTGTCCTGAGCGCAGACCCTTTTGTCCCCAGGCCAGGCCCTCTTGGGCAGAAGGGGCTCCGGCCCCCAGCTGAGGAACCTGTGGCCAGAGGAAAAGCCCCTGAAGGGCCCAGAAGGAGCGCCCTGAGCGCTGGGGCACGGAGAGGTACGTGATCTGGGGAGGAAGGGGGTTCCTCGGATGTGAGAGGGACCAGCCTAGAAGTATCGGCGACCCTTCGGTCTTCTGCTTTGTCCCCAGACTCTTCTGGGTCCACTCCAGCCGTCTCCTCCTCGGCCATCTCCCGTCGGTCCCGGGCTGCGGGCGCTGAGGTGGGTGTCCCCCGGGCAGCTCCGAGTGCCCGGCCCCGGCCCCCGACCGAGGCTTCCAGGAAATCAGTGAGCAGCGCCCCAGAGCGCAGCGCCGCGGAGCCGAGCCCTGCCACCAGGAGGCGACCCAGCGCCGGCGGGGGCCTTCAGAGGCCAACCTTGCGCCCCACGGGCTCCAGCGCCACTCCTCTGTCCTCCCCAGCCCGCTCCGGGGCTTCCCCGGCTGGAACACCCCGGGCTCTGGGGCATCCCTCGCAGCCCAAATCCAGAGGACTGCAGGCTCTACGCCCCCCGCAGGCCACACCCCCAAGGAAGGGCGCAGTCCCTGCACAGGGCTTTTCTCCTCCTTTGGCCACCTCCTCCCTGCCCTGTCCTATTGCACCGCCTTCCCATATCACAGCCACTCCCTTGCGGGGCTCGCTCCCTCCATCTCCACCGACCACGCCCCCTCCCCAGGCCCTTATCCACCCATTGGCCACGCCCCCTCCACTAGCCCCTCTTCCCTCTGCTCCACCCTCTCTGCAGACCCTCCCCTCTCCACCGGCCACACCTCCTTTGCAAGCTCCCCCCGCACAGCTGGGTACATCTTTTCCGGAGGTATCCGCCTCTTCCTTGGCCACGGCCACTTTTCTGACTTCAGTCCCTCCATCAGTTTCACCCGCTCTGCAGAGTATGCCCCCCACCGAGGCGTCTTTGGCTTTACCCCCTTTTCCAGCCCTCCCCTCTCCCTTGGCCACACCTCCTTTGTCGGGTCCTCTGCCACCAGCCACTGCCCCTCTACAAGCCCCTCTATCTCAAGCAACATCTCTGAGGAACCCGCCTTCTTCCCTAACCACACCCCCTCTTCAGGCTCCTTCTGCTCTGCCCACGCCCCCTCCGCAGGCCGGTCCTTCTCTGTCTCCACCTCTTCAGGCCACGCCTTATACACTGGCCACGACTCCCACACAGGACCCTTCTCTGGCCACATCCCCTCCGCAGACCTCTCCCCCTTCCTCTCTTCTGACCACACTCTCTCTGCCAGGTGCTCCTCCTCTAGGCTCACCCTCCCCCCTGGCCACGCCTCTGGCCGCTCCCCCTCTACAGGCCACTCCCCCTATACAGACATCATCTCTGGCCTCACAGCCTCTGCAGGCCCCTCCTCCACTGGCCGTGCCCCCCACACACACTCCACCTTCTCTGGCCACGCCTCCCTTTCAGGCCGCTCCCTCTCCTCAGAGCTTGCCTCCTCTGCAGGCTCCACCTCCTCTGGCCTCGCTCCCTCTGCAGGCCCCTCTCTCTCCCCCTGCTTCACCCCCTCTGCAAGACCCTCCCTCTCCCCTGGCCACGCCCCCTCCGCGGGCTCCACCTTCTCTGGCCTCACCTCCTCTGCAGGCCCCTCCCTCTCCCCCCGCTTCACCCCCTCTGCAAGTTCCTCCCTCTCCCCCTGCCTCACCCCCTCTGCAAGACCCTCCACTTCCCCTGGCCACGCCCCCTCCGCGGGCTCCACCTTCCCTGGCCTTGCCCGCTTTGCAGACCCCTCCCTCTCCCCCTGCCTCACCCCCTCTGCAAGCCCCACGCCGCCCCCCAACCCCGGGTCCCGATGCCCCAATCTCGGGCCCACGGCTGACCCTGGCTCTGGCCCCGGGTCCACCGCCGCCGCCCTCGCGCAGCCCGTCCAGTACGCTGAGCGGCCCGGACCTGGCGGGCCACAGCAGCAGCGCCACGAGCACGCCCGAAGAGCTGCGCGGCTACGACAGTGGGCCCGAGGGCGGCGCCGCAACCTCCCCGCCCGCCGATGCGGAGCTCGCCGCCTGCCACCCGGCCGCCTGGAGCCGAGGTTCCGCTCCGCCGCTGGCCATCCGCGGCACCTCAGGTAAGCAGCCCTCCGGACACTGCGGACCAGTAGGAGGGGCGAGGTCTGGGGACGGTAGGAGGGCGAGGTCGGAGGCGAGGCTTTGCAACTCGGGGGGCAGGACCTTTGGGTCTGGGGGCGGAGTTGAAGGAAGGGGCGGGGTCTTGTGTCGGGGGCGGGGCTTCCCGCTCCCTTTGCCCAGCCTGGCTCCTCTCCCCGCAGGAGCGGCCCTGCCTTGGTCTCCTGCTGCCGGGTCGGGCTCTGCTGACGGCTTGTGCACCATCTACGAGGCTGAAGGGCCCGAGTCGGCGACTCCCGCCACAGGCGCGCTGGATCCGGGGCCCGGGCCTGGCGCGGGCGGTGGGAAGGCGGCGGCTGGGGCTGGGGCTGGGGCTGGAGCGGCCTCGCGGGGCGCGAAGCCGGCGCGTCTGGGCGAGCTGCCGCTGGGAGCGCTGCAGGCGAGCGTCGTGCAGCACCTGCTGAGCCGGACGCTGCTGCTAGCTGCGGCCGAGGGTGCCGCGGGCGGCACCGGTGGCTCAGGGGACGCGGGGGGTGCCGGCAGCGCGGGGGGAGCCCGCACTGCGCTCAGCGACGCCGAACTGGGCCGCTGGGCCGAACTATTGTCTCCCTTGGACGAGTCCCGCGCCAGCATCACCTCAGTCACTAGCTTCTCCCCGGATGACGTGACTTCCCCGCAGGGTGACTGGACCGTGGTAGAGGTGGAGACCTTCCACTGAGCCAGACCCTAGCCCCGCCCACCCGCCCCACCCCTGCCTTAGGATCCGTCCCTCAGGTTGCACATCTTTGTCTTAGATCTCCCCCTCCCCTCCTCCTGGAGTCCGGCTCCCTGTGGATTGGTCTCAGACCCCTTAGAGCCCTAGAATTTTGGCCCAGGCTTGCGACCCACCCACACCTTTGGCCAAGGCTCACCCTTGAGCCCCGCCCCTTTGGCTTAGGACAAGCTCCCGCTCCCCTCGAGCCTCGTCCCTCCCTCGGCCTAGGCCCTGCCCGGAGTCCAGTGTATCGTCTACCGCGCGCGCAGCCCGAGTTTGCAATAAAGCCGGGACACTGAAGCCTGTTCACTTTCGCCTTCGCGGTCGCGGGCTGGGGCCCTCCAGCGGCGCAGCTGACCGCAGGGCGGCGAGAGGGGCTGGGCCGGGCTGTGCTGGCAGCTGTGCACAGCAGGTTGTAGCTCTGGTTGAAGGCCTTCCCGAACACTCCCCGGCCTTGCGTCTTCTCCATTGAGGATAGGGGCGCGCGAGGAGGGGCTGGGGTGGGACCAGGCGATGCCGAGTCCCCGTGGTCCAGCGCCGCGCACCCACCCGCTTTCGTGAACGTAGGTTTTCTCATGCCCAATTTCTCATGGAAAAATTAGGTGCAGGAGGGGCCCAGGTGAGGCCGCGCGACCGAGTGAGCAAGGCGTGGGCGGTGTGGCCAGTTGACCAAGCTCTTCCCACGCTCGGCCAGGGGAGCGGGCACTCCTGGGGGGAGGGGAAAGACACGTGGGAAAGGCTTGCTTGGATCCAAGGAGAAGGTGGGGGGCCCCTTCCTGAGGTCCCTCCTCACAGTGTGCACCGCCCTAATTTGCACACCCTGGGGTGTAGGAGGGAGACAGGGGTGGCCTGAGACCCATGGCCATCTCGGGTCCCTCCAGGGCCTCTCAAGCGCGCGCACTGCCCTCTGCTCACCGAGGAGGCTGCAGTGCAAAAGGCGGGCCTGCAGCTGGGTCCAGGGCTCATGAAGGGCATTCCCTGCCTCCTGGATGGACCGCACTAGGAGGGCCTGCAGGGAAGGGAAGGAGCAGCCTCTCCCAAAGCTGGGTGGGAGATCAGGGAGTCCTCACAATGCCCACTCCTCTCCAGGTGCCCTCATCATGCCCCTCTGTGCCTCCCAACCATGGGCCTTGCCTTTCATCCCAACTTCGGGTGTCCTCCCCAAGCCCCTCCAGCCAGGCATTCTTGCCTGTGTCCCAGAGTCAAGGGTCCTCACCAGAGCCAACCAATGTCTTCACTTGTCTCCCCCAGTCAGAATTCCTTGCCGTCCCACAGTCCAGTCACCCTGATCCTGGACCCTTTAAGCCCCAGCGCAGGCTCTTCTTTCCAAGTGCCCCTGCCGGAAATGCACCCCTTACGCCTTCCCTCCCTGAGGGTGTCATGCTTCATACCAAGAATGATGGAGGCCCGAGGGGAACCACAATCCCCGGGGCAGGTAGAAGGACAGAGTGGGACCCTGTGTTGGGCCCTCAACCCTATCTCTGCTCCTAGACCCAGTCCCTGAAGCCAGGTTCCTGTCAGACAGGAATCACCAAGTCCTGCCTGTCCCCCACCCCAGAAGCGGCTGCCTCCCAACCTGGGGTCTGAAGAGACATTGGCGCTGTCGCAGTGGGACACTGCCACCTCCACCCCTGGGAGCCAATCAGTTAGGTGGCAAACTACAGAAGTTCCTTTTTTTTTTGGCCACACCTAGTGGCATGTGGGATCTTAGTTCTCCTGACCAGGGATCGAACCCATGCACCCTGCATTGGAAGTGCAGAGTCTTAACCACTGGACTGCCAGGGAAGTCCACAGAGGTCCCTTTTTAAGCTGGGCCCTGGTGAGGACCCAGGTGTCCTTGTTTCCAGATGCTGAGACAAGCCCAAGGGTAGGGGCTGACTCCTGACATGCTGGGCAGCTAGGGCTCCAAGGCCAGCCCCTGTGAGGGTGCAGGGCAGAACCTCAGACACTTCCCCCAACGCCGGGCCCCCTCCTGGCAGCCAGCCAGGTGGAATTACCCGGTGGCAGCAGGAGAGGCAGACAGCAACTGCCAGGGTCTCAGTGTTAAATCTGTGTGATGGGAATGATGCATGGGCCCACAGGAGCTGTCGTGGGAGGGAATAGAACTGGGATTCGGCTGTCCTGGTGCATAACCAGTGTCCTGCCCTGCCGCTTGGCAGGTATCAGGCAGCAGAGTGGGGGACAGTTGGTGGGTCCACACTGGGTGTAGAGGGTAGGGCCTGGCTGGCACCTATTAAACGTCTCCTCCTAGGAAGCCTTCCTTTGCCATTCCTGGCTCTGTCACCCCTGTGCTAGCTGGGACTCTGCCTCAGCTCCATGGGCAACCCCACAAAGGATGCTGCCTCTCTGGGAACCCCTACTGCCTGGCTGTTTTGCCTCTGTACTGCCCCCCAACACTGTAGTCTACCTGATGGTGCCCCTCTCACTTAAGCCCTCCACGGCTCCCCAGCGCTCTTAGTTCATAGTGCAAACTCTTTCTCCTGACTAGAAAAGCCCCTTCACCGTCTGGCCATGCCCACTCTCTCCTGTTCCTTCTTCACAGACCTCATGTGCCTCCTGCTGGTCCTTGCGACGTCTCACCGTTATGCTTCTGCCCTTGCAGATCCCCCCCCCAACACCTCCTCCAGGAAGCCTTCCCTGATCTCCTTACACATTCGTCTAGGCACTTGCCACACTACTGTGCAGGCTAATCCCCGCCCCCACCCCAATGTCTGTCTGCTCCACTACACTTGGAACCCCTCAGAACCAGGCACAGTGGAGCACCCGGAAGGCCTTGGGAAGTGGGTGCCGAATAAACCAGATCCTGAATCTTCCTGAGGCCCTAAGACCCTTCACTCCTCTGTGTCTCTCAGGGGAGGCCCCAGCTGAGTCACCCAGGTGGGAAATCATGGCCCATCCTCCCTCCCCATCTCCAGAGCCACCCTCGTGAAAATGCCCTCCTCTAAGGGTCTGTCCATACGCCTGACGTCCCAGGTCCTTGGTGACTCGTTCCTACAATACTAACCGTCTCTTCCGACGCCCACACTTATGCTCACACTGTACGTGTGAATGTCCTTTCCTCTCCCACGCGGCACCCGACCTGGACAGCCTCTTTGGCCCCCCGCTACTGGCCTGCTATGATCTCCACCTCTGGTTCTCTTAGATGGTGGGAGGCTCCCAAGGACAAGGACAGCCTGCTCGCTTCCCCGCTGCTTCACTGGACAAGGGGCCGGGGACCCATGGCTGTGGTGATTCCCCTACCCCAAGGCCTGCCCCGCTCAGCATCCCTTGTCCGTGACTGTGTAAATACACTTTATTTTCCATCTTTCCCGCCTGGGCGACATGTGGAGTGTGAACAGGCAGTGTGCAAAATGGTGGTGGGCAGTGTGGGGGGCACGTGGGAGAGCCCCTCGGATGCCCACCCTGGTCCCCAGGCTTTGTTACACTGAGGAGTGGGCGACCGGGAAGGGGGTACTGAGCATGGATCCCCACCCCAGGAAGTGCCGGGGAGACTGCTTGTGATGCTGCTCTAGGCTCCAGGAGCACCGAGAGGGTCAGCCCGAGGGGCGTGAGGCCCCAGGGGGTAGGGGTCTGGGGGCATCGTTGGATTTTGGCACCGTTCTTGGTTCTGACTCAGCAGAGACCACGGGACCACCATGAGCAGGCGCGGGGAGGCAACTCACCTGGGAGGCCTCCTCCCCTGGGGCCTGGCTCTGGCCAGAGAGTGGGGCCGGGGATACTGAGAAGGAACGGAAGTGGAGGCTGGGGACACCCTGGAGAGGAGGCTAGCCTGGGTCAGGGAGCCCCTTCATCACTGGCCAGGCTGGGGCGATGGGACTGTCACAGAGGAAGATGTGGTGTGCTGGGGAGAGGGGGGGGGTCTCTTCATTTCCTTACAGCTGCTCTGGCCCCCAAGAAGCAGGGACAGACACTACCCAGGCCCTGGCTGGTTCCGGCTGGCCACTCACCCTGCGCGGCCCTGCACACAGTAGGAGGGGCTTTGGTTTCTGTCGCAGGGGCCACAATGCCTGCACCAGGCAGGAAAACCCAGCCTGGCCATCTGTCCCCAGAGGCCAAGGGTCCCGTGGGTGGTTCGGGGTGGTAACGACAGGCCTAGAGCGGCCTCTTCTTCCTCAGGCCTCCTCTAGCTCCTGGGTCCTTCCCAGCCGGGCCACCCTTGTCCCAGAAGGAGGCCAGCTAGGAGGGGGGACGTTCCTGCTCCTCCAGTCCTGGGACCCCTGGGTCCTCCCCTGCCCTGGCTGTTAAGAGGGGCAGATCATCCAGGTAACTGGGCCCAGAGGGGTACGGACCAAGATGGGTAAACACTGCTGGGGAGAGTGGGCCTGCCAGGGGACTCAGGATCCCCAGACTTCGGTCCTACCCTCTGCGCCCTGCCGCGCTGGTCCTGGCCCTCGGGGTGGGCGGGACCACCGAGGGCCTGGAGTTTGTTAAGTGCGGGCGGCGGCGAAGGAGCGGGCAGACGGCGGCCCCGGGCTCCGAGCACGCGGGCCACTGCCTCAGTTGTCCAGGCCCTGGCTGTAGGGTGCGGCCAGCTCGTCGGCATCGCTGTCTGAGCTGCCCTCACTGTCCTTGGCCGGCCGCTCCAGACGGCGGAAGAAGCGCGCGTCGCGCGGGGACAGCGGGTAGAGCGCGTCCTGCAGCGCCGCGCCCACGCCCACGCCGAGCAGCTCCTCGTCCGACGACGGCAGCGAGTCCTCATCCAGGTGCCGCGCCAGGCCGAGCCCATCGAAGGCCAGCGGGTCCTCGAAGGGCGGCGGGCCCTTCAGAAGCCGCACCTGGGGCGGGGGACCCGCGCGCTGGAGGCGTGGACCGACGTACCCACGGACGGAGTCCGGCCGCCGGGCCCCCTCCTCTCCCGCTCCCCGAGGCGCCGACTCCCGGCCCGTCACCGGCCGAGGACACCGGGGCTCTTACGCCCCTCCCGCGCTCACCTCGGCTTTCAGCTCCTCGATCTGGTCCTTGAGCTCGCGGATGTACTGCGACGAGTCCGAGTGGTTCAGCTGGCCCTGGATGCGGCCCTCCTCCCTCTGCGGGCGGGCCAGGTCGCCGGACTTCAGCGCGGGGTCCCGCCCCGCAGCCCGGCCCCAGCCCCGGCCCCGCCGCTTACCTGGATTTCCAGCTCGGCGATGCGCTGCCGCATCTCGGCCACCGCCGCCATGCTGTCCGCCTCCCTCAGGCGCACGGCCATCACCTCCTCCTTGCTCTGGGGGCGGGGGGACAAGCGGTCAAGGGGCGCGGCGGGGCGGGCGGGGGCGCGGGCGCGGGTGGGGGGGTGCGACACCTTGCACTCGGCCTCCGCCTGCTTGCGGCGGCTCTCGCTGAGCTGCGTCTGCAGCCCCTTGTTCTGCGCCGCCAGGTACTGCAGCTTCTCCTGCAGCGCCGCTCGCTCCGCCTCCACGCGGTTCAGCAGGTTGCGGTGGATGTGGTCCTGGGGGCGGACGGGCGGGGGTCACGGCCTCGCCGCGGGGCCGGCCCCGGGCTCCGAGTCCCCTCCCCAGGCGGGCAGCGGCCCACCTGCGTCTCGAGCTCCACCACGCGCTGCCGCAGCTCGCGGCCCTCGGCCAGAGCCTGGGCCTCGCGCAGCCGCACGCTCATCAGCTCGTCCTGCAGCTCGCCCACGACCAGCTTCCGCGGGGACTCCTTCCAGCGGCCGCCGCGGGACAGATGGGCCTGCGGGCAGCGGTCGGCGGTCGGCCTCCGCCTGGGAGCCCCGAGGCCGCTTCGTGCGCGTCGGGCGAGGCCCTCCCGCCCTCCCTCACCTGCCAGGTGTCCGAGAGCTCCTGCAGCTGCAGTTTCAGTTCCCGCGCCGAGGCCACGGCCTCGCCCTCCCGCACCTTGAGCGCCTTCAGCTCCTCCTGCAGCCGCGCCACGTTGTTCTCGTCGGGCAGCGAGCTGTTCCTCTGCGGGGAGAGGAGCGGTCAGAGCCCAGGGGAGCTGCGCAGCCACGCGGCCCTTCCCGCAGGCCCCACGCCCCGGCTCCCCTCTCCTCTGCGCTCCGCCTTGGGCGGCCCGGCTGGGAGAGGGCGCACCCTGGACCCCAGGATGCGCCGGGGGAACAAGGACCAGGCCCGAGGGGAGGAGACCCCGCCCTTGCCGCCCCGGCTGGACATCCTGGTCTGTAAAACCGGTGTAATAACAGCACCTGCTCTCTGGCACGACTGGCCTAGGGCAACCCCCTCACACCATGTGACTGCTAGTAACACTGGGTGGGCTGGGAGAGGACGGGCGCTACCCACCTGGGAATCTGAGATCCACACCCTCCGGGCCCAGACCCGGGACCTGGCCCAGCTGGAGCAGAGAAGACCGTGGATTTCAGCACCGTCTCCCTGGGGATGCACTGAGGGCCGGCTTAGGCCCTATCCTGGCCTCCCAAGGGCTCAGTGATGAGAGATTCATGCTCCAGCCTCTTGGACCAAAAGCCAACTCGCTGCATGAGGTTCTCCCTGACCCTTGTTTGAGTCTGGGAGTTGGGGTGGGGGGGTGGTGGCAGACCTACTGGGCCCACATTTCCCTCTGATGTGGAGGGAGAGGGGTGGGAAGCCCAGCTCTGGACAGGCGGGCAGTTGGGGACCGAGAGGCCGATGGCCCCATGCAAGGCTGTGGCAGAGACACCCCACCTGGGAGGGCACCCAAAATAGCGCAGCTTGGAGGTGAGGGGCATGGCTCCTGCCAGTGGGTGAGTGCTGCCCTCTGGTGGCCGGGGCACCTCCCTTCTGGCAGCGCACTGGGAATTGAGACAATAACCGGTGTGGAAGGAGCTGGGAAGGGACCAAGAGGCCTGGTGCCCCCTGCAGGGCTGCAGGTGGGAGAGGATGGCCCCCTGGGTGGTGTCTCCATGGAGGGGAGCAGCCCTGATGGGCCTGGGCCTTGGCCTTCCCTTCCCCTCTCTCCAATCCTGGAACCCAGGGCCTGAGGGGGACACATACAGCCCAGGGAGCCCATGAAGGCCACCGCACTGGTGGCCTGGTGCCTGACACATGAGGGCGGGCACACCCCTTGTGGAGTCGTGTTGCTTTTTGTATGCTTGTGTGTGTGTGTGCGCATGCACGTGTGTACCTCCAGGGCTTGAGAGGGTCTGAGGGTGAGGGGCCCAACTTCCCATCTGCCCAGACCCTGGTGTGGAGACCAAGGAGAAGGAGGCAGGGGCCGAGGGAGGTGCCCTGAGCTCCGTGGGGGCTGCTGGGGCAGGGGGCTCTGACTCCAGGGCCTGTCCCACTGGTCCCCCCTTCTCCTTGGCTAGGGCCTCTTGTCACCTCCCCTTCCCCAGGGTTCCCCCAGCACCTGCCCAGTCGCACCTTCTCCATGTCTAGAACCTTGTCCTGCATCTCCCGCAGGGCCCCCAGAGTCTCGGTCTCCCGCAGCCGTGACTGCTCCAGCTCCGTCTCCAGGTGGGCCACAAAGTCCTCGGTGAGGCGCGGGTTATCCTGGGGGCGGGCAGAGGGCTGTGTTGGGCCCCAGGCTGTGGCCAGAGGTGGGCAGCCTTCCTGCCAGCCGGCTGTGGGCCCAGGCCTGGCCCCACCCCGTCCACCTCCAGGGCCGGGCTGTGGGTGGAGAGGGGGGTGAGGAGAAACTCCGGATCCGCCGGAGGGGCCGGATGCCAGGGGGGCCCTGATGCTCTGTGCCTAGGGGTCCTGGGAACAGAGGGGACTTTCCATGGCCTCAGGATGCCATGGAAAGGGACACCAGTGACTGGTTCCCAGGATCACTGGGATGAGGACGGAGGGTGAGTTGTCCGGGGACCCCTTCCTGCTGTGTGGCCTGTGGCCTAACCACAGGGTGAGGGTGGCATGGGGCAGATGGGGAAAGAGTTTGCTGAGACTCCTTTCTTGGTCAGTGCCCAGGGGCTTCTCAAAGGTACCCTAGGAGTCCCAGGGGTGATGGGTGGGCCCAATAAAGAAGACCTGGCCGTGGGACTTCCCTGGCGGTCCTGTGGTTAAGACTCCGCACTTCCACTGCAGGGGGCACAGGTTCGATCCCTGGTCCGGGAAATAGGATCCCGCGTGCCGCGTGGCGCAGCCAAAACAAAACAAAACAAACCTGGCCAGTGGGGGAGGGCAGCCCCTGGGGTCAGAGCGGGGCCTGCATCTTGCTGCCTGGGGAGCCTGGCAGGGCAGCCGCCACCCTCTTCCCCCCCCCTGCCTAGCTGCCCAGGTCTGCTCGCTGCCCTTGACCACTGGGGGTCTCTGAGGCCCATGGGTACCAGTGGCTCTCCCTTGGCTCAGAAGGGCTCCGGGCCCCATGCCAACCTCTTGCCAGGCTGCACCTCCTCCAGGAGCCTCTCCCGCACTCCCTCCCTCTGCCTGCAGCGGCCTCCCTGCCTCACCCAGCTCTGATCAGGCCCTAAAGGCCAGAGCTCAGAGGTGGCAGGTGAATGTCTCTCTGACTGGCCTGAGAGGGGGCATCATGCCATGGGCGGGGTTAGCCCAGCCTCAGTTTCCCCACTGGCCTGGCTGCTTTAGAGCCAGGTGGGGCTACAGCACTCGAAGTTGCGGGGCAGGAGGTGGATGCAGGTGAGCAACGGTGAAGTTCCACCCCCTGTACCTGGGAGCGAAGAATCAGCTTGCATCCCTCAGGTCAGGTCTCCAGGCCTGGGTGAGGGGGCCCTCCTCAGCTAATGACCCTTCCGTCTCTCTACCCACTGTTTCTTGAGCACCCTGTGGTTTCTCCAAATCAGGGACCCCCCCTCCCCCCGCCCCCAGCTCACTGCCAGGCCCTGCTGGGTTCAGCCCTGGATCGCAGGGAGCCTGCAGCATCCTTCCCTGCCCCTCTGGGACCTGCGCTCGGGCATGCATGCTGAGTTTGCAGGCTGCAGCTGCTGGTGGGTTGCCACACAAGGCAGGCAGCCTGCTGGGTACAGCTGGAGGAAAGTTCTGAAAGCCCTCTCTGGGAGAAGCGGACTCTCTGCAGTGCTCCAGCACATGGGTCCTCCCACTACCCATCCGAAGTTCATGACCCCACAACAGACTTGGGCTGCCCCCTCACCCCCATCCCACCGGCTCAGACTGGTGGGCACAGGCCAGACCCTCTTCTGAGGGCAAAGTGCTGGGCGCTGGAAGCGGTTACCCTCTCCCTTGTCCCAGCTCCTGCCCTGCGTGGCTGGCCCCCCCGGGGAAGCCCTGAAACTGAGTCCCCCTAAAGCTGAGCTCCCCTGCCAAGCTTAGGATTAACCTCTCCATCCAAGACTTCACTGCCTTTCTGTGCCACCCCTCCCCCCGTCAGGATTGACAAGTTTCAAAGAAAAGGGGGGGATTGAAACCGAGCAGGACCCTGTGGGGCCTTCCCGGGTACAAAAACCCTTCGGTGTCCCCGTTGCTTGTTTGTAGAAAAAGGCTTTAGTTTCCTAGGCCTTCCCTGAGTTCCAGAGCACAGCAAGCGGTTAATGATGAGGGCGGTAGGTCACAGGACGCCTAGGTCCTCCTGAAGGGACACAGATAACCGTCTGACACGGATCTTTGAGCCGTTCTGCAGAAACTGAGAGCCCCAGCCAGGTGGCAGACAGTGACTGCATGCTGAACACAAGCACGCGCACGCCAGACTGGCTGGAGCCAGAAGGCTGATGCCGGAGATTCCCGAAGCATCACCCTGTTACCTCACCACCAGCCAATCGGAAGGAGGTCCATGAGCTGATGATGCATCCTAGGACCCTCTCCCCTAACACCGTCTTTAAAAACCCCTGCCTAAAAGCCAGTGGGGACTTTATGGGTTCCTTTGAGGAGGAGCTGCCTGTTCTCCTTGTTTGCAATAGATGCTTTACTTTCCTCCGCCACAACCGAGTGTTGGTGGATTGGCTTTGCTGCATGTCGGGTGAGCGGACCCGGGCTTAGTTCGATAACAGCCCAACAGCCCTTCAGACCCTGGGGAGACACCAGGGCTCCCCCAAGGAATCACAGCCCCATCAGTGGAAGGAGGGGTCCCGGCAGGGACAGCTCGTTCCCAGGGGCTCTTGTGCTGAGGCTGGGGGCCCGGGAGGGTGACTGCTTTCCTCTCAGTGTGGTAGGCCAGACACCCTACTGGGGGGTGGGAAACGGAAAACACGGGATCCCCCCTGGGTGTGGGGCAGTTCGCTGCTGAGGGTGGGGGAGAATCTGCACTCTGCTCTGGGTCCCCTGCCCCCCAGCAAGGAACAGGCGGGCCAGGGGCTGAGGCAGGGCTGATTTGGAGCCATTTGCTCAAGAGCCCTGCAGGCAGCTGGGCACGGGGCGTGGCCTGGCCCGGGTGGCCCCGCCCACCCAGCCTGCTACCTGCTGCTCCTGCAGCTGCCGGATGGTGCTCTGTGCCTTCTGCAGGTCCTCGGCCGCTGAGCTGCACTGCTGCCGCACCACTGCCAGCTCCCGCTTGATGACGTAGTTCTCCTCAGCCTCCTGCGCTCGTGTCACCTGCCCCTGAGCACAGCGAGGACAGGGGGCCGTGACCCTCTGCTCACACCCCAGGCGAGGCCCACAGAGGGTGGAGGTGGGGCGGAAGGAAGAGGGGTGAGGCCTCCCACACTCAGAGCCTGGGATGGGGCGCCCCACGGGGCCTGGGGATGGGGGGACCGGCAGGAACAGGACACTGGGAGGAACCTGGAGGAACACAGCCACCCGGGGCCCAGGCTCTGGCTCTCAGCCTCTGTCCCAGGTGAGGAGAAAGAAGTCCTTATCCAGGGCACATGGCACAGCAGAGGCTGGGCTCTGCTGGTGACGCTGGGGATGTGGGGGTAGCCAAGGGCCCAGAGGCTCAGGGCTGGCTCCTTAGGGCCAGGTCGGGGGGTGGGATACATCTCTCCTGGGACCTGCTCCAGTCCTGGAGCCCGGGACTTCCACCTGCCCGAGGCCCCCCCAGCCTCATCCCTTCAGCCCACCCAACTTAGGCCCCCCATTCCAGGCTCAGAGCCACTAGGTAGTGGGCAGAAGCTTCCAGATAAAGCCATTCAAGATGAGGCAGCAGCAGAAGCAGGTGAGTGAAAGAAGATGGCAGGCCTTGCAGGTGGGAGCAGAGAAAAGTGTGAGGGGCCAGAATGGGTGTGTGTGTGTGTGTGTGTATGTGTGTGTGTATTGCGGAGGCTCAGCCGTGCACACACCAGGGCCTGTTGCTGATGCAGCCTCAGGGTCCCCGAGCCCTCTTGGGTCCCCACCTGTGTCCCCTGGAGGAGGAAACCTGTGCACGTGCGTGTGGGTACACTCACAGATGCGCCCACACGCACCACGCGTTTACACGCACGCCCCCTCCCCCAGAGGGAAGCCTCCGTCTCCCGGGAGAAGCGGTCCCCAGTCACCCCCATGCGCAGCTCCAGGCCTGCCCCCCTCACCCCCCGGGGGATGGCAGCGGCCAGGGAAGAGGTGGTCTGGTGGTCATGTGCGGGGACCAGGAGGAAGTGGGAGCGGGAGACGAAAAGCTACAGTACCTGGATTAGCCTATCAGCCAGAGCAGCGCTCTCCTACCCGGTGGAGGGGTTCCGAGCGACAGGGGGAAGAGGCAGAGCAGGAGGCGCGGGGACAGGAGAGAGGGAGAGACAGACAAGAACCACTTGTCACTAACGCAGTGGACTGTCTCTAGAAGCAGGGAGAGAGGAGACCAGAGAACCAGAGAACCAGCAGGAGAGGACCCAGAGGAAGACCAAAGCCAGAGCCAGCTCCGTCCTGGAGAGGGGTCTGCGTGTGAGTGGGGAGGGCAGCGTCACTCATGGGGGCCGCCAGGCGGGGGCCTCACTCGTGAGTGAGGAGGTGCCGTCCGGGGAGGGGGCAGGGGAGGGAAGCACTGGGCCCGGTGGGTGCATTTTAATTTGGAGGCAAAGTGAGAATCAAGGCTTTGGGGCAAGGGCAACAAATTCCACCTACTCCCTGTGGTCAGCGGAGGGTCAAGCAAGACTGAGCGGGGAGCTGGAAGTAGAGGATCCCCGTCTCTACTCCCATCTTTAAAAACAGGTTGGGGGCCAGGGTCAAGGCTATGGCACCCCCTCCAGAGTGCAAGGCCGTCCCCTCCTCCCCCACCCTGTCTCCTTTCTTTTGTCCGAGCAGCCCGCACCCAGGCAGCCCGGGAGGGCACCGGGCACAAATGGATTTCCATGTTTGCAGTTGACAGGGTTATAACTCAATCCCTCCTCAAGCAAAGTTTCGCCACAGTCCCAAATTTATACAGCAGCCCAAATCTCAGTGGGGCTTGTGGTGGGGCCTCTGGGATTTACGTCACAGGCTTTGGGGTGGGGGTGCGCGGCGCCCGGGGCAGGAGGCTGGCTGGCCCTCTGGCTGCTGGGTCCTGCTCGGGGCTGGGAGGGTTTGGTGCCACAGGCTGGTGGCCGCACCCCTCACCTTCTCCAGGGTCTCAATCCGTTGCTTCAGGAGCCGGTTCTCTGTCCGAAGCCTCTATGCGGGGAGAGGGGAGAGCATGTCAGAGCCCGCCTCCTGCTCCTGTACACACAGAGGTCTGTCCCTTCAGGGCTAGGCCACCTCTGGGCAGGACAGCGCCAGTGTCTCATGCTCTGGGTCAGTGATTCCAGAAAACAGTCAAGGCCAATTCCCGTTCGGAATGGTCCACCAGGTGTTTTTTTAAAAACAAACTCTGGTTCAGTAAAAATAGTGTGATCACTTTGGTAGCTATGCACTGTGTGTGCGGGGGGTGGGGGGCTTTGGGGGCGGTGGTCCCTCCTCCGGAGTCTGTTTCTACCCCACGCTTGAGCCTGTAAAGGGCCAATGTGACGCCTCCCACGGGGCAAAGGCCTCTGTGTTTTGGGGGAAGCCGCTCGCAGACAGGTCCCACCCCTCACTGCTTCACTTGGAGCGCCAGGGTTGAATTCTCAGAGGACAAACTCAGAGTCTGGGTCCAGGGGAAGTCTTGCTGAACACATGCTTCTTTCAGTTTGACAACTACATTTCCGCAACCCACTGAGAGCCAGCTGTACCCAAGAGTTGTCACTTTCCCCGGGCTGGGGTTCTGGAGATGGTCTCCTTGCTTCCGCCTTCCATCCTGTGCTGGTAGTCTTGGTTACATATTTGTGGTTTTAGGTTCCCTTACAGCCTTTTGGGAAGCAGGGGAGGTTCACATCTGCCTTGCACCTAGTTTCTAACTACGTACCCCTTAAGCAGTGGGTATAGAAATAGTTTTGATCGGCGGATTAGTGAGGGTCCTGCTTCCCTGCGGATCACACAGAACATTGCCTGGTTTCTACCGGGGGAGAAAAAGGTGATGGAAACACCCAGAACACTCCCAGGAAGCAACTGTGGTCAGAGAGAGTTGCAGACTTGATTGATGGGCACTGACTCATTTCATGGGAGGGGAAACTAAGTCAGAGGCAGGCAGTGTCTTGCCCGAGGCTCCCGGCTGGCTGGGGTCAGAGCCGTTGCCGGCACAGGTCTCTGTTGCTCATAGGGATCCAGAACCAGAGTCCTGACCCCTGACCCCTGGAATGTCTGCCCCCTTTCTGGCCTCAACGCATTGATGCCACAAGCTCAGCCATCCCTGGAGGAGCTGGATGTGCCGACCAACAACTAACCGCTCTCCTCTTCCTCCCAAGGGAAAACCAGACAGAGAGTGAACAAGGACTACAGGGGCCTATGTACTAATCACACTATTAAATTTTTTTTTTCTTTTTTTGCCATGCGGCATGCGGGCTCTTAGTTCCCCAACCAGGGATTGAACCTGTGGCCCCTGCAGTGGGGGCGCAGAGTCTTAACCACTGGACCACCGGGGAAGTCCCTTTTTTTCTGTATTTTTGATGTTTTGACATCCTGCGGCCTTGCTAGTCCTGGAGACACTGCCCCTCCCAGGGCTAGCTAACTCCTAGGGAGAGTAGACAACCTGCCTGCTAGCTTGCCTTCCACAGGCAAACCAGCCAATCCAGAGCCCATGCCCCCACCCACCTCCCTTATCTAACTCTCGCACACCACGCTAGTATTTCCCCTGCTCTCAATTGTTCCAGGACAGCTAGGAACCACCCCTATAGCCCAGAGCCTGGAAATTATTCAAACTAGCCAATCCTGAACTCTCTTGAACTTGCCTACCCTGCCTCACCCATCCCTTCCTGTGGAAACCACAATAAGGGCTCTGGCCCATGCTTTTCTTCTTCTGCCTCCTGACCCTCCCTGGTGCTTCCCCATGTGGCCCTGCGTGCAGAGGTGTGCCCCCTCCTGTGAGTAATAAACTCTTCTTTTGAAGGCAGTTGTCTCTGTGTCTGTCACCTCACCATACCTGATTAAAACAAATCCCAGGTACATTTTTAAACAGGCAAAAGGTGCAAGGGCACAGGGCAGGGTCAGGGGAGAAGGCATCTGCCCTGCCCTTCGGCACGCAGTCTCCTCTCGTTATAAATTTCCAGGCTGGGCATGTGGTTTAAGGATCCGCTGTGTCCCTCCCTACTGCTGAGCCATCATGGTCACCATATGGCAGCAGGCCCTTGTCTGTGCATGAGCAAAACATACACGTTTGGACTGGTGCATCAGTAAAGCTGCCATTCCTGAGAAAGGGAGATGCTTAAAAATTCAGGACACAAGACTATTTCTCAAAAACTTACAAACAGGGCCGGGGCAATGATGCCCTCTTTCGCCACTCAGGTATGGGTGGCAGGTGACCTGGATTCGAATCTAGGTTCTGTCTCTGCCTTTCTAGAGGAGGTCGGGATGACGATGATGGTGGTGGTTAATAATAATAATTATTTGAACAGGAGAGCGTCATCCCTATTTTGCAGAAGGGGACACTGAGGCTCAGAGAGGTGAATTCACCTTCCCGGCAGGTCACACAGCTGGTCTGCAGGAGAGCTGGGATTTGAACTCTGGTCTGTGGGACTCCAGTCCCAGCCACTGTGGGACTCTGCCACTGAAGAGGACAGAGCCAGGCTGTGCTGGTGTTTGTGTTTGTGTCTTTCCCCCACCTCCACTGGACTGGGGGGCCTCAGTCCTGCTGTGACTCTGACACATAGTGCTCACTAAACGCCTGTTGAGGGAACAACCAAAATCACGTCTGAAGAGATGAAAGCAGAGGGAAGGAGATGGAGGGACGTCTGGGTTCAGAGGTTCTGCACACCCAGAAAACCCTCTATGATGTTGTGATTTACAAGGAATATATACTTGGTCTTTGTCCCTGGTCCTGGCACAGGCTCCTAAAACCCTGGGAATTTCCTAAGTGAGGAGAGGAATAAAGGCGTCTTTGTTATGTTAATGAGATGACTTTTGGAAAGCCCTCCCCACCCCACCCCCCATCACCTAAGGATGGTGCTGGTTGCCAGGGGACCCAGTCCTGTGATGAGAGGGTTGGACCTTTCAGTCCCACCCTCAGACCCCCGGGAGGGGAAAGGGCTGGAGGTTGAATCTCAGTGGACCTGTTCACCACCGTGTCCCCAATGCTGGGGGTGGGGGGGGTGGCCCTTGCTCCCATGCCGGCCTGGTGGTGAGTGAAAGGACAGGCAGGCCGAGGGACCACCTCTCAGAGCCTAAGGACCCCCTGCTGTGTGGCCCGCGCTGGGTGGGCTGCCCTCTAGCGGCCGTCGAGGGGGCTCCCAAGGGCATATCCACCACCACCATCAAGCCCCCCCCCCCACCGCCCCCCTGCTTCCCGCCAGCCCTGCCCAGGCCAACAGGGGGCTCACTTTGATCTCGATCTGCTCTTCCATCTCCTTGCTCTTCATGGCTGCGTACTCCTTCTCCAGCCTGCAGAGGGGAGGGCCGACGTGCTCACTGTCTCACCCTCGGGGACCCCCTTTCTGCCAGCACCCTGGCCTCCCGGTACTGACCTCTTCATCTTCTTGGGGTTGTACTTGACCTGGTAAGCCTTGAGGATCAGCTTGTCTGGGCAGCTGTCGAACTGATGGGGGATTACCCTCTGGAAGTACTGTGGGGACACGGGTGGTCACGGACACAGGGGCCCTGACCGCCTGGGGCCACCCGAGCCCCTGCGGCACCCTGCTTCCCTGGAGGAGGGCCTGGGTACACCAGGAGGGACGGCCAGAGCCGGTCGGCCTGGGCGCCCGCCATCACCTGGCCTGTTGTGTGGATCGAGTGAGCGAGTGTGAGAAGCAGGATTCGTGAGAAGGAGCTGCCTGCAGCCAGGACCTCTGTTTGCAGGGAAAGCGGGCTTCGGGAGCTCCTGAGGGCGAAGGCCAGGTGTGGGTGGGGGTGGGGTCCGAGCACAGAGGACCTTCACGGAAGAAGGGGGAGACATGCCGCTGCCCCAGGGCAGTGAGAGGAGACGGAAGAGGCTGAAGGATCGGGGTGGTGCGGAGGAAGCCAGAGGGGGGACCCCTCAGTGGTCTGCCTGCTCGCCTGGGGCCCCTGGAACCTCCGCAAAGAGTTAAGTGCAAGCTGCCGGGTGGACACAGCTTGCTGCAGTTCGGGGCCAGGCTGGCTCCCGCTCCCTAGCCCAGCTGGCCCCCTCTGGCAGCTGCGGACAATGGATGCCCGTGTTCGTGGACACAACTGTGGCCTTTGTGCATTCTTCCCTGAAGCACCAGCTGGAGGACGCTGGGAGGGGGCGGGGGCCTGCATGATGGGGACATGGCGGTGAGATGCAGGCCGGCCTCTTCTCAGCAGGCAGGGCAGCTGGGGTAGGATGTGGTGGGGCAGGGCGAGAGTCTGCCCCAGACCCCTCACTCCCTCCTGTGCCCTCGCCCGGCCTAGTTGCTGGGGCCGAAACCACACCCAACGCCTCCTGGTTTGGCCAGTATTACTATTTGCCATGTTAGGCTCTGGGGACACAGAGCTGGGGGCAGGTGAAGCGGGGGGACTCCCAGGGCTCGGCCTAGGCCTTCCTCTCTCCCTGCTACCAGGTTGCTGGCCCTGGGCTGTGTCTGGCAGAGCCTGGGGCTCCTTGGGCACCCACCCACCCTGGTCCTCCATGGAGACCTCGGGGGGGCAGAGGTGATGGGAAAGGATCAGGGCGCTCAGGAAGTCCAGGGCCTCCCCATCTCTCAGAAGGGCTCCACCTGCCCAGGTGCCCCTGCTGGGGGGCAAGCCTGCCCGCCCTGGCCCTCCTGGCCCACCTGGGACATCCCCTCCATGTCCAGCTGCATCAGCTCCATCTGGTTCACCTGCAGCAGGGCAAGGCCCACCCGGAACACGATCTCCAGGCCCTGTGAAGGAGGCGGGGGTAGTGCATCTCTGGTCACGCTCTCCTGGGGAGCCCTCTGACCCCTCCCTGAGCCCTGGAATCGTTTCCACTGGGGGCGTGAGTCACTCCATCCAGAGTGGCCAGGAGAGGAAGGGGCATGTGGTCCTCACCTCGTACATGAAGATGTCAAAGACACGCGTGGCGACGGGCAGTGGGAAGGTGGTCAGGAAGAGCGTGAGGAACCAGGAGGAGGCATACATGGACGTGTGGAAGCTCTGGGAGCGGAAGTGGGTGTTCAGGTCCGGGAGCTGCTCCTGGGGTGGGGGGAGGAGGCCAGGCACCATGAGGAGGGTGCTGGGCACAGCTGTCAGCACCCACAGGCTCCCTCCACCGGAAGCGCTAGGCCTCAGTGCCTGCACCTCCAGGGAGCCTTCCTTGACCTGCCCTGGGCAGTCCCCCGCACTGTCTCTGGGTGGGGCGGCAGCACCCCAGAGCTCTGAGTAGCACTAGGTGGGGACATGGCAGGGATGGCAGGAGGCCCAGCTGCCCGTGGGACCCTCACCACCGCCCCCCACAATGCTCTGTGCTTTGTGCCCAGCAACGCTCAAGGGATGCCTGTCTGACTGGTCTGAACTTCAGACTGCTGGAAAGCGACAGAAACTGCGGGAACTGAGGCTGGAGAAGGCGGTAGGACTCCCTGGAGGTCCTTCACTGGGAGAACAGACCCTCAGGCTGTCCCCCGGCCTGCCCTGGGCTTCCTGACTCAGGAGCTCTCTGGTGGCGGCCAGCTCCTTCGCCACAGGAGCTCTCAGCTCCCCAGCCTGGGGTGGGATTGCTCCTTCTGTGTGGCCCTGGAACACCTGCTTGCTGGCACTACCGGTCCCCTCGACCGACGGCACCTCCTCATCCTCCGGGCCTGAGGAAGGGGGCTTTCACGACTGGGCGTGTCCTGCCCACTGTGGCGCAGAGCTGCCCCGCCCCACCTGCGACCGGCTTCCAGAGCAGGCCAGCGTGTGTGTGTGTGTGTGTGTGTGTGTGTGTGTGTGAGTGTGTGTACACACGTATACCGGCTCTCTCTGCCAGCCAGGAGCGGGCCCTGTGGGGCTGCTATTTATAAACAGAGGCGGCTGCGGTCCTCCAGTAATCAGCAAAGGCAGGCAGACAACACCTTCCCTCCTTCTGCCACACCAGGGAGCAGACAGGAGGGCGCAGTGGGTGTGTCGGAGCCGGACTGACCCGTCCACCCTGGCCGCAATGGCTCTGGGAGCCCCGAGCTCCGAGGAGCCCCCACTGGAAGGGGCTGGCCCCTGCCTGGTCCCTCAAAGCATCCTTCAGGGCAGTGCTTTACGGCCCCTTGGGGAGTAGAGCCCCTCTCTGAGCTGGAACGTCTGGATGTGATTTCTCAGGCGTGGAATTTTCAGTCAAAGAGACTCACTGGGACGGCCGACGTTAGCACCCGTATGTGTGGGCTGCTGGAGGCGGGGGGCAGGCGGGACCGCCCCTGGGCCCACTCACCTGTAGCATGTACTCGAACTGGTAGATGCAGAGCCCCAGCTCTGCCATGCTGGGCTTGAAGAGCTCCCGCAGGCGGTACTCCTGCATCAGCCGCACGAACACACAGAAGGCCTCCTCCTCAGGCATCTGGGGGTGGGCGGGCAGGGGGCTGTGAGGGGGGGGGCGGGGGCGCCCACTGCTCTTCTTATGGCTTCGCTTGTCTCTGCTCCATTTACTTTTATGGAACGTGGACAGTGCCGGGCTGCCCGGACCCACACAGCAAACCTCTCTGGTAAATATCATCGCCCTGTTTCAATGACAGGAAGCCTCCTGAGGCTGAAGTCACCTGCCCAAGGCCGCCTGGCAGGAAACAGTGGAGCTGGGACTTGAACCCCAGGTCTGGCCACCTCCAGAGCCCACGGTGGAGGCATCCTCTGGTCCATTCCCAGCCGTCTCCATTCTCCCCCTCCTAAGCCTGCTGGATTCTCTGGAGGAAACCCCAAGCCCCATAAACATCACACTGGCTGACCTAAGCCTGAGTGTCCCATCCAACCCTGGGAGGTGACTGAGTAGGATGGCCTACCCCTCCCTCCAATCTTGGGACGAGATAGGGGACAGAACAGGTGGCCAGCCCTCTGTGCTCAACCCCCGGAGGCCTGGCTGGGAGACTGTCAGAGGTCACAGGTGGACACAGAGGGAGGTTCTGACCTAGGAGGACACTGGATGGAGGGAACACTCTCCTTTTGTCCACCTCCTGGGGGCAGACACAGCCGGGAGGGGCTGGGCCCAGGCCACCTACCTGCATGAGGAGCAGGCCCACGATGAAGGCGCTGCCCTGGCAGTAGCCCACCTCCCGGTCCACCAGGGAGTAGGCCTGCGAGGGAACACATGCGAGTCAGGGCAGGGCTCTGCCGGGCCTGGTGACCGCAGCGGTTCTCCGTGGGGCCAGGGGTCCTCACCTTCATGACGTTGAAGAGCACCTCCTGGCCCAGGCTGTCCTGGCCCTTGAAGAACTCATGCTCCGGGTAGGTGCGGGCGATGTCCCTGCGGATCAGCTTCTCGCAAGGTGAGGACATCTTGAGCAGCTCCGAGTACTGGTTCTTGACTGGCATGTCCGTGGCGCTGCACAGGAGCTGCCACACGATGGCCCGGAAATGGTGCGGGATGCCCTTGCGGATCAGCTCCTGGCGACAGGGTCAGAGCGGGGGTTGGGGGGTCGGGGGTGGGATCGGGAGGCCGGGCCGGACCCCATCCCAGCGCAGCCTCCCCACGGCCGCCCAGCCCGGCCTCTGAGATCGGGTCCACCCACGCCTCACCCGGGGCCCAGAGCTCGGCCGAGCCACTGCACGGCACACGGAGTCCACGAGGCTGAATGCGCCGCCCCAGCCCATCATGGAACTCGCGGGCGGGAAGCAGGAGGGTGCCTGGGGTGCCAGCCCCTCCCTGATCTCCACACCCAGCCCCCCGGCCCTGGCAAGGCACCCCGAAAGTGCCCACACACCTCCAGTCCTGCCCTTTGCTCGTGCTGGGGCCCCTGGCAGACCTTGCCCACCCCCCAGCCGCCCGCCCAGCCCCGCCGCCTGCGCCACCTTGAGCAGCTTCTCCTTCCTGCGCCGCCACTCCTCCCACTCGTTGGCGATCCGGCCCCACAGGATCCATGTGTCCTCCTCCAGGTGGCTCAGGTTGGAGGAGGCTGAGGAGCTGGACACCAGCGAGGAGCCGCTGTTCCGCCGGGAGCCGTTCATGGAGCGCATGGACTTGGAGTCGGCTTCCAGGAGCCTGGGTGTGGTGGGGGGGAGGGTGGAGGCTGCAGGAGCTTGCCACCCTGGCCCCTGGGTCCCAAAGAGCCTGGCCCCTCCTCCCTGGGGTCCCAGAGGATACCAGGGATTGGGTCTAAGTTATTTTTCCTGAGCGGCACGTGCTGAGTGACTTTGGCCAGTGCCCTAACCTCTCTGAGCCCTGGTCCTGATCCCGGGAGCCCTGGAGAAGCTGCCATTCATGCGTCCCATTCTGTGCCCGGCCCTGGGCTGAGAAGCATGGGGAGTAGCTCACTTAGTCTCGTACCAACCCTGTGGGGCGGGTTTTGTAAAGATTTGTTTACAGACGAGGTACAGAGAGGGTGAGATGCTGGCTGGGGGCACCCAACTAGCAAGGGGTTGCATTAACGACCTATTTCTGAGGCTTTGACGTCTGGGGCCTCCCTGACCCAGGAGGGACTGCCCCTCCCAGGCCTAGCAGATTCCTAGAGATAATTAAGGACTTGCCTGCTAGCGCACTTTTCTTATGCAAACCAACCAATCCAGAACCCACAAACCACCCACCTGTTAGGCTCTTGCACTCAGGGCCACTATCCCTCTGCCCTAATCACCCCAGGGCCGGGTACTAGACAAATAGGCCCAGCCCCTATGCCCCCAGCTTGCTGAAGGTATTCAGACTAGCCAGTCCTAAGCCTGATTACATTGCCTCACCATTCCTTCTGGCAGAAACCACAATAAAGGCTCTTGCCCACATTTTTCTCATTCCCTCTGCCTCCTGACTGACCCTGGTGCTTCCCCGGGTGGCCCTGCATGGTGCATGGCGTGTTGTGCCCCTCCTCTTGGAATCTGTGTGTAACAAACTGTCTTTTTTTTTTTTTTTTGGCCATGCTGCGAGGCATGTGGGATCTTAGTTCCCTGACCAGGGATCGAACCCATGCCCCCTGCAGTGGAAGCGTGGAGTCTTAACCACTGGACCACCAGGGAATTCCCCAAACTGTCTTTTTAATGGCAGTCATCTCCTGATCTGCTGGCCTCGCCATACTGGCATAATAATAAAACCTACACTTTAAAACAGGGGGTGGGCCAGAGGAGAAGTGGGAAGGGCCAACTTCAGAGTCAGAGGATTTACTCTTCCCTTCAACAAAGGCTAGAGAAGTGAAGGCCAGGTCCACTGGGCCCCCTGATACCGTGGCCTCCTCATCTGAATGGGAGAACTGTCTGGTGGGAGGTGACGGCAAACATCCTTGTCAAGCCTCTGGTGGGAGCTGTCACTTGGCCCAGGGCCAGGCCTAGCTCTGAGTGTGAGGTGGCACCAGCAACTTCTGTTCGGGGCCCAGGCTGTACCCCTGGGGCCTCTCCCTTTCCCTCAGGTCCCAACTCACCGGTTCTGCTCTTCGAGTTTGGCCAGCAGCTCTAGCTCATCGGGGCTGAGGTTCTCGGAGTCAGAGGTGGGGGAGCAGGTGGGGCCCGACAGGGCCTCCTGGGACGAGGAGTCGGGGCTCAGAGTGGGGCTCGCCATGGTGGGCAGTCTCCTCAGCCGCGAGCAGGGCCAGGTCACAGCTCTGTCTGGGGACCAGAGACATGTGTGGTCAGCTTTGGGCAGGGTGCCCACACCGTCCCGCCGGCTCTGGACCAGTGAGCCTGCTGGTCACCCGGAGACATTTCCTCACCCCGGGCTTCCCACCTCTGGTCTGTCCACCTGGTCACTCCTCATCCCCACGCGCCCCCGTCTAGTTGACGGCCTGGCCGGCCCCTTCTGCCCCGGGGGCTGGCTACTGGGATCCCTGCCTTGGTAGTCCAGATGCCTGGATGGAATCAGGAGGGCAACGGCCAGCGCCTGAGCTGTCCTGCTGTCCCTGCGCATGAGCACCAAGTCTCAACTGACACCCTTGAGTCTTCAGCAGGGCCAGGGGCCAAGGCTCCCCGTCACACTCAGGGTCCCTGCTGCGACCTTGGGGGTGCCGATGCCCCTGCTTTGGTGGCTGTTCCTGACAGCTTTGGTCCCTGTCCCCAGCTGCGGCCTGTCCTGGGAGCCCTGCCTCGGCATCTGACCTTCCCTGTCTCATCAACCAAAGTGGGCTGCTGGCACAGCCACAAGCAATTATTCTCTACTGTTGATTGTCTGGTGCTGCCAATGGCCAGAAGAGTCAACTCCCCTTGGGCTGGGAAGCCAGGGACATGTCAAAGTGCTAGGAATCTGTGCTCTGATGGCCTCAGAGTGAGAGCTACAGGCTCTGATCAGTATCCTGATCTTGGCCTGCCATGTGCCGGGTGGGTGCCGGCCCATCTCTCCTACTCCTCCTGGGGATGGTCCAGCCCCACCCTCCTGGGAGCTTCAGGGACACTGGCTGTGCCGAAAGCAAAGGCTCTGGACTCAAATGGAACAGCGTCTGAAGTGTGGCTCCCCTTGGCCCTCACCTGACCTGGCTCTGACAGCTCAGCCACAGAGGGGCCCTCGCCCAGGTCCTGGAGAGGGGGCATCTGGTCTCCAGGCAGCAGGAGGACAGTCACAGGAGAAAAGCAGCCCATTTTGCACCTGCCTGGCACCCTCAGGTCACTGAGCACCTTCCCACAGCCCAAGCTCAGCCCCCAACCAACACCTGAGGGTCCACAGGTCAGCTGGACTTGATCCTGGCCATGCACTTGATTCTAGTCTCCTTCCCTTGTGCTCCCCTGTCAAGGGGCAGCGGGCACCATTTTTCTTTCACCTAGTGGGGGGCTCATAACCCTCCCACCCCAGGACTCTGTGGCTCCCCAGGGCCACTGGTTCTGCTTCTGGCCCCTGACGGCCCCCCGAGTTTGTCGGGCACTGAGGGCTCTAGCTTTTGGTGAGTGGTACAAACTCTAGGCGATGGCTCCCATCAGAAGCAGAAGACCTTTTCCTCCTGTTGCCCAGATGGCCGGGGACAACCTGCCCCAAAGACCAAGCCACGGTGTGCCACCAAGCCAAGAGTTAATCATTCCTGAGAGAGGGCCAGCGGGGGCCGCTCCGGGGCTTCCCGCAAAGTCTGTGGCTGGCCCGGGGCAGAGAGGGGCCATGGACAAGGAGTGCTGACTTGGAAGGATCTCTGAGCAGGGAGGGGCTGGGAAGGCCGCGTAGGTTTCCCAACTTCAGAGCTGGGAGAGGGGAGTAGGTGGTGGAGGCGAGGATTGGAGCCCCATAAGCACAGCTGGATTTGGGGAGTAGTGGGGGCCTCGGAGACAAAGACCACACGTGGCCAGGGCTGGGGCTGGGGCCCACTGTCTCCGTGCTGAGCCCAGGGGACCCCAGCCTCAGAAGCGCATTGCCTTCCCCCCCAACCACAACCCTGGCCTGCAAAGAGCCCAAGAGAATGGTTCAGCTCTGAGTTTCCGATTAAAAGAAACTACTAGGGCAATACACTCGCAGAGTTTACTCAGATACTTATCACAAATTAATGTGTATTTCATACAAGAAATAAAATGTATTCAATACTCAGGGCTTAAATTTGCAGCCTGAGAGGCAGAACCTTCTGGTCCCTCAGGAACTTTCTCTTGACTCATCCCCATACTCTCTAAATGCTGCGCAGCCCCAGAAACCATCCTCCTGATGCACGCAGAGACACACACTCCTTCACACTCACACACTCACACTTACCCACAACCTCACACCCCACACACTCAGATACATTCACACTCACGAACCACCTACACACAGTCTTGCGTGCACATGCACACACGCTCTGACATACACTCACACACAATCGCACACCTACACGCTCAGATACACACTATCTCACACCCACACACCCCTTTGCCCCTACGTGCACACGTACACACACACACGCACGCTTCCTGCACTGACCAGGTCTCGCCACGCCTGGAACCGAGTACATACGGATGGACATGGGCTCACTGCCCTCCTAGCTCTGTGAGCAGCCCTGTCCCTTCTCCAGAGCGCCCGGACTCTTACCGCCTCAGTCCCGCCTTCCCTGGCGCTTACTGGGGGCCGTCTGAGGGCCGGGCACTGTTCTAGGGGCAGGGATGTGGAGTGGAACGAGGCGAATGAGCCCCCATCTCCCCAGGGCACGCGGCTGCCCTACCCCTGCTGGAGGGGCACAGAGTCGCAGAGACAAGTCAGGTCCCCTCGAGTGCTGACGGGCCGCTGGCCTCTGAGACCCACACACAGGCCCTCCAGGTCTGGGGTCCCAGCCTCTCAACAGCCCCATTTCAATGCCCTTTGCTTCTGCTTCACTGCAGCCACCCGAAGGGGGTTCCTGGCTCCTGCGGAGTGGGCAGTGGGCCACCTAATGCCGTCCCTGCTGGCACCACCGCCCGCCACGCCCTTATAAGGTGGCCCATGGCTTAGGAAGCTGAGCCAAGCCAGAGGGGTGGGAGAAGACTGCCGGTGAGCTGGGGGTGGGGTCGGGGGGCAGAAAGGTCAGGATGCTGGGGACCCTCCACCTCCCTTTTCCTCTCCCTCGCAGGGGCGTTTGGACACTGCCAGCCATGCTTCCGCCTTCTTGAAGTCCTCTCCCACCTAGTTTCCAAGAGGCCAGGTTCCTGAGGCTCCTCCTGCCTCGGTCCACCCTGGCGCCCCTTCCTCCAGAGGCCCTGCTTTGGCCCTTATCCCTTCATGCCCTTGGTGAGCTCACTTTCAGGACTTAAATGACCAGATACATGTCGGTGATTGTGACACCCTCGTCCCCATCTTCTCCTTTCTCCTGAGCACCAGCCAAGATTGCCAACTGGCTCCAGGATGGCTCAATCAGCTCTGCCACCGGCGTAGGAATCACCACTGTCTGGGTCCCTGCTACTTCTGCGACCCGCACTGAGCCTGGTACAACGTGAGAGTCGAGAAATATTGGAGGAATAGAACCTGCCTGCCCACCCACCGGTATTTCCTTAGTGCCAGCCAGGTCCTGGGCACCATGCTGAGGGCTGAATACTGCTGGGCAAAGACAGAAGCAGCCCCTGCACGCCCAGAGCATACGGGGGTGGCGGGCGGGCAGAGACCAAGAGATGATCATCTGCACTTTCTATTACAGACTGAGAGAAACGCATGGAATAAAAGATGAGGTAGAGTGGAAAACAGTCTGGCAGTTCCTCAAAAAGGTAGACAGACAGTTGCCAATATGACCCAGCAATTCCGCTTCTAGGTTATCTACCTGAGAGAATGGAAAACGTACATTCACAGGAAAACCTGTACACAGTTCTTTTTTTAATTCTTTTTTTTTTTTTTTTTTTCCTGGCCGGGCCACACCGCACGTGGGATCTTAGCTCCTCAACCAGGGATCGAACCAGCGCCCCCTGCATTGGACGCGTGGAGTCTTAACCACTAGACCTGCAGGGAAGTCCCACTTGTACACAATTGTTCACAGCAGCACGATTCACAATAGCCAGAAAGTGGAAACAACCCAAACGTCGATGGATGAATGGATAAATGAAATGTGGTCCATCCAGACAATGGAATGGTATTCAACCATAAAAAAGAAGGAAAGTGATTTTTTTCGGTGAACTCTTTCCTGGCAAACCACCCCTTGCCCCCGACCACCTCCAGGGTTCTGGCTCACTTCTCTCCCCTCTCCCCGAAAATACCTACCCCTATACCCCAGCCCAAGACACATTCTATGGCAATTCCTACTATACACGCCTGCCTGCCCTACTGGGTCATGAACCTTCTGGGGGCAAAGGCCTATCTTCTTAATTTTCTACTCCAAGCCCCTAATGCAGCATCTGGCCGTTAGTAGGTGCTCAATCAATGTCTGCTGGATGAAGGAAGAGAAAAACCCCTGTGCTGCTCAGCCAGCTGATCAAGGTCAACACCATCAGTGATAAGTCATGTTGAGAGCATGTGCACTTGATACGCTGACATGAGAAGGGCACTTCATCTCTGGGCCTTTCTCCCCAAGACTGTGAGGAAAACATGTGACCAATCCAGATTAGGAGACACTTTAGAAAATTCCTGACTAGTCCTCCTCAAAACTGTCAAAGTCATCAAAAACAAGGAAAGCCTACGAAAACTGTCCCAGATAAGAGGAACCTCAGGAGATGTGAGGACAAAATGTCCTACGGGATCCAGGAAGGGGCCCTGGGAAAGAAAAAGGAAATTAGGGAAAAACTAAGGAGATCTGCATAAAGTATGGACTTTAGTTAATAATAATGTATCAATATTGGTCCATTAATTATAACAAACTTACCAGACGATGTTACTAATATGGGGAAACTGGCTGTGAGTGTGGGGTCTGTGGGAATGCTTTGTACTATCTTCTCAATTTTTCTTTTTTTTTTTTTAAGAAATGATGAGAGATTACATCTATTTATTTATTTATTTTTGGCTGCATTGGGTCTTCGTTGCTGTGCGTGGGCTTTTTTAGTTGCGGCGAGCGGGGGCTACCCTTCGTGGCGGTGCGCGGGCTTCTCATTGCGGTGGCTTTTCTTGCTGCAGAGACCAGGTTCTTGGCACGCGGGCTCAGTAGTTGTGGCTCGCAGGCTCTAGAATGCAGGCTCAGTAGTTGTGGAGCACAGGCTTAGTTGCTCTGCAGCATGTGGGATCTTCCTGGACCAAGGCTCGAACCCGTGTCCCCTGCATTGGCAGGCGGATTCTTAACCACTGTGCCACCAGGGAAGTCCCGATCTTCTCAATTTTTCTGTAAAGCTAAAACTGTTTTGAAAACTAAAGTCTATTTTTAAAATTAAAAAAAAAAAAAAAGAAGAAGATTCTGTACCAGGGTAGACAGAAACGTAAAGGACAGTTTTATAACATGTGAGAGGTGCCCTAGCGAGTAGAGAGTTGCTCACTGGGTCTCCTGACGAGGCCGTAGAGGAAGAAGGATTTGCACTTGGATTTCTTTTCTCTTTCTTTCTTTTTTTTTTCTTTAAATACTGAGTGACCCACGTATTTTTAAAAAAACCATTTCATTTTATTTTCACTGAGCGGCTTGCAGGATCTTAGTTCCCCGACCAGGGACTGAACCTGTGCCCTCAGCAGTGAAAGTGCAGTCCTAACCACCGGACCACCAGGGAACTCCCTGCACTTGGATTTCTGACTCCAGAGCCTTTGCCCCAAGTTGATCAGCTGAGCTGTCACTCTGCATTCAATGACTTTAGAAACAACCTACGTAAAACACCGAGTGCAGTGAGCACTCAGTAAATGAGTTACTCTTTTTCAACAGGTAGAGTGAGTGAGTGTGTGTGTGCCATCTTTCAGAGGCAGGCAGAAGACCCCAAGACTCCTTTACTTTTGCTTTCCTACCCACCCCGCCTCCATGTCCCACCCCCTACCAGCCCAGCTTCTGATCCTCTACCTCTAACGATTATGGGGACCCAGAGTCATTTCTAAATCTGAAGTCTTGAAAGATGCCACGTGACCCCATCTGCTCAGACTGACAGACTATCAGCTGGGCCACTCAGACCACCCCGACTCCTGGGGAGACGGCCTGACGTCTCCGGGTATTTTCCTTGGCCATGGGGTGGGCATTTGATGGGCGAGCTGCCCCTCAGGTAACAAGGACGGCTGCTGGAATTCAGCGGTCACTGCCGGCCCTCCTCTTGTCCCCAGTTCTAGCCGCTCCTCCGTGCCACCCGGGATGTTTCCACATCCATGTACCTTCCTCCATGGCTGTGTGTGTGGATAAATGATCCCAGATCTCTTGGCCTCCCGGGAGGACTTCAGGGCCAGCAGCCTGGGTTCAAATCCCTCCTCACCTACTTTTCTATCTTTCTGATCTGGGTACAATGTGCTTTGTCTCAGTTTCCTCATCTGAAAACAGGGCTGATGATAGTACCGACCTCACAGGTTTTGTTGGGAGGAATAGATGAGCTAAAACCTGTCAAGTACTTAGGACAGGAGCTGGCTCATGATATTTATTTCCCCCTGGGTGGAAAGTTCCATGAGGGCAGGGGCTGGCTAGCCTACTAGTGGATCCCCAGAGTCTAGTGTACCATCAGGCATCTGATATTTGTGGACTGACTAAACAAACTTCCCCTCCTCAGCAGGCCCACCCCTTACGTGGCGGCCCTGTTTAAATATTAAACGCAATAAAACTAAAATCATTGTTATTGGTAGTAATAGCAGCAGCGGCAAGTACCTTCAGGCTAAAATCAGCTGTGGAAGGACCTGTGGAATCCCTTCTGACCTAGGACCTGTGGAATCCCTTCTGACCTAAAAAAAAGTTTACTACCTTGCATGTCAGCAGCTACTTTCTGCCACCATCACAGGTTCCTTCCTGGCAAATCCCTGATTTCTCTATATTTCAGTATCCCTGAGAATGACAAAGGAAACAATTTAAAGCCCTCATAAGCCTTCCAGGGACAGGTGGATAAGAGAAGTGGCATCTTGTAAAGGCTCTCGGCTCTTCAAAGCCAAGATGGTATCTTTCCTGCTGCAAAGGCTGGCTGGGCCAGGGCCCAGGGCGAGGTGGGTCGGCCCTGCCTTTGGGGGCTCTCCAAGCAGATGGATCTGACCTCTTTCTGCAGAAGAGATCCAGGCCCTCTTTCAGAAGTGGGTGAGTGGGGAGGACTGTCAGCTCCTAAAATCAACCAAGTGTCTACTAGGCATCTGTTACGTGCCCTGTTCTCGCCTAGGACTCAACTATGAACAAACAAGACATGTGCCCTGCCCTCGTGGGACTCTTGGGCTGGGAGATAGCCCTCAATGAAACAATCTCACAGGGACTTCCCTGGCAGTCCAGTGGTTAAGACTCCATGCTTCCAACGCAGGGGGCACGGGTTCCATCCTCGGTGGGGAACTAAGATCCCACAGGCCGCGTGGCGTGGCCAAAAGATAAAAAACAACAACAAAAAACAATCTCACAAACACATCACGGTGCGCTGAGAAATGAAAGAAAAGTGCCAGTGGGGCTCTTGAAATCTCCCTGGAAGGGATCAATCTCTTCCCCAGCCCTGGTGAGTTGTTAGTTCTCCTAACTAACCTCCCTCTTGCCCTCTGTTTGGCTTCTAGAACATGTGTGCAGCAGACGTCCCTGGGCGGGGGGCGGTGGTGGGGGAGGTTTGCTGCCTTTCCAAGTTCAATTCCAGATACTGGTCCCTTTGACCAGGGAGCGCCCCATGGTGTGTGCCCCGTGGATGGCATTTGGGACACGAAGGCCTATAGGATGAAACCCACCAAACAAGGCACGCTTCCCTGCATGCACCATGCTTGCTCCTGCCTCCTGGGCATCTTCCAAGCACTTGGGCTGCCTGGAACCCCCCCCCGCCACGCCGGCCCAGAGAGCTCGTCTCCCGACTCGTGTGTCACCTCTGGCCCACCTTCCCCGATGCCCCGCGGATGCGCCAGGCCCTTTTCTCTGCTCCACAGCGTGCTGCCCATTAGTCTGTCTCCTGCTTCCACACGGGATGGGGTGGTAAGGGCACGGGCTGGAATGCCGGTCCCTCCGGGTGGTTTGGGGGGATTAAATGAGATAGTATGTCAGTGGGGCTTGGTACGGGGCCTGGTGCGCAGCACGGCCTGATCAGTGTGCGCTCCTGGTTTCAGCTCTCGCCTGCTGACGTGGAGAGGGTCTTTAGATGCAGGGCAGGGGCCACCCCTGACGTTCCTTCACACCCCAGTCCCTGACTCGATTCCCAGTACGTGGTGGGGGCCTCATCCGGAACAACCAGCACCCATATTCTGCAAGAGGAAACTAGAGCACAATCCGCCGTTCCCCCTGCACCCATCAAAAGCACGTGCACAAAGACCCGGCCCCGGCCCCCCAGTCTAGGGTAAAGGGCACTGATGTCTCTCACCAGCCCTTCCCGGGAGCCTTCTCGTGTTTTCCTAAGGAGTCCACAGTCTATCCCGGGGAGGCTTCTGACCCCACTGCATCTGCACAAAGTCCCCCCTGGGGAGGCCGTGGAGTTTGTTTCCTGTGTGCCTCGTGACCTTCAGAAGTCTCTTCGTTCACTCCTCCCTTCAGCACGTGGGCAGAACAAACCTCCCCCCGCCCAGCGTCAGAGGTCTACGTGGGGTGTGGGCACTGCCAGCAAGCAGGCACCCGACTGCCCTCTGCCCCCCTGGGAGGTCCCTGTGGGGCCACAAATCCCACAACCAACTGTCTCTTAGCCCTGATGTAAACTGGCTCAGCCATGGAAAGACAGCCATTATCCACTGAGGCGTCAGCTAATTCCAACCAGGGGCCCAGGATGCCCAGTGACTCTGCTAGCACCCACAGGTGGGCGACTGCCCTCCTGGACCCCACTGACCCCTTCCACATGGTGCCCAGGGCACATTCAGGGCCACATCCTAACCTCTCTGGCTCCCCTGAAGTACAAAGTCCTGGTCTCGGGATTTCTCTCCCCATTTTCTAGATGGGTAAGTCAAGGCCCCAAGCTTAGATGCGCTTTTCCCCAGAGCCATCCAGAATCCACTGGTAAATATCCACAAAGAAGCCTGGGCTTGTTCCTCTGGGGTTTTCCAGGCACGCTTATGTCAGACAGGCAGTGCTGGCCTGATCTGGATTCCCCTCAGGCAGGACCTGGGGCTCCTTCTCAGTCCCTGCGGTCCTGGCTGCGCTGTCTCGCCAGTTCTGTGATCTGCCCTCCTCTTTGACTTGCCTCATCCCAACCTGCAGTCAAACCAAACCACCTGCAGCCGACCACAGAAGCCCAGGGGAACCCACAGGTTGGACCCGAGGGTGTGGGCTGTATGGGTGGGAAGAGCCAGTACACCTGGAAAGACACGACGACATGGGTCCCCCAGATCCATCCCAGCCCGGCTGAGGGAAAAAAAACCAAGCCAACTCCTCACTCGTGTTCCACCAGAGCCTCTTCAACACATTTTTCCCTTCTGAAAATATTCCTTAACAAAGAGCTGTCTGCTTCTGGCAGGCCCAAACCCAGCCCCACTGGGTCTCAAATGCCAGGATCGAAGGAAGCTGTTTCATCTTGGCATGACACGCCAGTCGTGGGTGAAAGAGTTCTCGGGGCTGTCAGGGGCTGGCCCTGCCATCTGAGGCCAGCGGGCGTGATGGGGTCAGGATGCTGGTCCTACCAGTCTGGTCAGACTTCAGGACCGGGGCCAGGAGCAGGCGGTACCCCACCCCTACCCCTCTGCCAGGGCTGGCAGAAATGAGGGGGCAGGCAGTGGCTCTTCTGGGGAGACTGGTGTAGGGGAGAGAGAGGGCATCCTTCCCTTTGAAGAAGGGTAAAGCGGGGGAGATGAATAAAGGGGAAGAGGCCTGGGGCAGGTGTCCACAGGGGTGCTGGGAGATTCTGGGTCACCCCGCCACCTCCAGGGCCCCAGTGGGGGCACGGGGTCAGGGAGGCTGGTGCGGATGGGAAGGCCGGCTGCCTGGGGCAGGGCAGGGAGCTCATGTCTCTGAGTCTCGGCCTGAGCTGGGAGCTGTTGGGGCCTCCAGGAGGACCTGGGCAGGTGAATTCCAAGGAGGGGTGCTGAAGTGCTGAGGAGCTGTGTGTGTGTGTGTGTGTGTGTGTGTGTGTGTGTGGGCGCGTGGAGGGGGGCAGGTCCCAATTGCCTGGCTCTGTGTTGGAGGTCTTAAGTTTTTCTGCGTGTGTTGGGGATCCAAGTGTCTGTCCGTGTGTGTGTGTGTGTCTGTCCGTGTGTGTGTGTGCGTGTGTGTGAAGGGCTCCTGAATGTCTGTGTGTGAGGGGCCCAGGGTGTCTATCAGTATGAGATGTTGGGGGTTCATGGGTTTTGCTCTGTTGCCTCCCAGATGTGTGTGTGTGTGTGTGTGTGTGTGTGTGCGCTTGTGTGTGTGAGTGGGGCCCTCACAGAGGTGGGTGTCCCTTGGGTGGGGAGTGGGGTTCAGAACATCTGCTGGGAGGTCCTGAGCATGAGGTGAGGGTGGATTTTCAGGAAGTAGGGATCAAGACGAGTCAGGATCAGGGTGTGTGTGCGACGAGGACCCTGAGGAGTGGCTTTCAGGGGTGCCCTTGGGCATGGGGCTGCTGGGGGTGGGAGATGGCCCAGCAGGCTGAGGTGAGGCCTGCGGGCAGGAATCCGGATTTACAGAGGCTGGGGAGGGGTCCTGTGCGGTCAGAAGGGAGGGGTATGGCTCTAAGACGGGTATCCTTGGGGGTGGGGGCAGGTCTGGGCCCAGACATAGGATGTGAAGTGAGGGGAGGGATGGCGTGGCAAGGGGTCTACAGATGAAGGGGGTCTTGAGGGATCGGGACAGAGAGAGGGCGGAGGTCCTGGGCTTGCGGGGGCGCTCGTAGGGGCCGGGTCTGCGGGGTGGGGACTGGGGGAGCCCTGAAGGGTCCGGGAAGGGGTCCTGAGGGTCAGTAAAGAGGGTCAGCGGGGGTCACGGGCCTGAGGGGGCCTCCCGGGGAGGGGGCGGCGTGGGGGAGGAGGGCGCCCGGAGAAGTCGTGGGAGGGGCCCTGAGGGGTCGGGAAGCGTCGGAACGAGGATGGGCAGGCGCCAGGGCCCGAGGCTGACGGCCAGGGTCCGTGCTGGGAGTGCCGAGGGCTCCCGGCGTGGGTTCCGGGGCGAGGGGGCCCGAGTCCCAGTCTTGCCCGGCCCCCGTGGGCCGCAGCGCGGAGCCGCGGGCCTGAGAAGGCGCCCGGGAGGCCCGGCCCGCGCCGCCTACCTACCTGCGAAGAGCGCGCCGCCATAGCCATGCCGAGCCTCGCCGTCCCGGGCCGCGCCGCCGTCCCGGGCCCCGCCGCGTCTCTCGTCCCGCAGCCCGGCCCGGCCCCCTCAGCCGCCCCCCGGGACCGCGGCCGCCACCGGCTCTGTCGCTGCCATTTCACCCGCTGACAGGAGCCGCTGCCCCGCCCCCGAAGCCCAGTCAGCCAATTCACCGCCCCCAGGCGCTCTGGCTCCGCCCGCTGGCCAGGAGTGACGGGGTGTCTGGCCAATCCATGGTCACTCCGTAAGGAGGGCGAGGGCCCTGGCTACGGCCAGAAGGTTGCCGCCTTTAAGGAGAGAAGCGAATTGAAATTAGGGAAGCAGTGAAGGACGGGGTGTTTTGCCTATCGGAATGTGGAATCCTGTTGATCAACACTTGGCCGGGCCAATAGGAAGGAGAGAGGGGTGTGTCTCTGAGGGAAGGCTGGGTCCCTGAGGAACCCCAGACAGAGGCAGGCCAGCGTTTGGCTCTAAGCCCCGCCCAGAGTCGGGCTTTTTGCCCAATAACGAGACTCCCTGGGACGGCCATTATTATCTGCCCCTCAAACCTCGCCCATGGTAACTCTTGGGCCTCTATAAAGAAGATTGACACCTAGGGAGCCAATGACACTGAAGGAGGGCGGTGAAGTGACGCTCTCTGGCCAACGAGATCGTGTGAGGCTAGCCTCCCGGGCGGTGGGGCTTGAGGCCTGGTGTGAATGAAATACGGGAGGGGCTGAGAAGGGCGTGGCCTAGATCAGTGATGGGGCGGGTGCAGATCAGGTAGAGGCTAATGGGTTGGGTCTGAGAAGGGGCGTTGCCAGAAATCCCTTAGGCTGAGGGACCACATCTTCTCTGACCCCGGCTCTGTGCTGAGGGCGGGGCTTTGGGTGGTCAGGGTGTCACACCGGAGACTCAGGCCTGTTCCATTCTCTAGTCTAGGCCGGGTTAGGTATCTTCTCTGAGGCTGACAGTGTCTTATGTTCCCCCATCAAACTCAGAGCACGCTGTTATCACTGCTTACATGGCCCTCCCATCCCCCACCCCTCCTAGATAGATGGGGGCGGGGGAAGGCAGGGCCTAGGTCAGGGCGTCCCTGGCATTGCTGAGCAGGGGCCCAGAACATGGGAACTGCTTATAAATGTTTGATGAATGAATGAATGGCGGGCCCAAGATTATTCACAGGAAAGGGAAGGGTGGGGGGATCGCTCAGGCTGGGGAGGGAGATGTAGAGGCAGTTACGTATAGGGGGCAAGACAGAGAAAAGGACAAGTTCCCACCCCAAGATGCAGGGGTGGGCCCTGGAGGGGTGTGGGGCAGGGAAGGACCCTGTCACAGAAGAGAGGGTGACATCGTAAGTTCAAAACGGAGAGACAGAAATGGAAACGGGGAAGGCTGGCACCCAGAGTGGGGAGTGTCAGGACCTTCTGAGGTTTGAGATCTCAACCTCCTAAATAGTAGGTAGGGGGTTCCTTCTGGTTTTGGGAGTGGTGAATGACATACAGCCACGCTTTCTGCCCCTGTCCATCCGTCTCCGCCTCTGTCTACGCTCTGTCCCGTCTACATTTTGCCTCTGTCTATTCTCTCTTTGTCTCTGTCTCTACTCTGAATCTGTCTACACCCTCTCTGCCGCTGTCTATACTCCCTCTCTGTGTCTTCCCTCTCTCCCTCTCTCTTACTATCTATTGTACATTGCATCTATTAAAATTTTGGAACTGTTAAGAAAAGCTTCCAAGCGTATTTCTAAAAACTCTGTGGTAAAAATAATTATAATGAATTCCTTCTCCCCCACATGCCCATATACCCGCATATCCCATTTTTTAAAAAAAGAACATACCTTTGGGACTTTCCTGGTGGCGCAGTGGTTAAGAATCTGCCTGTCAGTGCAGGGGACATGGGTTTGAGTCCTGGTCCGGGAAGATCCCACATGCTGCGGAGCAACTAAGCCTGTGTGCCACAACTACTGAGCCCTTGTGCCACAACTACTGAAGCCCGTGCACCTAAAGCCCATGCTCCGCAACTAGAGAAGCCACTGCAATGAGAAGCACGTGCACCGTAAGGAAGAGTAGCCCCTGCTCACTGCAACTAGAGAAAGCCCATGCACAGCAACAAAGACCCAACGCAGCCAAAAATAAATAAATGAAATTATATATATATAAAAAAGAACATATCTTTGATCCCCTGGCTGTCCAGTGGTTAGGACTCCATGCCTTCACTGTCGAGGGCCCAGGTTCCATTCCTGGTTGGGGAACTAAGATCCCACGTGCCACAGGGCCAAAAAAAAAGAAAAAGAAAAGAAAAGAAAAGCATATCTTTGCCTCCTCCTCCCTTTTTTTTTGGTGGGGGGATCTTAGTTCCCGGGCCAGGGATGGAACCCATGCCCTTTGCAGTGGAAGGGTGGAGTCTTAACCACTGGACCGCCAGGGGGAGTCCCTATTAGCCTTCCTTCTTTTAAAGCTTATGTGCTGGACATTTCATAGTCCTTGACAAATCCAAGGTGACCTTGGATTTGCAGAGTATGAAGCTGAAGAGAATCTTATGGACATTGTCCTCTGATTCCTGGGTGGACTTGGGAGGCGGGGGGAGGACCCCTATGGGCACATTAGAGATAGGACGCAGGGTAAGTCAGGAGGGCAAGAGTGACACCAGGATGTGGTGAGGGTCAAGTAGTCACCAAAGGACAATCTCTGAGCTAGCTGCCCGTGGTCCCTCAGTGCGGAGGAGTGAGAAGCCATCATAAAGGACAAATCTTGGGGTTTGCCTTCAGAAAAGAACAGTTTGATGTGACCCACAACTTCCAAGGAACAGAAGAACCTGGACTGGTACAGGAGGTGGGGGACAGAGGGGTCTGCAGAGGCACAGACCTGGGTGGGGTCCAAGGCCACCCAGATAGAGGTCATGACCAGATCGTTTCTGGGACCTTGCCTAGGAGAGAAGTGGCATCTGGTGTCTGGGGAATAAAGTTAGACACTAGGAAGATGCACAGGGCATCTGACCCTCTCATCCTTACTCTGCCGTATTCACACAAAGGGTGGTTTTATTCTGGGGACACTTTGATTCCATTTTTATAAGCACAGTGGGGAAAAAAATCCAACACATTTCTGTTGGAAAAGACTTTTGAATCCTAAGCTGAATCTAGCCAATTAGATTGCTGGATCACTTTGCTATTCAGTGCACTTAAACCGTTCCCAATTTTTTTTCAGTGTGAAATCATTTTTATCAGGAACATTTTTTTCCATGTGATTTTTGCAGTAAACATTTGATTCATTAATTGGACTCTTTTTGTCCAATTTTTACCAGCTGTCAATTCTACCTCTGTGATTTTTTTTGGGGGGGGGTGGTTGTCATATCTTCAGAGTCAAATTTTGCATATTTAAATTTATTAAAAGACTCTTCTCAGTACTTAGCAGATAAGTTTTAGCACAATAAAAAATTTTTTTCTGGGCTAAGCTTTGGACTCAGAATTTGCTTGTTGGGAATATTGCCTAATATGGGCTCAGACTTGATACTTTGTCTTATAAAGAGCGAAAAAGGGGACAATATATGTAGCTCCTCCTATAAAGAAGTAGAGTCTGTTTCCCCATCACTTGAATTTGAGCTGGCTTTATCACTTGTTCTGACCAACAGAATGCATCAGAAGTGATGCTGGGCTAGTTCTGAGCCTAGATCTTAAGAGGTTTAGCAGCTTCTGCTCTTTTTTTTTTTTTTTTTTGGAGAATTTTTAATTGTGGTAAAATATATATAACCTAACATTTGCCATTTTTAAGTGTACAATTCAGTGGCATTAGCTGCATTCACAATGCTCTGCAATCATCACTACCTACTTCCAAAATTTTTTCATCATTCCCAAGTAGAAACTCTGTCCCCATGAAACAATAACTCCTCATTCCCCCCTGCCCCACCCCCAGCCCCTGGTAACCTCTATTCCACTTTCTGTCTCTATGAATTTATCTATTCTAGGTAGTTCACCTGAGTGGAATCATACAATATTTGTCTTTTCGTCTAGTTTATTTCACTGAGCAAATATTTTCAGGTTCATCCATGTTGTATTAGAACTTCATTCCTTTTTATTAAAAGCTAAATCATATTCTGATGTTTGTATGAACTATATTTTGCTTATCCATTCATCTGTCAATGGACGCTTGGGTTGTTTCCACCTTTTGGCTACTGTGAATAATGCTGCTATGAACACGGGTGCAAAAGTATCTGTTTGAGACCCTGCTTTCAATTATTTTGATATATACCCAGGAGTGGAACTGCTGGATCCTATGGTACTTCTATGTTTAGCTTTTTGAGGAACTGCCAAAGTGTTTTCTACAGTGGCTGCACCATTTTAAATTCCCACCAGCAATGCATGGGGGTTCCAATTTCTCTACATCCTTGCCAATATTTGTTATTAAAAAAAAACTATAGCTATCCTAGTAGGTGTGAACTGTTATCTCACTGTGGCTTTGACTTGCATTTACCTAGTAACTAATAATATTGAGCATCTTTCTATGTGTTTATTGGCTGTTCGTATATCATCTTTGGGGAAATGTCTATTCAAGTCTTTTGCCCATTTTTAAACTGAGTTGTATGTTTTTTGTTGTTGTTATTGAGTTGCAGGATTTCTTTATATGTTCTGGATATTAAGCTCTTATCAGATATATGATTTGCAAGTATTTTCTCCCATTCTGTATGTTGTCTTTTCACCTTCTTGAAGACATCCTTTGATGCATAAAAGTTTTAAATTTTGATGAAGTCCAATTTATTTTTTCTTTTGTCGCCTATGCTTTGGATGTCATATCTAAAAATCCATTGCCAAATTCAATATCATACAGATTTACTTCTATGTTTTCTTCTAAGAGTTTAATAGTTTTAGCTCTTATATTTAGGTTGTTTTTCCATTTTTAGTTAATTTTTATATATGATGTGAAGTAAAGGTCCAATTTCATTCTTTTGCATGTGGAAATCCAGCTGTCCCAGCACCATTTGTTGAAGACACTATTTTTTTCCCCATTGAATGGATTTGGCACTGTTGTGAAAAATCAACTGGCCATAGATGTATGGGTTTATTTCTGGATTTTCAATTCTATTCCATTGGTAATACATCTATCCTTGTGCCAGACCACACTGTTTCGAACTGTTTTGTTACTGTAGCTTTGTATTAAGTTTAAAATCAGAACGTATGAGTCCTGTCAGCTTTACATTTAAGGTAGTCATTGATGTACTTATTGCAATTTTGTTAATTGTTGTGGTGGTGTTTTGTAGTTCTTCTTTCTTCCTTTCTTCTTTTGCTCTCTTTGCTTGTGATTTGATGAGTATCTTTAGTGTTATGTTTGGATTCCTTTCTCTTTTTTTTTTTTTTTTAAGACTATTTTTCGAGGGGATTTTTTTTTTTTTTTTAATAGCTACTTTATTATTTATTTATTTATTTTTGGCTGTGTTTGGGTCTTCGGTTCGTGCGAGGGCTTTCTCTAGTTGCGGCAAGCGGGGGCCACTCTTCATTGCGGTGCGCGGGCCTTTTCACTATCGCGGCCCCTCCCGTTGCGGGGCACAGGCTCCAGACGCGCAGGCTCAGTAGTTGTGGCTCACGGGTCCAGCTGCTCCGTGGCATGTGGGATCTTCCCAGACCAGGGCTCGAACCCGTGTCCCCTGCATTAGCAGGCAGATTCTCAACCACTGCGCCACCAGGGAAGCCCTCTCTTTTTTTGTGTATCTATTATAGATTCTTGGTTTGTGGTTACCATGAGGTTTATATATAGAAATCTGTATATGTACATGATTATTTTAAGTTGCTGATCTCTTCAGTTTGATCATATTTTAACAACCCTGCATTTTTCCTCCCCCCCCGCAATGTTTACTGTTTTTGACATCATATTTTACATATTTTTGTTTCGTGTATCCCTCAACTACTTATTGTGGATATAGATGACTTTATTACTTTTGTCTTTTAACCTTCCTACTAGCTTTTTTAAATAAATTTATTTATTTATTTATTTACTTTTGGCTCTGTTGGGTCTTCGTTGCTGTGCGCAGGCTTTCTCTAGTTGCGGCGAGCGGGGGCTACTGTTCGTTGCGGTGCACGGGCTTCTCATTGTCGTGGCTTATCTTGTTGCGGAGCACGGGATCTAGGCGCACAGGCTTCAGTAGTTGTGGCACGTGGGCTCAGTAGTTGTGGCTTGCGGGCTCTACAGCTCAGGCTCAGTAGTTGTGGCACACGGGCTTAGTTGCTCCACGGCATGTGGGATCTTCCTGGACCACGGCTCGAACCTGTGTGCCCTGAATTGGCAAGCGGATTCTTAACCACTGCGCCACCAGGGAAACCTCCTACTAGCTTTATAAGTGGTTGATCTACTACCTTTACTGTTTATTTGCCTTTAACAATGAGATTTTTCCTTTCATAATTTCACAGTTTTAGTTATGGTCTTTTCTTTTCTGCTTAGAGAAGTCCCTTTGACATTTCTTGTAAAGCTGGTTTGGTGGTGCTGAAGTCTTTTAGTTTTGCTTGTCTGTAAAACTTTTGATCTCTCCTTCAAATCTGAATGAGAACCTTGCTGGGTAGAGTATTCTTGGTTGTAGGTTTTTCCATTTCATCGCTTAAAATATATCATGCCACTCTCTTCTGATCTGCAGAATTTCTGCTGAAGAGTCAGCTGATAGCCTTATGGGAGTTCTCTTGTACATAACTTCTTGCTTTTCTATTGCTGCTTTTAATATTCTCCTTTTGTCTTTAATTTTTGCCATTTTAATTACAACATGTAATTAAAGAGGTATGGTCCTCTTTGGGTTGATCCTGATTGGGACTCTCTGTGATTCCTGGACCTGGATGTTTGTTTCTTTTCCCAGGTTAGGGAAATTTTCAGCTATTATGTCTTCAAATATGTTCTCTGCCTCTTTCTCTCTCTCTCTTCTCCTTCTGGGACCCCTATAATGTGAATGTCAGTATGCTTGATGTTGTTCCAGAGGTCTCTTAAACTGTCCTCATTTTTAAAAATTCTTTTTTCTTTTTTTCTGTTCAACTTGAGTGATTTCCACTATTCTTTCTTCCAGTTCACTGATCCATTCTTCTGTATCATCTAATCTACTGTTGATTCCTTCAAGTGTATTTTTTTAAAAAATATTTATTTATTTGACTGCCCTGGGTCTTATTTGCAGCACGCAGGATCTTCGTTGTGGTGTACAGGATCTTTTAGTTGTGGCATACGGGATCGAGTTCCATGACCAGGGATCGAACCCCGACCCCCTGCATTAGGAGTGCGGAGTCTTAACCCCTGGACCACCAGGGAAGTCCCTCAAGTGTATTTTAAATTTCAGTTATTGTACTCTTCAGCTCTGTTTGTTTTTTCTTTATATTTTCCAAAAATTTTTTTTTAAATGCCTAACTTCTGGGAATTCCCTGGCAGTCCAGTGGTTAGGACTCTGCACTTTCACTGCTGAAGGCTCAGGTTCAATCGCTGGTCAGGGAACTAAGATCCTGTAAGCTGTGTGGCACAGCTAAAAAAAAAAAGCCTAACTTCTCACTCTGTTCATCCATTTTCCTCCTTAGTTCTTTGAACATCATTGTGATCAATACCTTAAACTCTTTACTGGGTAGGGTTGCTATAAACCTTTGACTGTTGAGAAATTTGGTTATGACAGTTTCTGCTTGTTTTCTGATGTTTCTGTTGGGGGTTGATGAGAGAGCTGCCTACCTTGCCATTTAGCCCAGTAACCTGGGTGATGAGAGGCACATGACTCAGTCACCCCTGTGGCCTCAATCACCAACCAATCAACCTCCAGCTATGAATAAGTCCATCTGTTCCCATTTTCTATTGCTGTGCAACAAACCACCGTAGAACTCAGTAACATAAAATAGCAACCATTTAAAATATATTCATGGGTTCTGTGGGTCAGGAGCCTGGACAGGGCACAACAGGGATGGCTTGTTTCTGCTCTGTGGCATCTAGGACTTAAGCTGGGAAGACTTGAAGGGCTGGGGGGTGCCTAGAGTGGCTGGGAGCTGGAATTATCTGGTGGTATTTCTATTCACATGTCTGGTTTCTGGGCTGGGATCACTCAAATGATTGGGGTCTCTTGGGGGCGAATCCCTCTTTTTTTCTGTAGTCTCAGGGTGTCTCCATGTAGTTCCCTCCACATGGCATCTCTAGCATGGCAGCTTCAGGGTAGTTGGATTCCTTACATGATGTCTCAAGTCTCTGGGAGTGAGTCTTCCAGAAAACAAGGAAGCAGCTTGCATGGTCTTTTATGATCTAGTGTTGGAGATCATATAATATTGCTTCTGCTATACTCTATTCGTTGAAGCAGTCCAAGCCCACCCAGATTCAGGGGGATCAAGACCTCCTCTCTTGATGGGAGCATTGTCAAAGTATTTCACTTATCTTGTAAAACTGCACTGGCTAAGTAGCCAGACTTAATCGACCCACCACAGATGCATGAATGAGCTCACCTGTGCTCAGCAGAACTTTCCAACAGAGCCAGACCCAAATTTCTGAACCACACAATTATGAACTAAATAGTTTTTATTTTGAATCATTAATTTTTGGGGAGGGACAGTTTGTTATGCAGCAAATGCTAACTGATACATCTTGGCAGGTACATAGCACTCACCATGCCTAATATCTTCTGATCACTTCCTGGAGCCCTGCAAGGTGATGCAAATGAGCAGACCCATGGCTTCTGTAGTTCAATGACTCCTCCCTGTCTGTGTTCACCCTACAGTCCACTGCCCTTGGTTTTACCTGCCATGACAATTCCACCCATCCCACTGCTCCTTGATTAGTTTCAACACCCGTGAACAGAACCCTGAACATAATAAAAGAAATGTTGAAGCACTCCTTAGCTAGTCTACTCTTAGACTATACAGCTTACTCCATTTAGTCTCTCATTTTACAGATATTAGTTGAGCATCTACTATATGCCATTCACTCAAAAACACTGGAGACATGATAGTTAATGTGAACAAAAGGGTCCCAGCACTAACAGAATTATAGTCTGGTGGGATATGGTAAGCCGTTTCTAAAATGGTCCCTACCTCTTGGTTTTCATGGCCTTGTGTAATCCTCTACTAAAGAGTAATTTGCTTCTAACCAGTAGAATATCTCATCATGAAGAAATGCCATTTTGGAAATTAGGTTACAAAAGATTCTGACTGCTGTCTTGCTGGCACTTTCTTCCTTGCTGGCTTTGATGAAGTTGCCTTGTTGGAGAAACTCATGTGGTAAATAACTAAAGGCATCCTTTGACCAACAGATAGCTAGGAACTGAGACTCAGTCCAACATCCCACAGGAAACAAATCTGACCAAAACCCACATCAGTGAGGTTGGAAGTGAATCCTTCCCCTATCCAACTTTCAGATGAAACCATAGTCCTCCTGGCCATCCCCCTAATTGCAGCCTCAAGAGAGATCCCAGGCAAAGGATCCACTAAGTCATGGCTAGATTCCTGACCTGCAAAAACCTGGGATAACAAATGTGTGTTGTCTTAATCCATTCAGTTTGTGGCAATTTGTTATATAGTAACAGATAACTTCTATGTAGGGGAGCCAGAGGTGAAACAAACAAATCAATGAACAATTTGGAGATAGATCACAGAGTGATACAAGATATCCCAAGGGGCCCAAGAAGAAGCTTGAAATCCAAGCCAACTGGGGCTTCCTTGGAGGTCCAGTGGGTAAGACTCTGTGCTCCCAATGCAGGGGACCCGTGTTCGATCCTTGGTTGGGGAACTAGATCCTGCATGCATGCTGCAACTAAGAGTCTGCATGCTGCAATTAAAAGATCCAGCACGCTGCAACTAAGACCCAACACAGGGGCTTCCCTGGTGGCGTGGTGTTTAAGAATATGCCTGCTAATGCAAGGGACATGGGTTCGAGTCCTGATCCAGGAAGATCCCACATGCCACGGAACAACAAAGCCCATGTGCCACGACTACTGAGCCTGCATGCCACAACTACTGAAACCTGCACGCCTAGAGCCTGTGCTCCACAACAAGATAAGCCACCGAAATGAGAAGCCCGCGCACCACAATGAAGAGTAGCCCCTGCTCACCGCAACTGGAGAAAGCCTGTATGCAGCAATGAAGACCTAACAGAGCCAAAAATAAAATAAATAAATTTATATTAAATAAAAGACCCAGCGCAGACTAAATAAACAAACAAAAAACAAACAAACAAAAAAACTGAGCAGACTAAATATCATACAAGACACTAGAAAGGAAAGTAATTAAAGATCTAGTACCTAAAACAACATCAGAACAAGATTGTTTTATAGCCTCACCCTTGTCTCCCTATACCCTAGCTTGTGGCCATTTGGTGTTTATAACCACTTTGGGCTTTCACTTTTGACCTATTGGATCTTGGGTGGTTTCTCACTCAGTTCTGGTCTCAGTGTCTCCCCCTGACTTTGCTGCCCTCTGCAGCCTCAGGCTGGCTGCAATCCTGGAGAAACTGGACAATCAGTCCATCCCTGGTTCTCTTCCTTTCTTGTCCTTCCAACAGCAGAAGGGGATTTGGATTGCAAAAGTTCATAAATGACAGGCAAATTGCAAGGTCAGGCAAAAGAAGAGGAAAGAGATGGAGCAAGAGCCGGCTGGGAGGAAGGAGGAGACCCAGCAGGTGAAGCCATCAGGGGAGTCCCAGGAAAGTGGGGTTCAAGCAGGAAGGAGGGAGTGGCCACCTTTATCAAGGGTGAGGCCAAGACAAAAATGGGTCTGCTGATGTTCTCAAAGGAAAAGTAGATACTGCCATTGGTGGTTTTGGGAGGGGTGAAGGCAGGAGTGAGAACAGCCCTTTTCTAAGAAATGTGGTGACACCTAGAGGTTTTTCCCCAAAGATGGAAGAAGCGTGCCTCTGTTCCTGGAAGTCTTCCTGTTCCAAGACGTGAGGCACAACTCATCCACATCACCAGGAATGGAGCCTTCGAGGCTGGAGCAACAGCTGACCCAGGACCCTTTACTGCAGGGCAGAATGTGTGATGGGGCACGCCTTCCTTCCTGGGGCTCTGGAGGGCAGCAGTGCCCAGGAGGGTCTAAGGCTCAAGGTGAGGAAATGAGCAAACCTGGAGGATTGTGAAGTCACTCTCAAGAACAGGTAAAATATTGAGAGAAGTAGGAAGGGCAGCATGCCAGACAGAGGGACCAGCTAATGCAAAGGCAAGGAGGCAGGAAGGTATCTGTTCTGTAAACCTGTGCTGAAGCCTCCTTGACCACTGGGTGGTGCTGTCCAACCTGGCGAGAAACACAGTAGGCTGTGCGTTCCCTGATTCCTGCCCACAGCCCACAGTGGTCTCCTCCTGGTCTGTATGTTAGCTGAGGTTCTGGAATTCTGGTGCTGGCAGGTTTCTGTGAGGCCAGCCCAGCCTGGGTCCCATTTCAATGACACCTCTAAAGCAGCAGGTGGCACTTGTCTGAGAATCAGGGAGGAAGGTGGGGTATAACCTGGGGCAGATCTTTGGGGAAATCGTTCTGCTGTCAGATCAAAGCTTATAAGGTATGACAGAGTCTGTGCAGCTCAACTGGTTTGGGGAGGGGCTCCACGTGGGTAGGCAAGGAAGACTTCCTGGGGGAGGTGGCATTAAAAGATGATGCGATTTGTCAGTGGAAGAGAGATGAGAATCCAGGCGGGAATGTAGGACAGGGCAGCTACATACGTCTGTGTGGTACAGAAGATGAACTAGGCAATGGAGTGAGACAGTATTTCCTCACTCATGTCATCTGCTTACTAGACATTTGTTGAGATCTGATGAGCTTCCCGGTTGGTAAGGGTGGCGCACACCAGTTCCACGGGGACAGAAGCACCTCCACGCAGGACCCTTCTGGACCTTGCCTTATGTACTTTATCTGGTTGCTCATCTGTCTCCTTTATAATATCCTTTATAACAAACCAGTAAATGTTTTGGTAAGTAAATGTTTCCCTGAGATTTGTGCGTTCTAACAAATTATCAGACTTGAGGAGGGAGTCGTGGGAAACCCTGATTTGTAGTGGGTGGGTCAGAAGTATGCATGGCCTAGATCTACACTTCGTGTCTGAAGTTGAGGAGAGTTTTGTGGGACTGACCCCTTAACCTGTGGGATCTGTTAAAAACAAGACAACAGAGCCAAAATGGAGTCACTTATAGTGAGCCTCACATCACCAAACTCAGTCTTAATGACAGAGCTCTCTCAGAAATGGAATCTTAAACCAGCCAATAAGGAATCGTCTGATAGACCCCTGCCATCCCCTACAGGAAAATAATCTTACAATGACCCACCCACTTTTTTGCCGGTACGACTTCCTTGATCCTGCTCCCTTCTGCCTATAAAACCTCTAGCTTGGGACTTCCCTGGCGGTCCAGTGGTTAAGAGACTGCGCTTCCATTGCAGGGGGCATGGGTTCGATCCCTGGTTGGGGAGCTAAGATCCCGCATGCCGCGCGGTGCGGCCCAAAAATAGAAAATAAAAACCAAAAAAACCCCAAACCAAAAAACCTCTAGCCTTGTACAGCCCTTCAGGGCTCCTTTCTATCTGCTAGACTGGATGCTGCCCAATTCATGAATCATTGAATAAAGCCAATAAGATCTTTAACGTGTACACAGTTGCTTTTTTTTTTTTTTTTTTTTTTTAACAGATCTGTTGCTGTCTCCAGGTGGATAGTGTCAGGACTGCGTTCAATCTGTAGGACATCCAGTCGGAGTCGGGTGAGACTGGGAGAGTGGCTTGGTGATGTTGGAAAATACTCCAGAGCTTTCTGACGGTCACGTTCTGGGGGAAAGGTTACATGCTGAAGGACGAGTTGTTTGAGAGGAGATGCAACAGGGTGGTAGGAGAAAGGGTGTTTTCAGTTTGAGCGATCCGCACGTGCAAAGGTCAGGAAGTGAAAGAGAATGTGGCTTCCTAGAGGAACTGAAAGTTTTTCAGCAGGACTTTAGAGCCCCAGGAGGAAAAACGGGATGGCCGGTCCAGGATCCAATCACGATGTGTTGAACACCAGGCGGAGGGGTTTATAATGAACAGTAGTAGGAATAGCCCATCCAAGAGAGAGTATCTTGTTTCATCTTCCTGAGGGGTTGGTGTTCCAGCTCTGTTGATGTGTCTCTGGAGATGGGAAAGCCACCACCTCCCCAGATCTGCCTACAGCTGTGAGGCCATGAGAATGTCTCCTCAACTCCTGAGCCTCAGTTTTCCCCATATGTGAAATGGGAACACAGAGCGTCTTAGTCCTTTCAGGCTGCGATAACACAATGCCATAGATGGGAGGCTTAAACAACCAACATTTATTTCTCACAGTTCTGGAGGCTGGAAGTCTAAGATAAACATGTGGGGAGATTTGGTGTCTGGTGAGGACCCGCCTCCTGATTCACAGAAGACCATCTTCTGGCTGTGTCTTCACATGGCAGAAGGGGTGAGAGAGCTCTCTGTGGTCTCTTTTATAAAAGCACTAATGCCATTCACGAGCTAATCACTTCCCACATGCCCACTTCGGAATATCATCCCCTTAGGGATTAGGTTTCAATATAGGAATGTGGCGGAGTGGGATACAAACATCCAGTCGATGATACAAACCCACTTCACAGGGCTGTCATGAGAAAAGTTAGGTCTCTTGGCACCAAACAGATGCCCAATAAAAGTTCTTTCCCTCCTCCTTTCTTTCTTCTTTTTCTTCTTTTATTTTCTTGGCCGTGCTGGGCAGGTGGCATGTGGGATCTACTTCCCTGACCAGGGATCGAACCCTTGCCCCCTGCAGTGGAAGCACAGAGTCTTAACCTCTAGACCACCAAGGAAGTCCCCCTCCTCCTTTCTTTAAGGAACAAAAACCCCTCCGAAAGACCTTGAACATGCCGCACAGTTGGATCTCCCATGCTCTGTTCAACCATCCACCAGCACTGGTCACTCTGGTTGTGTCATTACTTTTCCATCAAGAATATACAAGGGAGGGACTTCCCTGGTGGTCCAGGGGTTAAGACTCCATGCTTCCACTGTAGGGGGCGTGGGTTCAATTCCTGGTCGGGGAATTAAGATCCCACAAGCTGCCCGGCGTGGCTAAAAAAACTTAAAAAAAAAAAAAAGAAGAATATACAAGTGATAATAACTCATTTATTATCATTGTTGGAGTGCCCACTACCTGCCAGGCAGTGTTCTTGACTTTGGGGATGTAGCAGTGAAGAAAATAGACTCAGTCTCCTCCCTCTGAACAGCTGGCTCCCAGCTGTTTTTATAAATAGTTTAGTGAAACTCAGCCCCACCCATTCACTGACATATTGTCCGGGTGCTTTCATGTTGCAGGGGCAGAGTGGAGGAGCTGTGTCAGAGACTGACTGACCCACAGGGCCGAAAAATACTTGCTATCTGTCCCTTTTCAGAAAACATTTGCCAATTCTTGGTCTAGAAGTTTACATTCAGGGTGAGACAGCTAGTAGACAGATAAAATTTTGAACCTGAATCTGGCTCGCTCTCTCTCTCTCTCTCTCTCTCTCGGACTTCCTAATTAAGAGAGGCAAAACTATCAATTCCCACCCCACACCCTCCTGGCTTTAGCACAAAGTAAGTGGTGAAGGAGTGCTGGCAGGATTTCCATTTCTGTTGAGAATGTAGAAGTCCCCCAAAGACCCTCCCTTCCATGGTGATAACTAGAAAAACCCATACTTTTCAACAGGACTAGTCAAGAGTGAATGCAAGGAAGCCTTGATGAGCCAGGTTTCAGACATAAAAATGAGCCCTTCAGGGACTTCCCTGGTGGTCCAGTGGTTAAGACTCTGAGCTTCCACTGCAGCGGGCACAGGTTCGATCCCTGGTCGGGGAACAAAGATCTCACATGCCAAGTGGCGTGGCCAAAAAATTAAAAAACAATTAAAAAAAAAAGAGCCCTTCACAGGTGAGCCAAGAGCAGCTTTAGCGTCCGTACCAGGGGGCAGGCAGACACCAGCTCTGGGTATGGATGGGCTTGCATAGATGGAGGGGTGTTTAGGGGACAGGGTAAATCATCCAGTTCTTAGATGACAAGAGTAAGCATTCCAAATGGTGGGTACCAGAGTGCTGGAGTCCAAACTTGGTGAGGAGAGCATCCTCGTGGAGGGATGGCTGGTATGGGATGATGTCAGAGCCCAAGTGAGGTAAGCAGGACAACAATATGGGGGTCTGTCTACCTGGAGGGAGAGGGTCAGTGTCCAAGTGCAGTGAGGAGGGCATCTACATAGCATAGGGCAGGGGTCCCCAACACCCGGTTCATGGCCCGTTAGGAACTAGGTTGCACAGCAGGAGGTGAGTGGCAGGCCAGTGAGAGAATCTTCATCTGCCGCTCCCCATTGCCTGCATTACCGCCTGAACCATCCCCCGACCCCCACCCCGGTCCATGGAAAAATCATCTTCCACAAAACTGGTCCCTGGTGCCAAAAAGGTTGGGGACCGCTGGCGTAGGGGATAGTGATGGGAAAATGAGATTGGCTATATGTAGGGGGATTGATGAAATAAATAAATCCTGCAGGGTAATGGGAACCAGGTTTCCCACCATCAGAAAAGAGGGTTACAAAGATGAATGGAGCGGGAGTTCCCTGGTGGCCTAGTGGTTAGGATTACAGGCTTTCACTGCCATGGCCAGGGTTCAGTCCCTGCTTGGGGAACTGAGATGCCGCAAGCTGTGTGGCCAAAAAAAAAAAAAAAAAAAAAAAAGCGAATGAAGGGAACGTTAGAATGAACCTTATTGTATTTAATTGGAGGTGTTGGTGTGAACTCATGGTTTTCAAAATATATAGAGAAATAAATGTGTGTGTGTGTCTGTGTGTGTTTTCTCATCTGCCTACTCAGAAGTCCTGGGATAAGTGACACCCCAATAATAATGAGCATACTTAATACTCAGGTCTTGGTTTCTGAATGCCATTCTCCACTTAAAAGCAACCAGGGCTCTTTGGAAAAATGGTTGATACCAGGGTTCAGACAAGGAAAGTCTGCTCAGCAAAAAACTGATAGGCACATGTCAAAAGGACACAGAAGCCAGCATGAAAGGCTTCCACTGGCCAAATCAAAGAAAATTTAAGCATCAAAAAACAGAAAGGAAAAAAGGAATGTCAGCAAAAATGGCGAGTAAAATTTGCCTTTCCATAAAAACAATGAAAAAACCGCAGAATTTGTCAGAATCAACACTTTTAGAACTCTGGCAATCAACCAGAAGCTTACAGTAATTCAGGGAGTATTTAGTCAAGACTGAATCTCAGTAAAGAACAATGAGCTTGGTGGAATTTTAACGTACCCTAGTCCCATTGCCCACTCTCCAACTCAGAAATAGCCTTACAGACTCACAGACATAGAGAACTGACTTGTGGTTGCCAAGGGGTGGGGGTCGGGGGTAATGGATTGGGAATTTGGGACTAGTAGATGCAAAGTATTATATAGAGAATGGATAAACAACAAAGTCCTACTGTACAGCACAGGGAACTATATTCAATATCCTGTGATAAACCATAATGGAAAAGAATATGAAAAAGAATGTATATATATGTATAATTGAATCACTTTGCTGTACAGTAGAAATTAACACAACATTGTAAATCAACTATACTTCAATAAAATAAATTAAAAAAAAAGAAATAGCCTTGGGACTTCCCTGGTGGCACAGTGGTAAAGAATCCGCCTGCCAGTGCAGGGGACACAGGTTCGAGCCCTGGTCCGGGAAGATCTCACATGCCGCAGAGCAACTAAGCCCATGTGTCACAACTACTGAGCCTGTGGTCTAGAGCTCTTGAGCCACAACTACTGAGCCCAGGTGCGTTGACTACTGAAGCCCGCGTGCCTAGAGCCCGTGCTCTGCAACAAGAGAAGCCACCACAATGAGAAGCCCTCGCACCGCAGTGAAGAGTGGCTCCCACTCACCGCAACTAGAGAAAGCCCGTGCACAGTAACGAAGACCCAACGCAGCCAGAAAGGAAGGAAGAAAGAAAGAAAGGAAGAAGGAAAGAAGAAAGAAAGAAAAGAAAAATATTAAAAAAAAAAGAAATAGCCTTAAAAAATAACAGCCCACATTCCTGGTACTGAAGAAGAACAGAGTTCTTCTTCTTACAGAAGGAGAACTTACAAAGTTCTCCTTCTTTGTAAGGAGCTCTTACAAAGCCTCATTCCCAAGGAAGAGTAATTATCTGATCTGTCTAGTGGTTCCCCAGAAGACCACACTGAAACAGCTTGTCTTTAATTGACCTCACTTGAACTTGCCCAATGCTAAAAACCTCTCCGCAGGGAGCACCTGTCAAATGCTTTAACAACACAGCTGCCTGAGGTGATGGATAACAGTTGGGGGTAAATAATAGCTTAACCAAAAAGTCTTAAAAGGAAACGTTAAGGAATGAGATGTCCCTAGGGACTTTGACAAGTTCCAACATACCCTGGGAATCTGGAAGGCCACATGCATGTGGAGGGCTGTGTGCATACCCAGGAGGGATCTGAAAAGGTGCTAAGCTCTTAATTCTGGCAGACTTTGAGGCTCTGAGAAAGCAGGAAGGGGAGGCGAAGGCAGAGTTGTAATCTTCCTGGCTGAGTGTTGAAGTTGTGTCTAAACACACAGAGATCTTGGGTGAAGACTGGGGGACTTTTAGTTTCAGATTTTCAAGGAAGTCTGTTCAATCACTAGCTAAGCACCAAGCTAAGTAGAGATTTTAGTAACCGTACATGACAGAGATTAGAGACTTTGCAGAATTAGTTCAGAAAAGTCATTAAATAAACAAAAAAACAACTACTATGGAAAAACAGCAATGGTAACAAACCTTCAGGAGGAGGTAGAATCTAATTTCCATAGTTGCCATATTATATTACAAGGCATACCTGAGAGATATTTTGGGTTTGGTTCCAGACTAGCACAATAAAGCAAATATTGAAATAAAGCAAGCCACATAAATTTTTTGGTTTCCCAGTGCATATAAAAGTTATGTTTACACTATATTGTAGTCTATTAAGTGTGCAATAGCATTATGTCTAAAAGAACACTGTACATACCTTAATTAAAAATACTTTATTGCTAAAAATTACTAATCATCATCTGACAACTTAGAGCTGCCAAAAACCTTCAATTGTAAAAAAATGCATTATCGCAAAGCCTAATAAAGTGAAGCACCATAAAATGAGTCATGCTTGCATTTGAAATGTCCAGTTTTCAACAAAAAATTATGAGAAATACAAAGAAACAAGAAAATATTACCCACACACATGAAAAAAGTGGATAGAAACTGTCCCTGAGAAAGTCCAGATATTGGTTACTAGACAAAGACTTCAAATCAGCTGTTTTTAAAGTGATCAATGAGCAAAAGTAAGTCATATTTAATAAACTAGAGAAGTATGAGAATAATATATCACTAACTAGAGAATATCAATAAAGAGATAGAAATTATAAAAAGGAACAATGTAGACCATTCTGGGGTTAAAAAGTACAGGGACTTCCCTTGTGGCACACTGGTTAAGAATCCACCTGCCAATGCAGGGGACACAGGTTCGAGCCCTGGTCTGGGAAGATCCCACATACCACAGAGCAACTAAGCCCGTGCACCACAACTACTGAGCCTGCGTGCCACAACTACCAAAGCCCGTGTGCCTAGAGCCTGAGCTCTGAAACAAGAGAAGCCACCTCAATGAGAAGCCCGCGCACCACAAGGAAGGGTAGCCCCCGCTCGCTGCAACTAGAGAAAGCCCACGTACAGCAATGAAGACCCAATGCAGTCAAAAATAAATAAATAAATAAATAAATAAATAAATAAATAAATAAATTAAAAAAAGTACGATAATTGAAATGAAAATTTTACTAGAGGGCAAATTGCTATTGATTTGAGTAGGTAGAAGGAAGTATCAGCAAAAAATGAAAATGGATCCATTGAGATTATCCAGTCTGAGGAAGAGAAAATTAACAGAGCATCAGAGACATGTGGAACACCAGCAAGTATACCAACATATGCATAATGGGAGTGTCAGAAGGAGAATAAGGACAGAAAGGGACAGAAAGAATGTTTGAAGAAATAACAGTTGAAAACATCCAACATTTGATGAAATTGTTAGGTTACATATGCAGAAGCTAAATGAACTCCAAGGAGGATAAATGCAAAGAGATCCACACTTAGACACATAATAATCAAACTGTTCAAAGACAAAGAGAATCTTGAACACAACAAGAGAAAAATGTCTCACTTTGTACAAGTGATCCTCAATTAGATTAACAGCTGTGGATCATCAGAAACTGTGGAGGCCAGAAGGCAGTGGGAAGACATATATGAAATGCTGAAAGAAAAAACCTGTCAATCAAAGATTCTATATCCAGTAAAACTACTTTATTCAACCATAGACAGGAATACAGTACTGATAAATGTCACATCATGCATGAGCCTTGAAAATATTATGTTAAGCAAAAGAAGCCAGACACAAAAGGGTGTTGTATGATTCCATATATATGAAATAGGTAAATCCAGAATAGGTAAATCCATAGAGACAGAAAGTAGATTAGTGGTTTCTGGCTCTGGGGGGAGGTGGAAATGGGGAGTGACTGCTTAATGGGTATGGGGTTTCCTTTTGGGGTGATGAAAATGTTCTGGAACTAGATATTGGTGATGGTTGCACAAAATTCGCAACATTATGAATGTACTAAATGCTACTGAACTGTATGGTTCGGATGGTAAAATCTATGTTACATGTATTTTCCCACAATAAAAGAAATGAAAGGAGTATTTCAGGATGAAATGAAAGAACACTAGACAGTAACTCAAATCCACATGAAGAAATAAAAACACCAACAAAGGTAACTACACAGGTAAATATAAAAGACAGTATACATGTATTTTTGGTTTGCAACTCCTTTTTTTCCTCCATCGGATTTAAAAGACAACTGTTTAATGCAATTATTAGAAATCTAAGTCGATGGGCACATGTGTATAAAGATGTAATTTGTGATAATAGCTGCACAAAAGGAGGCAGAAATTGAACTAAATAGGAGCAAAGTTTTGTATATTATTAAAATTAAGTGGCTATTACTCTGAACTAGATTGTTATAAATTAACAATGTTAATAGTAAGCCCCAGGGCAACCACTAAGAAAATAAGTCAAAAATATATAGTAATAGAAAATATCTATTTAATAGAAAACCCTAAAGACTCCACACAAAAACTACTAGAACTGATAAACATATTCAGCAAGATAGCAGGATACAAGATTAACATACAGAAATCTGTTGTATTTCTTTACACTAACAATGAAATATCAAAAAGGAAAAGTTAAAAAAAATCTCTTTTTAAACTGCAACAACAACAACAACAAAATAAAATGAAGTTCTTAGGAATTAACCTGACCAAGGAAGTGAAAGACTTATAAGCTGAGAACTATAAAACATTGAAAAAGGAAACTGAAAATGATTCAAAGAGATAGAAAGATATCCCATGCTCTTGGACTGGAAGAAATAATATTGATTAAAATGGCCATACTACCCAAAGCAACCTACAGATTTAATGTGATCCCTCTTATACTACCCATGACATTTTCCACAGGACTAGTAGAAATAATCCTAACATTTATATGAAACCTTAAAAAAACCAGAATTGCCAAAGCAATCTTGAGGAAAAAGAACAAAGCTGGAGGCATAACCCTTCCAGACTTCAGACAATACTACAAAGCTACAGTAATCAAACAGCATGGTATTGGCACAGAAACAGACAAAAGGATCAATGGAACAGAATAGAGATCCCAGAAACAAACCCACACACCTACGGTCAATTACTGTTCAACAAAGGAGGCAAGAATATACAGTGAAGAAAAGACAGTCTCTTCAGCAAGTGGTGTTGGGAAAGCTGGACAGCCACATGTAAATCAATGAAGTTAGAACACACCCTCACACCCTACACAAAAATAAACTCAAAATGGTTTAAAAACTTAAATATAAGACATGACACCATAAAACTCCTAGAAGAGAGCATAGGCAAAACATTCTCTGACATAAATTGTACCAATGTTTCCTTAGGTCAGTCTACCAAGGCAAAAGAAATAAAAGCAAAAATAAACAAATGGGACCTAATCAAACTTATAAACTTTTGCACAGCTAAGGAAACCATAAACAAAACGAAAATACAACTTACAACTAGGGAGAAAATATTTGTAAATGATACGACCAACAAGGGCTTAAGTTCCAAAATATACAAACAGCTCATACAACTCAACAATAACAACAACAAAACAATCCAATCAAAAAATGGGCAGAAGTGCTCGCTTTGGCAGCACATATACTAAAATTGGGACGATACAGAGAAGATTAGCATGGCCACTGCGCAAGGATGGCACACAGATTCGTGAAGCGTTCTATATTTTTGAGTTATTTGTAGTGAGGTGGATGGACCTAGAGTCTGTCATACAGAGTGAAGTAAGTCAGAAAGAGAAAAACAAATGCTGTATGCTAACGCATATATATGGAATCTAAAAAAAAAAAAAAAAAGGTACTGATGAACCTAGTTGCAGGGCAGGAATAAAGATGTAGACATAGAGAATGGACTTGAGGACACAGGGTGGGAGGAGGAAGCTGGGGCGAAGTGAGAGTAGCATCGACATATATACACTACTGAATGTAAAATATTTAGCTAGTTGGAAGCAGCAGCATAGCACAGGGAGATCAGCTCGGTGTTTGCGATAACCGAGAGGGGTGGGATAGGGAGGATGAGAGGGAGGCTCAAGAGGGAGGGAATATGGGGACATATGTATGCATATGGCTGATTCACTTTGATGTACAACAGAAACTAACACAGTATTGTGAAGCAATTATACTCCAATAAAGATCTATTTTTTAAAAAAACTGGTTAAATAAAAGGACAAGAGAATAAAAAAAATGGACAGAAGAACTAAATAGACATTCCTCCAAAGAAGACGCACAGATGGCCAATAGGGACATGAAAATATGCTCAACATTGCTAATTATTAGAGAAATGCAAATCAAAACTACAATGAGGTACCACCTCACACTGGTCAGAATAGCCACCATTAAAAATTTACAGGGGACCTCCTTGGTGGTCCAGTGGGTAAGACTCTGAGCTCCCAATGCAGGGGGCCCGGGTTCAGTCTCTGGTCGGGGAACTGATCCTGCAATACATGTTGCAATGAAGATCCCACATGCTGCAACTAAGATGTGGTGCAGCCAAAATAAATAAATTAAATAAATAAATAAATAATTTAAAAAATAAATTTAAAAAGTTACAAATAATAAATGCTGGAGGGCTTCCCTGGTGGTGCAGTGGTTAGGAATCTGCCTACCAATGCAGGGGACATGGGTTTGAGCCCTGGTCAGGGAAGATCCCTCATGCCGTGGAGCAACTAAGCCCATGCCACAACTACTGAAGCCTGAGCATCCTAGAGCCCGTGCTCTGCAACAAGAGAAGCCACCACAATGAGAAGCCTGTGCACGGCAACAAAGAGTAGCCCCTGCTCGCCGCAACTAGAGAATGCCTGTGTGCAGCAACAAAAACCCAACGCAGCCAAAAATAAATAAATAAATAAAAAATGCTGGAGAGGGTGAACTATTATATAAAAAACTACTATATATAAAATAGATAAACAACAACGATTTACTGTATAGCACAGGGAAGTACATTCAATATCTTGTAATAAACTATAATGGAAAAGAATATGAGAAAAGAATATATACGCACTGAATCACTTTGATGTACACCAGAAACTAATACAACATTGTAAATCACTATACTTCAATTTAAAAAAAAAGAAGAAAGTGTCTATTTAACATGAAAAAAGTAGTAACGAAGGAACTGAGGAATGAAAAAGAAATAAGACATATGAAAAACAAATAGCAAAATGGCAGATAGAAAACCTACCTTATCAGTAATTACATTAAATATAAAAGAGTTAAATTCTCCAATTAAAAGGTAGAGATTGACAGAATGAATAAAAAAGATGATCCAATTACATGCTGTCTACAAGAGACTCACTTTATTTATTTTTTAAAATAAGTTTATTTGTTCTATTTATTTATTTTTAGTTACGTTGGGTCTTCGTTGTTGCACACAGGTTTTCTCTAGTTGTGGTGAGAGGGGCCACTCTTTGTTGCAGTGCACAGGCTTCTCATTGCTGTGGCTTCTCTTGTTGCAGAGCATGGGCTCTAGGCACATGGGCTCCAGTAGTTGTGGCACACAGGCTTAGTTGCGGCATATGGCATCTTCCCGGACCAGGGCTTGAACCCGTGTCCCCTGCATTGGCAGGCGGATTCTTAACCACTGCGCCACCAGGGAAGCCCCAAGAGACTCACTTTAGATTGTAACATACACCCAGTTGCATCAGATAGGAGACCAGGGTCCATACAGAAATAAATTGGAAGCTCAATACACAAAGTTTCAAAGTGACTCTCTACAAAATACTTAGTAACTACAAAGGGGAAAAAAGTAACTGCTTTGTGTAGTGGTTAAGCAGGGACTCATGGGTCAACTCCCAGCCCCACTGCTTTTGAGCTATGTGACCTCAGGCAGTTGCTTGCTCTCTCTGTTTCTCAGTTTCCTCATCTGTAAAGCAGAATAATAACTACCTTCCTCATAGGGCTATTGTGAGAACTGTTAGACCATTAGGAACACACCTGTGGTTAGCAAATCCAGGCTTATTACTTGCTACAGTGAGGGAGAACACACACCGGGGGAACAGTGGGCACATGCTTAAGTGTTGTTATTACTGAGTATTCATCATTAGAATAGGCAATTTATACCCATTACTAGTGCACTGTATTAAACCTTACAATTACAGTGTGAGGCAGGGTAATTGTCCCTTTTCACAGTTGAGGAAACTGAGGCTCTGAGAATGTGAGGCTGAAGGTCCCAGGACTGGATAGGGGTTGGAACAGTGCCTTCTGGCACCAAAGTTGACTGCACAGCTTCTGCCCGATCCTAACTGACCTCTCAGTTGTGTCAGGCGCTTTATCCCTCCCCGGATTTTTCTGAGAGGAAGTGTTATCCCCATCCTGTTCCTCATTCTTCCTGAGTTGAGAAAGAACAGATCTGAGGAAGGGCTACAGAGGGGAATACGTGGGGTTATAAAAACCATAGTCCAGAGAGGAGTTAGAAAGAGGGGCAGAGAGGAAAGGAGGATGGCAGAGATGTGTAACCCCAAGGAGCCGGGTGGCTCCGGTGAGGCTGGACCCCCAGTCTGGGGTGATGGTGGGATGACAGGGCCCCAGTGTCCTGAGGGTGCTGGGGTCTGGCCTTCAGCTTGCAGGGAAGGGGGAGGGTCTGGTCTCCAGCTTGCAGTTCTGAGAGAGGGCTCAGCAGGCTTCCAAGTTCAACTGCATGTGCTCTGTCCTATTCAGAGGAGGAGACATTTGGGGGCCAGAGATTGGCTGAGAGACACCCTGGACTCCTACGCAGTTTGAGGAGCTCACCAGGTACCAGAATGGCTGGTTCAGGAGCAGGCAGCTGGGAAAGGGGGCGGTTAGGGGGCGGGGTGGGACAGGGTCTGCCCCTGAGCCCCAAGCTCTGCCCATCTGCTGGTCCTGCAGGGTGTCTGGCCCGGAACCCTCTGCTTCCCCTACTGCTCTTCATCTCACTGGGTTTCTTCATGCTGCAGCTGACCACCCTGGTTCAAGGTGAGTCAGCATCTGGGGGTTTGGAGTCCTGGGTCCCTTTGGGTTTTCTCTCTGGGATGGTCTTTGCCCTTTTCCACATTCCCCAGACCTACTAGGGCTGGGGCGTTTGGGCTCCGTGTCACCTTCTGTGTGACCATGGGCCAGTTACTCCCCCTCTCTGATCCTGCTTCCTCACGTGAAATGCAGTGCATCCTCCCCTGTGGGGAGCTTAGTTTCCCTGAGACCTTGAAACTGGACTTGGCACCGGGTCAGGTATAGAGTCGGCGCTCATAAAGGGGGAATTCTCTGCTCTGTTGTAGTTTCCAGGATCCAAGTCCTGCAGAGAGATTTGGGGGACCACCACGAGGAGAACAACAGCCTGGATGAGGGGCTGGACGCCGGGTTCCAGAGTCAGAGAGGGGATGGGGCTCCGAGGGAGCATGACCTTGGACCAGCCATCACCACCAGGGGTGAAGGAGAGAGGGCAGGAGTTGGGGAGGGGATTGGAGCCCTGCAAGAGGTCCTGGGGGCTGGCAATGTTGGGCAAGTCACTCTAAGCCTCAGTTTTTTCGTTTGTGTCATGGGCTCTTCAGGTCCCTGTGAGATCCATACATAATGTTGTCATGGGGCCCTCTCTGCACCAAGCACACAGTAGGTGCTTAATAATTGAGGTCCTCTCCCTCCAGCTGATGTTGCACAGGGGCAGATGCAATCAAACCTGGAGGAGATCCTGCAGCACCTGACCTGGATGAATGCCACCCTGGGTAAGGGTCCCATGCCAAGGTCAAGAGGAAGTCACAGGATTGCGGGTGGGGCTGGGACCCACCTTCTATGGCTGCCACGCTGAGGAGGGCAGGACAGAGCCGGGATCTTTCTCATGGATTTCTTGGGGACTGAGCTGACAGCTGAACACAGTGGCTGGCCCTAGGTTCCCAAGATCTGACGCAGGTGTCTGGGGCCTAGGAGCCAAGTGACTTCTCTGTCCCAACCCCATTCCTCCTTCCCAGCTGGCCTGTGCCGTCCCTGTCCTTGGAACTGGGGACTCTTCCAGGGAAGCTGCTACTTATTCTCCTGGACCCAGAGTGACTGGAAATCTGCTGTCTCTGCCTGTCAGGACATTGGGGCCCAGCTGGTGATCATCAAGAGTCCTGAGGAGCAGGTGGGCTGGGCAAGGTTCCCCTTGGGGCTGGGCCAAATGACTGGTCAACAGAGAGCTTTCTGCTGCACTCCTCTGCCCTCTGAGAGATGGAGGTCCACGGGGTAGATGGGGGTGAGAGGTGAGAGGCAGTCAGGGAAGACTTCCTGGAGGAGGAACCATAATGGACTCTGGAAGGTCAAGTGAGAGAAGAACATGTTTGAGAGGAGCCCATGTCTGGACAGAAAAGGAATTCAGAGTACCCTTGAGACCACACATAATGTATGTCAACTGAGACACAAGTTAACACATATCCACACATGTATGTATATTAACACACATCCACAGCCTCCATGCACATGTGAACACATACCACTGGAGTAGGGGCTATAGGCTAGACTGTGAAAGGAACTTCCATGGGAGGCAGGGGACCATGGGAAAGTGGGCAAACATGGGACGCGTGGCGTTCAGGGATCTTCCTCCTGATACCCCTCTCCCCACCCCCACTCCCAGAAATTCCTGAAGATTTGGTATGTCAGATATAATAAACCCACCTGGATTGGCCTCAGTGACCACCACAATGAGGGTTCCTGGAAATGGGTGGACAACAGCCCCCTCCAACTCAGGTGACCTCCCAGTGACAATGGCCCGAGGGTGTGGGCAGGGACGCCCCTCCTTCAAAGCAGGGTTGCTCAGACTCTGGGACTGGAAAGTATCACCTGAGGCGCTTGGTGAAGATGCAGAGTCCTGCCTTCATTCTGGGGGTGGGAGTGGTGGTGGTGGGGACCTCGGATCCTATAAGTCTGGGTAAGGGCCCAAGAATCTGCATTTTAACTTTGCCAGAGCTGATGCTAATGGAGGTGGATTCCAACCCTAACCCACATTTCCAAAACCCTGCCTCCAAACTCCTCACCACCCTCTGGCTGGTACTTGGCAATTTGCCGCCAAAGCCCAGGGACCAGCTCTTCCAAAGGGGGGCCTGGGGGTGGGCTCTGGGTGGAGTAGGGGGCTCAGAGCTCTCATGGGGTTCACAGCTTCTGGAAAAAAGGGGAACCCAACAACCACGAAGATGAGGACTGTGTGGAATTGTACAACGATGGCTGGAATGATGGCAAATGTAGCACACAAAACTCCTGGATCTGTGAGAAGCCCTCGGCTCCCTGCCCAGCCCTCTGAGGGTCACTGCCTCCCCCCCCGACCCCACCCTGTCTTGGTTGGCAGAGATCAGGCGACTGAGACATGCGGTCTGCTGGTTGCTCTCAGGCCCCACCCGTTTCTGTTTTTCCCTTTGGTGAATTCCCATCCCCCTCCTGTACAGAGGTCTTTGACATCCTGAGGGAGATTCTGAGACCCCCTTATCATCTAAGACCCATCCCACCATAGGCTATAGACCATCTTTTTTCATCTATTGATGGTCTCAGCCCCCCCTCAGCCCCCCCATGACATCCCCTTAATAAAGTCATACATTGCATTATGTGTCCCACTGAACTTATTTTTATTCCTTTGCCACTGTTTCAGTTACTATAGTTTTGTTTTTTTCAGTTACTATAGTTTGATAATCTGTTTGATGTACACTAGGACATTGCCTTTTTTCAATATGTTTTTCTCTACTACTGTGTATTTTATTTTCCAGATACAGTTTTGAATCAGTTTGTAATTTTGGTTGGGAATGTACATATATACATATATGTATACATATACAATACATATAGGTATGTATGTGTCTGTCTAGCTATCTATGTGTTCATTGATTCATGAACCAATTATTTATTCAGGTACTATATTTTTTCAAAACATATTTTATTGAAGTATAGTTGATTTACAATGTTGTGTTAGTTTCCAGCGTACAGGAAAGTGATTTTATACATATATATTTTTTATTCATATTCTTTTCCATTATGGTTTATTACAGGATATTGAATATAGTTCCCTGTGCTATACAGTAGGATTTTGTTTATCCATTCTATGTATAATAATTTGCATCTGCTAACCCCTAACTCCCAATCCATCCTCCCCCACCCTCCCTCTCCTATTTGGGTACTTTAAAAATGTCCTTCAGTAAAGTTTTATGATTTTCTTCATATAAATTTTTTTTCTAAATATTTATTTATTTATTTATTTGGCTGCGCTGGGTCTTAGCTGCAGCACGTGGGATCTAGTTCCCTGACCAGGGATCGAACCCGTGCCCCCTGAAGTGGAAGAAGGGAGCCCTAACCACTGGACCACCAGGGAATTCCCTCCCTCTTCCACATTTAAAAGACCCGGTGATTACATTGGGCCCACCTGAATAATGCAGTCTAATCTCACAATTTTCAGATCAGCTGATTAGGGGCCTCATTTCTACCTGCAACCTTACTTCCTGCTTTTCCATGTAACATAAACTATTCATAAGTCCTGGGGATTAGGACATGGGCGTCTTTAGGGGAGATGTTATTCTGTCTACCACGTGTTGTACTTCTTATGGATGTGCTGTACGAGGTAAATTCAATGAGTTGGTGGGTAATATCCCAACTCTCTCTGCTCTTGACTTAGACAATTCTGAGGCATGTTTCAGAGCTTTTAGAGGTTAGCAAGAGGAATAAGCCACCCACTCAATAATGCCAATAATGCTTTCTTGGGGTTTCCCTAGTGGCACAGTGGTTAAGAATACGCCTGCCAATGCAGGGGACACGGTTCGATCCCTGGTCCGGGAAGATTCCACATGCCATGGAGCGACTAAGCCCATGTGCCACAACTACTGAGCCTGCGCTCTAGAGCCCGCGAGCCACAACTACTGAAGCCCTCGTGCTCTAGGGCCCGCGTGCTGCAACCACTGAGCCCGTGAGCTGCAACTACTGAAGCCCGCACACCTAGAGCCTGTGCTCCGCAACAAGAGAAACCACCGCAATGAGAAGCCCACGCACGGCAATGAAGAGTAGCCCCTGCTCGCCGCATCTAGAGAAGGCCCACATGCAGCAACGAAGACCCAATGCAGCCAAAAAATAAATACAAATTAAAAAAAAATAATGCTTTCTTATGGCTTCCTTCCCTTCTCTCCTAGTGCCCTCTGAGGATGACACAACAAATCAACCTCTTGTACTGAAATCCTTGTCTTAAGTCCTGCGTCTGGGGGAACTGAACCAAATTCAGGTTGGGTTCATGGGACTCATTTCAAGCAGTGCATCAGAAACACGCCTGGTAAATAGATGGGCTGAGACTAGATTGACCATGTCATTTCCAGACTGGGACATTTAAGAACGATTGGTGGTCACCTCCCTGCACACTCTTCTCTCCCCTTGCCAACGCGGGAACCCACAATTGCAACTTGGATGCAAGATAGCTTCTCTGATCTGCAACAGTTTTGCAAGAGCGTGTTTTGGCCATGACTGTGTTGTGTTACATTGCTGAGATGCTGGGGTGTATTTGCTATTTGTGGCATAGTGTAGCAGATTCTTTTTTTTTTTTTTTCAAAAGAAAACTGAGGATTTATTTTTATTTTTAACACCATTATATGTGATACATGTTTAAATTTTATCACTTGCTTCATAGGCCAAGCTCCCACGAATTCAGGTTTTTCAGGCACACTAACAGCATTGGACCCAGCAAGGTGAGAGCTCCTCCTGCTGGCTTTTTTTTTTTTTTAAAACATCTTTATTGAAGTATAATTGCCTTACAATGGTGTGTTAGCTTCTGCTTTATAACAAAGTTAATCAGTTATACATATACAATATGTTCCCATATCTCTTCCCTCTTGCATCTCCCTCCCTCCCACCCTCCCCATCCCACCCCTCTAGGTGGTCACAAAGCACCGAGCTGATCTCCCTGTGCTATGCGGCTGCTTCCCACTAGCTATCTATTTTACATTTGGTAGTGTATATATGTCCATGACACTCTCTCACCCTGTCACATCTCACCCCACCCCCTCCCCATATCCTCAAGTCCATTCTCTAGTAGGTCTGTGTCTTTATTCCCGTCTTGCCACTAGGTTCTTCATGGCCTTTTTTTTTTTTTTCCTTAGATTCCGTATATATGTGTTAGCATACTGTATTTGTTTTTCTCTTTCTGACTTACTTCACTCTGTATGACAGACTCTAACTCCATCCACCTCATTACAAATACCTCCATTTCATTTCTTTTTATGGCTGAGTAATATTCCATTGTATATATGTGCCACATCTTCTTTATCCATTCATCTGTCGATGGACATTTAGGTTGCTTCCATGTCCTGGCTATTGTAAATAGAGCTGCAATGAACATTTTGGTACATGACTCTTTTTGAACTATGGTTTTCTCAGGGTATATGCCCAGTAGTGGGATTGCTGGATCGTATGGTAGTTCTATTTGTAGTTTTTTAAGGAACCTCCATACTGTTCTCCATAGTGGCTGAATCAATTTACATTCCCACCAACAGTGCAAGAGAGTTCCCTTTCCCCCACACCCTCTCCAGCATTTATTGTTTGTAGATTTTTTGATGATGGCCATTCTGACCAGTGTGAGATGATATCTCATTGTAGTTTTGATTTGCATTTCTCTAATGATTAATGATGTTGAGCATTCTTTCATGTGTCTGTAGGCCATCTGTATATCTTCTTTGGAGAAATGTCTATTTAGGTCTTCTGCCCATTTTTGGATTGGGTTGTTCGTTTTTTTGTTATTGAGCTGCATGAGCTGCTTGTAAATCTTGGAGATTAATCCTTTGTCAGTTGCTTCATTTGCAAATATTTTCTCCCATTCTGAGGGTTGTCTTTTGGTCTTGTTTATGGTTTCCTTTGCTGTGCAAAAGCTTTTAAGTTTCATTAGGTCCCATTTGTTTATTTGTGTTCTTATTTCCATTTCTCTGGGAGCTGGGTCAAAAAGAATCTTGCTGTGATGTATGTCATAGAGTATTCTGCCTATGCAGATTCTTATTAACTTGTCCACAGAGGAATTCCAGAACCTCGGCTCCCAGCCATGCACCTGGCATGTAGAGGAGAGAATTCTTCCCAGCTCATTCTATGAGGCTAGCATGATTGATTATTAAAAATAATTCCAGTGAAATAAAAGGGGACAAAGGGGGAAAAAATGGAAACCGTTGAACTGTGTTGAAAACAAAAATGATCCAGGAATCACACTGTCCAAATTCAGTGAATGCTGGAATGGCTTTTCTCAAGAAAAATCCCTCCAGTAATTATTATAATTCCTATTTACCAGCTTGTGTTTGTAAAGACAGAATTAAGAGATCCCCATGATAATTTCCAGCCAAGATGCGGTACCAGCTCCTGCTTGAAGTAAGTGAGAAACTGGACAAAGTATATGAAAGAATTATTTTCAGTCTCTGGAGATAAGTGTAATGCAGTGGTCCTTGAAAGGGGAGAAACAAGGTGGGCCCTACAATTGACCCAGCTGACTGACTGGAAGGAGTTTCCAGTTTGCAGTGCAGGGAAGGTAAACCCAAGCAGAGCTCTGAGTTCTCACTGGCTTGAAGAGATAGAGTTGGTAATTCAGGCAGGCTGGAAAGGCGAGAATTCAACGGACAGAGTCCCAAGAAGAGAGAACTGAATAGAGAGAGCTCTAAGAATCTGCAGAGGGTCCCCATTCAATCTTGTTTTTTGGTGGAGGGGGCGCTGCATTGGGTCGTCATTGCTGTGCTTGGGCTTTCCCTAGTTGCGGCGAGCGGGGGCTACTCTTCATTGTGGTGCGCGGGCTTCTCATTGTGGTGGCTTCTCTTGTTGCGGAGCACAGACTCTAGGTGCGCGGGCTTCAGTAGTTGTGGCACGCGGACCCTAGAACGCAAGGACTTCAGTAGTTGTGGCTCGTGGGCTCTAGAGCTCAGGTTCAGTAGTTGTGGTGCACGGGCTTAGTTGCTCCGCAGCGTGTGGGATCTTCCCGGACCAGGGACTGAACCCTGTCCCCTGCATTGGCAGGTGGATTCTTAACCACTGTGCCACCAGGGGAGTCCCCCCCCATTCAGTCTTTGGTGGAGTTTTGATTGGTACATGCATGGGGAGAAATTATATGAGGCCAAGAAAGAACCACTCAAGTGCTTTAGAAGGAATGATACCCCAGACTCAACATATGACTGGGAATATCAGAAGCCCACTCTCACAGACCTGTCATATAAGCAAGCAATAGCTTTTGTTGTTCTAAGCTGTTTTGGGATTGTTTGTTACTGCAATGCAACCTAAGCTGACTGATGCATGTTCCTGGGTGTACCAGCCCCCACACATCCAATGCCCAGCATCTGAGACACTTGGCCACCTAAAGACTTTTCCTGACCATCAGAGTCCTCCCTACCCACGTACAAGGCAGCCAGGAATGCCCAGGAATGATGATGCCACCACATCTCCAATGACTGATCAGAGTTAATGGTTAAATACTCCAGCTCACTTATCCTTCTGGAAGGAGGACTCTGAGGCAAAGTTTTCAGCCTCAGTTGCCCACCATCATTAGTTCCTTATTAACATCCTCATTATTGGTTCCCTTCCCTTCCATTTCTCACATCCCCACTGCCTTTGTCATGCTTCCCAGGGTCATGTCCCAAATAAATTACACCTGAGTCTCTACCTTGGAGCTCAGCTGGTGGAGAAACCACTAAAGGCACAAACTCAATAGAAACTTTGCATTGAGATAAAAGTTATGGGTTAAAGAAGTGCTGGATGCATTTATTTATTTTATTCTGTACTTTGAAATGATTTTAAGGCTTACAAGAGAAGTTGGGGAAAAGACACAAGTTCCTAAATACTCTTCATCCACCTTCCTCCAGGGTTAACATCTTATGGACCACAGTATAATGATCAAATCCGGGAACATCACATTGATACACTATTATTAACCCAACTACAGACCTTATTCGGTCCTTTTCCTGACTCAGGATGTCACATAGCATTTAATTGTCATTCTTTAGTTTCCTCCAATCTGTGAGGGTTTAGTCTTGTCCTGTCTTTCATGCTCTTGACATTTTTGATGAGTGCTGGTCAATTTTTCTGTAGACTGTCCCTCAGATTGAGTTTATCTGGTGTTTTTTTTTTTCTCCTGATTAGATTGAGGTTATCCTTTTTGACAAAAATACCACAGAAGTGGTGTTGCATACTTCCCAGTGCCTCATCTCAAAGGTTATGTAATGTCGCTATGTCTATTATTGTTGGCATTAACCGCAGTTATCTGGTTAAGGTGGTGCCCACCAGCTTACTCCATTGCAAAGTGAGTCTTTTCCTCTTTGTAATGAATAAATACCTTGCGAGGAGATAACGTTGGGAGTTAGAAAATATTCCATTTCTCATCAAACTTTTATCCACTAATTTTGGTATCTTGTGGTTTAGGTGTGCTTTTGATATTGCTGTGTCCATTGTTCTAGGTCTTCTTGGGAGACAGAGCTCAGAAACACATGCGTGTGTACAAATAGGCATACATAGACATACTATATGTCTGTATTTCTGTACCTACTTATCTGGACACATATATTAAAAACCATGAGTTCATACTGATACCCTACTTGTAGTCCAACATCACAGAGTTCATTCTGGTCTTCCTCCTCCCCCACCTCTTTTATTTTGGCTTCACCACACAGCTTGTGGGATCTTAGTTCCCTGACCAGGGATCGAACCCATGACCCCTGCAGTGGAAGCTCAGAGTCTTAACCACTGGACTGCCAGGGAAGTCCCTAGCTTTTCCCCTTTCCTTATTTGTAACACCTTTTCTCCAACAGTGAGAAATGTGGTTCTCGTTAACCACAATATATTTGCTTATTTGTTCAGCCAGAGAATACACAGGAAGGAGTTTCAGAATTTTTTTCTTTTGCAAAAAAAAAAAAAAAATTTATTTTTTATTTATTTATTTTTTTAAAAAAATTTATTGCATTTTAATATTTATTTATTTATTTATTTATTTATTTAATATTTATTTTTGGCTGTGTTGGGTTTTCGTCTCTGTGCGAGGGCTTTCTCTAGTTGCGGCAAGTGGGGGCCACTCTTCATCATGGTGCGCAGGCCTCTCACTATCACGGCCTCTCTTGTTGCGGAGCACAGGCTCCAGACGCTCAGGCTCAGTAGTTGTGGCTCACGGGCCTAGTTGCTCCGCGGCATGTGGGATCTTCCCAGAGCAGGGCTCGAACCCGTGTCCCCTGCATTGGCAGGCAGATTCTCAACCACTGCGCCACCAGGGAAGCCCTATTTTTATTTTTTATACAATTTTTCTGGTAACGTCTTTAGTGTTTTCTGTGTATGGTATCATGTCATCCGCAAACAGTGACAGTTTTACTATGTCTTTTTCAATTTGGATTCCTTTCATTTCTTTTTCTTCTCTGATTGCTGTGGCTAGGACTTCCAAAACTATGTTGAATAAAAGTGACAAGAGTGGGCATCCTTGTCTTGTTCCTGATCTTAGAGGAAATGCTTTCAGCTTTTCACCATTGAGTATGATGTTAGCTGTGGATTTGTATTTTTTATACAAATTTTAATGGTTACTTCCCATTGATAATTATTACAAAATATTAGATATTTTCCCTGTGTTGTACAATATATCCCTGTAACCTATCTTACATCCAATAGTTTGTACCTCCCACTCCCCCACACTTATATTGCCCCTCCCCTTCCTCTCCCCACTGGTAACCACTAGTTCTCTATATTGTGAGTCTGTTTCTTTTTTTGTTGTATTCACTAATTTGCTGTATTTTTTAGATTCCACATATAAGTGATATCATACAGTGTTTGTCTTTCTCGGTCTGACTTATTTCACTTAGCATAATGCCCTCCAAGTCCATCCACGTAGCTGCAAATGGCAAAATTTCATTCTTTTTTTATGGTTGAGTAGTATTCCATTGTGTGTGTGTACATATGTATATATATATATGTATATATATATGGCACATCTTCTTTATCCATTCATCTTTTGATGGACACCTAGGTTGTTTCCATGTCTTGGCAATTGTAAATAATGCTGCTATGAACATTGGGGTGCATATATCTTTTTGAATCAATGTTTTTGTTTTTTTCAGATAAATACCCAGGAGTGGAATTGCTGGGTCATATCACAATTCTATTTTTAGTTTTTTGAGAAACCTCTGGACTGTTTTCCACAGTGGCTGCACCAATTTACAAATTTCTAATTCATGCCTCTATGAGAAAAAAATCATCCCATTGTTGGATGAAGGGAATCCTCTCAGAGATTCTTCAAGAAAGGCTAGTGGGTACAGAGTTCCTTATTTCTTGTACGTATTTGAAGGACAGCTGGGCTGGATATCGAATCCTTGGTTCACACTTTCATTCATTGAGTTCTTTTTTTTAATGCTCCTCCATTGTTGTCTTGCTTTGAACATTAGTTTTGAAAAGTCTGATACCAGTCTAATTCTTATGACTTTGTAAATTATTTGATCTGGAAGGCTTAAGGATTTTATCTTAATCTTTGAAATCAAGTAGCCTGACTTGAATATGTCTCAGAGTTGACCATCTGGGTTAATTTTCCCAAGTACCTGGCCAGCCCTCTCAGTGTGTAATTTCAGGTGATTTTCTATTTCTGGAAAGTTTTTGGATTATGATTTTAAATATCAGCTCTGTTTTCTTGTTTTGTTTTCCTTCTTCAAGGACCACAATAATGCATGTATTACTCCTTCAGTGTCTGAAATTCCATTTCTGTTCATTTCCCTTTGATGCCTTTTCACTTCTTTCTTCATGTCATTGTCACTTTCTTTTCTTTGCTTTGCTTTCTGGTTTTTTTGGGCCGTGCCATGCAGCATGCAGGATCTTAGTTCCCTGACCAGGGATTGAATCTGTGTCCCCTGCATTGGGAGTGTGGAGTCTTAACCACTGGACCACCAGGGAAGTCCCCATTGTCACTTTCTTAGTTGTTTTTCTGCTTTTATCCAATGCCCTTTATTACACTTTCATTTGAGTTTATTCTCTCTTGGGTACCTTATAATTTATTCTGCATTTCTGAAATAATTTTTTCTTTTTCTTCCACTTATTTCCTGAGTTGATTCAAATCTCTCTTCATCTACCCCCGTTTTTCTTTTCTGCCCACATCAGTACTTGGTTCTTTAGTTTTTGAATTTTTGATGTAAGATGATTTTTCATATCCTCAAATGCTTGTTTGAATATATTTAATTCTCTTTAAAGTGTTGACTTACGGTTTTCTTTTACTTCCTGATTCCTTTTCTGGGGGACTTTTTCCTCAGCTGATTTGTGTGAATTTTCATTTTGTGAATCTTTTCAATTACTCTCTCTGAATTTACTATTTTCCTTTTGTTCATATGTGTCATGTATTGGGGATGTTTTATGAGATAGGCAGCTCAATGTTACCTGCTTATGTCAATGCAGCAAAATCGACTTACTTTAGTGGATTTTGTTTTGGTTTGTTTTGTTGGTGGCAGGAATAGGTGGCGAGACCTGCAATTTAAAAAAATTTTTTATTAGAGTATAGTTGGTTTACAATGTTCTGTTAGTTTCTGCTGTACAGCAAAGTGAATCAGTTATACATATACATATATCCAGTCTTTTTCAATTCTTTTCCCATATAGGTCATTACAGAGTATTGAGTAGAGTTCCCTGTACTATACAGTAGGTCCTTATTAGTTATCTATTTTATATATAATAGTGTGTATATGCCAATCCCAATCTACCAGTTTATCCCTCCCCCTGACCCTGCTTCTCCCTGTGGTAACCATAAGTTTGTTTTCTACATCTGTGATTCTATTTCTGTTTTGTAAATAAGTTCATTTGTACCATTTTTTTTATTCCACCTATAAGTGATATATGATATTTGTCTTTTTCTGACTTCACTCAGTATGACAATCTCTAGGTCCATCCATGTTGCTGCAAATGGTGTTATTTCATTCTTTTTTATGGTTGAGTAATATTCTATTGTATATATGTACCACATCTTCTTTATCCATTCATCTGTTGATAGACATATAGGTTGTTTCCATGTCCTGGCTATTGTAAACTGTGCTGCTATGAACATTGGGGTGCATGTGTCCTTTCAAATTATGGTTTTCTCTGGATATGTGCCCAGGAGTGGGATTGCTGGATCATATGGTAGCTCTATGTTTAGTTTTTTAAGGAACCTCCATGCGGTTCTCCATATTGGCTGTACCAATTTACATTCCCACAAACAGTGCATGAGGGTTCCCTTTTCTCCACACCCTCTCCAGCATTTACTGTTTGTAGACTTTTTGATGATGGCCATTCTGACTGGTGTAAGGTGATACCTCATTGTAGTTTTGATTTGCATTTCTCTAATAATTAGTGACGTTGAGCATCTTTTCATGCACCTCTTGGCCATCTATATGTCTTCTTTGGAGAAATGTCTATTTAGATCTTCCGCCCATTTTTTGATTAGGCTGTTTTAATTAATTAATTAATTAATTATTGTCTGCTTTGGGTCTTCGTTGCTGCACATGGGCTTTCTCTAGTTCCGGCGAGTGGGGGCTACTCTTTGTTGTGGTGCACGGGTTTCTCATTGCAGTGGCTTTTTTTGTTGCGGAGCATAGGCTCTAGGCGCGCAGGCTTCAGTAGTTGTGGTACGCCGTGCTCTAGAGCGCAGGCTCAGTAGTTGTGGCGCATGGGGTTAGTTGCTCTGAGGCATGTGGGATCTTCCAGACCAGGGCTTGAACCCGTGTCCCCTGAATTGGCAGGCAGATTCTTAACCGCTGCACCACCAGGGAAGACCCTGTTTGTTTGTTTTTGATATTGAGCTGCATGAACTGTTTGTATATTTTAAAGATTAATCCCTTGTCAGTTGATTCATTTGCAAATATTTTCTCCCATTCTGTGAGTTGTCTTTCTGTTTTGTTTATTGTTTCCTTTGCTGTGTACAAGCTTTTAAGTTTAATTAGGTTCCATTTGTTTACTTTTGTTTTTATTTTCATTACTCTAGGTGGGAGACCTACAATTTTGTCTTGAAGGCCCTACATTTCCCCTCTTTGCTTCTGTTCCTTTTTTGCTTCTGTTCTTCCTCAGAAGAAACCAACCCTGCTGACACCTTGATCTTGGACTTCCAGCCTCCAGATCCAAGAAAATTAATTTCTGTTGTTTAAGCCCCCCAGTGTGTGGTACTTTGTTATGGCAGCCTGAACAAACTAATACAAATGAAACAGGAGGGAAGGGGACAGGGCACAACCTTTAAAGGAATGACATAGCCCGAGGACACGACATAAACTGATTAGAACCAAATAGGTCCAAGATGGCAGATGAGTCAACTTCCACTAGACCTTGAGCTTCAGTATACGCTCATTGTAACACATCAGTAAGCTAAATGACAAACCCACAGGCGTCATGACAGTTCCAAGGCCGACCATAAAGGTCAAAAAGTGGGCAGTGGCCCAATTTCTGGAAATCCCCACCCCTTCCCCAAAATAGCTGGAATTCTCCTCCCATTCATTAGCCTTTGAAATTACCCACCTCTACAAAAACTGACAACCCCATACCCTGGTGCCACTCTCGCACTCTGAGATGACCCACACTCTGTCTGTGGAGAGTGTTTCTCTCTAAATAAATCCACTTCCTACCTATCATTTTGTCTCACTGAATTCTTTCTGCGATAAGACATCAAGAACCTGAACTTCATTAAGTCCTGAGACCAGGTGTGTGCTCTCAGTTAAATGACTGTGGGTTCAAGTCCCAATCTGGGTTTGGGCTGGGTTCGAGTCCCAGCGTGAGGGTTCAAATCCCAATATGAGTTACAGGGTTTCACAATGACTAAATATAGTGTGGGATCCTGGATGCAATCCTATAACAGAAAAAGGACACTGGTGGAAAAACATGAAATCTAATGAAGCCTGGAGTTTAGTTAATAGTATTGTACCGGGCTTCCCTGGTGGCGCAGTGGTTGAGAGTCTGCCTGCCAATGCAGGGGACGTGGGTTCGAGCCCTGGTCTGGGAAGATCCCACATGCCGCGGAGCAACTGGGCCCGTGAGCCACAACTACTGAGCCTGCGCGTCTGGAGCCTGTGCTCCGCAACAAGAGAGGCCACGATAGTGAGAGGCCCGCGCACCGCGATGAAGAGTGGCCCCCGCTTGCCACAACTAGAGAAAGCCCTCGCACAGAAACGAAGACCCAACACAGCCAAAGATTAATTAATTAATTAATTAATTAATTAAAAAAAATATCCCCCAATAATCCATCCCCTTTAAAAAAAAAAAAAAAGTGACAACAATAAAAAAAAAAAATAGTATTGTACCAGTAAGAATTTTCTCGCTGTGACAAATGTATGATGGTAACGTAAGACGTTATTGACAGAGGAAGCTGGGTAAAGGGTACACCAAACTCTCTGTATTGTGGTAGCAACTCATCTGTGATTCTAAAATTATTTCCAAATTAAGTTTCTTTAAAAAGACTCAAAAAAATCTATTTAAGATTCTACTTATATGAAGTACTTAGAAGAGTCCAATTCATAGAGACAGGAAGTAGAATGGTGATTGTCAGGGGCTGGAGGAGGGGGATGGAAAGTGAGTGTTTCATGGGGACAGAGTTTCTGTTGGGGATGATGGAAAATTTCTGGAGATGGATGGTGGGGATGGTTGCACGACAATGTGAATGTACTTAATGCCACTGAACTGTTCATTTAAAAATGGTTAAAATGACAACATTGTGAATCAACTCTACTTCAGTTTTTATTTATTTATTTATTTATTTATTTATTTATTTATTTATTGCTGTGTTGGGTCTTCGTTTCTGTGCGAGGGCTTTCTCTAGTTGCGGCAAGTGGGGGCCACTCTTCATCGCGGTGCGCGGGCCTCTCACTATCGCGGCCTCTCTTGTCGCGGAGCACAGGCTCCAGACGCGCAGGCTCAGTAGTTGTGGCTCACGGGCCCAGTTGCTCCGCGGCATGTGGGATCTTCCCAGACCAGGGCTCGAACCCACGTCCCCTGCATTGGCAGGCAGACTCTCAACCACTGCGCCACCAGGGAAGCCCTCTACTTCAGTTTTTAAAAAATAAATAAAATGGTTAAAATGGTAGATTTTTATGTCATGCATATTTTACCACAATAAAACAATTTTATCAAAAAATCTATTTAGGATTTTAATTGGGCTAGCATTGAATTTATAAATTCGTTTAGGGAGAATTAAACTCTTTAAAATACTGAGTGTTCTTCTGGGGAACTCACTTTTTGTCTTGATTTGTTCAGACACATTCTTAGGAGAATAACAGCTTTATTCATAGCTTGTTATGATTATTCTTTAACTTTCAAGGGATTTTCGTATATTAGGTAGAGGATTTGTTTCTTATTTTCCAATGTTCACTGCTAGAACATAGAAACTTGTTCCCTTGTACGTTAATCTTGGTGAGTCCTCTAATTAGTCCAGAAGTTAAGTCCCTAGGACTTTCTGGAAATATGATCACTGTTAACATTCACTTTTTCTTTCCAATATTTTTAGGTCTTATTTACTATTGCACTGGGAAAATAGCAAGACGGGCATCCTTATTTTGTTCTTGATTTTACCAAAAATGTTTTTCATAATTCACAAGTAAGACATTTCTGTGGGTTCCTGGAAATTGCCACTTATCAAATGAAGGAAGTTCTATCCTGTTCTTTGTTTACTTCAGCATTTGTTTTCTTGTGTTTATCTTTTTTTTTCTAATGAGGAATGAGTGTTAAATAGAAATATTTCATAATTGCAACGTGGAGGGGACAAAAATAAATTGTGGAAGGATGTAGACCACATGGTACTTTTTTTTGTTTTTGTTTTTTATAAATTTATTTATTTATTTATTTTTGGCTGTGTTGGGTCTTCGTTTCTGTACGAGGGCTTTCTCCAGTTGCGGCGAGCGGGGGCCACTCTTCATCGCGGTGCGCAGGCCTCTCACCGTTGCGGCCTCTCTTGTTGCGGAGCACAGGCTCCAGTCGCGGAGGCTCAGTAGTTGTGGCTCACGGACTTAGCTGCTCTGCGGCATGTGGGATCTTCCCAGACCAGGGCTCGAACCAGTGTCCCCTGCATTGGCAGGCGGATTCTTAACCACTGCGCCACCAGGGAAGCCCCATGGTACCGTTTAGGTAAAGCTTCCAGATGTGCAAAACAACTCCATATATTGTCTAAATGCACACATAATTCAGATAGGTTTTAATAGAATAAACACCGAGTTCGGGAGGGCATTTTCCTTGGGAAAGGAAGGAGAGAAATAAGACCAGAGGGGGCATATGGGGCTATCAGCTATAATTTATTTACTTTTAAGAAGATCTCAAAAACACGAAGGAGTCAAAACCTGATAAAGCTGAGTGAAAGGCATGCGGGTTTTCATGTTTTTCTCTGGCATACCTTTGTGCGTGCTTAATAAATAAAGCACGCCAAAGCAAAACCAAAACTAACAGCAGCAACCAAAGCATAAGATACCCTTTGCACCGAGCTGGGTTCCCTGGTGACTAGTAAGCTTCCTGTCTCTGGAGAGAATGGAAATCACAGAGTGGTCTTGGCCTTGGGACTGAATCCCGTGACTTTCACCTTCCTCCCATACTAGTTCAAACCCCTTGTCTGCACGATTCAAGTCCTTGTATGATCTGGCCCCAGCTGGCACCCCACCCTCAGACTACTGCCCCTGAATTAGTCTCAGCTTCTCTGAAGAGTCCTAGGCCCTCTCTCCTCCCAATCTTTGCAAGCGTTAATATCATGCTAGGAACACTCTTTCATCCTCCAGAATAATTCTGGCTTTTTTCTCCAGGCATCACCTCCTCCCGGAAGTCCTCCAGGATCCTGCAGCCTGAGTCAGATGCCTCTAGGGGTCCTCATAGTCCCCTGTGCCTCCCAGACTCATCACATGGTTTTAAAGTCCCTGGTCAGGTAACCTAAATGGGAAGGAAATCCAAAAATGAGGGGATATATGCATACGTGTAGCGGATTCACTTTGCTGTACAGTAGAGACTAACACAATATTGTAAAGCAACGATACTCCAATAAAAATTAATTTAAAATTCATTTATAAAAATATGGCATTCTAAAGTCCCTGGTCACATGTTTCCTACCTCCCTGCTCCCTGCCCCACTGCCGCCCCCCCTCCCCCGCCATGGGTCTCCCTTCCCTGGAGTGAGCCAGGGCTAAAGGTTAGAGGGGTGTGGCCAGGCTTGTGCCTGGGACCTCCCTTTCCCTTTAATTTCCCCTGTGACAAATTCTGGGCACAAGACAGGGAGTGGACAGCCTTCTGGTTGCCTGGCAACACTGGACATCTCCCCCGACCTCCCCAAGGCAGCTTCAGCTACAAGTATATACAAGAGAGACCCATGTTCCTGCCTCCTTGCCTTTGCCTTGGCTGTGCCCTCTGCCTGGTAGACCCTTCCTTTTTCTGTCAACAGTGCACAAGTCCTTGATGGCCCAGTTCCCGTGCTACCTCTTTCAGAAAACCTCTTCTCATGCCCCCAAACAAATTCATTGTTTCTCCTCCATAAGGGCTGATGAATCCTTTCCAGCTAGATCCTTTCCTAAGAACATATTCTGGTGAGATTGTGCAACACTTGTGGATTTTTTTTTTTTCTTCCATTTCCTCCCACTGAGCCCTCATCCCTCCTGAGTACTGCTGTCCTGGAGAGCCCCAGGAGGAGGGTGTGCCCTCCCTGAAGGTCCTGCCCCACTGTAACCTCCTGCTGGTAAGGCAGCTGTCAGCCCCTGTTGATTCAGGTTCCATTTCTGATGACAAAAGCAAGATGGATCTTGTGTCCCGGAACCAGAGGACTTTTAGGAAGAGGAGCGGGACCCTCCCATTTTGTGGGCAATAACCTTCCTCAGCCCTGCATTGGTCTCTGAGTACTGCTGACTTTTAATGTCTAACCATTCTTCCCCACTCTGTACTACAGGCAGCCTCTCTGACTGAGGCAGGAGATAGATGGGCTCCAGATTAGGTATTTACAACTGGCTTCCTGTTTGCACTTTGAGATGGAAATAACAACAGAAACAGGATAAATAGCCAGGCTTTGTCCCCTGAGGACACTTTAAGATAACAGTCACGGCAGGAACAAAGAGGGGCTAAACCCTGCTTGAGGAAAAGATCAAGAGGTCATATATGTCCCATCCTTGGGGCAAGGGAGACACTGCACCTGTGCAGAAAGGCTTCTTGGGGTCAAAAAAGAGGGGGCAGCACCCCATGATAGGTGATGCCAAGGCCCCCCATAGGCCTCTGGGCTGGAATCCATCTTGGAAAAAAGTTGTGCACGCGTGTTGGGGAGGGTCCTAGGGCAGGTCAGGTGTGGAAAAAGAAACCAGGTAATTGGCCAGAGGTAAACAGAGACCCGGAAGAACTGCCCTATATGAATGATGGAACCGCCTCTTAACTGCAGTGCTCCTCATTAGGGAGGACGCCCAAGCCCTTTTCTCTACAGGTGTGTATCTCTGCCTTGCTTCTGTCTTAACTAAACAAACTGTCTCTCTATGTGCTCTCCCACTTGTGCTGTGCTGTGTCTCTAATAATAAACTTTGTGCCTGTTTTTACAGTTTTTGCCTCCTTGAGAAATGCATTTTTCAGTGGGAGTAAGAGCCAGGGGAAATTTGCTTCTAGTCTCTAGCCCTTGCTGGCCTAGTGGCTAGGAGTCCTGGTTTTCATCCAGGCTACCCAGGTTCAATTCCTGGGCAGGGAACTAAGATCTCACTTCAAGCCACCGCTCACTGCTGCTGCCTCTCCAAGATCATGATGTGGGCGATACACATGCTTACACACTTGGTGTGATTGTGTGTGTAAGTTACAGAAATGTCCCGGCGCTATGCATCTCAAGTGGTTTCTGCTTTTTGCCATCCTAGGTTACTGGGATCTAGACCACGGCTGCTTCTGCAACTAGTTTATTACTCATTTGTTTCAGAGTGCGTGCCCACCGAGTTTTACTTATTCACTAGTGAGGTTCTATAAATTAATAAGAAAAAAGAAAAAGAAAAAGAAAAAGAAAAAGATGGGTAAAAGGGTACAATTTATAGAAAATCAAACCAGAAGAGTGAATCAACATATACTGATACTCAAAATCTCCAGGAGTCAGGGAACACAATCAAAAACCACAATGAGATTCAGCGAGAGGAGCAAAACGAATTAAAACATAAACAGTGATAAAAACGTAAAGACTCTTTTTTAACTAAGGGGGAGAAAAGAGAGAGAGAGAGAGAAGGTGGGGAAGGGGGGGATAACGAGGGATTGAAGATGAAGCCACTAAGGATTTCACTTGACAAATCAGGTTTTTTAATAGAATTTTAATTTTTTAAATAAATTTATTGTATTTATTTATTTTTGGCTGCGTTGGGTCTTTGTTGCTGCGCGCGGGCTTTCTCTAGTCGTGGCAAGTGGGGACTACTCTTCGTTGAGGTGCGCGGGCTTCTCACTGCGGTGGCTTCTCTTGTTGCGGAGCACGGGCTCTAGGCACGCGGGCTCAGTAGTTGTGGCTTGTGGGCTCTAGAGCACAGGCTCAGTAGTTGTGGCGCAAGGGCTCAGTTGCTCCGCGGCATGTGGGATCTTCCTGGACCAGGGCTCGAACCCGTGTCCCCTGCATTGGCAGGTGGATTCTTAACCCCCAGGGAAGTCCCTGTGAGTCTGTTTCTAAGAAATCCTTTCTACCGGATATTTTCCCCAAAGTTTGGCTTTGCAAATATTTACATTTAGATCCAGCTGGGCTGGGGTTGATTGTCTTATTTGCCATGACATGGCCTTCAACAGGGGATGGCACATAGTAGGAACTCAAGAAATATTTGTTAAATGAATGCATAAGAGGCCATAGTAGGTACCTTGTTCTGTATCTCAGCCCGCATGTCCCTTGGAGGGATTATAATCGTCCTCCTGCAAAGGACTGCATTGCCTTGTGGGTATCTGGACCCAAAAGGCTGCCCATCTCATTGGTCAGACCCTGGAGACCAGTCTTCAACAGCGCCACTGTGTAGTTTGGAGAGGAACTGCAAGAATGGTCTGATTCAGACCCAGTCTCCACTTGGGGTGGAAACCTTTCTGCTCCCTCTCCTCCCACACTTGGTTTTTAGAGTCCCTAAAGATTCTTGGACAATTCAAGAGAAAGGAAGGAAAATCTGAGCTGCTTGCGAATCAGGAAAGTAAGAGAGAAAGCCATTGATTAGAAAAAGAAATGAGTTTATGCAACATTTTGTTTCAGTAACATAGTAATTGGAATTCTTGGTTTAATGTGTGACTTCTACAAGGGCAGAGATTGCAGCTGCTTCTTTGCGATATCCACAGCCGTTGGACTGTGTCTGGTACCTAGGAGGTGTTGAATAAATGTCTATTAAATAAATGAGAGTAAATCTCTGAGCCTTTGCTCCTGTTATTTTCTTTGGCTGGAGTGTGCTTCCTCCAATATGTTCATGGCTATTCCCTTGTTTCATTTGGATCTCTGCTTAAATGTTGCCCCTTCCATCCTTCCTTCCTTCCTTCCTTCCTTCCCTCTCTCTCCCTATCTTCCTGGTTTTATTGGAATATAGTTCACACACCATATAATTCACCTGTACAATGCAGTGGTTTTTATTATATTCACACAGTTGTGCATCTATCACCACAACCAATGTAAGAACTTTATATAATCCTGAAAAGAAACCCCATAGCCCGTAACCATTACCCTCCAGTTTCCCCCATCACTCCTAGCCTTAGACAATAACTAATCTACTTTCTGCCTTTATAGATTTGCCTCTTCTGGACATTTCTTATACATGGAATCATACAATATGTGGTCTTCTATATTTGACTTCTTTCATTTAGCATAATGTTTTCAAGGTTCATCCACGTCATAGCATGTATCGGGACTTTGTTCTTTTTTTTAAGGCTGTATGATATTTCATCATTTGGATGTACCCCATCGTGTTTATCCATTCATCAGTTAATGGACATTTGGCTTAGTTCCACTTCTTCGCGATTATGAATCACACTGCTATAAGCATTCATGTACAAGTTTTTGTGTGGATGTAAGTTTTCATTTTTCTTGGGTACATACCTATGTGTGGAATTGCTGGGTCACATGGTAATTCTATGTTTAACTGACTGAAGAACTGTCAAACCATTTTCCAAAGAATATTGCATTTTCACAAAGACCTTTCCTGATCGTCCTAAAGCAGCTGCTCCAAATCACTCACTACCTCCGTACACTACTTCATTTTTCCTTCACTCCCTGGTGGGATAGTATAGGATAGTGTATATACTTATTGCTCTATGACACTAGAATACATGGTACATATTCATTTGCTTACTGTCTTCCCTTCCACAAGATTGTAATATCCATTAAAAATGGGAATTTTGGGGCTTCCATGGTGGCGCAGTGGTTGAGAATCTGCCTGCCAATGCAGGGGACACGGGTTCGAGCCCTGGTCTGGGAAGATCCCACATGCCGCGGAGCAACTAGGCCCGTGAGCCACAACTACTGAGCCTGCGCGTCTGGAGCCTGTGCTCCGCAACAACAGAGGCCACGATAGTGAGACGCCCGCGCACCGCGATGAAGAGTGGCCCCCGCTTGCCGCAACTAGAGAAAGCCCTCGCACAGAAACGAAGACCCAACACAGCAAAAATAAATAAATTTATAAAAAAAAAAAAGGGAATTTTGGCCAGTTCTGTCCATTGCTGAATCTCCAGTGCCTAGGAAAGTGTCTGCAATAGGGTAGCACACACACTAGACAAGCAGGTGTCCCGGAAGCCACAGGAAGTTTGGCATGGCCACCTGCTAATGTGCCTCAGAGAAATCCACAAGATGCCTGGTTCTGAGTAGAAGCAGTTGCAGTGGTCAACCCAAGTCACTGGGAAAGCTGCAGTGCCAGAAGCCAAATGACTGCATTCACACCTGAGTGGGGGCTGAGATTCTGGAGACAAGGGTCACGCTTCTGAGAACGTCCAGGTTGAAAGGAAAAAAGGGCCCGTCTGCTCTGTCTTGGAACATTCTCTGACATACCCAACTGCCAGGGGAAAGGGGATCCCCTCCCTACTCACCCCATACTCCAGACTGCGTTTGCTTGGAGTACAAGAATGTGCTTGTTTATGTTTATGACTGTTTCAGTTATTTATGCGAGATAACAAATCACCCTACAACTTGGGGCTTAAAACTCACAATTCCATGGGTTTACCCAGTGGCTGCTTTCCTGGTCTAGCCTAGAATCGGTTGCATTGTTGCACTGGGATGGCAGCTGGAATGGCTGGAAGAGCCAAGAGGATCTTTGCTGCTGGCCGCCAGCTGGACCACTTTCCCCTCCACGTGGCCTCTCATCCTCACGGATCAAAGCCAGGCTCTCTAACAAGGAGACCTGTAGCATCCCAGGAGCTCGTGTGTGGAAGCCGCAAAGCACCCTGGGGCCCAGACTCGGAAGTCACGTGTTGGTTCTTCTGCACGCCCACTTTTGAAAGCAAGTCACGTGGATAGTCCAGATTCTGAGGGAGAGGAAATTGATTCCACGTGACGTGAGGAGTAACAAAGTCACATCGCAGAGAGGCTTGTGTAGGAGATGGGTGGGATTTGGCTGGGATCTTTCAGTCTCCCACAATAACTAAGAGAATTGTCTCTGTGGCGGAGGAACATGGCTTTGGGTCAGGGCACCAACACCTCTTGGTTGGGTAGCCTTGGGCAAGCCAACTTTCCTGTATGAGCTCCGGATTCCTTCCCGTGAAGTAGAAGCAATCCAGTTTTATCATCACCTGACAATCTGCCTTATAGTTACCGCCAGGAAAACGGGCTACAAATCAGCAATTCTAAGATCTTTTCTGGCAGACTCTCTCCATGAAACTGGACAATTCATTTAACTAGAGGTCCCAGTTGATCTTGGATGGCAACCATGGAAAGATCATAATATCAACAGCAAAAATAATAGCAGCTACCTCTTATGGAGACCTGCCAGGCTGAGTGTATTACTCTGCTGGTCTGTAGAAACGGCCAAGGAGTCTTTGGGTCACCCCAGAAGCAGAGCCTGAGATAAGGATTTGAGGACTTGTAGTTTACCTGGGCGGTGGTTCTAGAAGCCGCTGGAGGAATGTAGGGAAGTGGGAGAGGGAAGAGAAAGAGCCAATACAGGATGAGCTCAGGAGCTGAATCCCACTGGGGACCTTGGGAAGACGGTGCAGAACACATGACTCTGAATTATACTAATGATTGTCTTCCTTTTTAAAAAAAAAAAATTCTCATCTCTTCATTTTATTTTATCACATCTGTCTCTCTCATGCCTTTCTGAAACAAGGCAAGAGAATAGGCATCGAATAAAATTTTTAAACGTGAAGTGGATACGGTTTGCTATTTCTGAGGGTTGTTGAGGGGATGCCAGAAGGTGTGTGTAGGCACTTACAAGGGGGGCTGCAATGCAAGAAGTGCTCCTTACAAAAAAACAAAAATAAAAACATTTTTCCTTCTCAGTGAGCCCAACCCTGGCCACCCTACTTGCTGGTCACTGCCCCAGCCCAGCACTCCAGGGTCCTTTATCCAACTTGACTTGTCTTCCTTTAATTTTTTTTTTTTTCGTAGCACTTGTGACTTTTTAATACACAATATTAGCGGTCTCATCCTCAGCATATGAACACTGGGGACTGATCAGTCTTTGCTTGTGGGGGCCTGTCCTGTGCATTGTAGGATGTTGAGTAGCATCGTGAGTCTCCAACCCACTAGATGCCAGTAGCACACCCACCAATTGTGAAGAGCACAAATGTCTCCTGACATGTTCTATACCCCCTGGGGAGATTAATTGCCCTCAGTTGAGATCCACCATGCTATTCAACTTACCTTTTATTTTTTATTTTATTTTATTTTATTTTATCTGAACTTAAAATGCTTTATTTGTTTACCAGCAAATGGTAACACTTTGGCATATGCCAGGCTGGTGGCTTGGGTTTTCCTCAAGACTTGTTGTTGTTACACTTATTCATTTGGTTTTCTGGTTTTTTTTTTTTAATGTTTATTTATTTATTTTCTTATTAGTCATCCATTTTATACACATCAGTGCATACATGTCAATCCCAATTGCCCAATTCATCACACCACCATCCCCACCCCACCCCCCGCCGCTTTCCCCCCTCGGTGTCCATACGTTTGTTCTCTATGTCTGTGTCTCAATTTCTGCTCTGCAAACTGGTTCATCTGTACCATTTTCTAGGTTCCACCTATATGCGTTAATATACGATATTTGTTTTTCTCTTTCTGACTTACTTCACTCTGTATGACAGTCTCTAGATCCATCCACGTCTCAAGAAATGACCCAATTTCGTTCCTTTTTATGGCTGAGTAATATTCCATTGTATATATGTACCACATCTTCTTTATCCATTCGTCTGTTGATGGGCATTTAGGTTGCTTTTAGGGAGTGTTCTAATTTCATTCTTTTACATGTAGCTGTCCAGTTTTCCCAGCACCGCTTATTGAAAAGACTGTCTTTTCTCCATTGTATATCCTTGCCTCCTTTGCCAGAGATTAGTTGACCATAGGTGCGTGGGTTTATCTCTGGGCTTTCTATCCTGTTCCATTGATCTATATTTCTATTTTTGTGCCTGTACCATATTGTCTTGATTACTGTAGCTTTGTAGTATCGCCTGAAGTCAGGGAGTCTGATTCCTCCAACTCCAATTTTTTCCCTCAAGACTTCTTTGGGTATTTGGGGTCTTTTGTGTCTCCATACAAATTTTAACATTTTTTGTCCTAGTTCTGTAAAAAATGCCATTGGTAATTTGATAAGGATTGCATTGAATCTGTAGATTGCTTTGGGTAGTATAGTCATTTTCACAATATTGATTCTTCCAATCCAAGAACATGGTATATCTCTCCATCTGTTGGTATCATCTTTAATTTCTTTCATCAGTGTCTTATAGCTTTCTGCATACAGGTCTTTTGTCTCCCTAGGTAGGTTTATTCCTAGGTATTTTATTCTTTTTGTTGCAATGGTAAATGGGAGTGTTTCCTTAATTTCTCCTTCAGATTTTTCATTATTCGTGTATAGGAATGCAAGAGATTTCTGTGCATTAATTTTGTATCCTGCAACTTTACCAAATTCATTGATTAGCTCTAGTAGTTTTCTGGTGGCATCTTTAGGATTCTCTATGTATAGTATCATGTCATCTGCAAACAGTGACAGTTTTACTTCTTCTTTTCCAATTTGTATTCCTTTTATTTCTTTTTCTTCCTTGATTGCCGTGGCTAGGACTTCCAAAACTATGTTGCATAATAGTGGTGAGAGTGGACATCCTTGTCTTCTTCCTGATCTTAGAGGAAATGCTTTCAGTTTTTCACCATCGAGAATGATGTTTGCTGTGGGTTTGTAGTATATGACCTTTATTATGTTGAAGTAGGTTCCCTCTATGCCCACTTTCTGGAGAGTTTTTATCATAAATCGGTGATGAGTTTTGTCAAAAGCTTTTTCTGCATCTATTTAGATGATCATATGGTTTTTATTCTTCAGTTTGTTAATATGGTGTATCACATTGATTGATTTGCATATATTGAAGAATCCTTGCATCCCTGGGATAAATCCCACTTGATCGTGGTGTATGATCCTTTAAATGTGTTGTTGGATTCTGTTTGCTAGTATTTTGTTGAGGATTTTTGCATCTATATTCATCAGTGATATCGGTCTGTAATTTTCTTTTTTTGTAGTATCTTTGCCTGGTTTTGGTATCAGGGTGATGGTGGCCTCATAGAATGAGTTTGGGAGTTTTCCTTCCTCTACAATTTTTTGGAAGAGTTTGAGAAGGATGGGTGTTAGCTCTTCTCTAAATGTTTGATAGAATTCACCTGTGAAGCCATCTGGTCCTGGACTTTTGTTTGTTGGAAGATTTTAAATCACAGTTTCAATTTCATTACTTGTGATTGGTATGTTCATATTTTCTATTTCTTCCTGGTTCAGTCTTGGAAGGGTATATCTTTCTAAGAATTTGTCCATTTCTTCCAGGTTGTCCATTTTATTGGCATAAAGTTTCTTGTAGTAGTCTCTTAGGTTGCTTTGTATTTCTGCGGTGTCTGTTGTAACTTCTCCTTTTTCATTTCAGATTTTATTGATTTGAGTCCTCTCCCTCTTTTTCTTGATGAGTCTGGCTAATGCTTTATCAATTTTGTTTATCTTCTCAAAGAACCAGCTTCTAGTTTTATTGAACTTTGCTATTGTTTCCTTTGTTTCTACTTCATTTATTTCTGCTCTGATCTTTATGATTTCTTTCCTTCTGCTAACTTTGGGTTTTGTTTGTTCTTCTTTCTCTAGTTCCTTTAGGTGTAAGGTTAGATTGTTTATTTGAGATTTTTCTTGTTTCTTGAGGTAGGCTTGTATAGCTATAAACTTCCCTGTTAGAACTGCTTTTGCTGCATCCCATAGGTTTTGGATCGTCGTGTTTTCATTGTCATTTGTCTCTAAGTATTTTTTGATTTCTGGAGTGATCTCTTGGTTATTTAGTAACGTATTGTTTAGCATCCATGTGTTTGTGTTTTTTACGTTTTTTTCCCCTGTAATTGATTTCTAATATCATAACGTTGTGGTCAGAAAAGATGCTTGATATGATTTCAATTTTCTTAAATTTACTGAGGCTTCATTTGTGACCCAAGATGTGATCTATCCTGGAGAATGTTCCATGCACACTTGAGAAGAAAGTGTAATCTGCTGTTTTTGGATGGAATGTCCTATAAATATCAATCAAATCTACCTGGTCTATTGTGTCATTTAAAGCTTGTGTTTCCTTATTAATTTTCTGTTTGGATGATCTGTCCATTGGTGTAAGTGAAGTATTAAAGTCCCCCACTATTACTGTGTTACTGTCGATTTCCTCTTTTATAGCTGTTAGCAGTTGCCTTATGTATTGAGGTGCTCCTATGTTGGGTGCATATATGTTTATAATTGTTATATCTTCTTCTTGGATTGATCTCTTGATCATTACGTAGTGTCCTTCCTTGTTTCTTGTAACATTCTTTATTTTAAAGTCTATTTTATCTGATATGAGTATTGCTACTCCAGCTTTCTTTTGATTTCCATTTGCATGGAATAACTTTTTCCATCCCCTCACTTTCAGTCTGTATGTGTCCCTAGGTCTGAAGTGGGTCTCTTGTAGACAGCATATATATGGGTCTTGTTTTTGTATCCATTCAGCAAGCCTGTGTCTTTTGGTTGGAGCATTTAATCCATTCACGTTTAAGGTAATTATCGACATGTATGTTCCTATGACCATTTTCTTAATTGTTTTGGGTTTGTTTTTGTAGGTCCTTTTCTTCTCTTGTGTTTCCCACTTAGAGAAGTTCCTTTAGCATTTGTTGTAGAGCTGGTTTGGTGGTGCTGAATTCTCTTAGCTTTTGCTTGTCTGTAAAACTTTTGATTTCTCCATCAAATCTGAATGAGATCCTTGCCGGGTAGAGTAATATTGATTGTAGGTTCTTCCCTTTCATCACTTTAAGTATATCATGCCACTCCCTTCTGGCTTGTAGAGTTTCTGCTGAGAAATCAGCTGTTAACCTTATGGGAGTTCCCTTGTATGTTATTTGTCGTTTTTCCCTTGTTGTTTTCAATAATTTTTCTTTGTCTTTAATTTTTGCCAATTTGATTACTATGAGTTTCAGCGTGTTTCTCCTTGGGCTTATCCTATATGGGACTCTCTGTGCTTCCTGGATTTGTTTGGCTACTTCCTTTCCCACGTTAGGCAGATTTTTTACTATAATCTCTTCAAATATTTTCTTGGGTCCTTTTTCTCTCTCTTCTCCTTCTGGGACCCCTATAACATGAATGTTGTTGCATTTAATGTTGTCCCAGAGGTCTCTTAGGCTGTCTTCATTTCTTTTCATTCTTTTTTCTTTATTCTGTTCCATGGCAGTGAATTCCACCATTCTGTCTTCCAGGTCACTTATCCGTTCTTCTGCCTCAGTTATTCTGCTATTGATTCCTTCTAGTGTAGTTTTCATTTCAGTTATTGTATTGCTCATCTCTGTTTGTTTGTTCTTTAATTCTTCTAGATCTTTGTTAAACATTTCTTGCATCTTCTCGATCTTTGCCTCCATTCTTTTTCCGAGATCCTAGATCATCTTCACTATCATTATTCTGAATTCTTTTTTGGAAGGTTGCCTATCTCCACTTCATTTAGTTGTTTTTCTGGGGTTTTATCTTGTTCCTTCATATGGTACATAGCCCTCTGCCTTTTCGTCTTGTCTATCTTTCTGTGAATGTGGTTTTTGTTCTACAGGCTGCAGGATTGTAGTTCTTCTTGCTTCTGTTGTCTGCCCTCTGGTGGATGAGGCTATCTAAGAGGCTTGTGGGAGTTTCCTGATGGGAGGGACTAGTGGTTGGTAGAGCTGGCTGTTGCTCTGGTGGGCAGAGCTCAGTAAAACTGTAATCCACTTGTCTGCTGATGGGTGGGGCTGGGTCCCCTCCCTGTTGGTTGTTTGGCCTGAGGCGACCCAACACTGGAGCCTACCCGGGCTCTTTGGTGGGGCTAATGGCGGACTCTGGCAGGGCTCACGCCAAGGAGTACTTCCCAGAACTTCTGCTGCCAGTGTCCTTGTCCCTTGGTAAGCCACAGCTGCCCCCCACCTCTTCAGGAGACCCTCCAACACCAGCAGGTAGGTCTGGTCAGTCTCGTATGGGGTCACTGCTCCTTCCCCTGGGTCCAGATGCACACACTACTTTGTATGTGCCCTCCAAGAGTGGAGTCTCTGTTTCCCCCAGTCCTGTCGAAGTCCTGCAATCAAATCCCGCTAGCCTTCAAAGTCTGATTCTCTAGGAATTCCTCCTCCCGTTGCCAGACCCCCAGGTTGGGAAGCCTGACGTGGGGCTCAGAACCTTCACTCCAGTGGGTGGACTTCTGTGGTATAAGTGTCCTCCAGTCTGTGAGTCACCCAACCAGCAGTTATCGGATTTGATTTTATTGTGATAGCGCCCCTCCTACTGTCTCATTGCGGCTCCTCCTTTGTCTTTGCATGTGGGGTATCATTTTTGGTGAGTTCCAGTGTCTTCCTGTCGATGATTGTTCAGCAGTTAGTTGTGATTCCGGTGTTCTCAAAAGAGGGAGTAAGAGCATGTCCGTCTACTCTGCCATCTTGAAGCAATCTCCAACTCACCTTTTAATTATGTTCATTATTGGCTGTCTGTCTCTCCCTACCCCCTACTGGAATGTTAACTCCAAGAAAAACGGAATTTTCTTCTTTAGTTCATTGCTGTATCCTCAGTTCCTTGATCGATACCTGGCATGTGGTAGGTGTCCAATATTAGTTGAAAGAATGAATGACATTTGGAGGGTTTTGTGCTTGGGGATGGTGCCAAGGCTTGCCGTGCATAACCTCATTTCTTTATCACAGCATCCCTTGGAGGGAGGCCTTGTCACTGTCCCCCTTTGCACCGAGGAGAAAAACAGAGGCTTCTAGAAGCTGCATATGGACACCCTACACACACACCCAATAGTAGAGTCCAGAAGCTTAGCTGGCCTCCATGCAACAACTGGCTGTGTTCTCCCTTCTAGTCGAAGAGGACTGAATAAAGGTCAGGGTCAAAGGTAGCTTCTGGCAGGCACCTGCAGGGGAGTTGAGGAGCCATGAGCAGCTGGCATGGGGTTGGGGGGCGCACACCTGAAGGGGCTTTCTCAGGTACCCGCAGGGAGCTGCCTTGAACTTGGCTGGGCTCATCTTGTCCCTCTCAGGAGGAAGGCCAACGCCAGACCTATAAGAGATGCGGACCAGGGCTTCCCTGGTGGTGCAGTGGTTGAGAGTCTGCCTGCCAATGCGGGGGACGCGGGTTTGAGCCCTGGTCTGGGAAGATCCCACATGCCGTGGAGCAACTGGGCCTGTGAGCCACAATTGCTGAGCCTGCGCGTCTGGAGCCTGTGCTCCGCGACAAGAGAGGCCGCGATAGTGAGAGGCCTGCGCACCGCGATGAAGAGTGGCCCCCGCTTGCCACAACTGGAGAAAGCCCTCGCACAGAAACGAAGACCCAACACAGCCATAAATAAATAAAAATTAAAAAAAAAAAAATTAAAAAAAAAAGAGATGCGGACCAAGCTCCAAAGTGAAGCCCCAGCAGAGCCTGGAAATGGTTGCTGGAGCACGTGCCTGGTGATGGTGGGGGTTGGGGATGAGTGCCCAAGAGGCTGGGACTACACGCACGCGCACACACACACACACACACACTTCACTCCTCCCACTCCTTCTACCCTCCCTCAACCCCCCTCAACTCCCCACTTCCCCTCCCCACCCCACCCTTACTGCAGTCCAGCCCAGCTCAGCCCAGCCCAGCCCAGAAAGGGCCCATCGCTGTGATTGGTCAGTGGTTCTCTGTACCAGGAATTGAGACACAGGAGATGGGAAGGAAGGAAGAGGGTGGGTGGGGCGGGGAGAGGGATGGGGTTACTTTTGTATCTACTCCCAGAGCTGGGTGCCTGCTCACCATGGACACTGTCGGGTACAGCAAGTGGGACGGCAGGCTGGAGGAGGTCTCCGGAGGTATGAGCAATGGGGCTGCCTCACAGATCCCCTTGGGTCCCTCTCTGACCAGTGGTTTGGGGTTTGATGGGAGAATGGAGAGGATCAGCCAAGAGAGGGCCTAAGTAGTGAGTGCAGGAGAGACACCACAGGCCCTAGAGCCAACTGGACCTGGATTCAAATTTCAACTCTGCCACTTAGGGGCTGTGTGACCACAGACAAGTTACTGTACCTCTCTGAATCTCAGTTTCCTGGGAGGAACCCAAGCATCCAGGGCTCAGTCCTCAGGGCCCAGGGATCCAGGGTGGTCCTGGTATTGGAGGAGCTCAGGAGTCCATCCGTGTTATCCCAGGGCACTGGGGACGCTGGGGACAGAGACCCCTCCTCCTGGCCCTGGCTCTCTTGGTGGTCACAATCCTGTGGACCCTCGTTCTGAGCGTCCTGTTTTCCAAGGGTGAGTGACTGGATGATGGGGGAGGTCGTGTCCAGCCCCCCTGGGGACATAGACCTTTTCTCCGTCCCTAAACACACCAGCCAGGTCCCAGGCCCTTGCCTGGGTCTGAGTGTGAACACCTCGGAACAGAGTTTGTGTGCACCCATGTGTGTGCATATGTGCCTGTGAATGTGTTTGTCCTTTGTCGGTGTGTGTGCACATCACGTGTGCTGCACGCCTGTCCACCCACTCTGTGCGTCCGGTGATCGGGGTCCCCGCACCCCTCGGGCCGCGGGGAGAGTTCCCGAGTCCCCCTCTCTCCGCAGCCTCCACAGAGCGCGGGGCGCTGCTCGGCCAACAGGATCTGCTGAGGACAAACTGTACGTGCAGGACAGGGGCTCTTGGGTCCCCAAAGTTCGGGGGCGGAAGGGTCTTGGACCCTGGCGTCGGGGTAGTGGGTGGGTCGGTGGGGATCTCACAGTCTGCAAGGCTGGCCCTGGAGTTGGGTAGGGTCCCGTGAGTCCCCGAGGGTGACCTGGAGTGTGTGGGGCGGACGGGGGATCGTTCCAGCCTCGAAGCAGACGGTGGTGCTGGGTGTCTTGAAGGAGGAGATCCAAGCCTGCAATAGCTGCTGTGAGACTGGTGGACCGAGGGGGCGGGGCTTGTGGCCGGGATTGGAGGAGGCGAGTGGGAGCGGGGCTCCTGGCGCGTAGTGGGGGCGGCGGGCTGGTCTCAGATGTCCCGCCCCCATCCTCGCCCCCCTTCCCAGGCCTGGGGACTCAGACGCAGCTGCAGACCGTGCGCACCAAGCTTAGAGAGGCACAGTCGAAGCTGATCCAGCAGGAGAGCGCCCTAAAAGAACTGAGCGAGCGCGGTGAGGGCGGGACATTGCCATGATCCCTGACCCCTCACCCCGGCTGTTACCCTACCCTTGATTCACCTCCGGACCCCTCTGTGACCCCCACCTATCCTGTGATCCTGACCATTGACCCCAATCGTGTCCTCCATCCTGACCCTGACCTCTGGATTCTGACCTTGACTGCAACTCCTAACCCCAACCGCAACTGGACCCTACCCAGCTATAACAGTCCTGGACCGTGATGTCATTCTTGACCTTGGCAATGACCACGGAAGTGGATGCTGACCTTAACTAATCATGACCCTATTACTGATGCTGAGCCTAGCTATAATCTGGACTCCTTTTACCTCGCAGTGACCCAGAGTTTGGCTGAAGCCGGTAGGGACCGTGAGAACATCCGCAGTGAGCTCTTCCGGGCGCTGGAAGGAGTCCGGCTCGGGAACCGTGAGCACGATCCGGAGGGGTGGAGGGGAGAGGCGAGGACAAGTGGACCCCGCCCTTGGGCCCCAGGGTTCCCTGATCCGCCTGGCCCCGTCCTTTAACCTTGGCCTGGTCTCAGTGGCTCCTCCGACCCTGAGCCCGGGGGTCCAACACTCCCCTCCCCAATCCTCACCATCTGCTCCATTCGGGAGCAAATGACCTCTTTGATCCTCGCCACCCTGCAGGCTCCTGCGAGGAGTGCCCCAAGTCGTGGCTGCCATTCCAGGGCTCCTGCTACCTTTTCTCCACCCAACGGGCCACGTGGGTGGAGGCGCAGCGCCACTGCGAGGGCGCCAGAGCGCACCTGGTGATTGTCGGGGGCCTGGATGAGCAGGTGCGCAGCTCCGGCTTTGGGGGGCGGGGGGGCGGGGAGAAGGAGTTTACCTGAGAGGGCGTGGTTGGGAGCGGGGCGGGACGGACGCGAGGCTCAGTCTCCCCTCTTGCCCAGGGCTTCCTAAGTCGGAACATTGGTGGCCGCGGTTACTGGCTGGGCCTGAGGGCCGTGCGCAGGGCGCGCAGGATCCAGGGCTACCAGTGGGTGGACGGAGTCCCGCTCAGCTTCAGGTGAGGGAAGGGACTTGGGGAGGCTGACAGTTCGGATCCTAGGAGAAGCGCTTCGGCCAGATCTCAGGGCCTCCTTAGGGATGGGCGGGCTAGATAGACCTCAGGAAGTGACTAGGGTTAAATTCTGGGGTTAGAAAGTTATATCCCAGGTGCATGTGCTCAGGTTAGACCCTCAGGATGTCTAGGTTAGACCCAAGCAATAAACAGGCTAGACCCCGGAAAGGAAGGCTGGACCCCGTGGCCATCCTCAGCCTAGCCTCCCAGCAACACCTCCGCCAAACCACTGCAGCTACTGGAATCAGGGGGAGCCCAATGACTCGCTGGGGCGCGAGGACTGCATCATGATTCTCCGCACGGGGATGTGGAACGACGCACCGTGCGACAACAGGGACGACAGCTGGATCTGTGAGAAGAGGCTCAGCTGCTGATCTTCCCCAGTGCCCCAGAGTCACGCCCACTGGCACTTGTCCAATCGCCTGAGCCGCTCACCGTCCTGGCTCCGCCCACCACCATTAATTTCCCACCCCACCCACAGCGTAGGCCAGTAACTGCACTCTGAGACCTCCGCTCCAGCCTCACTGCAACCCCTCACGCGTGGACCTCAGCTAGTCTCCACCCACTCCAAAATCTGAGCTCCCCGGCCCTGTGATCTGACCCTATCGCCCTCCCTAACCAAGGTCAAGTAACTGAGGGATGGAGCTGTTTGATTTACTTGTATTTTACCATGCAGATGGAAGGCCTCAAAGATAGGGATTTTGAGAGCTTTCTTCGCAGCCCGAGGGAACCTCAATAAATGAGAAATGAATCTTGGCCCCTGGCTCTGGTTAGCTGTTCTAAGCTTTATCTCAGAGACTCTGATGTCATCCATGTGAGTGACCCTGACCTCAGGGGCTTATGATGCCCCCCAAACCCAGTGGGTAACCTGCATTGGGCCAGGAGGGCTGTAGGGCACGGGGGACACAGGAATGAGTCTGACCCCCATCCCTACCCCTGGGACAATGTGACCAGTGACTCGACTGAGGAATATATGAAGGAGTGATATGATGCATTTGAAGGAGCCACCTGTGTCCCCAGGGAGAGGAACTCTGCTGAGATGCTGCAGTGCTGGCCCTGTTCCTTGAGGAGACTGTCATCCTATTGTGGAGACTACAGGCAGCCTGACACAAGGCCCTGAGACAGGTGGGAGAGGGGCTGCCCGGATCTGATGAGCATTGTCCCTTTCATCTCGGGCACCCAGGTTCTGTGGGGTGTTCAGGGAATACATCCAGAGAAGATGGACTTTCCAAGAACAATGGGATTTCAGCACATGGAGCTGGGAAGGGAGGGCTTTGCAGGCAGAGGGTGTTGGAAAGTGTAAGGCATGGCTGAACCCATTTGGGGGGTGTGGGGTGCACACAGCCTAGCTTTATCAACTGGAGACTTTTGATCTGAATTTACCCTGCGCTCCCAAAACTTCCTGCTCCCGTCTTGGGGACCTGGGGGCTCTCCCAGCATTTCCAGTGGAGATGGGTCCAACTGCCCAACTGAGGGGAGTGACAGGCTAGCAGCTTTTAGTTCTGTGCAGAGCTGAGTCCAGAACCAAATCTGCTTGGGGCCCCCAAGCTGCCCAGCCCTGAGAGCATTCACTGAGTAGGAACAGGAGGCAACAGCACCCAAACTCCCTGGCCAGGCGGAATCTTTCAGTGCTGTAACCAGGAAACCCCCAACCCTTCACTGAACCCTCTAAACTGCAGCCCAGGGGACTTCCCTGGCAGTCTAGTGGTTAAGACTCCACACTTCCACTGCAGGGGGTGCAGGCTCGATACCTGGTGGGGGAACTGAGATCCTACATGCCGAGTGGTGTGGCCATAAATAAATAAATAAATAAACTCCAACCCAGAGCAAGGCATTGACCTTGCCCAGGAGCCATCTGACTTCTGGACAGATAAAATACCTAGTAGACTGTTGACCAGACTGATGGATTTCCAGACAGTCAGCTTGGAAGAGAGTATGAGTTCCCTACTGCTGCTGTAACAAATGCCTGCCAACTTGGTGGCTTGAAACAATACATAGAATAGAATAGAATAGAATAGAATAGAATAGAATAGAATAGAATAGAATAGAATAGAATAGAATAGAATACATCTATTCTACAGTTGTGGAGGTCAGAAGTCCAAAAGTAGTTTCATTGGGACTTTCCTGGCGGTCCAGTGGTTAAGACTCCGTGCTTCCACAGCAGGGAGCACGGGTTCGATCCCTGGTCGGGGAACTAAGATCCCACATGCTGTGCAGTGCAGCCAAAAAGAGAAAATAAACAAACAAAATTAGTTTCACTGGACTGAAATCAAGGTCACGAGGATCAGTCTCCCCCCAGAAACTCCATGTGACCCAGCAGTTCCACTTCTGGACAGATATCCAAAAGAACTGAAAGCAGGGTCTTGAAAAGATATTTGCATACCCATGTTCATAGCAGCATTATTCACAATAGCCAACAGGTAGAAGCAACCCAAGTGTCCATCAATGGATGAATGGATAAACCAAATATACTCATCCATATAATGGAATATTATTCAGCCTTAAAAAGGAAGGCGATTCTGACACATATTACAGCATTTTGCTGCGTGAAGTAAACCAGTCACAAAAGGACAAATACTGTTGTTTAATGGGTACGGAGTTTCAGTGTTGCAAGATGAAACAATTCTGGAGATCTGTTGCAGAACGATACGAATATACTTAACACTCCTGAACTGTCCACTTAAAAATGGTTAAGATGGGGGCTTCCCTGGTGGCGCAGTGGTTGGGAATCTGCCTGCCAATGCAGGGGACACGGGTTCGAGCCCTGGTCTGGGAAGATCCCACATGCCGCGGAGCAACTGGGCCCGTGAGCCGCAACTGCTGAGCCTGCGCGTCTGGAGCCTGTGCTCTGCAATAAGAGAGGCCACGATAGTGAGAGGCCCGCGCACCGCGATGAAGAGTGGCCCCCGCTTGCCGCAACTAGACAAAGCCCTCGCACAGAAACGAAGACCCAACACAGCCAAAAATAAATAAATAAATAATAATTTTAAAAAAAATGGTTAAGATGGTAAATTTTATGTTATGTTTATTTTACAACAGTTGAAAAAATTTTTTTATTTTAAATGCACTTATTTCAAGCTTACAATTTAACAAGTTTTGAGAAATGTATACAGCTGTGTAGCCACCACTGCACTGCAGATGTAGAACATTTCCATCACCTCCTAAAATTCCTTCTTGTCCCTTCCCAATCAATCCTCACCTCCTCCCCTCCCCCAGGCCACCACTGACCTGCTTTCCATCACTATTGACGAGATTTGTCTTTTCTCAAATGCCACATACATTGAATCGTACAGTGCCTGGATTCTTTCTCTAGGCATATAGTGTTTTTGAGATTCACCCACGCTGTTGTAGTTTGTTTCTTTTCATTGCTGAATCATCTTCCATTGGCTGGCTGGGCCACCATCTGTGTATTCAGTCACCTGTTGACAGATGTTTGTGTTGTTTGAATGTGAGAGTATGAATCAAGCTACTGTGAATAATCTCATACAGAACTTTTTATGGATTTAAGTGTTCACTTCTCTTGGGTAAATACCTGGGAGTGGGTCAGATAGTAGGTAAGTGATTAACTTTGTAAGAAACTGACAAACAGTTTTCCAAAGTGGTTGCACCCTTTTTGCTTCCCCAATACTCAGCGATGTCTCCAGGCTCTGGTTGCTCGGGGAGGGTATTTTTGACCCAAGAGAGGCTTTAGCAGTTCTAGAACCAGGTGGAGGTGCTTATCTAGAGAAGAGCAGGAGGGGCGGAAATGAGGCTGGAAATTGAAGCTGATATTGTGGGAAGGCAGGAAGCACGGGTTTACGTGTGCCTGATAACACGTGTTTTCATGGGAAGAGGAGACGGGGCAGGGGGCTGGGAAGCAGGAGGTGGGGGAGGGGTCTCTGCTATTTGGAATTACAGCCCCCTGAACAGAGACAAATAGAAGGGTTGTTGACTGCACCCCAAAGAGGGGTCTTCTGGGGGTGACAATAGTGGTGCTTCAGCAGACCAAGGAGGAGGTTGGCCAGAGAGAAGCTGGAGAGGGGAGAGCTGATGGGAGAGCAAGTCTCCGTGAACAAGGAGCAATTTCTTTCATTCATTCATTCATTCAATGCAATCATTTTCTCACCCAGAAACATTTCTTGTGCACTTACTGTAAGCCAGGCACTGGAGTTCCAATGGAGAACAAGAGGTAAAAAACCTTAGACTGAGCGGAAGCAACCACCCACAAAATAGTATAGACGCTATGAGCCCATTTATATGAAGTTCTAGAATAGGCAGAACTACTCAAGCTTGGAAAATTGTGGGCACAATGGTTCCCCGGGAGCAGAGGTAGGGACTTCCTGGCAAGGGCCATGAAAGAACTTTCTGGAATGATGGAAACATTCTGTACCTTGATAGAAGTTTGGATTACACAGGTGAATGCATTTGTCAAAGCTCCAAGAAAACACTGCTGGAATTTGTGTATTTCATTCTAAGTTATTTTACTCAAAAGGGAAAAAAGTTAGGAGAGCAGCCAGCGAACATTGACCTCTAGTTCACGGTCTGTGGGTTGGAGCATTTGGGGGGGGGGATTTAGTATTGATATTTAGGGGGCTGGAGTGGGCTAATGTCTGCACATTACTTTGTTTTTTTTTTTTTGTTTTTTTTTTTTAATATTTTCTTCATTCATTCTTTTTTTTTTTTAATTTATTTTATTATGGCTGTGTTGGGCCTTCGTTTCTGTGCGAGGGCTTTCTCTAGTTGCGGCAAGTGGGGGCCACTCTTCATCGCGGTGCGCGGGCCTCTCATTACCACGGCCTCTCTTGTTGCAGAGCACAGGCTCCAGACGCGCAGGCTCAGTAACTGTGGCTCACGGGCCTAGTTGCTCCGCGGCATGTGGGATCTTCCCAGACCAGGGCTCGAACCCGTATCCCCTGCATTGACAGGCAGATTCTCAACCACTGCACCACCAGGGAAGCCCTGCACATTACTTTGAAATGCATGAAAAATAAAATGGATTGAAGGGTGGATGGATGAACAGATTTGTAATCAAGCAAATATAGACAGTGTTGATTGTAGAATCTAGGGATGGATTTTCATTCTAAAACTCAACTTTTCTGTATGCTTGAAAATTGTCATAATGAAATGTTGGGGTTCAGGTTGTGGTTGCTGCCTTCTTGGGGCTCACAGTCTGGCAGGTGATGAAGGGGAGGTGATGAGGAGAAATAGAAGGTGGTGTGCCCACGTGGTGAAATTGGAAGTGGAACATTCTGGAAAAGCAGTCCCCCCGCTGCCTGCACTTCTATCCTAAGGAGTGAGGTGGGGGAGGGAAAGCAGGGTCTGTCTTGGAGAGGCCAAAGTGGCTTGCGCTGGGAAGCAGGGGGTTGGGGGCAGAAGAGACCCCTTCAGGCCACCCTCTTACCCTCTTCCAGTAGGTGTTCCCACCAACAGCCCCCTGAGTGACCACATGACCCCACTGTCTGGGGCTGAGTCAGCAAATCAAAGGTGACCTTGGAGCCCAGCCAGGGTTTCCTGGATGGAACGGCCCTATCTGTCACCCCACTTTCCAAGGAAGTGAACTTGGGACAGAGTAGCTTGTCTTCTCCAACCTCCCACATCCCTCCCCCCAATTCCAGGAAACCCCCTGGGATCCTGAGGCATCTTATTGGGTTGGCTGAGGTATCTGGGGAAGCCCCCAGGGTAGGAGAGAGCACACACTCCTCTTGTCCCCTTGGCAGCCCCTTTGCCATCCACCTCACCATCCTGCCCCCAACTCTTCCCTCTCTTATGTCCCCACGTCCACTCACAGATGGCTCAAATGGATGGATTTGGCAGCTGCAGACAGAAAGACCACAGTCTAGAACCTGTGCTTGCCACTTACTTGATGGGTGAGCCTAGGCAAGTGACTTTGCCTCCCTGAGCCTCAGTTTTTGCATCTATCAAATGGGAACAATAATAACATCTACCTCCTCAGGTGCTGTGGTCAGCTGAACGATGGACCCCAAAGATGTTTCCGTCCCAATCCTTGGAACCTGTGAATAGGCAATCTGACAGGGTGAAAGGGGCTTGGCAGGTGAGATTAAGTTAAGGATCTGGAGATGGGGAGATGATCATGGACTACCCAGGTGAGCCCAGTGTTATCCCAAGAGCCCTTATAAGAGAAAGGCAGGAGGATCAGAGTCAGAGAAAGGTTGAAAGATGCTACACTGTTTGCTTTGAAGATGGAGGAAGGGACCACAGGCCATTGAATGTGGGGGGCCTCTAGAAGCTGGAAAAGCTAAGAAAACATTCTCTCTAGAATGTCCAGGAGGAGGGCAACCTTGTCCACACCTTGATTTTAGCCAGTGAGACCTGTATTGGGCTTCTGACCTCCAGAACTGCAAGATAATACACTTACGTTGTTTAAAGCCAGCCAGTTTGAGGTAATTCCTTACAGCAGTCATTAAGAAACTCCTACAGATGTGATGCCTGTAAAGCACCTACTGTGTGCCTAGCCCTGAGCCACGGGCTGGGGACTCAGTGGTGACAACAGGCACTGCCCCTGCCCTTCTGGAACTCGTGTTCTAATGGGCACCGTGCAAGATATAAGCAAACCGGACACCTTCACAGGTGGGGGTCATAGAGACCATTGACAGGGTGACTGAGGGACTAGGGGCTAGTTTAGCTGGGACCACTTCTCTTGGAGGGCAGAGACTTGGAGGATGAGGAAGGGCCAGCCAGAGGGCTCAAAAAACAGAAAAGTGTGCAGATGTGGCTGGAGCTGAGCAAAGGAACGATGCAGGCAAGGAAGGTGCCAGCCACACAGGGCCCTGCTGGCTGCAGGGAGTTTGGGTTTTCTTCCAAGAGCCTCTGTGCTTTGTGGCTGGGGGCGGGGGGGCGTGTATTAATAATGGGAGATACGCGACGGCGATGTGTTTTGGGAAATAGTGCTAACAGCGTTCCCATTTGTTGCTGGCTTCTCTCTATCCTGTGGAAGAGACTTTTTTAAAATTGTGCGGAAGGACTTATGCACACGACAACCTACGTGGGAGAATTGTGCATATCCCCACTTTACAGATGAGGAAACTGAGGCCCACAGGAGAAGGGGGTGGAGCTGGGACTCCGTGGCCTTCTCTAACCCACACGGGTTGTGGGGAGTCACCCAGTCGGGGGAAGCAGTGACCAGGTATATCCAGCAGAGAGCAGCACTTTACCGTCCTGACCAACCTAGGGAACCAGCCCGCAGAACAGCCAGATGGAGCAGAAAAACCTCACCATCTTAGACCAAAGTCCTTAAGGTCTAGGGGCCTGGTCCCTGAGGGACTGAGGACCTGGGGTCCTGGATTTCTAGCTTCCTGAGCATCAAGACTGGGGTATTGGGGAATTCCCTGGCTGCCCAGTGGTTAGGACTTGGCACTTTCACTGCTGTGGCTGGGATTCAATCCCTGGTCGGCAAACTAAGATCCCGCAAGCCATGCAGCATGGCCAAAAAACTGGGAATAAACAAACAAACAAACAAACAAATAAATAAAACAAAACAGAGCCAGTGTTAAAAAAAAAAAGACTAGGGTCTTGGCTTCCTGGGTCCCTAAGGGGCTGGGGGCCTGGGGGGCCTGGATTTCTGGGGTCCTGAAAGTCAGGACTGGGGTCCTGAAATCCTGGATCTCCAAAGGGCTAGGGGCCTGGGTCGCTGAGTGTGGGGCTTGGGGTCCTGGCTTCTTGGGTCCTTAAGGGTTTGGATTCCTGGGTCTCCAGGAAGGTCAGAGCATGGGTCCCTGATGGTGGAGCCTGGGGTCCAAGATTTCTGTATCTCTAGGGGGCTGGGAGCCATCCTCTAGCCTGGTCCCCACACAACATCCCCTCCTCTCAGAGAACCATGGGCAATGTCAGAGAGAAACCCCCGAATGTCCCAGTGCAGTCCTGGAATGCTCTCAGGAGTCCCAGGATGGGCTAGCTCAGCCCCCTGGTTCCTGGGGGTGTGCTGGGGCCTGGAGGGGCTGGAGGGAGTGGGCATTGGGCCTGGGAGTCTCTCCAGAAGGAAGGATATGGACAAGCCAGCCTCTGTGTCCCCCTCATCCTGAGCCCCCCCCTCCAACCCCTCCCCACCCCCAACAGCACAGAAAACCACAATCAGCCACGTGAGGCTCCAGGAGGTGATAATGCAGAGCCAGCCCCTTCCCATCCCACACGTGCCTTTCCTCTTCCTGCTGACCTGCTCTCTGCATGGATGATGGTTGGGAAGGGGAGTGAGGAGGGGCACATTTGCCTGTGAGCTCAGGGACCCTCCAGGAAGGGTGCCCAGGTCCTACCTGCAGGGAGCTCCGGGTCCCAGGAGAGGCCCACCTAACACAGATGGACTGGGTAAGGGGAATACAGAGGACTGTGGGGTCTCAGAGGAGGCCCCCAGCCCGGCCTCTGCAGTCAGGGAGGCCTCCGTGCAAACTGTCACTGCAGGCCAGCTTGGCACCCCAGGAGCGGGAGCTGGCAGTGCAAAGGCCCTGAGGTGTAAGAGTGCACCTGGGGAGTCTTGTAGGAAGTGGGGGTGGGGGGAGGTGTGGCTGGAGAGGCTGAGCAGGTAAAGCCCTTGAACTCCAGGCAGGGGTCGCAACTGGGCTCACTCTGTTCATCACACCTGCCCCCCTTGATTTCCTCCAACAGACCCTGCTGCCCAGGGGATCCCCAGGCGTGTGCAGAAGGGGAAGGTGGCAGCTACACGGGGCCTTGCGGGCTCTTCTTTGCCCTTTGCACGTGCTGTTTCCCCTGCTGGGGATCCCTCCCCACATCCGTGAGCTGGGGGTCTCATTCCCTGCAGGGGTTCCGGCTAAACGTCACCCACTCAGAGAGCTTTCCTGGGTCACTATTTAAATAGTGCCTCTGACACCCCCTCCTCCTATCTCCTTTATGTCTCTGACATCCGTCACCATCTGACATTTGTCTGTCTCCCCGGATAGAACGTCAGCTCCAAGGGTAGAGTTTTTGTTCAGCTTGTTCATGACATCAGCCCCAAGGGCCCGTCATGGTGTCCAGTGTCTCACTGAATGCATGAATGAATGAATGAGTGAGTGAATGACAGTGATGAAATAAAAATTCACATTTTAAGGGGAGACGAGAAAAATTTAAACATAAAACTTCTCCTCTGCCCTTTGGTCTCCTCCCTCGCCCTCTTGCGTGCATCGTGCATCTGCGTTATGCGTGAACCAGACCTCCCCAACGGCAGAAATACCTGCTCAACCATAAAGATCAATTTTCTCCTTCTGGCGCCAGCCCTGTAACTCCTTAGACGGTGACATTCCTTCCACAATCTGTAAGGGGTCACGACGAGCCACCACTCGCCGTATAGGTGCGGACATCTTCGGTGAACTTTCCATACAATGCTAATATACCATTTTCCTTAAAGATAGAGATGGATGCAGAACAGACTGGTCAGACAACCTGGGGCGATCCTGGGCGGTACCTAATGGTAGTTCTCAGCTTAAATACTTACTTATGACCTCCTTAATGCCACTAGCTATATTACTTGTATTCTGCCTATTTTACCAGATTATTGTTTCTTGCATGACCAAATGTGTAATCGAGGGACTTCCCTGGTGGTGCAGTGGTTAAGAATCTACCTGCTAATGCAGGGGACACGGTTCAAGCCCTGGTCTGGGAAGATCCCACATGCTGCACAGCAATTAAGTCCGTGCACCACAACTACTGAGCCTGTGCTCTAGAGCTCATGAGCCACAACTACTGAGCCCATGCGCCACAACTACTGAAGCCCGCGTGCCTAGAGCCCGTGCTCCACAACAAGAGAAGCTACCGCAATGAGAAGCCCATGCACCACAGCAAAGAGTAGCCCCCGCTCGCCACAACTAGAGAAAGCCCATGTGCAGCAATAAAGACCCAACACAGCCAAAAATAAATAAATAAAATAAAATAAATAAATTTATTAAAAAGAAGACTTTAAAAAAAATGTGTAATCGAGCCTCAGGTAGATTTAATCACGATTAGGTGACTTGAAACAGTTGATCAAACATATAGTCTTATAAGATCAGTGATTGTAATAGTGTAACTCTAGCTATGGGAAGAAGCAACAAGGGGGAACCATTTCCTGGACCATAATGAGCTAGTAAGAGAGGTAGTCCAGAAGCTTTTGGCTACTGTTAACAGCCCACTAATAGCACATTGAGTGGCTCTATCCATGAAATCTTCTCCAGACCTGGGAATGAGCATTCCTGGCACCATGGGACAAATTGGTCACGAAAGGCCTCCCAAACTTTGGTCGAAATTAAGACCGAAAGGGAGGGGATTGTAAAACAAAGGATGTTTGTTGCCCACCATCCGGTTCTTCAAGAATCAAGTCATTGGCCACCGCAGTTGCCGACCTACAACAAGGAATTCAGGGCGAAGATCAGGATGAGGCACTTTGTGCTGTAGGAAAATTGGCAGAACTGGCCCTCGGATAGACAGAGATTTCCAGGAGACAATTTTATGAGCTCAGTTTCTTGCATCATCCCATCCTTAGGAAACCACTAAAACCATTAACTAAGATATCTGTCCCTCGAGAACAGCAGCAACCTTCTACCAAGATGAGTACTCAAATATGAAATATGAAAAAGAATATATATGTGTAAATGAGTCACTTTGCTGTATAGCAGAAATTAACACAACTTTGTAAATCAACTATACTTCAATAAAATGAAAAAAAAAAAAACAGATGAGGGGCTTCCCTGGTGGTCCAGTGGTTAAGACTCTGTGCTTCTAATGCAGGGGGCGTGGGTTCCATCCCTGGTTGGGGAACTAAGATCCCACATGCCGCGTGGCGTGGCCCAAAAAAAATAAAATAAAAAATTTAAAGTTAAAATTAAAAAAATTAATAAAAAGATGACTGCTCGATTGCACGAACACCCCTTCTCCAAAATCACATCTATACTGGCTTCCCCCTTTACCTCTTCGGAATAGCCCTCAGAGCTCTCTGAGAGACTGTCTCCTGGATTATAATCCTCAGGTTGGCTCCAATAAAATTTTCCGTTTCTTTCTTAGATTGACTTTTTTTTTTTTAAAGGAAGAAGGCTTATCTTTTTTTTTTTTTTTTTAAAGAAATTCACGTTCTTTTATTTATTTATTTATGACTGTGTTGAGTCTTCGTTTCTGTGCGAGGGCTTTCTCTAGTTGCGGCAAGTGGGGACCACTCTTCATCGCGGTGCGCGGGCCTCTCACCATCGCGGCCTCTCTTGTTGCGGAGCACAGGCTCCAGACGCGCAGGCTCAGTAGTTGTGGCTCACGGGTCCAGTTGCTCCGTGGCATGTGGGATCCTCCCAGACCAGGGCTCGAACCCGTGTCCCCTGCATTAGCAGGCAGACTCTCAACCACTGCGCCACCAGGGAAGCCCTAGATTGACTATTGATGAGTTTTTTCGTCGCATGAACGAATGATGCACAGGAGATGCACGGGGCTGAACACAGAGATGTGGGAAGTAGCAAGGATTGGGGGTGATTGAAGCCGGGCGGTGGTACAGAGGTGGAGGGAGAGGTCCTAAGGGGAAACTGAGGCCTGTGGGGGATGGGGGTGGGGGGAGGAAGGCCAAGTCCAGCCCTCCTCCCCTCCTCCCGCAGGAGGGCTGCTGGAGGAGGGCCCTGCTTCTGTCCATCAAGCCCTCTTTGGAAACAGTTCTGCAGAAGACCGGTAGAGGGCGTACGTGTGTGTCTGTATGACCGTGTACTTGCGAGTGTGCGTGTGTGTTGCATAGCTGTGGTGTGTGTCACTATGTCTGTGAGTTTTGTGTGTGTATGTTTCGGTACACTTATATGTGCGTTTGTGTTTATGTATGCATGTGATTACGTTGTGTGTGTGCACATTGGGTGCGTCTATCTTGCATCTGTAGTTCCACTGTGTGTTGTCTCTGTGTGTTTAAGTTGTGTGTGTGTGTTGTGTGTACCTCTGTGCATTTCTGTGTATTTGTCTGTGTCTGTGTATATCTATGTGTATGCGTTGTGTACGTGTGTGGTTTGGTGGTATCCTGTGGTCTGTATCTTTGTGTGTGTGTTGTGTAGATGCCTCTGGGTTGTGTCTGTGTGCACGTGGGGCATGTGCAGTTTTGCATTGTGTAGGTATCTGTGGTTGGATAGTGTTGTTTGTCCGTGTGTCTGAATCTTTGTATGTGTGTTGTGTGGATGCCTTTGCATGTCGATTTGTGCTTTTGTGGTGTGTGTGTGTGTGTGTGTGTGTGTGTATGTGTTGTGTGGGTGTCTAAATTGAGTCTTGGCAGGAACCTAGCATCATGCAAGCCGTCGAGTCCCAGTTAGAACATGTAGGGCCACTGGGCACCAGTATGGCCTGGGGCTGGGTTGCCTGGGCCTGCAGAGTTGTCAGAAGCTCAGAAACACCAGATTCCATCACATGCCCAGCCTCTATCCGGAACCCCGTCCTGTGGCCTCCCCGCAGCCCAGCAGGACTTGTTCCCAAACTTTCTCCTCCTCCTTCCTGTGTCCTCACCGCCCAGCTGTTCACCCACACTGGCCATTTTCCATAGCATCTTCCAAGCACCCACCCCCACGTCCCTCCCATCATAAAGGCTATCTCATCTCAAACCTACCTGCTTCTCTCCATCCCCATTGCCACTGTCCCAGGCCACCTCCTATGGCTCCTGGACCAGGTGACAGGCCCCTGCAGTGTCCCCACCCCCACCTGGCCTCCATAAAAGTCCCCCAGGGTTCCCACCCCCCAGGCCTCCTGCCATCTTTGCCCACCCAGTGGCCCCCAGTGACCTCTCTCTGTTGCCCACCTGATAGTGGAAAGTGGGCACCGAAGGCTTCCTGGAAGAAGCGACCTCTGGGCTGAGTCTTGAGGGATGACCTTTCCTCCCTTGAGGGAGGAAAGCAGGGGTAGGTGTGGACAGAATTGCCAGGGACCTGGTTTGGGGAAGTGAAACCCGGCTGATTTGCGTGACTGAGCAGGAAAGATGTGCTTGGTGGGTGCATTGAGGGCTGATCGTGCAGGATGCTGGAGAGCCACTGAAGGCCGTAAGCAGGGGAAGGAGCTCTTGTGTTGGAAAAACAGGCTGGCATCGGGGCCCTGCCGCCCTGGCCCTTAGCAGCAGACACCCACCAGGAGGCCGTGTCCCCCAGTTGTGGAGCAAATAGGCTCCGAGTTCACCCATTTTGGGTTCAAGGTCCAGTCCCACCACAGTGTGGTGCGGACAGGTTCCTTACCCTCTCGGTACCTCAGTTCACCTACAGAACACCTACTGTGTGCCAGTACCTCGAATGCCGTATCATACAGCCTCCAGGGGCCTCCAGGGGAGAACCAGCGCTGCCGCTCACCCTCAGTTTACAGATGAACAAACTGAGTCGCTCATCCGGGGTGAAGCCAGGACTCAGCCCCAGGTCTGGCCAGCATGGGCTCAGGCATGTCCGGCTGCAGGGTGGTGACACCTCTGGCCTCCTCTGGGATGTTGAAAGACCCGGTTTGAGCAGCCGTTCATCGAGCCTGGCTGCCCCCATCTCCATTTCCCTGAGACTCAGAGAGGGGAAGTGACTTGCCCATAGTCATCCAGCAAGGGGGGCAGCTGGTGGCCCCCAGGCTTGTCAGACCCCAAAGCCCATGCTCTTTGGCACATAGGTGCTTTAGAGTCAAGAGACTTTTAAGGACTCCTTGGGCACATTGGCAGAGGAGGAAACTGAGGCCTGGGTGATGGAGTCTGTATTTCCCAGTGGACCTGGGATGCTTGATAAACATTTGAGATCTGAAGACCCACTGTGTGCAGCGCTGTGCCACAAGCCTCATGTCCATTGTTATCTCATTTGGTCCTACCCCGGCCTCATGAGTTGGGTACTATCATCACCCCCATTTTACAGAAGGGAAAACTGAGGCTCAGAAAGGTTGATTCTTGGGCCAAGGTGGCACAGGCAGCAAGAGTAACAAGAGCTGATAATATTTTTGGTTCTGACTGTGTCCCAAGACTTGTTCAAAGCACATTCATATAGAGCAGACCACCCTCCTCTACCGTGTAGGTATCCTTAATATTGTCATTTTGTGGATGAGGAAATTGGTTTCAAGGTTAAGCCACTTGCCAATATCACTCAGGTGCACATTCATGGAACACCTGCTGTGCACATCGCATGTGATGGGCTCTGGGGCGCCCACCTCTGGTCCCAGGCCTCTGGTCCTCCACACCAGTTGCGTCCCCCAGTTAACCGCAACATTGACTCCCAGTCACGGACTAAACAAAATCAGCCAATGGTCATGGAGTTCCTCAAGTCCCAGGTGCTGTCCTGTGCCAGTAACTGGAGTCTGACATCTAACCCTAACCCTCGTTAAAACCCAGATCCCAGGCAGAGCGGTGACTGTGCCCACCAAGTGGGCTGCCTTGACAGGTAGTGAGCACCCCATCACTGGGAGAAACCAAGCAGCGCTGTAATGGAGGAAACTTCATACTCAGGTGAGAGAACTCTCTGAAGCTGACCCTGGCAAAAGCAAGAAACCTGACCTCCTGATCTCCCACCTAGGAGGGGAAAAGGGCTCCTGGGTCCCTATCTGTGAAGAAGAGTGAATTTTTAGCAAAAGCCCAGCACTGGAAGGAGGTGAGCCCTGACTGGGTTTCCCGGCACAGAGCCAAGAGAAGGCAGGAGAAGGAAGCTGCGGGTCCCTCCCTTCTCTGACTCAACACGCTCACGACAAAAAAACCCCAAAAAACAAAAAACACCAGCTCCAGTTGGTGCACTAGGAACCTGAGAGAGAGAAGACCACGTGAAGGGGACTCAGAACAAGTGGAACTCAGCATGATGACTCCTCACAGCCAGGCTGAGGGAAGGCGGCCTGTGGCTGCAGTGGGGCATCAAGGTAGAGCTTTGGGGGGCCCTGGAGTGGGGTGAGGGAAGAGCTCAGATATGGGGAAGAACTGAGACCCAGTGTCTGGTGTTTAGGGTAGGAGCTCAAAGTAGGGAGCAGGCAACAGGGTGAGGGCTGGGGGTCGGGGGGTGGGCAGGGGAAGGGGGACCCAGTCTTCCTGAGGTGATGCTGGGAACCCAGCATTGGCGGGGGGTAACTGAATCCACACAAGGGAGAAGGGGCACAGGTGAGAGCTGGGTCGGGGTCAGCCACCTGAGGAGGGAGCCTTTGGAGGAGGGGGGTCTCACCTCCTGGCCCCAGACCTGTCTCTATGGCCAGTGTCTCTCTGGCCCCAAGTCAGGCTCGCTGGCCGCTGGAGTGTGGGCATAAGGAGCGGCCGTCATTGGGCTGGACCAGCAGAGGGACAGAGTCAGAGATGCACAGACACAGAGATGGACAGACAAAGATCGAGGGCTATGGTTGCCGATGGACATGAATGCGGCATGTAGAGAAAGTGTCCAGAGGAGGCTGGGGGTCCACTGAGACCCTCTGCTTCAGTGTGGGCTCTGGACAAGCTCCTAGGACTCTGGCTTTCTGGGTTTTGGGAAGTTGGCAGAGCCGGAGCCTAGCCTCACCCTGCGTTCCTCGTTGTTCCCCCCGACTCCTGGCAGAGTTTCTGAAACTTCACAGAAGGCAGAGGCACTGCTGCAGGAGAGGGATACAGCTGTTGCTGCTGGGGCTGGTGGTCACAGTTCTATGCGCTGGGCTGCTGGCTCTGATTCTCCTGTGGCGTGAGGACACCCTCAGCCCTACAGGGCCCCCTTCTCGTGTTCCCTCACAGACCCCCACTCTCAGATCCTGGGGAGCCCAACATACCCCTCAGAGCCCAATTTCCCCATCGTGTCTCCCACCGTGTCCCCACCAGCCCCTTCCCATGCCCCTCCCACCCTCCCTCGAGGGCACCTTGCCCTGCCCCAGGACACCAGTCTCCCCCCCTTTCGGCACCTCCCACACGGTATACCCAAGGTCTCCATCCCCCGCTGGCAGGTGGGGTGTGGATGGATGGAGCACCTGAAATATCCTTCCTCTCCTCTCCCTCCCTCTCCCCAGATTGGGAAACTGCACGAAATCTGAAACAGCTGGAGGAGGCCACTGCCCAGAAGGGTACGGAGGGGCCAAGGGGGGCAGGGGGACCGGGCTCTTCTCCTGCTTCTGCCACTGACTGCTGTGGGATGAGAGGGAAGGTCTGGGCTCCAGTGTCCTCCCAGGATCTAAGGGTCAGTCTATGCCCCGCAGGGGTGTGAAAACCCAGAGACTCTTGGAGGGGAGGCTTTGAGAAGTGCCTGATGGAATCGTACCTAACTGCTCCGTGCTTCAGCTTTCTCACCTGTAAAATGGGCATCATTTTAGCGCTCAGAGGCAGAAAGAAGCTAAGACTTTCAAAGGGCTCAGAACTGAGTCCAGTGAGTTTTCGAGAAACGCCTGCTGCTTTTTTATTTCATTCTGGCTGGGGGAGGGGTACACACGTTCATTGGATTCTTGCCTGCACTTTCCTGAGTACAGGCAGACCTCGGAGATATTGTGCGGTTTGGTTCCAGAGTAAAGCGAATATCGCAATAAATATTGCACACGACTATTTTGGTTTTGCAGTACATGTAAAAGTTATATTTATACTATACTGTGGTCTATGAAGCGTGCAATAGCATTAGGTCTAAAAAAGTGTACATACCTTAATGTAAAAATACTTTCTTGTTAAAAAATGCTAATCATCATCTAAGCCTTCAGTGAATCATAATCTTTATGCTGGTGGAGGGTTTTATGCTGAGATTTCAGCAATTCAGTCCCATCTTCAGGCTCCACTTCTAGTTCTCTTGCTGTTTCTACCGCATCTGCAGTTCCTTCCCCCACTGAAGTCATGAATCCCTCAAAGTCATCCATGAGGGTTGGAATCAACTTCTTCCAAATTCCTGTTAATGTTGACAGCTTGACCTCTTCCCATGAATCACCCATGTTCCTCATGGCTCTAGAATGGTGAATACTTTCCAGAAGGTCTTCAGTTGACTTTGGTCGGAACCATCAGAGGAATCACCATCTATGGCAGCTATAGCTTTACGAAATGTATTTCTTAAAGAATAAGGCTTGAAAGTCGAAACGACTCCTTGATCCATGGGCTGCAGCATGGATGTTGGATTAGCAGCCATGGAAACAACATGAATCTCACTGTCTATTTCCCTCAGAGCTCTTGGGTGACCAGGTGCATTGTCAATGAAGAGTAATAATTTGAAAGGAACCTTTTTTTCTGAGCAGTAGATCTCAACAGTGGGCCTAAAATATTCAGTAAACCGTGTTGTCAACAGATGTGCTGTCATCCAGGTTTTGTTGTTCCATTTATAGAGCACCGGCAGAGTAAATTTAGCATAGTTCTTAATTGCCCCAGGATTTTCAGAATGAGAAATGAGCATTGGCTTCAACTGAAGGTCACCAGCTGCATTAGCCCCTAACAAGAGAGACAGCCTGTCTGTTGAAGCTTTGAAGCCAGGCATTGACTTCTCCTCTCTATCTATGAAAGTCCTAGATGGCATCTTCTTCCAATATAAGGCTGTTTCATCTACATCGAAAATCTCTTGTTTAGTGTAGCCACTTTCGTGAGTTAGCTAGATGTTCTGGAGAACTTGCTGCGGCTTCTACACCAGCACTTGCTACTTCCCCTTGCGTTTTTATGTTATGGAGGCGGCTTCTTTCTTTAAACCTCATGAACCCACCTCTGCTGGCCTCACATTTTTTTCCTGCAGCTTCCTCACCTCTCTCAGCCTTCATAGAATTGAAGAATATTAGGGCCTTGCTCTGGATGAGTGAGGCTTTGACTCCATGAAATGTTGTGGCTGGTTTCATCTACTATCCAGACCATGAAAACTTTCTCCCTATCTGCAATGGGGCCGTTTCACTTCCTTACCATTTGTGTCTTTACTGCAGTAGCATTACTAATCTCCTTCAAGAACATTTCCTTTGCATTCACAACTTAGCTGTTTTGCACCAGAGCCTTAGTTTTTGGCCCGTCTCAGCCTTTGACATGCCTTCCTCACTAAGCTTCATCATTTCTAGCTTTTGATTTAAAGTGAGAGACGTGTGACCGTTCTTTTCACTTGAACCCTTAGAGGCCACTGTAGGGATATTCGTTGACTTCATTTCAATACTGTTGTGTCTCAGGGAATAGGGAGGCCAGAGGAGAGGGAGAGACGTGGGGGAACGGCCGGTCGGTGGAGCAGTCAGAACACACAACATTTATCCATTAAGTTCATATATGGGCATGGTTCATGGTGCCCTGAAACAATTACCAGAGTAACATCAAAGATCACTGACCACAGGTCATCATAACAGAAACAAGCATAATGAAAAAGTTTGAAATATTGCGAGAATTACCAAAATGTGACACAGAGACACGAAGTGAGCAGACACAGCTGGGAAAATGGCACCGATAGACTTTCTCAATGCAGGGTCACCACAGACGTTTGATTTGTAAAAAATGTGATATCCGCAAAGTGTAATAAAACCAGATCTGCCTGTACTTGTGCCCCTGAAATTAAAAACAGTTTTTAATTGTTTTTAAATTAAACAATGGCTGTGGCCATTGTGATTATGTGACAGGGGTCCCTGCGCTTGGGCCTGGGGTAGGGGGGATTCTCGGACCTGTCTTCCTGGCTCCTGAGGACCAGTCTTCTCTCCTGCCTCCCCAGTCTCTCAGGTGTCCAAGGACTTGGAAAGACACAAGGGCGACCAGATGGCCCAGAAATCCCAGGGTGAGTGACCTGAGCTAGGGTGGATGAATGAACACGTGGACACAGGGCTCCAGACCACCATGAATTGCAAAATGGGCAGGTGACCCTAAAGACTCAGGCAAAGAGGCCAAGGGGGGACTGGGGGGTGAGTCTGAGAACTTTCTTACCACCAAGTCCCCACCCCTGCAATCAGCTGCCCAGATGCTGCAGGACATGGAGAGAATCCAAGCTGAACAGAAGAGAATGGAATCTCAGGGTGAGAGATGGGGGTGGGGTTGGGGGGCTTGGTCCTAGAGCCATGGGGGGCTGTGGAGCTGGGGGCCAGGCTCCGGGACTCTTAGTATCATCCCTGACACCAGCCCTGCCCCCCACCCCCATCAGAATCTGAGCTCTCCCGGAACCTGGATGGTCTTCGAGCTGACCTGAGCAACTTGAAGTCCCACAGTGAGCCTCAGGGGAGGGGGGCAGGGAGGTATGCCTGGATTTGTGGCCCCCAAATTAAAAACAAACACATTGACCCCTGCCCACTCCCCACCCCCCCCGACCTAACTACCCAAGGCTTGAATGAGAGGCGCGAGGCCTTGGATTCACTGGGGAGACTCCAGGAAGAGGTGGGGAAGTTGTGGATGGAGATACGCGAGTCCATCGGTGAGCAATTGCGTCTGTACCCGTGGGGGCGTCGGTGCATGCGGGTGACAACATGGGTGTGTGGCAGTGTGTTCCAAAGTGCAGTAGAGGTGTGAGCGTGACAGTGTGGATGGTGTGTGCTCACGTGTGCGGCAGGGCCGATGGGCGACACCTGAGAAAGCCCTTTCTGATTCCAACAGCTCCCCTCCACCGACCTGGGTGCGGGGCTCCCACGCTTTTTCCTTCCTCCAGGAAAAGCTGTCTCGCATTCACCATTGCTGGGTCCTCTTTACTGATCTCGCCTCTGGCCGTCTCCACTCGGGGGAGGGTCGTGGGTAGGATGCCCTCAGCCACAGCCCTTCCGGAGGATTGTCTGACCCAACCAGGGGGCGGACGGGGGGATCACCTCTGCAGTAGTGGGGACCAGGGGGACCATGACATCTTCCCCAGGGGCGGCCGTGATGGAGGCAATGCTGGCAGTTCCGAGGGTCGTGGGGGTGGCGCCAGCAGGCTGCAGAGAGAGCAGACATTCGATCACTGTGCCTTTAACCTCGGGTGGGACCTGGGTATTACTGCCTGAAGTCCCCACCCCCTTGCCCCTATCTACCCTTGATTTTTGGCCTCCCACCTCTGGGAAGCCCCAGCTGGGTCAGAGAAGAGGAAGGATCTCTGCTCCGTGTGGAGGAGCGCTGTCTCCTGGGACTCAGTGTGGCTCTGGGAGTCCCAGCAAGAAACCCTGCTGTGCTCCTCCCGGGAGAGGGGGAGGGGGGATCTGGCTCTCGCTCACCTTGATCCCCAGTCAGTCCTTGAGTTCCTCCCCCTCAAAGTCCGGCCCCCATGGCCTGGGGTCTGGGTCCAGCTCTGTAGCTGTCTCTCGGTGACGGTGTGACACAGAGCCAGGTCACCAGCCCCAAAGTTTTCTTGAAGGGACCAGAGATGCTCTCTGTTGTGGTTTTGTGTTTTTGTTTTGTTTTGTTGTTGTTGTTTGCCGCACCTTGAGGCACGTGGAACTTCCTCGACTAGGGATGGAACCCGTGCCCCCTGCAGTGGAAGCTCGTAAGTCTTAACCACTGGACCACCAGTGGTTAAGACTTACGAGAAGTCCTGAGACGCTTGCTTATGTTTTCATGCTGCTCCCCCAGAGGGCTGCCTACTGGCTACTGTTTGATGTGGGAGAAGTCTCCTCAGGGCTCCTGCAGCTGCTGTGGACCCCAGACCCCTTAGAAAACTTCCACCCGAGCTATGGAGCCCTCCATGAACTTCACTCTAAGAAAATCTATTTTAAACCACGAGTGAGTCAGTCCAGTAACAGTGGTTTTAGCCTCCCACCTGGGAGTGGCGGCAATGACGGTGCCTGAGAGTGTCCTTGGGTCTGGGGCAAGGGGAGAAAGACCAAGCTGGTCCCTTATGGAGGCCGTCAGGACCCAGACCTCCAATCTCCTCCTACCCCATCCCATCCCCACCACAGGCTCCCCTGACCAACTAGAAGAAAATCGTCTCAATTTCCCAGAAAGCGTCCAAGAGTGCTGGTTTGGGGGGTGCTGGCAGCGACAGCGGCCAGAGCTATGACTGGGGGGACGCGGCTGTCGGTGGGGACAGCAATGGGGAAAGTGATGCTGGCGGTCTTGGCCTCAGCCCTGCCGTCGGCACCGGTGACTAAGCGTGGCTGAGCTGGTGTTGGTAAAGGTGGTGTTGGCTGTGGTGTTGGTGGTGCAGAGATGCTGCGGGCCATCGTGGGCAGCTGCAGTGATGATGACGTCAGCATCAGACCTCCAGGGAAGAAGGCAACCTGGGAGACCCTCTGTTAGGCCCTGGGTTGGATCTGCTTTCAGCCCAGACCCCAGGAGAGACGCTGCCACCCGCCCTGCCCATGGTACCCACGGCACCCGCCACGGCACCCGCCACGGCACCCGCCGTGGTACCCCCCCACCGCTGCCCCCCTCAGCCTCTCCTCCACAGGCTCTGTGTGCAACATCTGCCCCGAGGAGTGGATCTATTTCCAAAAGAAGTGCTACTACTTCGGTAAGGGCACCAAGAAATGGATCCAGGCCCGGAATGCCTGCAGCAAACTGCACGGGCGGCTGGTCAGCGTCCACAGCCAGGAGGAGCAGGTGGGCCTGGGCTCTGTGGGGAGGACACAGATCCCCGCCCTGACTTCCTGTGTGGTGGTGGTGGGGGGAACCCAGGCACATCTCCCCAGCCCTGTCCTGCTCCCCAGGACTTCCTGACCAAACACTCCAACAAGAGGGGCTCCTGGATTGGCCTTCGGGACCTGGACATCGAGGGGGAGTTCATCTGGATGGACAGTAGCCCCCTGGGCTACAGGTGAAGAGAGGGGAACGCAGAGGAGGGGCCCTCGGAGAAGGGGGACCTTTCTGTGATGCGAGGGGAGTGTATCTGGGGGCATGCGTCCCCCCGGGCTGGGTCCTGGGGAGCTTCTGGATGGCAACCGAGGGAGATGGTCAGGGTTTGGATATGCAGGCTCAGACTGGGGGGAGGGTGTCTCTGGTCTGCAGGGACTTGGGGTGGGAATCCAGGGATGGGGTGGGGAGGGCCCAGGCTTGGAGGGGTGTGTCAAGGCTGAAGGCAGTGGGGACCCTTCCCCGTACCCCGTCCTCTGACCTGAAGCCTCCTGCTCCAGCAACTGGCAGCCGGGGGAGCCCAACGACGCGGGCCAGGGCGAGAACTGCGTGATGATGCAGGGCTCGGGGCGGTGGAATGACGTTTTCTGCGGCAGCTACCTGAACAGCTGGGTGTGCGACCGGCTGGCCACGTGCTGAGCGCCCGCCCGCCAACCCGGCCCTGTGTCCCCTGGGCTGTGGGCCCTCACAGCCCCCTGCCCACCCGCCAGCTGCACCCCTCTGCATTCCTCTCCCACCTCGAACACGAGAATGGCCGGGCCCACAGCAGGACCCTGAGGACCCCCAACAAACGGAAGCAGCGTACTCATCCCTGGATCCCCGCCAACACCCCGGAGGGCCTGTCCCTTGCCCCTCAGCCCAGCTGGCCGTCACCACTGCCCTGCCCTCAAGGGCTCGGAGTTCCCACTGTGAGAACCTCTGCCCGCAAGCCTGGAGGCTAGAAGTCCTCTCCTCGCCTGGCAGTCCGGCCTTCCAGGGAGCAGCGGAGGACACCTCAGACCCCAGCATGCTTCCTCCATCCCCACCTCGCCATCTCTTGGCACCAGAGCACAGAGACTTCTGGCTCAGGTAGCCAGTGCTCCCTGCCCAACCTGCATCATGAAATGGGGTGATGATGGCCCCTCACACTGGCCCCTCCTCACTGGCTCTGGTCTCCAGGCGTGGAACATGGGAGCTGGGAGTTCCAGAGCCTGGTGTCTGAGGCCACCTCTGAGTACCAGGAACTGAAGTGGCATTTATACCGCCCTAGTTTTTTGGGTTTTGTTTCCTACTTTATTACAAGAAGCATTTACTAGGCAGGGCCTGGAGATGAAGACTCTGGGGTCTGATGGAGCAGAGAACACCCCTAGACCCCCAGGAATATTGCAGGGCAAGGCAGTGGACCGCCCTGAACCTAGTTCCCAGCCCAGAACAGGGCCCAGTACACAGAAGGGTGGAGAGGCCAATGGGGAGATGGCCAGGTCACCTGGCGGCCAGTTCAGGTCCTGAGCTGCCGGCTCCACCCCCGCTCAGGCAGCACCAGCTCCAGGCTTGGCCCAGGTCAGCCCCACACCTCCGGGAGGCTGTGGAAAGAGGCAGACCAGGATCTCAGGATGCCCCTGGTTAAGTGCCTCGCTGCACACCCCACCCCCAGTTCCTGGCCTAGAAAAGGAAGAGTCAGACATGGTCACGTGATTCTTGGGCCCACTCGAGAAAGAGGAATCCATGAGGAGAGAACCAAGCTGGACCACCCAGGACTCTGGGCGTCAAGGGCCAGACCAAGCCCCAGCCACGTGGACCAGGATGGGGTGGGGACCGAGTTGGCCCCTTGCAGTGAAACATGGGCTAGAACCCCCAGGCACCTGTTAGCTCTCTCCAACCCCCAGCCCTAGATTTTTGTCCCCCTCCAGACCTCTCCTCGGAACTCCAAGCCAGCACACAGCTGCCTATCCTGCTGCAGCCTTGGTGTAGCCCCTGTCCTCGCTTGCCCAGGTCTCCCTATTCACTGCCCCAAACCTCCCAGAAGTTTCTTTCCAGCTCAGAGAAAATGCCAAAGTCCTACAGGATCCTTTGTGATCGTGTGAACCCTTCCCATGCGCCATATCTCAATTTCACCCACACCAGCCTCCTCACTCTTCCTTCAACTTTCAGGCTCACTCCCACCACAGGGCCTTTGCACATGCTGCCTCCCCCACCTCCCATTTAAAATGACACCTCCTGACTCCCCACGCCTTTTATCCCACTGTATTTTCTCACCACAGCACTCTTCTCCTTTCAACAGAATGTGTAATTTACCGATCTGTTTGTTTCAGGTTGGCAAGGGCCTTTGTTTTGTTCTCAGCTGTGTCCCCAGAGCCTGGCACATAGTAGGCGCTCAATAAATATTTGTTGAATTAAATTAATGTGAGACCTTCTCTCGGAACCTGCTTCGGGGGCCTGTGAAACAAGGGATGCTGCCTGCCTGGTTCACCGAGGGCTGGTGCTGGGTTCGTCCTCCTCACTCCCCCCACCCCACCTATCTGGGGGCTTCAGTCCCAAGCATCCGAAGTCAGAGCCGCTGTGATGGGAACCTGTAGGACCACGGCGGCCGGTTCGTTCTCTCGGTCCTCCCCTTGCCCTAAACAGGTGCCTGGCTACACAATCCTACAGCTTGTTCCAAACCTTCTCCCTTCTCCACGAGTCCCTACGCATCTTCTACAGGAAGCAACGGACCCTGGACCCTCCTCTCGCAGCTCCCAAGCTCTCAAGCATCCCCTGGGGACCAGCCACCTCTCCTCCCCTCCTGCCCTCTTTTTCTAGGGCATCTTTTACTGTTGGGACTCTGGATGGAGCTGGTCCTGCCATCCCTGCCTCCTGCCCCTCGCTCCTGCAATCTGGCCCCTGCCCCAGGGGGCCCCAGAAGCCACTCTCACTAGGGTCCCTGAGGACCTCGGGCTGCTCAACCCAAAGGTGACTCCTTCAGCTCCCTCTGAAATCCAGCTTCCCAGGTACCACAGCCGCTGGCTTTACATCCTCTAGGCCTGTGGCTTCTGTCTCTGTACTGACACTGCCCCCTCACCCCAGATTCACGCTGCTACCCTGGCCACCCCCTCTCCCAGCTGCCTTGGGCCCCCCCCCGGCCCCCAGCCAACAGCCATTTCCTGATCATCTGTGCACTACACAGTGGTAGTTTCATTTATCCTGTTGACACATACTACCTTCTTTGCAGTGTGCTGAGGCCCACCTCTTGCTGAGATGACTGAAAATGCCCCTGACCAAGCCTGGCGCCCACCCCCCTCGCCGCCCCATCTCCCCATCTCGTGCTGCCCTCCGAACAGCAAGTTGAAAAGCTGCACCCACTCCACCCTTAAACCCTGCTCATAAGCAGTGAGGGTGACCCAGCCAAAAGCACCTGAGATCCCCCTTCAAAACACACTTGTTCAGGTCTTGGCCAGGGGCGTCGGGGGGGAAGCGAAAATGTGAAGAAATTTTCCCCTCCAAAGTCCTGAAGGGCTTTCATTGGGCTGGCGGGAAGTGTGAGGAGTGATCAAGAGACCAAGGGTGGTGGGCAAAAGGGCAGTTTGCCCGAAATGTAATTGTTTTCCTTTTTCAACAAGGAACGTGTGTTCAGGTAACGGGGTCATGTGTTTAGAGATGAACCGCAAACTATTTTAAGCACCCAGATGACTTTTAAGTGACCCCGCCTATTTCCCCTTGAGAACCAGGTCTCTAAGGCCAGGGTTCTCAAAGTGCAGCCCCTGGAGTTATCAGAAGTTCCTAGGAACTTGTTAGAGATGCAAATCCCCGGCTCACCCTGGATCTGCAGAATTGGAAACTCTTGGGGGGTGGAGGGGGGCAGCCGCCCCAGTTTGCACACAGGATTCCCCTGGGGACCTCGCTAAAATGCAGACTCTGAGTGGTTAGTCTGGGGTAGGCCTGAGGGTCTGCATTTCCGACAGGCTCCTGGAGGATGCTGACACCGAGGCCCGGGACCACACTTTTGAGTAGCAAGGGTCTAAAAAAAAAAAAAGGGTTGTGGACTTCCCTAGTGGTGCAGTGGTTAAGAATCCGCCTGCCAAGGCAGGGGACACGGGTTCGAGCCCTGGTCCAGGAAGATCCCACACGCTGCGGAGAAACTAAGCCCGTGCGCCACAACTACTGAGCCTGTGCTCTAGAGCCTGCGAGCCACAACTACTGAGCCTGCGTGCCACAACTACTGAAGCCCGCGCGCCTAGAGCCCGTGCTCTGCAACAAGAGAAGCCACTGCAATGAGAAGCCCGCGCACCACAACGAAGAGTAGTCCCCGCTTGCCGCAACTAGAGAAACCCTGCGGGCAGCAACAAAGACCCAACATGGCCAAAAATAAAATAAGTAATAAATTTTTTTTTAAAAGGGGGAGGGGTTGACAAACAATCACCCTCTGTCTGTTTTCTAGACACACAGCTACTCCCACTCCTTAACCTACTGCTGTCTACAGCACAAAGTAGTTGGACAGAGGCTGCTGGGCACAAACTATTCACTCTCTGGTCCTTTACAGAAAAAGTGTGCCAGCCCCTGGTCTAAAGGAGTCTCCCTTGGCCTGATCCCTCCACCTTGATACCCTGCTCCGCACCTCCTCAGCCGAGGGATGCCCTCCAACTGCGATTCCGGAAGGTGCCAGCATTCTCCCTACTGCAGCCATACCAGCAGCTCCTTGGGCCTGGTTTATCTTCCCTCTGCCCCCCCCTCACCTCCCCATTGTACTATAAACACACTTGGGGGTCTTCCCTGGTGGTCCAGTGGTTAAGACTCCGCGCTCCCAATGCAGGGGGCCCGGGTTCGATCCCCAGTCAGGTAACTAGGTCCCACGTGCCGCAACTAAAACATCCCACATGCCGCAACTAAGACCCTGGAGCAGCCAAATAAATAAATATTTTTAAAAATAATAATAAATAAACACGCTTGGGCCTTGGCATCCCTCAGCAGCCTGAGGTAGGGGTCTGGGTCAAGGTGTTTGTTTTTGTTTTGTTTGGCCACGCTGCGGGGCTTGCGGGGTCTTAGTTCCCTGACCAGGGATTGAACCCGCACCCTCGGCAGTGAAAGAGCCAAAGCGCCGAGTCCTAACCACTGCACCGCCAAGGAATTTCCGGGTCAAGGTGTTGAGCGAATCTCTGAGGCCCTCACACAAGACACAAGACACGCTTGGGAAGGGGGCTATCTGCATCCTTTATCGGGGGTGGGGGGGGCGGAATCAGCGGCCCTCCAGGGCCCGGTCTCGGGCGATGACCGCCTCCTCGAACTTGATCATGAGCGTGGTGCCCTTGTGCCAGTGCGCCGTGACCTTGGCGGGGAAGCCACTGTGCGTGAGCACCGCCTCCACGATGCCAGCCGTGAAGCTGGCGCAGTTGAGCGTGCTGTTCTCCTTGGGCACGGAGATGTAGGTGTTGATGAGCGGCTCCCGCTCGATGATGTAGAAGGTGCGGGCGTCGTCATTGGCCTGCTCCAGCTTGTCGGCCTCCTTGCCGAAGAGCGCCTTCCACACGGCGCCCTTAACGAAGAGCAGGGCGCCCAGCACCTTGGTTTCCCGCCGGGCGCCCTTTTCGCGAGCCACCAGCGCATCCAGAACGCGGGCGCCCACCTGGCGGCCTAGCGCGGCCAGGCGAGCCTGCAGCTCTGCCACAGAGAAGACGCGGCTCTGGCAGTGCTGCACCAGCTCGGAGAAGAGCAGCGCGAAGGCGCTCAGGCTCACCTCGGTGCGCGGCCGGGCCAGCGCGCGCTCCAGCAGCGCCGACTTCCCGCGCGTGAAGCGCGCCTCCATGCCGCCGCTGCCCTGCGAGGAGACGAGAAAACGTGGGTGTCAGAGGCGGGAAGGAGCCCCTCTCAACCACCCCCCTTGTGCGCTCCATCAGTGATTTCCCACGTGGGAAGAGAGGAGTAGAAGGAAAGGAGGTACCCACCTGCGCGTAAAGCATACCTCCCTTATGCCTAGCCAGCGACGGCCAAATGGGAGAGGGGGTAGGCTTGTACCCTAGGCGAGGAGAGGATTTGGGAGGGAGGGGGGTGGAGGGGGAAGGTGGGAGGAGAGACAAGAGGGGGACCAGAAGGGGGCGCTCGAAACCACCCCCTCAACCCTCGAGTTCCAGGTGATCCTTGTGCGTTCAAAGCACCGTCCTAAGCCCTCCGCCGCCTGTACGAGTAACCAGAAAACTAGTGCGTGGGGAGGGGGGCGTCAGACTTAGGGCAGGAAGGGGACGAGGATGGGGGGCCGTGAGAGTACACTGGCAACTATCCCTCCCCCCGCCATGCGCTCCAGCAGCAACAGCGCTGACTTCCCTGGGTGAAGAGAACTTCCCTGCCTCTCCCCTGCGGAAAGTCAGAGAAACTGGGAGAGAGGAGTAGGGGGTGTGTAGAGACCAACGGCCAGGAGGGTTGGGGGCTTGGGGAACAGGCAAGACACATGGGTGAAGCCAGGAGAGGATGCTGGGAACCCTTCCAAACCCGCACCCTCGGGCAGCACCAATTTGTCATGCACGAAGCATGCCTCTTTGAGTGGGCCTGCGTTTGTAAAAAGACTGGAGGGGCGGCCAAGGAAGGCGTTGGGAACCCCCCAACCCGCGTGCTTTCCACCGTGGAAAGAGGGAGGGGCGGACTGTCGGACCCGGAGGTCAGGGGAGCCAGGAAGGGGCGCAGTGATCCTCCCATCCCAGGGCGTGAAGCCACAGCTGTCGGTGGCGAGAGACCCGGAAGGGGGTTGCTGGGAAAATCCCTAGGGGGTGCTGAGACCAAAAAAAAAAAAAAAAAAAAATGTGGATCAGCGATGGGAATGGCAGCGGGTGGGGCGGGGGGTAATCCCAAGGGCTCTGAGACACACAGACCCCTGCTAAGGGTGGGGTCGGGAGGGGTAACTGAGAACCCCGCCCCCACTACGCAGGGACCGGGCCAGAAGCCGGAAGGGTCTGGGGATGCTGAGAGGGCCCCAACCAGGTCTGCGTGGGGGATGAAAAGACCACGGGAGGGGAATCTCAGGAGCTACAGGACGCCCCTGCCCCGGTGCGCAGCTGCCTACATGGGGACTGCCCAGCGCGCGAGAGGGGAGGAGGAGTGTTGAGACCCCTCCACCCACCTGCCATGGGGTTGGTGAGCTAAGCCGTGGAAAGACCGGGATCCCGCGACCCCGGCCCCGGCGTGGACCAGGCAGAGGAACAGGGAAGGAGCCCACCCTCCTCGTGGTCCCCCGGGGTGGGTCGAAGAGGGATTTCGGGGATCGTGGACGCCGAGACCCTGACCCAGGACCCAAAGACCCGCGGAAAGGGGTTGGGGACCGGACGCGGCACGGCGCCGGGAGGGGCGGTGGCGGGCGGGGTCTCACCGGGACTTGCGGCAGCCGATTCGGCCGAGCTGCTTTACGGCGCCGTAAAAGTCCCGGCGTGCGCAGGCGCCGAGGCGGGACGGGCGGGGCGCGCTCTGTGATTCCCGAGAGTGGCCGCACGGGGGCGCGCGTGTCCGTGCGGCCCTACAGAGGGGTGCGGCCCGGGCCAGGGACCTCGCTGGCCTTGGTTGGCCCGTGATCAAGGGGACAGTGGCACGGGTCATCCATCTGCTCAGGAGCACACATTTGATGATGGGCACATGTCTCTGTCTTGGGAACATGTGCGTCCTCGGGCATATGTCTACTTGTCTCAGGGGCACACGTATGCCCATGCACACACACTCACCTGTCTTAGGGACACACATATGTCCATGCGCACATGTCCACTTGTCTTAGGGTCCATGCGCATGTCCGTGGGCACAAGTTCTCAGAGGACGTACATCCATGAGCCGTGGGCATAGTACACTTAAAGGCATGTGCGCTCATGAATACATGCCCTGTGGACAGATATATTCACGAGCACGGTACATACTCAGGGGCTCATACACCGTGGGCCCATGCACACTTAGGGAGACATTGGACATCTCAGGCCACAGACCCTCATGGGCACACACTCAGCGGCGCAGAGACTCAGTCGCTCCCAGGGTACACATTCATGGACACACTGGGACCCACTGGGGACACTGGTTCTCATGCCCCCTCGTGCCCCCAGGGTTCCTGGCATACGTCCACGTGTTCACCGTGTGACCTTTCTCATTCTCCGAGTCGGAACACTTACAGACCCTCCTTACCAGGTTCCAAAGCTCCCCAGCCACAGCAATAACAGATCTGAAAGACGCGTTGTTTCCCCTTGGCCTTTATCATCATGAATCACGGAATGTGAGTGCAGAAACAAATGGACACATGCGGGTCCACGCTCTGAACACCCTCGGTGGCATAATCAGGCACACTCGTGTTGACACACACCTGTTCAGGCCAGCACAGCGTGACAGGTGGTTGTGACAGGGCACATACCCACAATTACAGTGATACATTCCCATGGTGTGCCCACCCCACCCCCTCACGCCTCCATCACGCAACATCCCGCAGGACACACATGTGTTTACGCTGAAATGGGCACGTGCAACACGTGTCACCAACACCCACAGTGACACACTTCTGTGTCACAGCCACCCACGGAGACATGCATTACACTCACAACACGCCGCAATACACATGTGCATCACATGTACAGTGACAAAGGGTTGCACACCCCACTCGCTATGACTCCCACCTTCAGCATTCACCCATAACACCTTCCTGTGGGAAACACTGAAATACCCACCCTCCGTGAAGTGCTTACCCCGACACACGAGCACACATGCCCACACGCAACTCCACAACACATTCACCAAGACACGTGATTTTCTACACGTGGGATGAAGCGCAGCATCAGACCAGGCTGGGGCCCCCATTTTCCATCTTCACCGAGAGGTGCTATCTTGTCCTCCGAGGTGCAGCCAGGGCTCTGATGTCTTTTCTTTTATTGAGGTGTGGGCTCTGCGGGGTGGGGACGGGGTGAAGGGTGGAGACCCGAGGTCAGACAGATTCCACTCTTGAAAGAGAATCTGGGGCCAAATCCAAGGGGGCCCCTCATTCGCTTCCCCTGGACCCAACTTACTTGGATTTGACATCTTCAGCATCTGGAGGATTTCCTGTAATGTAGTCTTGATTTCGTTTATGTTTGAGACTGGGGAGAGACACGAAAAAGCTGAGGTGGGGCTTTCTTAGCTTTATTGGAAGCCTTCTCCCTGCCCGGCCCCCAACCTGGGGTGCCACACAGCCCATGTACTTGGAGTTCCCATGCAGTTATATACTCCCCAAGTGACTCGGAGGGTGACATCCATCACCTCGCCAAACCTTGTGCTCTGGAAGGGCAGGACCCCTGCTGTCCCCTCCCTCGGCTCCCCAGCACCCAGCCCAGTATTGGGCATGGCGGCAAATTCGCCCAGTGGAGGTCTCTAAGGGCACCTGTCGCCAGCGTCCTCAGTTTCTGGTTCCCTTCATGGACCTTGCTCTTGACCATGTCAATGCTCTGCTTGGCTGCCTTGATGCTCTGATCGACATCGCTCCAGCGCTTCTTCCCCTCCTCCTGGCACTCTCCCACCGAAAGAGAGACTGCGGGTGCAGATAAGGGCTGTCTGTGTCACCTCTGCTCTCCCTACCCCCACCCCGACCCAGGTCCTTCCCTCACCGTTCTGGAGCTCCCTTTTCAAGACCAGCAGCTCCTGGGACATCTCGGAATCTGTTCAGGATGGGGTGGGGAGGCCAGAAAACCTTAGAATCGCCTCAGGTCTGCAGTTGAGAGCGGCACTGGACCGCCCCAGCTCCTGGGAACCCCTCCGCACTGCCCCAGCCCCTTCCTCCACCACCAAAACAAAACAAAACACTCACTCTTCACCAGGACCAAGACTAAGAGGATGACGCAGGACACAGCGAGGAGAACATACAGGTTCATCATGGCTCCAGGCAACCAACGGGGGACCTGGGCAGGGTCGGAGGGTGGCTTGGACTGGGCTGGAACGGGGGTAGAGGCAGGACAAGTCATCTCCAGGGCCCAACACTGCCACTCAGACCATCAGCGCTGACTGTAACACCGGCGACAGCTCTTCACCTACACCCACTGTTCCCGATACCGTAAGCAGCTGCGGCCATCAACAACACTGCCGCCAACATGCACCCCGGCCAGTGCCGCCAGCAACTATCCCTAACGCTGTCACCATCACGCCCCCCTTAACATCCCTGTCACCAACACCCACCAACGTCAATGCCCGTTGCTGCCAGCATTGTTTCCATCACCAGAACCTCATCAGCACCCTCATCAGCTCTGTCTAGGTGGTTCTGTCCCGACCCACCACGTGGTCCCCTACTCACCATCACCAACACCCAGACCTTCACCAGCACCTCCACCGGCACAATCACACCATCATCATCACCACCTCCTCAAAGCTACCCCCCCCACCGCTGTCACACACAAGCCCTGATGCCACCACACCCCACACCATTGACCCTGACCTCCACACACCGCCCCTTGTCCCTCCCACGGGCCCCTCCCAAGGCTGTGTGATGTGGGCTTGTGGGCGGCTGCTTACCCTTATTCTTGGCTGGTGAATGACTGCCCTTTGGCTGCTGCTGGGTTTTGAAGATGATATTCTCATAGGCAGGGTCATCTGCACCTGTGGGCAGGTCAGTGAGAGGGATTGAAGAAAGCTGCCGAGAGCGCTGGGGCAAGGGTGAGGGTGGGAGAGGGGTCTCAGACGTCTTGGTTCACGGAGCCCTGCACACAACAAATTTCTGGATGTAAAGATAAGGAGTGGGGAACTAAGATCTACATCTTGATTAAGTGGAGAGGATGTGAGTGAACATTTGGGTGATTAACAGACACACACACACACTTTGGGTGGGGGAAGGCACCCTCTGGCCCCCACTTTCAGCTCTTTACCTCTCCCATCCGAACCTCTCCCTCTTGACCTCTCCCCTCCCCACCCAAGGTGTCTAACCTTCTTTATTGTCTGGGGACCCCCGTTTCTTGTCTTTGAAGGCTGCCGCCTGCATCTTGATCTCCTGGTTCATGTAGCTTTCCTCGGCCTCCGTAGTCCCCAGCCTGCCAATTTGTCTACACACAACCCCACCCACCAGAAAGTGTCTGGGCAGATGAGGAAATCTCTGGGTTGGGGTGGAGGAGAGGAAGGAGAGGTCAGCCTCCTCTTTTCAGGGATGCAGGACCCTCCCACCCTGGGACATTCTCACCCCAACCCCGGCTAGAGAGGGATCTTAGGAGACCAGAGGTCTCAGGGAGGACCAAGAAGAGATGCCCATAGACCCAGAAACAGAATAGAGTGGTCAGGAACTTGGGGTAGAGGTGTTAACTAATGCAATGGTGATCATCATATTGCAATATACAAGTGTATCAAATCAACATGTTGTACATCGTAAACCTATGCAATGTCATATGTCAATTATATTCAATAAAATAAGTTTTTTTAAAAAAGAGGATGGTCAGGAACTTTACAGGAAGCTGTGTGTGTGTGTGTGTGTGTGTGTGTGTGTGTGTGTGTGTGTGTCTACCTGGGTAAACCTCATCCTCCCATCTCCTCTTGCTCTCACGGGAGATGCTGTGGTACCCCAGAGTCCCACCTTTGGGGGCAGGGGTATCCAGCCTTGGAGGCAGGATTCCTAGGTCCCCACACCTACCTTCCCGCTGCCCTAGTCCCACCCTTCAGCTCCACCCTGAGAAGTTCTACTTCTTCAAGGCCCCTTGGAGGAGAGGAACGGATATGAGGCAATGGGACTAACCACTGGAGCTCCACCCCTACATCTGGGACTAACGCCAGACATCACATTGACCTAACCCTGGAAGTAGTTCCTCCTCCAGCTGGAGACCCCTGACAGAGAAACACTCAGAAACACACTCACCCTCATCCACACATCTGCTCGCCTACCCAGACCCACACACACACACTCCTGAATACCCCCAGTCGCATATCTGCTCACGTGTACACGTGGCATGCTCATTTGCATGCTTATACATATTCATGCACGCACACTGTCTCCACTCTGTCTAGGCGTCTTAAATCTCTCTTTGTGTCTACCTGACCTTGAGAACTGGGGATTAAAATGAGACAAAGTATGTAAGGAATTTTTTCTTTAAGTCTAGAGCGGTGCCTTCTGATAGAAGTATAATGTGAAACACACGTGGATTTTTGGCAGGGTTTTTAAAAATTGAAGTATAGTTGGTTTATAATATTATGTTAGTTTCGGGTGTACAGCATAGTGATTCAATATTTTTATAGACTATACTCCATGGCTATATTTCCCTGTGCTGTACCATATATCCTTGTTGCTTATCTACTTTATACATAGTAGTTTGTATCTCTTAATCCCTTAAGCTTACACTGTCCCTTCCTCTTCCCTCTCCCCACTAGTAACCACTAGTTTGTTCTCTATATCTGTGAGTCTGTTTCTGTTTCTTTTTTTTTTTTTAAACTATCTCATTTTTAAAAAATATTACTTTATTTATTTATTTATTTATTTTTATTTTATGGCTGTGTTGGGTCTTCGTTTCTGTGCGAGGGTTTTCTCTAGTTGTGGCAAGCGGGGGCCACTCTTCATCACGGTGCGCGGGCCTCTCACTATCGCGGCCTCTCTTGTTGTGGAGCACAGGCTCCAGACGCGCAGGCTCAGTAATTGTGGCTCACGGGCCTAGTTGCTCCGCGGCATGTGGGATCCTCCCAGACCAGGGCCCGAACCCATGTCCTCTGCATTGGCAGGCAGATTCTCAACCACTGCACCATCAGGGAAGCCCCTGTTTCTGTTTCTTTATATACATTCATTAAAAAAAATTTTTTTTTAGATTCCACATACAGGTGATAACATACAGTATTTGTCTTTCTCCGTCTGGCTTATTTCACTAAACATAATACCCTTCAAGTCCATCCATGTTGTTGCAAATGGCAGAATTTCATCCTTTTTCATGGCTGAGTAATATTCCATTGTGCGTATGTATGTGTGTATATATGTATATTTATATACATATATACACACATATATATCACATCTTCTTTATCCATTCATCTGTTGATGGACACTTGGGTTGCTTCCATATCTTGGATATTGTAAATAATGCTGCTATGAACATTGGGGTACATTTATCTTTTCAAATTAGTGTTTTCATTTTTTTGGATATATACCCAGGAGTGGAATTTATGGATCATATATTAGTTCTATTTTTAGTTTTTTGAGGAACCACCATAATGTTTTGCATTGTGGCTGGACCAATTTACATTCCTACCAACAGTGTATAAGGGTTCTATTTTCTCCACATCCTCGCCAACATTTGTCATTTGAAGGCTTTTAGATAAAAGCCATTCTGATAAGTTGAGGGGATATCTCACTGTGGTTTTAATTTGCATTTCTTTAATAATTAGTGATGTTGAGCATCTTTTTATGTGCCCATTAGCCATCTCTATGTCTTCTTTGGATAGATGTCTGTTTAGATTTTTGGACTATTTTTTAATCAGTTGTTTGTGAACCACATGTTTATTGAGATATTTTACCTTTTTGGGGGGGGGTACTAAGTCTTCAAAACCAAACGTGTATTTACATTTAAGGCACATTTCAACTTGGACTGGCTACATTTCACTGCCATATTGGACAGTGCTGGTCTAGAGTATTATAATTTTCTCCTGTTACTGAACTCAGGTTCGGCATCTCGCCACTCATAAGCCGATACTCGAGAGACAAGTGTTGGTTGAAAAGAAAAGGTTGCTTTATTCAGGAGGCCAGCAACCTGGGGAGAAGGCAGACTCATGTCCAAAAGACATCTCCCAGCTGCCGATCAGGGGGCAAAAGCTTTTAAAGGGGAGTTTCAGGGGTGGATAGATGGAGGGAGGGGGCTACATGCAGAGACAGTAGAGTCGGCTCCGACAATCACCTTGAAGTTGGTCATGCAGTGGTCTGATCAATGTCATCTGGATTGTCTTAAGTACAATTAATCTTCAGTTCCAGGGTTGGTTTGTTCCCATTTCCTTGAGGCCAGTTCTCAAAATTGTGTAAGATGGGGCAGCTTATGTCATGGCTACAGTCTGGTCATCACGTAGTTAACTTCCCCCACCTGGTAGGGGTTTTGGTATCCACTAAGCAGCTCAAAGCCTATGGCTCAGAATATTATCTATAGCCCTTGAGGAGGAACTAAAGGTCCTGACTTTGCTTAATGGCAAGACTATTATTTTGTCCTGTTTGACTGTTTTCCTTTGCTTCTGCATTTTTTCATTTCTCTGATTAAATTTATTCTTTGGCTAAAGTTTTTCTACAGACAAGAGGCAGGCAGAGGACATGGGGGGAGGTGGTGTCTGTCCTGGGAAGGCCCCGTAGGGTCCTGCTCTGTTACACTCCCTTTGGAAAAAATAAGTTTAAAACTTTCTATGTGTGGAAAGTGAGTATGTTTTAGGTTTAAAATATGTGATTAAATTCTAGATAACTTTGGAATGGTCCCCGAGATCTGGCTGGTGAGGATAATGTTCTCTTTCCTAAAGTATTGCCAATCTTGTCTGTTCAAGGACTATCAATTTAATAATGATTAGATGCCAGCTCTTCCATCTCCTCTTACAAAGAAGTCAGCCATTGAGAAATGTGATCCCGCCCCTGCTGATGTAATAGCCACAGAAGAGATGGACCAATGGGGAACTGGCTCTGCTCTGATGGACAGGCATAGGGGGCGGGGCCGTGGCATTACACATTTCCCTGGCTCCGATGAGGCTAAGACCAGGCTCCAGCCCTCTGGACTTTGAGAAAAAGGTAGTCCCGGAACTGGAAACCCACAAGCAACCATGTCATGGTGGCCTAAGAGGGCTCCATGGGGTTGCCTGACCAGATCCTTTCCTGGAGCAACAGTCTCGATTTTCTTTTAAGAAAGAAAATGTGTCCTAACCAGGTATTGGTTTAGGGTGAGCACATGATCCAGGCCCAGCCAATCAAAGTCCAAAATTTGGCACAGGGGTGGGCAAATGAGCCAGACTCAACCAATGAGACTCAGGCCGGAGCCTTTTGGGATTCTTTCGTTTGCTTGTTTATTTTGGTTGTGCCAGCATGCATGCGGGATCTAGTCTCCTGACCAGGGATTTAACCTGGGCCCCCTGCATTGGGAGCATGCAGTCCTACCCACTGGACCACCAGGGAAGTCCCCAAGCCTGAGGCTTTTATTGGGTTAACCAGGAAAAAGGGCATTCTCTCTTTTTTCCCCTTTGTCAGACTGCCAGGATATAAGCCTGGTGCTGTGACAGGGGAGAACTTGCTTGAGAGTGAAGCCAACACTAAGGAGAGCAGACCTGACAGGGAGTTGGGTCCTGGAGACATTATCTGAGACCCTAGATCCAGCCATACCTGAGTCTGTTGTTCTAACCCTGAGCCTCTCAGTTACATAATCCAGAAATGTCCTTCCACTTTAGCTTGAGCTAGCTTGACGGGGGGGTGTGCGGCACCTGCAACTAGCACAATCTTGGCTACTACAGGGGGCTGGGCTGCTGGCAAATGAAGAAAGAGGCTTAAGAAGGGGCTTTGCCTGCCGAAGTCTGCACTCTGAGACAGGAGGATGACTGTGTTGGAACTGAGACCTCTAAAGAGGCTCTTCTTGGGGTCCAGATACAGGGGGACAATTGTGGGTCTTGGAGACAAAGAGGCATTCTCATCAGGGTCAGGGGACAGTGAGGGAGCGGAATGGGCAAGGTACTACACTCACCCTCTCTGGTCCTTAACACTCTTCTGATGCAGTGGTCCCACTCCAACCCCATGGCCAAGGTGGGGTTAGGAGGGAGGACCTGGGAGAGGAATCCCTGGATTGGGGTCTGGTGGGCTCCATGGGCACGGGGAGTGTTTGTGTGATCTCAGCTCACGACTACCATGATCAGACAGGTGGGTGTACCATCATAGGGGGTGGTTGTCAGTGGGAAGAGAGTCCAAAACATCCTGAAAACCACAAACCCACCCTGTCACCCATTCTCCAGCCTCTGGAGTGTGCTGCTGGGGTCTGTGACGTCTAAATCTTGGGCCCCTCTTAAGACTGGCCACTGGGGCTTCCCTGGTGGTGCAGTGGTTAAGAATCTGCCTGCCAATGCAGGAGACACGGGTTCGAGCCCTGGCCTGGGAAGATCCCACATGCCGCGGAGCAACTAAGCCCGTGCGCCACAACTACTGAGCCTGAGCTCTAGAGCCCACAAGCCACAACTACTGAGCCCACATGCCACAACTACTGAAGCCTGTGCATCTAGAGCCCGTGCTCCATAACAAGAGAAGCCAGGACAGTGAGAAGCCCGCGCACCGCAATGAATAGTAGCCCCCGCTCACCGCAACTAGAGAAAGCCCGCGCACAGCAACGAAGACCCAACGCAGCCAAAAATAAATAAATTAATTAATTAATTTAAAAAAAAGAATAATTAAAAAAAAAAAGACTGGGCGCTAAGTGTTCTGAAGTCTCTGTCTGCATCTCTCAGGGGCTGGATTTTGAGACTCCTGGGTTAAGATTCTCAGGAAACCGGACCTTGAATCACCTGGATTTGTGCCCGCAGCAATGCTGAGGATTTGCCTTCTAGGGCTTTGACTCCAGACAGAGACCAACGTCATCCAAGCTGGGGTGGGGACTTGATGTTGGAAGCACGAGTGTCTGTCCAAGGCATACATGTGTCTATGTGTCCCTAGGTCCCTCTCCACAGTGGGCATGTGTGTGTCTGTGGGCGTGGTGTCTTTGTGTGACAGTGGTAACTGGGTTGTGTACTGTGTGTGCACATGGCCATGTGTAACTGTGTACATACGTGTAGTGTGTGTACCTAGGTGGTGTATTCACCTGTGTGTGTGGTTATTTATTCAAGACACTTTCCTGAGCACCTACTATGTGCCGTGCTCTCTTCTAAGCACCAGGATACACCAAAGAGCAAACAAGTCCCCTGTCCTGTGTTTTCATATTTGAGTGTTCATGAGGGGTACGAATGTCCCTTGATGCAGGTGGGGAGTGAGGGATGGCGCTCCAGACTCTGGACTCAGCAATGGATTCAGGGATGCACCCTGACCCTGGGGCTGCTGGTGGCTTGAGGCCCTGGAGTGTATGTGGGGTAGGGGGCGGGGGGGTTCCTGTCCTGTCCAGACCCAGATCCCAGATGAGGCTTCATTGTGAGCAGCGGGGGAGAATGGCCCAGCAACTTCCCAGGAGGCCCGAGACCCTAGGGTGACTGTCAAGGTGGCCTCAAAGGTAACACTCTCGGGACCTCCCTGCTGGTCCAGTGGTTAAGACTCCGTGCTTCCAATACAGGGGGCGCAGGTTCGATCCCTGGTCGGGGAACTAAGATCCCACATGCCCACCCGGTGTGGCCAAAAATAAATAAATAAAGGCTACACTCCCTTCCCCTCCTGAAGAAGGCCATGAGCCTTGGATGTGCTTGTCATTACAGGAAGTTAAGGCCCCATTTTTGGAAGTAGAAGTGGCGGACAAGGGAGGAGGGGGGAATGGGGAAGAAGAAAGTCACGGCTGTCCCCCACCTCCCTCCTTCCGGCGCCTATGCGCCTTGCTCTTTTTGAAGATGCCAGCTCAGTCACCCACACCCCACAGAAGACACAGCACAGGGCCCAGGCTTTCTCCATCATCTTCTCGGAGGTTTATTTCCAGCCCCGCCCCTCTGAGACAGGACCCCGCCCCTCCGAGGCCTGGCCACGCCCCCAGGCCCGCGCCCCACCCCCCCGCAAGCGCAACCTTAGGCTACTCGGCCCGCAGGCGACAGCAGCGAGCTCCGGTCCAGTCCATGCCGGCGCACTGGCAGTGGCACGTGGTCTCGGCGCGCACGTCCCACGAGCCACAGGCAGAGCCACAGGTGCAGCCGGTGACGGCGAAACCTGCGAGGGGGAGCGAGGAGGAGAGAGCTTGGACTCTGAGCCAGAGGCTGCGGGCCTGGGGTTCCAGGGGGCTGGCAGCGTGGGCGGCGGGGAGGCCGGGGGCCTGGACACCAGTGTCCTGAGGAAATGGGGTCCGGGAGTTGGGGGAAGGGACAAGGCTGGGAGTGCAGACCAGGACATTGCAGAAGTAGAGGCTGAGACTCCGTGGTCCTAGAGAGATAAAGGCTGGACGTAGGGGAGGGGGTTATGGGGTACTGAGAACAGAACTGAGAGCCTGGACAACGGGTTCTGTGCTCACCTGAGGGGCACGTGGCCAGGTCCCCCCTGGAGGTGACACTCCGGCAGTCCAGGCCAATGTTCCTTATTGCCTCAGGAACTATGGAAGGAGTGACGGAGGTAACTGTGAAACCGAGCTGCCCCTCCCCCAATCTCATGCTGCCCAGGCCCTGGTGGTTTGGAGATGGGCAGGGGGCTCAAGAAAACGCCCCTGGGGAAGGCCCAGGTGGTCGGGAGCGCATCACCTCCCAAGATTCTGTTTTGAGGTGGGTGTTTTGGAGGGAGGAGGGTTTGGAGCTGTTGTTAAAGGTGGAGCTGGGTGGGAAATGGCGTTGGGTTGGGTTTGGGGTTGAGATTTGGTTGGGGTTGGAGTTGGGGTTGGCTTGATGTTCGCTCCATGTCAGGAATCAGGGGGGCCCCTGAGGCCACAGCCGAGGTTGGATGCGAGGGCGCTCACTTAGGGAGCTGGTGACTTCCTGGATCTTCTCACTGATGGCTTTATCCATGGGACACAGCAACTTGCCACACACCAGCAGCCCCAGGACTGGGAGGAGGAGGAGGGAGAGAGCCTTCATCCTGTAGGTGCTGCAAGAGGGAACCGAGAGACCCCAGCTGGGTCAGCCCCTCTCCAACCTGGGAAGGGTCAGGCCCACAGAATGTGTGGGATCGGAAACCCTGGGTCCCCATGGGGGATGGGGCTGGAGGCTGAGCTTTGCCCCTAAAGGTGGGAGCCACTGTCACTTACCCTCTCCGTGGACTCAGCAGGCCAAATTTTGGACACGAATGACATGCCTCTGCCTCAGCTCTCTCTTTAAGGCCTCCAAGTGTGGGGCTTCCTGTCTTGGCTAAGACATCCTTGGCCCTGGCATCCTGGGCCTCCCTTCCCACATCCGGGGCTAAGAGGAAGCCCCCCGGGTAGAGTCCAGGGACCTAGTGGTGCCACAGCCTCTCCTTCAAGAGCCTTCCCTTCCCACATCCAGGCTGGGACTGGTCCAGAGGGTAGAACCTGCGGGATAATTCCAGGAACCATAGTAGACGGGGCAGGGAGAGATACAGGAGCTTGCACGGAGGGGAGGGGGCACACAAACATAACCAAAATAATGTCCTTGTTTGAGAACTGCATGCATCTTCATTCCCAAATACCTATCACCATAGAAGAGATAGATAAAATCATCGTTTATTCCTTCGATAGAATAATCGACAACTGAAGTGTGCAAACTACGGCCCATGGGCCAGATCTAGCCCACCATCTTTTTTTTTTTTTTTTTTTTTTGGCCACACTGAGCATCATGAGGGATCTTACTTCCCCAACCAGGGATCGAACACCCGTGCCCCCTGCAATGGAAGCACGGAGTCTTAACCACTGGACCACCAGAGAAGTCCCGCCTACCATCTATTTTTGTACGACTCATGAGCTAAGAATGGTTTTCACATTGTTTGGGTTTGTTTTGTTTCCAATATGGATGGATTTTTAAAAATTGTGGTAAAACACACGTAACATAAAATGTACCATTTTAACCATTTTCAAGTGTAAATTCAGCAGCATTAAGGCAGTGTGACCACCGAGGCAGACACTGGAATGCTGTGGCCACAAGCCAAGGAATGCCAGAAGCCACCAGAAGCTGGAAGAAGCAAAGAACCGACTTTCCCCTAGTCTTTAGAGGGAGTATGGCTTGATTTCAGCCATACAGTGTTGTGTAATCATCACCCCTGTCCGTTTCCAGAACTTTTTTTCTATCATCCTAAACTGAAACCTTACCTATTAAACACTAACTCCCACTTCCTCTTCCTGAAGCCCCTGGTAATCTCTATTCTAGTTTCTATTTCTGTGAATTTGCCTGTTCATATAGCAAATAAGTGGAATCATACAATATTTATCCTTTTGCGCCTGCCTTATTTCACCGAGCATAACATTTTAAGATTCATCCATGTTGTAGCATGGATCAGAACCTCATTCCTTTTTAAGGCTAATATTCAATTTTATGTCCATACCGCATTTCGTGTATCATCTGTTGGTGGACAGTTGGGTTGTTCCCACCTTTTGGCTATTGTGAAGGATACTGCTGTGAACCTAGGGGCAGGACAGGATAAAGACACAGACGTAGAGATGGACTTGAGGACACGGGGAGGGGGAAGAGTAAGCTGGGGCGAAGTGAGAGAGTAACACTGACATATATACGCTACCAAATGTAAAATAGCTAGCTAGTGGGAAGCAGCTGCATAGCACAGGGAGATCAGCTCAGTGCTTTGCGCCCACTTAGAGAGTTGGGATAAGGAGGGTGGGAGGGAGACGCAAGAGGGAGGGGATATGGGGATATACGTATGCATATAGCTGATTCACTTTGTTATACAGCAGAAACTAACACAACATTGTAAAGCAATTATACTCCAATAAATATGTTAAAAAATTTTTTTACAAAAAGCTTTTGAAGGATGCAAAAGAAGTGGGCAGCTCTAACTACAGGCAGGGTGAAAAGCAGAGAGAATGTGTGGAACCCCCTGGGGCTCCCCAGGGACTCAGTTTGAAAACCCTTAGTTCAGTAGCAGGAAAGAGTTATATATGCCCTGATAAAGAAATGATCACATATTGAGGTCTGGGGAAGTCATTCTGGCTAATACATGAGTTAACGTGAATTTTGTGCTAGCTAAAACAGCCTGCTTGTGGCCTATGAAAACTACATTGTGCAACTGCTTTAATTATTAAAGAAATGGGCACACTGACCAGAAGTCAAGAATGTCCGTGTTCAAAATAAAGATTAAATGCCTCCCTTCCTGGGATGCCAGGGCTGGTCCTCCTTTGATGACAAGACTCCCTTCCCAGGTGCCAAGGTCATACTGACTTGCTGTGTACATGCTGATCTGTTTTTCTGAAACCTTGAAGGAGTGTCTCCATGACTTGTTTGATGTTCTTTGTTCTGACAAGATATAAAACTGCGCTGAAAACCCTGCTTCTCTGGAGCAGTTTCTCAGAGTTTTCCTCTGAGAAGCTGTCTTCTGGGCTATAGTCCTCAGTTTGGCTAAAATAAAACTCTTTCTATTACTATTACTGATTGTTTATTGATTATTGTCATCGATAGCCCCTTAATTCTCTTGAAAAAAATTCCTTTATTCTTCCTGATTTCTACCAGCAAAACTGAGCCCTAGTGACCTTTTACATCTAATACTACTTAATAAAATTCTAGAACCAGGGCTTTAAAAAGTACAATAGGGCAATCACATACCTACAGTTTTTAAAAATCAATCTTATTGAGGTATAATTTCCATATAATAAAATGCATCTTATGTGTTCAGTTGGATACATTTTGACAAGTCTATATACCTGCATACTGCATGAATGTTTTGTTTTTCCCAAGGATTGCTGTTTTAAAACATCAGGTATAATTTACATACAGCAAAATTCACCCTTTTTACTGAGTTCTATGAGTTTTGACAAATGCATACAGTTGTGTAACCACTGCCACCAAATACTTATAATTAAAATTATGATTGGAAAAAAAAAAGTTTCCCAAAGATCTGAAGGAAAACTGTGTCCTGAAGTCACAGAGAGGGAGCTTTTTCTACCCATACAACTGGTTTTCCTGTGCACTGCAGATCTTGTGAATATTCATAAGTGTTACCAGCTTGTTCTCACCTCTGTTAATATACATCTGTCCTTGAAGTAATTTTGAACAAAGAGGCCTGTATCACTCAGAGGACTGGAAACTGTTGCCACTTCTTGTGAAACTGACTTCCAGAGGCAACCTATGCTTCTGATTGGTTGCCTTGCTACATAACTTGGCCTAGTGATGATGTCGCAATGACAGGTAGCTCTGCCAATCAGAAAAGAACCATTTGACACTTGCTTCCTGTCCCACAAGAATGACAGAAAATAAAAGTAAAAGCCTTGATAATTATTAGAGAAATGCTCATCAAAACCACAATGAGGTACCACCTCACACTGGTCAGAATGGCCATCATCAAAAAGTACAAACAATAAATATTATATATATATATATATATATCTCAACACTGTATCACTGTGTTGTACACCTGAAGCTAACATGACATTGTAAATCAACTATACTTCAATAATAAAAAACATAATAAAATTTAAAAATTTAAAAAAACTGTTGGTGGGAATGTAAATTGGTACAGCCACTATGGAGGACAGTATGGAGGTTCCTTAAAAAAACTAAAAACAGAACTACCATACGACCCAGCAATCCCACTACTGGGCATATACCCTGAGAAAACCATAATTCAAAAAGAGTCATGTACCACAATGTTCATTGCAGCTCTATTTACAGTAGCCAGGACATGGAAGCAACCTAAGTGTCCATCGACAGATGAATGGATAAAGAAGATGTGGCACATATATACAATGGAATATTACTCAGCCATAAGAGGAAACGAAACTGAGTTATTTCTAGTGAGGTGGTTGGACCTAGAGTCTGTCATACAGAGTGAAGTAAGTCAGAAAGAGAAAAACAAGTACCGTATGCTAACACATATATATGGAATCTAAAAAAAAAAAAAGGGTTCTGAAGAACCTAGGGGCAGGACAGGAATAAGACGCAGACGTAGAGAATGGACTTGAGGACACAGGGAGTGGGAAGGGTAAGCTGGGATGAAGTGAGAGAGTGGCACAGACATATATACACTACCACATGTAAAATAGATAGCTAGTGGGAAGCAGCCGCATAGCACAGGGAGATCAGCTGGGTGCTTTGTGACCACCTAGAGGGGTGGGATAGGGAGGGTGGGAGGGAGGGAGATGCAAGAGGGAGGAGATATGGGGATATATGTATACGTATAGCTGATTCACTTTGTTATAAAGCAGAAACTAACACACCATTGTAAAGCAATTATACTCCAATAAAGATGTTAAAAAATTTTTTTTTAAAAAGAGGAATGGTGTGGAGGCGGGAGGGAGAGTCTGACCACAGCTTCCTGACAGCCTTCACCTCGTGCCCCATTTCACAGATGGGAGAACTGATGTTGGGTGAGGCTGAGTCACTCCCGAAGGGGAGATTTCAGATCCAGATTTGTTGGATGCCGAAGTCCTTATTTATTTATTTATTTGTTTGTTTGTTTGTTTGTTTGTTTGGTAGCAGCTCTTGGCTTGTAGGATCTTACTTTCCGGACCAGCGAATGATCCTGGGCCCCCAGCAGTGAAAGCACTGAGTCCTAACCACTGGACCGCCAGGGAAGTCCCTCAAAGTCCTTACTTTTAACCGAGGCATTTTTCCACCCGTACCATGAGGTGGGGGGTACATGGAGTAGGCAGGGTGTGGGGGGAGAACACGTGGAGGGCAAAGTAAGGGGCAGCTAGGCACAGTTTCCTAGAACCCCTTCTGACCAGCCCAGCTCTTGGGGCCCTGACCACCCAGGATGAGCTGTCTCCCCAGCCCCTTCCTGTGGTACCTGCCCACTCTCCCCTGCCCAGCATATCCAAGCAACAAGAGCAGATGTCAAGGAGCTTCAGGGATGTTCTGGTGGTGATGCCCGCGGAGGCTGCAACCCCCTTCCTGGGAGTCCCAGCTCAGCCACTGACTAGCTGCATGACTTTGAGCAAGTGGCTAAAGCACCTCGGCGCCTCGGTTTCCCCATCTGTAAAATGGGATTATTCTCAGTGACTACCTCACGGGGCCTGGGTGACAATTAAGTGAGTACTCCCACCCCCGCAGCTTTATTGAGACACAACTGACATATAACACTGTGTGCGTTTAAGGTGTATTACGTGACGATATGATACATGTGTTATGTTGCAACATGATTACCACATAAGGTTAGATAACATCTCCATCACCTCACATAAGTACCTCTTTGCGTGTGTGGTGAGAACACTGAAGATCTACTCTCTTATCAACTTTCCAGTACACAATACAGTGTTACCTGTAATCACCATGCTGTCCATTAGCTCCCCAGAATTCATTCATCATCTAACTGAAATTTTGTCTCCTTTGACAAACATCTCCCCATTTCCCCCACCTCCCAGGTCCTGGTCACCACCATTCTGTTCTCTGCTTCTATAGCTCAACGTTTTTAGATTTCACATATAAACCTTAAAAAAAAAAAACCCCAAAAAACAAACCAAACTCACAGAAACAGAGATTGGCAGTTGCCAGGGGCTGGGAGGTCGGAGAAATGGGTGAAGGTGGTCGAAAGGAACAAACTTCCAGTTATAGGAGGAATAAATTCTGGTGGTGTAATGTACAACATAATGACGATGGTTAACAATACTGTATATTGTGTATTGAAAAGTTGCTGAGAGAGGAGAATTTAAAAGTTCTCACCACACGCACATGGCAACTATGTGAGGGGATGGATCTGCTATCTGACCTCATTGAGGTTATCATTTTGCAATGTGTTGTCGACGAAAATAATCAATAAACCATCTATAATAGGAATAGAGAAGAGAGATTTTTTTGTTTTTGTTTTTTTTTTGGGCCGCGCCACAAGGCTTGTGGGATCTTAGTTCCCCGACCAGAGATCAAACCCGGGCCCAAAGTAGTGAAAGCGCCGAGTCTTAACCACTGGACCACTAGGGAAGTCCCAGAAAAGAGTTTTATTTGAGCCAAACTGAGGACTATAGCCTGGAAGACAGCCTCTCTGATTACTCTGAGGAACTGCCCCCAGAGACGCATGGTTTTCAGCGCAGTTTTATATCTTGTCAGAACAAAGAACATCAAACAAGTCATGGAGACACTCCTTCAAGGTTTCAAAAAAAAACAGATCATCATGTACACAGCAAGTCGGTATGACCTTGGCGCCTGGGAAGGGAGTCTTATCATCAAAGGAGGACCAGCATTGGCATCCCAGGAAGGGAGGCATTTAATCTTTATTTTGAACACGGACATTCTTGACTTCTGGTCATTGTGCCCTTTTCTTTAATAATTAAATCAGATGCACAATGTAGTATTCATAGACCACAAACAGGCTGTTCTAGTTAGCATAAAATTCAAGTTAACTCATGTATAAGCCAGAATGACTTTCCCTATATCTCAATATGTGAACATTTCTTTGATCAGTATATATGTATTAAATCACTACGTTGTACACCTTAAGCTCATCTTAACGAAGCTGGGGGAGAAACAGATTCTACATTTAAGTATTTGTCTGTCTCCATCTGACTTATTTCATCCAGCAAGTACTTTATGTAAATCTATGTAGACGATACAGAATGAGGCGCGGTATGTAGTGGATGCTTCAAACGTCGCTTTTTTTCGGGGGGGGAATCAATATTTTCCCAGAATTTCCCCAGCCACAGACAGGGATCAAGGCTCCGAGTGATCATTCAATGTGGAGGGGCCACCAGCCAGGACTTTCTCTTCCTGTCCTGTCCCCTCAATACCTCAGCCCTGGGGACCCCATCTCAGCCCAACAGGAACAGAACTTTCCCACTTTCAGGGCTATTTCCTCACCTCCAGGAGTCTTTTCACAATATTCTTGGCAGTAGCTGTTGGTTAACTTGTGTTTTCAGATTTTGAGCAAATTTACAGAAAAAAAAAAAAAAAGGGGGAAGCTTGCCTTGCTTCCTTAACGTCTGCTGGGTTCCCCGGGGCCACTCAGCCCCTCCCCCAGAGACCTCAGGCAATTCTTGCTTTGCTAGGGTCCTGGGGGTTTCACCATCCCACCTCCACCCCTCTCCGCCCAGCCGGCAGCTCCACCATGTCTGGGACCCTCACTTTTTCGTTCTTTTTTCTAATATGAGGATATATAAGACCAACCCTCTTTTTTTTTTTTTTTTTAAAGCACTTTTCTTTTTTATAGCTAGTTTATTTATTTATTTTATTTTATTTTTGGCTGTGTTGGGTCTTCGGTTCATGCGAGGGCTTTCTCTAGTTGAGGCAAGTGGGGGCCACTCTTCATCGCGGTGCGGGGACCGCTCTTCATCGCGGTGCGCGGGCCTTTCACTATCGCGGCCCCTCCCGTCGCGGGGCACAGGCTCCAGACGCGCAGGCTCAGTAGTTGTGGTTCACGGGCCCAGCTGCTCCGTGGCATGTGGGATCTTCCCAGACCAGGGCTCGAACCCGTGTCCCCTGCATTAGCAGGCGGATTCTCAACCACTGCGCCACCAGGGAAGCCCTCGTTCTTTTTTAAAGCAGCTTTACTGAAGTATAATTTACATACCACATTCATCCATTTCAATTGTACAACTCAATGATCTGTAGTAAGTTTCACAGGGTTGCACAGCCATTACCACAATCCAATTCTGGAAAGTTTCTATTACCCCTAAAAGGAATCTTGTGCTCCTTTGCAGTCACTCTCTATTCCCACCCCCACCCCTAGGCAACCACTTTCTGTCTGTGAATTTGCTTATTCTGGACATTTCATATAAATGGAATCGTACACTATGTGGTCTTTTGCATCAAGCTTATTTACTTAGCATAGTGTTTTCAGGTTCATTAATGTCGTAACATGTATTTTGGTCCTTGACTGAGCTGCATTCCATCGCCTGGATGTACCACATTGATTTCCATTCACCAGTTGATGGGCATTTGGATTGTTTCCACCTTTTGGCTATTATGAATAAGGTCATGAACGTTCCTGGACACGTCTTTGTGTGGATGTATATTTTCCTTTCTCTTGGGTGAATTCTTTTTAATGCAGGGTCAGTTTCCATTGTCTAAATGTACCGTAAAGTATTTAAACTTTCACTTTTTTAGCTTTTTAAAAAAACTGAAGTAGAGTTGATTTACAATGCTGTGTTAGTTTCAAGTGTACAGCAAAGTGATGCAGTTATACGCACATATATATATATTCTTTTTCAGATTCTTTTCCATTATAGGTTATTACAAGATACTGAGTATAGTTCCCTGTGCTATACAGTAGGTCCTTGTTGTTTACCTATTTTATATATAGTCGTGTGTCTTTGTTAATTCCAAACTCCTGGGAATTCCCTGGTAGTTCAGTGGTTAGGACTCAGCACTTTCATTGCCGTGGGCCCGGGGTTCCATCCCTGGTAGGGGAACTAAGATCTGCACAGTGCAGCCAAAAAAAAAAAAAAAAAAAAGAAAAGAAATCCAAACTCTTAATTTATTTCCCCCGCTCACTTTTTTTTTTTAAGTAGAGCAAATTCAAGACCACAAACTTTTCCCTCCTGTTAACTTGGATGAGATATAGTTCTAGAAGAGCCCCCTGCCCTGCACAGCGCGGGCTGAGAACTCTCCCTGCTATGACGTGTCCCCATGTCCCCACAACCAAGAACATCAGTGCTCACGACCCCAGGGGTGCCCTCCTGACCTTCCAAAGCCCTGATGCTGACCTGAGGAATCCTTTTTTCTCACTTTGTGGAGTCCTCCTTCTTAGCACATCCTGAGAACCACCGCCCAGCCGGGGCCAGACCATTTTACAGTATTAAATAATAATGATGTATTATTATATTAATACTATATTATCGTGGTATATATTAATATTATATTAATGTATTATTATTGTGGCAGTCAGTGGTTCCTGGATGTTGCCTCTAAGCTTATACCATGACCACCGGTGACTCTGGGGTCTGTTCCCACCCCAGGCCACCCCGATGAGCCCGTGTGTCCAGCTGCCTCCCGGGGATTCAGCGACCTAATCCACACCCACAATAACACGTAACAAAACGCGCTAGGTTGTAACTTTCCATCCGAACCAACTTTAGTAGTTGCTGAGAGTCCTTTCAAGAAGGATCCCAGCTGATTCCAGTGGGAGGAATGACAAGTTTGAAAATAATCTTCAAGAGATATTGGCAATAAATAAATAGATAAAATTTTAAAGTACAGAAAAAAAAAATTGGAGAATTCCCTGGCAGTCCAGTGGTTAGGACTCTGCACTTTCACTGCGGTGGCCTGGGTTCGATCCCTCGTTGGGGAACTAAGATGCCACAAGCCTCGCAGCGTCGGGAAAAAATAAAATAAAATTACATTTAAAAAAAAAAAGGAGAGATCGGAGGGAATCCATGGCTGCTAAAACCTTTATGTGGAGAGTTGCTGGAAACCAGGGACACCTGCCCCCGGCCCCCAACCCACCGACCAAGCGTAGGGACATGACATCATGGAGCTCCTGACGTGAGGCTTCATAGGATGCAGAGAGAGAGGGTGGATTCTACTCTCACACGAGGGTTTTGAGAATTCTGTGTAATGCGTGTGGAGGGCTTGGCAGGATGCCTGGGACGTGGTCAGGGCCTGACACTACCGGCTGCTGTGGCTCATTTGCGGGGGCGGGGATGGGGGTGGTCCGTGAATATTTGTACAATCAAAATGTCCTGAGGTGGGAGACTTTACAACATCATCTACGTACAAATAAGGGCCAGAGGCCGAGGCGATTTAAGCAACAGAGTTTCGCTGGCGCTGAGAACTACTGAGTAACTCATGACCTTCTCCCCCTCCCCCACCCCCGCCGTCTCTAACTAGGGTCACCCAAGCTCGGGTTACAGACGCTAAAGATCAAAGCAGCCGGCAAATTGAGCCACAGCGCCCCCTGGCGCCCAGAGCGCTGACCTACCTTAAGCGGGTTCCGGAGGAAAACCGCGGCTTCCCAAGGAGGCGAGTTTAAAAGTTAAACTTTTTTAAAAATTAATTAACTAATTAATTGATTTTTGGCTGCGTTGGGGTCTTCCTTGCTGCGCGTGGTGGCGTGGCGGCTACTCTTCGTTGCGGTGCGCGGGCTTCTCATTGCGGTGGCTTCTCTTGTTGCGGAGCACCGGCTCTAGGCATGAGGGCTCAGTAGTTGTGGCTTGCGGGCTCTAGAGCTCAGGCTCAGCAGTTGTGGCGCTAGGGCTTAGTTGCTCCGTGGCATGTGGGATCTTCCCCCACCACGGATCGAACCCGTGTCCCCTGCATTGACAGGCGGATTCTTAACCACTGCGCCACCAGGGAAGTCCCTAAAAGTTAAACTTTTAAAACCATCTCCCTCCCACTCCGTCTCCCAGTCGAAAGGCTTCCCTGCCAAGGCCATAAGTGGGGCGGTGGTCATCCAGGGCCGGCCGTCTCAGTGGTCTGAGATGACCCACTTTCTCCCCTGCACCCCATCTACTCGACAGCCTTGCACGTCCATCTTTCTGCCCTATTAGGCGTTTCGCATAAATCTTAGTAGAATTGCTGAATCGGAGGGGTTTTTGCTTCTCCAAGGCCCTACCTGCAAAACTGTCCGTGTGATTTTTCTGGGAAGAGTGTCTTTAGATTTCTCTGAAGTCTCAAAAGGATAGGTGACCTCAAAATCAGGGCCAAGTCTTCCGTGGGCAGGGAAGGAGGGCCCCAGGTGTCCTGTGTCCGCCCACGCCACCCTGGTCCCAGCCTTGGAGGGGCCACAACTCCAGAGGTGACAGGATGGAAATGAGTAGCGCTCCACTGGGGGGGCGCTATACCCAATTTACCCGCCCACCAGGGCCCCCTCCCCAGGCACTCATTCCAGCTGAGCCCCATCGCCAACATTAGATTTGGGGTCCCCACCTGACCCTGCTCAGATCCTTTCTGTAGTTTCCCATCACCCCAGCAGGGGCCAAATCCTCACTCAGGCCCCAGGTGGCTCTCAGACCTTGTCGTCCCTCAAGACCTTTCCCTCTGGCTCCATTCCGCTCTCTTGCCTTTGCCTCCACTGTGCCCTCCCCTCCCTTCCCAGACTCCTCTTCACTTTCATTCTCGTAAGTGCCACCTCCTCCAGGAAGCCTTCCCCGGCTGCCCCTGACTGAGTGGATTACCGTGTTCTTGGGGCTCCCACAGCCACCTGTGCCACAGACTGCCGGCCTGGCTGTGTGTCGGTGCCCCAGAGAGAAGGGCCTTCATCTATCTTATTCAGGCTGTGAGATTCACATCTCACTTTAGCTGAGTGTTATGGGCTGAACTGTGTCCCCAGAAAATTCATATGCCGAAATCCTAACCCCCATGCCTCAGAATGTGACTGTATTTGGAGATGAGACTTTTAAAAGATAATTAAGTCAAAATGAGGTCATAAGTGTAGACTTTAAGCCAATATGACTGGTATCCTTATAAGAAGAGGAGATTAGGGGCTTCCCTGGTGGCACAGTGGTTAAGAATCCGCCTGCCAATGCAGGGGACATGGGTTTAAGCCCTGGTCCGGGAAGATCCCACATGCCGCCGAGCAACTAAGCCCGTGCGCCACAACTACTGAAGCCCACGTGCCACAACTACTGAAGCCCGCACGCCTAGAGCCCATGCTCCACAACGAGAAGCCACCGCAATGAGAAGCCCGTGCACCTCAACAACGGGTAGCCCCCGCTCGCTGCAACTAGAGAAAGCCCGCGTGCAGCAACAAAGACCCAATGCAGCCGAAAATAAAATAAATTAAAATAAATAAATTTTTAAAAAAAAGAAGAAGAGATTAGGACACAGACACACAGAGAGGGAAGATCATGTGAGGACACAGGGAAAAGACAGCCATCTACAAGCCAAGGAAAGAGGCTTTAGAAGAAATCAATCCCGCCGGCACCTTGATCTTGGACTCCCGGTCTCCAGAACTGTGAGAGAATAATCTCTGTTGTGTAGGTCACCGGAATGTGGCACTTTGTTATGGCAGCCTTAGCAAACTAACACACCCAGTGAAGGGTCTGATAAGTCCTGCAGTTAGGAGCCCCTGTGAACAGCCTGGAGAAAGTGGGGTTGGGGAGGAGGATAAGTAGGGGGAGTTCCTACTCTCTGGGGCGGGAACTGGGCATCGTTTGCTGTGTTCCTATCCTCACACAAATGCAGATTCTGATCCTAGGAGCCTGAGAAGACCCCTGGCCTTGTGTGGCTCCAGGCCCCACTGAGACAGTTCCTGAAGGGCTGGGGGTGCTGGGATACAGGGCCTGTTCTGCTTGTTACTACTACTACTGATGGTCCCGTCGGAGCAGCCGAGATAACCCTAGTACCAGTAGGGGAGCAGCTGCTGTCATTTTCCCGTGCCGTCAGCTTTCGGCGCCATTTCACCTCCTCTGCAAAGCCACTGCCATCATTGGCCCCCATTTTTTGGAAGGGGAACCCAAGAAGTTGGCCAAAACCTAGCAGCTAGTAGATCTTGGAGCCAATATTCAAATTAGAGCTTCGGATGCCCTCTGGAAGGACCACAGGGTGGGGTGGGGCCTGAGGCACAGGTCAGGGAATGGGACCCAAGGGTGGCAGTCCCCATCTAGCTCCCATGGAAAGAAAGTGAGGTGGGTGCCAGCTGGCAGAAAGATGGGAGTTTATTTCTCTGAAAAGGGAGAGGGGCGGGTCAGGCGGGGGTGGGAGGGTCAGGGCAGGGAAATGTCCTCCAGCTTCTGGTCCAGCGTCTTGAGGTCATCCAGGAAGCGGGTCGGGGTGAGGATGTGTGAGGAGCCTGGGCAGGAGGATGGGGCTGGGGGAGCGGCCTCGGCCCCTGACACCCCCCAGGTGGGGTGCTCGGGAAACCAGGCCCTGACCCTAAGGACTCAGAAGGCTCACCCCTTGGAAAGAGAGGGGTCCACTCCTAGGTGAACCCTTCCCTGGGAAGCCAAGCCCTAGCCCCTCAGGTATCCGGTATCCTCTCACCCAGGCCCTGCGGAGGCTCTAGGCTTTGGGGACCCAGAAGGCACGCAGCTGTCAGTCCCCCAGGGACCCACACACACAGAGGCAGGCTCCCGGCCCCACCCCAGCCCAGGGGCCCCAGTCCTGGCCACTCACCAATAAGTACCTCCCACTTGCCATCAGTGGCCCTGGTCACCTCATAGGCGGCCCGCATCTCTGACATCGCCACACCGCCCATGATGTAGACGATAAGCCGGGGCCCTGCCCGTGCCTCCACGCCCGTCTTGTTCTTGTGCCAGTGGCCGAAGCGGGCGCTGTCCGGGGGAGACAGGGGAAGGTCAGTCTCAACAGCAGACCACCACCCTCATACCCAAGCCTCACCTCCCACGGGCCTGGGCACAGTGAGGGGGGGCATCCCTGGGCCTCACCTGACGGCAGCCTGGGAGCTGGGCGTGGGTGCAGGGTCAGACACGAAGGGCCACACCTTCCGGTCCAGCCGGTCCTCTACGGCATCCTGGGGCCAGAGGAGGAGGCTGAAGAGAGGGGCCCGGGCGCCGGGGCCCAGGGTCTGGAGCCCCCTCCATAGGGTGTGTTCATGGGCCAAGGTCCTGGCAGACAGGAGCCACCATCTGTATCTCCAGCCCCTCAGGTACCCAGGACCCTGGGCCCCTAGCTTCTTAAGGACCCTGCTCCCGCTCAGCTCCTCAGGGACCCAGGAGTGTGGACCCACAGACCCATGGGAACCCAGGATTCTGAGCTCCCTGCCCCTCAGGTACCCAGGAGTCTCAGCATCCAGAGTCCATGGGGATATGGGGGCCAAGGTCACTGGCCTCCAAGCAGGCGGAGGCGCCAGGACTCCACACAGACGGCAGGAAGCCAGGAAGCCAGGTCCCTGGCCTGGTCCTCTTTGTTGCCGCTGCTTTTGGTTCCCAGCATGGGCAGGAACTGGCATGGGGAGGGCAAAGGGGGACCCAGGGGGCTTTCTGGGGGGGCAGGAGCGAACAGAGGGGGACAGAGGAGGGGACCAGCAGGTGGAGAGGAAATGAAGCTCCCCTATGAGGGACCCCTCCGACACCCCACTTCCTCCAGTGTGGGCTTGGGATGCCCCCACGACACAGCAAATCGGATGCCACAGGGATGCCCATAATGAAGGATTTCCCCTTAAGCCCGGGGGCTTAGGACGGTGAGCAGGAAGAGGGCTGGGCGTTGCCTGGATAGGTGCGGGGAGTGGGGGTCAGGCCCCAACCCCCCACCAGCGGTACCTCCATCACATCCTTGATGATCGGGGTCCAGCGGGACAGCTGATAGGTGGGCTCCGAGCGCTCCCTCCGCTCCAGCCGGCTTGCAGTCCCAGAGCCCTACAGGTGGGCAGGGCGGGGCGGGGTCAGTGGGGGAATCAGGGAGAAGGAGGCGGGTCATAAATGGGGCTGGGGGCTTGTCGGACTTGGGAAGGTTGCAGACAAAGATGGAGAAAGGGAACAGAGAACCAGAGAGAAAGATAGAAGGAGGGAGGGAGACAGAGAGAGAGACAAACACAGAGAGAGCGAGGAAGGGAAAATGAGAGAGAGGGAGGAAGAAATACAGAGGCAGTGAGACAAAGATGCGACAAAGAGAGAGATCAGGACTAAGAGAGAAAGATGGAGACAGATGTGGGAGGACACAGAAACAAGGGAACTGAGAGGTGGCGGACAGGGCGACAGACGGGTGCCTGGGAGAGAGACGGAGGACCAACCGGCGAGGGGAGAACATGAGAGATGCGCGCGGCCAGAGGCGGAGGCAGGGTCGGGGGAAGCGGGATGTGTGGAGATCGGAGCACAGGAAGCTGCCATGTGTGTCCCGGCCGGGTTGGTGGCCCTCAGACCTCTGGGAGCCCAGAGTCAACGGTGTGCCCCATGCTGGTGACCCGGCTATCCGCCCCCGGGACTCGGACCACACGGACTGGGGCTCTGGCTACGCCTCACCCGCCCTGTTTCTCCTATGACCGCCGAGGCTGGGGACAGCCCTGGTGCCCCCCGGTCCCCAGACCCCACTCAAGCCTCCCTGTCCTCCAAGAACCACATCATGCCCTGCGTATCCCTGCCCTGGTGATGTGCCCTCCGCCCCCAGTCATGCCTCTGACTCAGTGCCCGCTCCCCAGGCGGCCCCACCCCCACATCCGCCTCCCCCTCCCAGTCTCTGACCCAGCGTACCCCGGGGTTGGTGACAGTGCCCCCCAGCTGCTCCAGGTTCCGGATGAGGCTGCTGTGCACCTGCACGTTGGCGTGCTGGATCAGCTTGGCCAGATTCTCCTCGCTCACACCTGGAGGAGGCCGACGGGCGGGCGGATGTGGATGGGACGCTCACGGGGTGGCGGGGGGGAGGGGAGGGTGGGGGGACAGAGGTGGCCATGCCCGCTTCTGGGTTGAGGGGCTTGCGGTGGGGTGAGGAGGTGCCAGAACCATGAGCAGCCTACAGTTCAGAGGCCCTCGGGACCAGGGGAGCCACCCAGGCTGGCGCGGGGGGATTCCTGATGTTAGAATTCTGGATGCGAATCCCAGAGGGGGTAGTAGACTGGGGGATCCTCTGGAATCAGTTGAGGGAGCCAAATTTGGAGACGTCATAGATTTGCAGGCTCTCCATGCCAACGGAGGCCAATGGAGGGAGGCCCAGGGTCCAGAGGGGTATCTGTGGGGTTTGGGGGCATCCCGAGGACAGGGCAACTGTGGGGTTTAGAGAGTCCCAGGATCACTGGAGACTGCGGTGAGTGGCGGTATACCAAGGCCGCCCCCTTGCCCCCTACCCACCGTTCCGTAGAAGAATGTAGAGCAATAGAACCCGGATCTTGTCATAGGCTGGCACCGCGGCGTCCAGAAGCACCGGCACGATCAGCTTCATGGCGTCCTTGATCTTCTCGCCCTCTGCGTCAGAGCCCATGGCTAAGTCCTGTGGGGCATGGGGGTCAGCCACTATGTGGGGGGACAGGGCAGGGCAGGGACATCCCAGGGGCCTCGGCAAGATCTTTGGGCTTCATTTCATCCTACCACCAGGTCTCTGAAGGTTCTACACGTGTTCGCAGAGAGGCCCCACCCCTCGCACAGACCACACCTCTCCATAGGCCCCGCCCCTTACCCTGGTCCTACCTTTCCATGGGCCTGGCACCCCCACAAGCCATACTCTACCCCAGAAAACGCCCCTCCAAGGCCCCGCCCCACAGGCCCCGCCTCCCTCGCAGGCCCCGCCTCCCCACAGACCCTGCCCCCACATGCCCAGCCTCCCCTCCACAGACCCCACCCCTGCCCCGGGCTCACCCCACCTGCTCCACACTGCACAGCTTCTCCACACTGCCCTTGAAGTGCTTCATGCAGTCATCGGCTAAATGCAGGTGCGTAGAATACTGAGGGGCAGGGGTGGGAATTGGGGTAACAGAGGTTGAGTCAGGGCGGAGACGGGGTGGCAGTTGGAGGGGGCAGTTTCCCCGCCCCCGCTCACCTTGTTCAGCTCCTTCTGGTACTGTGGCATCTTTTTCAGGATGTGGGACAGGTCTTTGATGTTGGCCTGGGGACAGGGAGGGGCGTGAGCCAGGCCCTGCCTACCGGAGGCCCCTGCTGCAGGCTAGGGATCCAGACTGAGGCCCCGCCCCCATCTTTGGGGGGGGCGTGGGAGGGGCGTTCCTCCCAAGCTGCCCACCCTGACACAGGCCCACACCCTACCTTGTCTGTGGTCAGCCTCTTGCTCTCACAGAATGTCTTCAGGAGCTCCGTGACCTTCCTGGCGGTGAGAGCGGGCAGGGGGGAGGGTGGGGACGGCTGCCAAGACCGCAGTTTGACGGCAGAGTGGGGGGGGCATTGCACGGGCAGGGGATGGGAGCCAGGAGACACAGGCCACGTGCGAGCCCACAATGGGGACGCATCGGGGAGGCCAGCGGAGGGGTGTGGCTCGTCGAGGGGCGCTCACCCAGAGCGGGAGGCCACATGCCCGGTCCACAAAGCGGGGGGAGGGGGTGGGGACCGCGTGCGGAAGAGCCCACACCCCCGGCGCCCACCACGTGCACGTACTTGGACACATCTGCGATGTGCATGTGCCGTAGGTCCACCCACAGGTCATCGTCCTCGTCCAGCAGCACGGCCTTCTCCCGGGCCTCACTGAGCCCCGTGGTCTCATACCTGGGGGAGCAGGAGACATGAGGGTCGGGAGCACTGGCTAAGGACCCAGGGCCACAGTGATGGCAGATGGCGAGTCCTGGGGTCCACCCACCTGTACGTGTCCTGCTCGATGTCCAGCAGGTCATAGGCCATGGCCTGGAAGGTGAGCTCATGCAACAGTGGGGACACGGGGTCGGCCGCCCGGTCCATGATGAGTAGCTGTGAGCGACTTTTCTCAGGGCCCTGGGGTGGAGGGGGTGGGCAGGGATGAGGACATTGACCCTGACCCTGGCTGGGCCCTCCCCCCACCTCCCCAGAAAGCCCCCTCACCTCGCCCATACTGGGAGTGTCTGCCTTGAAGGCGTTCAGCTTGGCTAGGACGGCGTGGGCCAGCTGGGCCGTGTCCTCTGGGCCCCTGAGGGTGGGGTGGGCAGATGTGTGTGGGGGAGCTCAGGGCCTGGGGTTGGGGAGGGCCAGGCATAGACTGGGGGTCGGGGATGGGGTTGGGGACCAGGGTGAGGACTGGGGCTGGGGTTGGAAACAGGATGGGGTCAAGGTCAGAGGGTGGCATCCAGGTGGGGTCCCCACTTGTGGTAGCGGATGGCCGGGTACTCTTGCAGTGTGGCGCACAGGGTGGCGATCTGCTGGGCCAACGCTTCGAGCTGCCGTGCCCGCTCGCCGGCCCGGAAGGGGCAGTAGAGATTGTAGGTGCTGTGCGGGGCATCCAAGGAGAACACCTGGGAGGGCACAGAGCCGCCGCTGGAGGTGTACCCCTGCCCAACTCCAGCAGCCACCATCTGCCACTCCCCGGGGCTTCCTCTGGTCTCTGGAGCCTGCTCTGCCATCTAGGAGGCAGGCCTGGGGCAGCCCCCAATTCCTGTCTAGAGGAGGAGGTGGAGAAATACCTCAGCCCCCTCCAACTTGGGTGGGACGACGCTGAGGTGAGCTCTATGCTGCCCCCTGCCGTTGCCCAGTGGGACAGAACTCCGGGTGCCACAGCGCTACGAGCTCATTCTGCCCGGTGTTGGCTCCTTTGCTTTCTGATTCAGTGTCCCCTTTACTTGTCTCGGTGCCTCTTTCTGAGGGAACCTGGGACGTTTAGTGACAGACCCCCACCCCTGCCCAGGACTAGGCTGGGCTGTACCTGAGCCTCGTATGGGAGGAAGGCAAGGTGGATCTCTTTCAGCGTCTTCACTACCTTCGCCAGCCGGGAGCGGCCCAGCTCACAGAACAGGGGCTCGGGGCAGGCTGGGGTGAGCAAGAGGGGGCATCAGGCCAGGGCAGCCCACACACCCCCTCGCCCTGACCCCCACCCCACTGGCTCTCCTCACTCACTGTCGGTGAAGAAGACGTGTGCCGCTTTGTAGGTGAAGGTGGGGGTCCCCTGGAAGTCTGCGATCAGGGCCTGCACCGACTGAGGAATGCGGATCACTCTCCAGGCCTGGCCCCTAGACCGACCACCCCCTGCCCCAGCCTCCAGCCAGCTGCCTGTCCCCCCTACACTGCAGACATGCGCGCACACACCCGTTCACATAGGCACCTTCTCCGTGGGGCTCAGCAGATAAATGGCCTCCAGGCTGGGGATGGGTTCTCGCCGTTTGTTGATGTCCTCCACAACTAGTAGGAACAGAGGAAGGGGCACATGTGGATGGCAGTGAGGCCAGGGCACATGGGGAGTCTCTGACTCAGGGAGCTGGACACTTGGGAAGGAGGGTCAGATCCTGGGGTGAAGCAAGGGGACTGCACTCCCTAAGGGTCCTAAGCAGGAGGTGCACACCCATGGGTCACACGGCTAAGAGCTACATGGGCAGGGCTCTGCACATTCGGGGGGGGTCACATAGTCATACCCCCTGGGGATCGCCCACAGAAAGTTATCCATTCTGGAGGTCACGCACTGAGAGTCCTACATGGGGTTCCACACACAGGGGCTGCACAGCCAGGGAGGCTGACCCCTTAGAGATCCCAGCCAGGGAGCCCTGCATGGGAAGTCTGCCTATCATGGGCTCCCAAATCAGGGCTGTCTGTGCAGTAAGCTGCATATTTGGGAGTTCTGGAGAATTTGAGGGGATCCCACACTCAGGTCCCATCTGGGCAGCATGGGGTGGGAGTGTCCACTCACTGGTGATGCCCTCAGCCAGGATGTCTGACATCTTGCAGCAGGACGACAAGATGCGCATACTCGGGTGGTCCATGATGAGCACCTGTCCAGATGGATGGACAGATGGACCGGTGGACAGACAAGGGGGCGGGAGAGGCTGAAGCTGTCCCTGAGGAGGGGCTGGGGCAGTGGGCAGGCCTGACAGCTTCAAGAGCTGGTTGAACACGAGGACCCAGGACCCCATCCCCACTCCACCCCATTCCAGACTGGCCCACCTGACCCCACCTCTGTGGACCAGCAACCTCCTCGAGGAGTTGGAGGGAGTCCCATATTCAGGGCCCCCCACATGGGTTTGGACAAGGCATTCCAAGTCTCAGCCTTACCTTCCACTCCCCATCCTTCTTGACGCTCCGAATGACTCCGCTCAAAATTTCTGCGGGGAAGTGAGGGGCAGGATCAGGATGCCAGGTCCTCTGGCCCCACTGTGCCCCCAGACCTTCTGGGTCCCGGGCTGGACCTCCATCTGAACTCCCATTTACTCCTCCCCCCAGTCCTGTGAGGTAGCTCCTAGTCACCCCCAATTTATAGACAGGGCCACTGAGGTTCAGAGAAGAGAAGTAAGTTGCATAAGCACCCTTAGCACTTAAGTGGCGAGTGCCTGAGGCATAAGTAGCCACTGGATAACTATGCTTTAGATAAACGAATAAGTGGAAAGCCAAGACTCACATAACAGGTCTACCTGCCTCCAGAGCTGGGCTCTCAGCCTCCCTATCTGCTACTCAAGTACTCCTGGCCTGTATATTTCAGCCACACCCTTATTCCATCTCCGTCAGTTTCCCCTGGACCAGAACGCAGGACCCCTGGATCCCTGGTCTGAGGTATGCCTGGCTGTGGTCATCTCATTACCCAACATCCAGCCTCAGTTTCCTCATCTGTAAAATGGAATCAGCGATTCTCCTGTCTCCCCATTAACTCCTATGTAGGAGGCTCCTTTTTCAGTTGGGGTTTTGGGGGTTTGAGCCATACTGGGCCCTGCCTAGTGGAGGGAGTGGATAGGCAGCCCCGCCTGGCAAGAGTGCCGTGTCCAGAGTTATCATGACGGCCAGGGCGGAAGGAGCCGCTGAGGCCGGAACTACCGGAGGTGGGGGAGGGGGCGACCTCCACCCCTCCCCCAAGAACCCAGCCTGCAGGGCCTGGATGCTTGGGTCCTCACGCTGCATGGGGCTCTTAGCGACCGGGCAAGGAGGAAGGCGTCCCCCACCCATGGACCTGGATAGGGGCCCGGACGCGCCCCCTGAGCACTCTCACCACCTGGGGTCGCTGACCAGCGCACCCAGGCCCGGCCCCCGTCCGCACCATGGGGCCCCAAGAGTCCAGCTCGCCGGACTTCGCCCGGCCCAGAGATCCGGGAGTCTGGATGTCCAGCTGTGCCCTCCCCCCGCTGGCACCCTAGGGGGCCCAGGAGTCCCTACCCAGCGCCTGTCTACGCCACCCTTAGTCTGATTCCTTTGGGTCCCCGGAGTTCTGTCTCCCAACTTTGTTCCGCTCCCTCCAGGGAGAGACGGGACATCCAGCTGAGGCCAAGTCCCCGTCCGCCCCCTCGAGCGTCAGGTGCTCGACGCCCAGCCAGGCCCCCAACTCCCCGCCGCTTGGGTCCCAGAGTCCGTGCGCACCCGGCCCCCCGCCCCCAGGGGGCGGCACTCACTTTCCCCCACCACCGCCTTCAGCCCCGAGGGCGCCATCTTCCCCTAAGGGCGCCGCCGCTTCCGGGTCTGTTCCAAGGTGGGGGCGTGGCCCTGAGCGTCATCCACGTGGACTCCGCCCCGCGGGGCCTGGCTCCCGCCCCCTGCGCACCTGGCCCCGCCCCGCCGTCGGTTTTCAGAGAGGAAGATGGGTTCCGTGTGGAGCCGACCCGCGAATGAGTCCACGCAGACGCGCACCAAGTCGCCGGACGACGCACTCACAGACGTGAGCTCAGACACACTTCCCTAGCTTGTGTGCAGCGAGAAAGTGGGATCGCAAGGCAGTAATAACCTCTTCATCTTTCCCAGGCACAGCTCCACCCTGCCCGAAGTTTCTCTCTGTCTGAAAGATACTGTGTGCCCACCCGGAGCCGCGGGGCCACAAACCCGTGACCCACTTATGTAATGTCCGCGAGTTTAGCAGCAGCAGCGGGCTTGGGCAACACTTGATAAACTGGGGAGGAGGCCTGGTTGAAGCTAAGCCTGCACCTACTGTGTGCTAGGGACCTGTGCCAGGTCGATCCTGCCAGAGACCCTGACGGGAGATGCGGGATAGACAATGAAACAGCGGCTCGGCCGGACCCTTGTCCAAGGCCACGTGATGAGTAGGCCTATTGCAATCTGAAACACGAGTCTGTCCCAGGAGGTATGCTGGTCATGGCCTTGCTGATACGCACGTGGATTCAGTGGCATGCTCAACCGCTTGCATACTCTCTCTCTCTCTCTCACACACACACACACACACACACACCCCTCAATTCACGCTCGACTAGAAATTTCAGGGCCTGCCCCTGCTGTGCACCAGCAAAGGGTTGACACCTTATCATTGCAAAGGGCCCAGTCCAGCAGCACCTCATCATTTAAATGAGGATTTAAAGTGTGACACACGTGTGTGAATGCAGAGTCCTAAACTGGTTCAGTCCTGAACCCGTGCTTTTATTTGGTGTTTCTTAAGAGTCGGCCAGGTGCCAGGTCCTCTGCCACTTTCATGGGACAGGCATGGGACTGACCACAGTGAATAAGACCAGAAAGCCTGCCAGGCAGCACTTAAAGTTGAATGGAGGAGGAGGGGATAGAAAATAATCGGTTATGCCTTAAGGAAATAAACAGTGACCTGATAACAAGTGCCCCGGTGGGGGGCGCTTTATTGAGGGTGGTGCCAGAGGGGTACTCTATGGGTGTGGCCTTTAGGCTTAACCCTGAATGACATCAGGGAGCAACCATGCAGAGAGAAGGGAGGGATGAGCTCAGAGGAGTGGCTGGAGTGAGGTGAGGTTGGAGGGGCCACGGAGGCCAGACCTCTGTGGGACATGGTAGGACTAACCCGATTTGCCTTGGATTGAGAGGTTCACAGGACCCAGGACTTTCAGTGCTAAAACTGGGACAGTCCTGGGCAAACCAGGATGGCTGTTCTCTCTATGTAGGAGTTTGGGGTTTTCTTTCCTTTTTCCTTTTCTCTATTTCTTTCTCTTTCTCTTTCTTGCTCACCTTCTCTTTCTCTCTCCCTCTCCCTCCCATCCTCTCCTTTTCCCTCTTTCTTTCATAGTTTTATTGCAATATAATTCACATACCATACAATTTGATCACGAAGAGCATACAATTTAATGGCTTTTAGCATATTCACAGTTGTGTATCCATCACCAGTCAATTTTGTTTTTTTAAATTTATTTTATTGACGTATAGTTGATATACAATGTTAATTTCTGCTGTACAGCAAAGTGATTCTCAGAATATACATATATGTATATATATATATATTTTAAATTAATTAATTAATTTATTTTTGGCTGCATTGGGTCTTCCTTGCTGCGTGCAGGCTTTCTCTAGTTGCGGCAAGTGGGGGCTACTCTTCATTGCCGTGCACGGGCTTCTCATTGCGGTGGCCTCTTGTTGCAGAGCAGGGCTCTGGGAGTGGTGGCTTCAGTAGTTGTGGCACACGGGCTCAGTAGTTGTGGCTCATGGGCTCAGTAGTTGTGGCTTGCAGGCTCTAGAGTGCGGGCTCAGTAGCTGTGGCTCATGGGCTTAGTTGCTCCAGGGCATGTGGGATCTTCCTGGAGCAGGGCTCAAACCCGTGTCCCCTGAATTGGCAGGTGGATTCTCAACCACTGCGCCACCAGGGGAGTCCCTATGTATATATTCTTTTCCATTATGGTTTATCACAGGATACTGAATATAGTTCCCTGTGCTGTACAGTAGGACTTTGTTGTTTATCCATTCTATGTATAATAGTTTGCATCTGCTAATCCCAAACTCCCAATCCATCCCCCATTCCCCACCTTGGCAACCACAAGTCTGTTCTCTATGTCTGTGAGTCCATTTTTGTTTTGTAGATAAGTTCATTTGTATCCTATTTTAGATTCCACATATAAGTGATATCATATGGTATTTGTCTTTCTCTTTCTGACTTACTTCACTTAGTATGATAATCTCTAGGTCCATCCATGTTGCTGCAAACGGCATTATTTCATTCTTTTTCATGACTAATATTCCATTGTATATATTTACCACATCTTTATCCATTCCTCTGTCAATGGATATTTGGATTGCTTCCATGTCTTGACTATTGTAAACAATGCTGCAGTGAACACTGGGGTGCATGTATCTTTTCAAATTATAGTTTTGTCTGGGTATATGCCCAGGAGTGGGATTGCTGGATCATAATGTAGTTCTATTTTTAGTTTTTTGAGGAACCTCCACACTGTTTTCCATAGTGGCTGCACCAATTTACATCCCCACCAATGGTGTAGGAGGGTTCCCTTTTCTCCACACCCTCACTAGCATTTGTTATTTGTAGAATTTTAAATGATGGCCAGCATAACCAGTCAAGTTTAGAACATTCCCATGATCCCAAGGTGCTCGGGTTTTCTCCTGAGGACAATGGGGGCCAAGAGTGTTCTGAGCAGGGGAAGGAGGGGACCCTTGCAGCTCCTGGGAGGAAGGATGGATTGCAGGGGCAAAGGAGGGAGCTGGGAGACCCTGAGGAAGCTGGGACCACCTCTAGCTTCTCAGCCTGTCCCCTGGTGGTGAGGCTCTGTAGGGTCTGCCACCTCTCATTATACTCAGTGAGGGTGACCAAGGTCTTCTGCTGTTATGGGCTCAAGGCTGCCCGCGGAACAAAAAAGCGTGTTGAAGTCCTAACCCCCAGAACCTTAGAACGTGCCCTTATTTGGAAATAGGGTTTCTGCAGGTGCAATTAGTAAAGATGAGGTCGTGCTGCAGGAGGGTGAATCCCTAAAGCAACGTGACTGGTGTCCATGTCTTATGACAGCCATGTGAAGGACACAAGGGGGACATCTGTGACAACAGAGGCACAGACTGAAGTCCTGCTGCTACAAGCCAAGGGACACCAAGGACTGCTGGCAGCCACGAGAACCCAGGGAGAGGCAAGGAAAGACCCTCTCTTCCATGCTACAGGAGTATAGCCCTGCCAACACCTCAATTCTGTACTTCCGGCCTCCAGAACTGTATGACAATAAACGTCTGTTGCTCTAAGCTACCCAGTTTGGGACACTTTGTTAAGGCAGCCTGGGAAACTAATATGTCCGGGGAGGAGCAGGACATCACGTTGGCATCTGGGTCTTGGGGCCATGGAGAGGGTGTGAATGGGGGCTCCGGATGGTGGAGGGCTGCCTGGGGAGGAGGACCAAGCTTTTCAATTAAGTGATGAGAGCGTGGCCCATGTATTCCGAGAAGAAACTTTAACTGGTTTCCAGAAAGGCATCCTGGGGATGGGGTGGGGTGCAGGTGGGATCCTCCCAGCAGCACCCTCTCACGGGGCGCTGAGGGAGAGCCATAGCTGCTCAGCAGAGGGGGCAGGGGCTTTCCTCCCCAGGAGTCTAGCCTCCAGTCCCTAGGCCGGGCTGGGGGGAAAGATCAGAGGAGACAGACCAACTTGGCATTGGCGGTGGGGAGACAGGAGCTACCAGACCTTCCTGTTTTGGGAGTCGGGGGTGGGCAACCAGACCAGGGGAGAGTGAGTAGAGGAAGGGTGGCCAGGAGACAGAGGCCAGCTGGTGGTGCCTCAGGGGTCCTCGGGCCCAGCTTCCCCTCCTCCCACCACCTGTGGATGGCAACTGCCTTTCTGGCAGATATGGGTGGGCAAGCTGGGTAGCTTCAGACCTCACCTCGGCTGCCCTATGGCCCTGTCCTCTCCTAGGGGACCCAGCCAGCCCAAGCTCCCCACTGTGGGGACGCTGCTTTGGCCAACTGCTGCACCCCACCTGAGAGTCTTTGGGGCCCAGCGAGTCCTGCTGGGCCAACAATGTCCGAACCCAGGTCACCCTGCCTCCTACCCCCCACAGCAGCCCCAGCCTCATGCTGCAAAAACAATTATCTGGATCATCTTTATGGGGCTTAAGCTTGGGTGGGAGCAGATGGGGCGTGAACTGGGGATTTGGGGCTGGGTATCCACTCCCCGCCATGTCCCAGTCTCTTAAAAAGCCTTCTCTGGCACGGGGCCAGGGCAGAGGCCAGTGGAGAGGTGGACAGGACCCAGGGGAGGGGAGCACGGACAATGATGGACCAGGAAGAGAAGGAGGATGGGGGCTCGGCCTCCTGCGACAAGGTGAGCAGGCCCCGCCCCCCCCCACACCGCCAACTCAAGGACCCATGAATGACAAGGCTAATTAGTTTGTAGGGCACCTAATTAGCACGTGAGTCTCCTGGGACCCCCGACCCAGTTGCCGCCCAAGAAGGTGCTGGTGGGCGGGAGGGTCCGAGTGCCTAACCCAACCCCAGGGCAGAGGTCAGGGCTCTCAGTGCTGACCTCCTGTGAGGTGAGGGATGCTGGGATTTAGGAGCTGTCAGGGGGACGTTCCCCTGGCTCGTGTCCCAGCCCCCGGGCCACCCCACAGTCAGGCCCCAATCTAGGACGGTGGCCCTCTCCCTCGGGGCAGCACCACGTGACATGGCACTGCTGGTGGGGCCCCTGGGGCGGGGGCCGGGATTGAGAAGGACACTCATGTCTCATTTGGAGCAGCTCTGCAGAGCAGCACACCGGCGGGCACCATGGTGAGAGCCACAGAAGGGGCAGGGCAGGCCCGGGGGTCGGGGGGAAGCTGGCCGGCCAGGAGGGGAGTTGAGGGCTCCTCCAGCTGAGGGGCCGGCCGGACTGAGTGTGTCTGTCCCCCAGGCAGGCTCCCCAGACCAGGAGGGCTTCTTCAACCTGCTGAGCCACGTGCAGGGCGGCCGGATGGAGGAGCAGCGCTGCTCACTGCAGGCGGGGCCGGGCCCAGCCTCCGAGAGCCGTGAGAGTGGGCAGGGAGGTGTGCGGAAGTGGGTGTGATGGGGGGGCGTGCATGGGGCAAGTGGCCATCTGGGGGACCAGTGGGCAAGGGTCTGAGAAAGTGAGCAGGCAAGTGGGGACAGAGATGCCTGTGGGTTGCGGGCAGATGTGAGCATGCTTCCTGGAGGGTGTGAGTGGGGGTGGAGGGGTGGGTCGGGGGCCTCCAGCTGGGCTGTCTGAGTTCTTCCCCACGGCCTCTGCTTCATGCAGAGAGTGGCCCTGCACCCGAGATGGACAGTCTCATGGACATGCTGGCCAGTACCCAGGGCCGCCGCATGGATGACCAGCGTGTGACAGTCAGCGCCTTGCCTGGCTTCCAGCCTGTGGGCCCCAAGGTAGGTGATGTTCTGCCAGGGCTGAGGAGAGACCAGCCACACTGATCCCTCTAACCCTGCCTCCCACCCCCACCCCTGTCCATCATCCGCCCCTGGGGATGAACGCCTGGTAGGAGTGCCCACCCTGCGTACTTGCCAGTCACAAGACCCCGGCCAATCCAATACCCCAGTTCAGAGGTAGGACAAAGGCCCAGACAGGGCTGGGAAGAGATCAAGATCATGCAGGGGGCATGTTAAAGTCAGAGCTGTGGCCAGAACTTGTGGCTCCTGCTCCCAAGTCTGAGAACTTCAAGGAGGCGAGAGAGAATAGACCCGCTCCTGGGAAAACACCTTGAGGGTGGAGGGCACGCGAGCTCATGCCCAGGACACATCCAGACACCCATGTGTCTATGTCACACGTACTCACCCACAGCTTGGGTTCTGATCAAGATCCCAGGGATGTCCCCAAGACCCATCAGCTCCCAAATACCACCCTAAATGTTGAGTAACTGAGGAGTGGAGAAGCTCAGGGATGGTGGGGGCAGATGGGGGGAGGTGGGACTCCGGTTGCCACCTGCACTGGCCAGCACTGCCCTTGGCCCTCTGGCTGACCCCTCTGCATCCACAGGATGGAGTGCAGAAACGAGCCGGGACCCTCAGCCCCCAACCCCTCCTCACCCCTCAGGACCCGACTGCACTCAGCTTCCGTCGAAACAGCAGCCCCCAGCCCCAGACACAAGCCCCATGAGGGCCTGAGGCGTCCTGGGCCCCACTTGGCCCCCAAAAGCAGACAATAAAACACTTCCACGAGCAACGAAGAACCGTGTATGTGTGTCATTCTGTGGGCGGAGAGGCAGGGATTCAGGCACTTGGAGACCTCAGGACCTCTGCTGGGCAGCACGAAGGAGCTTTTCCTCCCGCTGCTTCCGTATCCTTTCTTTGAATTCTTCTAGCTCTTGGCGCTGGGTAAGGGAGTGGGATGGGAACGAAGGAGGGGCGTACACACCTCAGGGCCTGGACCTCTTTCCCAGCACCCCTCCCCTTAATCCCCCAGACCACCACTTCACAGTTCAGTGTCTACACTGGAAGCCTGTGCCAATTATAACCCGGGTCCAAGTGGGATTACCTTCAACCTTCAGGGAGAGGGCAGTAAGGAAATCACGTGTCCCTCCACTCTCGGTTCCCTGCCCATTACTGAGGGTCCCATCATGGCCACAGGAACCCAGGCTCCTCCCTCCTCTGATGGGAGAAAAAGTAAGTTGCTTACCTGGTCTTCCTTCTCAGGGGGCCACAGCTCTCTCTGTAGGGACAAAGTCACAGCTGGATACACAAGCCAGGAGGAGCCTCCAGAGCCCCACATCCGGGGCAGGGTTGGCTCAGGGGAGGCAGACACTGGTCCCCATCAGGTTGGTGCCCCATACCCTCCCCCATCCCCGGAATGAACCTGTGCCCACCTTGCGCTGTACGACATAGTCCTCAAACCACTCGGCCTGATTGGCAATCCAGAACATAGCCACAGGGAAGGTGAGGTAGATGGTCATCTGGAAGGGCAGGGGCGGGATAAGAAGAGCCAGGAGTCACCCCCACCCCCCAAAACTGTGCAGAGGCTGCTTAGAGCCTGGAGGACCATCCCCTGACAGAGACCAGTGGTGCTTCCCCAGCGCCCCCAGAACCCCAAAACTCCCATCAAGGGTACAGAAGCCACACACCTTAAAGCCTAGCCTCCATAATCCAAGAGCCCCCTCCAAAAGCCCCCTCCGAGTCTGGGAGACTCCCTCTCAAAGAAAGACACACACACTCTCTCTCTCACACACACACGCACACACACACACACTCGCCCCAGGAACAGAAAATCTCGTACTACAGTAAAGGCATCTCTTTGAGACCTCATTATCCCACCCCCAGTTAGATCCCGGAGCACATCCAGACCTAGGCCTCATTCTTCAGTCTATTCCCCTAACTCTAGGAGTATGCCTACGAGAAAGACGCACACCCACTATGACCCCGAGAGCTCCCCCAGAACCTGAAGCCTTCCTTCTTAGAGCCCCCTCCCCAGATCACCCTTCTCACAAGGCTTTCCTCACACCAGCCCTCCCAGAGCCCCGAACCCTGTGCCCCCTTCTATGGGGTTCCAACCGTAAAGGTCCCTCTCAAATCTCAGGAGCTTTCGCTCCAGAGCTCCCTCTCTCAGAGGTCCCCGTTTTCAGAGCCTCCTCCTCAACCAGGAAGACCCCGCGCTCAGGCCTGCAACCGCTCCATTCCTCACTGACCCGAAACACCTCCAGCTTCACCCCCATCTCGCTCTTCTCAGGCTTCAAAGCCACTTCCGCCCAAACCCAACCATCCAGCAAGACAGCAGCTCATTGGGAGTCCGAGGGTTCCACTGCTGAACCTGATTGGTCCGATGAGTTTCGTGATGACGTCATATTCGGGCGCTTCTTCTCTGCTTCCGGTAGCTGGACGTCTACGTGAAAGTCAACAACGCAGGGCGCGCAATCGGGGAGGGTTCAACCAATAGGAAATGGGCCTGGTTCGAGGGGGCGGGCCTTCAGCCGGAGACGTCATTATAACGCGACTCCCGCGCGTACCTGGAGTGCCAGGAAAATGGTGGTGATGGCGCGCCTCTCGAGGCCCGAGCGACCGGACCTTGTCTTCGTGAGTCCGCGGCGGGCCCGGGGGTGGCCTGCCTGGGGGCACTGGGACTTAGATGCCTCAGGAGATTCGGGCCTGGCCGCCCGGGGTATCTAGGCCAAAGTTATGACGGTCTGAGGGCAGGAGGACCCTTACGGGCCAGAGACCGGATCATGATGTACGGACCAGGCTGGTCAGGAGCAAAGGTCTGGTGCTAGAGCCCAGGTGACCTGAGTAAAGAGCAGGTGGTTGAAGTTCAGGGCCTGGCGTCCTGGGCCTGGGGCGGAAATGGGAGTGGGCGAGAAGGGAGACTCGCGTAGCTCAATCTTGAGAGGCCTGGTGTTTGAAGTAAAGGCATGACGACCAGTCCAGGTCTCTGGTTTCAGTGGTAAAATCTTGGTGTCTTGGGTAACGGTCTAGGTTTGGTCCTGAGCGTTATAGTTTCTGGGATAAGGGCATGGTGTCTGGACCGGGAGAACCCTGGAATCAGAAGTAAAGACCGGGTGATGTGGAGCTGATCAGGCGATGGCCCGTGGAATCCTGAAGAGTCAAAGGCTTGGTGTTTGAAGTTGAAGCCTGGCATCTTCACTAGATTCTTGGTGTCTCGAGTTAAAGGCTAGGCATCTTGTACATACTTTTCTTTTTGAGATAAGGGTCTAGCTTCTAAGTTCTGGGGCAGAGTTGAGCTAGACTCTGGCTAGCGGGGGCCTGAGGTGCCAAACGTCTGGTGTCTGGGAAGAGCCATGTTGTGAGGAGGTGACACTTGACGTCTAGGGCAGAGGCCTGGCGTCGGACCAGGGTCTTGGTGGCAAAAGAGTCTGGTGATCTGGGCCAGAGAGTGGATAGCTTGATTAGGAAGGCCAAACGAGTGATGTCTGGGTGACAGTCTCATATCTGGCCTAGAACGCTATGACCAAGGAGTCTGATGGTCTGGGTCAGATTGTAGGCAGTAGTATTCTGAAGGGTCTGGACCAGATTCCTGGTATCTGGGTGTCTGGTGACCGGGCTCCCGATGGTGGGGAGTGGGATCTGGGACCTGGGGAGGGGTCTGGAGTTTGGAGTGGAGTCGTGCTGCACGCAGGCTCTGAGAACAGGTCTGTCTTCTCCCCGTACCCCGGCCCTGGCAGGAGGAGGAGGACCTCCCCTATGAGGAGGAAATCATGCGGAACCAGTTCTCCGTCAAATGCTGGCTCCGCTACATTGAGTTTAAGCAGGGTGCCCCGAAGCCCAGACTCAATCAGCTGTATGAGCGGGCGCTGAAGCTGCTGCCCTGCAGGTGAGATTGGTTGCAGCTGCCCTGCCTGCCGCAGCCCCACACCCACCCCACCTTATCCAGTCACCCCAGAACTTGCTAGTAGGTCCCACGTGACTGCTATGTGTTGTGTCGCCGAGTATACATCCCCTGATCAGTGAGCACACCTTCCCTGATGTCCCGGCCATTCCCCCATCGCAGAGACTTGTCACCCCTCCCTGGGCCCCTTCTCCCAGCACTTGTCTCGTGGGGCAGAATGAAGGGTCCCGAGGTCCATAAAGCTGACCAATCGCTGTCTGCCCCTCCCCTCTCCCCCCATCCCCCCAGCTACAAACTCTGGTACCGCTACCTGAAGGCGCGCCGGGCACAGGTGAAGCATCGCTGTGTGACCGACCCTGCCTACGAAGATGTCAACAACTGCCACGAGAGGGCCTTTGTGTTCATGCACAAGGTGGGGAGGGGGCCTGGCTGGGCCAGGGGATGAGTGGGGAGGTGGGGCTCAGAGTCCACGGAGGTGGACAGAGCAGGGGGTTGGAGTCCTGTGGCCTCTGTGCACTCAGGGTTGAGCGAGACTTGGTTCCAGGGGGACGGGAGTTCCGGGTCCTGCTGCAATGGACATCTGGTGTCTTCATGGCCTGGTGGTGGTGCTGGCAGCTCAGACCCTGCCTCTCCCCACACCTCCAGATGCCCCGGCTGTGGCTAGATTACTGCCAGTTCCTGATGGACCAGGGACGTGTCACACACACACGCCGCACTTTCGACCGTGCCCTCCGAGCGTTGCCCATCACACAGCACTCTCGTATTTGGCCCTTGTACCTGCGCTTCCTGCGCTCACACCCCCTGCCTGAGACCGCCGTGCGGGGCTACCGGCGCTTCCTCAAGGTAAGCCCCTCAGTGGGCGAGATGGGGCCAGGCTCAGGCAGGTGGGCCAGTTCCCCCAGGTCAAGACTTTCCAGAAACTGGCTCGTTGGGACACTGTCTGCCCTAACAGACAGAATATGGGAACAAGGCTTCTTAAGACAGAGTTTTGTTTGTGAGTTCTGTGTTTAATCTCCAGACAGTTTGCTAGTTACCACATCAAGCATTAAGACAGGTGCCGGGGACAGCGTGGCTAAGACAGTCGCTGCCTCCACGGAGCTTTCAGTCTAACTTTGCAGACAGATGCATGTGACCTGACCACACAAATCAGAGTAAAAGTGCAACCATGGGAGGGCAGGGAATAGGAGATAAACGACTAGGGAAACAGATAACAGGCAGGGCTGAGAGTCGAGGTGCAAATAGCGGGGAGGCATTGTGCAGTTTTCCTGAACTTGTAATGTCTCTTATGCATCGTGAAATGCTTAGCATAGTACTGTTTAGGGGCTTGTGATGAAAGCAAGTCTTGGCCTGTGCAGGCTGGACCACTGATGTCTAAGCTAGACCAGTCAGGACTGAGACTGGACCAGTGGGGCCCAGGCTGGACCAGTCAGGACTGGGGCTGGACCAGTCAGGGCTGGGGCTGAACCAGTGGGGCCCAGGCTGGACCAGTCAGGACTGAGACTGGACCAGTCGGGGCCCAGGCTGGACCAGTCAGGGCTGGGGGTGGACCAGTGAGGCCCAGGCTGGAACAGTGAGGCTCAGGCTGGAACAGTCAGGGCCCAGGCTGGACTAGTGAGGGCTGAGGCTGGACCAGTCAGGGCCCAGAGTGGACCAGTCAGGGCTGGAGCTGGACCAGTGCGGCCCAGGCTGGACAGGTGTGGCTGTGAGTGGGTGTGCGGGGCGAGCTCTTGCCCGGGACAGTGGTGGGCGGCTGACAGAGAACCCAGAGTGGGAGGGGGCACGGTGGCATGGCCCCGTGGCCCCACTGACAGCTGGCGGGTGGGTGGGTGCCCAGCTGAGCCCCGAGAGTGCCGAGGAGTACATCGAGTACCTCAAGTCGAGCGACCGGCTGGACGAGGCCGCACAGCGCCTGGCCACCGTGGTGAACGACGAGCGCTTCGTGTCCAAGGCCGGCAAGTCCAACTACCAGGTGGGCCCAGGGGTGGCGGCTGGGCGGGAGGGCTCGCCCCCTCAGGGACAAGGCTGACGCTCCTTCCCGTGCCTTGCAGCTGTGGCACGAGCTCTGCGACCTCATCTCCCAGAACCCAGACAAGGTGCAGTCTCTCAGTGTGGACGCCATCATCCGCGGGGGCCTCACCCGCTTCACCGACCAACTGGGCAAGCTCTGGTGCTCGCTGGCCGACTACTACATCCGCAGCGGTCACTTCGAGAAGGTGCTTGAGCACGCGGGGCTCCGGGAGCGGGGCGGGGTCTCCCTCCAGCACGTAGTATTGGGGGATGCCTGAGGACACGCGTGTGAGCAGAAAACGCGCACATGGACCGCTTGGGCACACGTGTGCATGTGTACGCCGTGCACATTTGCCTTTCTGAAGGTGGGGAGAGGCAGGCGTCACGGCCCTGCCGGCGAGTGCACCCACCTCAGGCCAGCTAGACCTGGATCTCTCTGCTCTGGCCTTGGACCTGCTTCAGCTTGGGTGGCCTCATTTGCAGAATGAGAGCAACAGTCACTTCCTTGCCTACTGGGACTCAGGCACCGAGCGGGTGTCCGGTGTGAGGGTCCCTCTGAGGCGTTGGTGTTTCTGTCAGTGTCCGTGTTGGCTGTTCTCCTCATCGGGCCATGGAGTGGCGAGCTTGGGGCCGGGCGGGAGCGGGGTGTGGAGCTCTGAGAGGTCCCCAGAGGGGCTGGCTTGGGACTGGCTGGGGAGGGGGTGGGCCGGGGGGAGCAGAGTGAGAGGGAGGGGCTGGAGTCGGGGCTCAGAGGGGGTGGTGAAGGACTGGGAACGGGGAGCCCTGCAGGCTGAGGAGGGGCGGGCTGTGTCCTGCTGCGGGGAGCCGCCAGCCAGCCAGCCGCGAGCAGGACATAGGCCTGACCAGGTGTGTGTCTTACAAAGACCCTTCAGGCTGACACTTTGAGCAGAATGCACAGGCCGAGGCCGGCAGCAGGAGACCGGCCAGGAGGCTGCTGGAGCCAGCGGCCAGGCAGAGGCAGAGGGGCAGGATCAGCCAGGGGCAGGATCAGCCAGGGACGGGGCAGAGTGACGGGCCCGCCCTTGGTGGGGATGCGCCTCGCCCATGCCAGCACTTTCCTTTCATGCTGCCCTTGGGGGTTGGGGGGGGGGTGACTGGGAGAATGTGAGCTGGAGAAGGGGGGTCCGGCAGGCGTGAGGGGTACTTTGTAGCAACGACTGAGCACTCCGTGGCAAGCTGAGGTTAGGGTCCCTGCAGGGTGGCTGGTCTCCTGTTGGGTCTCACTGGGGCCAGACCCTTTGTGCATCTCACTCGAGCCCCACAGTGAGTCTGCATGAGGGGCTGTCACCGTTGGTTTACTGATGAGGAGCCGAGGCCCCCAGCTCACTCTGGCAGAGGAGGGGAGGGGAGCTCTGACCATGGCTGGGCACTGACGGAGCTGGGTGGGCCCAGGGAAGGCCCTGCAGCGGTGCCGATTTGGGACTGGTGCCAAGGGCGGTGCTGCCGGATGCCCTGTGTCCATGCGGTGGGCACACGTGCCCCTCCCCTGCCAGCACTTTCCCCATCCCCACAGGCGCGGGACGTGTACGAGGAGGCCATCCGGACCGTGATGACCGTGCGGGACTTCACCCAGGTGTTCGACAGCTATGCCCAGTTCGAGGAGAGCATGATCGCGGCGAAGATGGAGACTGCCTCGGAGCTGGGGCGGGAGGAGGAGGGTGAGCAGGAGGGGTGGACCGCAGGGGCTGGGGGTGTCCCGAGTGGCTGGGTCAGGGGAGACGTGGGTCTTGGAGTCAGAGGCCAGCAGGGAGGGAGTCTGAATGGGCGGTGCGGGTGGGATGTCGGCAGGTAGCCAGGACTGGGAACACATCTCAGTGGGGCTTGGGCCAGACACTGGCGGGAAGGGAGAGCTGGGTGGACAGCAGGGGTGGGGAGGGGGGCCTGGGCCAGAGCTTGGCCGGGAAGAAGGGCTGGGGGGCATGGTGGGGATTGGAGGGGGTTCCAGAGTAGGCTGGCCCCGGGGCAAGCACGGGGTCAGGGTGGCCCTGGGGCAGCTCAGGGAGGGGGTGCCCGGATGGACAGTGGCGGGGGAGCTGGGGGCTGAAGGGAGAGAGAGCTGAGAGACGGAGGTGGCCAGGGGGCCGTGTGCTGAAGCCTACCCCCCTGCTCCCGGCTTTTCCCACGGGTCCCAGACGACGTGGACCTGGAGCTGCGCCTGGCTCGCTTTGAGCAGCTCATCAGCCGGCGGCCCCTGCTCCTCAACAGCGTCCTGCTGCGCCAGAACCCGCACCACGTGCACGAGTGGCACAAGCGCGTGGCCCTGCACCAGGGCCGCCCGAGGGAGGTACGTGGCGGCCCCGCCCCCAGGGGCATCATCCGCGCCCCGCCCTCCGTCCCCAGGCCCCGCCCTCCCCGACCAGGGCCCCGCCCAGCCTGACCCCACCCCTCCTGCCCAGATCATCAACACGTACACGGAGGCCGTGCAGACTGTGGACCCCTTCAAGGCCACCGGCAAGCCCCACACCCTGTGGGTTGCGTTCGCCAAGTTTTACGAGGACAACGGGCAGCTGGATGACGTGAGTGCCGTGTGTCGCCTGTGCGCGTCGCATGTACTAGTACTTACAGGTCCTCCGCCCCGCGCCCACAGGCGGGGCGGGCGGGCGGGGTCTCAACCTGGCCTCTGCCCGCCCCACAGGCCCGCGTCATCCTGGAGAAAGCCACCAAGGTGAGCTTCAAGCAGGTGGACGACCTGGCCAGCGTGTGGTGCGAGTGTGGCGAGCTGGAGCTGCGGCACGAGAACTACGACCAGGCCTTGCGGCTGCTGCGAGTAAACACAAGCCCGGGATGGGGGGGGTGGGGGAGCCTCAGGGTGTGTGATCTGGTCCTGGACACCCGCCGTGGGTTTCCCCCTGCTGGCACTGCCCGTGCAGAAGGCGACGGCGCTGCCCGCCCGCCGCGCCGAGTACTTCGACGGCTCAGAGCCCGTGCAGAACCGCGTATACAAGTCTCTGAAGGTGTGGTCAATGCTGGCCGACCTGGAGGAGAGCCTCGGCACCTTCCAGGTGAGCTGCCAGGATGGGATGGGGGCGTGGGATGGGACACGCCCCGCGGGGGGCCGCTGACTCCGCCCCCGGGACACGCTCTGACCGGCCCCCTGCCCCACAGTCCACCAAAGCCGTCTATGACCGCATCCTGGACCTGCGCATCGCCACGCCCCAAATCGTCATCAACTACGCCATGTTCCTGGAGGAGCACAAGTACTTTGAAGAGAGCTTCAAGGTGAGGGGGCCCCGGATGGCATTGTCCCCTACCCAGGCTGCCATCACCGCCGATCGGGAGGCTTAAACAACAGAGATGTGTTTTCTCAGTCCTGAAGGTCGGAAGCCCGAGATCAAGGTGTTGGCAGGGCTGGTTTCCTCCGAGGCCCCTCTCATTGGCTTGTAGAGGCTGCCTTCTCACTGTGTCTTCACGTGGACACCTTTTTGTGTGTTTCTGGTGTCCCTCCTGTGCCCAGATCTGCTTTTGTGAGGCTGTCAGTTGTATTGGAATGAAATTTACCCTAATGATCTCATTTTTTTAAAAAAATTTATTTATTTTTGACTGCATCGGGTCTTTGTTGGTTGGCTTGGGCTTTCGCTAGGTGCGGTGAGCGGGGGCTACTCTTCTAGAGCCCGCGGTGCGCGGGCTTCTCATTGCGGTGGCTTCTCTTGTTGCGGAACACGGACTCTAGGCACACGGGCTTCAGTAGTTGTGGCACACGAGCTCAGTAGTTGTGGCTCGCGGGCTCTAGAGCGCAGGCTCAGTAGTCGTGGTGCACGGGCTTAGCTGCTCCGCGGCATGTGGGATCTTCCCGGACCAGGGCTCAAACCCGTGTCCCCTGCTTTGGCAGGCAGATTCTCAACCACTGCGCCACCAGGGAAGTCCTCTCAGTTTAACTTAGTTACTCCTTTAAAGATCTTATCTCAGAACACAGTCTCGTTCTGAGGTACGGGGAGTTAGGGTTTCAACTTGAATTTGGGGGGACACAGGTCAGCCTGTCACAGGCACGGAGTTCTTCCTCTGTGTGTGGGGGTGTCCCTGCCTTGCTGTTCAGGCTACGGGTTGTAGGCACGTGGGGTGTTTTCCACGTGCATGTGTATGTGTGGCGGGGCTTTGCCCCACTGTCTGAGGTTTTCTCGTGTACACGTGGGGACTGTGCACATACATGGACGGGGTGGTCATGCACGCACGCGAGTGCCGCTGCTGCCTGAGTGGCAGGCCCCGCCCCTCTGCCTGGGTGGTGAACCGTCTTCCAGGACACCGGGCCCCAGTGTCTGCCGAGCTGAGGTTCCACGCGCCTCTTCAGCCATAAAGTCACTGACTGATCTCAGTGAGTCCTAGTCCAGCTCTGTCTTTGGGGTCCTTGCAGTCTGTCCAGGGAGACAGGCAGCACACAGACCCTTCTGGCTGCGCTCTGATCACGTGATCACAGGGAGAAGTGGGATGGGGAGGGGTGGGCAGACAAGGGGCCCACTTGCTGAGCCCTAAGGAGTCTCCCCCTGCGGACTCACACGACTCCCCCTCGGGGCAGGCGTACGAGCGCGGCATCTCGCTGTTCAAGTGGCCCAACGTGTCCGACATCTGGAGCACCTACCTGACCAAGTTCATCGCCCGCTACGGGGGCCAGAAGCTGGAGCGGGCACGGGACCTCTTTGAGCAGGCGCTGGATGGCTGCCCTCCCAAATACGCAAAGAGTGAGGAGGGCCAGGCAGGCTCAGTGTGGGGGTGGGGGGGCATCACGGGCCCAGCCACTGACCTCTGACCTCCCCACCCCCACCCCGCCGCATCCTGTCACAGCCCTGTACCTGCTGTACGCGCAGCTGGAGGAGGAGTGGGGCTTGGCCCGGCACGCCATGGCCGTGTACGAGCGCGCCACCAGGGCCGTGGAGCCTGCCCAGCAGTACGACATGTTCAACATCTACATCAAGCGGGCAGCCGAGATCTACGGGGTCACCCACACCCGCAGCATCTATCAGAAGGCCATCGAGGTGCCCGCCGCAGGGGTGGGGGTGGGGAGCTGGGGGTAGGGAGGGGGAAGAAGGGGTCCTGTAGGCGAGGGATCCGAGCGAGCCTGCGCGATGCGTCTGTGGGGAGGCCCGCCCGCCCAGGGGCCGGCCTGGTGTGCTGGGAACCACCAGGGCTCCCTGAGAGGGGCGGCCCCCTCCGCCTCACATCCCACCCTCCCTGATCCCTCCCGACCCCGCCCAGGTGCTGTCAGACGAGCACGCCCGGGAGATGTGCCTGCGGTTCGCGGACATGGAGTGCAAGCTTGGGGAGATCGACCGCGCCCGGGCCATCTACAGCTTCTGCTCGCAGATCTGTGACCCCCGGGTAGGGACGGGTCCCGGGCCCGTGGGTGTGGGAGTCTGCGGCTGAGCCAGCCGGCTCACGTCCCCCGGCCCCGCCCCTCCGCAGACGACCGGGGCCTTCTGGCAGACGTGGAAGGACTTCGAGGTCCGGCACGGCAACGAGGACACCATCCGGGAGATGCTGCGGATCCGCCGCAGCGTGCAGGCCACGTACAACACCCAGGTCAACTTCATGGCCTCCCAGATGCTCAAGGTGTCGGGCAGCGCCACGGGCACTGGTGAGCAGCTGCGGCCCAGTGCGGGTCTCCCGGGTCTGGGAGCATCAGGGTCTCCTCTGCCTTCCGTGCCTCAGGCTGGGAACGCCTCGAGGGCCGGGGCCTCAGGCCCAGGTCGGGGGGCGCCCAGCGGCACCCAGGCCGACGCAGGCACCTAAGGCAGTGGTTGAGGACAGCCTGCCCACGGCATCTGACCCCCACGCTTCCCCCGCAGTGTCCGACCTGGCGCCCGGGCAGAGCGGCATGGACGACATGAAGCTGCTGGAACAGCGGGCCGAGCAGCTGGCGGCTGAGGCCGAGCAGGACCAGCCCTCGCGGGCCCAGAGCAAGATCCTGTTTGTGAGGTGAGGGCGGGGCGGCGGAGCGGGGCTGGGAGCGAGCCAGCTCTTCAGCAGGGGAGGCGTGGGGAGGCTGGGGGGCTGCCGGGCCCAGCTGAGCAGTGTGGCCCCCTCCCCCGGCCGCCTACCTTCCCCAGGAGTGACGCCTCCCGGGAGGAGCTGGCCGAGCTGGCCCAGCAGGCCAACCCGGAGGAGATTGAGCTGGGCGAGGACGAGGACGAGATGGACCTGGAGCCCAACGGTAAGAGGCCGGCTGGCCAGGCGGGGTGGTGGGCGGAGGCGGGGGCAGGACCTCCTCCTGGAAGGTGACCGAGTCCTCCTCGCCTCACCCCCAGAGGTGCGTCTGGAGCAGCAGAGCGTGCCGGCCGCCGTGTTCGGGAGCCTGAAGGAAGACTGACTCCCATCCCCTACCCCCTCCACCGCTCCCCCAGTGAAGCTTGTGTTCGTACGTTCTGGTCTGAGCCTCCTTCCTCCCCGACCTCTCCTACTGCCTAGGTGCCCGTGGGATTGCCAGCTCAGTGCCGCCCTGCCCCCCACCCCACCCCCCAGAGTGGCTGGTGTGGGGAGGTGGGGCAGCTGGGCTCCGGGCCAGGGCACACGCTCCACCCTAACCCCGCAGAGCAGTTCTGGGCTCTGAGAGGCCAGTCTCTGCCGCCTGAGGCCCTGAGCCTGGAGGGGGCCCCTGTCCCCCTCCCTATCAGCAAGTAGAGATACTCAGCCTCCCCACCACTAACCCTTCTTTCCTGGGTGAGGGCACCCCCTCCCCTTGGGCAGAGACGGCTGAGAGCTCCGGAGGCAGGCGGGCCCCAGCCAGCTCTGATCTTAGCGAGGCGCTTCTCTCCCTGGACAGCTGCCAGGAGCCAGACCTCAGCCATGGGCCGTGGCCTAGGTGTGGTCCTTAGTCCTAAGCTCTGGGAAGCCATTAGCGGGCTCTAAGCTAGTAAAGGATTTTAAGCATTCAGGGACTTAATCAGATTTGTGCCCTGAACAGGCCAGGCAGGCTGCTGTGGGGACCGGCTTGTGGCAGGAGGTGACTGGGGGTGCAGTCACGGGGACAGAGAGAGGCGAGCGAGCCAGAGAGGCCCTCGGGAGGAGAATGTGCGGGATCCGGTGGCGTTGGAGAGGCTGAGCTGCAGGGAGACCCGAGCTCTGCCCGGCTCGAGCTTGTGATGTAGCTCCTCCACCTGAGACGCCCAGCGGCCATGCCAAGGCGGCAACCAGACCCTTGGACGTGGAGCTCAGAGGAGGGAAACAGGAACCCCCGGCCCAGAGGTGGTCACGGAGCCTAGAAACGTAGGCAGACAGCTGGAGGAGAGATCACGTTTAGCAGTTGGCCAAGGACCAAATGCCAGGAGGGGCCGATAATAACAGCCGCACTGAGGAGAAAAGTGAAGCGAGCGGGGCGGGGAGGGCTGGCCAGAGGCCTCAGGTGCCCAGAAGTCAGTTAAGAGACAGCTGGGAAGCGGCCATGGGGCCCTGGGGGGCGGGTCGTGTCGAGGGGGCAGAGGAGAGGCTGGAGCAGGTTTAAGAGGGAACGGGAGACAGGGAACAGCCGGCGAGTGTGGGAACCCGTCTCGGGCAGAGATGTCACCGGGCACCCCAGCCAGCCTCGGGGAGACGCCAGCAGTCGAGCTCTCTTTAAATTACTTTATTCGAGAAGGTGGGGAGGACAGACGGGGGACTGAGCTGAGCCCTGAGTCCCTGAACCTCCCAGCTCAGCCCCCACAGTAGGACGGGACCAAAGTTAGGGGGTGGGGACTCCAGCCCCACCCAGGCGAGGTCACGGGGGGACAGACAGGACCCAGGCATACCGACGGACTGTCCTCTGGGCTGTCCCCCAGGAGGGCGGTGGCCAGAGCACACGGGGCCCGGCCTGCGGAGCACCCGGGACGGGGCTATTTGGGGGTGCTGCTGCCCTTCTTGGGAGTGGTGGGCTTCTTGCTCTGCCAGAGGTGCCCCTGGATGGTGAAGGCATCCACGCTCATGGACATGGTCTTGGCGGGGATCTGGGTGAAGCGCTTTCGGTCCGAGTTGTACTTGTAGATGCCCTCCACCATGGCGGGCGTGACCGTCCGGGGGCCGTAGCCCGTCAGCCGCGATAGCTCCTCCGTCTCCCCGGACGGCGTGTACAGGGCCCGGAACTGGCAGCTTGAGTCGCGGAAGAGGATCAGGAAGTGGTTGGCCTTGCTCTTCTCGATCTCCTGGCGGGGGCGGAAGCAGTTAGCCAGGCCAGCAGGGCCCCGGCGACCCACCTGCCGCCATGCCCCAGCCCCGCCCCAGGCCCACCTCGAGAATGCGGTTCTTCTGCGGCTCGTTCACCTTGCCCGCCAGGCAGCAGTGCGACAGGGCGTTGTGGATGATGAACTTGTTGGACTTGGCGCTCGGCTCCTTGTACAGCCGTGGACCTAGGGGGCGGGGCGGTCAGCAGGGACGACGTGGGCCGCCGGTGGGGCCCGGTGCTCACCCCCCGAAGTCCCACCTACCCGTGTACTCAGGCACTGAGGCCGGGGAGGAGGCGTTGCTGCCGTTCTCCCACTCACGTTCTCGGCTGCCAGGCAGGCGGCTTGGGGACATGAGGCTGGATGGAGATGGAGCCCTGCGGGGGGAGGGGTGGGGTGGGGTGCGGTCAGCGGCGGACGAAGCCTCCCAATCAGTATGCGGTGGGACCCGGGAAGGGCGAGCCCAGGACACAGCCGAGCAGGCAGGACGCGTCCACTGACATCATCTGGGCTACCAAGTCCACGCAGGGCCCTCTTCCGGCCCCGGGCACATTGAACACGGGAGCAGAGAGGCACAACCTCGGGTCCCGTCTCTCAGGTGTGCATCCTTGCATCTTTGGTGGCGGATGCACTCCCTCGTGCCCTATCAGCCTATCAGCCTCCTAAGGCACTCACACACACACACACACACACACACACACACACACTCTCTCTCTCTCTCTCTCTCTCTCTCTCTCTCTCTCTCTCTCTCTCTCTCTCTCTCTGAGAGGCCACCTGGGACACAGACGCCTGCCCGCCCAGGCTAAACTCACCGAGACGTGGGCCTCCTCACGCCGAGGTTACCGGGGGCCTCGCTGGCCACGGTGGACAGAGACAGCGTGGACTGGGAGTAGACTTTGCTGAGCCGAGAGCCTGGAGCAGAGGGCGGCGGGTCAGGCCCCCCCGAGTCCCCCCGCCTCCACATTCGCCCAGGGGACCTTAGCTGGGCGGCTGGGGAGGGATGTGCGGTCAGCCCTGTCCAAGACCCTCGCCCTGCGCGGCCTCGCTGGAGAATGACCGCCCCACCTCACCCCACCACGCCAGGCTGTGCGAAGCGGCCCTTCACCTGTTACGCTGTGGAGAGAACCCCAGGCCAGCTCTGCCCACGGCCCTCACCCCGCTGCGGCCCCACATCCCTGTGGAAGCCTTGACCCCTGTGAGCCCACGCTTCGGCCCTGCGGACGTACCCTGCACCGCCCGCCCCACATACCCACGGGGGCCTCACCCAGCAGGCCGCGGGCTGGGCTCCGTGCCAGGGCCGAGTCATCACAGCAACCGGAGCGTGGCCGGGGGGCCCTCCGACCGCCCCGGCCTGGCCCCCCGCTCCCTGTCGCCCGGGGCCGCAGCACCTTGTCGAGGTCGTCCATCAGCTTCAGCTGGGCCCGGCGTTCATACTCGAGCCGTGTGAAGTCCCCCCGCCGGGGGCCCACCTCCTCCTCGGCTGGGGCCCGGCCGGCAGGGGCTACTTCCTCCTGGGCCAGCCTGCAGATTGAGGGGATTGCAGCGGTCAGGCTGTGGGCACGCCAGTGGCAGGGCTCCCCCGGCTGGGCCCAGCCTCACCTGGCAGCCTCCTCCCTCCGCTGCTCCTTCTCGGCCTCCTGCCACTGCTTCCGCCGCCGCGCGTCCTCCACCCGCCGCTGCTGGCGCTCCAGCAGGCTGGCCCTCTTCTGGGCCATCTCGTCCTCGGGCTTGTCTTCATCCTGGGGGCAGGCACCGAGTGTAGCTGGCTGTCCCTCCCCTGGTTCGGCTGGAGTCTGATCTTGTGTCGACCCAGCCTGCCAGCCGCTCACCTGTCCTTGAGTTTTTGTAATTGGTCTGAAGGCACTGGGTGGGCACCTGCTGTGCGCACAGCCCCATGCTGGGTTCTGGGCACACCAAGCGCTTAACCCAGCGAGGAAGGCAATCAGGTATCGCACCAACACTGGTGAACACCAGCAGAGGCTGCTGTCAGTCTACATTGTGGGGAGGGACCTATCCTGGCCTGGGGACACCGAGAGGGGCCTCCCGGAGGAAGCAACCTCGGAGAAGGATGATGAGGACTGAACTGGGTAGGGGTGAGCGGTGAGGAGAGCATTCTGGGCAGCGCGAATAGCAAGTGCAAAGGCCCTGAGGCCAGAACAAGCCTAGCAGGTGTGGAACAGCAGGGAGGCCAGTGTGGCTGGGATGCAGAGCTGGGGAGGATGCCATAGGATGAGGTCAGGGGCGAGCAGAGCCTACGGCCATGGGAAAGACTTTTATTCTAAGAGCAAAGAGGAGCTACAGAAGGGTTTTAAATAAGGGGGTGACAAGGTCCAATTTACATTTTAAATAAATCTTGCTGACCGCTCAGTTGAAAATGGCCAGGGATTGGTGTGTGGTGAGGGGTGGGCAGTGGAGACCAATCAGGACGTGACTGCAGGTGTCCAGGTAAGAGGTGGTGGCCCAGGCTGGGGATGCCAACAGGAAGAAGAGTGATTGGATACGGAAGAGTCAGGAAGGGGAGCCGGTAGGGGATGAAGGAGGGAGCAGGAGGGAGGGGATGCCATAGAGGACCCTAGCCCCATCTGTCTGTATACCCACTCCTGTCCATCTGTCCGTCACCCACCCATCCATCCATCCGCCCACCCCTGTCCAACTGTCTACTACCTGCTCTCCCTCTGTCTATCCACCCACCCCATCTATGTGTCCATCTGGACATACACACCTTGTCTGTCTGCCAGCCGCCGCCTGGCTAACCACCCATCCACCTCTGTTCCCCCACCAGCTCCATCTGTTGGTCCATCCACTGGGAAAGCCCTATCCATGCGTCCACCTGTCTAGCCACCTGCCCACCCATCCACACCCCCCATCCCTGACCATCCATCCATCCACCCACGGCCCCTCCCCCACCTGCTCAGGTGACTCTCACCTTATAGAAGAATCCCAGCCCGGTCCGGGGCTCTCCCTCTGAAGACGCCTCCTCTTCTAAGGAATCCTCAGCACCAGGGGGGCTCCCGTCTCCCTCATCCTCAGCCGTGGGCTCTTCCAGGCTGCTCAGCGGGATCTCGACGAGGCCAGGCCGGGCCGCAGGCTCCTCGGGAGGCGGCCCCTCCGCCAGAAGGATAGAGGAGCGCGTCTGCATGGGCACCTGGCTCGGCGAGAACTTGCGCAGGTGGGGGAGGCTGTCCACATCGTGGGGAGGCGTGAGCACCCTCGTCAGGGGCGCCAGCCGCAGCTCCGCGGGCCGCGCGTGCTTCGGGCTCCGGGGTGTGGGGCTGGGGCCAGGCCCGGGGCTGCGCCGGGCAGCTGCAGCGCGCCGGGCGGGGCTGGGGGACGCGGCTTTGGGGCCCGTCGTGGGACCAGGGATGAGCCACGCGGCGGGAGGCGGGGCGGGCCCGGAGGGCTCTGGCGGAGCCAGGAGCCGCTGCTGCTGGTCCGTGAGCCTCTGCATGTCCCGCTGCAGCGAGCTCAGCGCTGCACTCAGCTTGCTGACCGCCCGGTTATACTCCCCCAGCCCTTCGGGGGGCGCTGGGCCCAGTTCCGGCGAGAAGGTCACTGCCTTCGGCCGTGGCGACGGCTCACCCTGGCCCTCGCCTGCCGGCCGCTCCCCACCAGGGGCCAGGCCCGGCTCCGCCTCTGCCTCCCCGCCGGCCTCCCGCGGCTGCACCTGCAGGAACGCGCTCTTGCCCAGTCGCTGGCGGTGCTTGGCAAAGATGGCCTCGATCCGTCGCTTCTGAGCCTCTATGGCCCGGCGTTTCTCCTCTAGCCGGGCTCCAAGCTCACTCATCTCCGAGCTCAGGGCCTCTGGTGCCACTGGGGTGGCTGCCGGGGACCCTGCCTCAGCCTCGGCCTTCACCAGCTGCTTCTTGCGTTCAGCAAAGCTGGTCATCTTCACTTCAGAGTTGCTGGCCACTGGGGACGAAGCCGCCACCTTCGGGGAGCCCTCAGACAGGGCTGGTGGTTTCGATACCTCCCCTGCTGGGCAGGGAGACGGTTTCGAGAGGCCCTCGGGGTGGGGCGAGTAGGTGGGTGCTTTGGTGGGCCCCTCGGGTGGGTAGGGGGAAGCCAGTGGCAGTTTGGAGGCCCCCTCGGGAGAGTGGAGGTAGAAGCTGCCGTCGGCAGCCCCATCCGGGAGCAGCCGGGGCTCGGCACTGTGGATGATCTGCAGGGCCTCCTCGATGGTAGGCAGGTCGCCAGTCTCCGGGGGTGGTTGGGTGGGGGTCCGGGCTGGCACGGAGCGTGGGGGACCCAGGCTGTCTGAGCTGACGGAGCGGAGCAGGACGGGGTCTCCCATGACAACATCCACGTCGCTGTCCAGGCCAAAGGGAGTGCTGAACGACACGGCCTGGGAAAGGGGACGGCTGGGCGGCCGGAGGGAGGGGTCAGCCCCTGGGACAAGCCTGGGCCCCACCCGCTCCACTGCCCGGGCCCTTGCGATGCGCTCACCTGAGCTGACGGTTCCAGGCTTTGCCGAGGGCCTCCACGTGGGACATGGACGGGGAGGACTTCAGTGAGCCTGGGGAGGGGCAGTGAGTGGTCACTCAGTGCTCACTCTGGGGGGTCACTGGGGACCCTGGGTGGCGTCAGCCACGGGTTGTCAGTGGGTGAGTCGCTGATGGGTCATTATGCGGATGGATAACTGTGGGTGGTGTCACTAGGGGGTCCTGTGGAGCCACTGGGGAGGTCACTGTGGGGGCCAATGAGTGTCACCAAGGAGTCATTCAGGTGCCAGAGGGACCCAATGGAGGGGTCTAGAGGGACAACATGAGGTCAGCTGGGGTGGTCTTTGGATGGGGGTCTCCAGTGACAAGCCATCTCCCTGCCCTCACCTGTGGATCCTCGGAGTGGGGACTGGGGGCTGCCGTGCGACAGGAGTGGATGGCGGAAGTTGAAGACAGGAGAACTGCCAAGAGATGCGCATCAGCCGAGGGGCCCCCTCTCCCCCTCCCTCGCCCCTCCTGGGAGTGGAGACCAGATCATCTCCCTTCCCCGTCCCCGCAGCAGGAGGAGCCCATTGTGGCTGTGTAGTCTCAACCCAACAGGGGAGTGGTACCTGCTGCCGCTGTTGTTCTGAGGTGGGGAGGCCTCCGTGGCCCTGTGGGAGGCAGCTGCAGCACAGAGCAGAGGGTCAGGCAGGGCTTGGCCTCCCCCGCCCCCATGCCCCCCGGACCCAGGGTCGGGCCTCACCATGACCATCAGGCAGATCCTTGACCTGCACGAAGTCGGGTTTCAGCACCTCAAAGCACATGAACAGCTCCGCTAGCAGCACCATCAGGTTGATCTGGAGGTGGAAAGCAGGGTCAGCCAACCTGGCGCACGGCCCCCGACACACCCCCCCTCGGCCCACAGGGCCCCGAGATGGCCTTACCTTGAGGGGCGGTGGGACATAAAGCAGGTCCTCGAGAGAGAGCGGGCAGCCCCGAGGAAGGCGGGAGGCGCAGAAATCCTGCACCAGCTGGAGGTTGTACAGGCTGTCCGCCACAGACATGGGGTCCTTGAGGCACACCTCTGTAAGGACAGGATGCCTGCGTCCCCAGCTCTAAGGGAAGGAGGATGGGGCCCCGGGGAAGCGGGGGCCCAGCAGCCAACATGCACAGAGGACCTCTGACGAGCCAGGCTAGGCCCCCTTCACAAGGTGTGCACCGTGACAGGCTGTTCCTCAGGCCTTTGCATCTGCTGTTCCCACCACCTGGAGTGCTACTCCCCCAAGAACTCAACTCAGAAAGCTAATCCTGACTACCCAGTGCCCTTCAGAGCACCTAACATCCGGAACATTCCTCTTGAACTTATTGTCTTTCTCTCCCAACTAGGATGTGAGCCGCCTGAGGTCAGGAACGTGTCTGTATTGTTCTGGCTGGGTCTCTGGCACCTAAAACAGGATCTGGCAGTTTGTACTCTATCAGTATTTGCTGCAGGAGTGAATTGAATAAAGCGCAGAGAGGTTTAGACACTTGTGCAAGGTCACACAGCTCATTACGGGAAGAGAGAGGTTCAAACCCAGGTCTGCCAGTTCTGGGAGCTGCACTTATAATCACTGCACTACTCTGGGGACAGACGCCAATGCCTGGGTGCCAGGCTTGCAAGGACGGGGTCTGGCTCAGGCGCATTCACTCACCCTCGAGTCGCAAGAGCTGGGGACAATAGCAGTGGATCGTGGCGGCCAGCGCAGCCCCACTTGCCAGGTCCTGGAGGCTGGTCACGGTCGGAAAGCAGGGGGCGCGTCGGGCCACGGCGCGGTCCTTGCGATATCGGATCTGTGGGTGGGAGCCGGGTCAGGTCAGAGGTCAAGCTGGCCCCCCCCAGGTCAGCAGTCATGCAGGCTGGGCGGGGAGGCCTGGGGTTTCCGCCACGAGGGGGCGTGAAGCCGGGGGTCCCAGAGCCAGAGTGGGGGGGCCAGCCTGGAGCAGGGGAAGGGTAGCAGCAAGAGGCAGAGGAGGTGTCTGCGAGCAGCCAGGCCAGCAGCGGGGGCTGGGGACAGGGACTCCTGGGACCCTGGGGTGGGGGATACGTTACCATGGGGGGTTTGCTCCCCGACTCCTTCAAACAGAAGGCAATTGCGTGCTGGGGGGAGAGGAGCAGCTGTCAGCGGGGCGGGAGGGGTGCTGACTTGCTGGGCCCCCAAGCACACCTCCGGCGGGGGAGGAGACAGCCCTGACCCCTGTCCTGAGCCCTGGCCATCCAGCTCCCTGACTGCGCCCTGGCTGGCTTTGGGGACCCCAGCTCCTCCCAGCCAGGAGGGACCCCACAGAGCAGCCACTCATGCAGGGAATCCTCTCCCCCCAACAAAAGACCCAGGTCCCAGCTGGGGGAGGGGATGCAGAGGAAGCAGGAAGGCAGGAGAGGAACCCCCAACCCAGGCCCTAGTGTGGGGGGAAGGAGGCCCTGAAGTGAGCAAAGGCAGGGATTTCAGCCCAAAACCTACCCCCGCCACTTGCAGTGGTCACTTTCCCCTTGTTGCACTTCAGGGATGGACACCCCACTGCCCCCAAAACTGAGACCAGGGAGCTGTCCTTAGGGAAGCTGGAGTCTCAGTTAGGAATGTTCTTCTACCCTCTTTTGGGTTTGAGGATCTTTCTCTTGGCTAGAGGGGTCTTCTCCATGTGCCCTGCCTGTTGGGGTCAAGATCCATGTGTCTGACGGTCTGGGGTCCTCCCTCTCCCCACCTTGGCTCAAGTGGACAAGCCTCTTGATTACTGGGAGGTGAGTCATGTACGGGGGAGAAGTCTGTCCTTTCAGGAACAGCAGAGATTCCCCCCTTCCCTTGGTTCCCAAAGGGTTTCTCTCTGTCCCCCCAGGGCTGGGGTTCTACTTCCTTTGCTCATATCTGGGGAGAGATAGGAGAGGGAGCAGGACAGGCAGGCAGAAACAGACACACAGACCGACAGCGACAAGCGGGGCAGGCAGACGGGGCGGAGAAACAGCCCCACTTACAGGAACCAGCTTCCAGTACCAGCGTGTGGGACACTGATGCCAGAGAGGCAGAGAGGAGAGTGGCAGGGGTGGCAGAGGGGAGAGGGCAGAGAGAGAGAGAGAGTCACCTCCAGCACCCCCAGTGCAGGAACGGCCTCGAGGCACAGCTCCAACCTGCCCACCCAGCCCTCGAGGGTCCGCCCTTCCTTCCTTCCTTCCATCCATCGCCCCAGGCTCACCGAAGTCTGCGCTGGGGCCACCCCATCGGCAGGGGCCGTGGGAGATGCTCTCTGGGCAGCTTCCTGCTCCGTCTTCTCCTGCAGCCGCCGGATGGTCTGGGGAGCAGGGAGAGGTCAGTTCCAGTCACTGGGTGATCCTGGCCCCCGCCAGCCCACCTTGGCCCAAGCCCCACCTACCGTGTCCACCCAGAAAAGGAGCTTGTGCTCCAAGCTGGCCAGGGCCAAGGGACCAGGCAGTGTCTTTGTCCACTCAAAGGCGAAGGCAGACATGAGGGCATCAATGACAGCGAGGTGGGCTCCCTGTGGAGGCAAGAGCTGAAGGGTGAGACCAGAGCGCCTCCCAGGGAGAAGAAAGAGGAAGAACCTGGCGGTGGGAGGGGCTCGAAGTGGGAGGGGCTTGGGAGGCAGTCCAAGCTTTGAGGTTACAAACTAGGCCTTAGGGATCTGGTGGGCCGGGTAGGCAAGTCCTCAGGAGCCAGAGTTAGCGCCTTTTGGGAGGCGCCAGGCTTGGTAGGAGGAGCCTGGCCTGGTGGGAGCAGCCATGAGGGGAGGAGCCAGGCCTGGTGGGCGGGACCTAACGAGGTAGGGGCGTGGCCTACCATGAGGATAGGCTGGTGCCTCAGGTCGGCCTCCTGCACCGGGCGCTCGGGCAGCGCGGGCACCATGCCCCTCCGCGCCAGCAGGGCCAGTAGCGCAGAGGGGCTGGGGGGCGTCTCGAGCTGCGGCAGCGCCTGGCGCCAGGCCCGGCAGTAGAGCTCAGCCGAGAGCAGCAGCCGCGTCACCGGGGGCTTCACGTGCTCCTGCGCATACTGGTCGGTGTAGAAGGGCTCCCACAGCTCCGAGGGCACATGCTCTGCCGGGGCGAGGAGGGGGAGGTGGATCATGGCGGGTCAGGGCCACCGGACATAAGCCCTCCGCATACATACAATTACATGGACCCAATTAAAGGGAGGGGGTCGTTGCGGGTGTGGACCAGGGAGGATGGAACCGGGACGGGAGAATAAGGCACCTGGGCTGAGACACGAGGCGCAGGTGTGGGGGAGTTTGCCAGAGGAAGGGGTGACGGTATTCCAGGCAGGGGGTCTGCATACAAAGGCGAGGAGGTGGGAGAGAGCACGTGCCTCGGGGAGATGGCGGGCTCTCGGACCCGGAGGAGAGGCGGCGGAGGCCAGATGGGCGGGGTCTTGTAGCCACCCCTCTCGCCCTCACCTAAGGACTGCACGACAATGGACAATGTGACTTAATCGATCTCCCTGGGTGCCCTACACCACCCCAACGGACTCGCTTTGCCTTAAGGCAACCCTAGGAAGAAGCAGCCAGGGCACACGTGGTAACTCCGCTTTACAGATGAGGAAACCTAGGCACCAAGAAGGCCACACAGCTCTGGACTGGGATTCAAACCCAGGCCTTAAGCAGGGGGTGGGATGAGCTGTGGAGTCGGGGGGCTGGCTGGCAGGGCATGCCATGGGGGAGGGGGACAGACTGCAGACACTTTGTGGGGGGGTGAATGGCCTGAACTTGGTGACTGAAGGGGAGGGGGGGAGAGGCACCCAGGGCCCCATTGGGAGTGAGGGGGAAGAGAGACAGAGGGAGGCGGAAGGCAAGGGAAAGAGGGTGGTGGCTGAGATGGGGGTACAGGAGGGGCTGGGGCTGAGGCAGCCACAGAAACCCTGAAACAGAGGCAGCGTAGGAAGAGGCTTGAGGAAGCCCCATGTGGAGGGAGGAGGGGTGGCAGAGCCCCAACCAAGTGGGACCCAAGGGTGGGGAGGAGAAAGGTCAGAATAAGCCACCAGGAAGATCTGGGAGGTAGACAGGAGGCAACAGAGGCCAACGCGTTTGGATGTGCCCTTATGGGTCTTCCAGGGAGGCCCCAGCTCATCCCAATCAGAGCTGCTGCTTTGTATACTGGGGTTCTGCGTGTGTTTGAAAGGATGGGAGGGGGCAGGATTCTACTGCTTAAAAACATTTGAACGTGTCGTACCAGGCCTTCCTCAGGTGCCTGAATTCACAGCGATGCTCTCCAGAGGCCCCTGCCCTCACCTACAAGGACCCAGGCACCCTGGCTTTCAGCCCCTCCCTGCCGCCCCCCGCTCTTTTCCTACCCCCTAAACTCACACTTGACCTTCCTACTTAATACCCAAACCCTGTGTAGAGTTGGGCCATCTCTCTGCCCCTTGAAAGAAGAGTTCTCCAGACCTAGAGATTATCATATTATGTGAAGTCAGTCAAAGACAAACATAATATGATATCACTTATATGTGGAATCTAAAAAAAATGATACAAATGAACTTATTTACAAAACAGAAATAGACCCACAGACATCGAAAACAAACTTAGGGTTACCAAAAATGATGGGCGGGGGAGATAAATCAGGAGTTTGGGATTAACATATACACACTACCATATATAAAACAGGTAAACAACAAGGACCTACTGTATAGCACAGGGAACTATACTCATTATCTTGTAATAACCTATACTGGAAAAGAATCTGAAAAAGAATACATATATGTATAACTGAATCACTTTGCTGTACCCTTGAAACTAACACAACATTGTAAATTAACTACACTTCAATTAAAAAAAAAAAAAGTTCTCCAGGTTTTCTTTCTTTCCACCCTACGCCCGTCCCAACCTCCCTGATCTGCCCTTGCCCTCCTAGCTCCCGGCCTCCCCAAGGCCAGCAGTGGCCTTCCAACGCCCACTATCTTGCCTGGGCTCTCTGCCGAGTACCTCCTTCTTCCGGAAAACTTCCTCCCCCTGGCATCTTTTTCTCTCTCTCCCACCACTCAAGCCAGGCCACCTCCTGACATGCCTCTTTGATGCTGGGCTCCCAACAGCTCTGTCTGAGCAGCCCTGTCAATGGACTTGCCCCCGCTACTATGATGGCTTCCACGGCCATCTGAGCACTGCCACCTGCCGAAACCCATCGCCCATCATGCTCAGCGTCTTACTCCAAACGTGCTCCCTCTCTCTGTTCCCATCACAGCGAGAGATCACCATCTCTCCTTCTCTCCGCCCCCCCTCCCCGCTCCAACATCCAATCAGTCATCTGGTTTCAGCTCCTGGCATCCCCTGAAGCCAAACCCTCCTCCTCCTCTCTCCAGCTCCCGGTTGCTTCCTGCTCCCATCGGCAAAATTAAAGTTTCTTTCCTGCAGGGCTTGTCAGGGCCTTGAAGATGACAACTTGAGCTAGAGCTACCGATAGCTAATGTTTATCAAGTCCTTCCTTACTTTACACCAGTCTGTCTCCACCTCGGCACACTTGGCATTTGGGGCTGGATAATTTTGTGTTTAGTGGGGCTGAGGTGTGGGGAATTGGGGCGGGGGGGGGGGGTGGTGCTGTCCTGTGCATTGTTAAGATGTTTAGCAGAATCCCTGGTCTCTCCTCACTAGATGCCAAGAGCACTGTCCTCTCAAGTAGCAACAACCAGAAATGTCTCCAGACACTGCCAAATGTCCCTTAAGTGACAAACTCATCTTTGGCTGAGGACCACCGCTCTATATTATAAAGTGCTCTATTGAGCATTTACTGTACAGCAGTCCTGTCCGATAGGAATAGAATGTGAGCCACACAGGAAGTTTAAAATTTTCTAGTCGCTACGTTAAAAAAGTAGCAACAAGTAACATTAACTTAGTAATATACTTCACCCAATATATATCCAAACTATCATCATTTCAACACGTCATCAACATAAAAACATTATTAACGAGATATTTCACTTTCTTTTTTTTTTTGGAAGACACAAAGTCTTCCAAAGCCACTGTGTATTTTACATTTACAGCACCTCACAATTCAGACAGGCCACACGTTGCTCGTGGCTACCACACTGGACAGCACAGCTAAAGCGCAGCTAGCCCTTGGACCACCACCACCACCGCCTTGTGTGCATTTGCTCATTGCATTATTCCGAGACTTATTCTTATCTGTTGTACAGGCCCAGAGAGCTAAGATGACTTGGCCAAGATCACAGAGCTAGTAAGGGGCAGAGCCGATGGGACCCTAGTTCCCTAAGCATCACCTGGAGGTTCTGGCGGCCTAAGGGACTGCATGTGGTGTTTCCCAAACTTGCATAAAGATGCCACCCTTCCTTATCTCTGAGCTTGAGTTCTGTGGCGCCCACTAGCCTGCATTCCTGCCCAGCCTCTTCACGCCTGTACCCTGGGGCCATCAGAACTACCCCTTCCCCCAGCCGTTATTCCCCCGGGGCAACTGCGTATCTGATCTCACCTGGTCAGTCCCCAAACACCTTCCATGGCTCCCCAGGGCCTTCAGATTCCCCACCCAATGCCTGAGAGGCCCTCATCACTTGCACCAGACTCCCTCATCTCCCTGGCCACTCCTGGCCACCACCGGGACCTGTACACTCTTCTCGGAGAACTCGCTGTTGGTCTCCTCCCCCTGGCAAACTCCTACACACCCTTCAAGGTTCAAATGCTCCCTCCTCTTGGGAGCCTTCCTTTCTCCTCCTTTCTCCTGGAAGATTTCAGGGATTTCCTCCCCCAGCCTGCTCGCTGGAAGGCCCGCAGCACGCCTCGACATTAACTGGACATCACCGACTTTATCACTCCAAGCAGCAATGATCTGGTTTCAAGTCTCATCCCCCTCTCTCCATCCTGAGCGCCCAGCACTGGCCTGGCACCCAACAGGCATCAGTAAAGAGTCCCAGAGTTCAGGAACCAAGCAGGGCTCTGCTCCCCACTTCCCGCTCAGAGCCTGGGGTCCCACCTTCCTCAGTCCCCCTCTGTTTAGAGAATGTGGGTGGGGGACAGATGCAACGTGAACTTCGGGGAGGATGTCACACAACGCAGGGGAGCTGGGTCAGTGAGAACAGAACCGGGTGAGTCAGGGCATCCCCCAGGGACCTGACTTTTCTTTCTGGGAAATGGAATAGTCATTTCTCTTCTGTCCCCTGACCAGATGATGAATAATATTATCATTAATAAAAATACCACTGGTCGCGGCAGCAGGAATAGCAACAACCACTTAGTATGTACTGTGTGCCAGAAACAGAATAATCCTGTGCTCAGTCTCCCTCACCTTGTGAAAGAAGGAACTGGGACCCCAATCACCCCAGCACTGCCCTGGCACTTAGTGGGTGCCCCGCAGACATTTGTGAAATGGATAACAAAGTGAACAAATGCCTTCTTTTATAGAGGACTAAACAGAAGCTTAGAGAATTGGGTTAATTCGTCCACATTCTGGTGGAGCGTGGGACTCAAAGCCAATTCTGATTCTCAAAGTTGAGTCCTCTGTGGCCTCATAACCTGGGATGCGAGGGGCTGGGGCAGACCTGGGTCTCTCCCCGCCAACCATCCCCCCACCCCCCACCCCCTTTCTCAAGCAGATCCTTGGGGGTAGGTGAGCCCCAGAGTGGGCCCTGCTTGGGAGGGTGCAGGGAAAGAGACTGGGAGAAAGACAGGCTCAGGCGGAACCAGGAGACGGACAGCTGTCACCAAGACCCACACCCAGAACAGGTTGATCTGGGAAGGCCACTGAAGGGAGGATGGGCTGTGTTCAGCTGGTGCCAAGATCAGTGGGCAGGACCAGTGGGAGGGCAGGGCGTCCCCCCAGAAGGCCCAGACCTTAATTAATTAACTCGTCTTCCCCACGGCCAGGCCCTGACTCTCAGCTCTGGCATGAGGCCATTACTGAGCCTTCCCTGGGCCGCAAATCCTAGGGACCCATTCGCATCCTCCCCGGTGGGATGGCCTGAGTTCTTCACACACGTGGACCGGGGGGAGGAAGTGGGAGAAGGCCCTGCACCTGGGCCCCCACCCCCGGCGATCTTGGATAAGCCATTTCCCTTCTGCTGGGCTCGCCCGCCTCCTAAGCAAAATGGGGCAATAAGTCACAGCTGCCAGCCGCCGGCCGGGGCCGTGGAGGCGAAACAGGGGCTTCCCGCTCCCCTCACAGCCCGCAGAGCAGGCAGGGCCGACGCGGGGTGTGCGTCCGGGCTGGACGGGGGCGGGGGTCCTCGCGGGCGCGCACGATGTGAGTGTGTAAAGGGGGGGAGGGCGGCCAGGCGAGGCCCGCAGTGAGAGACACCACTCGGCCCGCACACCCTGCCCGGGTCACCTGGGGGCCGGGACGCCCGGGTCCCGGCGCGGAGCTGGGCCGCCGGCCCCACCCCCACCGCGCTCCCGCAGCCGGCCGGGCAAAGTCCACCGCCGGGGCCGAGCAGGAAGCCCAGAGGCCCGGCGCGCAGGGGCCCGGGCCCGGGGACCCCCGGCGACCGGCGCTATTGTTCCCACGGCCCCGGCCTCCCCGGCGCGGCGCCCCGCCCACCGCACCTGCCGCCCCCTCTCCCCCGGCCTGGTACCTGCACCCCCGAACGCGGCCCGCAGCACCCACGCCAAGCTGGCCGCCGCCTTGGCCCGCGAGAAATCGTACTGGTCCAGCGATTTGATCTCGGGCACCAGGAAGGTCCTCCGCAGCGGCCCGGGCCCGGGGGGCGCCGCCTCCACCATGGCGGCGCCGGGGCTGCGGGCACCGGCTCTGCGCTCGCTCCGGCTGAGCTGGGCTGGGCTGCGCCGCGCTAGCACCCGGGCCGGGCCCGCCGTCACCACCACCGTCACCGCCGCGGCCGCAGGCGAGCCAGGTGCGGCCGCTCGCGCTCGCGACGCTGCGTCGGCCCCGCCCCGGGGCGGAGCCCAGGTGCGCCCCGCCCCCGGGCCTGGCCCCCGACCCTGTCCCCTCGCCTCTGCCGGCCCCTCGCCGCCGCAGGGTGGGGCGGGCCCAGACTGCGGTGGTGGCGGGGCAGGCTGCGGAGGAGTGTGTGTGCGCGCGCGCGCCTGTGTGTGCGCGCGCGCGCCGGGGAGGATGAGGGACCCTCTGCTTGCGGGTGTGTGTGCCTGCCGAAGTGTTTCCTTAGATGTGAGCGTGAGCTTGTCATCCCCGGCCTGGAGGCAGCGCGCGTGCGTGTGCACCTGTTTCTCATTGTGTCTTGTGAGCGTGCAAGAACGTGTGTCTGTATTCGCATCAGTGTGTGCATCTCTGGACGTGTTTGGGTGGCGAAGGAGGGTGTTGAGTGTGAGGGTGTCTGCGTGTCCGTATCTGTGCGAGTGTGACAACGCGCGCGTTTGGGTGTCCTCGTTTTTCATGTGTGTTGTGTGTACAAGGATCTGTGTTGTGGAGGTGTTGGTGTCCTGAGGATTCAGGAGTGTGTGTATATTTGTGTTTTGTCAGTGCATTTGTGAGTTTGCCTATTTGCGAGCATCTGAATGTACTTCTCTTTTGTGTCAGGGTGTGACGAATGTCAGTGAAGGAGTATGTGCGAGAAATTGAGAGTGTGTGTAATTATGCAGGAGTGTGACTGCTTGTATCTGTGAGTGTGGTTGAATGGCTATTACTGGGTATATTTGCAAAGGTGTGTGCGTGCATTTGTGGTATCAACAGAATTTGTTGGGGGCTGGGCTCCGATTGTGTGTAAGTGAGGATGATGAATTTGTATCTAAGTGCATTTGTATATGAGTCTATGAGTATGACTGTGTGCACACGGGTGTGTGTGGGGGGAGCGATTGTGGAATGTGTTTTGCTCATATATGTGTATTTACATGTGAGTGTATTTGTGGGTGACTGTGTTTGGGTATATGGTGTGAGCTAAGGTGGTGTGACAGGGTGTGTAAACAGTGGAAGTGGGTATAATTGTGGAAGAATGTCCATTTCTGGATGCATTCATGAGAGTGAAAGTGTGCCTATTTCTCTAGGAACTGCATATTTGTGTGAGCAAATCTATGTGTGGTATGAGCTTGATTGTGTATGTCACTATGGAGGTGTGTGTGTGTATGTGTGTGTGTGAGAGAGAGAATATATTTGTGTGTGTGTGAACGCAGATATTTGTGTACATGATGCAACTGTGTGGATGTTACCTGGTATACTTGTAAATGTCTGAGCCTCTATTTGTGGATATTCAATATATGCCTGTGTGTTCCATGGTGTTTTTTTGTCAAGATATCTACTGTGTGCCTCTTAACTGTGTGTAATTGTGAATGCACAAGTGTTTGTGTTTGTGAGTGTTAGGTCCTTGCATATGTCCCGATGTGTATACCTGAGTGTAGTTTCGTGTGTATAATAAGTGTACGTATGTGTTTGGGTTTATATGTTATCTGTTTATTTGTTGACATGTATCGCTGAGTGTATTTTGTGTATTTGTGTGTGTGAAGCTGGTGTTTACATCTGTGTGGATTTGTGGATATTTGCACAGATCTGTGAGTGTGAGTTTGACAAGGTGCACATGTATGAGTCTGTGTATCTGGTTTCTGAATGTAAACTGAGTATCTGAACGTATCTCTTTATGTGTAAGTGCATTTATGGGTGCCTGGTTGTGAACATATGGCTGTAGTGTGTGAGTAGGTGTACATGTGTAAGGAGTTGTGTTTTGAATGGCTTTGTGGGTGTGTAAGGGTAAGTATTTGTGTGCATCTAGATGCACTTGTATGGCATATATAAGTGAGACCACGTGGGTGAATTTTTACAACTACGGCGGGGGTTTCAATCTATACACACACACACACAGAACAGTGTTTTCTTGACTGTATAAAATTCTATGAGATGAGGGCTTCCCTGGTGGCGCAGCGGTTAAGAATCCACCTGCCAGTGCAGGGGACACGGGTTCGAGCCCTGGTCCGGGAAGATCCCACACGCCACGGAGCAACCAAGCCCGCGCGCCACAACTACTGAAGCCCGTGTGCCACAACTACTGAAGCCGGCGTGCCTAGAGCCCATGCTCCGCAACGAGAAGCCACCGCAATGAGAAGCCCGTGCACCGCAACAAAGAGTAGCCCCCGCTCACCACAACTAAAGAAAGCCTGCGTGCAGCAACAAAGACCCAACGCAGCCAAAATTAATTAATTAATTAATTTTAAAAAGTAAATAAAAAAAATTTTTATTAGATGAGAAATCACTACAGGAAGTCAGGCTCCTGAGAACCACCCCTCCCCCCCACCCATGGTGGCCCCTGAGCCCCAGCCTTTGTAGAAATTCCCCATCCCCATCCCACATGCATTGCACAGGCGTGTTTGAGGTGTGGGTGTCATGGTGCGGGGCAGTGGGTGGGTGTGCCTGAAGGAGGGGAGCTGGGGCGTGGGCCCTCCTGTCTGGATGTGCCCGTGCAGGAGCAGGTGTGGGCGCACGCGCCAAGGGGCCAGTGTAGATGTGTTTGAGCGCACGTGTGGGATGTGTGTGGTGCGTGTGACCTGGCCCCCCGCGAAAGACCTGGACAAGTCCTTTTCACACTGGGCTTCTGTGTCCCCATCTGCGGCTCTGTCGGGGGATCTGGGGCTCAGGGCATGGGGAGGCGACATGGCGGGAAAGGGCATGCCTTCGTGCCCATCGCCTCCTGGGAGCGTGGCGTGTCCTGCCGGCTCACACGTGTGTTTGCTTTCCCTGGGGAGATTCTCGTGACCTTTGTGAACCCCAAGAGCAAACATGGGTGAAGACGGTGCCTGCCGCTTGCTGGCACACTCTGCCGGGGGACGCGCTGTGACCACGCAGGCAAAGGTTTTCTCGCCTTGGGAGGTTCCCCGCAGGCACTCAGCCGTCCTCGGAGGCGAGAGCCAGGGGACTTCCGGCGGCGTCAGAGCAGGAGCCGGGGGCCTCCTGGAGCCCAGCCCCACACCGGCCGGACTGGAATGCCTTGCTGGGCTGGACCGCCCCACCCACGCCTGCTGGAATCGACGTCCCACCTCTCCCCGGGGACCTGTTCCTGGGGCCCAGGCAGCTCCGGACACACTGGCTCCCCTTTGTGCACCGGGTGGCCCCCTCCCCGCCGTCCCCTTTCGTCTTCCCGGCATCTTTGCTTCCAGCCTCCTCGCTCACCCGGGGGCCTGGCTCTCAAGCCTCCTAACTCATTCGATGGGCCCTGGTTTTATTAAGCTGGGGGTGGGGATGACTTAGAGGCTTTATAGGTCAAGGGTTCAGGACTAGGTTTAGGGAACTGTATGAACCCCCAAAAAGTCATCTGCAAAATTCTGCACGTGTGTGCACTTCGGGGATCATGCTACCAGGTAACAATTTTCGAGAGTATTATATGCCAAGCACAATCTCATCTAATCCTCACCGCCACCCCAGCATAGTGAGTATTATACCCATTTTATAGACAGAAGAACTGAAGCCAAGAGCCCGGAAGTCACATGGCGAGGAGAATGGAAGGAGGCTTTGAGCCCAAGTCACCTGGATCCAAGTTCCACCCGCTGAAACTTCCATCCCGAGGCTGGCCCACCTTCTCTAAATATCTATGACCTTCAAATGGGGTTGGGTAAGGCCTGTAGTTGTGGGGATCTAAGAGCAGAGGAGGAGAGTTGGGGGTCCCCTCTCTGTGCCTCTAGCCCAAAGCAAGCTGTGGTGATGGGATTCAGGTATGGCCACTGTTTCTGTCCCCCTCACCCCGACAGTATCGCATGGTGGCCCCTCTGAAGTTTGGCCAGAGTAGAGGGAGATTATTATCAGACCCCCAGGGACCTCAGGGAAACATTTCTAACATATTTCAAAATAATGTTTTTAAAAACCAAAACACTATTGTGCATGCCCAGGGTTGTCCCTGTCCTCATGACACTCCCATTTAGAGGCAATAAACAAACACATCAAAGACATCATTTCAGAAAGGGACAAACTATTGGGATCGTAACAAAACAAAGCGAGTGTACTGGAGATAACCAGGGTGGCGCTGCTTTAGTTTGGAACAGGGAGGCTTCTTTGAGGAGAGGGAGATGGGCAGAGACAGGAATGATGACCCGGAACAGTTGGAGGGAGAGCATTCCAGGCGGGGAGAGCTGCCAGGGCAAAGGCTCTGGGGCAGGCACAAGCTTGGCGCTCGGGATGGGTCATTGTAGCTGGGTGTGAGTGAAGGACATAGAGGAAGATGCTGGAAGGTTTTGGAGTGCTTCTCAAATTCTTGCCAGTGCAGACCAATTGTTTTCCCCAATCCCTAAAATGCAATAAAAATGAATTTCAATAGGAAAATAAGATTGAAAAAGGCATGCAAGGGACTTCCCTGGCGGTCCAGTGGTTAGGACTCCGCGCTTCCACCGCAGAGGGCATGGGTTCAATCCCTGGTCGGGGAACTGAGATCCCGCAAGCCACGCGGTGAGGCCAAGTAAGAAAAAGACATGCATAGTGCCAGAAACCAAGGAACAGCTGACAAGGATCAAGGATGGGGGTATATTGTGGGTCCACAAGAGCCAACTGAAAGAGCTCCCGATGGCCAAAGCCAGAGCCATGTGAACAAAAAAATTAATATAGTATTGGATTATAACTCCAGGAATAAAATAAATGTCCATGAGTCTGCACTGATACAAAGAAATGATCGAATACATTAACAAATGAAGGACAGGTATGGAAGGTTTCCAGATAATTTATGTAGGTGCTTCACCCTGAGGGATGGTTAGATCTGCACACAGTGATTTCCTTCCAAAAGGAACAGTGAGTAAAGGGGGCGGGGCGGGGGGGAAGAATAACTTTTCAGTGGAGAAAACTGCCAAATACACTACATCACCTGGCTGGGTGATTAAGGTCAACACCAAAGTCATAATATGTACTCTTGAGATGTTGTGATGAAAATGGCACTTTACCTCTGTGATCTGTCTCCCCCCAAACCCATAACCCTAGTCTAAACATGAGGGAAATATTTTTAAAAATTCCAGTTGAGAGGCACCCTCCTGTATACCTGACCATAATCCTCAAAACTGTCAAGGTCATCAAAGACAAGGGAAGCTCAAGAAACTGTTCCAGCCAAGAGAAACCTAAGGAGACGTGTCAACTAAATGTCATGTGCGATCCTGGACCAGAAAGAGGACATTCGGGGAAAATCGAAGGAATATGAATAATGCGTGAACTTTAGTTAATAATAATGTATTGATATTGGTTCACTAGTCCCAGACCAGTGTAAGATGTTACTAATAGGGGAAACTGTATGTGTGTGTGTTGGGGGAGAGACTGTATGGAAACTGTACTATTTGCTCAATTTTTCTGTAAATTTAAATTTGTTCTAGAAAAGTCTATTAATTAAAAAAAGAATTTACATGGAAAAGAAATCTGAGAAAGAATATACATATACACACACATATATGTATATGTGTGTATATATGTATAACTGGATCCCTTTGCTGTACACATGAAACTAACACAACATTGTAAATTAACTATACTTCAATTTAAAAAATGGTTAAAGGGGACTTCCCTGGTGGTCCAGTGGTTAAGACTTCACCTTCCAATGCAGGGGTTGAGGGTTTAATCCCTGGTCGGGGAGCTAAGATCCCACATGGCTCGCGGCCAAAAAACCAAAACATAAAACAGAAGCAATATTGTAACAAAATTCAATAAAGACTTGTAAAAAAAAAAATGGTCCACATAAAAAAAAAATCTTAAAAAAATAAAAAATGGTTAAACAAAAAAGGAATTTATAAAACATGCAAATCACAAGCCCAATAGTCCATAAATGACGAGGCCAAGTTACTAGAAAGTTTCTAAACGCTTATTATTTTCTGTACTCGCTTATCTGGATGGGTAATCAGCTGGATGGGGCCAGCACTGGTCTGTGGATGGATCTGAGTGGTTCTAGGACAATGTTTCTCACCCTCACCCTCGGCTCTATTGACATTTCGGGACAGATCACTCTTTGCTGTGGGAAGCTGTGCTGTACGTTGTTGGATGTTTAACAGCACCCCTGACCTCTACACACTAGATGCCAGTAGCAACCACCCTCCAACTGTGACAACCAGAAATGTCTCCAGACATTGCCAAAGGTCCCCCGGCAGCCTGAATTAATCACTCTCCCATTGAAAACCATGCATGTGTGCAGGTGATGAGGTCAAACCTGGAAACTTAGTCCAGAATGACCTAGGCATGTGTGCGAGACTCAAGGCTGCCTTTGAGGGCCTTGGGATCTCCAAAACAATCCTACCTGTGCCAGGTGGACCACAGAAGTGTGCGTGGCTTAGGAGGCAGATCCTAGGGTGTGGCTTTGGGACTAGAGAGAAAGCAAGCATTCAGAATGTGTTTAAGAGAAAGAATTGGGGAATTCCCTGGCGGTCCAGCGGTTAGGACTTGGTGCTTTCACTGCCAAGGGCCCGGGTTCAATCCCTAGTCGGGAACTAAGATCCTGAATGCGGCCAGGCCAAAAAAAAAAAAGAGAGAGAGAATTGACAGGACTTGCTTAATAATGGGGAGGGGGGAGGGAGGAGTTTTGGAAGATGCCCAGATCTCTCTACCTTTCGCAACTGGGTAGATAGTGGAGTCATGGGCTGAGATGGGGACATGGGATGAGAGGCCGGGTTGGGTGAGGGAGGGGAAGATGATGAGTTTCATCTTGGACAGGTTGAGTTTCAGGTCCTGGAGGGATGTAAAGAGGGCAGAAGTTCATAATCTTTTACAGATCACGATGGCTGATGCCCCCTGCGTTTCCACGAATGTAAAATAGTCTCAAAGGGATAATTTGGCCCCTTTTGCTCCTCACACAAAAACACAGCAGAACTTTTTTTTTTTTTTTTTAATTTGGTTGCAGCAGCCATGCTCCTTAGTTGCGGCACGCGTGTAGGATCTAGTTCCCTGACCAGGGATCAAACCTGGTGCCCCCTGCATTGGGAGCACGGAGTCTTCACCACTCCACCACCAGGGAAGTCCCACAACAGGGTTTGAAAGTCACTAAAATGCCCTTCAGCAGGATAAATAAACTGTGGGACATTCAGACAATGGAATGTTATTTGGTGCTAAAAAGAAATGAGCTATCAGGCCATGAAAAGAGATGGAGGAACTTTGAAAAATGCACATGACTAAGTGAAAGAAGCCAATCTGAAAAGGCTGTATGATACAGACTGTAGGATTCCAACTTTAGGACATTCTGGAAAAAGCAAAGCTATGGAGACAGTAAAAGGATCAGTGGTGGCCAGGGGTTAGGGGGGGAAGGAGGGATGAATAGGTGGCGCACAGAGGGTTTTTAGGGCAGTGAAGACACCCTGTGTGATACTATAATGGCAGATACATGTCATTGTACATTTGTCCAAACCCATAGAATGTACAACGCCAAGAGTGAACCCTAGTGTCAACTGTGGACTCTGGGTGGTGATGATGTGTCAGTGCAGGTTCGTCAGTCGTAACAAATGCACCGTCTGGTGGGAGATGTTGATAACAGGGGAGGCTATGCGTGGGAGTGGGAGGGGGTATATGGGAATTCTGCATTCTGTGCTCAATTTTGCTGTGAACTTAAACTGCTCTAAAAATTAGTCTATAATAAACACATGCCATGGGACACATATATAAGTACTAAATAAATATCCATAAATACATACTTGGACATTTAAAATATACCTAATGGGAAACATGAGGGGTTGGGGGGGAAGGATAAATCAGGAGCTTGGGATCAACATACACACACTACTATATATAAAATAGATAACCGACAGGGAACGCTACTCAGTATTCTGTAATAGGGAATTCCCTGGTGGTTCCAGTGGTTAGGACTCCGTGCTTCCAATGCAGGGGTTGAGGGTTTGATCCCTGGTTGGGGAACTAAGATTCCACATGCCCATGCAGTGCAGCCAAAAAAAAAAAAAAAAAAAAAATCTGTAATAACCTATACGGGGACAGAATCTGAAAAAGAATGAATGTATGTATATGTATAACTGAATCACTATGCTGTAACCTGAAACTAACACAACATTGTAAATCAACTATACTCCAATAAAATTTTTTAAAATACCCTATAATACCCACACGATCACACTCATGAATGCAAGTATCTGTACAGGCACACACACACACACACACATTCATGCACATACTCGTTACTGATGTAGGTCAAGGGAAAGAGATTATCTCAAGTGTGCCTTCTGTCCTCTGCATGTCCTTGATGGGAAGAAATTTTCTATCCACTTCATTCCTTTCTCTCTTTCCCTCCTCTGGTAGGAGGAGGTCTGTGGGCAGACAGAAGGGAGGAAGTGACTTCGCAGGTTAGAAAAGCAAGGTCTAAGGTGATCGTAGGGGAAGGAGGAAGAGGGGGAGAGAGAAGGGGGCTCTGATTGCTCTTTGGACATTGGTGAAGCCTGTGGGCATTCAACGCAAATGAAGGTTCTGTTATCATCCTCTGAATTCATTGCTGTGCCCACCCACCCTTTTCAACTCCAAGGGCACAGCTAAGGGACACACTGGAAAAAGCAAATCACACAAACTTTGGGGTCTTGTGATGGCCCCATCTGCTATGATCCCATGGCATGCGAGCCCCTCAAGAGTCATGGTCAGGGCTGGGGATACCCTGTGGAGTCAGAGAAATTGAAGCCCCAGAGAAAATGAGACACAGGCTGAGGACAAAGCAGGTGAGAGCTTCTGGAAGGTGAGAGGGATCCCCAGTGTTCAGGGCTGGCTTGGAGGGTCCACAGGAGAAGGAGTGAGCAGTCACAAGTAGATACAAGGGCATAGCATTCAATGGTGACCTTGGGGAAAGTGGTCTCAAGGGTATCTGTGTGGGGAGGCCCAAGGGAGGGAGTCCGATGAAGAAGCGAGATGAGAGAGAGTGGAAACTTCACCTAAAATTTCCCAGCCACCATCCATGCCTATGCTCTGCTCTCTCCAAAGCTGTTCTCCCCCCACAGTTCCATCCTTCTTCCTCCTAGCATTCCCCCTTTGTTCTCCTTTTCCACTTCCTATCATTCCCCAAACTTAAACCCTGCAGCAGAACTGTAGACTATTAGAAACCAAAGAGGTACAAACTTCTGTACCTCATGTAATGTACAACATGATAAATGTAATTACCACTGCTGTATGTTATGTTACATATGAGAGTTGTTAAGAGAATAAATCCTGAGAGTTCTCATCACAAGGACAAAACATTTTCTATTTCTTTAATTTTGTATCAATATAAGATGATGGATGTTCACCAAACTTATTGTGGTCATCATTTCATGACGTATGTAAGTCAAGTCATTATGCTCTACACCTTAAACTTAGACAGTGCTGTATGTCAGTTATACCTCAATAAAACTGGAAGATAAAAAAACTCTGGGGAAAACAAAAAAGAATATTAGACACGAAAGGAACTCAAAACATTGGCTAGTACAAATCTTCGCCCAGAGCTCAAACAAACCCCCCCCCCACACGCAGAGCATCTCTGTCTCCTCTCATCCAGCCTATCCTTGATTCTTTCCATGATCAGGGAGCTCACTTCTGAGAGAAGCAGCCCCTTCTAGCTCTGCTGGCCACAGAGTCATTCCTTTAGCAGAATCATGCATATAGTAGGTCCTCAATTCATGCTTGTGGAATCTGCTTCACTGCCCCCCTCACCTAGTTGCTCAGCTTCCCCATTAAATTATGTATCCAAGACATGAAGATAATTGTCAAGGTGTGAGTCATGTGTAGCATTGTAGGTTTTCATTTAGAATATATTAATTAAAGAGCACCTACGCGGCCCTAGAAGTTGGGGATTCAAGCCAGACAAAGACAGACACAGTCTCTGTCGTTGTGGAGCTTATGTTCTAGTGGGAACAGACATTGAATAGCTGCAGACACAATTCATTAATTACAGCTGCAGTGAGTACTCTGAGAGGAAGAGACGTAGGGTGAAGTGTGGAGAGGTAGACCATACAACAAGCAGTCTTGATGTATGGCCAATAATCGCGTTACACCTATATAAATAAAACTGGTCACGCAAAATCACTAAGCCAGTAATATGAACAAATCTGTTCCTTAGGGGCAGAAACTTACCACAAAGAGGAACTGTGTGCCAGATTATCAAAGTAATGATTTAGCCATGCGACTTGTTTTGGCCAGCGGGACAATAACAAATGTGACAGAAGCAGAGGTTTGTAAAGAACTTTCACATTGTCATAAAAGAGGGGATATCACTATAGGCCCTTCAGACACTAAAAGGATAATGAGGGGATTTTTATGAACAGATTTATGTTGATAAATTTGACAGTTTACATGGCATAAACAAATTCCTTGAAATGCAAAACTACCAAAGCTTACTTAAGAAGAAATAGATAGGGGAGATTGGTTCAAGATGGTTGAGTAGAAGGACGTGCTCTCACTCCCTCTTGCAAGAACACCAGAATCACAACTAACTGCTGAACAATCACTGACAGGAAGACACTGGAACTCACCAAAAATGATACCCCACATCCAAAGACAAAGGAGAAGCCACAATGAGATGGTAGGGGGGCTCAATCACAATAAAATCAAATCCCATCACTGCTGGGTGGGTGACTCACAAACTGGAGAACACTTATACCACAGAAGTCCACCCACTGGAGTGAAGGTTCTGAGTCCCACATCAGGCTTCCCAACCTGGGGGTCCGGCAAAGGGAGGAGGAATTCCTAGAGAATCAGACTTTGAAGGCTAGCAGGATTTGACTGCAGGACTTCGACAGGACTGGGGGAAACAGAGACTCCACTCTTGGAGGGCACACACAAAGTAGTGTGCAAATGGGACCCAGAGGAAGGAGCAGTGACCCCATAGGAGACTGACCAGACCTACCTGCTAGTGTTGGGGGGTCTCCTGCAGAGGCGGGGGTGGCTGTGTCTCACCGTGAGGACAAGGACACTGGCAGCAGAAGTTCTGGGAAGTACTCCTTGGCGTGAGCCCTCCCAGAGTTTGCCATTAGCCCTACCAAAGAGCTCGGGTAGGCTCCACTGTTGGATCGCCTCAGGCCAAACAACCAACAGGGAGGGAACCCAGCCTCACCGATCAGCAGACAAGTGGATTAAAGTTTTACCGAGCTCTGTCCGCCAGAGCAACAGCCAGCTCTACCCATCACCAGTCCCTCCCATCAGTAAACTTCCCCAAGCCTCTTAGATAGTTTCATCCACCAGAGGGCAGACAGCAGAAGCAAGAAGAACTACAATCCTGCAGCCTGTGGAACAAAAACCACATTCACAGAAAGATAGACAAGACGAAAAGGCAGAGGGCTATGTACCAGATGAAGGAACAAGATAAAACCCCAGAAAAACAACTAAATGAAGTGGAGATAGGCAACCTTCCAGAAAAAGAATTCAGAATAATGATTGTGAAGATGATCCAGGACCTCGGAAAAAGAATGGAGGCAAAGATTGAGAAGATGCAAGAAATATTTAATAAAGATCTAGAAGAATTAAAGAAAAAACAAACAGGGATGAACAACACAATAACTGAAATGAAAACTACACTAGAAGGAATCAATAGCAGAATAACTGAGGCAGAAGAACGGATAAGTGACCTGGAAGACAGAATGGTGGAATTCACTGTTGCGGAACAGAATAAAGAAAAAAGAATGAAAAGAAATGAAGACAGCATAAGAGACCTCTGAGACAACATTAAATGCAACAACATTCGCATTATAGGGGTCCCAGAAGGAGAAGAGAGAGAGAAAAGACCTGAGAAAATATTTGAAGAGATTATAGTCGAAAACTTCCCTAACATGGGAAAGGAAATAGCCACCCAAGTCCAGGAAGCGCAGAGAGTTCCATACAGAATAAACCCAAGGAGAAACACGCCAAGACACATAGAAATCAAATTGGCAAAAATTAAAGACAAAGAAAAATTATTGAAAACAACAAGGGAAAAATGACAAATAACATACAAGGGAACTCCCATAAGGTTAACAGCTGATTTCTCAGCAGAAACTCTACAAGCCAGAAGGGAGTGGCATGATATACTTAAAGTGATGAAAGGGAAGAACCTACAACCAAGATTACTCTACCCGGCAAGGATCTCATTCAGATTCGATGGAGAAATCAAAAGCTTTACAGACAAGCAAAAGCTAAGAGAATTCAGCACCACCAAACCAGCTCTACAACAAATGCTAAAGGAACTTCTCTAAGTGGGAAACACAAGAGAAGAAAAGGACCTACAAAAACAAACTCAAAACAATTAAGAAAATGGTCATAGGAACATACATATTGATAATTACCTTAAACGTGAATGGATTAAATGCTCCAACCAAAAGACACAGGCTTGCTGAATGGATACAAAAACAAGACCCATATATATGCTGTCTACAAGAGACCCACTTCAGACCTAGGGACACATACAGACTGAAAGTGAGGGGATGGAAAAAGTTATTCCATGCAAATGGAAATCAAAAGAAAGCTGGAGTAGCAATACTCATATCAGATAAAGTAGACTTTAAAATAAAGAATGTTCAAGAGACAACGAAGGACACTACATAATGACCAAGGGATCAATCCAAGAAGAAGACATAACAATTATAAATATATATGCACCCAACATAGGAGCACCTCAATACATAAGGCAACTGCTAACAGCTATAAAAGAGGAAATCGACAGTAACACAATAATAGTGGGGGACCTTAACACCTCACTTACACCAATGGACAGGTCATCCAAACAGAAAACTAACAAGGAAACACAAGCTTTAAATGACACAATAGACCATATAGATTTAATTGATATTTATAGGACATTCCATCCAAAACCAGCAGATTACATTTTCTTCTCAAGTGCGCATGGAACATTCTCCAGGATAGATCACATCTTGGGTCAAAAATCAAGCCTCAGTAAATTTAAGAAAATTGAAATCATATCAAGCATCTTTTCTGACCACAATGCTATGAGATTAGAAATCAATTACAGGGAAAAAAACGTATAAAACACCAACACATGGAGGCTAAAGAAAACGTTACTAAATAACCAAGAGATCACTGAAGAAATAAAAGAGGAAATCAAAAAATACCTAGAGACAAATGACAATGAAAACACGATGATCCAAAACCTATGGGATGCAGCAAAAGCAGTTCTAAGAGGGAAGTTTATAGCTATACAAGCCTACCTCAAGAAACAAGAAAAATCTCAAATAAACAATCTAACCTTACACCTAAAGGAACTAGAGAAAGAAGAACAAACAAAACCCAAAGTTAGCAGAAGGAAAGAAATCATAAAGATCAGAGCAGAAGTAGAAACAAAGAAAACAATAGCAAAGATCAATAAAACTAAAGGCTGGTTCTTTGAGAAGATAAACAACATTGATAAAGCATTAGCCAGACTCATCAAGAAAAAGAGGAAGAGGATTCAAATCAATAAAATTAGAAATGAAAAAGGAGAAGTTACAACAGACACCGCAGAAATACAAAGCATCCTAAGAGACTACTACAAGAAACTCTATGCGAATAAAATGGACAACCTGGAAGAAATGGACAAATTCTTAGAAAGGTATAACCTTCGAAGACTGAACCAGGAAGAAATAGAAAATATGAACAGACCAATCACAAGGAATGAAATTGAAACTGTGATTAAAAATCTTCCAACGAACAAAAGTGCAGGACCAGATGGCTTCACAGGTGAATTCTATCAAACATTTAGAGAATAGCTAACACCCATCCTTCTCAAACTCTTCCAAAAAATTGCAGAGGAAGGAACACTCCCAAACTCATTCTATGAGGCAACCGTCACCCTGATACCAAAACCAGACAAAGATACTACAAGAAAAGAAAATTACAGACCAATATCACTGATGAATATAGATGCAAAAATCCTCAACAAAATGCTAGCAAACAGAATCCAACAACACATTAAAAGGATCATACACCACGATCAAGTAGGATTTATCCCAGGGATGCAAGGATTCTTCAATATATGCAAATCAATCAATGTGATACACCATATTAACAAACTGAAGAATAAAAACCATATGATCATCTCAATAGATGCAGAAAAAGCTTTTGACAAAATTCAACACCGATTTATGATAAAAACTCTCCAGAAAGTGGGCACAGAGGGAACCTACCTAAACATAATAAAGGCCATATACAACAAACCCACAGCAAACATCACTCTCAATGCTGAAAAACTGAAAGCATTTCCTCTAAGGTCAGGAAAGAGACAAGGATGTCCACTCTCACCACTATTATTCAACATAGTTTTGGAAGTCCTAGCCATGGCAATCAGAGAAGAAAAAGAAATAAAAGGAATACAACTGGAAAAGAAGAAGTAAAACCATCACTGTTTGCAGATGACATGATACTGTACATAGAGAATCCTAAAGATGCCACCAGAAAACTACTAGAGCTAATCAATGAATTTGGTAAAGTTGCAGGATACAAAATTAATGCACAGAAATCTCTTGCATTCCTATACATGAATAATGAAAAATCTGAAAGAGAAATTAAGGAAACACTCCCATTTACCATTGCAACAAAAAGAATAAAATACTTAGGAATAAACCTACCTAGGGAGACAAAAGACCTGTATGCAGAAAACTATAGGACACTGTTGAAAGAAATTAAAGATGATACCAACAGATGGAGAGATATACCATGTTCTTGGATTGGAAGAATCAATATTGTTAAAATGACTATACTACCCAAAGCAATCTACAGATTCAATGCAATCCCTACCAAATTACCAATGGCATTTTTTACAGAACTAGAACAAAAAAATCTTAAAATTTGTATGGAGACACAAAAGACCCTGAATAGCCAAAGCAGTCTTGAGGAAAAAAAACGGAGCTGGAGGAATCAAACTCCCTGACTTCAGACTATACTGCAAAGCTACAGTAATCAAGACAATATGGTACTGGCACATAAACAGAAATATAGATCAATGGAACAGGATAGAAAGCCCAGAGGTAAACCCACGCACCTATGGTCAACTAATCTCTGACAAAGGAGGCAAGGATATACAATGGAGAAAAGACAGTCTTTTCAATAAGTGGTGCTGGGAAAACTGGACAGCTACATGTAAAAGAATGAAATTAGAACACTCCCTAACACCATACAGAAAAATAAACTCAAAATGGATTAGAGACCTAAATGTAAGACCGGACACTATAAAACTCTTAGAGGAAAACATAGGAAGAACACTCTTTGACATAAATCACAGCAAGATCTGTTTTGATCCACCTCCTAGAGTAATGGAAATAAAAACAAAAATAAACAAATGGGACCTAATGAAACTTAAAAGCTTTTGCAAAGCAAAGGAAACTACAAACAAGATGAAAAGACAACCCTCAGAATGGGAAAAAATATTGCAAACGAATCAACTGGCAAAGGATTAATCTCCAAAATATATAAACAGCTCATACAGCTCAATATTAAGAAAACAAACAACCCAATCCAAAAATGGGCAGAAGACCTAAATAGACATTTCTCCAAAGAGGACATACAGAGGGCCAAGAAGCACATGAAAAGCTGCTCAACATCACTAATTATTAGAGAATGCAAATCAAAACTACAATGTGGTATCACCTCACACCAGTTAGAATGGGCATCATCAGAAAATCTACAAACAACAAATGCTGGAGAGGGTGTGGAGAAAAGGGAACGCTCTTGCACTGTTGGTGGGAATGTAAATTGATACAGCCACTATGGAGAACAGTATGGAGGTTCCTTAAAGAACTAAAAATAGAATTACCATATGACCCAGCAATCCCACTACTGGGCATATACCCATAGAAAACCATAATTCAAAAAGACACATGCACCCCAATGTTCATTGCTGTGCTATTTACAATAGCCAGATCATGGAAACAACGTAAATGCCCATCGACAGACGAATGGATAAAGAAGATGTGGCACTTATATACAATGGAATATTACTCAGCCATAAAAAGGAATGAAATTGGGTCATTTGTAGAGACGTGGATGAGTCTAGGGACTGTCATACAGAGTGAAGTAAGTCAGAAAGAGAAAAACAAATATCGTATATTAAAGCATATATGTGGAACCTAGAAAAATGGTACAGATGAACCGGTTTGCAGGGCAGAAATAGAGACACAGATGTAGAGAATAAACGTATGGACACCAATGGGGGAAAGCAGTGGGGAGTGGTGGTGGTGGGATGAGTTGGGAGATTGGGATTGACATGTATACACTGATGTGTATAAAATGGATGATTAATAAGAACCTGCTGTATAAAAAAATAAATTAAATAAAATTCAAACAAAAAGAAAAGCAATATGCAGAAAAGTGTGAATAATATGACCCTGTTTTTGTAAAACTAACAATAAAAATATTTCATGTACATGTATATACATGTGTGTATAAAAAAAAAGAAGAAATAGATAACCTAAATAGCCCAGTGTCTATTAAAAAATAGAATTTGTGATTAAATACCTTCCCATAAAGAAAACTTCATGCCCAGATTGCTTCACCAGTGAATTCTACAAAAGTGAAAGAAAGAAATAATACTGATTTTAAACAAACTCTTACAGGAAAAGAAGAGGAGGGAATGCTTCCCAGTTGATTCTATGAGGGTAGCATTATCCTGATACCATAACCAGATAAGGATATTACAAGAAAAAAAAATCCCACAGACCAATATCTTTCATGAATATGGACACAGACAACTTTTTAAAAATATTAGCGCATAGAGTCCAGCAATATATTAAAAAGAAAACACATTATGATCAAGTGGGGTTTATCTCAGCAATGCAAGGCTGGTTCGGCATTAGAAAATCAATGTAATATGTCATATCAAGAAATTAAAAAGGAAAAATCATATGGCAATCATCATCTCAATAGCCCAGCTTACCTACCATACCTGTCAATGCACATTACAGAGGGTCAGTCAATTTAGCACTCTTTCCTGATAAAAACTCTGAAATCAAAGCCAACACCATGCTCAAGGTGAGTTCTCACAAAAATTTAAAAGAAATGAAGATGGCCAATATCACCTGTATTGTTCAGCTTTATTTCTAACACTGCTAGCCAATGCAACAAGGCAGGAATCAGAAATGACATGCAATTAATAGGAAATAGAGACAATCCATCATTGGCATGATTGTCTACTTAGACAACTAACTGAAAATTATTAGAACTAATGAATGTGGCCAGTTACAAAATAAAAATATGAAACAATAGCTTTTCTTTTTTTTAATTAAAAAAAATTTTTTAAATGCCTTCCAGGCATACCTGGAATAATGCTATATAAATTTATTAAAGTTAACTCCATGTAATACATTTTAGAAAGACTGTCATCCAGATTTCCCCATAATTTATTCCAAGGGATTAATGTGAGCAGATTGGGAGTTCATTATTATATCACCCAAATTCCTGCGTTTTTTTTTTAACATCTCTATTGGAGCATAATTGCTTTACAATGGTGTGTTAGTTTCTGCTTTATAACAAAGTGAATCAGCTATACATATACATATATCCCCATATCTCCTCCCTTCAATAGCTTTCCTAAATGCCAGAGATGATCAACTTGTAAAAATATACATTCATTCACAATAATAATAAAAATTAAGATAAAACCAACAAGAAATGTGCAGGACAAGTGAAATATAACTCAAGAGGGCTTGAATTAAATGGAGAACTAAAACCTATTCCTGAATGGGAGACTTTATGTTATAAGTTTGCTGACATTCTCTGCATTGACTTATAGGTTTAAAAAACTTACAAATAAACATTCCAGTAGGCTTGGGGGAAGCCACTTGGGAAAAGACCTTGAAGAGTGACCTAGAATATATCTGGGAGAATAAATAGGCAAGAATATCACAGTAAAATTTTGGAAAAGAAGAATGAAACCCACTATAAAATGACAGCAATGTAAATAGTGTGGTACTATTATAAGAATAAATAAACATTAACAGAAAAGAATAGACTCTAGTTTTCAACTGTCTATATATCTCTCTTCTTATCTACAAAATGTAGCATAATTTATTTTAAAAATATTCAATAATACTTCATAATAAAGATGGCATTTCAGATTGGTGGGGAAAGGATGGAATATTCAATAGATGTAATTTAGACAACTGGTTTACCATTTGGGAAAGAAATTTAGTACAAACCCTACCATACATCACACGACAAAATAAATTTCAGATCTATAAAATAATTAAAAGTAAAAAAATGAAGCCATAAGGGACTTCCCTGGCGGTCCAGTGGTTAAGACTCCGCACTTCCACTGCAGGGGGCGCGGGTTCGATCCCTGGTCTGGGAATTAAGATCCCACATGCCGTGTGGCATGGCAAAAAAAAAAAAAAAAAAAAAAGCCATAAAATAAGTTGGTATAAAATATTTGCAACATTAATTACAATGGGTTAATATTTTTGATTTATGTGAACATCTAAAACAGGGGTAGGCATTGGGAACTCCCTGGCGGTCCAGTGGTTAGGAATCCGTGCTTTCACTTCTGTGGGCCTGGGTTCGATCCCCGGTCAGGCAACTAAGATCCCGCAGGGTGCGCCGCCGTTCAAAAAATAAATAAGGGGCTTCCCCGGTGGCGCAGTGGTTGAGAATCTGCCTGCCAATGCAGGGGACACGGGTTCCAGCCCTGGTCTGGGAAGATCCCACGTGCCGCGGAGCGACTGGGCCCGTGAGCCACAACTACTGAGCCTGCGCGTCTGGAGCCTGTGCTCCGCAACAAGAGAGGCCACGATAGTGAGAGGCCCGCACACCGCGATGAAGAGTGGCCCCCGCTTGCCACAACTAGAGAAAGCCCTCGCACAGAAACGAAGACCCAACACAGCCAAAAATAAATAAATAAATAAATAAATAAATAAGTAAATAAAAATAAATAAAACAGGGTTGGGCAAACTATGGCTCACTTGCCAAAACTGGCCCACTGCATGTGTTTGTATGGCCTGCAAGCTCAGAATGATCTTGACATTTTTAAATGGTTTTTTAAAAATCCAAAGAAGACTATTTGACAATACCTGAACATTATAGGAAATTCAAATTTCATGTGTCCACAAATAAGTTGTGTCGGAGCATAGCCACTTCCACTCATAGACATCTTGTCTTATTGCTTTCGAGTTACAAGGGCAGAGTGGAGTAGTCATGATGTAAACTATGGTCCGTAAAGCTGAAAATAGTTACTAACTTACCATTTGCAAAAAAAGTTAAGATTGCATTGATATTAGAAAAGGCATGAACACAGAACCTTAAGCCATTCTGGTCAGAGGTTCAACGTTCAACTCTGGGCTTCTTACTCAAAAACTCAGACCGCTGACCAAGTCACTCCATCCTCCTGTGCCTCAGTTTAAAGTAAGGGGCAAAGTCGGATTGTTGCAAGGAATAAATCAAAAAGTGATTTATGAAAGGCTTAAAACAGAGCCTGGCACATAATACACTACATGGATGTGAGCTATTCTGTTTTTTTTTTTTAATAGAACTTTTTTCTAAAAATTAATTAATTTATTTATTTATTATTTTTGGCTGTGTTGGGTCTTCGTTTCTGTGCAAGGGCTTTCTCCAGTTGTGGCGAGCAGGGGCCACTCTTCATCGCAGTGCGCGGGCCTCTCACTATCGCGGCCTCTCTTGCTGCGGAGCACAGGCTCCAGACGCGCAGGCTCAGTAGTTGTGGCGCACGGGCCCAGTTGCTCTGCGGCATGTGGGATCCTCCCAGACCAGGGCTGGAACCCGTGTCCCCTGCATTGGCAGGCAGATTCTCAACCACTGCGCCACCAGGGAAGCCCTGGTTTTCAATTGCATCAGTAGATATTTTAAAATTGTGATCCTGTCCTATGTCTTCAAGTGTTCCACGGAGTGAGATTTTTCATCCACTGCTGGTGGTGAGGATCATTTTTTCCAAGGCCACTTGGCAAAATGCATCAAGAACTTTAACAAAACCACTTATTTGTATTACCTTTTAATTTTTTCTTTATTTATTCTTCTGGCTGCGCAGCACATGTTGTGTGATCTTAGTTCGCCTGACCAGGATTGAACCTGTACCCTCAGCAGTGAAAGCGCGGAGTCCTAAGCACTGGACTGCCAGGGAATTCCCCAACTGCTTATTTTTAATCCAGTATTTCCACATCTGGGATTACTTTCCCTAAGAGCAAAAGCAAAGAAACAATAAATATGTGTTGCCTAATTATTTCTTCCCTAATGAATTGGGAGTAGCATAAAGAAATCATCACAGAGGCAAAGAAAGATGAACATACAAGGATATTCATCCCAATTTCATTTATAACAGTGAAAAGTTAGAACCTAAATGCCCAGCAGGAAAGAACTGGTTAAATAATTTTGCAGCCATGTTGGCAGGGGAGAGGAGGAGGAGTCCTGTTTTAGAGGAATACTTAACAAGTTATTTTCTGGGGGCTTTAAAAATTATTGAAATAGTGCAATCTCATTGTAAAAAGGGTCAAACAATACAAAAAGTGAAGACACAGAAATTCCCCCTTTAACTGTCACCCTGCCACTTCTTCCGAAGAGGGAACCACTGTCAATTGTTTGGAATAGATTCCCAGGGCGTCTTATGCATGTACATACTTGTGTAACATTCGTGTTCTTTAATCTAAATGCAATCAGACTGTATACAATGTTATGTGTTTTTTTTTTCCCCACGGAGCAATATACCAGTAATATATACAGGGATTTTTCCACGTCAGTAATATAGGTCTGTCTCATTCTTCTTAATGGCTGTGCTGCGTTCCCACAGTCTGCCGTGCCCTGATTTGTCTAACTATGCCCCTATTGTCAGTCATCAAGACTGCTTTCCATGTTTTGCTTTTACGAGCAATGGCATCATTGCAAGCAAGTCTTCGATGAGCACACATCTTTGGGAACGTATATTCATGGGATCAGTTGTTGGCTGTAGAGTGGCCAGAACAAAGGTGATGTGCTTTAAATATTTTGTTCGATCACAGTCAAATTCCCTTCCAAAAAATTTGCAATAATTTACATTTCCCCCTCCTGACAGTGTGGCAATGCTTATTATTCATCCAATTCTCCATAAGGCCTGATGCTTGCAATATTTTTAATGTTTGCCAAGTTAAAGAATGAGGACTAAAATTTGTCTGATTACTAGTGAGACAGAGCATGTTGCTGTCTTCTTTTTCTTTTTTCTGCTATTTATATTTCTAGCCTGCTTACACAGTCCAGATGATGTAGGGGTTAGGAGTATGGACCCCACAGCCAAGCTGCTTTGAATCAAGCTCAGCTGTTTACTGGCTGTGTGACCTTGGGCAAGTCACTTAACCTCTCTGTTTCTCATCTGTGAAATCGAGATAATAATAGTATCCATCTCACAGGGCTGAGGATTAAATTACTTTGTGTATATAAAGCACCTAGAACAGTATCCAGTATGCAGTGAGCAGTTAAGAAAACATTAGCAATTATTGCCCTTTTGCCTATCATTTATGTTGCAAGTATTTCCTTCCAGGCTGCTGGTTTGTTGGCTCTTTTGTCTTTGTTCAGCGTGTTTCCATATCATCAAATCTGTCTGTCTTTTCATTCATGGCTCTGAGTTTCAATGAAAGCAAAACTGGGACATTTAAACTGAACATAGAGTAAGAAACTGGGAAAAGAGAAGAAAATATTAGCAGTGTTCACCTCTGGGCGATAGAATTCAGATGACTTATGCTCCTTTTTTATACTCTGTTTTCTGAATGTTCTAATGAGCACATATCATGAGTATATATTTCCAAATGAACACATATTACCTTTATTTTTATGCTTTATCTGTTTTTAAATTTTATACTAAGCACACTGGTAATCATTTTATAGTGAGAAAAAGCACCCCCCTGCCCCCGCCCAATAAATGTTGTTTACCTTAAAGGACAAAAAAAAAAAAAAAAAAAAAAAAGGAGGCAGTTAGCTTGGGACTCCACACTTAACCCCACCCATAGCCACCAGAGGAAAGCTCCACCCCTGACGGCGCCAGTCCTGGGACCAGACGGCCAAACATTATAGCAGGACCGCCCCCTGGTGGCAAAGAGATGAGTTGATCCAAGAAGGGTGTGTGTGTGTGTGTGTGTGTGTGTGTGTGTGTGTGTGTGTGTGTGTGTGTGTATACGTACACCACATGCGCGTCCTCCTGTAAGAAGCTTTGTTCCATTTAACTTAAATCACAAAGCAACCCTTTGAGTTGGGGACTAAAATTATGTAAAAGACACAGGTGAGAAATCTGAGTCACCCAGCTGGCAAGGGGCAGCTCCCCACCCCACGTGGAGAAATGTCCAGGTCCCTGTTTTTTGTGTGTTTGTTTTGCTTTTTGGTCACACCACACGGCTTGTGGGATCTTAATTCCCTAACCAGGGATCGAATCCGTGCCCTCTACAGTGGAAGTGCAGAGTCCTAACCACTGGACCACCAGGGAATTCCCCCCAGGCCCCTGTTTTTAATCACCAAGTCCTCTGCTCCCAAAGGGCCCCTGCCCTGTCTGTGGATCTAATTCACATATCATACAATTCACCAATTGAAATTCAGTGGGTTTTAGTGTATTCCCAGAGTTGTGCAACCATCATACTGTCAATCTGAAAACATTTCCATCACAGAATGCGGAGAAACGGGAAAACTTGTGCACTGTTGGTGCGAATGTAAATCGGTGCAGCCACTGTGGAAAACAGTATAAAGTTTCCACAAGAAATTAAAAACAGAACTATCATATGGTCCAGTGATCCCACTTCTGGATATACATCCAAAGGAAATGAAAACCTTATCTAGAAGAGATATTTGCACTCCTATTTCACAGCAGCATTATTCACCATAGCCGAGGTATGAAGACAACCTAAGTGTTCCTTGATGGATGAATGGATAAAGAAACTGTGATATATATATATATTCATTCCACTGTATGTGTGATGGAATATTATCAACCTTTAAAAAGAATGAGGGGACTTCCCTGGCGGTCCAGTGGTTCAGACTTCGCCTTCCAATGCAGGGGGTGCGGGTTCGATCCCTGGTCGGGGAACTAAGATCCCACATGCCCTGGGGCCAGAAAACCAAAACGTAAAACAGAAGCAATATTGTAATAAATTCAATAAAGACTTTAAAAAATGGTCCACATCAAAAAAAATCTTTAAAAAAATAAAAAGAATGGAAAAAATTTTAATATATAATAATATATATATTTTTTATTTGGCTGCATCGGGTCTTAGTTGCAGCACATGGGATCTTCGATGTGGCACGTGGGCTTCTCTCTAGTTGTGGCATGTGGGCTCCAGAGTGCGAAGATTCAGAAGTTGCTTAGTTGCCCCAAAGCATGTGTGATCTTAGTTCCCCGACCAGGGATCGAACCCGTGTCCCCTGCATTGGAAGGCAGATTCTTAACCCCTGGACCACCAGGGGAGTCCCAAGAATGAAATTCTGTCATTTGCAACAACATGGATGAACCTGGAGGGCATTATGCTAAGTGAAATAAGCCAGAGAAAGACAAATATTGCAATCGCTTGTACGTGGAATCTAAAAGAAAAAAGTAGAACTCATAGAAACTGAGAGAAGAAAAGAGGTTGCCAGAGGCTGGGGGTGGGAGAAATAGGGAGAGGTTGGTAAAGAGTACAAACTTTCAGTTAGAAGACAAATAAGGTCTGAGGATTTAATGTATAACATGGTGACTACAGTTAATAGCACTGTATTGCATAAATGAAATTGACTAAGAGAGTAGAATTTAAGTGTTCTCACAGAGAGAGAGAGGGAGAGAAAGAGAGAGGGGGAAAGGTAAACATGTGAGGTGATGGATGTATTAATGAACTAGATGGGGAGGCGTCCTTTCCCACTGTGTCCATTATCAAATCACCACATTGGACCCTTTAAATATCTTACAATTTTGTCAATTCTACCTCGATAAAAAGAGAACATTTCCATTACCCCAGAAAGAAACGCTGTGCTCCTTAGCAATCATTCCACGTTTCCCCCTCCCACCAGCCCCTGACAACCACTAATCTGTCTTTCTCTAGGAATTTGCCTGTTCTAGATATTTCATATTAATGGAAGCAGTCATACAAATGGGATGATACAGTATGTGGCCTTTTGTATCTGGCTTCTTTCATTTAGCATAATGTTTTCGAGTTTCATCCACATTGTAACATGTATCGGTACTTCATTCTTTTTTAGATCCAAATAACGTTGCATTGTATGGATATGCCACAATTTGTTCATCCACTCATCAGTTGATGGGCATCTGATTGGCTAGTAGGAAGAGTGCTGCTATGAAATTTCATGTGCAAAATTTTGGTGGACATATATTTTCATAGGAGTGGTATTGCTGGGTCATATTTTAACTCTATGTATAAGAGGTCTTTTAATTCAGCTTCCCAGATGTCTTGGGGTCCAACATTGTTGTCACTTCCCTGTCTGATCTCTATATGGCCATTTCCAGAGACCTGGTCAGAAACACACACACACACACACACACACAAACACACACCCCTGTTGTGATACATCAGCTTCCTCTGACTCCACTCTTGTCCAGCTCCTGTGAGCTGCAGGGCAGACCCTCAACCCAGAACCCAGGTCCTCACTGGAACCCCAAGATTTCTTAGCATTAGCTAAGTCTTAGACAGAGGTAGTCTGAAGCTCCAGTGAAAGCCCAACTAACTCTGTTAGTGATGAATGTTCACCAAATGTTTCCAATGCTCTCTCTTCTGAGAGAACATGGTAGGGCTGTTCTGTCCTGCCCCCTCTTGGTTGGGTAGGACCATGTGACTCGTTCTGACCAATAAGAAGTGAGCAGAAATGCTGTGTCATTCCTGGGCCAGAGTATTTAATTGCTGGTGTGAGGCCCGCCAGAGAGTTTCCTCTGCTATGGTGACCTGAAACATTCCAGATAGTTGCTGCTTCATCACCTGGGTCATGGAGTGTGGCACGTGGGAAAGAATCCCCAGGTGACCTGTGATGGATATGTCCTGGGAGTGAGAAATTAATTTTGTATTGTTTTAGGCCCACAGGTTAGCATAATCTAAATTATCCTGACTGATACACCAACCCATCTACATCATGGTACCTGGGTCCAGCCAAGGGCTCTCTATTAGTTTAATAGGGCTGCCATAGCAAAGGACCACAGACTGGGTAGTTTAAACAACTTTTATTGTCTCTGGAGGCTAGAAGTCCAAGATCAAAGTGTTAAGAGGGTTGGTGGCTTCTAAGGGCTGTGAGGGAGAATCTGTTCTGTGCCTCTCTCCTAGCTTCTTAAAGTCTCAGGTGTTCCTTGGCTTTGTAGATGATGTTCTCCCTGTGTCTCCACATCGCTGTCCCTCTATGTGTGTCTGGATTCAAATCCCCCCTTTTATAAGGACGCCAGTCATAGTGGATTAGGACCCAGCTGAATTACCTCCTTTTAACTTTATTACCTCTTAGAGACCCTATCTCCAAATAAAGTCCCATTCTGAGGTACTAGAGATGAGGATTTCAATATATGAATTGGGGGGGGGATGCAATTCAGCCCATAACAAGCTCCATTCCAACTCCAAGGTGCCAGGGGTCCCAGCCTTTCCAGCATCAGTGAGAGAAGGTAGGAGACATTGATGCTGCGTGACCAGGGGGCTCCTTCTAGATCCATGGAAGGCTTCTTTCCTGAGGATCAAGTGCTGTCCACAGGAATGCAGCCTAGCATGGAAACCTCAATAAATCCACTTCCCAGGGAGATAGCATAGGGTGGTGGGTAAGCTTATGAATATGAATCCCGGCTGCATCTCTTAGCCACTGTGTAACTTAACCCCCTCTTTGAGCCTCAGTTATCTCATCTATGAAATGGGATAATAATAATAATATGCCCTCCATAGAGCTATTGTGAGAATTTGGAGAGAGAATATGCATGCATCAGCACGAGGCCTGATATATGTCAATCTCTCCAAAAATGAATTGTTATTGTTATTGCCGCTGGTGGCGCTCATATGTGCTTAAGGGAAAGAGGACATTATGTGGCTTCAGGGTGGGGGGGTCTCAAGATTCCTAGAGAGTGGGAGACATCTCAGGTATCTTTGCTTTACCTTCAGAGCTTGACTTCATTTGACAAACATTACTGAGCACCTACTATGGGCCAGAAGCTCTTCTACACAAGGTTCTACCAGTGCTGGAACTTGTATCTGGTCATGTCTCAAAGAGACAGATGACAAACAAGTGAAGCAACTGTGGTTAGCGAGCATGATTAAAAGGCAAGAAAGGGACTTCCCTGGTGGCACAGTGGTTAAGAATCCGCCTGCCAATGCAGGGGACGCGGGTTCGAGCCCTGGTCCGGGAAGATCCCACATGCCGTGGAGCAACTAAGCCCATGCGCCACAACTACTGAGCCCGTGCTCTAGAGTCCACAAGCCACAACTACGGAGCCCGTGCGCTACAACTACTGAAGCCCACGCGCCTAGAGCCCCTGCTCTGCAACAAGAGAAGCCACCGCAATGAGAATCCCAGGCACCACAACGAAGAATAGCCCCCCGCTCACCACAACTAAAGAAAGCCTGCACACAGCAACGAAGACTCAAAGAGGCCAAAAATAAATAAATAAAAATTTTAAAAAAATAATTTAAAAAGGCAAGAAAACGGGGCAGTGGGAGTGGGGGAAATGCTTTAAACAGTAGCTTCAGACAATCTGAAGGCGGGATATTTGAGAACAAACATTTCAGCTACACAGAATAAAGAGCAAAGGGCTCCCAGGCAGGAATCTACGGAGAGTTGAGTAACAGAAGAAATGCTCGTGGAATTGAGGAGCAAGTGAGGGTGGAGCCGGAGGCAATTAGGGTGGAGATGTCAACAGGGGGCACACTTGGGCTGAATTTTCAGCTTAATGTGCCCCCCAGAATCTGGAAGGGGCAGGATGTCGGGGGCTCGGAGGGGGATGTAGAGAGGGGGGGCTTAAGCAGCACCTTGGATAGCGCCCTTTGCTGTCCGTGGTGCTGACATCCTGAGACCTGTTTCTCCAGAAGGAAGAAGCCATTGATTCAACAATGGAGACCTACCCTCGAGGTGCTGAAGTTCCAGGTACAAATAGTCAGAACATCAGTAATGACCAGCTGATCATCCTAGTAACAACCGTCATTCATGGAGCGTCTCCTACTGGCTCAGCCCCTGAACTTGGGAGGGAGCTGTGATTGGCAAAATAATGTCTACTCCCCTCCAAATATGTATGTGTACTAATCCCTGGAACCTGTGAATGCGTCACCTTACATAGAAAATGGGCTTTAACCCACGCACCTATGGTCAATTAATCTACGACAAAGGAGGCAAGAATATACAATGGAGAAAAGACAGTCTCTTCAGTAAATGGTGCTGGGAAAACTGGACAGCTACATGTAAAAGAATGAAATTAGAACATTCCCTAACACCATACACAAAAATAAACTCACAGTGGCTTAAAGACCTAAATGTAAGACTGGATACCATAAAATTCCTAGAGGAAAACATAGGGAGGACACTCTCTGACATAAATCGCAGCAATGTCTTTTTGGACCAGTCTCCTAGGATAATGGAAATAAAAATGAAAATAAGGAAATGGGACCTAATTAAACTTAAAAGCTTTTGCACAGCAAAGGAAACCATAAACAAAATGAAAAGACAACCTACAGAATGGGAGAAAATACTTGCAAACGATGCAACCGACAAGGGATTAATCTCCAAAATATACAAACAGCTCATGCAGCTTAATATCCACAAACAACCTAATCATAGAAAAGGGGCTTTGCAGATATGATCTTGAGATGGGAGATGATCCTGGATTACCCAGGGGGGCCCAATGCTGTCACGAGATCCTTATACGATGGAAGCAGGAAGGTCAGAGTCAGAGAGGGAGATGGGGTAATGGAAGCACAGGTCAGAGTGATGCAGGATGAGAAAGATTCAGCCAGCCATTGCTGGCTTTGAAGGTGGAGGAAGGGGCCATGAGCCAAGAAATGCAAGTGGCCTCTCGAAGCTGGAACAGGCCAGGAAACAGGTTCTCCCTCAGAGCCTCCAGAAAGGAACTCAGCCCAGCTGACACCTTGGTTTCAGCCCAGTGGAACCCATTTCAGACTTCTGACCTCCAGAATTGTAAGATAATAAATGCGTGTTGGTTTAAGCCACCAAGTTTATGGTAATCAGTTACAAAAGCAGTAGGGAACTCATGAAGGAGTCAAAGCTTGGAAAAGCCAGGTCTCTTCCTCTCAAAATCTAGGAATTGGAAATGGGAATTCGGACCAAGTGGTCTGACTCCAGGCTTATGTCCTGCACTACCTCACCATGCTAAAAATATCTTCCCTGGTGTTATGGATTGAACTGTGGCCCCCTCCCTTCCAAATTCATATGTTGAAGTTCTAATCCCCACGCAATGAACTGAAGGTTTGTGCCCCCCCCAACCCAGTTCATACATTGAAATTGTAACCCCTAATGTGATGGTATCAGATGGGGCCTTTCGGAGGGGATTAGGTCATGACAGTGGAGCCCTCATGAATGGGATTAGTGCCCTTATAAGAGAGACCCCAGAGAGCTCTCCTGTCCTCTTTCCACCAAGTCAGCAGTCTGTAACCCAGAAAAGGGCCTCCTCCAGAATGTTGATCTTGGACTTCTGGCCTGCAGAAGTGCAAGAAATAAATTTCCGTTGTTTATATTACTTTACAGTAAGAAGGAACAAGGTACTGACCCATGCTGCAATATGGATGAATCTCAAAAACAAGTTGCTAAGTGATAGAAGCCAGATATAAAAGATTACATTTTATATGATTCTGCTTATATGAAATACCCCTGCAAAAGACAAATTTGTAGAGGAAAGCAGGGTAGGTGGCAGGTGTGGCAGGGTTGGGGGAGAGACAAGGGGCTGCAATGAGCTTGAGGGAATTTGAGGGGGGTGATGAAAATGTTCTAAAACTTGATTGCAGTGATGGTTGTACAACTCTATACTTTTTTTTTTTTGGCTGCGTTGGGTCTTCGTTGTGGCATGCGGGATTTTTCATTGCGGGGCACGGGCTCTTCATTGCGGTGCGCGGGCTTCTCTCTAGTTGTGGCATGTGGGTCTTCTCTCTCTAGTTGTGGAATGGGCTTAGTTGCCCCGTGGCATGTGGGATCTTAGTTCCCCGAACAGGGATCGAACCCTCATCCCCTACACTGGAAGGCGGCTTCTTTACCACTGGACCACCAGGGAAGTCCCTATGGTACTTTGTTATAGCAGCTTGAATGGACTAAGACACCCCAGTAACTCAGAATGTGTGTTTTTAGAGAAAGGACCTTCAAAGAGGCAATTCAGTTAAAATGAGGTCAGTGGGGTGGGCCCTAATTCAAGTGACTGGTGTCCCTATAAGAAGAGGAGATCAGGACACAGACACACACAGAGGGGGACCATGTGAGGACACAGGGAGAAGACAGCCATCTACAAGACAAGGAGAGAAGGTTCAGAAGGAACCTACCCTGCTGACACCTTGGTCTCTGACTTCTAATTCTCCAAAACTGTGAGAAATGTCTGTTGTTTAAGCCCATCAGTCTGCGGTACTTTGTTATGGCAGCCCCAGCAAAGCAAAATACCTGGGGACTCTGGGAAGCTGCACCCCATCTCTGGCCTAACCTAAGCCCCCCTGAAGAGTAGCACCCCCCAAACCCACAGAGGCACCAGAATTAGGATGCTAGACCCATCCCAGCTGGTTCAAATCACAAGCTATTTCGAGGTGAGGAGGGGACTTCAGAGGACCATCTAGAGTCAGGACACACATGGGCCACAGGGCTGTGCTTGCCTGTCACATCCTCTCTGCACAACTTCACCCATCCACACGGCACCTGTCTCCACCACTGTCCTGACACCTCCAGACATGTTCCCGGCACAAATCTCTCTTCAGTCCCCATCCCAAATGTCCAGAGCCCCTGCTGTCTCCCCTGGATGGTTCCTCTGGCTCCCCAAACTCAACATGGTCAACACAGAGCCCAGCACCACTGTCCCCTGCTCCTGGTCCTTTCCCCTCACCCTCATCTCAGTCAAGATGCCCTTCCCTGTGGAAAAAGGAACCCCCTATACAGCTGGTGGGAATGTGAATTGGTGCACCCACCATGGAGAACGGTATGGAGATGCCTTAAAAAACTAAAAATAGAACTACCATATGATCCAGCAATCCCACTCTTGGGCATGTATCTGGAGAAAACCATAATTCGAAAAGATACATGCACCCCAATGTTCACAGCAGCACTATTCACAATAGCCAAGACGTGGAAACAACTTAAATGTCCACTGACAGATGAATGGATAAAGAAGATGTGATATATATACACAATGGAATATTACTCAGCCATAAAAAAGAATGAAATAAAGCCATTTGCAGTAACATGGATGGACCTAGAGATTATCATACTAAGTGAAGTAAGGCAGACAGAGAAAGGCAAATACCATATGATATCACTTACATGTGGAATCTAAAATATGACACAAATGAACTTATTTGCAAAACAGAAACAGACTCACAGACATAGAAAACAAATTTGTGATTACCAAAGGGGAAAGGTGGGGGGAGGGATAAATTAGGAGGTTAGGATTAACATATACACTGTTATATGTAAAATAGATAGTCAACAAGGAGCTACTGTATAGCACAGGGAACTCTACTCAATATCTTGTAGTAATCTATAAGGGAAAACAGTCTGAAAAAGAATATATGTATATACATATGTGTGTGTGTGTGTGTGTGTATAACTGAATCACTTTGCTGTACACCTGAACATAACACAACATTGTAAACCAACTATACTTCAATTTAAAAAAAAAAAAAGAAAAGGGACTTCCCTGGCTGTTCAGTGGTTAGCACTCCGTGCTTCCACTGCAGGGGTCTGGGTTCGATCCCTGGCTGGGGAACTAAGATCCCACAAGCCGTGTGGCGTGGCCAAAAATATTTTTTTTAATTGAAAATAAATAAATGTGAATTTTTAAAAAAAGATGCCCTTCCCTGGTCACCTATGCCAAGGTCCCTCCATCCTCCTTGGCATCCCCTGCCCCGAGCTCCCACCGAGCATTAATCTCTAAGTTCTGCCATATTTTCTTGTACACATTTCTTGGGTGTTGTCCCCTCCCCACCGTCTCCGTGTCCACTGTCCTAATTTCGGCCTTGTCATCTCTCCCTGGTCTCTGGCCCCCTGCCTCCGCCTCCTCCAATCCATCCGCTTCCAGAAACAGACCTGACCGTTCTCTCCTTTGCTTAAAAACTACCCATGTGCATTGCAGGTGGGAACATAAAGTGGTGTAGCTGCTGTGGAAAAGAGTTTAGCACTTCCTCAAAAAGTTGAACATAGAATTACCATATGTCCAGCAAATCCACTTCTGGGTATCTACCTAAAGGATTGGAAAGCAGGGATATTTGTACACCTGTTTTCATAGCAGCACGATTCACAATAGCCCCAAAGTGGAAGCAACCCAAGTGTCCACTGACGGGTAAATGCATAAACACGATGTGGTCCATCCATACAAGGGAATACTATGTAGCCTTTAAAAAGGAAGGAATTCTGACACCTGCTACAACACGGAGAAACCTTGAGGACATTATGCTCAGTGAAATAAGCCAAACACAAAAGGACAAATAATGTATGATTCCACTCACGTGAGGTCCACAAACAAGTCAAATTCCTAGGGACAGAAAGTAGAGTGGTGGGGGCTGGGGGCTGGGGGAGGGGAGCAGGGACTGAGTGTTTCATGGGGACAGAGTTTCAGTTTGGGAAGGTGAGACACTTCTGGGGATGGATGGTTGCACAATGTGAATCTATTTGGTGCCACTGAACTGTACACTTAAAAATGGCTAAAATGATAAACTTTATGCCATATATATACATACATATGTGTGTGGGCCTACAGGTGAATGTGGGGATGGCCACTCCCAGTGGGGGAAGCTCAGCCCGAGGCTGGGAGCGCAGGTCATGGTGACAAGCTCAAGGCCGTTTCCGGCCCCAGCCCGGGCCATCCTGAGCATGGAAGGTGGGGCGAGGTGCCCCCTGAACCCAAAGATGAGATACGGCCGCTTCCGAGAGGGGAAGGTTTATTGGTGTGACTGATCAAGGGTCATCAGTGCAGTGCTGCCCGTCCCCCGGGGGACAAGCCAGTCCAGTGTGTGGACCCTGGGGGCTGGGGGTCAAGGGGCACCCCGGGGGATCACAGGCATAGCAGCAGGCAGAGGGGGGGTGAGCCGCCCCCAGAGGGCCCACCCCTAGTCCAGCCCAAGGTGGGACCCCTCTCGAGGTCCTCAGGCATCCGCAGATCTGGGGGGGTTCTGCGGCAGACAGCTCCGGTGCCGGAGGATCGACTTGCCCTCCTCCTGCAGGGACAGGGGCGACCCCGCTCGTGTCACACAGCCCGGGACACCGGCACAGTCAGCCGGGTCTCCCCACCTTGTGGGGGGCCCGGGCCGCCCGCTCTCACCGTCTCGGAGGCAGTGCTGGGGCTCGCGCCCTCCGGAGAGCCCCCTTCGTCCCGCGAGCAGTCTGGTCCCGCGTCCTCCTCGTACTCCGTCAGGCAGTCCGACTCTTCCCCTGGAACGGCAGTGGGGGAAGTTGAGGGCGCTCGGGCTGGGCTGACCTCTCCAGCCACCAGTACACCGACCCCAGCCCCACCCTCCTGGGGACGCCCTCAACCCCCTCACCATCTGCACAGCCGTCGGAAACAGAAACATAGCTCGTGGGGGGCTCGATCCGGGACACGATCTCCGCCAAGTCGGTGAAGCCGGAGCTGGGGAAGGCGAGCACCTGCGGGGCGGCGTGGGTGAGGCTCTCGGGGTCGTCTGGGGTCTGGGGGAGACCCAGAGGGGACTGGGGGTGGGGGATGTGTGGTCAGAGTGGCCCCGCCGGAGAAGGAGGGCACAGGCTTACGTCTGCACGGCGGCTCTCGTTAAGATCTGCAGACCGTCGGTCCGTGAGCATCTTTTCAATGACGTCGCCCCGGCTCCAGCCCCCAAACACGGCCTTCCCGTACTGGTAGCCCACATCCTGCAGGAAACGAGGGGGCTGGGGCCATGTCTGCAACCCCCGGGGGTGTTCTTCTCTGCCTCATCTTCTCTGCTTATCCCCACCCTGCCTGCCCCTGCCCTGGCCCCTCAAAAGCCTGATGCTCTGGGGGAGCTGGCATTTGAGACTACACTGATTTCAGAGTCGGCCATACGTAGCACACTCACCCCCATGTCCTCTATCCTGTGCCCCTGCCAGACATTACCAATCACTCTTTGCACATTCTTTCCCACTCAGCCCCATGCAGTGTGCCAAGTACCAAATGATTCGAGATGGCGGTGTGCAGGCTTATTTCAAGGTCTGCAAATATGCGGTATACCCGTAAATATCACCATCTCCCGTGCCCATAACAGACATCACTAATCCAGCATGGCATGTCTTCCCAGTGAGCCCAGGAATCAGACATTTTTACTCAGGGCTCTGGGCAGCAGCTACTGATCATATTCTTTTCTTTCTTTCTCTTTTTTTTTGGCCACACCGCACGGCATGCGGGATCTTAGTTCCCTGACCAGGGATCAAACCTGTGCCCCCTGCAGTGGAAGCACGGAGTCCTAACCACCAGACAACCAGAGAAGTCCCAGCTACTGATCATTTTCAGTTGGCATGGGCTATGACACATTTTTCTGGGTCAGTGGCACATTATACACAGTGCTCCATCCAGAGTATCCCAGAAATGGCATTAGAAATCTCTACAGCGTGCTTCAGGCAGTGCAGCTGGCACATATTAAGAAACTTAGTTTGCACATACACATGTACATCCCCTTGCCACACTCACTGCAGACATCACTGATTGATTACCATTCTATTCCCCACGGATCCCAAATGCAGCCCTAGAATCCTTCCCCTCATGTTGCTCTGGGCTTTCAGTAGTAAAGCTCTGCCGGACCACCCCACTGGCACCAAGTGGCTCCCACCCGCTCACATAGATCTGGTCGAACTTCCCAAAGTCCATGGTCTTGAAGCAGTCAATGGGTGGGCGCAGGTACTCGCAGTACGAGCTGGACTTCACGACCTCCAGCTGCCGCACGCAGGACACATAGGCCAGGCGAGACTGGATCTCGGCCATGTCTGGAACCTTGATCTTGTCTGCCCAGGGGTTCAGCCGCTTCCACAGCAGCCACCAACCAGAGAGGCTGTCCCCGTAGGTGCTGAGGTCCGTCTCATCCTGGCTTCCCACGTCGATGGCAATGACCGTCTTGGCACCCATGCTGCGAGCAATGTCCGCTGTGGGGCCGGGGGGTCAGGGGGCTGTTCTCCACCAGGACTGAGGCAGGGAAGTTCAACCCAGCCCCACAAACACCATCATGCACGTGGTCACGCAAAAAAAAACCATGCGAACAACATGCAGGCATGCAAAGGGTATGGCTGTAGAGGCCGATGATGTGGAGGAGGGGATGGGTGTTGGAGTTTTTAGGTCTGGGGAACCAGGGCCAGAGGAATGGAGAAGATGGAGGCAGAGGGATAAAGTCACTGGGGAAAGAGACACAAGGTCAGACACATGGGGGACAAAGATATGGAAGGAGAGTGACACGGAGAGACAGATTATAGTAAGGATACCAGGAGGCAGAGATGAAGGGATCAGAGTCATGGAAACAGACGGAGGGTCAGAGACACAGGGAGATGTGGGAATAAAGACATCGGGAGACAGAGCCGCGGGGAGAGAAATGCAGGGGACCAGAGACAGCAACAGAGATTCGTGGGAGAGAGAGATATCAGGGGCCAGAGATATGCAAGGAGAGAGAATCCAGGTGGAAAGAGGGATCTTGAGGCTGAGACAAGGGACACAGAGCAAAGAGCCGGATCAAGGAGATTCAGGCAGCAGGACGGATGGGGTGAAGGGTGGGGTGATGGCGCGGTGAGGAGGGTGCTGTAGCCGTGGGTCTGTGTGCCCCACTGAGGGCCCCTGAGTGGGTCTGGGGGTGCCTGGGGGGACATGGACAGGGTCCTGTAGCCAGGTCCAGTCCCCAAAGACACCTAAGTCTCCATCAGACTTTGCCCGTGTCCCTCACAAGCTTGTCTGTGTCTCTGTGTGTGTGTGTGTGTGTGTGTGTGTGTCTGTGTCTCTGTGTGCGCTGTACGCACCCCTATCAGGTATGTGCATGTCCTGTCTGTATGTTTGTGAACACACCCACCTCTGGGTATGCTATGCCTCTGTACACACACCCAGGACTGTTTGTATTCCTTTCCCGTGTCCCTAGATCAATGTCTAAGTATGTTTCTTTGTGCGTCCAAGTGTGCCCGTCCACCTGTGAGTTTGTACACACTTGCTCACACGCATGAGATTGTGTGAGTGCAAGTATCTGTACAGAACGCCTATGCAGGAGTTGGCAAGCTGTCTGTAAAAGGCCAGAGAAAAAATAATCTCAGCTTTCCAGGCCATATGGTCTCTGTTGCAACTACTCAACTCTGCTGTGCAGACATAGCCACAGACAAAGGATAAACGATTAGGTGTGGCAGTGTGCCAATAAAACTTTATTTACAAAATCAGGCAGGGGGCCAGATTTGGCTTGTGGGGTGCAGTGTGCGGATCCCTGATCTATGGGACCTCAAGCGCCTGTGTAGCCAGCGTAGGTGTCTACTTGTGTTTGCACGCCACTGGGTGTGTGGAATTTTAAGTTGCAACCCCCCTGCCTCTCATCTGCATGCTTCAAGTGAGTGGGTGTGAAAGAAAGCTCGTCGTGGAGGTGCCCCACCCACCTGCGTGTGTCCACGCTTGCCCTGTGTGTGTGCGTGTAAAATACAGCACGTGGGCGCATCCTTCACCTGCACACACACGTCTGCCATGAGCTTGCCCGCGTGTCTGTGCACGGGGACAAGCAGGCGGCTACTTACCTGGCAGGTTGTTGATGTAGCCGCCGTCCATGAGGAGGTGCCCGTCCTTGGGGTCGCACAGTGGCGGCAGGTATCCCGAGAGTGTCATGCTGGCACGCACGTATCGCCACAGGGAGCCTGCCCGGCGGGACACACAGACACAGACACGCACAGGCACACTCAGACACACCTGGAGGCCCGGCCAGCCCGGGGGGGCTCGCTGACCCGGCACGTTGTTGACGTAGCACCCGTCCACCAGCAGGTGCCCGTCCCTGGGGTCGCAAGGCGGGGGCAGGTAGGGGCAGTAGGAGGCACTGGCCCGGATGTAGCGCCACACGCAGCCTGCGGGGACTGGTGTGAGGGGGTGAGGCGCCCGACGAGTCTCTCGGCCTCCTGCCCGCGAGGACAGACATACCTGGGGCCTCTGGGGCATTAGTGGGTGACGATTAGTGCTCAGCACTCAGGCCAGGAGGGGTGGTCACTCATGTTAACAACGTCCCAGATGCTCGGCTGCCCCTTCCCCGCACCCATTCCCCACGTGGCTACAGTGGCTTTGGTGGGGCCGGCTGGGGTACCCACCATCTTTGTGGACACGCATGGCCGAGGCGGTGATGTCCGTGGTCACGTTGAAGTACGGCAGCCACAGGTCCTACAGGGACAGGGACTGAGGTCCAGGAGGAGTGGGGACTCCTGTGGGGAGGGGCAGGGGAGGGGCAGGCATGGGGGAAGAGTGCACCTCGATCTGCTTGTCCTGGAAGACACGGTGGATGCTGCGGTTGAAGGCCGACCCCGTGAACATGGAGGTGACGGGGTAGGTGAGGTCCAGCACGGGCTCCAGAACTGAAGTCATGCTCTAGGGGCAATGGGCCAGCGGGGGGTCAAACAGGAGTCACTTGGGAGTCACTGACTAGGCAGTCCCTAAGGGGCCTGATTTCTCCAGCTGGGAGCTGGAAACTAGGGTCACTAGCCAGGAAGTCACGGAGGGCGGTCATCCAAGGTCCTGGAGGTATCTCTATAAAGGATCCAGGTGGGTTTCACAGATTAAGACGGGGAGGGTCAGGAGAAACCCAGAAGCCCCTCTAGGGTGAGGTTTCAGGGTGCTCCTGGGGTGGGGGAACCCCCTCCCCGCAACACACACCTTGGCCCACTCCCGGGCCCGCTGCTTAGTGCGGCTGGCGCTCCGCTCCTCGGCGTACAGGGCCCCGATGAAGGAGCCGATGGACGTGCCGCCCACCAGGTCGACGGGGACCCCCGCCTCCTCTAATGCCTTCAGCACCCCGATGTGTGAGCAGCCCCTGCAAGGTGGAGACCCAGTGACCCTCTGGGGATCCCCTAAGCCCCACCCCCAGGAATCTTATCCCTTCTCCCTCACCTGCAAGGCAGGTGGTGCCGGCCCGCCCCTATGGGATCGCGCCCAGGGAGTCAGCTCTACCCCTCGGGGCCCCTGGCCCCGCCCCTGCCAGCGCTGACCCCGCCCCTCACCTGGCCCCGCCCCCGCCCAGCACCAAGGCGATGGTGTTGCCTGTGAGCACCCGCGCCAGGCGGGAGAAGTCGCTGTGCCGGTCTGCGCGCCTCGAGAAAACCTTCTCGTAGAGCTCGTGCTGGCGTGAAAGGAGAGAGACGCGGCCCATGAGGATGCGGGTGTAGGAGGCGGCGTCTGGACCTCTAAGACACTGCCCCGGCCCCTCTGGTCTCTAGGCCACGCCCCTCCAGTAGCCGCGCCCCTCCAGTAGCCACGCCCCTGAAAGGTCCAGCGAACCGACCCGTCCCCTGCAGGGCCCCTCACCAGCTTGGCGGGGCTGCGGCGCGAGAAGAGGCGGCGCGGACAGCGCAGATGCAGGTGCCCCGAGCACCAGCTGCGCATGTTGAGCCACTCCACTGTGCGCGTGGGGCCCTGGCCCTCCTCGCGGTGCAGCAGGACCAGCTGCTTGAGGGCGCGCACTGCCGTGTTCTCCAGCATCTGCTCCAGCTTTGGGGGGCGGGGGGAGAAGGGGGAAGCACGGAAGTCACTCTCACCCGTGGTTTCCTCCCTGCCCCTCCCACACCTGGCCCCGTAGTTCCTGGTCACCTAGCCCCACCGGTGAGGGTGCACGTGGCCCGGCGCAGGCACCGGAGGGCAGGGGGCGGGATCCCAGGGATGGGGGTCACTGTGAATGGTCTCCGGACCTGACCAAGCGTGGGCTCCTGGTCGCCAAGGCCCACGATGAGGATGCAGTCGGCCTGGCGCAGGCAGCGCAAGGTCCAGGGCGTCAGCGATGCGTCTGTCTGGTAGAGCACGATGCGGTGCGTGTCCTCCTGCTGGGCCAGCCACCCCGACAGCCGGAATTCTTGGATGCTAGGATGGGGGTGGGGGAGCGTCATCCTGGGGCTGGTCAGGGGTCCCTGCCCTCAGGGACCATGTAGCTCCATTGCTCTGGGGAGGGGGACCTGGACATCCAAGCCCCATACGTCTGCATCCTCCAGGGGCGGATTCACTCCACTGTCTCCCCAGTGACCAGAGGGATGGGGGGGCGCATGCTCCTTGTTTCACAGCCTAGATCTCAAATGAGATCTGAAAGAATCTTACGCTTTGAGCTTATCCCTCGCGCCCCACCCTAACCTCCTGCACCCCCAACACACACCTGTCCAGCGCAGAGGCCCCCAGGCGCGCCCGGATGATGTCACTGTTGAGGAGAAGTGTGGGGCCTGGGGATGGGTGAGGAAGGGTGTTTAGGAACCCAGGTCAACGGAGCTGGAGGGCCCTCCTATAAGACAATACCACCCACTCCGCTCCCACAGCCCTGCTCCAGCCCCCCAGCCCCACCTCTGACCCACCCAGGTGTCTCCATTCATTGGCCAATGCCCCCACCCACGTGCGCCTTGCCCCATGTAGACCGAAAGCCTGCCCTTGCCCACGACTGACCGATGGCTTGCAAAGCATGCTGCAGCTCCAGCATGAAGGCCACCATGGGCACCTCGGCACACACGGGCAGCACTGCCACTGTTGCCAGGTTGCTGGCTGGGTTGGTGAGCTCCGAGTGAGGGGGAACGCCTAGTCCCGAACCTGCTGAGACCCCAAAGGATGGTATTTGCTGTGCAGTCCTGTGTCCGGAAAGGTCACCTCTCCTCTGCCTTCTCAGAAATCCCTGTTCCTTGTTCCTCAGCTGAGGCTTAGTGATGCCGTAGTGAAGGTCATGGCCTCGATCCTAGCCTCACAGCCTCAGCCACTGTCCTTGATAAGACCTGGCTATCTGACCTTCAGTTCTGGCCCAATCTCCTCAGTGGCCTCCATTACACAACTGTATAACCATTGCTGTTTTCCACTCCACCTGCGTGGACTGATCTGTGCCCCTACACCATTCTGGCCTCGGGGCCTCTGTCCACTAAAGGGACTTGGACACAAAACTAGACGGAAATAAATGTATTTTTGATGCACTGATTGCTTCTCAGCTTCTCTACTTACACTTTAGACCAAGCCATCAACCCCCATCTCTTGACCGGACTTCTCCCTGCCTCCTCTCCTCCAGTTCTTCCTATAACAGTCTGAACAAGTTCAAATGCCTTTCGACGGCTCCCAGTCCCTGCATGACTTGCCCCCCCCCCCCCCCGCTATTCCTCCCCCTCACTCACTTCCCTCCTTGAAGTGTTTCAACACCACCAAACCCTGTGTGCAGAGCCTTCAGAGTTCTGCCAGCGTCTGGCCCCATCTCATTTATCAAGTCTCAGCTCATTGTCCTCAGAAAAGCCTCCCTCCCTCCCTCCCCTAGTCATACCCCATCAAGACCCTATTTTGTTTTCTGCACAGTACATTATCCGACATTGTACTCTTTGTATTTTAAAAACTGTATCTTGCTTCCGAAGCTGTAAACCCTTCTAGGGGCTTTGTCTGTCTTGTGCATTCTCCAGGTTCCCAGAGGTCTGAGATTTTAAAGTCCCTGCCCCTATATCTGCCCCAGAATCACACCAAGGGCAGTCCTGGCAGCTGGGTGGGAGAGAACGTGTATTTGTGTGCTTGGTGCAAGACTGGGGGAAAAGTTTATCGGGGAAGACCCTGGGCATGGGGGCAGTTCTTGGCCACGGCTCACCCCCCGCCTCCTACCCTCAGGATCCAGGTGCCAGGGCTGATGGGGCAGAAGCCCCTTGGGGGAAAAGGAGAGTAGAGGTTGCCAGGCTGGTCCAGGGTCAGGTCACCATAACACAGAACCTCAGGTCCATATTTCTGCACATCTCGAATCTGACTCAATTTCCCAGTGTATCCTAGCTGACGGAAACCACATCTCCCAGCATGCCCTGGGAAGGGACCCACACCACCATCACCCCCAGCATGCACTGGGACAGGGACCATCTCCCAGCATTCACCGGGACCAGGAACCACATCTCCCACCAGGCTGGTAACCTACAGAGCCACTTTCCAACATGCCCTGGGCCCCAAACACCACCCCATAGACTACACTTACCAGCACACTTTAGTCTAGGTTTCCGCTTCCTAGTATGTGGACTCCATCCTCCAGCCAACCCTGATACCCAGAACCAAGCTTGCCCTAAAGACTCCACCTCTCAGCACCACTGATACTTCAGATTCCATTAACAAGCCGGCCCTGGGTCCAGGACTCCGTTTCCCAGCATGCCCAAGAACCCCAACTGCAGCCCACAGCATGCACCGGAACTCGGAACTCGGATTCCCACTTCCCGCTTGAAGCCCCGCCCAGAGCAGGTTATACGTGGGACTCCACTTCCCAGCATGCCCTGGGTTCATGGCTCCCTCTCCTAGCTCGTTCTGGGCATTGGACTAGATCCCTTAGCATTCGCGGGCGCCGGCCAGCTCTCACCTGGGAAGGGTCCTTGCAGCTGCTGCAAATTCCCCAGAATTTTCTGGCTCAGCAGGTGGATGAGGCGGGTCACGACCTGGGGCGTTGGAGGCCGGCGGTCCAGTGAGACTGGAGGAGCAGTTCTGCACCATCTTTTCCTCCTCTACCAGGGCGCCTGGGTCCCTGTTACCTGAGCCCCACCCCATGAGCCCCGCCCTCACTTGGAGGCTTCACCTCCTTCCTAGGGCTCCACCCCCATCTAACCCCCCTCTCCACACATTAGGCCCTGCCTTCTCTGGGTACCCGCCCCCACTCCTATCTGTCCAGCCCCCATTAGGAGAACAGCCCACAACCGAGCGAGCTGCACCTGCGGGTATCGACGTTTGATGTGGCCCAGGGTGCCCTCGGGGAGTTTGGCCAGCTCTGTGTCGCGCACCGCGTGCACCGTCGTGGCACGTGGCTGCCTGGTCAGCGCCTCCACCTAGGGGATAGCGTGTCTGACCAGGGCTGCGTGAGCCAGGAGCTTGATAGGTAGCGGGGAGGACTACCATGGGTGCAGAGAGGAGGCGGTACCGAGTCCCCCCCACCCCACCCCAACCCCCAGATGGGGGTGGAGAGAACCAAGCCTCACTACCCATCTCGGGGGTCTGAGGAAAGGGAGCGGACAGGAGGACAGGGGTCCACACCGGCGGGGGTCCCCTCTTCTGATGGAGAGAGGTCTGGAGACCGATTCAGATCAGACTCACCACCCTGGTGAGGTTGCCCCCATCGCCCCGCCCCACGGAAAGGAGCTGGGGAAAGTGGATCGCACGAGGTCATAGGTTGGGGAGGGAGCGTTCACTACCCCCAACAGGTTACCCGGGATGAAGTGTATGTTGGGCGTGGGGGGAAACTGGACTGGGAGAGGTTAGAGGTCAGTGGGTGGGGCCGAGCTCACCACTCCTATGAGATCCCCGCGGCCGTACTCGCCCACCAGCTCCTTCTTGCCGTTGCCACGCTGGATGACACTTCGCAGCCGCCCATTGAGCACGATGTAGGTGCAGTCGGAGCGGTCGCCCTGCCTGGGGTGGCGGTGGGAGGGGCGGGTCAGACAGGGTAGGGGTCCTCGTAGGCAGGGCCTGAGGGGAGAGGTGGGGGCGGGGCCTGCACCTGTACAGTGCGCGTCCCGCCTCCACCGCTGTCCAGTCGATGGCGAAGTCCATCTGGCGCACGAAGGGTGACATCCTCGCGGCCACGGTCTGCGCGGCACTCAGCACTACACTGGGCTGTGCACGCATGATCCTGTGGGCGAAGGGCGGGGGTGCAAGGGCCGGGGGCGCCCTAGAACGGCCCTTAGGGAGTGGAGAGGGTGGGTGATGGCCTGGAGGTGGGACAGGAAGGGCTCAAAGCTGCCCTGGAAAACTGTTGGCTGTTCAGAGGGATGGCCTCATGCAGGGCAGAATGGAGTTGGTCGGGGCTGCCTGAGCGTCACCCCCACCCCAATATCGGGCCCAGTCATACTCATAGAAGTCGGACTTGGAGATCCGCAGGAAGGTGCAATCACGCTGGGCTCGCAGCGTGAAGATGAGGGGCTCGCCGGTAAGCACGGCCAGCTGTCCCACCAGCTCTCCGGGCTGCACCACGAACAGGCACACGTCTTCGGCCTTGTCGATCATGCGCTGGTAGACGTGCAGGCAGCCCCAGAGCACGAAGTGCAGGCTCACATCCTGTAGGGCAAGGGCCAGGAGATGGGCACAGGGGCACCACCTCACCCACAACTCAGGTCAGTGCACTCCAGAGGAAAGGTTAAGGAAGGAAAAGTTGGAGGGAGTGAAGGCTTTCTATAGCACTGAGCTGAGCAGCATATGTATCTATATTCCCACTCAGCACCCAGAGCAGACACTGCTAATGGATCACCCAACTCAGCCCAGATTAAGGCCCATGAATTCTTTTCAACACAGCCAGCAAGAGCCTACGAAGACTGGCTACACAGGAGCATGGCTGAGCTTAGAGACTCTTTGCTTGTGCTGGGCAACTGCATAGCTGCATGGCAAAGAATAAAGTTGGATTCTCAGCTTATGCCATATTAAAATGGATCAAAGACATGAATCTGAGAGCTTAAACTATAAAACTCTTAGAAGATGGGACTTCCCTGGTGGCGCAGTGGTTAAAAATCCGCCTGCCAATGCAGGGTACACGGGTTCGAGCCCTGGTCTGGTAAGATCCCACAGGTCGCCGAGCAACAAAGCCCGTGCACCACAACTACTGAGCCCGCGTGTCACAACTACTGAAGCCTGCGCGCCTAGAGCCTGTGCTCCGCAACGAGAAGCCACCACAATGAGAAGCCGGTGCACCACAACGAAGAGTAGTCCCCGCTCGCCGCAACTAGAGAAAGCCCGCGTGCAGCAACGAAGACCCAACGCAGCCAAATACATACATACATACATATATACATACATACATACATACATAAAACTCTTAGAAGAAAATATAAGGGTCAATCATGGTCACACTGAATTTGGCAACAGAATCTTGGATATGATACTAAAAGCCCAAGCAACAAAATGAAAAATAGATAAACTGGACTTCAACAAAATTAAAAACTTTTGAGTTTCAAAGGGCACTATCAAGGAAGTGAAAGGACAACACACCATATGGGAGAAATATTTGCCAATCATATATCTGCTAAGGGTCTGGTATCCAGAATATGTAAAGAAGTCTTACAACTCAGTACTAAAAAGACAAATAACTCAGTTAAAAAATGGGCAAGGGCTTCCCTGGTGGCGCAGTGGTTAAGAATCCACCTGCCAATTCAGGGGACATGGGTTCGAGCCCTGGTCCAGGAAGATCCCACATGCCACGGAGCTACTAAGCCCGTGCACCACACCTACTGAGCCTGTGCTCTAGAGCCTGCGAGCTCCAACTACTGAGCCCGCGTGCTACAGCTACCGAAGCCCTCGCGCCTAGAGCCCATGCTCCACAACAAGAGAAGCCACTGCAATGAGAAGCCCACGCACTGCAACAAAGAGTAGTCCCCGCTTGCCGCAACTAGAGAAAGCCTGCGTGCAGCAACAAAGACCCACTGCAGCCAAAAATAAATAAATAAAATAAATTTTAAAAAAATGGGCAAAGGCTCTGAATAGACATTTCTCCAAAGAAGATATATGAATGGCCAGTAAGCCCATGAAAAGATGCTCAACATCATGAATCATTAGGGAAATGCAAATCAAAACCACAATGAGATGCCCCTTCACACCCACTAGGATGGCTTGAATCAAAAAGTGTTAGAGAGGATGTAAGAAACTGGAATCCTTACACACTGCTGGTGGGACTGTAAAATGGTGCAGCCACCGGGAAACAATCTGGCAAAAAATTTTAAAGTCCTCAAAGAATTAAAAATAGAGTTGCCGGGGACTTCTCTGGTGGCACAGTGATTGAGAATCCGCCTGCCAATGCAGGGGACACAGGTTCAAGCCCTGGTCTGGGAAGATCCCATATGCCGCGGAGCAACTAAGCCCGTGCGCCACAACTACTGAGCCTGCGCTCTAGAGCCCGCGAGCCACAGCTACTGAGCCCACACGCCGCAACTACTGAAGCCCGTGTGCCTAGAGCCTGTGCTCCACAACAAGAGAAGCCACCGCAATGAGAAGCCCGTGCACCGCAACAAAGAGTAGCCCCCGCTCACCGGAACTAGAGAAAGCCTGCATGCAGCAACAAAGACCCAACGCAGCCAAAAAAAAAAAGAAAAAAAATAGAGTTGCCATATGACCCAGCAACTCAACTCCTAGGTATCTACCGAACAGAAATGAAAACGTGTCCACAAAGACATCTGCACATAAACGTTCATAGCCGCATTATGCCTACTAGCCAAAAGGTAGAAATAACTCAATGTCCATCAACTGATGAATTAAGAAGCAAAACGTGGTCCATTCATACAATGGAACAGTAGTCAGCCATAATAGAATGAAGCAATGACACATGCCACAACATGCATGAACCTTGAAAACATCATACTAAGTGAAAGAAGCCCAGACACAAGGGGCCACATATTGTATGATTCCATTTATATGAAATGTCCAGAATGGGCAAATCTATAGAAACGTAAGATTAGTAGTTGCTTAGGGCTGGGGCTGTTTAGGAGGTAGGAGACTGATGGCTTAAGGGTATGGTGTTTCTTTTTTAAGGTGATGCTCTAAAATGCACAGTGGTGATGGTTGCACAACTATGTGAATATACTAAAAACCACTGAATTGTACTCTTTAAATGGGTGAATTGTATAATGCATGAATTACGTCTCTAAAACTATCACCAAAAAAAAAAAAAAAAAAAAAATCCCCTTTGGGAAGTTCCCTGGTGATCTAGAGGTTAGGATTTGCCACTTTCACTGCTGGAGCCCGGAGCCTGGCTTCAGTCCCTGGTCAGGGAACTGAGATCCTGCAAGCCGGGCAGTGCATCCAAAAAAAAAAAAAAAAAAAAATCCCCTTTGCTCCTAGTTCCCTTGTTCCACTCCATCCCTGTTGACTTCCTTTTGTTTCCTACAGATGGAATAGCTCTACCACAGGACATTTGCACAAACTGTCCCCTCTGCATAGAATGCTCTTTCCTTCCCCTTGCACCTAGTTAATTCGTCCTCATCCTTCCTCCTTCTCTGGAGGTCACTTCCACAGAGACACTGCCCTGACTAAACCAGACGTTGTGGAGCTGAGAACATCTCCTTTGTAGCACTAAGTACATATGATTTAGCAACCATTTGTGTAATCCTTTGACTGTAATGGCTGTCAGAACTATGAGCTTCCCAAAGGCAGGGGACCCCACTGGTGTTTCTTGCCTCTGCAACAACCCTGGGACACAGCAAACGCCCCTCTCCCCTCTGGTTAGCCTGCCCAGCTGGATGCCGCTCTGTCCCACCCTTTCAAATAAGGAACTGAAACCGCCCAGAGACAGAAAGGTTCCTTCCTCATTCATTACACAAACCTGTCTGACACCCCACAAAGCCCCAGATGAGTGCCAAAACACTGCAAGGATCCCTGGGAGAGGCCCAGGCCCAGGAGACATACACACACGCTGGGACCTTCCAAGACAGAATTCCCAGACTGGGTTTGGGATATAAATGGGAGTGATTAATAGTAGGCTGCCATTTGTCCTCAGATTGGGAAGCATGTTTTTTTTCACTGCAGGACTTCTCAGAGCCTTGAATATGCTAATAATGCTAACTGGGAGCTGCCAAGAAGGGGTAAAATAACCTGCATTTCTCCAACATGTTGCACACAGACCCCTTGTGGTATGGCTGTTCCATGAAATACACTTTGGGAAATGTTTGTGGAAAGCGGGGTTTCTCAACCTTGGCAACACTGACATTTTGGACTGGAGAATTCTGTTGTAGGGGGACTGGCCCATGCAGTCTCGCATCCCTGGTCTCTAACCCATTAGATGACAGTAGCACCCTCCCAAGTCAATCAAAAATGTCTCGACGTTGCCAAATGTCGTTGACAACGACGTTGAAAACTATTGGTGTAAAGTTTCAGAGGGGGGCACAGCAGACCAGCTTTGTCCCTAACAAAGTCCTGAAGACCCCAAGGAGCCTGGTGTGTTAGCAGGCTGGGCTGGGGCTGGGGCCGGGCCGGGCTGAGCCCAGCAGAGGCTCCTAGATAAGCAGGGGCCCGGGGCCCCTGCAAGGGCCATGGTGTGACCACACTTCCTCAGCCAGTCCCTCAAGTACCTCAAACAGCTGGCACAAAACTTCCTCTGCAGAAAGGAGCCCACCCTGCAATGAGCAGCTCGACGTGGCAGCTCAGTCAACTGATCACGTGATATAACAACAACCCTTAAGTCAACCATACTCCAATAAAAATTAAAAACAACAACAATAACCACCCAGCCAGCTAATAGCTGGGCCACCCCCAGCCCCTCCCCCAAGCCCCAGGCTCCTCCCCTGAGCCTGGGGCGGTGCTGTGGTCTCAACGCCTAAGTCATGTCACCCCTACTGTCACCCCCACCCCATCCCCCGACTGGGAGCTGCTGCTCCAACCCTCCCCTGGCCTGTCACCCTTGCAAACCCTAGTAGCTGCGAACTGGGTATTTCCTGTTTCATCCTCACAACAATTCTAGCAGAGAGTTATGACCCTCATTCCGCAGGCGAGGAAGATGACAAGTTTCTAGATGATTCACCCAAGGTCACACAGGGAGTCAGGGCAGAGTCCAGATTTCACCTTTGGCTTCCTCCCTAACCCTCCTCCTCTGTGCTCCTGGGCTGTGACGTCACAACGGGTCTCAGTTTCCCCACCTGGAGAATGGACGGCTTAGTGGGATGCACAGTTTCCCACACCTGTGTGTTGCCAGGAGGCACTGAAATCCAGCTCGTGGGGCTAGTTCCCGGCCTCCAGGTCCAGATTCTGACCTGCACCCGTTTACTGAGTGCCCCATCCCAGCAGGGACCCAGGAATGAGAAGCAGACAGAGCATCAGAGTATGCTGTAGAGTTGAAAGGTCAGAAAATGGAGGTTGCAGGAAATGCAAGGACAGGGAAGAGAAATATAGGGGTGGGGGTCCTAGTGTAAAAGGTTCAGGGATTAGAGGAGAAAGGTCAATATGTCCAGAGAACACGGGGAGGGAGGGCTGTGAGTCAGAGTCATAGGATCCAAAGGTCAGGGGTTGGAAATCATATACTGGGAGGTCTACACCTAAGGTGTAAAGGCAAGGATCAGAGATCAGAGAGAGAGGCCTTGGGTCGGGGCTGCATGATCGGCGTTCAGGGCTCAGCCTCACCTGGTCCCCCTGGCGGGCAATGATGGTGCCGGCTTTGGTGTGATGCAGCAAGACGCGGCTGTTCAAAAGGGAGGGGTCCTGGGGAGGAAGGAAAGGGGGTTGAGACTGGCCCAGCCAGGCCTCCCACCCCCCAACCTGGTCCCCCAGACGCCCTCAGCTGCCCACCTCAATCCGCATCAGCTTGGCCAGCTCCCGCTTCGCCGCCTCAAAGATGCTGCTCGTCTGGCGGCCTTGGTAGGGCCCGAAGGGGCACCCGCCGGTGGCCGACTCGTCCTCACAGTAGCTGTATTCACAGGCGCCCGCTGGCTGCTCCCGGGCCTCCTGAGTAGGGGTCTGTGTGGGGCAAGGCCTGTGACCTCCCTGCTCCCACCCGACCTTCCTCCTCGGGGGACTCCACCTGTGGCCAGACCAGGGTCCCAGGAGGGGACTGGGGTGGGGTGGGGGAAGAAGGCAGGTCCTTACCCGAGCCAGGGCTGCCTGGAGCCCCACCGAGGCCTCTTCCTGCAGGGACACGGAGATCCGGCCCCGCTCATATGCCATGTCGAAGTCCGAGCGAGGGCCACCCTGCAAGCCTGCAGTGGGCAGGGGGCAATAAATGCAATAAAGATGAGAGTGACCATAGCTGGAGTCTAAGCAAGCACTACCTATGTACCCGAGGCCATGGCCACACAGACATGACTAATCGATCACCGCTCTGTCCCTCGCAACCCTTCTCACCACAGTTGGGAGGGCACCATCTCAACGACTACCCGCAAAAAAAAGACATGAGAAAGTGCTGCCCATATTCCCATTTCACGGATGAGAAAAATCAAGACTGGCAGGCCTGCATCCAACCCAGAAATCCGATGGCCTCCCCCGACTCCACTTGGTGCCGCAAACCTGAGATGTCCACGGGCATCGAGATGCAGCGACTCAGCAAGGGGGCCGAGGGGGCTTCCAGGGATGTGGGCTTCACTGGGTCCCCTGGGGGAGACGCGTGTTCAGGCTGCAGTTCCTCAGAGCGCCCAGGACTGGGGGTGGGGAGCTGAAGGGGGCCTGGGGAGGGGTCATCTCCGAGTCCCTGGGGACTGGGGGACTAGGAAAAGTGATTCCAATGGGCCTGTGGGACTGAGGCCAGGGCTCCTGGGGGAACCAAACAGGAGTCACACCTGGGTACCTAGCTAAGCGGGTCCCTGGGGGGCTGGGCAGGTCAGGTGGGAGTATCTGAGGAACTGAGACAGGCATTCACGGGCAGAGCCTGGGCTTCTTGGGAGTGGGCTGGGCCAGCCTACGGTTCCTGGGGGTCAGGCAGGGGCCATCTTGGGTACCTGCAGTTCCAGACAGTGGGGCCCCGGTGGGGTCAGGCGGCCGGCCAGGCGTCTCCCTCGGCTCCTCAGTAGCCGAGGTGCTGACCGTCCGCTTGGAGCCACGCACAGGGCTGGTGCGGGCTGGGAGGCCCGGGCTGGGGAAGAGGCGCAGGGGCTGGATCTCCTGGGGGCAGAGGGGATCCTGTGGCGTGTCCGGGGAGGCACACGCCACACACCCCTCTGGCCCCTGGTGCATCTCCACGTAACTCACATGGCTGAAGAGCTCATTGGTCAGGCCCAGGTAGTTGTGAAGTGCCAGGAAAGTGACCCGCTGCAGCCTCACCATGATGATCTTTGGGGACATGGTCGTCAGAGGAGGGGGCCAGGGAGAAAGAGGGTGAGCCACAGGACTTAGCACTAAGGGGGTGAGGCCGTGGATGGGGAGATGGAGATGGAGCTAAGGTCAGAAGGTCAAGGTCGGAGCAGGAAGGGGCTGGGCAGGGCCCTAGGAGCCAGGGAGAAACCGACAATCAGGCGGCAGAAACCTGGGGACATGGGGTGGAGGCAGCTCATGGGAGGAGTCAGGGAGGTCTGGCTGCTCAGGGCCGATAAGCACAGCTTCAGTGCCTGCTGGCTGCTGGGTCCCAGCCCCGGGAGCCTGTGACGGGTGGGGGGTTATGGAAGGAAGTGGACGGCCCGCTGACCTGCACGACCCGCACCAAGCTCTCGGGATACTTGGTGAAGACGGCTGAGAAGGCCTCGACTGGAAGCCGCAGCACCGTGGAGTCTCGGGCCGCCCGAGCGGACACAGTGCGCTGGGGGTGCTGGTGACCCTGGGGGTGCAGGGGGCACAAGGAGAATCAAGGTCAGGGGCTGTGAGAGCCCCCCTTCCCGCTCCCCCCCGACCCCTCCTGATGCCACTGCCTTGAGGGACCACTGGCAACATCAGGGACGCATCAGAGATGGGGGCCCTGGGGGTGACCCTCTCCAGCCCAGCCTGGTGGCTGTGGCCTCCCAGCCAGCCTCCCCAGCCCCCTCCGTACTGGTCACTCACGGTGATGACATCCAGGATGCTCAGCAGGCTGTTGACACTGTCCCCAGGAACCACTTCCTTCACCACACACTCCTTGCCATCCTGAGACACGGGGTGGCGGAGGGGCGCACTGACCAGCGCTGCCCCTGCCCTGCCAGCCCACATCCTGCCCCCCGACCACGCCACTGGTCCTCACTCTCCCTCGGTGATCACTGACACCCGGACCCCACTGAACCTTCCGGCCAGCGTCACTAACCATAACCGGTGACTGGGCAGACCACCCCAGATGCCCTTGGACACCCGTTCCCAACTCCTGCCTGCACATCTCATAAGACCACCAATCCTGGGAGTTCCCTGGTGGTCTAGTGGTTAGGATTTGGCGCTTTCACTGCCGTGGCCTGGGTTCAATCCCTGGTGGGGGAACTAAGATTCCACAAGCTGTGCCTCGCGGCATTGCCAAAATTAAAAAAAAAAAAAAAGCCCACCAACCCTGCTGACCAAAAGCACTGCCTGTCCCCAGTGACCGCTGCACCATTGCTCATCCCTGCCGCCCATCTCCCCGTGGTGCCCCCCGGAGGGGGAGCCCACTCACAGGAGCCGGCAGACAGAGCTCCAGCAGCCCATCCTGCACCACGTAGATGCTGGCATCGGGCTGGCCTGGCCGGAAGACGTAGTCACCCTGGCTGAGCCGCTGAAAGACCATGTGCCGGCACAGCTCCAGGAAGAGCGGCTTCTCAAAGTGGCCCAGCACCCTGTTGGATAGGGACTGGTGAGTGGAGAGATGCAGGAGGTCAGGTCAGCCCCAGCTCTGCAGCCCCCTGCCTGCACCCTGACACTGACCGGACGTTCTTGAGCATGTAGAGCACCTCGGAGGGCAGGTGGGAGTTGGCCAGGTCGCCCTCGGTCAGGTCAGCCTCCAGCACCGCAGGCGGGGGCTCCTTCCGCTGCAGCGTTGGCATCTCTTTCTGGATGCGCAGGATCCTGGTGGGAGGAGAGGGGAGCGAGGGGGGGTGGTGAAAAGCAGGGAGAGGGCTCAGGAAGACCTGAGATCCCCCACAGAGCCCTTCCCTGGGGTCACCAGAGCAGGGCTCAGCAAACTCTGGCCCGCTGGCCAAATTAGGCCAGCCACCTCCTTTTGTAAATAAAGTTTTATTGGCACAAGCTATTAATACATTCATTCATTTACATATTGTCTGAGGCTGCTTTAATGCTACAACAGCAGAGTTGAGTCGTTGCAGCAGCGTTGCGTGCAGCCTGCAAAGCCCCAGATGTGGCCCAAAAAAGAAAAAAGTTGCTGACCCCTGAAATAAAACCCTGAGGTCACCCTTCACCAGTCACAGGCTCCCTAGATGGACCCTCTCATTAAGTGGATCCCTGACACAGCTTCCAAGATATGGGCAGACCCCAGAAAAGTGCCTCTGTTCATCATGGGACCCCATATATTGCACGCCTCCATCATGTAGCCTCTGTCATGTAGGCAGAGCCTTGGGGTAGCTTCCATTATATCAGGAGACCCCAGATACAGCCTCTCTGATCCTTGTAAAAATCCCTGAGATAACCCTTCCTCCCCAGTCTCAGACAACCCTGAGATAGCCTCTTTGATGGTCACAGAGACTCTTGAGATAGCCCTGGTTACATGCAGAGAATCCAGATACAGCCCCTCTGCTAACCATGGACCTAGGAGAGCTCCTCCCTGGGAGTCACAGTTGCTACTGAAGACAGTCCTTCCACCAGTCACAAAATGCTCAAGATAGACCCTCTAGAATGAGCTTAAACTGAGTTCAACTCCACATTACAGAGAAATCCAGAAATAGTTCCTCTTCTGATCAGGAAGATCCTTGGGCTAGCCCTTGCCCAGGTCACAGAGAGCTGAGATAGCTCTCTCAAGGTCATGGCACCATCAGCGTAGCTCCTTAAGGGTGTGCAGACACTGAAACCGCCCCCAGGAGGTGGACAGACCCTCAACTAATTGTGAAAGATCTAGAGATAGCCCTCCTACTCAAGTCATAGAAAGCCATGGGATAGCACACCTGTTGACCATGGACATCCCTGGAATGGCCCCTCAGTGCGAAGAAACACTTGAGACAGACCTTCAAAATAGACTCTGTGATGTCAGGAGACCCCAGAGCCAGCTCCTAACTTGGAAAGATCCCTGAGAGAGCCTTTCTCAGAGACCCTGAGGGAGCCCTTTGCTGATGATATGCCCTGACATGCCCTTCCTGTGTCTCTAGCGCCAAAAGATTCTTGAGATGACTCCTAGGGAACAGAACCCCCTAACAAAGCCTCCGTGTAGTGTGGGAAAAATCCAAGGGAGGTGACATAGAGAGATGCTTTCTGATGCAGAGAGATTGCTGAGATAACCCCTAGGGAACAAAAGCCAGAGATAGCCCCTCCTGCAGGCCCCAGAAAGACCTGCGATAACTCCAGTGAGACTCTGGAATAAACCCTCTCGTGTGAGGACCCCAGATTTGACCCCTAAGGGTATGACAAGACATCCGAGATAGTGCCTGGGGATTAAATAACTCACGGATGCCCCTGTGGCAGGGAACATCACTGAGAGAGCCCTCATGTGATAGAGACAGCCTGTCTGGTGGGGGAGAGCTCTGAAATAGTCCCACTGACATGGAAAGACTCCTAAGACAGTCCGTGGGGTTCAAAGAAGCCTGAGATACACCCTTCGGTGTGGGATGATCACTCAAAAAGCCCTGGACAGCCCCAAGTACACCTAACACAGCCTTACTTCTTAGCAATGTTGAGCATCTTAAGTTTCTTCTTCATGCGTGGCCGGGAAGTGGTGGAGACGGAGGCGTCCACCAGCGAAGAAGTGGATTGTGATACCTGGGAGGATTAAGGTGGGGGGGAGGTGGGAGGAATGCGTCAACTGCCAGTTCAGACCCTAGGGAAGAGGAGGGGGGCAGATCCAGAGGCCCTTGATCAAGGAGGGCGGCCGGCTTACTACGAAGTATAACTAGGGAAAGGGCAGGGTCTCTGTGTGGCCAGTGGGAGCCCCAGGGGGTCCCAGACTCACCTTCCGCATAATCTTCCGGCCATAGAAAAGCACTTTATCTCTCTTCCGGAATCGATACCGCGGGCCATCCGGGGCTGGGGTTTCTGGGGATAAGTGCGGAGAGGGGCATTCTGAGCTCCACGCACACTCCGCACGGGCCAGAGATGGGGACGCTGCGTACAGGCTCCAGCAAATCCCATCTCTACTGCCTCAGGGGCCCGGACATTTCAGCTTCCCATCCCTCAGCACCCCCAGAAGGCCCTCTGGGTCCTCACTCGGCACTCGAAGCCTCCGCACCAGCAGGAGGATGAGCACGGCCGTGACCAGCACCGCGACTCCAGCCCCGATCATCACTCCCAGCACCTGCGGGACGAACGGCACTGGCTGCGCATCGCATACCCGCTCCGCCAAGCCTTCCCCGGGGGCCGGGACGCCCGGGACCTCATCCCACTGAGCCAAGGCCGCCTCCGAGATCGCAGTCGGCCCGGGCCTCGACGTCCCCATCTGCAAAATGGGCCAGCGCTGCTCCCTCCCCTGGGGAGCAACGCTGTCTGGAGGCTCGGCGGCCCGCAGTGCACACCGGGAAACGTAGTTCCGCCTGAACAGACGCAGACTGGTTCTCGCGGGACCGCGATGATGCGCGCTGAGCACGTCGGGAATTGTAGTCCCCGCGGCGCCACACAAACCCCCAACCCTTACCATTCCGGTTTGCAGCGGCGCCTCCATCAGTTGTTTCAGGCTGGGCGGCAGGTCTGGTAGTTCAGACTCCTGGGGAGAAAGAAGCAGGACGAACCCGGGCAAGTCATCACTCTGGGCCCGCCCCTCCCCTGCTGCAAGCCCTGCCCCCTTCGTACCCACTGCCGGGGCGGCTTCTCCGCAGGCCTGGGGGCGACTGAAGGGGCGCTGCGGAGCAGAGGGGTGGGGCAAATTGACCTCGGGGCCCGAGCTAGGGAGTAAGGTGGGTCCCCGGGTCCCCCACCAGGCTCCCCTTACCTACGCACCAGGCCGACCTGATGCCCCACTTATCCAGACCCACCCCGGGGCCAAAGGGCAGCCGGCCGGGCACCCACTGTTAGCAGCCAGCGAACAAGTCCCTGAAGGGGCACGGATCAATCCTGACCCACCGAGCCCTAGGTCGCACCCCAGCACCCCCTGCGAAGACTGGATGCCCGCACCCCACGAAAACTGGGCCCGAGTCATGGGGCCGGGGAGATGCTTGGCTCCCGGCCCAAGCCTGGCCCCGGGGAGACAGAGGCTGGGGCACGGGGGAGTGCAGCCAGGAGCTCCTTCACAAGGGGTCGTGGTGCAATGCCGAGGTCTCAGTAGCATCCTGGGACGCTCGGAGTGGGGTGGGCTCGCAAAGTGTTACTGGGTGATGCTGGAGGTTTACTGTCACGTAATAGTAAAGTTATGGGGTCTCTGATGGTGCGGATTATCACTGGGACTCCAGGAACGATGCTGGCGCCATTGCTGGGAGACGTAACCAGGGACGCTGGAATTACGGGTGGGGGGGTCGGGGGGATCACTAGGAAGTTACCGAGAGATTCTGAGGACTACAGGACTATTACTGGGAAAACCGGGAGCTGGTTGGGCACGTCCCTGGAGTCGTTCGAGCATGATACTGAGGAATGCTGGAATATTACTGAGACTTTTCTGGGAGGCTGAGGCTGTTTCTGGCGCCATTCGAGTATTAATGGAAATTTGGGGGAGTCACTGGGTCCTTGAGACATTACCTGTAAAATTCACGGGGGACTAGTCCCCTTCCAACCGAGGGTGCACCTGGCTACCGGTGCGAAAACACCTGCCGGAAGCTGGGGCATGGGGGAGACGGGAGAGTCAGAAAGTCGGGAGCTACCGGGAATCGGCGGAGGACACACCTTGGGAAAGCCGAGGGCTCGCTAACAACCCGCGAAGGGACGGGGCGAAGAAAACCCGGACTCACCCAAAGGGCCGCAGCCGGGATCCACTCTGCGCCAACTCCGTTAACGTTCTGCCCAGCGCCGCAGGCGCGGCCCCTTTAAGTTATTCACCACAGGGTGCGCCACGGCCCCGCCCCCCGCCATGTTTGGAAGGTCGCGCTGAGCCAGCCACACTGAGTGTGGCGACGCTTTAAAGGGACCGAAGACCAGTTGGCGCAGGGAATACCCCTCCCGCTAGAAATGAGAACAAGTTAATTTTCCCGTTTATTTAACACCCACTCTAACCCTCCCTGTCCCACTCCAATGTCCGACCCGACTAGCCCAGGCCCTCACAGGGCGCGACAGGGAGCCGGTCCTTAAAAAGCAAAAGCTAAAATAAATAAGCATGGGTCTCCGCAGTCCGGCGGCTAATGTCCTATGACGGTCCCGGTCCGAGTCAATTCACCAGCAACGAATGCTCCTCCGAAGCGTCCCTGGAGGAGGGTCGGTGTCAGCGGAGGCGGAAGGCATCAGTTCCCTCAGGCCCGCTTCCCTTCCCCTGAGCCAATCCCAAACCCAAGCCAACCCGGCCTCCAACCTGCCGCAGCAGCAGAGGAGGCTGCAGGCGGAGCCGCTCCCACGGCGGAATTTGCCAGAGGTGGGGCTGTCCTGGCACTGCGCGATGTAGGCCTGGAGCTCGCTCTCCTCTGCGCCCGCTCCGCCCGGGTGCTGGGGAGAGATGCCCGGCGGCCCGGCATGAAAGTGGCCTCTGACGTTCGAGGCCCTTGCGATGCGCCCTCCCCTCCCCCTCCTCCCCCCATCCCCTCTCCAGTCATCTGGATCTTCTCACCGGTCCTCGTGGACCAACCAGGCTCCCACCTCTGGGCCTCTGCACCGTGCCGTGCCCTCCACCTGCTGTTCCTCGTGGTTTGCTTCACCCGGAGACATTCCCTGACCACTGAATGTGTGCACACCCTGAATCTTGGTCAGTCGGTGCCCTCCGCTGTGGCTCCAGCGCCTTGAGCCATGCCTGACCCAATCTGGGTGCCTGACAACCACCCACTTGGGCGGGGGCCGGGCGGGGTGCAAACATCTGCATTCCCAGCAGCAGTGAATGTTCTGGCTTTTAGCCTTGTCTTCATCTCTCCCAACCTCACGGGGCCAATATCTCCTCTCCAAGTCCTTTCTGGCTCTAGGTCTTTGCTTTGGCTGTTCCTTCTCCCTGGTGCTCTCTCTCTTGGGCTCCTGTCTCATCAATCCAGAACTTCCTGAGAGGATGGAAAGGTGTGAAATCTATGCTGTCCAAATCTGGTAGCTACTAGCCACATTGGCTTTTGGGCGCTTGCTCTGTGGATGGTGTGAGTGAGGAACTGAATCTGGAATTGTATTTCATTTTCATACTAGAGACTACTATTGGACAGCACATTCTAGCAACTTTCCTGGACTCAGCCTGATACGAGTCTAAAGCAGGGGCCTCTGTGTAACCTTCCATACTTCCTTTACACCTCTCATCAGTTGGCTGTTATACTCCCGTTTGTGCATCATTCATCCTGCCCTCCAGTCTTGGACAGACCATGTATGCCTGTTTCCTCAGATGCCTGGCACCCAGCACCAGGCTTGGCACACAGTAGGCTGTCACACGTGTTTGCTAAAAGATCCTGTCTATCTGCCACGCCCATGTTCTGCTCTGACCCTCGCAGCCTGCAGGACAACCACCCTTCCCCAGACCCACAGAACAGAGGGTCTGGGAGCGGGGCTTCCGGAATGAGACAGTCGTAGGTTGAGCCGGGTTCCACCACATGCTTGGTAGCTGACCTTGGGCGAGTCACTGAAATTCTATGGCTTGGTTTCCCTGTCAGTGAAAGCAGACGCAGGAACCCTACGTGGCCCAAGCCCCACACCTTGATAAAACTGAGAGTGTGGCAGCTGTGACTGGGATGGTATGGGTCCCTCCTGGGCCCCCCAATTCCGAGCCACCCTCTCCTTTGGCCTCGTAGAGTCTCCCACATTCTCTCCCTGGGTCCTCCTCTCCGCACCCCGCCGTGGCCAACCACGAGGGACTCAGAGCCCGAGTCTGGGGCCGTGCGTGCACGCACGCACGCACGGCCCCATGGGGAGGCGGGGGGAAGGCAGGCCGGGGGGGCGCGGGGGGACCGGCAGCTGACCTTGATGGTGTCGTAGGCGCCGGTGATGAGCGCAATGAAGAGGCTGAGCACCATGTAGATGAACAGGCTGATGAAGGAGTACAGGTAGAGCTGGGAGAACAGCCAGACCAGGCTGCTGCGGCCCTGCTGCGCCTGCATCGCCGCGAACGTCACGAACATGTCATCGCCGTTGATGAGCGAGAAGAGGCACTCGGACACCATGGACAGCGAGCGGAACTGCCGGCGGGCAGGGGGGTCGGGGGTCAGAGGGAGCTGCGGGCACGGCTGGGGGCTGGGGTTGGGAGCTTTGGGGGTCAGAGGGGACAGCGTACAGAGTACCAGTAGTCACGATAGGGCCAGCTGGCGGGGGGGGGTCACTGAAGAATGACAAGGTCATAGAGTCAAGGCTAGGGTCACCGGGGATCAGAGGGGACAGTGGGTAGAACTGCTGCAAACTTGCTGGTAAGGAACCAGGGGTCAAGGTGGGTCATTCAGTGTCACCAAGTCAACAAAAGATAGACCAGGAGTCAGGGGGCTCGGGAAGTAAGATGGGGAGCCAGGGATCCCTCATCTGTGGGTCACGAGCGCCACCCACCGGTCCCGGCCAGCCCCTACCTTCACATGGTAGGGCCCCAACACAATCCAGCCGCAGAAGCAATAGCCCAGGTAGATGACGGCCACGCAGCAGCAGAAGCGCATGACGCTGGGCAGGGCCACCCGCAGCGTGGCGATGAGGATCTGCGGAGGGGCGGGGGGAGGGTGGGGGGGGGGGTGTCAGCAATGGGGGCGGGACCACAAGCCAGGTGGGCCGTGAGCCTGCGGATGGGGTGAAGCCTGCCCAAGGGCATGATGGGGTGACCACAGAAGCTGGGATGACCGTCGACAAGGCAGGGTGGTGCTGAGCAGGCCCGAGGGCACCCCCTGGCTGGACTCAGCTCGGGGGAGGAGTATGAAGGAGCAGGCTCACGTGACCCCTGCCCAGGTGGAGTGACAGGTGTGCCTGGTGTGGGCACGTATGGGGAAGAGGCTCCTGGCGGGTCATCTGCAAGGGCCGGTGATGGCGATACGTGTACGAATTTATCTGGGGGTGGGGGTGGGAATTAAGGGACACGTGGCCGCCTCTGGGAGGGCCCCGCCTGCGTGTCGGAGGCTTACGTTGTACTTGTGGAAGAAGGTCAGGTAGCGGATGACACCGACCCAGACGAGCAGCGTCGAGGTGCCCAGGAGGATGCTGCAGACGTCATAGCTTGCCAGGTTCTAGGGGCAGGAGCAGCGTCAACCCCACCCAGCCTGGCCCTTCCCTGGGGATGGGGCCCCGGGCAGGCATCAGCAGGGGTGGGAGAGGGGGCCAGGGTCTGGAAGGACACCCTGGGGCTCGGGGGCAGGGCGTGGGCAGGACCCACCTTGGCTTCGATGCCGATCTTCATGATGGTGCCTGAGATGGTGAGCACGTCGCTGGTGACCAGCAGGATGTACCAGCCGTTGACAAATTCCAGCCGCTCCCACAGGCTGATGACCTGTCCCCGCTGCCGCCGCATGAACCTGACAAACTCCTGCAGGGGGAGGTGGGCGGGGTGAGGGCCGGTCCGGACATGGGAGGCGTGCCACCCGGCCTTGGTGGTCCCAGAGCTGGGTAAGGCTGGAGGCGGTGCTCACGTTCTGCAGCAGGAAGCCTCGGAGCAGCGAGCGGGCACACAGCAGGAAGGAGAAGGCACAAGTGAGGATCACGACCACATCAAACAGGAGCCGGAAGCTGTTGTCTCCTGTGGGGAGGGGGCCGAAGGCAGGGCCAGGAGTGAGGCAGCTGGGCCAGGCCTAGGGGGCTTCAGGGCTGGTTTGGGTTGGTCATCAGGCTCATGGGTTTCTCTGGGTAAGTCGGGAGTTTGGTCCATGCTGGTCTGGGGCTTGGGGAATTCCTGGGCAGGTTGGGGCCCCTGGTCAGTGCTAGTCCGGGGCTTGGGGGCTCACCATGGCCGAAGACGCTGGGGTGCTTACACTCCTGGATGTGGGCCTGGGTCTCCAGGCTGATGGGGATACGCCCACTGTGTGCCTTATTGTCAAATGTGATCTGCAGGGGTGTGGCAGGGCGGGACGGGACAGAGTAAACCTCAGCAGACCTAGGCTCCCAGAGGCGCAGGACGGATGGTCTCTCCAGCCCCGGCCTCCCCCATCACCCCCACGCTGCCCTACGCCGAGGGTCCCCAGCTCCAGGACTCAGAAGTCCCATGCCCCCCATGCCACCCCATCACTGGCCGGCCCCTCGCCCCACACCCCAGGTGTTGCGGGCTCACCAGGATGCTGAAGGTGTAGCAGTCTGGGATTTCATTATTGATCAGGCTCTGGAGGTTGATGGTCTTCAGCTGGAAGTGGATGGTGACGTTGATCAGCCTGGGTGGGGGGAGGCTTGGGTGAGGGGGAGGGGGCTCTTCCCATCCCTCCTGCCCCGAGTGCCAGCACTCTGGCCCCACGCTGACTCTGCCGCTGGCAGAGGAAGTGCTCAAATGGCAGCATCGGCGTGGCCCACCCCTGCCCCCGCCTGTGGGGAAGCAGCTGCCCCTCCCACCACCCCCGCCCCTGAAGATGCCTGGAGTCCTGCCCCCCACCCTCCTCGGCCCCCTTCAGGGGGCAGTACTTGTGGAATTTGAGCGTGAGGTTCTTGTAACTGGTGCTGCCATCCAACAGGGAGAGCTCATCACTGGGGGGCACAGGGGGTCTCTCGGGAGGGTCCACCCGGATACAGTCTGAAGACAGGGAGTCAGGGAAGGGACACTGGGGACAGGGGAGGCACAGGCAGGTCTCCCCAGAGTCCCCGACAGACCCCTTCCCTGCTTTCCTTCCCTCTTCATACGTCGACATTTGTCGTTTGTTCCTGCTGTCTCCCCCCAGGGTCAGGCCTGGTCTGTCTCACTCCCTACACAGACCCCAGTGCCTGGCGCTCAGTGGGCCCCCAAATGTTTAGGGAACGAATGGAGTGAAACATAACACTCAGCCCTTTCCTCGTGCCAAGCATTCTGCTAATCGTCAAATTATTAATGATCGTGACCACCCCGTCTCCTGGATGAGCAGGAGGCAAAGTGGGATTTTGAAGATTTTTTTTTTCTGATGTGGACCATTTTTAAAGTCTTTATTGAATTTGTTACAATATTGCTTCTGTTTTATGTTTTGTTTTGTTTTGTTTTTTCCAGCTGCCAGGCATGTGGGATCTTAGCTCCCTCACCAGGGATCGAAACCGCACCCCCTGCATTGGAAGGCAAAGTCTTAACCACTGGACCGCCGGGGAAGTCCCTGAAGTGGGATTTTTTTTTTTTTTTTTTTTTTTTTTTTTTTTTTTTTAATCCCGACAGCTGAGCCCTGCCCGGCCCACTCACCAGTGATGACCATCGGGTCGATGTCAAAGGTGTCATTGGCTGGGTCCACGTGGCCCCGGTGGTAGTAGCACTGGCAGAGGGCCAGGGCCGAGCCATTGGCCCAGGGCCCGCCCCCGCCCCGCACGTAAGCATACCGCCCCAGGGACACGTCGGGGAGCATCAGGTACTGTGGGCAAAGGAGGGGAGGGTCAGTCAGCCCCGCCCGTTTTCCCGGGCGGGCCCACCTGCCCTCCTGCTCCTGGTCGCCCGCACCTGGTCCACGGCGTAGAAGATGGCCTGGTACAGCTGCTCCCGGGTGTAGGCCGCGAAGGTGTCATCCGCCCCGTCCGAGTAGCCCAGCAGGAAGAGGTGCCGGAAGGCGATGGTGTTCTCCTCCCGGAAAGTCACCGCCAGCTGGTTGCTGAGCCCAAACAGGATGAGCTGGCGGGAGGGACGGGGAGGATTGGCACTGCCGGCACGGGGTCTCCCACGGCGCATGAGTGGAGGCAGAGAAAAGAGAGGGCCCACCCCGTGAGGGCGTGACCACCACACGTCCCCAAGGCGCAGCACACAGTGGCCACTCACAGAACTCGTGGCAACAACTAATGTTCATGAAATGTTTACCGGATGAATGTTCGAGAGTCAGCACGGCATCAGACTGCCAGGGTCCGAGTGCCACCTTCCAAGGCTCAGCTGCTATGTGACTTTGGACAAGTCCCTTAACCTCTCTGAGGCTCAGCTATCCTATCTATAGAAAGGGGCAAGAGCAGCGGCTAGGACCTCAGAGGGCATTTGTGAAGCTTAAAGGAGCTGCTCCCGTGCAGATCCGAGAGGGCTTCCTGGCGGATTAGTGCCACTGTCACTATCATGATATGGGGCTGTGGGGTCAGGACTAGGCTCTGACTCCAAGATTCCCCTTCAAGGAAAACAGCGACCACAGGTGGCATTCTGCAGGGGGGGGGGCCCTGAAGGTCTCACCTGCACGGTGACCACCAGGATCTTCACCACCTGCAGCATGAGCTTGAAGGGCTTGCGGCCCTTGGCCCGAAATTTATCACAGGGGCTCATGAAGAAGTACTTGAGACGACGGCGGAGATCCTCCTCTTCTGGAGGGGTTGAAGGGGCTGGGGAAGGCCCCACCCGGGTCCCATACCCAGGTTTGGGTGTCAGGAGGCGCTCAGTCTCTGTGGGATGGGAGAGGGCAGTGGGGACCAGGCCTAGGCAGGTTCACCTGCCAATAGGGGAGGCAAGTCCCAAGCTCCAGCCAAGAAAGAACTCTGAGAGATCTAAGGAAAACCAGAAAATCCGTAACATTTTAGGGATCTATGCAGCAGTGCTGGCTCAGCGGTTTCAAGTTACTCAAAAGAGCCTGAGTTGATTCCTGTCCCTGCTCCAGGGCACTCAGCTTCCCTGAGCCTCAGCTACCTCATCTGCAAAATGGGGCAATAAAATCTCTCACCAAGAAGCTAACGATTTGACACTTACAAAGCATTCGGTCTCTGAGTCTCAATAATTCCTCAATGAATAGAGCCTATTCTATTTTTTTGGTTTGTTTTTGGTTTTTTTTTTGGCTGTGCCATGCGGCACGTGGGATCTTAGTTCCCCGACCAGGGATTGAACCAGGCCACAACAGTGAAAGCGCTGAGTCCTAACCACTGGACCCCCAGGGAACTCCTGAATAGAGGCTACTCTAAGAACCACTTATTCCTTTCAATCCTGACCAGTCCAAGAGGAAAGCCCAAGTTTTCAGCAACGGCTCGGGTCATAGCTGGTCACAGCAGCCCGGAACTGTTCCTGACACAACCCACCACCCCCACTGGGAGAACCCCGCTTCCTTCCAGGGTCTGGCTGGCCCCCTGCCTGGCATGGCCACCAGGATGAAATGTAGGCACCGTCAGAACCTGTCCGGCAGGGAGGGCCAGCCGCTGGTCCCTTTGGAGCTCAGATGCTGTCGTGGTTGTTTACAAGATAGTTGGATGGGAAGTCAAAGAGGAGGCCGCCTCCCTGGCTGGGATCACAGCTAATCCACCCCAGACTCTACCAGCCAGGACATCTTTCAGGTGTCTGCAGCTAGCTTAAGAAGAGAAGATCAACACAAAGGGCATTCCTCCAGGCTGCCCTGTGAGAAGCGAGTGAGCTTCCTTGTGTTTGGAGATCTGAAATTGAGTTAGGCGCCTGCGCTTAAAGTGGCAACCCCGCCCCCAGCACTCCTGCCTAAGTTTAGAGAAGCTGAACATTTGCCTCCTGGTTTGTAGAAAGAAAGCCTGGGTGTCAGACGTGCGAGTTGGAGAAGCTGGGGCCCGCTGTCGGGGTTCCAGCAAAGCTGAGCAATCCGAATCTAGGCTCAGAATGCAAATCCTGGGACCCTCGCCGCCCGAGTCGGAAAAGCTGGCGATCCGCCAGCTGCCTGAGTTGAGGTACTCAGAGCAGAGCCTGGGTTCAGAAAGGGCGGTCGGAGTCCCGCCACTCCGAGGTCAGAGAAGCTGATGCCCACCCGCCGCTCAGGTTCTAGGAGCCGTCTGCCCATATCTACGCCAAGGGGACGCTGAGAGGTCAGCACCGGAGTTGAGGAAAGGGAAACCGGGAGGTCCGCCGCCCCAGGTCGGAGAAGCCTCCCGCCCGTCCGCCGCACGCGTTCTGGGACTTGCGGGGCCGCCCGCGCCCTCACCTGAGCCACGCGGCCCTACGGGCACTGCCATGCCGGGGCGGGGAGCGCCGAACGCCGGCGGGCGCGGCGGTACAACCTGCGTCCGAACACCCGCTGCTGTCACTGCGGCCTCGCTCCCTCGCGGTGCAGCTTCAAACCCTCCCGCGTCAGCTGACTGGAGCCCCAGTCACGTGACCAGCGCGGCCCTGGAGGCAGGTGACAGGATCCGGTCCCTCCCCGTGCGCCACGACGACCCCTGCCGGAGCAGCACGCATGCGTGCCTCAGCTGGCGACTTGCCCTTAGGCGGTCCCGAGGTCCTAGCGCCGACGGGCGGAAATGTGCTGGGGGATGGGCTGGCTGCTGGCTCCGTCCTGGCTCCCAGTCATGCCCCAGTCCAGTGCTAACCTCTTGACTTCCACGTCCAGTGTTTGACCCCTTTCCCTCCGCGGTGTCGGATGACGATCCCATCTCAAGGCTGCCCCGCTCCATCCTCCCAGAAACTCTGTGTTACTCTCAACCCCCTCTCATCCGAACTATCATGAAATCCTACTTCATTTCCTAATTACATCCCAAATAGGACCACTTTTCCCCACTCCTATGGCTATAAACCCAGAGTCCCCCAACATTCCCTATGGCCTGGACCACTGCAACAACCTCCCTGATCTTAGGCTTCCATTCCGGATCCCCTCCACTCCACTCTCAATCCAGCAGCCAGAAGCATCTTCAAAAAATAATTCATATCAGTCCAATGTCAGAACCTGCTGGTAGCTTCCCATTTCTCTGGGATGACAAGCAAACTCCCCACTTCAGTCTACCAGGGCCTTCTGTTAGGCCCCGCCTAACTCCTCCCCTAGCTCATCTCTCAGCGGCCCCAGGGCCTTTGCACAATCTTGCCCTAGAGCATAAAGGTTAAGAACTTAGGCTCTGGAAGGCAGACAATTTGGGTTTAAATCTAGGTGCTCCCAACCACCACTTCTGGGTCTTCCAAAAAGTCCCTTAAACTCCATGTGCCTCAGTGTCTTCATTTGCAAAATGGGAATACTCATAGTTACCTGCCTCATGGAGCTGCTGAGAGAATTAAATGAGAAAATGCTAGAGCATAGTACAAGCCTGGGCAAACAGTACTGATGATTAAATTAGAGGTTATTGGGATTATAAAGTCCTTCCTTGGGAAGGCTGTCCGCCATCTAAATCAGAAGTCTTGTTATGCTTCTTGTTGAATGTACCATACTCTGTAATTACTTTTTAAATGTTTCTGAACTCGGTCTCTGAGCTCTGTGAGGGCCAAGGCCATGCTTATCTTGCTCCCTGCTGAGACCCAAGCAATCAACAGATGTTTGTTGAATGCATAAATGAGTGACCTCCTTTGTCCCGTGGTGTACCTGCAACGTGGGCTTTGAAGGGCAAGGGGTAAGTTAGGGGAGCAGACGGGGCAGGGCCGCCCACATGGTTTCATATCAGCCTCCACTATCAGCCTGCTAGACGGTCAACATGCCAGAAATCCCACCATTCCTGGGAAAGCCAACTCCAAAACGAAGGGAGTTAGACCACCCACAGGATAAGTCTGCCCCTGACTGGGGTGGCCAGGTCTCGGGGAGCAGAGTGGCAACTGCTGGGATGGACCAGTGTGAGACCTTGTCGGGGAAGCTAGGAAGCCTGGAGGATATTGTGGGGGGAGCCAGGACATTGAGGTTCTATTTGTATGTTTGGCTCGGGCCATACCCTCCCATCTCCAGAAGAAGAGGCTGTGCATTAGAGAAAAAACAGCAACAGCAGAACCACAACACAGAGCCAGGAGGAGTGGGAGGATTTTACTAACTGCACAACACACAACTTTCCCAGGCCCCTGCGGGTGCCAGCATGCCCTTCAGCCATCAGGCCCCAGCAGTGCCCCTTGCTCCTGCACCCACTCGGGACTCTCGCCGGTAGGGAGGACTGGGCTGACAGTATCATGGGTGGGAGAACCGGGGTCAGGGTGGGACTCAGAGCTGGGGTCAGGGCTGGGCGCGGGATCCGGGTCGGGGCTGGGACCAGATCTGTGACCAGGGCTGGCCACAAGGTCGGAATTGGCATTGTGCCCAGGCTCAGGGTCAGAAGATTTGACAGAATCAGGGGTGGGGGTAGAACCAGAGCCAGGGATGGGTTTGGGGCTGGGATTGGGGGGGGAGCCCAGCGCAGAGCCAGGGTCAGGGTCAAGACCAGAGCTGGGGCCGGGGCTGAGGCCCAGGCCTGAACCCAGCACAGAGACAGCATCAGGACCCAGAAGGGAGACCTGCCCCGGCCTCAACATCGAAGCGGGGCTGAGGCCCAAACCGGCGGCGGCCGCAGCAGCTGCAGCGGCTGCGCCCTCATGCACCCGCTTGTGCTTGGTGAGGCTGGAGGCTTGGCCGAAGGCCTTGCCGCAGAGCTGGCAGCGGTAGGGGCGCTCGCCCGAATGCACGTGCAGGTGCTGCAGCAGCGCCGAACTCTGCCCAAAGGCCTTGGAGCAGTGGGGGCAGGCGTAGGGCCGCTCGCCTGTGTGGATGCGCAGGTGATGCTGCAGGTTGGAGCTCTGGCCGAAGGCCTTGCCGCAGTGCGGACAGCGGTAGGGGCGCTCGGCCGTGTGTGTGCGCTGGTGCTGCAGCAGCGCGGAGCTCTGGCCGAAGGCCTTGCCGCACTGCGGGCACGGGTACGGCCGCTCACCCGTGTGCGTGCGCAGGTGCTTCAGCAGCGCCGAGCCCTGCCCGAAGCCCTTGGCGCACACCGGGCACTTGTGCGGCCGCGGGCCGCCGTGCGTGCGCAGGTGCTGCGCCAGCAGCGAACCGTGCCCGAAGGCTTTGCCGCACACGGGGCAGTGGTGCGGCTTCTCGCCGCTGTGGCTGCTGCGGTGCTTGAGCAGCGTGGAGCGCCAGCCAAAGGCCTTGCCGCACGCCGCGCACTGGTAGGGCCGCGCGCCCGTGTGGATGCCGCGGTGCTGGGCCAGCGTAGCGCCGTGGCTGAACGACTTGCCGCAGTCGGGGCAGCGGTAAGGCTTCTCGCCGCTGTGGGTGCGGCGGTGCTGGCTCAGACCCGAGCTGCGGCGGAAGGCTCGCCCGCAATCCGGGCAGGAGAAGGGCCGGGGCGGGCTGGCAGGTGCAGGGAGCACCGCGGGGCCGGCGGCCAGGACCTCGGGGGTGGCAGTGAGGTCGGACGAGAGGGGGTCCAGGTCTGGGGTGGCAGCAGGACTGAGGGTGTCGCTGTTAGGGTCGAGAACCAGGGGGACGGGGCCGATGACGTCTGGGTCGTCAAAACTTGAAGACATGGGGTCGAGATCTTGGGGATCCGAGTCACGGATCCCCGAGATGGAGCTCGGTGCTTCCACATCGGGATCCAGATCCTCGGAGACAGGCTCCAGATCTTCATAGCTGGGGTCCACATCTTCAGAGACAGTGTTGAGGTCTTCCGGCTCAGGCTCTGGGTTTTCAGAAACCGGGTCCAGCTCTTCCCTCTTGGGGTCTAGGTCTTCTGAGTCGGAGTCAAGCTCTTCATAATTGGGCCTTGGGCCTTTGTGGCCTGGGTTCCTCACTAGGACGGACCGCCGCATCCCCAGTGTGGAAGTGCTGGCTGCTTCTGGGGCAGGATCTACAGGGTGAGGGCAGAAGGTGAGTGGAGGTAGGTTCTGGGGAACCGGGGGTCTCTTTTGGAGCCTGAGCAGGGAAGGGAGAGGGGGCCAGACCATGCCCCAGATCCCACTCCGGGGCACACACATGGATCATTCTCTTGTCTTGTACTGCAGGGAGATTTTGCACTCGCCCCCGCCAGGGCAGGGAGAAGAGGGACCCTGGTGGGACATGGTTGGGGGGGGAGGGAACTCCCTTCTCAGCCCCACACCTGGATAGAAGTCGTGGGACCCAGCACTAGAGGTCTCCAGTACCCAGCTCCATGGCTCTGCCCCTCTCTCCATCCTGGGCTCCTCCTCTCGTGGGCAGCTTGGGTCCTGTGGAGGAGAGAGAGTCTAGATACCTATCCCCTTGACCACGGCCCCTTCATGGGGAAGAGGGTGGGTGTCTGGGTTCCCGTGCTTTCCGCTAAGTACGTGGCCTGAATTCCAGTCCCATAGTTGGGGGTGGCATGTTTGGGGGTTCCTAGTAGGGAGGGCGACCCCTGGCTCACCTCCTAGAGAAGAAGCATCCTGACCTCTGAAGCCTCTATCTGGGGGATGAGCGGGGCGGGGGCAAACAATAACTGGTACTCCTCACTGGGGGAGCGCAGAAAGACCCCTGGCTTGCTTCCTGGGGAAGAGACAACGTGAATTCCAAACCTTACAATTCTGGGGTAGGACTGAGTCAAAACACCTGTATTCTGTCTTAGATAGAAGATCCTGAATGCAGATTTCTAAAGCTAGAGTGAGTGTGGGGATATAATATGTGGGACCCCTGGAGGGAGCAGGGAGACCCATGGATCCATTAGCCAGGAGGGTAGGGACAGGTGTCGGTGTACCTGTTTGCCCGAGTAGATAGAAGATCCTGAATTCTAACCCCTAGCTGGGGTGGGCAAAATAATACCTGGGGCTCCTCTTGGGTTACTGGAGGGACCCTGGGCCATCACCTAGGAAGGGGAGATTCCTGAGTGACTGAGCCCACGACCGACGTACGGGAATGGGTGTTAGGAACTTTGGTCCCCTCCTGGAAGAAACATCCTGAATTCTAGCTCCGTGGCTAGAGGTAGGGATGGGGGCAGAGAAACAAGCTGGGAAGCTCCGCTTCAGGGGAGCAGGAGGAACTCAGGATTACCTGAAGGGGAGGTGATGCCCAGCACGTGGCTAGGCCTTGGGGAGAAAACAACAAATAGATCTATTCCTGGGAGACAGGGGAGGACCTTTGGCTCTCCTTCTGGGGAGGGGGACCTCCCGAGCCACAACCCCAGAGCTGGGAGTGGGTACGCAAACAGAGAGGCCTGAGTTCCTAGTTCACCTCCTTAAATTCCACGATGGAGGGTCAGGGGACAGTGCTGAGTCCCCTCCTGGATTCCCAGGGGGCAGGGGGACCCTTAGATTGGCTCCTGAATTCCCATCTCTGAGCTGCAAGCCGGGAGGAGAAATAACTGGGGTCCTTCTCTGAGTTCCTCGGGGGCAGGTGGAACCCTGGATCACCTCCTGGGGAAGGGGCTTCCAGAACTCTGGACCCCAAGACTGGAGAGTGAGGGGAACAATAACTGGGGTCCTGGGGGAGGGAGGGAACCCCTGGATCCCCCTCTTGAGGATGGGCCTCCTGAACTCCCTACCCCAGGCTGAAGGGTGAGGAGAACAATACCTGGGGCCACTTTTGGGTTCCTGGGGTGGGGGGTCTGGATCGCCTCCAGGGGAGGCGGGCGTCCTGGACTCCCGCCCCCACCCCAACTGAGGGGTTCTCTCCCCCCCCGCCCCCGCCATACCTCCCGATTGACGGCGCCCAGCTCGGGCCGGGCCCTCCCCCGGGGCCGCAGCGGCGGAACCGGCGCGCTAGGCCCGCGGGTCGCGCGGCCCCCTCCCATCGCGCCGGCGTCTCTGCTCTCCCGGGCCGGGGCTGGCGGCGCGCGAGGCGAGGGAGGGGGGTGGACAGAGGTCGCCCAGGGCCGCGCCCCGAGCCGGGGCCCCCCGTCCGCCCGCCCCCCTCACCCCCGCCCCATCGCGGCCGCCGCCCGCCCGACCAGCTCACGGGGACACTCACCCGGCGCCCCTCGCCCCAGCCCGGCCCGCCGCGCCCGCCGGCGCCCCCGGGGCCCGCAGGAAGCCCCCCGCCCGCCAGCCCCGCCGGCGGCCCCCTCGGCCCTGCGGCCCCGCCAAGCGCTCCCAGGGAGCGAGAGGGGCCGGCCGAGGGCCGCAGCGGGAGCTGCTGGGACTTGTAGTTCGCCCGCGTCCGCCTCGGCCGTCGCCATCGCTGCCCCCGCCTCCCCCCGGGCCAGCCTTTGTCCCGGCCCGGCCACCCGGCCGCGCGGCCGCGCCTTTGTCTGCGCCGCGCCCCGCCCGCGCTGTCCCCGCCGCGGCCTCTCCTCTTCTGCGTCTCTCTCAGCCGCTCTCGATCTCTCTCCGCCTCTTCCTCTCTCTCTCTGTTCCTTCTCTGTCGCTCTGTCCCTCTATTTCTATGTCTCTCTCCATTTCAATCTCTTTGCCTCTCTTGCCCTCACTTTTTCTACCTCTGTCCCTCTGTGTCTCTATCCTCTTCTCTCTCCCTGTCTCTGCCTCCTGCCCGGGTCTCTGACTCTCTCTGGTTTCAAGAAACACCGAACATTCTCTCTCTGTCTTGCAGACTGGCAACGCACATCAGCATAGTCAAGACGCTGAGAATTTACAAACTTGTGTATCTTTGCTCAGTCCAGCATTTCCCTCTAAGACTCCTCCTCCAAGGAAAAGAGTTGGGGATACTGAGTGTTTCCTCCTCCTCCTCCCTGGTCACGCACCGCTGTCACTGGTGGACTCCCCGTGCCTGATGCCCCCTCTGAAGCCTAGACCAGATCTGGGTAGACTTTACCTGGAGACACAGATCCCTGTGAAGAGGGTGTGAAATACAGCCCCGGCAGCTGGCAGCTGGGCTGTGTGATGTTCTTCCCTGAACATAAACAACGATCCCAGAATATAAACAATGATCACACAAGGCCGCTCTGTGACCGCGTCTGAGCCGAGATAGACACAAGGACACTCTGCAACCACAAAAATGAATACACACACACCCCCTTCCCCCCCCCCAACTAACTCAGATGACCGCCGTTTCTTCCCAATGACTGCCCCATGTTCATCCTCCCACTTCTGAGATAAGAATCACCAAAATACCCAGTCCTAGTCGCCGATCTGCTCCCTGCTTCCTGACAGCACCAGGCTAGAATTGCTTCTACTCTCCTCTTCTTAAAATTACCCAGCACAAGCCTGAATCCTATAAGATGCCCTCCTGTCCCCCAATTCTTCTGGAGATGCCCCATGGTTCCCTGCTATGGGATCTTCCTTGCTGCACAAGCTAAAAAAATTTTTTTTGACTACAGGTGTGCTTCTGATGGTCTTTGGCTGGTGAATTTTGACAACACCTACCCTTGCATGCAAATCAGGCCTCCAGGAGACTTCGCTCTTCCTTCCAGAACCTTCTAGATCTGGGCTGAACTTATGGCCTGAGACCTGCTTTCCAGCTCTCTGTGGAGAAGCCAGCAGCAGATCTGAGAGACTTGAGACTGCAATTGGATTATGTTGCTTGTTCTTTATCCTGCTGGATGATCCCATTACAAATAATACTTGTAATGACAGCTGTCATTTCAGTCTGCCCAGTATGTCTCTCAGCACCTTGCTTTCCCTTTGTGGAGCCCCCTCCACTACTCCAGATGGACCCGTGTCTAACACAGCCCCCCCAGTACCATGCGATCTAAACATACCAACCCGAGAACCCCACCCCCTGGCCACAATGAGGTCTGGGACGAAGCCATGAAGTTGGAGAATCTCTTTCTTCCTTTGGGATCATGAGCTGTTTATAGGCTTCATTCTGCCTGCACCCACCTTCCTCAGTTGTCTGGAAGAACAGTCTGCAGACTGAAGCCAATCTATACCAGGATGTAGAGGTGAGAGACAGAGAGAAAGCTCTAGCTATATTGGTTGAGCTCTTGGACATAGCCATACCTGAAGCCGGAAGCCCACAGTCTTTTCAATATCACGAGCCAACAAATTTCCTGAGTATTTGAGCTAGTTTAGTGGGTTTCTGTCTCTTGCAGTCATGAGAGTCTTGACTAATTTAGACATGATTTCCAGAAAAGGGAAGGGTATTGAAGGAAATAACTTAAAATGTGAAATTGGCTGAACAAAGGTGAAGTAGAGGGCCAGGGCCACCTTGACATATATATTCATTATAATGTGAATAGGGCTTCAAGATTTGTGCAGTGCACAACCTCCCCAGATATATGTGGCAGCCCTGTAAAAGGGCCTTGCTCAGGAAACCAGAAATCTGTTATGTTGAAGAAAAATAGCCGATTAAATTGTTGCCCATTTTATCTTCGCACTCTGTGTGTCACCTGAGACTGTGGCTCGAGCAGCTTTGGAGGAAAATATCAGGATGTTGGAACATGTGGGAGCTTTCATGAAGTCTTCGGCAAGGTCTTATAAGATAGACACAAGCTACCTCTATGTGCTCCTTCTTTTTTTAATAAATTTATTTATATTTATTTATTTGGCTGCACTGGGTCTTTACTGCTGCACATGGGCAGTACTCTTTGTCACGGTGCATGGGCTTCTCATTGCGGTGGCTTCTCTTGTTGTGGAGCACGAGCTCTAGGTGTGCAGGCTTCAGTAGTTGTGGCTCGCGGGCTGTAGAGCACAGGCTCAGTAGTTGTGGCACCGGGGCTTAGTTGCTCCGCAGCACGTGGGATCTTTCTGGACCAGGGCTCGAACCTGTGTCCCCTGCCTTGTCAGGCAGATTCTTAACCACTGTGCTGCCAGGGAAGTCCCCATGAGCACCTTCTTAAAGCAGAGTCTAGCACCTGCTCAATTTTGTGAGATTGCTAGGGCTGAATTCTCTGCCCCAAGCTAAAAGAGGAAGTTAGTACTGAGATGGGGAGATAAGATTGGGCTTATCAGAGATCTGGTGGGCTCTTAATGCCTCAGCCTTTCAAGCATTGAACACTGAACACTGCCTGTCTATAAAGGCACAATTACCCTCATTGGGAAGAGCCTATTGGCTGAGTCTTTCTGCCCTCTAGATTGTGACCTGGGGCAAGATAGATGCTATGGGGCTGGGCAGGCACAGGTCTGTTGCTAGGAGACAGGATCCAGCAAGATTGGGCTCCAGACTCCAAGATCCTGGTGAGGTTTGGGGAACCAAATCACCCAGGCATCCAATTACAGCATTCCATCCCTCTGGGCACAGTGATTGGTTCACAGCTGGACATATGACTCAAATGGGCCAGTCGGAGGGTTGTTAAATTCTAACGTGAGGAGTTGCGGGGGAGACCTTCACTCCTTCCTTTGGGGCTTTAATCATTAGGATTTGGGTTTTGTTTTGTATTGTTTTTGCTTTTGTTTTTTGCCACTGCTTGGACTGAGAGGGGGCAAGGGAGAGAGCATGCCTGATGAGGAATTAGCAGCCTTGATGTTAGACCTAATTACAGACTTTCTTGTTTCTAAGTCAATAAAATCCCTTTCTGTTTGAGCAGATACAGCTGGGTTTCTGACACTTGCAACAAAAATACCCAAGACGTTAACAAAATTTAGGCACTGTTCATTGAGCTGCTGCCAAGTGCGAGGCCCTGTTTTAAGAATGGTATATGCGGGCTTCCCTGTTGGTGCAGTGGTTAAGAATCTGCCTGCCAATGCAGGGGACACGGGTTTGAGCCCTGGTCCAGGAAGATCCCACATGCCGTGGAGCAACTAAGCCCATGCGCCACAGCTACTGAGCCTGTGTTCTAGAGCCCGTGAGCCACAACTACTGAAGCCCACACGCCTAGAGCCCGTGCTCCACAAGAGAAGCCACCGCAATGAGAAGCCTGCATACTGCAATGAAGAGCAGCCCCCGCTCGCTGCAACTAGAGAAAGCCTGCGCGCAGCAACGAAGACCCAACGCAGCCAAAATAAATAAATAAATAAATAAATAAATAAATAAATTTATATATATATAAAAGAATGGTACACACATTTTATTTACTCCTTGTAACCACCTCATGAAGGAGGAACTGTTGCCATCCCCATTTTACAGATGAGGAAAGTGAGGGTCAGAGCATGAAATCATTTGCCTAGGGACAGAAAAAGACAAGTCTGCTGCTCAGCAATGATTACCATTGACAAAATGTTTTCCTTTAAAAAGTAATCTGTTTTCCCATGTTCAATCCTATTTTACTCATCTTATTTCATAAGTCTTTTTAGTTTTTGTAGTTCATGTGAAATGCCTTTTCTGGGGGGTAAGTGGGATGTAGGAGGGATAGACATAAATCCATAGAATACATTCAGAATCATCATAATGTAGCGTCTTTACTACATTAGATGTAGATGTCTTCTGTACCGAAGACATCTTGAGTAAAGTTTCTGTTTTTTCCTGGCAACCCATCCTGGGGCTGGTCAGTTCCATTGTTAGAAAATGCTTCAAGTTGTGCTGAAAACTGCTTCCTTGTAACTCCTACCCATTATTTCTCATCTGATGCCTCGGTTGTTTAAACCATTCCTAGAACCAGGCAGGAGTACACATAATCCTGCAACTGGAGCTACATGGAATCAAAGCAAGCTTTCTGAGCTTCCTGGCAGGCAAGGCAAAAAGGAGAAGCTTTTTGTACATGTAGTCTGGTAAACAAGCAGACCGGCTTTACCAGGAGAGCCTAATTTTATCCTAAGAATCACTGTAGGAAGGGTTTATTGCAGTGGTTCTCAACCAGGGGCAACTTTTCCCCGCAAGGGACATTTGGCAATGTCTGGAGACAATTTTGGTTGTCACAACTGGGCAGGGGAGAAGGAATGTGCTACTGGCATGTAGTGGGTAGAGGTCAGGGATGATGATCCTACAATGCACAAGACAGCCTCCAACCGCAAAGAATGATCCTATCCAGAATGTCAATAGTGCCGAGATTGAGAAAGCTTGTTTTATCATGAGGTAATTCAGACAAGTGTCATCTACATCATTAGTGGAAGCAAGCAGAAGAGGTGTTCTGCCTCTAGCAGACCCTCTCATGGTCAACATGGATACCATGACTGCAGCCAAAATGTCCATCTTGTCCCCTTGGGACCCAAAACTGGACTCCTCTCCTTCCTGTGGAAATGACAAGCTGGTCTCACAGAATTGCTGCCCATGGGGAAAGGGCTCCTGGACAGGCTTGAGGTTGGCTCTTAGTGGCCCATTGGATTGGGGGCCTTGGTCTTTAAAGGTCTATCTACAGGGTCAGGGGGCGGTGTTCATTCCCTGAAACCAGACTCTCAACAGCCTGCAGAGGCAGGGCCCAGGCACGGCCACCAAGGCCCATCTTATCGTTCCAGACAGATCTGGCTTCTTGGTGCTGATCTCATCAGACCCCAAGACTTTCAAGGTGGGGTGCTGTCCAAGGTACTAGTCCTTGACATACTTGATGTCCTTGACATACTTACCAGCTTCAAGACTCCACCCCATACTCCTCCTTTCCACCCTTTTCATTCTGTCTCTGGCTGAACACCTATCCCCTTGGGCCTGATCACATCCTGATGACTTTTGTTGATTTGCCCCTGGAGCCAGCTGTGATCTGGGGGCCAGCTGCCCAGCTAGCCAGTGCACCAACCATTCAGCTTCCAGCCTCTGCTCACAATAGGGGACATTGCTGGGCCATTCTCAGCATGTCCACCCTTTCATGCCCCCTCTGAGCCTCACCCAGTCTCTCAGTGATTGAGCTCCATCCTACACCCTCCTTACCTTCATCCTTGGAAAGGAAGCTCTCCCTTCTTGACCCCCAGCCACGCACACTAACCAGTGTGTACATTTCTCATTTATAACAATCTAATGAGAGAGAGCTATTATTTATCTCCATTTTACAGATGAGCAAATAGAGGCTCAGAGGGGTCAAATGACTTGCCCAAGACTACTTTCCAGGACATGGAGGAGTCAGGATTTGCACTCTGTCCATTTAGCCCCAGGAGCCTACATTCTCAACCTCTCGCCACACTGCCTCCGTTCAACACTGCAACTCCATCCTCCCACACCATTCAGAACTTTTGGCAGCGAGAATTCCCTGGCGGTCCAGTGGTTAAGACTCGGCGCTTTCACTGACGTGGACCTGGGTTCAATCCCTGGTTGAGGAAGTAAGATCCCACAAGCCCTGTGGCACAGCCAAAAAAAAAAAAGAAAGAAAGAAAGAAAGAAAGAACTTGTGGTATCACCTGAACACCTTACAAGCGTCGGACCACCAAGCTTTTGCACAAACTGAGATGGCCTCCCTGCCCAGAGTGGGATGACACCCAGGGTCTGCAGAAGTTCAGGGCTTCTCCATGGAGTCATTCTCTCCTGTACATTCTCTCACCAAGCCCACAGGCACCCTATCCTCTTTCATGGCTGATTGATGGAAAGTGGTGGGATGTTGCCAAAGTGGTGTTTATTGCTGGCTACGGCATGGGTAGGTAGGGGTCTGGGGGGCCCGAGGGTCCACCTTCCCAGCCCCACAGCCCCACTGGCGAGGGGAGCCCAGGGGCACATGACTCTCCTGGAGGTCGTCCCATCTCAGCACTGCTGGACCCTGGTACTTGAAAGCAAACTCATCCTTGTTTACGGTTGAGAAGAAGCACTGTCTCCCCACCGGGGGCTCCAAGTGGCTATACTTGCCCTGTGGAGTCAGGGTGGGGAGCCTCGCAGGGCAGCCTGGAGGATGGCTGGCCCACCCTGGCCCCCCTGTAGTTCCCGCACCACCTTGGCAACATCAATGAGCGGGGAACGGCTCAGCGCAGTTTGGCTGATGATTGGGTCCTGGGGAGGTGGGCAAAAGGGAACCCCAGGTTGGGCTGACCCAGGATCTGGATGAGAAGCTGGAGAGAAAGCAGGTGGGCCCCTGGAATGACCCCAGGGCTGGGTTGACCCTAGGTGACTCTGAGCTAACCCCTGGCTTGGAGTATAACTGTGGCTGGTGATACGAAGATGACCCTGACATGACCCTGGGGCTGAGCTAGAGATGACCTGGGGCTGGGATGACATTAAGATGACCCCGAGCCTGGGGTGACCCTAGAGTGACCCTGAGCGGACTTGACATTAACTCTGAGTCTGAGTTGATGGTATAATCTTCCTGAGATAACTCTACACTGATTTCGGGGGTTACCTGGTTAGAGAGATACCCCTTCCCCCTCCCTCACCCGCTGTGGCATCTCCTCAGTCATGGAGGCTGGAGCTGTTCCGTGTGGCTTCAGCATCTTCTGGTTCATGGTTGAAAAATCTGTTTCTGGAGATTTGGGAGGGGTGGCTGAGCTGAGGGGCTGAGGGAGGAAAGGCAGGGCCCAGGGGGAAGGGACACGGGAGACTAAGGATGGGGTAAGGGTTCAAGGGCGACGCCTGGGGTAGTGCATAAGTTGTCAGGGGAGGAGGATGGATTATGAGGCAGGGAGGATGGGGCAGCCAGGGTAGGGCTGAGGACGCCAGGGGCAGGACAAGGGTAGACTAGCGAGGGTCGGGGCCTGGGGGGGAGGGGTGGGCAGGAAGAATAGGCTAGCTGGTCACGGCTCGGAGCCAGAGTGTCGCAGAAGAGGAGGGGTAAGAGTCAGGAGAGAGCAGATATGGAGAGGGGCGGGGCCAGACCAGAGGGGCGGAGTCATGCAGCGGTGGGGCCATGACGGGGTGGGGGGTGGGCGTTGGGAGTCACGATCACGAGGGAGTGGGGTTGTTCAGGGTCAGAGTTGGTAATCCTGGCTCATGGGGTGGGATCTAGCCCTTCAGGAGGCGGAGCCAGACTAGGGCAGGGGGCGTGGCGGGATTGGCCGGGGGCGGGACCACAGCTGTGGCAAGGGCGGGGCTTCCGAGGTGGGGCCGCGCTCACCGCCTGTGCCCTGGGGCAGGTTGCTCTGCAGCAAGTGGAGGTTGAGCGCTTTCGGCGGCTTCTGCATCCCAGAGGGTAAATAGTCTGTGTCCATGGAGGTCTGGAAGAACTGTCCAAGAAGCGACGGCTCCCCTAGGGTTATGTGACTCTGCAATTTCTCATGAGGCACGTGGCGGCTGGGTGGCTTGGTCGCGGGCAGCGGCTGTAGGACCACATGGCATCTGGGGAGCTCCCGTGTCAGGGATGTCCCATGGCCAGGACGGAGGGCAGAAGTGGGCGCTGTGTGACCCTGGACGGCTCACACTCTCTCTGGGTCCCACGTGATGGCGCTGGGAGTTGGTACTGTTATCTCAGTTTACAGGCAGAGCCACTGAGGTTTGGAGTGGTTAAGCGACTCACCCTACGTCCCGCAAACAGATCCAGGAGATCCCCGCACACGTGTCAAGCTCCCTCCCACCTCAGGGCCTTTGCACTTGCTGTTATTCACTCTGCTTGGGAAGCCCTTTTCCCTGATGAGCCCTGCTGCCTTCATCCCCTTCCTGCTGACCTGGCCGCGGAAGAAGTGCGTGGAGGTGGTGAGGCTGCCCGGACCAGGGCACCCATTTCCTTCCAGGATGTGCGACTCCAGAGTCCGGTCGTGGTGAAGAACAAAAGGCTGTGCCAGTGGCAGAGTAGGTCCTGGGCAGCTCTGAGAGGCTGCTGTGGGAGCGAGGGGCGGGGCAGGCAGCAGGCTCTCACCTGGCTCCCGGGCATAGAAGTGTTCACCCTTGGCGGTCCTGTCGTGGAAGAGGCCATCTCCAGGTCGAATAGTCACACAGTGGATGTGGGCTGAGGCCTGGGCCTTGTCATACCTGCAGATAAGGAGGTGGGAGAAGGAGGACCCATCTGATCTTGTCCCTTGCAACTCCTAGGAAAAAGGAGAGAGGGACAGGCTTTCTAACGGCCGAGCTGTGGGGTGCTAATCGTGGGAAGTGTGGCATAATAGTGGGTCTTGCCTGTGGGTGATGGGAGAATTCAAAGGCACAGCATTGGCCCTAGAGCCTCAGGTGACACATCTCACATGTCATTGAGAGCCGTTTGCCCCATCTTAGTAGTAGGCCATGGTCCCCTTCGTACCTGTCTGGGGGCAGAACCTGGGGCCTGTAGGCTTGTTTCTGCTCTGCACACATGGGCCCATAGCCAATCTTGAAGTCTCCCAGTTCTATGCTGGAGGAGGCCTGTGGGAGGACAGGGGTGGGAAGGGCAAGACCACCCAGTGCCCACCTCTGCTCCTCCCACCCCCAACCCCCCAGCAGCACCTCTCCTCCTCCCACCCCCCCCTCCCCACCAGCAGCACCAGCCCAGCCTGGATTTACCCTCTTACACGTCAAGGCAGGTGGGCCTGGAAGGGCCTGGAACTGTCTCTGGTAGGAGGTGCTGTCATCCTGTCTCCTGTGTTCCCACTCCAAAAATAATAAAAATTAATGAGAACAAGGGCGTTCCTTTGTGGCCTAGTGGTTAGGATTCTGGGCTTTCACTGCTGTGACCCGGGTTCAATCCCTGATCGGGGAACTGAGATCCTGCAAGCCGCGTGGTGTGGCCAATAATAATAATAATAATGACAACAAGAATAGCTACCAAGTTTTGAGCCCAGTACCTAGGTTAAGTGCTTTCCACCTCATTTGGGGGGCCGATATTATTCCCCCCTACTTGAAGCCTCCTTGAAGCTCAGAGAGGTCAAATAACCTGCCAGAAATAATAGAAATTCAGAACCAGGTGGAGTCAAAGCCAACTGACAATCCATGAACCCAGCTTGGAGGGTCTGTAACTAGTGATGTCTACCAGAAGGTCCTCTGTACCACAGAATTGGAAAATCATATGAATGACAGCGACCCTTTGTTGAGTGCTCAGTATTTGACAGGCGTATTCTGCACTCGGGGCTCTTTCGGCTTCACCAGTAACTATAAAGTGGGGCCCTGTTGTTGCACCCACTTTGCAGATGAGTGAACTGAGGCTGGGAGAGGTCGACTTGCTCAGAGTCACACAACTACTAAGGTCGCAGGGCTGGGGTGGTGGTGGGGGGGAACACTTAGCAGATTTGTCTGACCCCCAAACCAGCTTTCATGACTTCGGGCCACCGCACAGCACCCTGGAGAGATTCGGGAGACCTGCCTATTGTGTGGATGCAGAAACTGAGGCTCGAGGAGGTTCCAGTGTCTCAGCCTCTGCACTATTGACATTTGGGGCTGGATAATTCTTTACTGCGGGAAGCTCTCCTGTGCGTGGTAGGATGTTCGTCAGCATCCCTGGCCTCCAGCCGCTCCCTGACGGTACCACCTTCTCCCCCCACCCCCACGCCCAGTCGTGAAGACCAAAATACGATCCCCAGGCATTGCCAAATGTCCGCTGGGGTGGGCGCAGAATCCCCGCTCGCCATGAGAACCATTGTGTTGGGTAGATTGCCTAGGGTGCCCGGGCGCGCGCTCACCGAAGTGGCAGGAAGGCTCGCGGGGCTTCGGGCAAATGTCGTGGAGCGGGAAGAACTCCTGGTGCGCGGTGGGCGGGATGGGCAGCTTGGCTCGGTCGCGGGATGGCACCGAGTCGCGGTCGAAGACGAGGCGCGCGCCGCGGATCTGCTCGCTGGCGCGCTCCGGAAGCTCCGGCCAGCCGAAGTGGGCGCGCGCGGTGGAGAGGCCGGTGCGGGCGCGCGAGTCCGCGTGCGCGTGCAGCTTGCTGGCCTGCATGGCGAGCGTGCGCTCCCGCGCCAGCTCCCCCTCCCGCTCGCTCGACAGTAGCGGCGACGCGGGCGCATACGCGCAGTGCGTCTCCGACAGGAGCTCCGGGCCGGCCCAGCGCGCGTCCTGTTGGAAGAGGGACGCGCGGGGCGGCGGCTGGCACAGCGGCCCACGGGTAACGTTCCGGTAGGCGGGAAAGTCCCGGTGCGACGTGGACTGCTTGGCGTCCACGTGCAGCCGCGGGTCGGGCCCCAGCACAAAGTGCGAGGCCTTGAGGAATTCCAGCCAGGACATTGGGCACGGCAGGAGGGGTCCCGCTGCCATCGCGGGACACAGCGCCACCTGTGAGGGCGCGGAGAAGGGACTGAGCAGGTGCCCGCGGGGTCAGTGCTGCCTTTTACTCCTTTCTCTGTGCCAGGCACTGGACATCATAATAAACAGGTGTAGGGGATTCCCTGGTGGCCTAGTGGTTAGGACTCCGGGCTTTCACTGTGGGGCTCGGGTTCAATCCCTGGTCAGGGAACTGAGATCTCGCAAGCCGGTTGGCACGGCCAAAAAAAGAAAAAAGAAAAAAAAGAAACAGGTGTAGCCCCTCTGCCTGCTCCCAGGGAAAGTAGAGCTATAGATCATCACTCGTATGGCACTTATAGTGTGCCAGGCACGGTTCCAGGCCCCCAGAGGGGGTCCATCATTAACAGACCAAGAGCCTTGCCTTTGTGGAGATGGTAATGGGGCCCAGAGGGGACAAACAATAATGTATAAATGTAATCACATAACTTGCAGAGTCAGTTACAAGCTGATAAGTGCTGTGGGGAAAAAAGTCACACAGGGTAGAAGGATGGGGTTTCGGGTGGAAGGGTTGTAGTTTTAAATAGTCAGGGAAGGCATCACTGAGATGATAGTTGAGCAAAGACCTGGAAAGAGGGGCAGCGGGGCATTTTGGTATCTGGGGGTAAGAGCATTCTGGGCAGAAGAAACAGCAGGTGCAAAGGCCCTGAGGCTGGTGCAGAGAAACGGGAAGAGCTGTAGAATTAACCACTGTATTTGACAGTTTGCTGCCGGAACCCACTCTCCTCACTCTCAGTCAGTTGTCAAGGCCATGGCTCTCCGCTCCTTCATGTCTGGGAACCCACTTCCGTCTCTCTGCCCAACCCTGGCCACTGTCCCATCTCTGCCACACACCCCCTCACTGGTTTTCCTGCCCTCTGCAGTTGTCCCAGGTCCTGACTATTCCTTCTGTCCTCAAGCTGTTTGAGGTTTACACACCTCCTACTCATTTCTCTGGGCTTTTAGCTCTGGGCTCCCAGCACCCCACTTAGCCGACTGCGACTTTCTGGTCTTTGCTCAGAGCTGAGGTGTCTCCCTCACCCTCCTCTCTGCACCTTAGAGGCCAGACCCTTGGATGCCACCAGCACCCCTGGCTCAGCCTCACCTCCTGCGGGAGGCCCTCCTGGATCACTTCAGCCCACAGCTATTTGCTCATGTCAATCTCTTTAGAAAACACATATCAAAGGTTTGAACGAAACCACAGTGGTTTTTTTCTTTTTTCTATCATTTCACCACCTAAAATAAAATACTTGAGGGTCAAGAAGATTTCAGATAGTCTGTGGGAGAATCTGGCAACTGAAATGACTAGCCGGGCCACCTTGGAATAAGTAACTGGGCTCCTGTGAGCTTCATTTTGTTTCCTGATCAGGGATGAGGGGAGTGTATTTACCTCGGGGGCGGGGGGAGGGGGCTAATGAGTCTTAGAAGATGTGCTTGGCATGGGCCTGACCCCTGAGACTCCCTCTGTCCCTGGTCTCCCAGAGGATGCTCAGATGTTCCATCTGAGTCTGCATCCAAGTGTGGTCCAGCCCTGCCCACTGTGACCCAATAAGCTGCCTGGGACAACGCTATCACAATGGCCCCCCAGAAACTCTGGCGGGGGGGGCAACGGGAGGAAAATCAGGAGCGAGGCCAGAGGATCTTGCCTCCTGAGAGCTCAAGGGAGCCTGGCAAGTGACTTGACTTCTCGAAGACTCAGTTTTATCATCTGGAAAACGGGGCTGGGAATGGCAACCACTTCAGTGTGGAGGATTTGATGTCAGAGGCCGCTGATGTCCATTATCCCCATTTCCCCAGGTTTTCCTCCTTGTCTGCTTTCTAACACTCTTCTGCACAGGATAGGCCAAACTGTCTGAGTCACTGTACCGCTTAATGCCACTCCAGGGCTCATATACCTCCAGTGTAGCCTTAGAGACCTCTGTGCTCTCCACCTCCAGCCCCAAGACCGCCAGGAACACACATGTATTTGAACACATAGGGCTTGTTACTTGTTACAGCGGGGAGGGCATACTCTATGGACCTATCAGACTTGGGCTTGTCTTAGATGCTTCCTGGGAGGTTTCAGTAAGCGGGGCTTTGCTCTGTGTTGGATGCTTTTACCGGTTGGAAATATGACTTCCTTTTTTTGAGATGTTCTGACAAATAAAAATAATATATAAAAACATCAGGACAGGGAAGAGGGGGCGGGGAGATGGGAAGTTGATGCTTAATGGGGACAGAGTTTCAGTTTGGGAGGATGAGAGAGTTCTGGAGGTGGATGGTGGGGATGGTTGCACAACAGTGTGAATGCACTTAATGCCACTGAACACTTAAAGATATTTAAAATGGTGAGTTTTATGTATATTTTACCACAATACAAAAAATTTTTTTAAAGGAAAAAGCAATTTCTTAAAAAAAAAAAAAAACAACTAACAAACAGATGAAATAAAAATGTAAGGGTGGTGAACCTGTCCCAGTTCATGGTGCCCTAAATCACCTACTGAATGGGATCTTCCCTTCCTTCCTCTCTCCCTCCTTCCCTCCCTCCCTCCCACTCTCCCTCTCCTCTCCCTTCTTTCCTCCCTCCCTCCCTTCCTTCCTCTCTCCCTCTTTCTTTCTTCTTTCCTTTCCATATAGCTGACATAACACTGTGTGAGTTTAAGGTATACAACATACCGATTTTTGATACATTTCTATTGCAACATGGTTGCTATTGTAGCCTTAGCCAAAACCTCTATGGTGTCACATAACTATCACTTTTTTTCTAGTGCCTGCAACAATTAACATCTGGTCTCTTGGCGGGTTTAATGTTTATAATACAGTCTTCTGGTCTGTCGTCCCTGTACTTTGAATTTGAGCTCCAGGACTTATGTACTCAGTGGGTTCCTTTTCACTAAATTCAAGCGAAGTGTTGTTTTGTCCACTGGGTCGAGGTCCCATAACCTGCTCCCTAGCCCAGGGCTCTGCTGAGGGCTTTGGCCCAGCCAGGTTGATGCAAATACACATTTTCCCTGCCTGCTGGGAAAAGGAGGACCCAGGAGGGTGTAGATCCTGGCTGCTGTCAGGAAGCAAGGGGGAGAGGTAACACTCTTACAGAGAAACAATCATTTTGATCACGAAGTCTAAGGAATGAAGTAAGATTAAAGCAGCGATTGGCAAAGACACAGAAGTCATTTAGATTAGCCAGGAAACGTCTGGTCGCTGTTGTGATTTGGACAATGTTCATGTTTTGTCTGTGTTCAGACACCATGACGGAGTGGGCTTGTTTTGTCTTGTTCCACCACGGTCACAGAGCGGCCTTGTCCGACGTGGGCGTTCTGTGAAATTATTTGTGTCCAGCAGGAGAACACCAGCGCCTAGCTGTGATCACCAGGCCAGGCCCTAGCAACCACAAGGCCAGCTGTGAATGCCAGGCCAGCTCCTGTCTCTTTCCCAAAGGTCAAGCTCAGCCCTAACCCGATGGTGGCAGACGCTGGGAGGGCGGGGCCCTGCCCACAAGACTCACCGCTGTCTCCTTGGTGCCTAGAACGGAGCCTGGTTCACAGGAGGCATCAGAGAAATGCCTTGTGTTTTTACAAGGTCCATGGGGACAGTACAGGCTCAAGAGAAGGGATCCTGTCACTCATGGAGCCGCGCCACAGCCCAAGGGCCCCCTTCCCTCTGTGGGCCTTGGGCTTGGCTTGGACTTTTTCTGCTTTTTGAGTGTGTGTGTGTATATAGTTTTTGTTTTTAATTTTTTTTGGCTGTACCATGCGACTTGCGGGATCTTAGCTCCTCGACCAGGGATCGAACCCGGGCCCCCTGCAGTGGAAGCGTGGAGTCCTAACCACTGGACCCCCAGGGAAGTCCCTGGATTTTTTCTGCTGATGGAGCAGTGTCCCCAGTTAGGGGGTTGGGGAGCACACAGACCCCCACACCCAAGTCTTAAGCAAGGAGGGCTGTGGTCGAATGTGAGGATTAAAGAGTCTCTTGGATGTCGTGGGGGAAGTCAGGCCCTCGGGAGGAGGCTGGGGCTTGGGGTCCAGGTGAGAGAGAATGGGGGCTGCCTATGCAGGAGGCTGTGGGCTGGGAAAAAGTGGATGGATTCCAGGGATATTTTGGTGGCTGTTGGGACATGGGAGGGGCGTACTGAGGTAAAGAGGTGACAGTGATATCCAGGTCTGTGCCTGGGTGATGGGCAGGGGAGCCTCGAGATCTGAGTACAGAAGAGCAAGATGTTGCTGATGTCAGGCTGATGTCAGTCTGGGAGTAGCTGAGTGTGAGCGGGCTTGTAGGATTTGCAGGGCAACTGTCCACGGGGCAGGTGGGAGCAGGAGACAGGGCAGGATTGGAGAGAGATGGGGGGAGAGGCCAGCAAAGAGGTGGCTAGGGAAATCGTGGGAGTGATTAGGATCTCCCAGGACAGCGTGGATGGAGCAGAAACGGTGAGCTTTTGACAGGGCGCTGAGCCCCACAGGCAACACCGCTTACTGAGAACCTATTTTGTGCCACGCTGTGGGGATCTAGCTGTGACCAAGACAGATCAAAAGCCCTGCCCTGGTGGAGTTCACATTCTGTTGAGGAGGGACAAATAACTAGACAACCAGACAAATAACTAGATGACTACCTTAAGCAGCAACATAGACAGTTACGTTAGGTAGTGTTACCAACTAAGAAGAAAAATAAGACAGCAAGAGATGTGGGCAGGAAGTGCCCAGGAGGGTGTGCAGGGGAGGTCCCATGAGAGGATGACATTTGAGTAAACGTGAGGAGGAGGTGAGGGAAGGAGCCATGTGGGTATCTGGAGGGAGAGCCTTCCAGTCAGAGCCAACAGCACATGCAGAGGTCCTGAGTCGGGTATGGGCTGCAACTTCAAGGAACAGGAGGAGGGCAATGTGGTTGGATAGGAGTGAATGATGCTGGAAGAGTAATAGGAGTTGAAATCAAGAGGAAATTTTTTTTTTTTTTAAAGGAAATCAGTCAACATCATTAGTGATTAGGGACATGCAAAACAAAACCACAGTGAGATACCACTTCACAGCCAGTAGGAGATGTGCCGTCTGTCTCTCCTTACTGGTAAGCCAGCTTATCTTTCCCTGACCTCTATTTATTATTTTAGCCTCAGGAAAAATAGGAGGGCAGATGCAATCTTTCAAAGGAGGAAAGTATGTGCAGGCATCTCCTCAGCTGACGAAGAAGAGGAAGAAGAAAGCTGATGCACTATGAGAAGAGGATGGAGGTGGGGGGAGTAGGTGGTAAGACGTACGTACGTTAGTCCGGACTGATCCCATGCTGGCATGACAATATTTTTGGATATGCTGGGTTAAAATGTATTATTAAAATTAAGAGTCCAAGTGTTGGCATGAATGTGGAGAAATTGGAACATTTGTGCATTGCTGGTGGGAATGTAAAATGGTGCAGCCACTGTGGAAAAGAGTCTGGTGGCTTCTCAAAAAGTCAAACATTGTTACCGTATAATCCAGCAATTCTGCTCCTAGGTATATGCCCAAAGGAATTGAAAGCAGGGACTAGAATGAGTACCCGTACACCACGTTCATAGCAGCACTATTCACAAGAGTCAAAAGGTAGAAACAACCCAAGTGTCCATCAACCCATGAGCAGATAAACAAAATGTGACAGAGCCAGAATATGGAATATTATTCAGCCACAAAAGGAATGAAGTACTGAGACATGCACAACGTGGATGAACCTCGAAAACAGGGTCAGTGAAAGAAGCCAGACACAAATGTTCACATATGGTATGATTCTATTTATATGAAATGTCCAGAATAGGTAAGTCCATAGACACAGAAAGCAGATGGTGGTTGCTAGGGGTTAGGGAGAGGAGGAATAGAGTGACTGCTCAAAAGAGTGACAGGGTTTCCTTTGAGGGTGATGAAAACATTTTAAAACTCTAAAGGTGGGATGTCTGTACAACATGTGAGTGTACTAAATGCCACTGAATTGTACATCTTTTTTTTTTTAATATTTATTTATTTTTATTTGGTGGCTCCGGGTCTTAGTTGCAGCAGGTGGGCTCCTTACTTGTGGCTTGCAGGCTCCTTAGTTGTGGCATGTGAACTCTTAGTTGCAGCACGCATATGGGATCTAGTTCCCTGACCAGGGATTGAAACTGGGCCCCCTGCATTGGGAGTGCGGAGTCTTTTTTTTTTATTTTTAATAAATTTATTTATTTATTCATTTATTTAATTTTTGGCTGCATTGGGTCTTTGCTGCTGCACGCGGGTTTTCTCTAGTTGCTGAGAGCAGGGGCTACTCTTTGTTGTGGTGCGCAGGCTTCTCATCGCGGTGGCTTCTCTTGCTGCGGAGCATGGGCTCTAGCCGCGCGGGCTTCAGTAGTTGCAGCTTGCGGGCTCTAGAGCGCAGGCTCAGTAGTTGTGGTGCACGGGCTTAGTTGCTCCGCAGCATGTGGGATCTTCCCGGACCAGGGCTCGAACCCGTGTCCCCTGCATTGGCAGGCGGATTCTTAACCACGGTGCCACCAGGGAAGTCACTGAATTGTATATCTTAAAATGGTGAACTTTTTGTTATGTGAATTTCACCTCAATTAAAAAAAAAAAAAAAGGAAACAGGCTATGCTAACTTTTTGAGAAAATGTCTGATTTTTTTGACCGGCTAGTCCATGCAGACTGAGCAAAATTCAAAAGCTACAAAACAGTACAAAGGTGAACATTTTAATCTCTTCCCAGTGACAACCAAAGAACGTTGCTCACTGTCTGGCTCTACAAGGACTGAGTCATTGGCAACTGCAGTCACTGACCTTCATCACACCCTGACAGGAGTTCAGGGCGGAAGATCAGGAATGAGGCTCTCTCTGTTCGGGGAAAACCGGCAGGACTTCAGATAGATATTTTCAGGACAGATCTTTTATGAGCCTGGATTCTTGCATCTTTCCAAACTAAGGAAAGCACTAAAATCATTAACTGCGGTATCTGTTCCTCGTGACCAGAAGCAAACTTCTCCTGAGATGTGTGATTACACACACCGTTCTCCAAAATCACACATATACTGACCTTCCCCCCACCTTTCCCTCAGAGCTGTCTGAGGCTGTCTCTAGGGCTACAGTCCTCAGTAAATCCCTCAATAAAACCGAAACTCGGGCTTCCCTGGTGGCGCAGTGGTTGAGAATCCGCCTGCCAATGCAGGGGACACGGGTTCGAGCCCTGGTCTGGGAGGATCCCACATGTGGCGGAGCAACTAGGCCCGTGAGCCACAACAACTGAGCCTGCGCGTCTGGAGCCTGTGCTCCGCAACAAGAGAGGCCGCGATAGTGAGAGGCCCACGCACCGCGATGAAGAGTGGCCCCCACTCGCCCCGACTAGAGAAAGCCCTCGCACAGAAACGAAGACCCAACACAGCCAAAACCAAATAAATAAATAAATTAAAAAAACAAAACAAACAAAAAAACCCCGAAACTCACAGCTCTCACGGTGTGCGTTTTTATTTCAGTCAATACCAGCCACCTAGTTATTCTCTCTGGTGCAATTCCAGTTATCAGATTCTTGTCTATTCTTCTAGAACGGTTCTATGCGTTTCCTTGACTTTTTTTTTTAAAGGGGAATAGTTTATTTATTTATTTATTTATGCATTCATGCATGCATGACCTTAGTCCCAGGGACTGAACCTTTGCCCCCTGCAACGGAAGCACAGCGTCCTAACCACTGGACCGCCAGGGAATTCCCCAAAGTTTCCTTGACTTTCTAAAAATGCCTTACATGATATGACAACAGCCATCCATGCTCCCTACAGACAAGCAGACAATGCAGAAAGGGTGACGCAGGAAAATTAGAGAACTCCCTTCTTGGCCCACGGCAAACAGGTTGGTGCTTTTGCTTGGAATATTTGTGTGTGTGGGGGCAGTTGGTTACCTTTGAAAACACGGGTCGCTAACTCCGAGGGTCCACCTGGGGGCACAGGCCCTGGGGAGCGCACACGTGGCTGGCGCAAGGCTGCAAACTCCGTCCCTCCCAGCAGCAGACAAAGGGTCACGGCCCCGACAAACAGTCGCGGCCGCGCCTGCGCAGAACGTTCCTGGGAGCGCGCAGCCTGGCGCCGGGCCCGCCCCCCGGCGCGGCGCGCTGACGTCGCGGTGACGTCACGGCGGAGTCGCCATGGTGGCCCTGAGCGGTCTGGCGTCGGCGCTGGAGTCCTATAGGGGCCGCGACCGCCTGGTGAGGCTGGGGTGGAGCGCGGCTAGAGGTCTCGGAGTCGGGCCAAAGCCCCGAGACCCGGACACTGAGGCCAGAGAGGGAGCGGGGTCACTCAGGATCCCCCAGGGCAGAGGCCCTGTCCCCGAGTAGTGGACATGTAGGTTGTTCCGGCCACCCCATCGTGACTGGACATTTACAGGACCAACCAAATCCTCACGTTTGCACATTGGGATCCGGCCGGATCACTGTAGCTGGGCGTTGTGTGTCCCAAACAATATCGTATGAGGATTTAGGATGTTGCAGGGTCCCCTCTGGCTGGACATTTGGATCCTGAAAAATCCCCTGTAGTCGGGCACTTAGGTTGTTCTGGCCAATTCAACCTGGCTGGACATTTCCATGCCAAACAAATCCATGTCTGGACATGTAGGATCGGACTAGGCCACTGTAGTTGGTCCCTGAGTTGTCCCAAACAATCTCGTATGGGGATTTAAGATTTTGCAGGGCTTTCCCTATGGCTGGATGTTTAGGGTCTGACCACATCCCCTCTGGTTGGGTATTTAGATTGTTCCTTCCAGGCCCCTGAGGTCAGACTCTGAGCTTGTCCCAATCAGTCTCTTACAGGTAGGCATTCAGGTTGTACCAGGGAGTGTACCAGTAGCTGGGCATTCAGGTTCCAACCAAATCCCATATGATTGGGTGTTCAGGTTTTAACAAATGCCCCCGAGCTGGACATTTAAATTGCAGCGTTTTTGCCATTACAAAGGTGCTGAAAAGGAATTACAAGTAAAAATAATATATACAACAACAGGAAAAAGCAACTTCTGAAAAGCAGATGAAATAAAGATATAAGGGTGGTGATGCAGACCCAGTTCCCCGTGCCCCAAATCACCCACTGATTCCCAAATCACCACCGGGTTCCTTCTCACTAAAGTAATAAAAACAAATTATCCTTTTGTCCACTGGGTTGAGGCCTGGTCACCTTCCCAGTCAGCCCAGCCACAGAATTTGGTACAGCCAGGTAGATGCAAATATATTCAATACATTTCCACCTAGCCCTCCTACCTGCTGGGAAAAGGAGGATCCAGGAGGTGGGAAATGGAGGTTTCTTTTTCTTGTCCCCATCACATATGTCTCCAAAGACTGTGCCATTCAGTGACATGAGCCAATACTCTGTTAGTTTCCCAGTGCCTTTTGGACAGTGATGTCATTTGTCTCCATTTATCCCACCTACAAGTATCCTTTTCAACTTTTGGCTTTTACTGGAAGTTTGTTGATTGAGACTCGTCCTTCCACTTGATCTTATGGGGTCCACGGCCAGGTCAGGGGTGATCCAACTCAGTTCTGCATCAGGGCCATGCTGACTGCTTCTGGTTTCCCACAGATCCGAACGCTGGGGTACTGCTGCCAGCTGGTGGGCGGGGTCCTGGTGGAACAATGTCCTGCCAGGTCAGAAGTGGGGACACGCCTGCTGGCACTGTCCTCCCAACTCAGCCACTGCAGGACCGTCCTGCGACTCTTTGATGACGTGGCCATGTTTGTCTACACTAAGCAGTACGGCCTGGGGGCAGAGGTAACAGGGCGCATTGGGCTGAAGGGAGGGGGTGTGGACCCCGGGAAGTCAATGTCTTATGGACTGGTCTTTATAAAGGCAATCATGTGGGCAGTTTATTATTTTTTTCAATTTTACTTTTTTTTTTTTTTGGCCACATTGCACAGCATGTGGGATCTTAGCTCCCTGACCAGGGATGGAACCTGCGCCCCCTGCATTGGAAGTGTGGAGTCTTGACCACTGGACCGCCAGGGAAGTCCCCAATTTTACTTCTTTTGGAGACAATCAGATGTTCTCATTTCAATTTTAATTAAAAAAATTAGCTCATACGTTTGCACATCCGTAAAGACTGCATAATTAAAAAGTCTCTCTCCTTCCTGACCCTCTGGCCGCCAATTTTCCTCTTCAGAGGCAGCCACTGTTGTCAGCTTCTTGTGTTTCCTTTATGAGATCTCCTGCACCTGCACAGGCAAATACACATTGCTGACATAAATAGTTGCATGCCATTTACACTCTTCTGCCACTTGCTTTTTTCACGTAACAGTACAACTTGGAGGTCATTCCATATCAATCCAAAAGAAGCTCCTTCCAGGAATTCCCTGGTGGTCCAGTGGTTAGGACTCCATGCTTTCACTGCCGAGGGCCCAGGTTCCATCCCTGGTCGGGGAACTGAGATCCTAGCAAGCCACATGGTGCAGCCAAAAACAAAAACAAAAAACAAAAGAAGCTCCTTCCTTCCTTCGTTATGGCCACATAGTACACATATATAGCCAGGTGGTGATTTATTTAACTGATCCCCTGTTGGACATGTAGATTAGTTACATCTTGCCGTTACAACAGAACCGCATTATTTCACCAGTGGGTCTAGAGCAGTGTTCCTCATCCGGCCGGGATGGTGGTGTGATCTTGTCCTCCCCAGGGGATGGGCTGAGAAGCTGCCCTGGGCCAGCCTGGCTGAGTCATGCCCCCTTCCTGGGCTGCCCTGCCCCTCCTCACTGCTCTCCAGGGGTCTCCTCTCTGACCCGCTTACTCAGATGCTCCCCCATTCTGCCCCAGTGCCCGTGGCCTGATCATCCCCAATCTCAAGTGTTTCCCTGGACTTTCCTCCTGCTTTGACACCCATCTCTTCGGCTTCCCGTGCATCCCCCCATCTCCTCTGTGAGGACTCCCCTGAGTCCCCCGGCAAGGGGTGGGGGGCTCCCTGCATCTCCTGTGTCCCTTGGCCAGAACAAGAACCTCTTTTGTTGGTCCCCCCCGGCTCCCACCTCCCGCCCCGGTGAGAATCTCCTCCCCAGCATAGGGCCCGGACCTTGCTGCTTCTCAGGAAACACCAGCGGAATGAGCACGTTGGGGTGGGGGTGGGAGGCCCCGTCCTCACGGAGGGGTGAAGTGTGCCAGAACACCCCAGAAGGCTCAGGATGGCGGAGCTGGAGTGGGATTCAGAACCCAGAGGGAGGCAGGATCGCAGCTGGCCAGTAGGAAGGAGGCGGGCAGCGAGCATTGGTGGGGCCTTGGCTGGGAGGGCGGGGTTCCTGGGAAGACAGAGAAGAGGCAGAGGGTATGGCAGGCAGTGAGGATGACGAGGTTAAAGGTAGAGAAGTGAAGGACTTAGCTGGCGACCCGACCAGCTTGGAGGCCTTGAGGGGGCCGGACCCTGAGGGGTGGAGCCCAGGGTAGAGGCTCCGGCAGCCTGGACTGGCCCTGCCTCGCTGGGTGCAGGCAGGGGTTCAGGACTCAGGGTTGGGGGGCATGGGATTTGCAACTCAGCAGCCTGAGGCCCATCCCTGTATGAGACGGGGCAGCTGGCAGCTTCCTCTAAGAGCCTCAGTTTGCCTGTTTGCAGGGGTGGTGACCCCTTTCCGCTTTGGGGGAGGTGACCCAGGCCTTGCAGCGTAGTGCCTGCTGGAACTGGGCACCGGGTGTGTGGCAGCCCACCCGGCCCCCCCGGTCTGCCTGCTCAGGGTTCTCTGTGGGGCTGCCTCCGCTGCTCCCCTCTCAGGGTCCTGTACCAGACACCCACGCACAGGAACTAGGAAGGCTCTGATGCAGGGTGTCCCAACTTGTCCTACGCGGGAATCACCCGGGGACTTAAAAAAAAATTCCTCGTGCTGGGGCCCACCCCAGCCTTGGTGACGCAGAATCCCTGGGGCTGGGGGCTGGTTGTGGCATTTTTGAAACTCCCTGGGGGATTCCACTGAGCGGCTGAGTTGAGACCCGCCACTCCGCTGGGCAACGTTGACCACACTGCTGAGAAATCAGGCCTTTCTTCTCCTGCAGTGCCAGCTACAGGCCAGCCTGCCAGGCCTGGACGTTGCCCTGTGACTGCCACCTGGCATGGCCCGGGCCCCTAACATGGGCAGTGAGTAGGTCTGATCCCAGGCCCATCTCCCCCACCTCTCCCGGTCCCGCAGGAGGAGGCCATCTTTGTCCGCTGCGTGTCTGTCCTGGGCAACCTGGCTGACCAGCTCTACTACCCCTGCGAGCACGTCGCCTGGGCTGCCGACGCCAGAATCCTCCACGTGGAGTCTGCGCCGTGGTGGACGCTGAGCACAGGCCTCTGGGGCCTCTCGCTGCTCCTGGGGATTGCTAGGTGAGCAGCGCTGCCGCCCGCGGGGGGCCGCAAGGGAACACCTGAGACCCCCAGGCGGACGGGAAGACAGGCTGGAGGCGCGGGGGTCTTTGCCTCCTCACCACCTCACTGTATCCGCCCCCTATTGCTGCTGAAACAGATTTCCACAAGCTCGGCGGCTTTAAGCAACACACATTGATCATCTTAACAGTTCTGGAGGTCGGCAGTCCAAAATGGGTCTCACTGGGCTAAAATCAAGGTGTGGGCAGGGCTGAGTTCCTTTCTGGAGGCTCCAGGGGGGAACCTGTCTCCTGGCCTTTTCCAGCTTCTAGAGGCTGCCTGCATCCCTCGGCTCGTGGCCCCGTCCTCCATCTGTTTTTTGTTTTCTGATTTTTCAAAATTTTACTTATTTATTTATTTATTATTTTTGGCTGCGTTGGGTCTTTGTTGCTGCGTACGGGCTTTCTCTAGTTGCGGCGAGCGGGGGCTACTCTTTGTTGCAGTGCGCGGGCTTCTCATTGCGGTGGCTTCTCTTGTTGCAGAGCACGGGCTCTAGGCACGCGGGCTTCCGTAGTTGTGGCTCGCGGGCTTCAGTAGTTGTGGCTCGCGGGCTCTAGAGCGCAGGCTCAGTAGTTGTGGTGCACAGGCTTAGTTGCTCTGCGGCATGTGGGATCTTCCCGGGCCAGGGATCGAACCTGTGCCCCCTGCATTGGCAGGCGGATTCTTAACCACTGCGCCACCAGGGAAGCCTGCGGCTCCTTTCTGATGTCAGCTCCCCTCGCAGCCACAGTGGCTGTCGTGGAGCTGGCCCGTCTCTCTGGGCATGGCCTTCCCCGCGTGATTGGGCTGCCTGGGCTGGGCTCTGGCTGCTCTGAGGCTGCAGTGTCTCCTCAGGCTGCCTTGTGACCTCCGGCCCCAAGAGACTTCCCGTTCCTGCTTAAGGGGCTGCCTTGGTTCCCTTAATTTTTTTTAATAGTCTTTTTCTTGGGGGCAGTTTTAGGTTCACGGCAAAACCGAGCCGAAAGTAGTGTTCCCATATACGTACCCCCTACACACACACAGTCTCCCCTACCGTCCACACGGCACCAGAGCATGACATTTGTTACAATCGATGAACCGACGCTGGCACAGCATAATCACCGCGCGTCCATGGTTTACATCAGGGTTCACTCCCTGTGTTGCCCGTTCTATGAGTTTGGACAAACGTATAATGACATGTATCCACCAGTGAAGTATCATACAGAATATTTTCACTGCCCTAAAAATCCCATTTTTAGGATGAATACGCTCTGCCTGTTATTCCATTCATTTTTAGAGCTTCTGGTTTTCCCCTCATTTCTCTGTATGTGATGTGAGCAAGGGTGTGGGGCTTGGGAAGCATTTAGTGGGTGCTCATCATGACCAGGGGTTCCTAAGACCCCAGGGTGCCGGAGAGTCATGTGGGAGGTTGTTGAAATGTAGGTGCCTGGCCCAGGCTCCCAGAGGTCCTGATTCTTCAGGTCTGGGGGCCCAGGAAGCATCATGTTGCCTGAGTCCCCCCTGGTGGCTCTGATGCAGAGCCGCTGACCTCACTGCAGGTGCTGCCCTCTGTCCCCTCCCCTTAGGGGACATGTCACCTGGATGGGTACACAGTGGCTGGGAAGATGTGATCAGGCCCTGGACGGACCTCTGAGTCAGGAAGTCTGGCTGAGGTCAGCCTTCCAACTGGTGGGACTCGGCACATTCACGTCCCGGCACGCCCCACAGCCCAGGCTGCAGGGTGCAAGGGCTGCGCAGAGCAGCCTGATTGGACACCACAAGGGCCCCCCGAGTCCCCAGGGAGCACTAGAGGATGCCCGTCTGATGGCCGCCGCCTCAGTCTGCAGGCGCCAGCCCTCGGGGCCCAGAAGGTCATCTAGTTTCACCTCACACAGGTCTGGCCAGTGTCCAGGGTGTGTGTATGTGTGGGGAGGGGACAGGCCTGGCACCCACCTGGACCCCATTTCCCTGGTGAGCCAGCCAAGGCGCAGGGAGGGGAACAGCTTTCCCAGGCGAGCTGTGGGCCAGCCTCGGTGTCCTCATCCACAGAGGGGTGGCTTCCCGGCTGGGCCATCACCCCTGCACGTGGCACAGTGTTCTTTTGAGCTGTGGTCCTGGGGCCAGTGGTTCACAGGGGCTGGGCTGGAGCCTGACTGGCCAGGTCAGAAGCACCGGATGCTCCGGAACCTGCAGCCCAAATGGGTGGGGGGCCTGCCTTAGGGATGAGTCCCCAGGAACTTCTGGGGCTCCAGAAGGGCGCGGGACAGATGGAGCCACCCACTGGCGAGGCTGGCAAACTTTACAGGGAACCTGTGGCCACCGCGGCAGGCGGGGAGCCTCCCCTCAGGCCCCTGCGCACCCCACCCGGCTTCCCCAACCCCGTCCTCTGTGGTGTTGCAGGTCCCTGTGGATGGTCCTGAAGCTGAGACAGAGGCTGAGGAGCCCCCTGGCAGCCTTCACCAGGTGCGACGTCCGGGGTTTCGCCCAGCAGACAGGCTGACTTCTTCCTGCAGGCTGGGTCCCCCAGAGGGTCTCCCCAGGCCAGGGAGGTGCTCAGTCACCAGCGATCAGCCCTGCCCTGTGCAGGCCCCGTTGTTGGGGGGGCATGATGTGTGCCACGCCGAGGGGCCTCGCTGCTGCCTCCGGGTGGATGTAGCACTTTTACAGATGGGGAAACTGAGGCTAGCTGGAGGCCCCCTAGGCAGGAAGTGGCGGAGCCAGGACTCCAGGGCTGAGCCTTCACGGCCGTGCCCCCATCAGGGAGGATGATGGGAGATGGAGTCCGTTTGCTGAGGACCAAGGTCAGTCACTGTCTCATCCTGGGAGAGAACACGGGGTAGGGCCACGCCCAGCACAGGCCCAGAAGCTGCCCACCCCCCTGCCCAGCTCCAGGGTTCAGGAGGTCGGAGGTGTGGACCTGAGACTGTCGCTCCCGCTGTGGGCTCCCTCTGGCGAGTGTGACCTGGACGCAGCCCGGCCAGTCCTCCTCCCTCCCCAGCACTCCTTGCCCTGCCCGTGCGGGTGGGTGGGGGGCGCCCGGGCCTTCCCTGAGCGCCACCCCCCTCTGCTCCCACAGCCGGCTGCCCCAGGGCAAGCGGAGGGCCGTGGAGGCCCAGATCCGGTCGGAGGCGCTGACCCTCCTGAGCAACCTGGCTGACCTGGCCAACGCGGTGCACTGGCTGCCCCCGGGCATCCTGTGGGCCGGCCGCTTCCCCCCGTGCCTGGTGGGCCTCCTGGGCACCATCTCCTCGCTCCTCAGCATGTACCAGGCAGTCGGGGCCGGCGGCCAGGCCTACGCCGCCCCCTGACAGACCGGGGAGCCGGAACCCTGACGGCGGCCCTTCCCGCGGAGCAGCGATCGCCAGGGAGGGGCCAGGTCTTTAACTGAGCAGATCAAGGCCAGGTGTGGGGAGCTTGGCCAGAGGATGCGCAGAGCAGCCTGGGGCACGAGCCCCCAGAGGGGCGGGTGTGTGTGGGTGGAGTGGGTAGACCCGGAGACTCGGTGCAGTGGAACAGGCACCCGCAGGCCGGAGTCCTGTATCCAGAAGGCGAGCGGGGGAGCCGGGCTGGGACGGTGAGCGCCAGGTGGGCCTGAAGAAAGTGAAATGAGAATCAATTAAAGGTGGCAGTGCGGGTGCCAGGCCAGGTGTGGGAGCTTATTCCTAACGCCCCGGTCCCCCCTGTCCGCTCACTCACACGCCCTCTCTCCCGGGCGGGCGGGGGTGCCCCTGGGCCTTATTTTAGGGAGGGTGTGCAGGTGCCCCCGTGGGCCTGGGTTCAGCCTCCCGCGGGCCGGAGCCGCAGTGGGAAACCACACTTCCCCGCCCGCCTTCTGGAGCATCCTCGGCCGGTGGTCCCCTCCGACGCTGCCAAGCGCAGCCCGCCGACCCTGAGTGGCCCTCAGCCATGGAGGGCGGTCCTCCCTCCCCGCGGGCTCGGGCACCCCGGCCGGCCGTGGATGCTGCCTCCACCAGGCTGTGCCCGGGCCTCGTGCTCCTGGGCATCGCGGGGTGCCTGTCATGGCCGAAGCATCGCACAGCCACCGCTCGGACCCAGAGCTGCCGTTGTCCGTTCAGGGCTGGTCTGAGCATCTCCGGAGACGCCCGAGGCTCCTGTCTCCCAGCTCGTGGAGAGCATGGCAGGCAGGACAGGACGAGCTTGTTTTCCAGTCTGACGTTTGAGAGGCCACACGCATGTGGCCTCGGTGGGTGGTGGGCGGCCCACATCTGCCCCTCGCTCTTGCCTGTGACCCTCCACCTCTGAGTCCCGGCGGGAAAGCGGAGGGAATGGCGCTCTCCCTCACAACTCAGAAGCACCGGGAAGAGCCAATGAACTGGCCGTGTTTATAGTCCCTAAGGCCTCATGTGCTTTCAACCACATTTTGTTCTTTTACAAAGAAGGTACGTGGCTGGGAAGAGCTGGGGTGGGTGCAGGGACCCCACCTGGACCCTGGCTGGAGCCACTGCCCCATCCAATGAGGGGGGGCTCCTTCTGGGCTAGGGGAGGGGGGAAGAGGAGGGAGGGGGGAAGAGGAGGGAGGGGGAAGAGGAGGGAGGGGGAAAGAGGAGGGAGGGGGAAAGAGGAGGGAGGGGGTCCCTCTTCCCTCTGGTAAAGGGGGGCACGCTTGGCCTTCCCAGCACCCAGGGGCAGCAGCGACATTAGGGTGGGGGTCGGAGCAGCACCTGCTTGTCAGGAGACTCAGTGAGTTAACACCTGGAAGGCAGCGTGTTTGTCAGGGGATCACGTGAACACCTGGATGTGTAACACGGCAGGTCACAGGTGCCCCAGGAGGCTGGCGTACCCCGGGCCTGGGCAGCGGGGCTGGGACGCAGCTGCAGGGCCTCAGGCACAGCTGGGTGGGCTGGTGAGGAGGAACCGGCTGCAACTGTTGTGTGGCCACACCCCCTGCCCCGTGCCCTTCCCTGGGCTGGCAGCTCAGCTGCAGGTTGGGGTGAAGCAAGACAATTCCAGGGGACCGGGCCCCGGCGGATCTCCAGCTGTCATGCAGGACTCGGGGGGCGCACGCTCCGTCAGGGAGCAGGGAGGCTGAGGGGCCCCACCTTGTCGAGGAGGCTGACACCCCAGGACCACAGGGGCGGCCTAAGTGGGAGGGGACCGGCCAGGGCGGGAGGACCTGGCGGCATTCTCCGCACCCTGGCTTCGTCAGCGCTCCCCCGGGGGGCCGCCGTAGCCACCTTGGCACTGGCACTGCCTCCAACTTTGTCCAGATGGAGTCACTGTCCGGGGCTTCCTCAGCGGGAACAGAGCGGGCTACCTGGCCTGGGCGCTGTGGGCAGTCCATGCAACCCCTGGTCTGAGCTGCTGCCCAGCGGGGGGTAAGGTGCTGTCACTCGCCTGGGAGGTGTCCCCGCCTCCCTACATTCCCCGCCCCAGCCTCGGGGCGGGGGGAGCAGTGCGCCCAGCCGGAGAGGTGACAGCGGCGGCGGGCACTGCCGTGGTGTCCTGGGCCCACATGGGAGGGACAGGGCACCACAGTCTGGTTGGCAGGCAGGCCCTGGGCCTGGTGTGCAGGCCTCCTAGTGCAGCAGAGGGCCCGAGGCTCCCCTCCTCCCCGCCCCCCGCCCCGAAAGCACACTGCAGCACCAACCTTTGCGCAGGTGATCCTAAAACAAAACTCCGAAGAACCGCCACTCCGGTCAGCTTATCTCAGACACATTTATTGCTAGAATCAGGTCTTAAGTTCTAGGGCGGTTCCGACATATATCACAGTGAGGAAATGCTGCCATCATTGTAAAAGTAACTGTCGGGTGGACTAAGGTCATGGTCACGATGAACGTGCACAGATCCCACAGAAATAGGAACATCTGCTCGACCCCTAACTTTACAAATAAGACTGAGCTCTACCCAGGAGTGACCTCGGGGTCCTGGTGAGATGTGCCCACGGTGCTGCCCCGCTGCTGGCACCACCAGGAAATCTCCTCGGCTGATATCCACGTGGCCTCGAGCTGCTGATCGCCCGAGGAATCCTCTGGGAGGGTCACAGCGGATCTGTGGGTGGGGCTCGCGGCCCAGCAATGTCCTCTTCACAACAGGACAGGAACTTAAAAGTCAACTTTTCTAAAGTGCTCTGATGCGTCTCAGTACAAAACACAAACACTGATTACAGACGTGGCGCAGATGACCTGGACGTGTCCCGGGGCAGGGAGGCCGCTGCTCTTTGCTGCTCGCTGGTGCCGCAGGCCCTCGGGCAAGGGCGAGGTGGGGGAGGTCCCCAGAGGGGCAGGAAACAGCTTGGGAGAGGTCCGGAACCACTGTCAGTTCCTTGTCACTGCTGGCTGTGTCACCTCGCCGCGGGTGCCCGGGCTCCTGTTCCGCCAGGACTCAGTCTTCCCGCCAACGCTTCGGGAGGTACTGGGCTGTGGGTTCCACTGGGGAGCCTGGGGTGCAGGAAGAGGCTGGAATGCCCCGTCGTTCCCCTCCTCCCCCTGCCTGGTACCCAAGCCTGCACTTGGCCAGAGCTGGAACGTGGGTCTGACCCAGTTGCCACCCTGGGACTGTTCATGGACATGCGACGCCATCCCCGACACCTACAGCCTCGCCTCGAGGCTGGACCGGTGGCCCTCTCCCTCCTCCTGGGTGTTTGCTGACGATAAGCTGCGACAGCTCACTGCATGTGAGGTGCCCGCGAGGCGGCCGTCTGTGCGCTCACTGGCAACTGTCACCACCCAGGCCACATGGGTCCCTCCAGCGTTCCGCCCCACTGCCCTTTGTCCCAGCATCTGCCCATCGGCTCGGGACACCAGCCCTATAGGGACTACCCCCTGGCAGCCCTGGAACAACTGGCCCATCTCATGGGGATGGAGGACCCTCCACCCGGGGCTGGGACCCTAAGGTGTGTGCCAGCCCTGGCTGAAGCTCTGGACTTGGCTTCCTGGGCGCCTGGTATTCGAGAGGGCCACAGAACCACGCTGCCTTGGTGAGGCGCCTTGGGAAAGCACCGAGTTTGACAGGAGCAGGTTTTAAAAACCTCCACCAGATTAAAATGAGCTACGGTCAGTCCCTTCCAGGTCAGCCCCTTTAAGGACGAGTTTCTGCACCTGTAGGACCCGCCAGGCAAGCCATCAGCCAACCTCTCTGGCTGCCCAGCCCTGTGGCCCTGTCCCAGGAGAGCTGTGTGCCACCCCTGGCTGGGCTCATGTCTTGGCCTGGAGGTTCACCATGAACCCACTCATGGAAGTCAATTCTGCCTGATTCTGTGGACAGAGCCAACACCACTGGGCCCCTTCTGGTGCCATCATGACTCGCTCCAGGGTCTCCTGGTGGCCATGGAGCCCAGCCTGGGCCAGCATCTCCTCAGGCCGGGGTCTGGCCTGTTATCATGCTCTAGGTGGAACCACCACAGTTGGTCACTACCTTGGAAACACAGCCTGGAGTTGGTCTCTCTACCCAAACGGGGCGCTACGATGACAGCTCCATGGGTTAGCTTTGGTTCAACCTTCCGTTAAAAACTTTCCTTTTTGTGTTAGAAAAAATAGGTTTAAAAGTTGCCCAGGCACCACTGCTAATCCTACAGAGAGCCTCAAGATGGCAGGCCAGCGCTGCCCCGGCCTGGTGGTGGTTGGCAGAGGCCTACTTGGGAATGGGAGAGGGCCGGGGGGCGCGTCCCCAGAGAGCACGGACGGTGGCGGCACAGGGAGGGGTCTGTACCCCGAGCCACGCCCCCTAGAAGAAGATGACATCTTCCTTGCTGGCTTCTTCCTTGTCGAGTGGTGTGGAGGACAGGGCCACGGGTGGGGAGGATGCCCCCCAGGCCTTGAAGGTGAAGTACTCATTGGGGACATCAGCCGGGACCAGGGTCGAGGCTGGGAGGCAGGAGTCTGGAAGAGAGAGGGGGTGGTGGGTGTCACCAGCTGCCAGGCACCGTGGGTGCCAGGGAGTGGGGGTGGGGTGCGGGCCGGCTCACCTGGGGGGGGTGTGGAGCTGCGCAGGACGGGACTCAGCGAGCGGCGGCTCCGAGAGGCGTTCTCCTCTTTGCCCATGAACTTGTTGAGAAGCAGTGGCTGCTTCAGGTCAAATGAGGCTGGAAGCGGGAGGAAGGTGCCGGCTGGGGCGCTCGGCCTCGCTCCAGGCACAGGAGCGCTCTGCGGACCCGGGCCAGGGCCTCATCCCACTTCTCGCCCACACTTTCCCCAGCGCCCGTTCCCAGGGAGAGACCCCACTCAGACATTAGGCCCCAAATTCAGTGACAAAACCCAGGGCAGACACCCCTGCCCGACCACAGAAGGCCCTGCAGTCATTTAACCTTTGGACGAGAGGCCCTGTGACCCTGCTGTGGTCCTGGGACACAGGCCGTGCGCCCCGGGAATGTCCCAGGGACGCTCCCCCTGGGCCTGCCCTACCGGGGACCACTGGCTGCAGGGTGCTCTGGTGCAAGGGCTGAGTGTGCCGTCGGTGGAGCGAGGCCACCAGCAGAGCTGGCAGCACCTGGGCCAGCGCAGGGCGGGGCTCGGTGGCGGATAGGGAGCGTAGATCACTGCGCAACTTCCTGCCCGACTTCCCGCCCCGGGCGACTAACTGCGCAAAGGTTTCCAAGGCTCGTTTCTGAATCACCAGCACGTTCCCTTGTCCCTGATCCCAGTTTGAGGGCCAAGGCGGGAACAGGAGCTGAGGTTTGATGTTTCCATTTTTTTGCTCTTTGAGATGAAAGACCTCCACATGGGGGGTGGGGGGAGGGGGCAGCCTCAGCTGCATCACCAGCTGTGCCTTGGGGTTTCCTCCCGATGCCCCCTCCAGAGGCGAGGGGCCAGGCGGGCCCTGGGCAAGGTAGGGAAGGGGCTGCCAGGAGGCCCCGACTCACCTGAGCTCTCCGAGCGGTGGGAGCCCCGGCTCTTGCCGCCCTTGTCCTTGCCGCCCTTGGTGGAGGCGGCCAGCTTGGTGGGGATCTGCTGCTGCACGGCCGCCTGCCTCTGGATCTGGTTAGTGGCGCTGAGCAGCTGGATGGGCACGTCGCTCTTGGCTGGCCGACCCTCAGCCAGGGCGCTGTCCCTGCGGGTCACCTCGGGGCGCTCTGCGTACTCAGGCCCGGCACCAGACAGCAACAAGCTCACCCGGGGCCCTGGCGCTTTAGCCAGGGCCGCGGGCCCTTCCAGCCCTTCCCCGTTGAAGCTGGGAGTGTGGCTGGGGGGCTGGGCCTGAAAGAGCGACAGAAGACACCAACGGTGGTTCCTGCGGGAAGCCCTTCCGTGTCCCGCCAAGGAGCCGCGCCCCGCAGATTTGCATGGCGCCGCGGGCCAGCCTCGCCCGCACTCTGCCGGCTCCCGGGTGGGGCGGGGTTTTTGGAGATGGATGGACCTGGCCTGCCTGCCCGCCCAGCTCCCGGGCCAGGGGTGGCTTAACGGAAGCTTCTTAGCTGGGAGGGTCAGATCTGGGCAGAGGCTGACGCTGGCCCGACGGAGCTGCCATTTACCGCCTGTCCCGAAAACAGAGACATACACACCCACGCATGTGCTCACGCACTCACAACTCACAGACGTGCCCGCGCCCGCACGGGCCCAGGACGCACCGCCAGCGCTCACCTCTGCAAGCACCTCGGGCGGCAGCGCCCCGGCCGCCCCGGGCACCGTGCTCTGCTTCTTCACTCTGCGCAGCAGCTCCAGCCGCTCGCGCTCCCGCTCCACGGCGCGCTGGGCTTCGCGCAGCCGCTCCAGGTCGTGCTGGTAGGCCTGGCGCTGGCGCTCCAGCTCCTCGCGCTCCTGGCTCAGCTGCTCCTGCACCCGCAGCGACTCGCTCTCGCGCTGCCGCAGCCGCGCCGCGGCCACGTCCAGCTCCTGGCGCTGGCGCCCCCGCTCGCACTCCCAGCGCTGCTGCTCTAGCCGCAGCTGGCCCTGCAGCTTCTGCACGCCCGCCAGCTCCTCCCGCTGCTTCTCGAAGTTGCGCTGCCGCTCCTGCTCCAGCAGCAGGTTCCCGCGCGTCGACTGCAGCCGGAACTGCTTCTCGCGCTCCTGGATGGCCGCCCTCTGCGTCTCCACGTAGCTGTCCTGCTGGGCGATGACCGCCTGGGGGAAGGGAGGGCCGGTGAGCGGCCGGCTTGAGGAAGAGCCCAGCCTCCCCCCAACCCGGAGAAGGGCACGTGCGGCCTGCCACGCTCCCCGCAAGCCGCGTACCTGGAGGCTGAGGAGCAGCTGGGACAGTGTCTGGATCCGCCGGACGAGCTGCTGAGAGAGGGAGAGGGACGTTGGCGCTCTGCAGGAAGCCCCGCCGGGCGTGCGTGCCGGCCCCGGGGGGACGCACAAGCCCGCGCTTACCTCCGACTCCAGGAGGGCAGGCAGCCGGGGGCTGGGCTCAGCACCTGGTGCCTCCGCCTGTGGAAACACGGCATCACAGCACAGAGAGCTTCTAAGGGCCAATCCAACTCGAGCGGGACCCGCAGTATCGCTAAGGCATCCCCTTAGCACGGGACAGGCCCCTGCCTGCTCGTCTGTCTTGTGCCAGCCTTGGTGTCTGGAAAACGAGGGCGCAGGGTGGGTGCAGGGTGGCCTCCGGGAGGCGCGAGGGCGGCGGGCGGCGGGCGGGCGGGCTGGGCCCGCCGTGTGGGAAGCTCTGAGCCTGGCCCCGGGGGTGGGGTGGGAGGGGGTGGTTGTCGGAAGAGCCCAGGCCTCAGACCTCAGAGGCTCAGAGGTGGCCAGAGGCAGCCGGCCTCCAACTCTGACCCCAGCACTTGGCAAGGGTGGGCCTTCTGAGTCAAAGAGGAGGGAACAGCCAGTGACCTTGGCATCGGGGGGGGGACGGGGGAGGACACCCGTGCAGACTGAAAGCTCGTGGTCCCCGCATGGTGGCTCTCACCTGTTGCTGAGGCCGCCGCCCTGAGCCCGCCCCTCCCCTGCCTCCCGCCCCGCCCTTGCCAGGGCCTGCAGGAGGAACCAGGAGGTTCACCTGGCCACACGTCAATCTGCACATTGACTATTAGTCACCGTCAACCGGGACGACGCTGCTATTTGCCCTGAGACGGAAAAACCAGACAAGCCAAGCACAGGCTGTTCACCCTCACTGACGACAACTGAAAGCACTGGGGCCGACTGTGTGTGGAGCTCGGGAACATCCCAAGGAGGCAGCGTACCGCTTGCGGTGCTTCCTCGGAGGCCCCCGGGGTGTCACCGAGCCTCGAGTCCGGGCTGCCCGCGGGGCCCTGCCAGTCTCGGAGGCTGGGGTTGCTGCTGCAGACGTTCTTCTGAAAACTGCCATCTGAAACCCCAAGCCAGGCGCGTGAGATGCCGCGGGTCCCGAGGGGTCTGCATGCCCTGTTCCCCACCCTGCCCCCATCCTGGGTAGGAATCGTGGCCGGGCTGCTGCCTTCCGACCTGGGCAGAAAGGGCGGCATCTGGGGCGCAGAGACCAGCAGCAGGAACTGGCCTGGGTGCTGCTGTCAGAACGTGACTCACAACCCCTGGAAAGTTCCAGAACCCTGACCCCGGAGAGTTTATAGAAGGTTGAGGGGAATCAGCAGCAGAGATGCTGAACAGTAAACGTCTGGGCTTTGCCAAGGATGCTTTGTGAAGGGAACGTTTTAAGAAACTGCACATCCTCCTGTACCCGCCGACCTCCCGAGGTCCCGAGAAGCCCCAGCCCCGAGAGGAGGTGGCGCCACTCACTCTTGCCGGGGCTGCTGGCGCTGTCGTAGCCCCCGGAGGCCTCCACCCTCCGAGCTGGGGCCGAGGAGCCGCCCCCGTCATCCACCTGGCCGTTGGCGCTGCCCAGCCGCCTGCAGATCAGGCTCTGGATGTCCTCGACTGCGGAAGGAGATGGAGGGGAACCGAGTCACCCTGCGGCCCTGCCGTGGGCATCAGAGCAGGGTGCAGGGACCCGGGCCACGGCCTCGCAGGGTGTCGGTCACCCCCTCTGACTCTGTGCACCCCCTACTGCACCCAGGATGTGCCAATCTGTATCTACACGAGGCCGGACCTCGGGGCGCTCCGGTCCCTGGGCCTGGGGCTGCGCTGGGTCTAGGAGGGAACTCGGTGTGGCCACTGCCTGTGTGCTGACGGTCATACAGGAGGTCAGGGGCCACGGGAGGTGGCCTTGGGGGGGGCAGGGCTGGTCACACAAGGTGCTCGAGGACAGACGGGCTTTGGCCAGGTGAGGAGGTGGGGAGACTACTCCAGGCCGAGGCACAGGACATGAGAGGGTCTCGGGAGCCCAAGAACAGTGGTGACTGGAGGCGTGGGAGGCACGGCCGGAGGGAGCGAGGCCGGGCAGGAGCGCAGTCCCCGCGGGGCCCCTCTGGCCTTTCCACTGCGATGGAAAATTCTGTGTCGCCTGCCGCTCAAACAACAGTGACTGCGCGGCAGGAGGACACGCCCTGGCCTAGCATGGGGCTCAGCAGCTGCGTGGAAGTTTCTAGGAGCTCTGCAAGGACCCTGTCAGCTCCCGGAAGCAGGCCTCTTACGGGCCAGCGCCCTCCCGTGGCTGTGCGGCCAGGAGCCCCTGAAACGACCCACCAAATGTGTGTGTGTGTATTTTTCTGGGGACAGCATCAGTGACCCACTCATCAGAAAAGAGGAACCGTCTCAGCCAATTTGAGACCCCCGGGTCCAGCCCCGGGAGTGTTTGTTGAGTGAAGAGGAGATGGTACTTTAAATCTGCAGCGAGGGGTCTGCACCCGACTGGGTCCAAGGACCTTCCAGCTCTAAGCAGAACAGAGGCAGACAGAATCGTGCCCGGACAGGGCGGCCTGTGGGCCCCACGGGGCTGTGTGCCCAGCCTGGGGTCTCCCGGGAGCCCACCAGGCAGCACAGGGAGGGCGGGCCGGCGCTCAGCGAGGGCTGGAGGCCACTTACTCTCACTCATGGCCGACTTGAGAATCAGCTCCCCCTGCAGGTTCTCGGGGGCGTCCCCTCCCCGGAAGAGGAGGCGAGCCGGGGCGAGGTCCTCGAGGCCGCTCATCTCAGCCATCGCCAGGTAGATGTGCTGCTTCTCGCTGAGGCTCTGGGCGATCTGCTGGTCTTTAATGTTAAGCCGCTCTGCAAAGTGGCGATGGGCGTGGCGGTCGGCCTCCTCTGGGGTGGTTCCCCCCAGGAGCCGGTGTAAGGATGCCTCACAGGGCCAGGCGGGCCTCTGGGAAGCCTGCTGACCCACGCCCTGTCCGGGGCTGGACCTCTCCCTTCGTCCAACATTCCCGACAAGCAGGCAAGGGCGTGGCCCTGTCTCCAGCTTGTTTCCCTCAATTATAAAAATCAAACACGGTGGGGGCATGGGGGAGGACCATAACGGGCTGATTTTTATTAGTTTGGGACAAATTCAGAGCCTTATAAGACTTAGTTTTCTAATCTGCTTACAAGTCTCTGGGTTTTATACTTTTTTTTTTTTGGCCGCACCACAAGGCATGCGGGATCTTAGTTCCCTGACCAGGGGTTGAACCTGGGCCCCCTGCAATGGAAGCATGGAGTCTTAACCACTGGACCACCAGGGAGGTCCCTATACCTTTTTTTTTTGCTGCCATGACTACGACTTATTTTATTAGACTTTCTCACTGGTGATTGCTAGTATAAATATACACATCCCGTTCAGCTAAATTATTGAGCTCTCTTACATTTCAAATAGTTTTCCAGTTGATTCTACAAGATTTCCTAGGCAGATAATCATGTCACCTGCAAAAAATAATTCTGCCACCTCCCTACCAATCGTGATCTCTTACTTCCGCTTCTTCCTTTATTACCCTGGCTGGAACGTCCAGGAGGAAGATACTAATGGTGAGAGTGGGGGGGGTGGGGGGCCCTGCCTCGCTCCTGACTTTGATGGGAGTGTCCCTGATGGTCCAGTGTGAAGGATGAGATTGGCTTTTGGTCCAAGATAATAAAGAAGATCTTGGTGAAGGAAACATCTATTTCGAATTCACTAAGACTCTTGTCAGGAATGGGTGATGAGGAGACGTTCCTGTATGATTCTGTGGTATCCATGGAGATGCATCTGTGCAGGGCATGTATTTTATTACCCTCCGGCAGAAATAAGAGTTAGAACGGGACACACTGGAGAGGAGGTGCACCAGCCCCGAGGGAATGGCGGAGCCCTGACAACGTTGGAACAGCCCTGAGGCTGAGTGGATGGGCCCCTACTTTCTAGATGTTGGCCTTCTACCACTATTTGCCGTGTGGCTGACAGGATCTTGGTGCTCCAGCCTGGTGTCAGGCCTGAGCCTCCGAGGTGGGAGAGCCGAGTTCAGGACATTGGTCCACCAGAGACCTCCCGGCCCTACGTAATATCAATTGGCGAGAGCTCTCCCAGAGATTTCCGTCTCAACGCTAAGACCCAGCTCCACCCAATGGCCAGCAAGCTCTAGTGCTGGATGCCCCATGCCAAACAACTAGCAAGACAGGAACACAGCCCCACCCATTAGCAGCGAGGCTGTTCAAAAATCATACTAAGTTGACAGACACCCCAACACACACCAACAGATGCGGCCCCACCCACCAGAAAGACAAGATCCAGCCCCACCCACCAGAACACAGGTAGGCACCAGTCCCCTCCACCAGGAAGCCTACACAAGCCAGTGAACCAACCTCACCCACTGGGGGCAGACACCAAAAACAACGGGAACTACGAACCTGCAGCCTGTGAAGAGAAGACCCCAAACACAGTTAAGTTAAGCAAAAGGAGAAGACAGAGAAACACACAACAGATGAAGGAGCAAGGTAAAAACCCACCAGCCCAAACAAATGAAGAGGAAATAGGCAGTCTATCTGAAAAAGAATTCAGAGTAATGATAGTAGAAATGATCCAAAATCTTGGAAACAGAATGGAGAAAATACAACAAAAGTTTAAGAAGGACCTAGAAGGACTAAAGAGCAAACAAACAATGATCAACAACACAATAAATGAAATTAAAAATTCTCTAGAAGGATTCAGTAGCAGAATAACTGAGGCAGAAGAACGGATAAGTGACCTGGAAGATAAAATAGTGGAAATAACTACTGCAGAGCAGAATAAACAGAAAAGAATGAAAAGAATTGAGGACAGTCTCAGAGACCTCTGGGACAACATTAAACACAGCAACATTCGAATTATAGGGGTCCCAGAAGAAGAAGAGAAAAAAAGGGATTGAGAAAATATTTGAAGAGATTATAGTTCAAAACTTCCCTAACATGGGAAAGGAAATAGTCAATCAAGTCCAGGAAGCACAGAGAGTCCCATACAGGATAAATCCAAGGAGAAACATGCCAAGACACATATTAATCAAACTATCAAAAATTAAACACAAAGAAAAAATATTAAAAGCAGCAAGGGAAAAGCAACAAATAACATACAAGGGAATCCCCATAAGGTTAACAGCTGATCTTTCAGCAGAAACTCTGCAAGCCAGAAGGGAGTGGCAGGACATATTTAAAGTGATGAAAGGGAAAAACCTACAACCAAGATTACTCTACCCAACAAGGATCTCATTCAGATTCGAGGGAGAAATTAAAACCTTTACAGACAAGCAAAAGTTAAGAGAATTCAGCACCACCAAACCAGCTTTACAACAAATGCTAAAGGAACTTCTCTAGGCAGGAAACATAAGAGAAGAAAAGGACCTACAAAAACAAACCCAAAACAATTAAGAAAATGGTCATAGGAACATACATATTGATAATTACCTTAAACGTAAATGGATTAAATGTGCCAACCAAAAGACACAGACTGGCTGAATGGATACAAGACCTGTATATATGCTGTCTACAAGAGACCCACTTCAGACCTAGGGACGCATACAGACTGAAAGTGAGGGGATGGAAAAAGATATTCCATGCAAATGGAAATCAAAAGAAAGTTGGAGTAGCAATTCTCATGTCAGACAAAACAGACTTTAAAATAAGGACTATTACAAGAGACAAAGAAGGACACTACATAATGATAAAGGGATCAATCCAAGAAGAAAATATAACAATTGTAAATATTTATGCACCCAACATAGGAGCACCTCAATACATAAGGCAAATACTGACAGCCATAAAAAGGGAAATTGACAGTAACACAATAATAGAAGGGGACTTTAACACCCCACTTTCACCAATGGACAGATCATCCAAAATGAAAATAAATAAGGAAACACAAGATGTTTTAATAATGACACATTAGACAAGATGGACTTAATTGATATTTATAGGACATTGCATCCAAAAACAACAGAATATACTTTCTTCTCAAGTGCCATGGAACATTCTCCACGATAGATCATATCTTGCATCACAAATCAAGCCTTGGTAAATTTAAGAAAATTGAAATTGTATCAAGTATCTTTTCCAACCACAACACTATGAGACTAGATATCAATTACAGGAAAAAAACTCTAAAAAAATACAAACACATGGAGGCTAAACAATACACTACTAAATAACCAAGAGATCACTGAGGAAATCAAAAAATACCTAGAAACAAATGACAATGAAAACACGACGACCCAAAACCTATGGGATGCAGCAAAAGCAGTTCTAAGAGGGAAGTTTATAGCAATACAATCCACCTCGAGAAACAAGAAAAATCTCAAATAAATAACCTAACCTTACACCTAAAGCAATTAGAGAAAGAAGAACAAAAAAACCCCCAAAGTTAGCAGAAGGAAAGAAATCATAAAGATCAGATAGGAAATAAATGAAAAAGAAATTAAGGAAACAATAGCAAAAATCAATAAAACTGAAACCTGGTTCATTGAGAAGATAAACAAAATTGACAAACCATTAGCCAGATTCATCAAGAAAAAAAAGAAGACTCAAATCAATAGAATTAGAAATGAAAAAGGAGAAGTAACAACTGACACTGCAGAAATACAAAGGATCATGAGAGATTACTACAAACAACTATATGCAAATAAAATGCACAACCTGGAAGAAATGGACAAATTCTTAGAAAAGCACAACCTTCCAGACTGAACCAGGAAGAAATAGAAAATATAAACAGACTAATCACAAGCACTGAAATTGAAACTGTGATTAAAAATCTTCCAACAAACAAAAGCCCAGGACCAGATGGCTTCACAGGCAGATTCTATCAAACATTTAGAGAAGAGCTAACGCCTGTCCTTCTCAAACTCTTCCAAAATATAGCAGAGGGAGGAACACTCCCAAACTCATTCTACGAGGCCACCATCACCCTGATACCAAAACCAGACAAAGATGTCACAAAAAAAGAAAACTACAGGCCAGTATCACTGATGAACATAGATGCAAAAATCCTCAACAAAGTACTAGCAAACACAATCCAACAGCACATTAAATCATGATCAAGTGGGATTTATCCCAGGAATGCAAGGATTCTTCAATATATGCAAATCAATCATTGTGATACACCATATTAACAAACTGAAGGATAAAAATCATATGATCATCTCAATAGATGCAGAAAAAGCTTTTGACAAAATTCAGTACCCATTTATGACAAAAACTCTCCATAAAGCAGGCACAGAGGGAACCTACCTCAACATAATAAAGGCCATATATGACAAACCCACAGCCAACATCGTCCTCAATGGTGAAAAACTGAAACCATTTCCTCTAAGATCAGGAACAAGACAAGGTTGCCCACTTTCATGACTATTATTCAATGTAGTTTTGGAAGTTTTAGCCACAGCAATCAAAGAAAAAGAAATAAAAAGAATCCAAATTGGAAAAGAAGAAGTAAAACTGTCACTGTTTGCTGCTGACATGATACTATACATAGAGAATCCTAAAGATGCTACCAGAAAACTACTAGAGCTAATCAATGAATTTGGTAAAGTAGCTGGATACAAAATTAATGCACAGAAATCTCTTGCATTCCTATACACTAATGACAAAAAATCCAAAAGAGAAATTAAGGAAACACTTCCATTTACCATTGCAGCAAACAGAATAAAATACCTAGGAATAAACTACCTAAGGAGACAAAAGACCTGTATGCAGAAAACTATACAACACTGATGAAAGAAATTAAAGACGATACAAACAGATGGAGAGACACACCATGTTCTTGGACTGGAAGAATCAACATTATGAAAATGACTCTACTACCCAAAGCAATCTGCAGGTTCAGTGCAATCCCTATCAAAGTACCAATGCCATTTTTCACAGAACTATAACAAAAAATTTCACAATTTGTATGGAAACACAAACGACCCCGAATAGCCAAAGCAATCTTGAGAAAGAAAAACGGAGCTAGAGGAATCAGGCTCCCTGACTTCAGACTATACTACAAAGCTGCAGTAATCAATACAGTATGGTACTGGCACAGAAACAGAACTATAGATCAATGGAACAGGATAGAAAGCCCAGAGATAAACCCACACACAAATGGTCACCTTATTTTTGATAAAGGAGACAAGAATATACAGTGGAGAAAAGACAGCCTCTTCAATAAGTGGTGCTGGGAAAACTGGACAGCTACATGTAAAAGAATGAAATTAGAACACTTCCTAACACCATACACAAAAATAAACACAAAATGGATTAAAGACCTAAATGTAAGGCCAGACACTATAAAACTCTTAGAGGAAAACACAAGCAGAACACTCTATGACATAAATCACAGCAAGATCCTTTTTGACCCACCTCCTAGAGTAATGGAAACAAAACCAAAAATAAACAAATGGGACCTAATGAAACTTAAAAGCTTTTGCACAGCAAAGGAAACCATAAACAAGACGAAAAGACAACCCTCAGAATGGGAGAAAATATTTGCAAACAAAGCAACTGACAAAGGATTAATCTCCAAAATGTACAAGCAGGTTGTGCAGCTCAATATCAAAAAACCCCAAACAACCCAATCCAAAAATGGGCAGAAGACCTAAATAGACATTTCTCCAAAGAAGATATACAGATTGCCAACAAACACATGAAAGGATGTTCAATATCACTAATCATTAGAGAAATGCAAATTGAAACTACAATGAGGTATCACCTCACACCAGTCAGAATGGCCATCATCAAAAAATCTACAAACAATAAATCCTGGAGAGGGTGTGGAGAAAAGGGAACCCTCTTGCACTGTTGGTGGGAATGTAAATTGATACAGCTACTATGGAGAATAGTATGGAGGTTCTTTAAAACCCAGCAATCCCACTACTGGGCATATACCCTGAGAAAACCATAATTCAAAAAGAGTCATGTACCACCATGTTCATTGCAGCTCTATTTACAACAGCCAGGACATGGAAGCAACCTAAGTGTCCATCGACAGATGAATGGATAAAGAAGATTGGCACATATATACAATGGAATATTATTCAGCCATAAAAAGAAACGAAATTGAGCTATTTGTAGTGAGGTGGATGGACCTAGAGTCTGTTGTACAGAGTGAAGTAAGTCAGAAAGAGAAAAACAAATTCCGTATGCTAACACATACATACGGAATCTTAAAAAAAAAAAAAAGGTTCTCATGAACCTAGGAGCAGGACAGGAATAAAGACGCAGACGCACAGAATGGACCTGAGGACACAGGGAGGGGGAAGGGTAAGCTGGGACGAAGTGAGAGAGTGGCATGGACATATATACACTACCAAATGTAAAATGGATAGCTGGTGGGAAGCAGCTGCATAGCACAGGGAGATCAGCTCGGTGCTCTGTGACCACCTAGAGGGGTGGGATAGGGAGGGTGGGAAGGAGATGCGAGAGGGAGGGGATATGGGGATATATGTATACATGGAGCTGATTCACCTTGTTGTACAGCAGAAACACAACATTGTAGAGCAATTATACTCCAATAAAGATGTTAAAAAAAAAATTTTAGAACGGGATGAAATGAATACTATGTTAACATTATACTTTCAGGGGTCAGTGGGATTTCTCTCCCTGATTTCTTTTGGACATTTTTATTCCTTAATACCCTCAAACTTGCACCTCTCCCCGCAAAAAGAGATGAAATACATAGTGCCTAGTTTTATGTGCTTACTGCTCCAATGTCCCCTATGTTAAGCATAAACGCCACAGTGAGAGAGAGAGAGGAGGGAGCTGACTGAGACCACAGAGTACTGAGCTGGATTCTTGGCAGTGACCTCGCTGAAATCTCACAGGGATCTGTTAAAACCGGGGAGCAGAATAAGCACGATGTGGTCCACCCACACAATGGAATATTATTCAGCCTTAAAAAGGAAGGACATTCTGCCACAGGGATGAACCTTGAAAACATCACGCTTGGTGAAATAAGCCAGTCACAAAAGGACAAATATCCCCATTTATACGAGGTGTCTGGAGTAAGTAAATTCATAGACAGATAGACAGTAGGACAGAAGTTCCCAGCTGCTGGAGATGGGGAAAGAACGGGAGTGACTGCTAATGGGGATGGGGCTTCTTTCTGGGGTGATGAAAACAGCCTAGAATTGACTGTGATGGTTGCACATCCTTTTGGTATATACTAAAAGCCACTGCATGGCACACTTTAAATGGGTGACTGGTAAGGTATGTGAATTATTGAGCCCTTCTTGAGCGAGGACCGAGGGAGGAACCCTAGCGCCCCACCCCCCTTTCCCACACGCCCTCTGGAAGATCGCTACCCCAGGGCAAACGGCCCACAGAACCGCAGGACATGGGACAGCCCACAGCCAAACTCCTGGGCACTTGGGCGGCGGTTCGGCCCACGGCCAGTTCCGACGGGATAGAACAGAAAGGCTACTGCTGGGCCCAGGAGGGCTCTCGGGGCCAAGTCACCAGAAGAGGGCCACGTCGTGGGTGCGGAGGTGACACTGACCCCACCCCGCCCTTACCTTGGAAGTCCCTCAGCCTCAAGGCGCGGGCCTCAAGCACCTTCCTCTCCTCCTCGGCCTCGCTGTAGGGGCCCTCCTCCTCGTCCGGGCAGCTGCAGGGAGAGGGGACGGATGGGCGAGCACGTTCCACGCGCTGGCCGCCTCTGAAACAGCACTGAGGTCTGCCTGCAGGTCTGGCTGCAAAGAGCATCTCTGACGTGCTGAGAGATTTAGTTTGTTAACGGTCAACCGTGCAGGACAGAAACACAGCCGTCGGCAAGCCTCCAGTCGCAAGGTGTCGGGACGTAACCGGCCACAGGTTTTAAATGTCTGGCACAACTTGCAGGGGGTGGGGGGGGAGGAGGAGACAGAGCAGTTCATTCCCTGCGGACCTCCCAGATACAGGAGGCTGCAAGGCCAGCAGGGCCGAAGTTGAGTACTGAGGGGGCTCGAAGCAGACTACGGCTTTGAGAAGCTTCTGGGCATAAAGAGAGGCAGCAGAAGGCTGGGCAGGGAGGCCGGGCCACCGTCTGTCGGTGGACCAGGAGGCAGGCGTCACTCAAAACCACGGGGCTGGGGTCCTGAGGGCTCCCCTGGCCCGAGGAGGAAGGACAGCCCCCCGTGTCAGGTGGACAGCCCACCAATACAGAAGGTTAGAGCTGCGGGCCCCGCATCCTCCAGCCACAGACATCTGGGCCTTTTCAGCCGCTGTCGGAAGGGGCTGAATGGCGTCCTCTGTCTGCCCTTAGGTGAGGGGACGGACAGAGCACCGAGGTGGAATGACAGGGAGGGGAAAAGCGAAGGGGTCTCCCGCCTGCGACCCCCGGCACCGTCGCAGGCGCCCCAAGGTCTCTGCTGATTTGCCAGCCACCACAGCCAGGGGCACAGCCGCCGGTGGAGGGGAGGCCCACCCGCGCGCCTCTCACCTCTCCACGGCCCTGCGGATGTGGGCCATCCAGGTGTTCCTGTCCTCCTTGGAGCTGGTGTAGATCTCGTACATCTCGGGCCCGTGCAGGGAGGCGCTGATCAGAAACATGGCTTTCTCCTCGTTGGCCACCTCCCTCACGATGAGCTTTTGCAGCGAGATGATGGGGCGCTTGGAGTCCTGCACGGGTGGGACGGGGCGGGGAGGGTCACCCTGTACCTGCTGCAGCCCCACAGCCGTGGAGCCGTGAGCCGGCGGGGAAGGGGACTGGGGGGGAGCGGGGGAGGCGTGCACCCTGCTTATCCTCCAACAATTCGAAGCAGAAAGATTTTGCCACCTGGGGGAAACGGACACTATCGCGATGATATCCTCACATCCTTCTCACGTGCCTGTTCAACGTGCTTAAAAAATGTTCTATAATTGCTAACGCACGTACACTGTATAAAACTCAGAAGATACAAGAGCAGGCAGTCTGTGATGACAAATAAATCTTCCTCCCAACCCTGGGCCCCAAATACCCAGAGCCAACCAGTATTCCCAATCTGTGGTGTGTCCGACAAGAGATAATGCTCTGACCGACCAGTAAAATGCGCAATTTTAACTGGCTGTTATGGGCTATACTGCATTTCCCCCCATTCCCCACTAAATCCAGATGCTGAGGTCCTAACCTCAGAATGTGACGGTATTTGGAGACAGGGTCTTTAAAGAGGTGATTAAGTTAAAGCGAGGTCATGAGGGTGGGCCCTGACCCAACAGGACTGGTGTCTTTCTGAGGAGAGGCAATCAGGACACAGACACACACACACACACACGCACACAGAGGGCGAGCAGGGGAGGCCGTGGGGAGCAGACGGCACAGCAGATCATAGATGTCGCATCACCCTCGTGAGCGGACACACAGCACACACGAGGTGGGCTGGCGTCAGGGAGAGACCACCGTTTGGCAAGACAGTGTGACCTATTTCTGGAAACTTCCTGAGAAGCTAGTTTAAGTCTCTGGGAAAGGGGCGAGACTCTGGAGTTGAGTGACAAAGGCCACTTTCCTCTCCAGGTGAACCCGGAGGCAAACGGGTTCGCTGAGCCCCTCCACGGCGGTACCCACGGGTCACCCAGGCGAGCAGGGGCGGAGCCCGAGTCCCCGGTGGACGTGGGCCGGGTGGGATGGGCAGAATCCCAGCCTGACTCCGAGCCCTCCGTCCGCATGGAGCTCCCGGCCAGCTGGGCTCCCGTGACGCGGCTGTTCTGGGACCAGCATGCCGTGAGGCCAACGTGGTCATAGGTCCCAGGGCAGTGGCTGCCTGAGGGCGCATCCTCAGCGACGCGCTAGCTCCCCGGGAAGGAGGGACAGGCTCTCCCGGCGAGGTTGCCCGGGCCTGTGAGAGCCCGGGCGCTTGTGAGGGGAAGGGCCACGGAAGCACAGAGCCCGGGCGGAACTGGGCAAGATGTTGGCGCGACCCTGAAGCCGCCTCAGGCCACTGGACAGGAGCCCATTCTTGGCAAATTCTACTCCTGCCTTGCTGGCACCTTCTGGCCCTGGGGAGGGCCTGGGACGACGGGGTAACATGTGGATGTGCTCTTCTAGCCTCCTTGCTCTTGTGCTGTCCCCCTGCCCTGGCAGTGGGGCAGTCCCTCCCTCCCCGGCCCGTGCAGGCAGCTTTGAGCAGCCCTTTCTGCGAAGGGATGGGACACGTACCACGGAAGCAAAGACGTATTTTTGATCCTTTTCTTGTAGCAGCAGAAGCACGTCCGTCAACAGGACAGCAAGGACATCTAAGGCGAGAACGCAGAAGGAAACATCTTATAGGGTCCCGCCAGGCAGACGAGGAATCCCAGGCCGGCGCCACAGCCCGCAGGCGCCCTTCAACCTGACCCCACCCCATCACCCTCCTGGTTTCAGCTTTGAATGCCGAGCCCCTGGATGCTCGCGTCCTGCCTCCTGCCGTAGCAAAACTCTCGTGCCCGCATGGCCGAGCTTCCTGGTGGCGGTAGGCTCGGAGCCTTGTCCCTGTAGGGACATGGTGCGGTGACCCGCCCGGCAGAGCTGGTGCACGTGGGTGCAGATCCCGAGCTGTGTTTCCAACAGGAGCACTCGCGCTGCGGGAAACGAAAACACCGCCTCCTCGGGGTGCTTGTTCAGACACCCTCTCCTCACGGAACTCTGTCGCGCTGCAGCCTGCTGGGTTCCCCTAAAGCACTTACTGTGCTTTTCACTGTTTTTGTGCTTACTTCTCTCCTCTGCCCACCAACTGGAGCCCCACGTGGGCAGGGGCCTCTGCCACCCACCTCGGTGCCTGGCATGCAGGGGCTGCTCAACTGTAAACTGTACCTTTTGGCTGCTTTACCTGCTCAAATTAAGAACAAGCACATCCTGTCGTCTGGCTACCTGCGACGCCCCCCAAAGATCTTTAAAGAGGCTGATGCCAGTGGACAGGTTAGGATGCTTCTAGAGGCTCATGAAATGGACAGGAAACTCAGGGATGAGCCCCGGGCGCTCTCTGGTCTGGAACCACACCACGGATCTTGCAAGTAGGGCGTGGAGCTCGCCCCGAACAGCGGGTGGGATGCTGGCGGCCACGGAGGTCCGTGGCCCAGGTGGCATCCTCTACCCCCACTGGGGCCCGTGACTGTTGTTTAGAACCCTGGGGCCTCTGCTAAATCTGGGGTGTCCTGATACCCCGGGTTTCTGTTCAGGAGTCAATGACTCAGTGTGCCCTCTTCACCTGGCGGCCTTCCCTGTGTGCACCACACCATCTCAACCACCGGACACAGAGGGTGCTGGTACGACCACCTCCACCTCGTTCCTGCTCCACTTCTGTGCTCGACCTGACTCAGCAGGTAACCTCCCTTCAGCCGCGAAGCAGCCAGGCTGCAGTGGCTCTGTGCCAGCTGGTGCCCATCAACCCAAACTAGTGCTCACTCATCCAAGAGGGCACCCAAGTCTCCAAGGTGGTGCCACCGACCCAGGATGCCGTCCACCACTCCATGCTGGTGCCACCAACCTAGATGGCACCCACCGCTCCCAGATGGTGTCACTGATCCAAGATGGCGTCCACCACTCCAAGGTGGTGCCACCAACCCAGGATGGCACCCACCACTCCCAAATGGTGCCACCAGCCCAGGATGGCACCCACCACTCCCAAATGGTGCCACCAACCCAGGATGGCACCCACCACTCCCAAATGCTGCCACCAGCCCAGGATGGCGTCCACCACTCCAAGGTGGTGCTACCAATCCCAAATGGTGTTTACCACTCCAAGATGGTGCCACTGATCCAAGATGGCACCCACCAACCCAGGATGGCGTCCAGCAGAGGTGACTGGAGCGGGGCGTTACCTTTTAGGCGCCCGGACGTGGTCTTCCAGCACAGCGTGCCCTCCAGGTGGAGCTGCCGCTGCAGCATGTCCTCCTTGCGGAAGGTCAGCCCGTTCTTGAGCTTGCTGGAGGACTTGAGGTCCATCTTGCCCGCGATCTCCCTGAGGCGCTGGCCTTTCTCGCACTCGCTGACCCTGGCGTCCACTTGCGAGATGACGCCTTTGATGAGGCTCAGGGCCTGCGTCAGGTCTCTGTGGTCCTCGGAGTCAGCTGCCACACACAGCAGAGTTAGCGCTTTCCTTGGTCTGCGTCCACGAACGCGATGGAGGCGGACAGGCTACGGGGCCAAGGAGGTGTGTCCCGAGGCCACTGCTCACAGGACCCTCGAGAATCACCTTCCAACTCGAATTTCCTGAGATGTAAACACTTCTCCAAAGTAAACGTGACAGCCCAGCGTTTGGTTTTCACCAAGACAGAGCTTCTGTCGAACGCAGAAGCTGAGGTGCAAATCAAGCGGCAAAAACAGCCCCTGCATAACTCCGCCGGCCATTCCTCGGTAAATAGACGCCCCCCTGCCCTCCAGCTCTCCATGAAAGACTCCCTCCACCTCCGGCCATTACCAAGAGCTGGCTCCCCCCACTCCTAAGGGCTCTGCTTTCACGGCAGGGAACTTCGTGCGTTCTCCCACCACCCAAATCCCCTGGAGACACGGGAGGTGTGGTCAGCACTGCCCGGGCCTCCGGGAACCCCCGGCTGGGCTACATGCCCTTCCTCTCTGCCCTCCATGGCACCAGGCACGCGACACGGAGGTCACCTCTGGGCCTGTGTGGGTCACCCAGGGGTGACCTTAGCAAGGGCACTACCCGTGTCTTTTCATCCACTCTCCAATACTGACTGAGGGCTGCTCCAGCCCAGACCGTGCGGGGACTCGGGGGGTAACGGCAGGCGAGACCAGGCACCCTGGCTGGAAACCCTAGCACCCAGCACAGTGGCTTCTGCAAGGTGGCAGCTCAGTTAGTGACTGCTGAGCCCAGCTGAATCCGGAGAACCAGGGACAGATCGTAGAGTGGATTATCTAACCCACTATTAGAATAGGGGGTGGGGAGACAGAGACCCTCCTCCCCACCGAGCACCTAAGGGCAAGACAGGAGAGCTACCGTACCTTCCGTGTTCTGAATAATACGCTCCACCAGCACGGGGTACTTGGTTATGCGCTGGGTGACCAGAAGGATACACTCCTGCACGCCGAGCCGCCTCACGATGGAGAAGTTGCCGATTCTCTATGACACGGAGAAAACAAAGCCATGCTGTGTGGGTGTCTAATCCCCCGCCACGTCAGTTCATGGTCGGTTATCGAGTGATATCCAGTTCACGGTCCCTTTTCGGCTTACGGGGACCTTGTCCTTGCCGCTTTGCAGGTACGTGAAAGCAGGGACTGCCTGCTGTATACAGAAAGGCCACAAAGGCAGAGGCAGCCTCACCTGCTATAAAATGTGGGCCCCCGCAGAACCCGTTAGGAAGAAACCAGCGGGGGGGTGGGGGAGTGAGTGGGGGGGTGGTCCTGGGAATCCCCTGGAGAGCTGTCCACGTGCACACGCACATGCGCAGACCCTCGCCCTGCTGATGGCCGCCGGGACCCTCCAGACGCGCTGGGCTGGTGCTCCCCAACTGGCTCCCTGGCGGCTGCTGGTGCGCGCTTCTGGCTAAGAGCCTAGCAAGTGGTCACCTGAAGTCACTTGTTTTTCCCAGCCACATCATGTGGCTTGCGGCATCTTAGTTCCCTGACCAGGGATTGAACCTGGGCCCGCGGCAGTGAAAGTGCCAAGTTCTAACCACTGGACTCAGGCCCCCAAACGACCCTCTCCTTTTCACGTTTATCCACTGCCAGGATAATGGAGTGAAATTTTTTTAGATTTTTTTTTTTTTTTGGCCACACCTCGTGGCGTGCAGGATCTTAGTTCCCCGACCAGGGATCGAACCCGTGCCCCCTGCAGTGGAAGCGCGGGGTCTTAACCACTGGACTGCCAGGGAAGTTCCCTGGGGTAAAATTTAACAACCCTGGATCCTTAACTCTAGACCTTTAGTTGTTGGATATCACTTCAGGGTAGAGTCCTTGCGGTACAGGCTGCAGGTGCGGAGCTGTTGCGGGGTGCAGTGGGCCGGGGCTGCCGCAGGGCACATGCTGACGGCGCCCAGCAGCCTTGACCCAGGAGCGCCTCCCAGGATGCGGGGGGCGGGGTCTTGCCCGACCACTGACTCAGCTCCTGGGCCCTGAGCACTTGCACACTGTTGGGCAGAAAGAAGACAGGTGTGGGTCATTCCACGGGCTGCGGGGGATGCATGGGGACCAGACAGGGGAGGAGGTGACGAAAGGACAAAGGCTTAGAGGAAGGCAGGCCTTGCATCTGCCGGAGCATCCGAGGCAGAGCGGGTGGCTCTGGAGGGCCGGTTCCCGGGGCAGGGCGGCCCCTTGCGAGGACACTCATGTCCCCTCAACGGTCTGAGGACCCATGGTCATCCATTGAGGGGCATCTCAGGGGCCACCCTGCTGCGGCAGGAACAAAACCCTAGGCCTGCTTTGCTTTACACCCGGAGATTCTCCAGAGCTTTCACCACTGTGCTCTGAATGAGTTTGTGGTTAAAAATGAGACAGGGGCTTCCCTGGTGGTGCAGTGGTTGAGAATCTGCCTGCCAATGCAGGGGACACGGGTTCGAGCCCTGGTCTGGGAAGATCCCACATGGCGCGGAGCAACTAGGCCCGTGAGCCACAACTACTGAGCCTGCGCGTCTGGAGCCTGTGCTCCGCGACAAGAGAGGCCGCGACAGTGAGAGGCCTGCGCACCGCGATGAAGAGTGGCCCCCGCTTGCCGCAACTAGAGAAAGCCCTCGCACGGAAACGAAGACCCAACACAGCCAAAAATATAAATAAATAAACTTAAAAACAGATAAATAAATAAATACTATTTTTTTTTTTTTTTTACCTTGATCAAGTTTTGAAATTTCTTGTTTTGCTGCAGTAGCAACTTGTAGTGACTGACGGCTTCATTGTGGCCGCTACAAAAGACACCGTATTTTTCTTTCATTCTCTCCCCGTTTTCACCTGAAAACTGAAGAGAGGCCGTGGAGGCGTTACTAGAAGGAAACACAAAAACTTCCAGGGAATGTTTTCACCTCATTCGCCTGACTCTGCTAAAACGCAGATTGACTTGACTTGGGATTTCACTTTCTTGTCTGGCTCGCTGGCAACCGAACAGAGAAATGCTTCAGGACGTGGTGTCTCAGCGCAAGGTACCAAAAGGGAAAAGGAGAAGACGTCTGCACGTCACAGGTGCTTGTAAAACATCCCGAAATCCGAGAAGGAAAAATCAATTTAAGTGGAAGAATGTTAGAAAAATTCAAAAGCGAACAGCGTCTTCTTCTCATGCATCCTAGTTAGCTGACCTGGGACGCTCCGGGCACTCCGAGGGCAGACGAGGGGTCCTGGGTCCCCTCTGTCAATCTCGGCCTTGGCCCAGAAGTCCACTCAGAAGTCAGCTCAGGGTCAATGGCCCTACCATGGATGGCTCTGGTCCAAAAACCAAACAGCCGTCAAGACCAAAACAAATAAAAGCCAGCCAACCAAACAAACAAAAGCCCAGAACACCCACTGGATAGTGTCTAGACGAGTGCATTCACCATTTAGGTCTCTGTGTTTCTAGGCTGGTGGCAGGATGCGTGGCTGTTAAGGGGCCGGGACTGCAGTCCTCGGGGGCTGGGGCTCTCAGCAAATAGGGGGCATGTTCTTTCTGCATTGGAAGGAAAGAGACGGGGCAGGGGCTGGTCCAGGCCCTGAGCCGCCCTGGCCGCGCCCACCTGTTGTACCAGGAGGTCCCCGATCTTCTGGACGATGTAGTTGCGGTCACTGCCCTCCTCCAGGGACTCCTGACGGCGCTCCTTCAGCCGAGACAGGAAGTGGCCGTGCACCTCCAGCAGGTCGTCTGCGCCTGGGAAGAGCAGGCTGATGGCCTTGGGGCTGAACTGCAGCTCCTCCCGCAGGGCCCTGGAGTAGACCTTCAGCATGATCTTGAGCGTCCGCACGTGGTGGGCCTCCGTCTGCATCAGCTCTGCAGGGACAGGGACGCGGGACTTAGCGGTGCGGGGCCAACGCCCTGGCTCGGCCCTCCCTTGTCCCGCGACGGGCCAGGCCGGCTTCTCAGGTTTCTGTGAAGCCCTCGCCCTGGTGGTCTGACGGCCCAGGGGCCAGGCTTCCTGTCCTCCCGGGCCCAGCAGTGCTGGGGGGCCCAGCTTAAGGAGGCGGCGAGGGGTGGAAGGACATCAGGAAAGAGAGGACCCGGATGTGCGCTGGGACCTCAAATTCACAGGAGGGGTTCCTGCCTAATGTCAACCGAAGACGTTTCCAGGCTGTTTGAAACAAAGAAGACTGTTCTGACGAACACGCCTCCCAGGGATGTGAAACTTGCATGTCAGAGACCTGCCCCAGACTACAGCTGATGGGAAAAGTGGAGCTCCAGGGAGGATTTTAATTCACTGTTAAAGGCAAAGAAAGATTCGATTTTGTGATGGAGCTCCTCTGCCGTTTAAGTCAAGGCCTTGAAGTTGTTAGAGATGAAACAGAAGTCAGTGGTGCCGGCCGGGGCCAGGGTCGCCAGCCACGGGGCTGCAAGGAGTCTGCGCTTGCCCAGCAGTGGAGACAGCGTGGCACAGGGCTGCCCAGAGGGAAGCGATGGACGGCACCACCCCCCCGCCCTCTAGGCAGGACTCCTGGCCGGGCTCAGGCTCTCCTCCCCACCCACACCCCAACCTGCTCTGGCCCTGGCAGGGAGCTCAGTGTGTAAAATGCGGAAGGAAGTGAGTGTCCACTGGTGAGTGGACACCAACCACTGAGCAGTGTTGGAGGCCTGGAGGGACCCACGGGGGGGCACCCAGCCCAGGGATGGGCGGTGTCTGGGAGATGTGGTTTCCACGGTGACTGCAACATCCCATCTAAGGACAGCAGCTGCCCATGGCCAGGTTCTCCAACGGCCAGTGGGAAGGGGCGCCCAACCCGCAGCAGCACTACAGTCACACGCAGAGAGGGACCTGCCTCCAAAACCTCCACCACGCCCGGGCCTGTCTGTGGTCACCAGGGATGGCTGGGATGGGCCCAGGCGGTTTTCTCTCTCGGGGTCACCGGCAAGGTAAGGACGAGCCAGGACAGGGCATTCAGCCATTCCTGTCCTCGGGGACCGGTCCTCACAAAGCCCCGTCCGGCCACCGCCTTCCCGGCCCGGAAGGCAGGGCTCCCTGTAGGAGTGGGTGGAGTGGGCCACACAGTCTCAGGGAGGGTCAGCAGTGGAGCCCTGGCTCCCAGATGGAATTAATAAATTAAAAAAAAAAAAAAAATCAAGAAGAAGAAGAGGCAGGAGGTGGAGGAGGGGGAGAAGGAGGAGGAGGGGGGAGGGGGAGGAGGAGGGGGAGGAGAAGAGGGAGCGGGAGGGGAGGAGAAGGAGAAAAGGAAAAAGAAGAAGGAGGAGGGGGAGGAAGTGAAGGGCTGGCGTGGCAGGCCTCCTTACCATAAAGCACATCCTGCCTTTTCACCACCTCCCTCTTCTGTTTCTTCACATATGCGGGGTCCACGGAGAGGCTCCAGGACTCAGCCTCGAACTCGTGGGCATCTGCTTCGATCTCACGCCTCAGCGAGGCAGTGTAGGGGTCTGAGGGAAGAACAGGAGGCTGCTGCTCAGGGGCCCGGGGCCTGGCAGGCCTGGGGCTGCCCCTGCCCGTGCCGCCTGGACGCCCGGATGCGGGTCCTGGCGCCTCCCAGTGAGTGGAGACCACCTGACACCCGAGAAAGAATCGAGGTGACGGTACCTTCTATTAAGATGGAGTCAGCGTTCAAAGATGTAAGTGAAAGAGAGTCATCGGCTGCCTGCTTGAACTTCAGAGACAATGTGTCGGTTTCATCCATCTCTCCTGTGACTGGTCTAAATGGAAATCATAAAACCAGTCATTTAAAAAAACTGCATTAAACACACACACACACACACACACACACACATTCTACAAAGGCAAATCACGTTGTTACTCAATCTGATTAGATACTATTTGAGAACTTTCTGCCTATCAACATAAGCCTTAACTCACAGATCATTTTGAAAATTAGGAGACTATCTGTCAATGTGACATCAGGTCTTCTTCCATCAAAACTGCCTTTTTTGGGGGGGGAGTACAGTTGATGTACAATATTATATTAGTTACAGGTGTATAACATAGTGATTCACAATTTTTAAAGGTTATACTCCATTTATACTTATTAAAAAACATTGGCGATATTCCCTGTGTTGTATAATACACCCGTGTAGTTTATCTATTTTATTTTTTTAAATAAATTTATTTATTTAATTTATTTATTTTTGGCTGCGTTGAGTCTGTTGCTGCATGTGGGCTTTCTCTAGTTGCAGCAAGTGGGGGCTACTCTTTGTTGCAGTGCTCGGGCTTCTCATTGCGGTAGCTTCTCTGTTGCGGAGCATGGTGTCTAGACATGCGGGCTTCAGTAGTTGTGGCATGCAAGCTCAGTAGTTGTGGCTCATGGGCTCTAGAGCGCAGGCTCAGTAGCTGTGGCGCACGGGCTCAGTTGCTCCATGGCATGAGGGATCTTCCTGGACCAGGGCTTGAACCCATGTCCCCTGCACTGGCAGGCAGATTCTTAACCACTGCGCCACCAGGGAAGCCCTATCTATTTTATACATAGTAGTCTGTGCCTCTTAATCCCCTGCCCCTATCTTGCCCCTCTCCCCTTCCCTCTCCCCACTGGCAACCACTAGTTTGTTCCCTATATCTGCCATCAAAACTAACTTTAATTTAATGTTCAAGTACATTCTAAGGGTGCATTCATTATATGCTTCCTTTCCTGGCCACTGGAGCCCTCAGGAACCCCTGGAATTCTTTCTGGCCAGAGTAGGCTGGACACAGCCTCATTCCCACTTGAGATTGGAGGGAGAATCCTTTCTCGAGGAAAAAGAAAATCAGCTCCTTTCCCCACCGACTCATCCAAGGATGAGTGACATTTTTTTTTTTTTACATGAGGTTTTCTACCTGAATGCTGCTGAATGCAATATTATAAGAACCACCTCAAAGTCCTAGGAAAATCGGATTAAGGCATGAATAACAGGACACAAACTTCGCGGCAACCTCAGTGGACTCCCAGCCTCGTCTGGAGGACACAAAGGAGCCCTGTCCAAGGGTCCTTCAAGAGCAGGAAGCAAACTGGATCCAAATGGCCGAGGACCCCCAGAACACATCATTTTTGAAAAAGGAAAAGGAGTGAATCTCCAAAGCAGGTGTTAACAGCAATCTCGCCGCTGCAGGTGTTAACAGCAATCTCGCCGCTTGGTGGGGCTCTCCCCAACCCCCCCCACCCCCACCCCGAGGGTCTCCTTTCGGAGAGGCTGTCCTCGGGGTCCCTGAGGAAAGTCACCCCTGCTCCCTCCCTTCGTCAGCCCCTGTGGCAGAGGGAGTACCCGACTCACCCAAGTCTTGTCCCCGTTCCCGCCGGGCTGGGTGCTGGCTGTGGACCCCCCTTCTGCGAGACCGTCATGCCGACATTCCTGGCCAGGCCCGGGCTGCCATCGGACAGGAGGGTGGCCCTCGGGTGCTCCTTCAGGGATGCTGCGACGGAGGCAAAGACAGAGCTGGTGCTGAGGAAGTGGGCAGGGTAGCGGAGGTGGCCCGTCCGGAGGCCCCGCTCCGACTGGGGCCGCAGCACGGACAGAATCTTGGAGGTCAGCAGCTCGTTATCCAGAAAGACGTTCTCGCTCCACTTCCTGGGAAAAGAGCTGTAGAACGAGAGCTCGGGGCGGCCGCGGAGCGAGCTGGCCCCGTCGCTGCTCTTGGAGTGTGCGTTCCCCATGGTCACGCTGGGGGCACCGAGACCCAGCCGGGCTGTGCCGTTTTTATAGCCCCGGGGGTGATCCTTCTAGAAATGGAAAGCTGCTTCTCTTACTGTATTGGCTGAAGCCTCGGGTATGGAGGGCAGGAAATTGGTCCCCGCTGTGACCATTTAGTGTGGAAATCGCACAGTATTTTCTCCGCAGGTAAAATAAGAATGACACGACTACTCCTCCGCCCCATACCCCTCCGTCTTGGTAGGGGGTAAAAAGCAAAGAGCAGCTTACATCCACCGCAAAGAGTCTTAAGATCACGGATTGGGAGCTTGTGCCGACATCACACACATCTCAGATTGTAATTAATCTGAGACCGGCTGTCAGGATGATTCTGAGATGCGGAGACCATGGGGGTCTCTGGTGTTTGGCTGCACGCGCCACTGTTCGTAATTGCTCTGATAGAATTTGACTCCCAAGGTTGATGAGAGGCCCTGATCCTATATTATAAGGTGATCGTAAACCAACCTAACACACAACAGGGGTCCCGAAGGGTTGTCTGCCCTCATCTGCTCGTTAAGAGTTGGGATATTACTGTCGATGCCAACTACCTCCAATAGATCATATACTTGAATATGTTCTTCCCATATGTTATATGTTAATTCATTCGATCCTCTCAATAAGTATCAAGGTATGCAATCTTATCTTCACCTTGATAAATAAGGACAGTGAGAATTAAGAAGATGTGTACAATGTCCAGTGCCACTTATATTTGATAAATGAAAGCCCATGACATCACTCACAGGACTACCTGATTCAAATCTGCAACTTTTTTCATACTCGGTACTAGCAAGAATTTGTATGTTCTATTAAGGTCATAATCTAGAGACAAGTATTGATCTATTATAATTATACTTGAAGTACATGATTGTACTGGACTTTAGACACATACACCCAAACACATACATACACACACATAACAAAAACAAAAACAAACAACAACAAAAACAGAAATCTAGCATCAGATTGGATATTGAATAGAAAGGATGTTGAACACAAGTTAAGAGACAAAGAGTCAAATTATTTAAAAAAATAATGTGATATTAGAATAAGTGTTTAAAGAATGTGAATGTAATTTTTACCTTTTTTAATTAAAAAATATGTATTGAAAAGAAAAAAAAGAGTTGGAATGTTCAGATGTATTGTACCCACTGATCCTTCCCCATCGATGGAAAGATGCAGCTCTTGGAAAGCCAGGCTGTCATTAATGAGGCTGGTTTTTTTTTTCCTCCTCCTTTTTGACAAGTCGACCATTTAAGTCAAGCCTAGTTGCGACCGGCCGCTTGGCTAATTTATTTATTCTCAGGGTGAAAGCCACATTTGAAAGCTTTGCTCTAAGACAAACAGCAGCCTTGAAAAGAAATCTGGGGACTTCCCTGGTGGTCCAGTGGTTAAGACTCCACGCTCCCAATGCAGGGGACACGGGTTCCATCCCTGGTCAGGGAACTAAGATCCCGCATGCCGAGCAGCATGGCCAAAAAAAGAAAAAAAAAAGAAGAAATCTGTCCAGTGGCCTTCCTGACCCGGCTCCTGGGTCCCCAATGCACCCACCCACCAGTTTCTCTGTGTCACACAAGGAAAGCAGTTGGGACTCTGGTTCTGAGCAGCACGGAGACTACGTGATGCCATTTGGTCGGTGACCTCAAACATCCTGACGTCGTGATCATAAATAGCTAACAATGGCTATTATCATAGTAGACAAAGGTGACAAGGCTGTCGCTCACATACCAACACCCGTTTGCAATGGTGAAAATCATAAATCGAGGCCTCCACGGTCCAGGGCAGGCACTTCCCGGCATTTCTACGCCCAGTGAACTCCACCCAGGCAATTATGATCTGAATGTACAAATATGGGACAAATGCTAAAATGAAGACTTTGCCCTGGCATCCTGGTGCGGCTGACAGATTGCTCCTGTGATCCGAGGTCCTGCCTGAAGTCGGATGGATTCTGCTTTAATCAAACAGCCCACGGGAGGAAAAGTCACCCTAAACACCCTCTAAGAATCACTGGTTCCAGAGAATTTTTAGAAAATGATCGGTAATGCTAAATCTACGATAAATGGAATTAGATCTTCCTTGGATGATTAAGAAGACACTTGGAGGTTTTCATGTCTTGGGGGTCATGATTAGGGGCCCCAGGTACCACTGGACTCAAAAGGGTACAAGGGGTAGAATTCCAGCTAAAAGAATGATGAACTGGCCCCCTAAACGTATGATATAATTTACATATTCTGATCACTGGCTGTCTCCCCGGTAGAATGGAGGACAGTGCCTCCCACAAAACAGGTGCCAAGAAATCACTGTTTCACGGGGTTTTATTTAGCCATAAAAAGGAATGAAATTCTGACACTTGCTACAACGTGGACAAAACGTGAGGACACGGTGCTCAGTGAAATAAGTCAGACACAAAAACGACAAATACCCTCGGATTCCAGTTCTAGGAGGTCCCAACAGGAGTCAGGTTCATAGAGAGAAAAATTAGAATGAGGGGTTCCCAGGGGCTGAGGAAGGGGAATGGGGAGTTTTGTTTAACACGGACAGAGTATCAATTGGGGAAAATGAGGAGAGTTTTGAAGATGGATGGTGGTAGTGGTTGCCCAAAACTGTGAATGTACTTAATGCCACTGGACTGTACTCTGGTTAAACTGGTCACTTTTATGTTTATGTATATTTTGCCACCGTTTTTTAAAAAAGAAATCATTGTTTATTTAGGGTGATGGAATAGTTCTGCCTCTTGACTGTGGTATTGGTTACATCTACACCTGGAAAACATTTCATAGATACATACACTCCCCTTTCCCTCACAAGAGTGCAGGTAACAACTAGCAAAACCCAAATAGGGTCTGTCCCTGAGTTGATAACATTGTATCAATGTCTTGGTTTTGCCACTGGACTATGGTTATGTGAGATGTCACGAGTGGGGGATGCCTGGTGGAGGGTACACAGGAAGTCTATTTTTACAACTTCTTGTAAGTCTTGAACTACTCCAGAATAAAAAGTTACAGTCAATTCTTGTTATTCGCGGTAGTGACTGAATTAGCTAATACGGAACCACGGCTCCTAGGGGAGCTTCTGGCTGCACTTTTGCCAACCGGTCATCCTGTAACCTTGTTTTATGTGTGTTTCTATTGAAAAACGCATCATTTAACATATACTGTTGACTCATTAACCTTGAACTTGTGTCTGAACGAAGCTGGTCTAACAGATTTTCTCTGTAAGGCCCACTGTAGCCTTCTTGTGCTTAAGACCACTAGACAGCACTTCAGCGCTATGCTTGGGGGCCCCTTTGCCGAATCACCAACAAAGAGCTCCCCCCCACCAAAAAAAAAGGGCAAAACGTGTGGCACCAAATACACTGCAGAAAGGACACGTGTTTGCAGTATGAACCGAAGCAAGAATGCAGGGCACGGCCTGTTCGACCTCAGCTGGGAACGTGCGCCTCAGTGCCTCACATTTTTCACCGCAAGTGTCTCTGCACGTGACTGTGAAAACACCCCACAAGTACTGATTGGAGGGTTACAAATACATTTTAGCCAGTAGGTGAATTTGCAAAGACAGAATCCTGCATCCATACAATGCAATAGCATTCATCTAAAGAAGAAATGAGATGCTGAAACATGCTCCGATGTGGATGGACCCGGGAAATATCCTGCTGAGTGAAAGTGGTCAGGCACACAAGACCACGCAGTGTAGGATTCCATCTATAGGAAACATGCAGAATACGTAAATCCACAATGACGGAAAGTAGATCAATAGGTAGGTGCCTAGGACTTGGGGAGATTGGAGGGTGACAGCTAATGGGTATGGGGTTCCTCTTGGGGGTTCTAAAATTGATTGCGGAAAAAAAGGGGGGGAATTCCCTGGTGGTCCAGTGGGGGCCTGGGTGCGACCCCTGGTTGGGGAACTAAGATCCCCCAAGCTGTGCAGCATGGCCAAAAATAAAATAAAATAAATTGATTGCGGTGACTCTGAATACACTAAAAGCCACTGCACCGTACACTGAAATGGGTGCACTGTATGATATGTGAATTATACCTCAGTTAAAGCTGTTCAGCGGATAAACTCCTGTGAAGAAGGGTCACCTTTCTGCAGGAGAACAAGCCCAGTGATTTGTAGGTTTCACACCCAGTATGACTTAGTCATGCTGCCCCTGGCTCTGAGACAGACAGGAATCTGTATTTATCCTGCCCTCGTGTTTTCCTAAACCAGACAGCCATGGTGGGGCAGACAGGGGGTGGTGGGTCGCTGGGATCTGGGCTGTGCTGTCTGCACAGCCATCGAACCCGATTCGGAGCTTAATTAGCACCGTCTGCCCACCGCTGAGAGGTGCCATCGATCGGCATGCTCCTGGCCCGCTGCACAACCGGTCCACCACAGAGGGGACCCAGAGGAGAGCCACGAATGACAATGAGAAGTGAACGGTGAAAATGGAAAAAGTTCTTGGCTTGGAGGAAAAAACACACCCGTTCTCAGCCACAAACAGACAGCAGCCTCTTCTCATGATTTTTTTTTTTATTTAAAACCTGTTTTGCCTCGGTTTCTTCAAGTGTGGTCTCTGTGAGCAAATCAGACGACTAAGCTGGTGTGACAGCTACGATGATCCCACTCTGGGATTTTACTTGGACAACAGACCCCACGCCACAAAGTTCAGGTTAATAGGGGCTAATTTCCAGCGTACTTAGGCTCCCAAGTGACCTGCAGTCTATAAATCCTCTGATACACAAGCACAACCCCATCAGCCCTTGGGGGAATGTAAGGACCCACGAGGAAAGTCCATGAACAAGACCTGATAGTTAAGGACCTGCTGAAAGTCATTTTTCAAGGAAACTCATTATGACATATCAAGTGACCATCTTAATTGGGCTTAAACTGTCCTTTATAATCTAGAAGCATACTGGCTTCTAGAAACACCAACTTCCAAGCAAGAATTTTATATTCTAACCAACAAGGACCTACTGTATAGCACAGGGAACTATACTCAATATCTTATAATAATGGAAATTATTAATTATTAATAGTAATGGAAAAAAATCTGAAAAAGAATATATAGATATATATACGTATAACTGAATCACTTTGCTGTACACCTGAAACTAACACAACACTGTCAATCAACTATACTTCAATTAAAAAAAAAAAAGAATCCTATATTCTAAATGGCAGATTCCTCCTGCTGCTCGATGGGAAAGTAACTGGAAACATCTTTGGGAGGCAGCTGGGCCCAGGCACAGAGGTCCCTGCAGTTTTCTGCAAAAGGTCACGCAGGGGACTTCCTGTGCTCCCAATGCAGCCAGCCTGGGTTCGATCCCTGGTTGGGGAACTAGATCCCGCATGCCGCAACTAAAGATCCCGCATGCCACAACTAAGAAGTCCGCATGCCACAACTAAGACCCGGAGCAGCCAAAATAAACAAACAAATAAGTAAATAAATATTAAAAACAAAAAAACCACCAGCTGCCTGGCAGTTTCAAAGGCTTGGCTTCGAAACAGCTGCCCCTTTTCTCATATTTGGCCAGGTCCTAGGCCCCCCTCCCTGCCCCCATTCTTTGTGTCTTCGAAGACTTTTCTCTCAGGCTGCGAGTGCCACCTGTCTCTGGAGAGTTCTAGCAAGCACGGGCTGCGGGTGAGTGTTCGAGAGACAATTAAGAAAATCTGATACCAAATGAAGTTTTCAGTTCACAGTTCCCGGCTTGGCAGCCACCTGGGAATAGACTAAATCAATGCCGAGACAACTCATTGATTTCTCTGCCCTGCTTCAGTTGGATGTTACAAAAGCAAGACAGCATAAAAAAGAAAAAAAACAAAAATACAGGAGGGGGGAAAAAAAAACCCCAAACCCCAAACCTTAACCCCATGCCTCAGAGGACAAAGAGAGAAAAAAAAAAAAAGAAAAAAAAAGAAAAGAAAAAAAAAACAGGCATATTGGGGCTTAGAAATGTGAGCCAGAAAGAATACTCTCTGTGAACCTGAAATTAAAAAAATACATAAGCCCCCCCCCCATTCCCAAATTATGTCAAACCCAGCAAACATCACTTAAAAAAGAATTGCGGGATCTTCTTGACTGCGTGTGCAGAAGACTTAAAAATCGCAAAACAGTATAAAAGTAGAAATAACCTGTACTGCTACCACCCACAGTTAATTGCTTCTGGAATGAAGATTTATAAGTTGAGAATTAATGTTTAATAATGAGTGATCTAGAGATCTGTGTTGAAAAATCCTTCACGTATAGCAAAAGGATAATATAGTAGCAAATATATATTTTTGGCGTAAATATCATGCAGGACATGTGGGTTATACCATCAAGCGATATGCTTGCAAATCACTATTCTACAAAACAGTTTGTATTATTCTATGGATAATTCCGGAAGTTAATGCAGAAAGGACCAATGGCCATGTCTGTGGGCATAAAAATGAACCTCAACCTAAACTTCATGCTTTTCACAAACAAGAACTCAAAATGGACCACAGATTTAAACAGAAAATGTAGAACTATAAGACTTTTCAGAGCTAAAATAGGAGAAAATCTTCAGGAACTGGGGCTTGGATGGGTGAAAGAGTTCTTTGCTATGACACCAGAAGCCTGATCCACAAAAGAAAAATATATCTTTAAATTGACTTCGTCATAATTAAAAACATTTGCTTGGGCTTCCCTGGTGGCGCAGCGGTTGAGAATCTGCCTGCCAATGCAGGGGACACGGGTTCGAGCCCTGGTCTGGGAGGATCCCACATGCTGCGGAGTAACTAGGCCCGTGAGCCACAACTACTGAGCTTGCGCGTCTGGAGCCTGTGCTCCGCAACAAGAGAGGCCGCGATAGTGAGAGGCCCACGCACCACGATGAAGAGGGGCCCCCGCATGCCGCAACTAGAGAAAGCCCTCACACAGAAATGAAGACCCAACACAGCCAAAAATAAATAAATAAATAAATAAAAAATAAAAATAAAGGAATTCCTTTAAAAAAAAAAAGTAAAATAAATATCCTTTAAAAAAAAAAAAAGAAAAAAAAATCCTTTAAAAAAAAAAACAAAAACATTTGCTTGTGGAAGATCTGTTAAAAGGATGAAAAGACAGGCTATGGAGTGGGAGGAAATATTTTGCAAACTGCCTATCTGACGAAGGACTAGCATTTGGAATATATGACGTGCTCTCAAAATCCAACAGTAAAAATACAAACAACCCATTCAGAAAATGAGCATAAGAGATGAAGACTACATTTCACTGAAGAAGATATACAGATGGCAAAAAAGCACATGAAATGATGTTCAACATCATTTAGCCATCAGAGAAATGCAAAACCACCGTGAGCCGTCACTACCAGAACGGCTAAAATAAAAAACGGTGAAGATGCTGAATGCTGGTGAGGATGTGGAGAAACTGGATCACTGGATCACTCATACATTGCTGGCGGGAATGTAAAAGGGTGCAGCCGCTCTGGAAAACAGTTGGGTGGTTTGTAAAGAAAACTAAACAATTGCATTCTTGTGTATTTATCTCAGAGAAATGCAAAACTCAGGTCCAGACAGAAACCTTTACATGACAGTTCGCAGCTGCTTTGAGGCCAAAACAGGAAACAACACAGATGTCCTTCACTGAGTAAATGGTCAGACAAACTGCGGTCCACCCATGCCACGGAATACTGCTCCGCAAGGAAAAGGAACTGTTGATAACACACAACAACCTGGGTGGATCTCACGGGCATCATACTGAGATAAAAGCCAATCTCAAAAGGTCACCATATGATTCCATTTATGTAACATTCTTTTTTTTTTTTTTTTTTTTTTTTGGCTGCACCGAGCAGCTTGTGGGATCTTAGTTCCCCAACCAGGGCTCAAATCCAGGCCCCCAGCAGGGAAAGTGCGGAGTCCTAACCATTGGGCCACCAGGGAATTCCCTATGTAGCATTCTTGAAATGACAAAATTATAGAGATAGAAAAAAGATTTGTGGTTGCTGGAGTTATCCGTGGGGGGGGGGGGGCGGGCGCGTGAAGAGTGGGTGAGAATATAATGCAGAAGTTCAAGGGCAATCTGTGGTGATGGAACAGTCCTGCATCTTGAGGGAAGTGGTGGCTGTGGGAATCTACACATGTAATAAAATGGCATTGGACCAGACTCACATATTGTCCAGATGACAATTTCCTCGTTTTGATATCCTATTATATTTTAGTTACAAAGAAGTAACCAGTGGGGGAAACTGCGTGAGGGGTACACATGACCTCTCTGTACCACCTTTGCAATTTCCTGTGAATCTGTAATGATTTCAAAAGAAAAAGTGTGAAACAAACAAAAGCATCACCACCAACAAAAAAAAGAAAGAACACTCATGCCCAAAGTCATAAACAGCTCCTGCTGTCATAATAAAATAACAATTTGGGTGGCTTAAACAATAGAAATTTATGCCTTACAGTCCTGGAGGCTGGGAAGTCCAAGACTAAGGTGACAGTAGATTCGGCCTTTGCTGAGGGCTTGCTTCCTGGCTTCAGACGGCCACATTCTTGCTGGGTCATTACATGGTAGAGAGAGTGAGAACAAGCTATCTAGAGTTTTTTCTTATAAGGGCACTAATCCCATCATGGGGGCTCCACTCTCATGACCTCATCTATTCCAATCACCTTGCAAAGGCCCCACCTCCTATTACCATCACGCTGGGGGATTAGGGATGCAACATGGGAATTTGGGGGGAACACAATTCAGACCAGAACACAGTGAATAAAGCCGTGTTTCCTGCAAACTCATTTAATTCCAGAGCTTCTCTTATCACTCACTGGACACCTAAGCAGAAAGAACAAGCAGCCTTCCTCTTTCTTCCCTTCCTTCATCTCTTAGAGGGAAGGCCTCTTAAGAAGAATTCCTGCAGAAGGTGATGGACACTCAACCGAGATCTCAGAGAGCAGTTCTGATGGCCAAGGAGGAGGGTCTGGGAATAGTGCTTTGTAAGAAAGGCTTGGAGACATTCAGAGAGGGTTACAGTGAAAACGAGAAATGCCCGAGGACCTCATGGCAAGTCACCATAATTTGGGAGAAGAGACTGTAAGAGTATAAAAAGTAATGAGAGGGACTTCCCTGGTGGTCCAGCAGTGAGGACTCGGCGCTTCCACTGCAGGGGGCATGGGTTTGATGCCTGGTTGGGGAACAAAGATCCCACAAGCTTCGCAGTGCGGCCAAAAAAAAAACAACAACAAAAGAGCCACCCAACGGGGATGTGGGGCTGCTCCACTGAGAGTGGCCGAACACAAGACTTTGTCCTGGCTGGAAACCTGGGGACATCGTGCAGAAGCCTCTGCCAGGGGCCACCATGTAAAAGAGAAATGAGCAAAGGTGTGGATGGTAAGAAATGATACCTGGTTGAGAGAGCTGCCAGACGGCCCTGGGCCAGCCATCCCTGCCTGTCCCCGACCTCATGGGAGAATCTGCTCTTAATGAGTAAATCCCCAACATCACCGCAAGGCTTAGAGAAAATTTACTTTGGGGACTTCCCTGGTGGCACAGTGGTTAAGAATCTGTCTGCCAATGCAGGGGACACAGGTTCGAGCCCTGGTCCGGGAAGATCCCACATGCCGTGGAGCAACTAAGCCCATGTGCCACAACTACTGAGCCTGTGCTCTAGAGCCTGCAAGCCACAACTACTGATCCCACGCGCCACAACTACTGAAGTCCGCACACCTAGAGCCTGTGCTCTGCAACAAGAGAAGCCACCATAATGAGAAGCCTGCGCCCCGCAACAAAGAGTAGCTCCTGCTCGCCGCAACTAGAGAAAGCCCGCGTGCAGCAACGAAGACCCAACGCAGCCAAAAAATAAATAAATTAAATAAAATAAAATAAATTTAAAAAAAAAAAGAAAAATTTACTTTGTTATTAGCGTGAATGTTAAATACGGTCATCCCTCGGTATCCAGAGGGGATTGGTTCCAGGGCCTCTAAGGATGCCAAAATCCCAAAACCCAGGATGCTCAAGTCCCTCATATGAAATGGCAAAGTATCAATACAGTTGACCCTTGAACAACACGGGTTTGAACTGTGCAGGTCCACTTATAGCGGATTTTTTTCCCCCACTAAATATGTGCTATAGTACTATACAATCCGTGGTTGGTTGAACCTGAGGATGTGGAGCCACAGATATGAAGGGCCAACTATAAAGTTATACTCAGATTTTCGACTGCACAGAGGGTCAGCGCCCCTAACCCCCCCACCCCCCACACTGTTCAGCTGAATCTGCATAGAACCTATGCACACCCTCAGGTATGCTTTAAATCATCTCAAGGTTACTTATCATACCTAATACAATGTAAATGCTAGGTAAATAGTTGGCTGCGAGCACAGCAAATTCAAGTTTTGCTTTCTGGAAGTTTCTGGAGTATTTCTGATCCTTGGTTGACTGAATCAAGGATGTGGAACCTGTGGATATGGGGGGTGGGCAACTGTACCTTGTCTGTTTAGCTAAGGAACTGTGCCCAACTCATTGTCTGCCTGTGTCTAGAGAAAAGGGAACTGCGTGATCTTTTATGCATGTGTATCTTGCTGAAAATTAGTCCAAGTAAAAGATTTTTGGAAAGCTCAGGTCTGAAATGACATTTCGCTGGGTACACCTGACATTTGTGAATGTTACGTTCCCGAACGGGGCCTGCAACTTAGGAAGCATATGTACCTTAAAATTAAAACAAAAACAAACAATAACAAAAATGAATGGCCAAGGAGCTTCCTCTCTCTGAAATGGGTTGGTTGGTAGATAACTTGGAGGTTCATCACCTGAATGGCATTTTCCTTTTCTCCAATGACATCAATGAATATGTTGGTACCAAAATGCAGTAATGTTTTATAATGAGTAGATGCCTGCCTATTGTGATTATAGATAATTCCTCCTTTGTTTGGTTTTGTGTTAAGAGTTTACTTTCGAGAAGAAGAAGAAAAGAGGGGTTTATTTCAAAGACCTGATATCTGAGAGTAAAGGGGGAAGGGGGGGGGTCTTAAAAATTTGGAAGATGAACCCAGACAAAACTATAATTCAAAAAGATACATGCACCCCAATGTTCGTAGCAGCACTGTTCACAATAGCCAAGACATGGAAGCAGCCTAAATGTCCATTGACAGAGGAATGGATAAAGAAGATGTGGTACATATACACAATGGAATATTACTCAGCCATAAAAAAGAATGACATAATGCCATTTGCAGCAACATGGACGGACCTAGAGATTATCATACTAAGCGAAGTAAGTCAGAGAAAGACAAATACCATATGATATCACTTATAGGTGGAATCTAAAATACGACACAAATGAACATATCTACGAAACAGAAACAGACTCACAGACATAGAGAACAGACTGGGGGAGGGATGGATTGGGAGTTTGGGACTAGCAGATGCAAACTAGTACATACAGGATGGATAAACAACAAGGTCTTACTGTGTAGCACAGGGAACTATATTCAATACCCTAATAAACCATAATGGAAAAGAATATAAAAAGAATATATATATATATATATATATATATATATATATATATATATATCTGAGTCACTTTGCTGTACAGCAAAAATTAACACAACGTTGTAAATCAACTATACTTCAATAAAATAAAAAATGTGGAAAATGATTTGATGAAGAATCATGAGGAGTAAGGAAAGGGGGCAGGATCTGAAGGAGGAGGATGAGGGGCTGCCAAGGAAGACCACCAAGTTCAGATTTTCAAGGACTGGTTATTAGAACTGGACAATGCATAATTGCAAAGGATGACAATATTAGGGAAGTAGCTCAAAAGTGAAATCCGCTAAGTGCAATGTGGGCTCCTGGGCTGGATCCTGGCACAGAAAACCTGGTGAAATCTGAATAAAGTACGGAGTTTAGTCAACAGTAATGTGAACATCAGGGGAAACTACGTGGGGGGTATAAGGAAACTCCGTACTCTCTTTGCAAGTTTTTTATAAATTGAAAACTATTCTCAAATGACAGTTTCCTTTTTTTAAAAAAAAAGTTAAGTTCGGGAGGAACTGAGCCTTGTTAAAAACAAAAGAATAACATTTGAAAAGGTATGTGTGTGCGGGTGCTCCGAGTTATGTTTCAAAAGGTCAGGAATGGGCCAGGCCCCTCTTGGGACAGAGGGAGGGAAGTGACAAATAATCGAAAATATTTAGGGACACCCATGTTCACAGCAGCATTATTCACAGTAATGCTGAGGTGGAAGCAATCCAAGTGTCTATCGATGAATGAAAGGATAAACGAAACGTGGTCCTTTCATAACACTGGAATGTTATTCAGCCCTAAAAAGGAAGGAGATTCTGACACCTGCTACAACATGGATGAACCTTGAGGACATTATCCTCAGTGAAATAAGTCAGACACAAAAGCACAAGTACTGTATGATTCCACTCATGTGAGGTCCCTAAATGAGTCACATCCACAGAGACAGGAAGTAGATGGTGGGTGTCAGGGGCTGGGGGTGGGGGATGAGGAGTCAGCATTTAATGGGGACAGAGTTTCAGTTTTGGAAGATGAGAAAGTTCTGGAGATGGATGGTGGGGATGGTTGCACCACAGGGTGAATGTACTTAGTGCCACTGAATTGTGCACTTAAGATGGTTAAGATGATAAAGCTTTTGCACAGCAAAGGAAACCATAAACAAAACAAAAAGACAACCTACGAACTGGGAGAAAATATTTGCAAATGATGTGACTGATAAGGGCTTAATTTCCAAAATATACAAACAGCTCATACAATTCAATAACAAAAAACCCCAAAAAACCCAATCGAAATATGGGCAGAAGACAAAAATAAACATTTCTCCAAAGACATACAGATGGTCAATAGGCACATGGAAAGATGCTCAACATTGTTAATTACTAGAGAAATGCAAATCAAAACTACAATGGGGTACCACCTCACACAGGTCAGAATGGCCATCATTAAAAAGTCTACAAATAATAAATGCTGGAGAGGGTGTGCAGAAAAGGGAACCTTCTTACACTGTTGGTGGGAATGTAAATTGGTGCAGCCACTATGGAAAACAGTGTAGAGGTTCCTCAAAAAACTAAAAACAGAGTTATCATATGATCCAACAATTACACTCCTGGGCATATACACAGACAAAACTATAATTTGAAAATATACATGCGCCCCTATGTTGATAGCAGCACTATTCACAATAGCCAAGACATGGAAACAACCTAAACGTCCATCGACAGATGAATGGATAAAGAAGATGTGGTATAATATACATATACAGTGGACTATTTCTCAGTCATCAAAAAGAATGAAATAATGCCATTTGCAGCAACATGGATGGACCTAGAGATTATCATACTAAGCGAAGTAAGTCAGACAGAGAAAGACAAACACCATATGATATCACTTATATGTGGAATCTAAAATATGACACAAATGAACTTATCTACAAAACAGAAACAGACTCGCAGACACACAGAACAGACCTGTGGTTGCCAAGGGGCTGGGGGAGGGAAGTACTGGGAGTTTGGGATAAGCAGATGCAAACTATTATATACAGGATGGATAAACATCAAGGTCCTACTGTATAGCACAGGGAACTATATTCAATATCCTGTGATAAACCATAATGGGAAAAAATATAAAAAAGAATGTGCATATGTATAACTGAATCACTTTGCTGTACAGCTGCAATTAACACAACATTGTAAATCAACTATACTTCAATAAAATTAAAAATAAAATAAAAACAAAAAAAGATGGTTAAGATGATAAAGTTTATGCATATTTTACCTCTATTAAAGATGAAAACAAAATTAAAGGACCCAGAGTGTGTCCACATAATACCACTTGACAGAGAAGAAATGAGACTCCCCCCTCCCCATTTTTTTGGGCCACACCGCGTGGCTCGTGGGGTCTCAGTTCAGGGATTGAACCCGGGCCACAGCAGTGAAAGCCCGCGATCCTAACCACTAGGCCACCAGGGAACTCCCTAAAACGAGACTCCTTAACCGTGGTTTCCTTCTGTCTCCTCTGTTGGTGAGATGGCACTTGGACCAGGAAGGATCAGAGAAAACACGTTGAGAAGGGCGTCGAAGCTCAATGCAGGACGAGGGACGTGTAGCTGACCTCAACTCCTCAGTACCTGGCACATGGCTGTCCAGGGACACAGATGGCACCAACTAAAGTCGCCAGATCGGACAACTTTTGCGTCAGACACGGAGACAGTTGGCTGAGCTTGTGTGGAGTGCCTTTCGGAAGCCAGGGAGGGCAGAGTGACAGAAAACAACAGAAGGGCAAAGAGACCCTGATTGGAAAAGAGGAAGGAAGTTAATCTTACAAACTCGATGTTAATCACTGGCAAAAAATGGCTTATGGGCTGTGGGGATGGGAAATAGGCTGTGAATCCTGGGTTTCCCGTTTCCTGGAACAAATCAAGACTAAACTCTGAGAGGTGTACTTTGCAGCCCTACAGGAGAGTAGACAGAGAGAAGGTGTTTATAGCCACTACAGCAAATGGGTCGCTAATCCTCGTGGCTCTGGGCACAGTGGGGAGACAGAGTGGATACGGGCCCCTGTGGTATCAGCTAGGTGCTGGCTGAATCCCTCATGACATCCATGTAAATTCCAGGGGGTATTAAGAACTGATGAGTGCAGGCTGGGCGACTTTAAAATTTACTGGGCATCCACACTCAAGCTTGGTAATGGACTGATCTTACGTAGAAAGAGGGTCTCTAGTGGAATGCCAAAGGGCTCTGTCCTCGGTCTTGCCTGAGATGAGACCATAGGAGGCTCGCTTATCAAATTCACAGATGACATGGAGCAGAGAAGCTGCCCCAGATTTTGTTTGGAAATAAAGACAGAGAGATGAAGTAACACAAAGCTCCTTTTTTTTTTTTTTTTTTTTGGGCCGCCCCGCGTGGCACGCAGGATCCCTGACCACTGATCGAACCTGGGCCGCCTGCAGTGGAAGTGCCGAGTCCTAACCACTGGACCGCCAGGGAATTCCCAAACACAAAACCATCTTGATAGGCTACTATGGAGGAAATATCAAGAGATTCAGCAAAGATGGGGGCCATGGGAGGTTCCCACCTGTAGCAGCAGCACAGGTGAGAAAACCAAAGGGGTTTCTGGTGCCTGCAGGCAGGCTCGATAAACCAACAGTGTAGTGCACACAGGGTGGGTCATCTTAGGTCACAGCAGTATCAGTGCGATAACCAGAGCTAGGAGGGCCAAGCTGCTGGCCGGCCAAGCCTGCCCTGGAGTTTATCTAGGGCCTGGGCCAAGTTCAGTGAGTTCATTGGCTGGAAGTGGCACCCAGAAAGCTGTGTTCTAATAAGTACCATGGAGGGTCGGATGCAGGCGGACTGAGGCCCCCATGAGGGCCAACTCGGGCTGAGTGGGGTATGCCCCGCAGAGTTTATAGAACTACTGAGGGGTTCCAGCCGTGAATTGAGAGGAAGGGGCCGAAGGATGGGGGTGATGCTTGGAGGAAAGGAAGTCCAGGATGGCAGTCCCCATGAAGGGCTGGCTCATGGGTGGGCGTGGAATTGGGCTCTCCTGGGGGGCTCCCCTATGTAACAGGTGACGTTAACACAGACGAGGGATTTCTAGTTTTCCATAATAATTAAATAGCAACCGCCTGGGATTTCACAAACCAGATGGAACCACTGCTCCTGTTTTAGCACATTCCTTTCCATTCTTATTTCTGTTCATTTCAATGAGGTCACATGGTCGCCAACCATCAACCATTTCCGACCTACAAAAACGACCATTTCCGACCTACAAAAACGACCATTTCCCACGGTTTGACCTAATACACGGGTGAGCTCCTGCCCAAACTTAATTTTACATCCTGCCTTTCTGCTAAAGATGTGTCATAAACATTCTGCCAGCCTGTCAAATATATCGTGTAAAGCTTTTACAACAGCTTTCTCATGGAAATCTTTTGCAGTGGCTGTAAAATCACTTATTAAACACGACCATTCCTCTCATGTCGTGTTCTTGGGGTATTTCCAACGTTTCCCGTGGTTGTAAATTAAACTGTGATGGACGTCTGCGTGACACACTTCATCAGCAATGGATACTCTCCTGGGATAAATTCTTAGCAGCCGGGTCCCCCACCCCTTGTTTCCACAGTCCATCTTCCCCCACCATAGCACAGCCTGTCCGGAAGCTTCCTGAGAGCAGGCCGCTGTCTGGTCGAGCGCTGTATCCCCAGCTACTGGGGAGCTTAGTGGGTCACACTCTGCAAGCAGGGTCGAGGGTCTGGATTCTCAGATACTTTAGATCTACTCAAAAGAGCTCTTCGGGGGGCGGGGGGAAGGGATAAATTGGGAGATTGGGATTGACATAGACACACTACTATATATAAAACAGATAACTAATAAGGACCTACTGTATAGCACAGGGAACTCTACTCAGTACTCTGTAATGACCCAGATGGGAAAAGAATCTAAAAAAGAGTGGCTATAGGTATATGTATAACTGATTCGCTTTGCTGTAGAGCAGAAACTAACACGATGTTGTAAATCAACTCTACTCCAATAAAAATTAAAAAAAAAAAAAAAAAAAAGAGCCCTGCTGAGCACTGTGGTGAGCTGGGAGCACGTGGCCTCCCCCCACCAGGGAACTTGGACTTGACACACTTCCCAGGAAGAGGTGGCTTCCCCTCCGCCCACACTCATTCTCTCCCCGCATTGTCCCTGGGGCCCCTCCCCGTGCTCTTCGGGAGCCTCCGCCCCTCTGTGCAGGGCCCTCCCTCCGTGCCAGCGGGACAAGTCCTGGCCGTTTAGCCAAGGCTGTGACCTCCTTGGGTGGCTGCCCGTCCAGACTTGCCACCCCGGTCCCTCCCCACCTGCTGCCTGCGCGGCTTCCCACACACCTGATCGGCGTCCCCATGGCTTTGGTATAAAGTCCTAACTCCCTGGCCTGCTTGTGCTGGACTCTCCAGGGTTCGGGCCCCTCCCAGGCCTCACCTCTTGCCACCAATTGCACCCTGTACCCCAAGTGTGCTGTCATGCAGCACTGGGGAGCCGTGGAGTCCCTGGGGGCCCCGGCCCAGGTGCCCCTTTGCTCGGCCAGCTTTGGGGCCAGGTCAGAGTCCCTCTGGGTTGCCCTGCCCTGCTCCCCACCCTCGTGGTCTAGGCTTTCCGGTGCGCTTCCGCTACCTGCCCCCCACCCCCCTGCACACACTGCTTCCATCTCATTGCCTCAGGCCTCATCAAACCTTGACCTCCTCGAGGGTGACATCACCGGCCATCTCTGTGCTCACGGCACAGGTACACAGAAAGACCTGGTCCCTGCCAGGACGGTCAAGGGCAGACACCCAAGGGTGAGGCCTGCAGGGGTCGGGTGCGAGCCCGTCCTTGGCTATTTCACTTTAAAGACAACTTATCACCTTTCCACTTAAAAAACAAACAAAATCTCCACGGAACAGACTGGGCTCTGCTGGAAGGTGGGGGAAAGAAATGAGGGTCTGTCAACCCTCATGGCTCCTCTCTTGATGAACTCCCTGCCCACCCGCCCACCCGCCCCAGAACCTTATGCACTTTCTCACCCCCAGACCTGTCATTTACTGAGCCAGCATCACCCCGACAGGACCTGTCCCGTCCTGTGCGCCCTGAAAGTTGACCTCCCCCTGCCCAAGCCCACTCTTCTCCTGGGGTCTCCGTGGCCCTCTTGCTACCCTGGCTGACTTCATGAGGACAGCTTTCCTCCTCTGCACGGTGCCCAAAGACATTCCCACCCTTGGGAACTGGGCAGGCACAACTGCCCTTGGCCCCAGAGGGTGGGCTTTCCTGGCAGAGTTTATTTATTTTTATTTTTATTTTTATTTTTATTTATTTATTTATTTAGGCCACACTGTGTGGCTTGTGGGATCTTAGTCACCCGACCAGGGATCGACCCCGGACCCTCGGCAGTGAAAGCTCGGAGTCCTAACCACTGGACCGCCAGGGAATTCCCTCCTGGCAGGTTTTAAAGTTCTGTGTCTGCAAGCAGGCCAGACGGAACCCCATTACCCGTCTGGAAGCGGGGTGATGGGCCAGGTGGCCTCTAGCTTGTCAGGGGAAAGATGAGGGCGGGGCCGTGGGTGGTCTCATCTCTAACCCCCCAGATCAGGACCCTGTCTCCCTGGGGCTCCTCCAGCCCCAGAATTCTGAGAGATGCAGGAGGCTCTTCAAAACCTTTCCACACTGCAAGGTGACCTCTGATTAAAAAGTTCTGATGGCACACTAAAGAAAAACTCAGGTGCGTGGGGAGAAACCACACCCTTCCATGAAAACTGTTCGAAGCTGCTTTTTCTTCCGGGACATCTAAGAGTCAGGGACGCTTCATGACACAAAATATACGCTAACTATTCATGTGAGACCTTTATCCCGGCAGAAATGGGCCAATCCGTCCCCATGATCCCTCAAGCAGTCTAGCATAATTTCGGTGACACGATGTGTAGAAAAATATTACTCTGATTTTGCATAAGGGAAAAAATGAGGTTGGCATGGGACAGCTAGATTTTAGTGCCCAAATCACTAGATGTCAATTAAGTAGCTGGTGTACTGCCTAGGAGTGAATTCTTAGTAAGTGTTCTTTTTTTTAAAATATATTTATTTATTTATTTATTATTTATTTTTGGCTGCATTGGGTCTTCGCTGCTGCGTGCGGCTTTCTCTAGCTGCGGCAAGCAGGGGCCACTCCTCACCGTGGTGCATGGGCCTCTCACTGCGGTGGCCTCTCCCGCTGCTAGAGCTTGGGCTCCAGCCACATGGGCCTCAGTAGCTGTGGCCTGCGGGCTCTAGAGCGCAGGCTCAGCAGTTGTGGCTCGCGGGCTCTAGAGCGCAGGCTCAGTAGTTGTGGCGCACGGGCTCAGTTGCTCCGCGGCATGTGGGATCTTCCCGGACCAGGGCTCGAACCCATGTCCCCCACACTGGCAGGCGGACTCCCAACCACTGAGCCACCAGGGAAGCCCTTAGCGAGCGTTCTTAATAAACCTTAACCTCAAAGGTTTTTTTTTTTTGGGGGGGGGTGGGGCGGGCACTGGCTTAATTAGTCCATAGATAAATAAGGCACATCTCTGATTAATATCTAATGCCAAGATGGCGTTTCTCTAAATTGCTCTTCTTTAATAAAGATAAGAACTAACTGAGGCAAACTGCTAGTGGTGAGTCATCTTAGGGGGAAAAAAAAAAAAACAAAGCGGAACATTCTTGGGCATAAATCCAGCCAGCTGCATATTATGGTCCTGAAGAACAAATGTGGTACAAACTCTTCACCTGCAAAGATTCCTGGCTGATAAGAAACGGCCCTCATGAAACTCTGGTAAGGGCTCATGAAAAAAATGTCACCTATGTCACTGTTACCTGAATTTGATCCCTCAATTAATAGTACAGGAGTGAACTTAAAAAATTTTTTAAAGGAAAAATTAAAAGAAAATGAAAATCGGCCAATATTCTTGCCATCATTTACAAATGTCACTGTGCCCAGATCTTTATTTGCCTGGGTGTATACGACGACAGTTGTCATCACGGTGAATATACCAACGTTCCAAGTTTCGCATGCTGCTATGGTCTTTGTAAGTATTGCTTTAATCATTTCCCTGTTGTCAGATGTCAGATGTATGCATTCCAATCACACACACACACGTCTCAAAGGGACAGAATTGCAAAGGCAGAGGTTAGAAATGCTTTATGATTTTAGATATGCATCACCAAACTGCTTTTTCAAATGACTGTACCAAGGACAACCCTGCAGGAAAACAGGGGTAAAGAAAGAAAATCCTGGGAGGTGATACAACAAAATGACAACTAACTGCAGTTGCAAGGGATTTGGGGTGTTTTCCCCCTTTTTTCTATTTTCCAAATTTTCTGCAATGGTCATATGACATTTATAATTTAAAAAAAAAAAAGTTAATGCTAGGAAGCTGGGTGCAGGGTATGTGGGAACTCTCTGCACGATCTTTTTTCTTTTTGGCTGTGCCACGCGGCTTACAGGATCCTAGTTCCCTGACCAGGGATCGAACCCGGGTCCCAGCAGTGAAAGCATCAAGTCCCAACCACTGGACTGCCAGGGAATACCTGGCATGATCTTTTTTTTTTTTAACTCTTTGTAAATCTAAAATTATTTCAAAGGATTCAGCAGTTGGATGGCCGGAGGTTTCTTTAAATTTCTGATTAAATGGAAATTAGAGAGCAGAGTCTCTACCATAGGTCTCGTTTCAAGAAACATGACAAATTTCCATCAGTGGAAAGGCTGTTGGGTCTACACCAAAAGACAGGCAAATAAAAGTACATTTGTCTACTTTAAGGTAACTACTGAAGGCATATGACTTTTAAAAATAAATGCTGGCCTTCTGTGATGAGTTGATCATCTCTGAGCACTCACAGGCTGGAGGTGAGGCCCTGGGCTGCGCTCGGTCCTCCCGCGGGCAGCCACCTATCGTGCAGCGTGTGCAGTTCAGAAAACCCGTACTGACAAGGTAAGGACCACCAGGGCAGGCTCTGCCCCACATCTCCCGTGTGACTCATTCGTGTCCCACGAGAACCTGTCCTCCTCCAGCGGGCTGGTCCAGAGCATGGGGAAAAGCTGGGGCGGCTCCTTGGAATGTGGGGTCCTGAGTGAAAAGGGGCTTGGAGGGTCGGGAGAGCAAGACGCGGAGACAGACGCCTGTCCTGCAGCAGGCATGGCAGGGCCTCCAATTCAGGGCAAGGGCGTGCTCCTGAGACAGGCTGGGCGTGAGCAGTTCCCTGCACACTGGCTGGGGATCCCAGGCTGCAGATGCCCCTGGGGTGCAGGGGACAAACGTGGTTGGAGAGAAGACATAGCTGCAGGGCGGAAGTGAAGGGGAAGGTCAAGGAGGCCCAATCTGGGAGGTTTCTGCACCCACTCGTGCAGTAGTTACGTCTATAAAGTTGTTGTGAACACTGAGTTAGTGGATACCGAAGCCGTTGCTTCTAGGGCAAATCTGGGGTTAGGTTCCAAGAGCCTCTGGTCATATTTTCATCAACCCATTAATACAGAGCCTTGTGTGATGTGTGTTTCTGTTGAAAGGCGACTTACTGAATACATATCGCTGATTCACTAACACTGAACTCGTGGCCAACAGCTCTGTAACTCACAGAGCTCGTGGAACACTCGTGTTTTCCCCAAGAGGGAGCATCGCAGCCCCCCTGGGCTTAGGACACTAGACAGCGCTTCAGCCCTAGGCTTGGGGGCCATTTTCAAAACAGCGACATTGCCAACAGAAAGCACAAGAATGCAGAAAATGTGGCACTAAATACACCACAAAAAGGATGCTTGTTTACAGAACAAGCTGAGACGGGGTAGGCGGGAAGGCGGAGTGTGCAGTTCAACCTCAGCCAGGAACGCGCTGTTGAATGGCGGAGAAAGCGCTGTGGGCACTGACTTGGGGGGATTACAGATAAACTTTAGCCCGTAGGCGAATTCGTGAATACAGAACCCACAAATAATGAGGAGGGTACTGCATTTTCATGTTTTACTTAGGAAACTCCACGCAGGTGGGGACCTCTGTGTTGTTGGTTATGGGCACAGGGCCTGGTGCGGGGTGGATGCCCAATAAATATTTGCTCGGGGGAGGGAGGGAGAGAGGCAGGGGAGTAAGGGAGGTGCCTGGTCTGGGGTTTGGAAGAGAGAAACGAGGAGAAACAAAGTGGGGTGGAGGGACAATCGGGGAGGGGATGCCTTGTGCGCAACGGTTCTGTGGTGGGCCTTAGGGGGCCCCTGGGGGTTATACTTTATCCTTGAAACTGAAGCTACAGAAAGGTTTATGCATGAGGGTATTAGTTCCGATTTGCCTCTGGAAGTAGCGGATGCGACCGGGCAGCAGACTGGAAGGGGCCGAGGGTGGAGGGTGCCAGGGCCACCGACCCGGGGGTGGGGGACGGGCAGGGCAGACTTGGGGCCAGGAGGGGGAGCAGTGGCGGGTTTGACCCAAGCTGCTTGGGAGGACTCGGGGTGATGGCAGGTGGCAGCTAGACACAGGAGTGGGGCGCTCAGGAGACAGGTTTAGAAGAGGGATGGAGATTTGGGCAGAGGACGGTACCCGAAGCCAAGGAGTAGACGAGATTCCAGGGCTAGGGAGACTGCTTTGCAGAGCTGCCTGGGGACTGAATGGGACAAGACACGGAAATGACAGCCCTGAGGGGCCCCTGCTTTGTTGCAAGTAGTACCGGAACAGGAAAGGGGGGCGAGGAGTAGTTCATCTCAGAACCACTAGTTCAAACTATTATTATCAACTGAAAGCTCTAGGTTTTCTCACAGGCTGTCATTCAGTCCTATTTTCCCATCCTATATGTCCATAGTTGCTTATTTAGACCAGTGGTTGATTCAGATCCCTGGGAGACATTTGGCAGCATCTAGAAACATTTTTGATCATGACTGCCAGGGGCTATGGGGGGTGCTCCTGACATCAAGCGGGTCACCACCAAGGATGCCACTCGGCATCCCGACCACGGAGAACCAGCTGGCCCCAAATGTCCACGGCGTCCAGGCCAGGAAATGCCGAGTGAGATCCAGGCATGGGGATCGAAACATTCCTTGCCCCGAAGCCCACCTCGCTGGCTTCAGCTAACTACTTCAGTCGCTGAGATTTGGGGGGCCCCGATTTTAGGACACAGAGATGGAGGCCACCCCTCCAGCTTTGATAAGCAAACTTTCCACATCTTTGCTTTTCTAAATGACATGGTAGGGACTTCCCTGGTGGTCCAGTGGTAAAGAATCTGCCTTCCAATGCAGGGGACTTGGGTTCGATCCCTGGTCAGGGAACTAAAAGCCCGCATGCCACAACGAAGACCAGACACAGCCAAAAAAAAAAAAAAAAATTCCATGGTAAAGGACTGGTGGACAGAGCAGAGGATGGAACCTGGGGGGCGATCTCCCTCTAATTAACTCACTAATTAACGCCCTTTGGGAACTTTCATCCAACTAGTTATAAGCCTGGCCAAACGGTGATTAGCTCAGAATTATTGTAACATCTCTGTGTGCTTCTCACTTCTGCCCCCAAGAATGATGTCCAGGACCCGATCTGACGCTTCCCATCTCCCCACGTTCCACTCCGTTTTCCTGGTCTACTGACTAGACGGTCACCTGCCAGAAGAGGAAATGAGGCTGATGTGACACCATTTCTTCCTAATGATTCATGCTGGCTTTCAGGCTCATGACTTCAGCTTTGATAACCCACTCTTCTGGGGGACTGGGGGATGACAGCAGGTTGGCTGGTCTCTAGTTGGGAGACTGCCCTGGGCCAATTCTTCTGCTTCCTTCCCAGGCCTGGGACCATACTTACCAGACGCCAGTCTTCTGGTGGAATGCCTGGAGATGTCAGAGGTCATGGGTATCTAAGACTTGCTTTTAAGTTCTTACAACCCTCTGGTGTCAGATGCAATGAGTGTAGAGAAGTCTTACCATTTAACGATTAAAAAACAAACAGTCTGATTCAAAAATGGGCAAAGGGCGTGAATAAACATTTCTCTAAAGAAGATACAGAAATGGCCAATAAGCACGTGAAAAGATGCTCAACATCCTTACTGCTAGGAAAATGCAAATCAAAACCACAATGAGATGCCACTTCACACCCACTAGGATGGTACAATGGAAAGTAACAAGGGTTGGTGAGGATGTAGAGGAACTAGAATCCTCATATGTTGCTGGTGGGAATGCAAAACAGTGCGGCTGCTATGGAAAAGTGTGGCAGTTCCTCAGAAAAGTCAAACATAGAATTACCATATGATCCAACAATTCCACTTCCGGGTATGGACCCAAAAGAACTGAAAGCAGGGACTCAAATAGATATTTGCACACCCGTGTTCATAGCAGCATGGTTCACAATACTCAAAAGGTGGAAGCAACCCAAGTGTCCACTGACAGATGAATGGATAAACAAAATGTGATATATCCGTAAAATGTAATATTATCCAGCCTTAAAAAGGAAGGAAATTCTCACACCTGCTACACCTGGGTGAGGACGTCATGCTCCGTGAAATAAGCCAGTCACAAAAGGACAAATACTGCATGACTTCACGTATACGAGGGACTTAGTGTAGTCAAATTCTTAGAGGCAGAAAGTAGAATGGTGGGGGACAGGGGGCTGGGGAGTCAGCGTTTAATGGGGACAGAATTTGGGAAGATGAGAAAGTCCAGGAGGTGGGTGGAGGGGATGGAGGCACAGCAATGTGAATCTATACTTAAAAATGGTTAAAATGTTTTCTTAAAAAAAAAAAAAAAGCACAACTAGAGCTGTAGGAGACTTGACCTGCGGAGCGAGCATGTGCTGCTCAACCATCGTGGATTTCAACCTCCTCCCACGAACCTGACATCCCCGGGACAGAAGACAGACTCAGACAGCACTTAAGAACGTCATTCCTCCTTCTCTACTGACAGCTGTCCTGCGTGATGGATGGGACCCTGAGAGCTTCGTTGAGGAACTGGTTCCGACACCCAGGGACCCCCATAGTGCTCTGTAAGTGGCCTGGAAGGCACCCTGTAGTGCTCACTCCTCAGAGCTCCCTTAGCATTTGACAAGGATGGTTCATGGAAATAAGGGGAAAAAAACGCTCCATTTAGTGTTTTGAGTCATTCTGCTGAACAAGTTTAACCACTGCATGGGGCGGGGGGAGCGGGGAGGCGGGGGTGTCCCTGGAACTTCTTACCAAGAATAAACTAGTAATTACCATATGATCCAGCAATCCCACTCCTGGGCATATATCCAGACAAAACTCTAATTCAAAAAGATACATGCACCCCTATGTTCATAGCAGCACTATTTACAATAGACAAGCCATGGAAACAACCTAAACGTCCATTGACAGATGAATGGATAAAGAAGATGTGTACATATACACAATGGAATATTACTCAGTCATAAAAAAGAATGAAATAATGCCATTTGCAGCAACATGGATGGACCTAGAGATTATCATACTAAGTGAAGTAAGCCAGAAAGAGAAATACAAATATCATATGATATCACTTATATGTGGAATCTAAAAAAATGATACAAGTGATCTAATTTACAAAACAGATATAGACTCACAGACATAGAAAACAAACTTATGGTTACCAAAGGGGAGAGTGGGGGGGAAGGAGAGATAAATTAGGAGTTTGGGATTAACGTATACACACTACTATATGTAAACCAGGTAAACAACAAGTACCTACTGTATAGCACCAGGAACTATACTCGATATCTTCTAATAATCTATAATGGAAAAGAATCTGAAAAAGAATATATATATACACACACACACACACACACGCACATATATATATTTCTGAATCACTTTGCTGTACACCTGAAACTAACACAATATTGTAAATTAACTATACTTCAATTAAAAAGAAATTCTATAGTGATTTAAAAAAAAAAAAAAGAGTAAACTAGTAAGGATCACACCTAAAGGATGACATTGATCACCAACGGAAATGGCCTTCCAACATGAGGTTGAAAAAGGGCAGATCTGGTCGGGAGGACAGAGGTATGACCCTGACACTTTGGTATGAACACAGCTGGGGAAGAACATGAGGAGGACACCCCTGCACTGTCCAGGCTTGTCCCAGAGCTTATCCACTCCCCTTTGCTGCATTTCACACTACTTTCTGGTGTCAGGAAGGAGGCACCTTCAGTCTCATCCACAGGGAGTTCAGACCCTAAGAAAGCATATGCCTCGTGGGTAAGTATTTCTCGTCCCTCTGAGTACAAGGCCAGATGCTTGTGCTGGCCCCAGCAAAACCATTCCACCCCCTTAGGCCCCGCCAGGAAGGGCAGCCGGCTTTTCGTCATTGGCGTGTTTTAAACAATTATGTTAATTCAACTGACTGTCCAGAAATCAAAATGACATGACTGAAAAACACTTTAATGAAAACAGATGATTTTGAAAAGATTAATTCAGGTGTAGCTACTACACATCTGAAATCTTCCAGAAAACCCCAACTGGCCTTATTATATATTATTACTATTTTAAAAACCTTTAATGCAGGAAACACAGAGCAAATGTTAGCAAGAGGTGGCTGGAAGGAGGGCAGAGGAAATCAAACACTTGACAGAGGCCAGTGGGTTTCTCTTTCAGCAGATAAAAAGCATTCTGTTAAAGGCGGAAGGGAGGAAAGAAAAACTTGCACCTACAATGCCAGGAAAAACAAACAAACAAACCTGTTTGCTTGCAATGGCCTGGGAAATTATTCAAGGGCACTGCATTTCTGTCAAAAGACAACCGAAATGGTGTGAGGGGTAGGTGAGGCTTAGCAAGACCCTCCATGGGGAGTTCCCAGTGCAAACTCACACCTGCGAGGAACTCCTGTCCCTCCTGCACCTGTGTCCCTCACCAAATTTACAAGATCAGAGTCATGGGCCTAGAAGGAGAACAGGAAAAGTCATGAGCCTATTGTAGGGGGTGGCAGACCCTGGCCTGTGGGCCAGCCACCTGTTTTTGTAAATAAAGTTTTACTGACTCCCAGCCAGGCCCACTTGTTTCCGCGTAGTCTGGGGCTGCTTTAGCAAGTTGGGTAGCTGTGACCGAGGCTGTGTGACCTGCAGACACTATAATATATACTATCGGGCTCTTTACAGAAAAAGTCTGCTGAGCCCTGGTCTACTGTATCTCATTGGTTTGTTTTGGAAAGGAGGGCCTATTCCCAACAATCAAGATGCACCCAGCAGGGCCCATGGGGCATGGGAAACTCCCATTTTTAATCTCCGACACACACGAGGGAATGGAATAAAGGAAGCAGCAAAGTGGCTTAACGGTGTGGAGTCGTTACTGAATTCCAGAGCCCTGAAATAGCCCATGCTGGTAGCAAACAGGTATGAGGTGGGTTTCTGAGCATCTCAAGGTCCTCACCATCCTAAGAATGCCGGCTCTAACCAGCTCCTATATGAGGAAAATTCCAGAACCTTGCAAAACCTTCATTAGTATTCCTTTTAGTGCTGCAATGGTGTGAGCTCGAATATATTTTAATATATCTCATGTCTCAAGGTCAGGAAGAAAACACGTTCATGCACTTATGTAAGCTAGGTGCAGGGCTAGGCAGACGGAACATTTTTTTCCCTCTCTAAGGTACAAGAGTTTTGTATTTGATGAGGGTGGTATTTGAACGCATGGAGAAGGAGCAGATTATTCAGAGTACAGGCAAAGAGCCAGACATTTTGACCCACTGTAATATATTAGGCACCTATTTATACTTTATAGCAAATTATATTCACAGAGGATTCAGATTTAGAAGCTTCCAAGCAAGGAACTAGTAGTTCTCCTTAAGATCTCCTCTTTCCTCTTCTTACTTACTGGGTTCCCGAGAGTGAGCCGAAGTTCAACACTTAACTTTAAAATACCTGAAAATTACAATGTGTTCTAAAGAATGTAAGAATGAAGTACTAATAACCCCCGTAAACTTGTTCTCATTTACAAGTCACTGGAAATAGAAAGTTCCTGAGGGGGGTGGAATAGGGTCCCCCCCAAGATTCATGTCCACCTGGAACCTCAGAATGTGGCCTTATTTGGAAACGGGGTCTTTGCAGATGTAATCAAGTCAAGGATCTCAAGATGAGATCATCCTGGATTTAGGGTGGGCCCTCCTAGATCCAAAGGACGGTGTCTTTATAAGGGAAAGAAGAGGGAGATTTGGACGCAGAGAGACACACCGATACAGAGACAGACAGACACACAGAGAGGAGAAGGCCATGTGAAGATGGAGGCAGGGGCTTCCCTGGTTGCGCAGTGGTTAAGAATCCGCCTGCCAATGCAGGGGACACGGGTTCGAGCCCTGGTCTGGGAAGATCCCATATGCTGCGGAGCAAATAAGCCCGGGCGCCACAACTACTGAGCCTGCGCTCTAGAGCCCACGTGCCACAACTACTGAGCCTGCGTTTCACAACTACTGAGCCCACATGCCTAGAGCCTGTGCTCCGCAACAAGAGAAGCCACCATCCTGCAACGAAGAGTAGCCCCTGCTCGCCACAACTAGAGAAAAACCGCACGCAGCAACAAAGACTCAACACAGCCAAAAATAAAAATAAATAAAATAAATTTATTAAAAAAAAAAAGATGGAGGCAGAAGGATGGATAAACAACAAGGTCCTACTGTATAGCACAGGGAACTATATTCAATATCCTGTGATAAACCATAATGGAAAAGAATATGAAAAAGAATATATATATGTATAACTGAATCACTTTCCTGTACAGTAGAAATTAATACAACATTGTAAATCAACTATATTTCAATTAAAAAAAAAAATGGCCAAAGCCAAAGATCGCCTCTGGCCACCTCTAGAAGCTGAAAGAGGCCATCAAAAGGAAGGATCCTTCCCTAAAGCCTTCTGAAGAAGAATGGCCCTGCAGACACCTTGATTTCAGACTTCTGGCCTCCAGAACCATGAAAGAGCATATTTCTGTCATTTTAAACCACCCATTTTGTAGTCATTTGTTACAGTAACCCTAGGAAACTAATACAGTTCCTCAAAAGTCAGCGTTATTGTGTCACCAAGTGCTTCATCCTTTTCTAAACATTTTTTTACCGTCTGGTGCACTGGGACCCCAGGGTGGCATTCTGACACTGAGGACCAGTTGAGGACCAGGCCCATTCATGAGTTGGGAAGACAGTTTATAATAAAATAGAATAGAAACTACCAGAGTAAAACTTTGGATCCCATGGGTGGGTGGGTGTGTGTGTGTGTGTGTGTGTGTGCGCGCGCATGCTTATGGCATCACTGTGTAAAATGTTAGTTTTCATTATGATCGTGGTCAAAACCAAACACACAATAGTGTCCCAGAAGCCCCCATATCCAGGCCCATCTACAAGGCGAACCTTCCAGACCAACAGAAAGCAACCCCAGTTTTAAAAAATCTCCGGGGGCAGTGTTTAGTTTTACCATCTAGAAGGCCTTCAGATTTCACCTTAACTCCGTTTCTGCTTTTTGTTTGTTTGTTTGTTTGTTTATCTTTTGGTCGTGCCTTGCGGCATGTGGGATCTTAGCTCCCCGACCAGGGATGGAACCCGTGCCCCCTGCAGTGGAAGCGCGGAGTCGTAACCACTGGACCGCCAGAGAATTCCCTCCGCTTATTGACTAGAGATCAGTTGTCCAGGCAAAATCCATAGAGACAGGAAATAGATTTGTGCCTGGGGACAGGGAAATGGGGGGTGAATGCTAATGAGTAGGAGATTTCCTTTTCGGGTGATGAAAATGTTCTGGAATTAGTGGTGATGGTTGCACAACTCTGTGACTATATTAAAAACCACTGACTCATACACTTTAAAAGGGTGAATGCTATGGTATATGAATTATAATATCCCAATTAAAAAAAGCAGCAGCAGAATGGCTGACCCTGTGGATGGCAGAGCTCTCCCCAGCAGGTGGGGAAGCTGGGGGCCTTCCCCTTTGATCACAGCTCTGGGAATATTCTAGAAGAGGGAGAAACACCACAAGGAAGGTTTTAGCTTCTTGATCATAAGCGGGGAGGGGGTTGGGGGGGAAACCTGGTGACAAATTTAGAAGCGCTGATTTACCAGATGTGACTTATAATTGGGCCTCGGATTTCTGGAGTAGACCACTGTGGTTATGCTTCGTTTAAGAAAAAAACTATATATATATATATGTATGTAGATATATATTTGTTTTGAAAGAAGTTATTTTTTTTTAAAAAAAAAAAGCAAAGTTGTGTTCACTGTTGTAACCCTAGGACCTGGTTCACAGAGGGTGCCAGGTAATAATCTGCTGAATGAATGAATGAATGAATGAACAAACACACCCAAACACTGCAGGAGCACTCCACAGGCAATGACAACCCTAGGAAATAAGGAGTGGTATTATGTTTCTAATTTGATAGACAGGAAGCTGAGGATTAGAGAGTTTTCGTTGCACCTCCAATACCACGGAAGCAGACCTGAGCTCCCTGCTGCCACCTCTGTGTTGTTCACGGTGCTCACGGCTGTGTGTGCAGAGAAGGGACTGCAGGGCAGGTCAGCGAAGGTGTGGTGACAGCGGCTTGCTGGGGAATGTTAAAAAGCCTGGAATGTTAGAAGCTTCCGTGGTAGAAGGACAGACGGAAAGGGAAATGAGATGGCGCGGGGGTGTGCACAGGAGGCTCCCAAGTCAAATGAGAAGGAAAACCAGGTGCACGAGTTTCCTACTGCTTCTGTAACAAACTACCACAAACGCTGGCTGAGAACAACGCAAATCTATTCTCTTTCGGTTCTGGAGGTCCGAAGTCTAAAACAGGTCAAGGGTTTCCCTGGTGGCGCAGTGGTTAAGAATCCACCTGCCAATGCAGGGGACACGGGTTTGATCCCTGCTCTGGGAAAATCTCACGTGCCGCGGAGCAACTAGGCCCGTGCGCCACAACTACTGAGCCCATGCAGCGCAACTACTGAGGCTGCATGCTGCAACTACTGAAGCCGGTGCGCCTAGAGCCCGTGATCCGCAACAGGAGAAGCCACCGCAATGAGTAGCCCCTGCTCGCCGCAACTAGAGAAAGCTCGCGCGCAGCAACGAAGACCCAACGCAGCCATTAAAAAAATAAATAAATAAATAAAATAAAATGTAACCACCCACAAGGCGTCAAATGTATATACTCTAAATTAAACCTTTAGAATATTTTTTTTTTCAAGATACGATGGCAAATCAGCTGTGTATTTGCTACTTGGAACGTAACCAAACGCTACTTTAATCTCGGTGGAAAACTATGAATCTACCTAAGGACAAAAGCAAAGAAACGCCAGTTGAATTTAGTTTACACCCAAGGCAATTTTAACCACACAAAAAATGAGCATAGCTGCAGGGGTCCTTTCCCTGAGACCTCCACAAGGACATTATTTTAATCACTCTGCCCCTCCCCCGTCAGCCACATTCCTCCTCCAGAAAAATTCCTACCGGCTGCTCCAGAGCTGTGACTGGAATTGTTTTGCACCTGGAGAGAGGGTTTTCAAAACAGAGCAGCTCTTTGCCACTTTCAGGGGAAAAGTAAAGTTTAACTAACAAATAACAAAGAAACAGTGATTGGGCTGGACGTAACAAAGACCTCGGGGCTTAAAATGACTTAAGAGAGCCGCGATGAAAATGTTTAGATGAAAGTGTTTAAAAAGTCATCGATGGAATTTGAGGAAATGGAAACAGGACCCAGGATGAGTGAAGAAAAATGAAGGAGACCTTGACACAAGGATCAGAAATATGCTAAACACGTGGAAGGTAAACACCCAGGGAGGCACAGCTGGTGACCACAGCCCTAGTCCCAGGCACTGGTGACATGGGCAACAGGCCCTGCAGCCAGCTGTAATCGTTACTGTGTGACAAGAATGAAAATTATACCACAGTTTCTGCCAGGAAAAACGTACGTGCCACCACAACTTTCAACGTGGGGGCATTCTTAAGTAGACTGAAGGAAAAAAGAGAAAAAAAAGAATCAAAGAATCCCTTTCTCCTTTCCCTCAGGTATGCCACTGAAAAGGGATGTAAGTGATACAAACCCCAAACAAGTTACATTTACAAGAATTAAATTTAGTATGCCCGCCGGCTGTATGCTCTTACTGGATTTAGAGCAACCTTTTTTTTTTTCTTTCCCACTCAAAAGGGCTTGACCCATAGAACTAGCAAGCTATTGATAAAGCATAAAACTCTGACCCAGTCCAAACAACCAAGATGCTCAAACTTTCCAGACTCTTTATTACTTGGAATGTCAACTTAAAAATACAGGCCTGGGATGGACGTAAGGAAGGAAGGAAGCAAGGAAGAAATAATGCCATTTGCAGCAACATGGATGGACCTAGAGAATATCATATTAAGTGAAGTAAGTCAGAAAGAGAAAGACAGGGCTTCCCTGGTGGCACAGTGGTTAAGAATCCGCCTGCCAATGCAGGGGACACGGGTTCGAGCCCTGGTCCGGGAAGATCCCACATGCCGCTGAGCAACTAAGCCCGTGCACCACAACTACTGAGCCCGTGCGCCACAACTACTGAGCCTGCGCGCCTAGAGTCCATGCTCTGCAACAAGAGAAGCCACCATAATGAAGCCCGCGCACTGCAACGAAGAGTAGCGCCCGCTTGCCACAACTAGAGAAAGCCCGTGCGCAGCAACGAAGACCCAACACAGCCAAAAATAAATGATAATAAATAAAATAAACATAAAAAAAATCTTATCTATAAAAAAAAGAGAAAGACAAATATCACATATCACTTATATGTGGAATCTAAAAGAATGATACAAATGAACTTATCTACAAAACAGAAATAGACTCACAAACATAGGAAACAAACTTACGGTTACCAAAGGGGAAAGGGGGAGGAGGGATAAACCAGGAATTTGGGATTAACATACACACACCTGTTGTTTACCTGTTTATATATAAAGCAGGTAAACAACAAGGATCTACTGTATAGCACAGGGAACTATACTCAATATCTTGTAATAACCTATAATGGAAAAGAACCTGAAAAAGAATATATATAACTGAATCACTTTGCTGTACACTTGAAACTAACACAACTTTGTAAATCAACTGTACTTCAAAAAAAATTAAAATTAAAATACAGGATTGGGGGCATGCCATATGCACGGAGTATATAACATTTATTGAGCATTCACCATATGCTAGGCGCTGTGTCATGCACCTTACACATATGATCCCATCAAATCCCCAACCAATCCTTATTCCCGGTTTAAAGGTGGGGAGACTGACTGAGACTTAGTGGTGGAAACTGGCACCAGAACCCAGATCTGATTTGACACTCAAGCCTGCGCTCTGGACACTTCTCCGTACAGCTCCAGAATTACTCATTCACCCGGATACCTGCAAAATCATCCCGAGAGCGCCCTTGGCCATAGGGCTGTTCACCTGTCCTGAACTCTCTCTAGTCAACAAGAAGGGACCCGCCCTTCCTCGCTCCTGGCTGGAGTTCCATTCTCCCAGAACGGAGGCAAAAGGGGGAAAAACTGTTCTTCGCTTCTATGGTAAAACTTCACGAACACTTTTGACCCCTTGGGCCAGCCGTCTCTTCTACCGCTTCGATCTCAACAGGGCATCAGGCAGAAAAGACAAGGAGAAGACAGCTACAACAAACCGTGCAAGACCAAGGGCCTCTCATTCCTGCACCGCACCATCTAAATTCTCCCAAAGAGAGAAACTGGAGAGAGAACTAAGGAAGACCCAAAGCACACACACTTCGTATGTTTTTGTTATACCCCAACGATCAGATCAATTGTCAGGAGGACGTCTGCTCCGCGGAAAAAGTGCTGCTCGGAGGCTTCAAGTCCCCCGGTGCTGGGTATTGTTATGGTTATCGCCACATCCCAGGTCCTGCCCCGGGGAGCTCCAGAACCTGGAACCCGTGTCCTTTCCCGGCTGAACCACGGAGGTTGCACCGCCCAAGCGCTGGGGCTCGGACAGAACCGGCGGGCATCGTCTGCGCTCTGCATTCGCCAAACCCAGCCCACAGGCACGGAAGGGGCAGCCTGCACTGCAGGACCCGCCCGCCAGTATGGACGAGCCCATGGGGGCCGGGCCCGAGGCCGAGGCAGCCCCGGGGTTCCAGCGCCCGAGGCCGCCCCCAGGCCCCGACGGCGCCTCCCCGGGACCCGAGCCCCGTTCTCCTCAGCCCCGCCCCGCCGGCCTCACCTCGGTCCCCCGCAAGTCACTCGCCGCCCCCAGCTTCGTTAGCGTCCCGGCCGCCTCTGCCGCCCGGCCTCCCGGGATCCACTGCCGCCCTCAGCCCGGAGCCGGAAGCGGGAAGCCGCGCGGGCGAGGTGCGCACGCGCCGCTCCGCCCCCGAGGGCGGACCAGAGGGTGTGGCCCCGGGAGGGGGCGCGGCCGAGAGGATCGGTGGGTCCCGGTAACTAAGGACTTGGATTGAAGCTGAACGTGTGGTCTCAGGCAGGGGTAGTTCGCTCGGGTTTACCCGGGGCCAGGGGACTGAAGAGTATTTGCGAGGAGGGTGAGAGTGATCCTTGAGGGGCGGGTTAGTGGAGCAGGGGGGCGCCTACGGGCGATCCTGAGGGGAAATCCGCGGGGTGGGGGGCTTTTTTTGGGAGGGGGTCAGTGGGGCGCTGGGGTATCTGTGGGACTGGGGGGCGCTTAGAGGGGATCCTAAGAAGAGATCAGCGGTGTTGGGGGGCGTTTTGTGGGGTCAACGGGGGCCTGGGTGATTAGCGGGACTGGGAGGTGTTTCCTGGGAGAAGATAGCAGTGCTGGGGGGGCGACTTGGGGAATTAGGGGTGTCTGGAGGCGGGAGTTGGGGTACAGTGGAAGCCTGGGGGCATCTAAGGGGGATGAGTCCGGGGGCGAGAAGTTTGAGAGGGGAGAGTACAAGAAATGGAGAGAACAGCTCTGTCTCCTGTGAAGAAGTGGCAGCATAGATTACAGGAAGTGAAGATTACAGGTCTTGGAAAAATGAGTCATATATCTCTCAGGTGGTCCCAGACACCCCAACATAGGTACCACCAGATACCCCAAACACATACCAGACACCCAGGCAGATGCCATCAGATACTCGCTTTCAGGCACCCGCAAATAGGTCAGACACCCACGTAGGTCTGTTAAATGCCCCCAAACTATTCAAAATCTGAAAAACATGCCAAATATCTCAAAAGTACCGGACGGACACCTTCATCCAGGAGCCATCAGATACCCCCATACAGGCTTTCAGACACCCAGAAACATACCAGAGACCCCACATGGACACTTTCAGACACCCTCCAACACAGATGCTATCAGATACCCCCAAACAGGTGTTCAGAGTCTGAAACACATGCCAGACACCCACACACAGATGTTTTTAGACACCTATAGCCATGCCAGATGTCTCTCCAAGTGTCAGCACCCCTCAGGTGCCATCAGCCATCCAGGTCCTGAGGCTTCTTGTCTAACCCAGGTCCCCCATAAGTGGAGGGGGTGGGCAGGAACCAGGAGAGGGGCCAAGCACCTTTCACCTAAGGCCCAAGTTGTTCAACCAGGTCAAGGTCGCCCCAAACCAAACTCACCTCAAAACACACACAAGCTGTGGTTGAGATCTCTCAGTTCAGACACTGGGTGGCAAAATCCCCAAGCGACCTGCCTTCACTTTAAGTTTAGGCTTCATGATCAAGAGAGGGAGCATGTCCAGGGAGTTGGAGGGTCCAGAAGTGCAAGAACCCCACCCCAGTTGAGGCCATCAGATACCCCCCCGCCAATTGAGGTCAGAAGCCCAGACACAGGTATTTCGAGGTCTCGATGGATCTGTAAATGTTCACTCTCTGAATTGCTATGACTTTTGGACTTTATCCCAAAGGCAATGGGGAGCCATTGAAGATTGTAAGCAGGAAGAATGGCATGATCCTTATTTCTGTAGCCCCCTTGGTTATAGAAACCTTCAGGTTGACAAAGTTCTCCCCTAAAACCTTTTCAAGGGGCCTGTCAGGAAGGAGAGGTATCTCTTGTCTTCCTTTTATCCATCCAACCATTTTCTGCATTTTATTGAGTCCTTATCATGGGCCAGGGACTCTGCTAAGAGCTAAGGAGCTATATGTCTATAGCTGCATTTCTCAGTCTTGGTACTAATGACAATTGGGGCTGGATAATTCTCTGTCGTCAGGGACTTCTGTGCATCAGAGGATATTGAACAACATCCCTGGTCTCTTCCCATTAGATGCAAGTAGCACTCCTAGTCCTGACAACCAATAATGTCTCCAGATATTGCCAAATGTTCTTTAGGGGGACAAAATGGCCCTTGGCTGACAGCAATTGGCCTCAGAGACGCTCAGAACTTACAGTCACCTTATGCTGGCTTCCTGGGGAGGTGGCCCTTCGCTTTGTTTTAGAGAATGAGTAAGAGTTATGTGGCAGAGGGAGTTCCAGGAACAGCGCTGAATGAGCAAGGCGCAGGTGATGGGCACAGGCAGCCACAAGACTTCAGGGTGGCGGCGCTGGGCAATCCCGGTAGCTGAGCAGTGGGAGAGAAGGGTGGAGGGGTAGGCGGGGTCAGACCACAGAGGGACCTCAGAGGTCAAGGCCAGGAACAGGACTGTCTGGAATGGTGTTCCATCAGCGGGGCTGGTCTCTAGGAAAGCATCTCAGCTTTACCCTGGAGACGCACCTTCCATAATTACCTGGAGCGTGACTCATTCACTGTTGTGTTTAACTTACTGTGGGGCTGTTTCCTTAAGTCAGTAACATCTGGTTTTGAATACCTGCGATGGGAGGTAGGCTTGTGACGAGTTATACCTGGGCAGTGCCTGCTCTCAGCCTGCTGGGAGTGAGACACAGCTGTTCTGGCCTCACACGCTTCCTTAGACAGGTGTGGGGCTGTGGTCAGAGCCCAGGGTTAGGGTCTGTGATTTAGATGCTAGCTTTGCCTCCTCAACAACAAGAAATAATGATGATGTCAGTAGGTGCTACCATTGCCTGTTAAGTACCAGGCATCACGCTGAGCTCTAGTCACGTCATTTCTGTGACACGAACTCCAACCTTCCCTGACCTCAGAGGGTTGTCCCGAAAGTCAAATGATGTTTCCAGGAGGTGGAACTTGACTCCTGCCATCCCGAGAGTAGGCTGGATTGAGGGACTCGCTTCCAAAGAAGAGAGTAGGGAAATGGGAAAATAGTAACCTGGCAGATGTTACCTTAACCAGGTGTTAAAGGTTAACATCTTCAGGGATGTCATGTCAATAGCACGTCCCCCCGATCTGATGAGCCAGGAAGGTTCCCCAAACCCATAACCCCTTTCTAATTATAAGAAAACATCAGACAAACCCAGATTAAAGGACATCATACAAGACACCTGGGTAATATTTCTCAAGACTGTCAAGGTCATGAACAATAAGAAGAGACGGAGAAACCCTCAAAGACCAGAGAGACTGGGAAGACAGGGTGACTGAAGATAATGTAGTATCTGAATTGGATCCTGAAACAGAAGGAGAACACTAATGGAAAAAACAAAACAAAACTGGTGAAATCTGAATAAAGTCTGGAGTTTGGTTAATAGTACTGTACCAGTGTTGGTTCCTAAGTTGTGACAAACATATTGTGGTCATATAAGATATTAACATGAGGGGAAGCTAGGTGAACCACGTGAGGGGGCTCTCTCTGCACTTTTCTGTAAATCTAAAATTAAAGGACTTCCCTGGTGGCACAGCGGTTAAGAATCCGCCTGCCAATGCAGGGGACACGGGTTCGAGCCCCGGTCTGGGAAGATGCCACAAGCCGCGGAGCAACTAAGCCCTTGCGCCACAACTACTGAGCCTGCGCTCTAGAGCCCACGAGCCACAACTACGGAAGCCCACGCTCTCTAGAGCCCGTGCTCTGCAACAAGAGAAGCCACGCAATGAAGCCCACACACCGCAATGAAGCCCGCGCACCGCAACGAAGAGTAGGCCCCGCTCACTGCAACTAGAGAAACCCTGCATGCAGCAATGAAGACCCAGGGCAGCCAAAAAAAAAAAAAGAAGAAGAAAAATAAAAAAAGTTAAAAAATAAAATGAAAAGTTTCAGGGAGAAAAGGGATCTGCCACCCGCTGGAGGGTTAAGAGAGTCCTCAGATAGATATTTGTATACTCTAAGTTAGGGTATAATGCCAAAATGCAGCAAAAGATTCCACTTACAAGTCCCAGGTCTGGTCTTTTTTAAGTAACAAACAAAACATTAAGTTATCCCTCCTGCCTGCCTTGCATTGCATTCTACCCGTGGTAATTCGTTGGTTTATGCTAGCCACAGACAGCAATCCACGACAGTTTCATGCTTATACCAAAGAATGGAATCTGATTCTTAGTACCTGGTATTTTGCCTGTAAGTCTACTGATAAAAGATTATTGGAAGCCAGTCACAGAATCTGAAAATAAACTCTAGTCTCTCGTTTACTATTTTAGGGCTTTCATAGAAGCCAAGGACTCATTGCAAAACATTTTTGCAAGGATGACCGCTTGTATTCCATCCAGGAACAATACATTTTTGCCTGGTTTAGGATTACCGGTAGCTTATTTCAAAGCGAAGGAAAACCAACTGAGCACGTGTTTGCTGTCTTTAGAACAGTTGGCAAAAATATGGTATGAAAGTGTTTTCATCTTCCTATTATTCTAAATATTATTGTACAGAGCTATTATTAATGACGTTTTTTGGTGGGAAAACCTTAAAAAATTGCCCCAAATATGGACATTAAGCACGTCAAACAACAGAGTGTCCTTGGTATGTTAAACTTTTGGTTTTCATGTATCTGTAATTTAATTTTCTTTTAAACTATAAAATTTTGCCTTTGGTACAACTAAAAGAATTAGAAGTTAATTTTATTAAGCAAAAAATAGGGACTTCTCTGGCGCTCCAGTGGTTAAGACTTCCTCTTCCATTGCAGGGGGTGTGGGTTTGATCCCTGGTGGGGGAGCTAAGATCCCACATGGCTTGTGGCCAAAAAACCAAAACATAAAACAGAAGCAACATTGTAACAAATTCAATAAAGACTTTAAAAATGGTCCACATCAAAAAAAAAATGTTAAAAAAAAATTAAATGGCATCATGTGGCAGTGGATTGGTGATCAGGGGCTCAGGCTCTGAGTTCAGACCCTGCTGTGTGACCTTTGGCAAGAACTTAACTCCTCTGGGCCTCAGATTCCTCATCTGTAGAAAGGGGGAATACTAGTGCCTATCTTACAGAGTTGTGAAGCTTAATGAGGAAATCTGTTTAAAGGACTTGGTGTTTGGGATATTGTATCTGCTCAGTATAGTAATGTTACTCTCTAACTATTTGTACAAAGTCTTCTGTGATTGTAAAGTGACCTTCAGGAAATTAGTCCCTGTTGGAACCCTCATCTTCAAGGTCAGATGTGTAAGGGGTTCATTGATCTGTTGGCTACTGTAAGTCACTTCCCTGGGTCTTCCTTGCTGCTGGGAAAGCTAGCTCGGGGATCGGCAAACTTTGGCTATAAAGAGCCGTAAGGGAAATATTTTCAGCTTTGCGAGCATGCTGCGAAATACTCAACCCTGCCATTATAGCGTGGATGCATTTCTGTACTGTCCACGGCCCAGTCCCGGATCTTTGACCTCATTCTTCCTCCTGCCAACCTCCCACTTGCCCCTTGAATTTGATGCCTGAGATACAGCTCCGTGGGGCTTGATCCTGGCCCTCCAGGGAAGTCTCTGTATCCAGCAGACCTCACCCCCCCGACCCCCAGAAGAAGAGATTAGGAAGTCAGCAGAAACAGGAAGTCACCTGCTGCTTAAAAGGACTTTAAGATGCTGAAGACTTTGCAAAGCCCAGGTGGCCTCCGCTGAAAACAGCTCATGTGTTGGAAAGCGGGTTGGAAATCTTCCAATGCAGAGAAAGCTCCGAAGGGGAGACCCCTGACAAGAGCGGCCGGCCAACAGTCCCACCACCAGCAAAAACAGTGCTCCGGAAAGAGGGAGGAATCAGGAAGAAGGAAGACGCCCACGTGTGGGGCCGGGCAAGGAAGAAATGCAAAACCTGCGGCTCAGGTCACAGGAAGACACCTGCCCTGCAGGTGGAGGGACAGCTCTCACCGCACGGCCCATCCTGGGGCCAGTTCTCTATTGCACTCCCCAGTGATTCTCACCGGGGCAATCCTAGCCCCCAGGGGACATTTGGCCACATCTAGAGACATTTTTGGTTGTCATGACTCATGGGATGGGGGGTAATAGGTATCTAGTAGGTGGAGACCAGGGATGGTGCTCAATATCCTCCAATGCACAAAACAGCTCCCCGTTCCCCCAACAAAGAATTACTAGGCCTCAAATAGCAATAGGGCCAAGGTTGAGGAACCCTGCACTAGCCTGAATTTGCAACTAACATGCAGTTGCCGGTGCCTCCTCTGTCTCCCTTACAAAGCCCGATTTGTTTTCAAAAAGGTGATATGCTAAATCTCAGAAAAGGCCAGAGTCATCTCCCTCCAAGGCCTCTGGAACCCAGTACTTTTTCCTGAGCAGACACCATTACCCCCCAGACAGCCCCGGGAAGCAGGAAATTGCCTGTTATGGGCTGATCGTGCCTCCCTGCACCGACCCCAATTCATATGTTACAGTCCTAATCCCCCTCAGTACATCAGAAGGTGGCCTTATTTGGAAATAGGATCATTGCCATTTTATTTAGTTCAATGAGGTCATACTACGGTAGGGTCGGCCCCTAATGCAATGTGACTGGCGTCCTTAGGAAAAGGGGAATTTCAGACGTAGACAGGCATACAGGGACAATGCCATGTGAAGATTATAGTTCTGCTGGCACAAGCCACCGGACTTCCAGAAGCCAGGAGAGACACCTGGGGTGAACCCTTCCCTAGCACGTTCAGAGGGAGCCTGGCCCTGCTGACACCTTGATGTCGAACTTCTTCAGAACTGTGAGACAATGCATTTCTGTGGTTTAAGCCAACCAGATGGTGTTACTTTGTTACGCAGCCCTAGCTAACTAATATACTGCCCGAGTCTGGATTTTGCCAAAGGATTTTTGCAACGACGAAAGCCGAGACTTAAAGGGAATTTGGTGGCGGCGGGGGGGCCGAGCTAATCAAATGGTCCCTGCTCTTAGGGATGGATCCCTGGTGACATCCAGGAAGCCAGCGTTGGTCCGAGCTCAGAAAGGGTGAAATAGGATGAGGATGCAAAGAGCGAAGGAGGCCATGAGAGCGATTTAGGGGAAGTGAAGGAGAGAAAGTGGCTGCCATCCAGGGGGATGGGCTGGGCCACCAGACTTACCAGAGCTCAGAAAAGGTTTGCCACACAGCGGGCAGCTGGAGTGGCCAGAGAAGGTTCCTTGAGCCAGCTGGTGCCCGTTGACACATTCTTTCCGCTCTCGAGCATCCTGACCTTTGTCTTTCAGAAGCACTGGGCTCTTCCCCTGTTGGGGACAGAGGTGGGCCTTAGAATGCCCTGTGCATCCAGTCTCGCCTCGAATCAGAGAGATCTGGAGCCAGGGGCACCCTGACAAGCTGCAGAAGGCAGAGGGGGATTCCCCCCCTACCCCCGGCCCGGCCCCCTGACCTTCTCCTTCTGCCTGGTGACTCGGCATCGGAGGGAACTAAGTCTGCGCTTCACCCTGGCACTCCTGTCACTTCTCTCCATCTTCCCCGCTCTGTCCTCGCTCCTGAGGGGCAGAAAATTTGGTGAGGAGGACGCAGCAGACCCAGAAGGCCCTTCTGAGCCAGTCCTGCAGGTCGCTTCTGGGATCCACCTGGAATCTGTCTCCCTGAGGCCCCTTCATCCTGTTTCACCCCTGCTGTGGTCCCTAACTCTCTCCCTCCTTCTCTCACTCACTCATTCACTGAACGAACATTTACAGAGGTTTGCAAATTTCAGGAACCATGGGGACCAGGTTTGCAGAGGGGAAGGTGACATGGTCTCAAACTCGAGGTCCCTTGATGGGCCGTGTCCATCTCAGCCTCCTCCCTCTGATTCATGCCCCCTTCCTATCTCATCAGCCTAAAATCCTGCCCATTCTTCCTGTGGAATATCTGTCAAACCCAGCTTCCCTCTTCCCATCCAATGCTCCAGCCCCAGATCGTGCCTCTCCTGGATGACTGGCACACCCTCACTTAATAAATATGTGTTAAGTCATTGACAAAGAAACCCAGTCCCTGCAGAATCTAGTCCCTGGAGCGAGATTCTGTACCCCCAGTCTGTACCCCTGACAGAGCTGTGCTCCTTTGCTTCCCAGGTGTGATCTGGCCTCTGCTGACTCCCCCTCCCTCCCCTCCTCCCAGCCCCACCCTGACACTGTTCCTGAGGAAGGCACCGATTTCTTTTCCCCATCCTCATTTCTTCGTATTGCTGAACTCCTACTCTTCCATCGGAACCCAGCTCAAGCTGTCACCTCCTCCAAGAAGTCTTCCTCTGCCCTCCCAGGGCATATGACGAGCCCCCCTACCACCCCTACCGTTGCCCTGGCGGTTCCAGTGAGAGGATGGGGGCCCCAGCTCCTGCCCCCAGCTCAGGGCCCACAGTAACCTCTTGTGGGAATCCAGTGGAGGCCCGCCAACAGCTCTGCGTACTCACTCGGACAGGAACTCAAACCAGGTGAGGTTTGAGTGGGCTCCTCCGGGGCTGATGGACAAGTGAGCCCTCTGCCGGGCCCTGCAGGATCAGAGGGGACAGGCACAGCAGCAGCCCTTCCTTCCTCCCGCAGATGCCCCCTCTCCTGCCCCTCTCCCTCTGGGCTCCTGTGGATAGGTGTGCCCCCCGTGCCATGTCTGAGATCCCACCATCCCTCCACATGTGGGCTCACCTGTGCCTCCTCCCACCTCCCCTGTCACCGTTTTCCTCCCATTTCTCCTTGTCTTCACACCTTTCCCCCTACACTTTCCCCCTACACCTGTCCTCCGCATCTGTCCTCACATACCTGTTGCCTCACACCTAGCCCCCTTTCCACTTACCCATGGTACTGTCGGAGTTCTTGAAGCACCTGCTGGACAATCAGCCTGCCATGGCAGATAAAAACAGCCCACAGTCGCCCCACATGACAGACATTCCCCAAGGCGAGCCGTGATTGCCCGACCCGCTCCCGGGTCCTGATGCAGCCCCTAAACTGGAGCCCCAGCCCCTCCCCATGCTGTCGAGAACCTTTCTGAGGGGCCTGGGTCCCTCTCCTGGGAGAAGGATGGTGTGGTAGAGAAGATCGAGATTATTATAGGGGGACAGTGGCCGGTCACTTACAGCCAGTGATGCTACACCCTGCATCCCTCCTCCCCAAGCCTGGACTCCTTGGCTGTCCAGGGGGTCCCTCCCTGACCCAGGGGCGGACACTCACACATGATCTGGCTCCACGTGGTCCTTTTCCATGCACTCCAGCACCGGTGGATCCAGGCCTGGAATCAGCCCCCACCCCAAGAGGCACAGGCGTGAAGGGGGCCCTGGGGCAGGACCAGCCCGGCATGGTGCCCCCTGAACCCACCCCTGCAGAAGTGGAGACGGTCCAGATGTGGTTTGCCACTCTCAGAGGAGGAGAGGTGAAAAGAGGGCAGAGAGCCAGGGATGGAAGTGTCCCCGGCGTGTCATGAGTGCTTAACGACTGGCTAAACGCTTTACACATATGCGGTCAGTGAACCCTCCAAGCGACCCTAAGGAGATACACTAATCGTCCCATTCTCATCGAGAAAGCTGAGGAGGCTTAGAGACTTGCTAGAAAGTGGTAGATTCCGGTTTGGTCTGTAGGTCTGCCTGACACCAGAGGGACACAAGCTCTTCAGATAGAGATTCAGAGACAAAGAAGGAGATAAAGAAAGAGACAGAGTCAGAGGGAGAAGAGGGAGCCCTGCGGGTCATTGCAGTGTTGTGTCCACCTTGGAGGATCCCTGGCGGGGGCGGAGGGGGGGGCGGAGGGGTGGGGGAAGGGCAGATGATGCAGGAACCACCCCACCCCCTCCCCCAGCATTCTGCCCATTTCCTGTCCAGGGGACCCTAAGCCCCCTCCACCAGCCCCATCCAGGGGACCCTCCAGCAGAAACCCCCTACTCCACTTGGTTTCAATGAAGGAAACCCCCAGGCTGGGCTACCTTGAACCGCTGGAGCGGGCACTTCCAAAGCCGGAAAGACTTCCAGGGAACTGGTCTCATCGAAGGACACGGGAACCGACCGTGACCTCACTCTTTTTTCGGGGCTGTCACATTCCTGCAGGGAATAAGCATCTCGCTAAGCCTGGAGACAGCCCAGGCTGCAGGCAGGCTCCCCGGGTCGAGGGTCCCCAGCCTTCAGCTGCAGACAGGGGTTGCCCCCAGCCGTGGGGCATGAGCACAGGGTTGGGACTCCACAGCAGCTGAGGGCTGGGGCCATACCCTCCCCAGCCAGGGGCTGCAGTCCTGCCAAGGACCACCAGCTCCAAGGCTGGAGCTCTGGAATTCTGAGCCACAAATTCCAGCCATGGCCAGTAGTTTCCCCCCAAGTCATGGTCATGGGCAAAGATGCCCCAGGCCGAGGCAACAGCTCCGAGCATGCACTCCCCAGGTTTGGGCTAAAATCTCAGACCTCAGACGAGCCCTCCCTGCTTCCAAACTCCAGTCGCAGGCAGGGCCTCCTTCCAGCTGCAAAGATGCGGAGACATGCCCCTGCTCCCCAGCCCAGGGGTGCACTTATGGCCAAGGAGCCCAACCCAGCAAAGGACCTTCAGGTCTGGGCTGCAATCTCAGGACCCAGCGACTCCCCAGTCACGGGCTGTACCTGCCATGATAAAGCAGTCCCACCAGCTATGGGCAAGGCACTCCTTGGCACCTGCAGAGACAGCGCCTGAGCCCACAGGTGTGTTATCATCTGGGGTGGCTTCAGGTTGCACCCACCTTGTTTGGTGCCTCTGGGGGGGTTCCGCCCCCAGACAGACACCCTTGGGTCCAGGCCTGCAGGCCCTCTCCTGGCAGGTTCAGAGCAAGGCTGGCCAGTGTCCGAGGGAGACAGGGCCCCTCATTTGCAGCTGAGGCTTCGAGGCTGAGCCTGGTGGAGGAAGGGAGGGAGTCGGGTCTCTTCCACCTGGTTGCTGCCCCAGTTCCAGCATGTGAGGCATGGGGGCCTGGAGGGAACCTGTGGGTAGCCCTCTGGGGGGGCAGGGCACAGAGAGGGGTCCAGCTCTCCCAGTACCAGAGAGGTGGGTGGGGAGTCTGGCTGGGGGATTTGATGCTGAAGTTCCATGTCCATCGCAGGCCCACTGTTTTTTGTTTTTTGGGTTTTTTTACCTTTTTATTTTTTGGCCCAGTAGCATGTGGTATTAACTTAGTTCCCCGACCAGGGCTCAAACCCATGCCCCTGGATTGGAAGCTCGGAGTCTTAACCACTGGACCACCAGGGAAGTCCTCCCTCCCACTGTTTATTTTACACAGACTGGATTTCTATCTGGGGGGACCTGTGAGGGGTGGAGGGGGCAGCTAAAGCACCCCTCTCTACCGTTTGGGGCTGCCACTGTGGTTTGTGGGTGGCACTGAGCACGCATCTGTGTTTTGATCACAAGTGCATCTGTGGCTTTGTGCACGCATGTGCAAGTGACATGTTTATGTGTCTCTGGGTTTGAGCAGGGGGAGGGTGCACGCCTGCGCGTTGAGCGTGGGCGTGTACGCCCAGGGTGCACGGGCAGGTGTGCACATGTAGGTCCGAGCCTGCCTGCCGGGTTCACGCAGTTCCAGTCTGGGCTGGTGCACGCTCCTTCAGCGTGTGCGTGCTTACCCATGCACACGGATTTGTGTGCGCACGTGGGCTCTGTGTGCAGACCTGCATCTCCGGAGAGGGCCTTTGGGGCTGCCTTCTGACAATGCAGACACCTCTGGTGGCCCTTGTGCTAGATGACAGAGAGGGAGGGGGGCAGCGTGGCCTGGCCGCCCTGGGGGTGTGTCCCAGAAGGCGTTAGCTGGGTGGAGGGGGGGACGACTGACCTCTGCCAGGTCTCAGAGCAGCTCCGCGACCTTTCCCAGCTGCGTCTTCGAGGCAGGCCCTGGGACCCTGCCAGGCTGGAGAAGGGCGAGTCTTCTCCGGCTTCTTCACTAGGGGGCCCACTGCCCCTGGCCCCCCTAGGCTGGCTTTGTGAAGGGACCTCAAGGCCCAGGTCCTGGATATACTCACTGCCCTGAAGGTCCCCCAAGTCCAGGCTGAAGTCCTCCGAGCTCTCGCCACCGCCGAGCAGCCCTGGAATTCCATCCTCCTGGAGACGGATGGGGAAAAGGCATTGACCGAGGGCAGCAGAGGCCCCCAACTCTCAGACCCTGCCCATCCCCCTCCCATCCAACCTGGGTTCAGCGCCCATCTAGTGGCAGGTGGGGTAGAATGGGGGTGGTCCCCTCAGTGCAATGTCTAACCCAGGCCTTCAAGGCTTTATCCCCCCAAAAGGGGCCAGAAATCTGGGCTGGCAGACCTGATTCCACCTCCCTTACTGAATTTCTGTCTGATGGGCTTATGAAACAGACAAAATAACCTCTGTCCTGTCGGCTCACCCAGCTTGTTTTAAGCCTCACGTTAGATCATGCCTGTGAACGCAATTTGTAAAAGCGCTGCACGGAGGTAAATTATCCTCGGTGCTACTGCTACTGGTGGAATTTCTGGCAGTGTCAGGGCTCCTAGTCTTTTTTTTTTTTTTTTTGGCTGCACTGCGCGGCATGTGCTATCTTCATTCCCCTACCAGGGATCGAACCCGCACCCCCTGCAGTGGAAGCGCGGAGTCTTAACCACTGGACCACCAGGGAAGTCCCAAGGGGCTCCTAGTCTTTTCCCGGGGCTGCTTAGGGTGTCTACTCATGGGTCTCCTGTACCCTAAGTCTCCCTCCCAGGCCTAGGGTGAGGCAAGTGAGGCACTCACCTCGGACACAAAATTGTAGGGGGTGCCCCAAAACTCAGGAATCAAGAAAATCATACTTTAATACAATATTAAAAAAAAGAACTCAATACAGTGCAAAGAGTTCCATGATGAGCAAATTATCAAAATGTTAAGACATGACAGTTTTGGACCCCGCACCTCGCTTGCCTCCCCCTATTTCCGGCCCTGCTCCGTCCTACCAGAGGGTAGCCTGGAACCTCTGCACTCCTAAATCCCCTGCAATAACTTCCGCTCCCGGACAGCAGAAGCCTGAGCTCGTGAGCACAGTGCAAAGGGCTCCAGGGTCGGCTGCCTCCCGCTTCTGGCCCCTCTGCAGCCTCACGTTGCAACCCACCCATGAGGCATCGATGTGCCAGGCGCTGCTAGACACGGAAGATACACAGGGGTGGACGATGATTACCACATCCACCAAAGCAGCAACCAATCTGCACCCAGAACTACACGGGTGTTAGCCCTAACCCCACCGCAGCTCCACCAGGGGGCGTTGTTGTCCCACTTTCCAGATCAGGAGACAGGCTCAGGGAGGAGAAAGGACCACACAGTCCTGGGCCACACAGTCAGTAAACCGCAGAGACAGAGCCAAACTCAGATCTGTCTGGATCCAAAGCTCTATCCTCTTTCTTACCCTTGTTACTCTTCTTTTTCCTCTCTCTCCCTCCCACTCATTCTATTTGTCATTTTTTTTCCCCCCAGTCAGAGCATCTGCTTTTTCCTCTCCTTGGAGAACCTCTTCTCCCAAGCCACCCAGAGGCAGCCTGATGAACTCCTATTCACCCATCAAAACCCAGCTTGGGCATGCCCTCCAGGCTGCCTTCCTGACTCCTCCAGTCTAAATAAGGTGTCCCTCCTTTGGGCTGTCAGGATCTGCAGGACAGGGACTGTCCTTTTCCAGGCCTTTGTTAGCACTGTCCTCAGACAGGGCTTTGTGGGTAGGTGGGGAGTCCTCTACCAGCGCTCCATGCAAAACCAACCCTGAGATGTGACCCCAGACATCTATGTGAGCTCAGGCAGCCCTTGATGGACTGTCCCAATTGGTGGCCTGAAGGGCCCACTGAGAAGACCTGGCCCCCTTCATGAGCTCTATAAGAGGCCCCCAGGATAGGACTGACAGATAAAATATAGGACGCCCAGTGAAATTCCAATTTCATATAAACAACGAATTTTTTTTCTAGTGTAAGTAGATTCCAAACATTACAATATTTGACATTCAAGTCTAACTGCGCATCCTTTAATTTTATCTGCTCAATGTTGCAACCCTATTTATCCCCGGACCATTTGGCCGGTCATGGCCAGTCTTTACTAGGGGAGGGGGAATAGGAAGGTCCCTGCTAACACTTGGTGTGGGGAATTTTCAGAGAAGCAGCCAATTGAAAGTGGAAAACACCTGCCAGCCAAGAGCCACGCTCTTGGTCGGCTGTGGATCTTGGCTGGCAGGATGCAGGTGGCAGTGTCCACACCTGCCGTGGAATGAGGGTGGAAGAGCTTTGCAGGGTCTGGCTTTTTCTCTCACCTCCGCCACTTGGAGCTTTCTACAGTTTTGACACCTTCCTTCTTTTTAAAAATCGTAGTAGAGTATACATAACATAGAATTCACCATTTTAACCATTTTTAAGTGTACAACTCAGTGGCATTAAGTACATTTACACTATTGTGCAATCGTCACCACCATCCATCTCCAGAACTTTTTTTCATCTTCCTCCAAAGAAGGTTTGTACCCATTAAACAGTAACTCCCCATTCTCACCTCCTTGAGCCCCTGGTCACCTCGACTCTACTGTGTCTTATTGAATTTGCCTATTCTAGGGACCTCGTATAAGTGGAATCATACAATATTTGTCCTCTGGTGTCTAGTTTATTTCACTTAGCATAATGTTTTCAAGTTCATCCGTATTTTAGCATGGGCCAGGATTTCCTTCCTTTTAGAGGCTAACATTCCATTGTATGGATGGACCATATTGTATGGATATAAACAAAACTACATTTTGTTTAGCCATTCAGTCTTTGATGGACATTTGGGTTGCTTCTACCTTTTGGTTCTTGTGGATTATGCTGCTATGAATATGGTTGTACAACGTCTGTCTGAGTCCCTGCTTTCACCTCTTTTGGGTAGATCTGCAGAAGTGGGGTTGCTGGATCGTACGGCAATTCTCTGATTGGCTTTTTGAGCCCCGGCCATACTGTTTTCCATGGTGTTGAATCTTTCCTTTGCACCCACTGATCTTTTTTTGGGGGGGGGCGCTGCACTGCGTGGCATGTGAGATCTAAGTTCCCCGACCAGGGATCGAACCCATGCCCCCTGCAATGGAAGTGCAGAGTCTTAACCACTGCACTGCCAGGGAAGTGCCTGCACCCACTGATCTATCTTGCTTCCCCCCACCTCCCTGGCTGTTCCTTCTCGGCCTGCTGCTTCCTCCCTGTATCTTTCATATACCAGGGTCCCTCTTCTTCAGTCTCCGTCCAAAAAACCCACACCTCTGGCCCTGGCTGGTCCAGGTTCCCCTGGTGCTCCTATGACTTTAGCGGCAGCCTCCCCGAGATCACTCCGATCCCATCCCTGGTGCCTCGGTAACCTCTGCCAACTCCTGTCTCCTCTGCCACGGCCCCAAAAGTTTCCTTGCATCTCTGGTTTTCATCCTCCTGTAACTATAAATACATCAGGACAGCCTCTTGGCCTGGGCCGGGCCGTCTCCACTCCCTCTCCTACATCTGGCCTCCTTCACAGGAGGCAGAAGTGGGAACCCCGCCAGAGCTTTGGGTGGAAAGGGATGGTGGGCAGCTGTGGCAGGTACCAGCGATGGAGGGGGAGGGAGGGGGCTTTGTCCTTTGCTGGGGAACTTGTATCTTTCCTCCAACATTTCCTGGGTCAGAAATGGGAGCCGGCCCACTGAGGGCCTTCCCAGGCATCTCCCTGAACATTTGTATGCTGGCCCTGATGCCCCAGAGAGGATACAGTAAATCCAGGCTCCTGCTCCTTGGAACCCTGGGGAACCTTGAGGGATGGGTCCCCCCTCAATGGCAGGACCCAGAGACGAGATGTCCCAGGAATTCCCACTCTGCCAAAGGGCTTGCTGCGTGCAGATTGAGATAGTACGTGGATCAACGTTTTTAAAAAATGTAAATAGTTATTTATCTCCTTGTATATTAAGAAAAAATAGCACACCAAAGCAACTTCAAGCATATCATTTCTCTGGTTCCATTTCATCGTGTAAAAAAGGAATTGATTTCAAACAAAAGAGCAAATAAATAATAGGGACAGACAGTTTTCGGATGGTTGGAACGATAGAAAGGCCTTAGTCAAGGTTTGCAATCCCTCGCGTGTCTTTTATTAGCTCAGTGTGACCTCAGGCAAGTTTCTAACCCTCTCTGGGCCTCAGTCTTCTCATCTCTAAAATGGGCATGATGCTGCCTTCTTGTAGGATGGCTGGGCAGGTAAAATGAGATGATGCTTACACATTGCAAGCCCTCGATCAATGGAAACAGATATTGGTTGTTGAAACCATGGTTGTTGTTTTTATACTTCAGGAGTCAGGGCCCTTCCTCTGGGCGAATTGATGACCCTGCCAGATGGACCTAATTGGAGTAGACTGATGACTAAATCCAGCGATTATAATCAAGGATGAGCGAATGTTCTAGAAAATGGGCTGGAGAAGAACTGAAGGGGGGCCAGCTGACCCTGTTTGAAGAGACAGAAATTCTGGTTTGGAGTTCTACTTAGAAAATCCCTTTTTTGTTATTATTATTTTAAACTTAAATTTAATTTTTTTTTAAGTTTGAAAATAAGATTTATTCTAAGCCAGATCATATAGAAAATTCCTTTTTTTAAAAAGGACAAACCCTGGGGTAATCACTGGTGTGCAAAATCTACTAAGGACAACTCAATTAGGACAGGTTAGACCATCTTTAGACAGTTTCTGTAACAAAATAAAACCCCCAAACCCTACTTCCAACCACATAAAATAGTGTCTATGTGACATGTAAATGATTTCTTGAGCTGGCTATATAGGTCAAGTTGCATATATTTTAAAATAATTTACATCTTACCAGTATATATATCTTTTTCAATGAAAAGTCCTACTGAATGTTTTTTAAAAAGACAGAAAGAAGGAAAGAAAGAAAGAAAGGAAGAAGAAGGGAAGAAAGAAAGGAAGGAAGAAAGGAAAGAAAGAAAGAAGGAAGGAAGGAAGAAATCAGGGAGGGCTTCCTGGAGGAAGTGACAGTGAGGGAAGCCCTGAGGAATGTGTAGGAGTTAGCTAGGTAGAGGCTCTGGGTGAGGGCATTCCAGGCATTAAGAGAACAGGATGTTCAGAAGCCTGCTGGCTTGAGAGCTCACGGTGCTTCACCCCAAAACTGGCAAGATTTCCTTATGGCTGGAGGGGTGTGTGTGGGGGAGGGAATGGGGTTGGATCAGCAGGCCTGGTAGGCCAAGGAAAGATTTAATCTCTTAAGTTCCAAACAATGGTGGTGTGGAGGCCAGGGGGCTGTGATTTGCCTTCAGAAAGATTATGCAAGATGCAGAGCCCAGATAGGCTTGGACAGGGGCAGGGCTGTTGCAGCAGTGAAGATACCTGTGCAAATCACCTGGGTGAGCAATTACAGTGGCCTCCACCAGGGCAGTGGAGAAGGAAGGAGAGACATGGACAGAATTGAGGGTTGTACAGGTGTAGTGTTCACAGGGCTTGGGGAGGGAAGGGCAAGGATGTTGCCTTCTGCTGCTTCCAGCTCTGGTGACCAACTAGATAAGGACACGGATGCCGGTGGCGGGGCTTATTTGGTGATGGTGGGGTAGAGCTTCCCCGTATATACCCAGGGCTCCCTGCTTCTCCAGGTACACGCTTCCTCCATTGCCATCCTATCTGCCCAATTGCCTGCAGCCCAGGGTTCCTATTCCAAGAGGTCCAGAGCCCTGGAAGGATCCAGAACTAAACTTGAGTCCTGGTCCTGTCTTCATTTACCCTGGATTCTCCCTGACACCTAGGCCAATTCTTTCCCTGCTTGGACCCCAGTATGCTCTTCTATAAAATGACAGGGGCAGATACACAGAATTTCCTACATATGGTTTGACTGTAATGGACCCTCCTTCCTTAATGTGGTGGGTGTTATAAAATGCCACCCAGACCCCCCCTTCAGTGAGGATGTGCTGCCCCAGATGCCGGGGGTGGGCTGCCAGCAGATGGCTGTCGGCTGTCAGTCTCCTTCTGGGAAGTCACATCCCTTCCTGGGCAGTCCACAGGCCACGACTGATTGATGTGGGGACGTAATGGCTTGGCCATCTCTGCCTGAATTAGGACCACTTTGCAGGGCTGTTCTAGCTCAGAGGTCCCCATGGGAGCTTTTTCTTCCTTTTTCATTGATTGTTCTACTCACCCATGCACCCATCTAGCCACCTTTCCCTCCTCCCTCCCTCCCTTCCCTCCATTCTTTCATCCATCCATCCATCCATCTCTTTTGTCAATCCTTCCTTCCTTCCATCCATCCATCAACCCTCCCCTCTACTCATCCCACCCTCCCTCTTCTTGTTCCAGAAAGGATTCATTTCCTCATCTGTAGAATGAGATAATAACTACTCTGCCATGTTTTGATGAGAGTTCCCTGAAATAATGCACACAAAGTTCCTGCAGGTGCTAAAAAAGTGTACTTGCTGCCACAGGCGTCATCAGCTCCTGCCCGTCTCAGCAGTCAGACACATGCCTGCTCATCCTCCATGACGGAGAAGTCTGGGTCCTCAGGCCTCCAGGGTCCACCGCTGCTCTTGGTGGCTGAGTCTGCAGCTCCAGAGTCAAAGGGCTGGACACATGGCTTGGGCTCAGAGCCTGTGGGGAAAGGAGGGACAAGGTGTCATGGCTGAGTGGGAGGCCTGAAGAGTCAGGGCCTGAGTGCTGCATCTGGGCCTCAGTTTTCTCACCTGTAAAATGGGATGGCAGGGGAGGATGGTCCCAATGATCTTTTTTTTTGGCCACACCCTGTGGCTTGTGGGCTCTTAGTTCCCTGACCTAAGGGATCGAATCCAGGCCCTTGGCAGTGAAAGTGAGTCCTAACCACTGGACCGCCAGGGAATTCCCTCTTTAAGCCAACATACACGACACCACTCGACACCACTCGTGCTGAGCCTGGGACAGATATTTCTATTCAATCCCAGGGCTCTTTCTTCCTGAGCCATGGTCCCCTCGGAATGCTTCCCAGTGCATCATTTTTGGAAGCCATCTCCAGCTGATCCGAGTTAGCTCATGAGATGAAATCGATTTGTCATGCCTGCTCTAGCAAAAAGCCCTCATTTTCTAGAATGGGTCCCTAAGACCAAATGCAAGTACCCAGTGCCCACATTTAGAGGGTCTCTAATGGTAGAACTTCCGGCTGTCTCTGTCCCTATATTGTACTTCGAGTTCCAGGGACCCCTGGGTGGCATGGTATCGAGGAGAAAACAAGGGGTTTGGGGTCAACCAGACTGTGTCCTTGCCTGGACCTGCCCCTAATGGCTGCACACCTTTGGGGAAGTCACCTCTCTGAGCCTCAGTTTCCTCACCTGGAAGGTGGGTGTGATGGTGCCCACCTTTCAGGGCCCGATCCTGGGGTGCTTGGACACCTTCCTTGCCCTCCAGGTCAGGAGGGTGCCCTGGCTTGATCTTGGGTGTTGGGTGGAGCCTTTTGCCGTGGGAGAAACAGGCACCCCCGACTCTCTCCCCCTGCCCCTTACACTGCAGCTAGAGCGCGTCACCCCTGCCTATCCGAATCCCCACGGAGGTTACCCACCACCTGCAGGAAGAAGGTCAAATGTCTTGGTCCAACCACTGATGTCCTCCAGGATCTTCCTTCTGTGCCTTGTCCCTGCCGCTGCAGGACCCACTGCCTAAGAGCCCCCCATTCCTGTTGTAGGGCCGCCTGCCTAAAGACCTCATCCTCTTCGCTCCAGAAATCTTCGTCCACCCCCCACCTATGGTGCCTCTCTCCCGCGCATTGCGTTGTACTGCACTGCGTTGCATTGCCTTGGCATCTGGACTCCCTTCACTCCTCCACACCCCCTGCAAAAACATCCTGGGTCCTGCTGAAACCAGGGAGCTGAGGGGAGAGTGCCTGGAGCTGAGGCTGGAGGATATGGATGAAGGTGGAGGCGAGGAGTCCAATGGAGGTGATACCCAGAGAGACTGACCAGCACATTTGCGGTAAGAGCGATAGAAGCTTCAGGAAGGGCCAAGGTGGGGGTGGGGATCGGGATGTCAATGCCTTTGGACAGTGGCAGTTAGGTCCTCATCCGTTCCGTAGCTTGGGTCCCCTGTGGCTGGGTGACCCCATGTCTCAGCTTGCTGGGGACAGTCCTGGTGTATGCTACTGAGTCAAGTAATGATTAACAGTAGCCCACTTTCACCCTCCAGAGGGTACAGGTGGGGTGATCTATTTTGGGGCCACTCTGCCTATAACCACTGCAGCTGGCAGAGGGGAAGGGGTGATGCTGTCCTTTTCTATCCCAACATGGGGTGGGCTCTCTGTACCCACTTACGTTCCCTCTCCTCCCAGCTGTGTAAGTACAAACACTGCCCCAAGTTTTGGGGGTGCCGACAGTTGTATAATTTGGGGAGCCTTCTTTAAGAAAACGAATACAAAATTGTGAATGCAAAATTGCTGGGGCTTTTGGAAGGTAGCAAGAACAGCAGAAAATAGCTAAGGCAGAAATAAACACATTTCATAAACAGATGAATGAAAAGGTATCACATGGGCATAAAAAACTCAAGGAGTCTGGAAAACATTTTGGCAATTCTTCAAAAAATTAAGCATAGAGTTGCCATACGACCCAGCCGTTCCACTCCTAGGTCTATACCCAAGAGAATGGAAAACGTAGATCCACCCAAAAACTTGTACATGACCGTTCATGGCAGTATTATTCTCAATAGCCAAAAGGTGGAAACAATCCAGTTGTCCATAAACAGATGACTGGATACACAAAATGTGGTCCATCCATACAATGGAATATTATTCAGTCATAATAAGGAATGGAGTTCTGGGAGTTCCCTGGCTGTCCAGTGGTTAGGACTTGTGCTTTCACTGCCAAAGGCCTGGGGTTCAATCCCTGGTTGGGGAACTAAGATCCCACAAGTCGCACAGCACAGCAAAAAAAAAAAAAGACGGAATGGAGTTCTGACACCTGCTATACCATGAATGAACCTTAAAGACATGCTGTGACATCACAGAAGTCAGTCACAGAAGACCACATGTTATGCGATTCCATTTATATGAAATGTTCAGAGTAGGTGAATCCATAGAGGCAGAAAGTCGATTAGTGATTGTCTAAGGCTGGGGAGAAACGGGAAACTTTGGGGTATGACTAAAGGATACAGATTTCTTTTGGGGGTGATGAAAATGTTCTAAAATTGATTGTGGTGATGGTTGCACAACACAGGGCTTGTGGGATCTTAGTTCCCTGACCAGGGATTGAACCCGGACCTGGCAGTGAAAGCGAAAGCACCAAGTCCTAACCACTGAACCGCCAGGGAATTCCCATCACTGCAAATATTCTAGAAACCATCACTACTTGCCCAGCTCCTCTCCCAACCTGACTGAGGGCCTCTGTTCTGCTGCCCTCATTCAACCTTGCATCTCCCGCGAGGCAGCTTCTATGACTCAGGGAAATGTAGAAACACAGCAAGCAGGCTGTGAAGGACGAGAAAAGCCAGATGTGGGGTTGGGTCCTGGAGGCTGATGGGAGCTTGGAAGGGGAGGGGGAGCCGCCTGGAGGGGCCGCCCCATCCCTCAACCAAGGCCCCAGGGGGTCTCAGGAGAGGATGCAGGGTCTGCCTGCTTTCCTGGGCAGGGGTCTCACAGAGGCCTGAGGCCTCCCGCAGCCTGTAGAGGCCAAAGGCAGAACCTTATGCCTTGCATCTGTGACCCTAAAAGTCCGGGATCCAAAGGCTAAAGGTGAAAGGCCAGGGCTGAGTTTATTCTTTGCATGGAAGCTTCTGACCCAGGAACAGGCCGAGCTTGACCCTGATGACAGACTCCATTCTGATTCCAGTGTCACATGTTGAGCCTCAAACTTTGTGTCACAGACTGAGCCCCTAACCCAGTGTCGTAGACTGAACCTCAACCTAGTGTCACTGACTGAGCCCTGACTTTGGTGTCATGTACTGACTCCTGATCCTGGTGTCATGGACTGAGCCCTGATCCTGGTGTCATGGACTGAGCCCTGATCCTGGTGTCATGGACTGAGCCCTGATCCTGGTGTCATGGACTGAGCCCTGATCCTGGTGTCATAGACTGAGTTCCCATCCTAGAGCCACAATCTGAACCCCAACCCTCATCATGTGCTGAACCCTGACCCCAGGTACAGACTGAGCCTTAGTTCTGGTGACAGATTATCTCCTCCAAGCTCCAGACTTTGTCTCCAGTGGCCTCTGCCTTTGTCTCCAGTGGTGACTGCCTGATATTCCCACCCGCACTCCAATCTCAAGCTGTCGAGGCCAAACTCCTTGTTTTCCTTCCTCCTTCTGTGTCCCCATATCAGTGTGACTGCACCCTCTTCCCAGTGATCCTGCCAGAGACCCGGAGATGAGCCTTGCCTCCTCACTACCCCTCAGGACACCAAGCCCTGTCAATTTCACCTCCACGACATTTCTCTACTCCATCCTCTTTTCTTTTTGCCTCTGCTACTATCTTAATGTCAGTCTCCATTATAGCTCTTTCTACACAACCACAACTCTTGTTGAGATTTTCCTGCACAAACGATTGCCAACCACAATTGGCTTCTTCTGTCCCAGTAGCTGGTATGTCTTCTTGGCATGACATTTCAGAGAGTCACCCCCCTTCCTCTGGTCCTCACCCCGAGACTCCCCTTAGAACGACATTCGAGCCCTTTTCAGTCTACCCTCTCAACTCGCCCCACACACCTGAGTCCCTAACTCACTATTCTCCTGTGTGCCTCTGTGCTGTTCCCACCACCCTTTTCCACTCTTCCTGCCCTGGCAACCAAGGACTTTCTCTGATCCTCTGCAGACCGTCTTAGCCAGAGGACTTTGGATTCGTCTGCACCCCTTTTCTACTCCCTGTTGTACTTTAACTGGCTTACTTGTTCGCCTCTAGACCAGGAGTTTCACAGGCCAAATCTGACTCAACACCTGATTTTATAAATAAAGTTTTAGTAGCACACGGCCACACCCATTCGTGTACGTATTGTCTGACTGCTTTCATGCTACAACTGCAGAGTTCAGTAGTTGTATCAGAGACCATATGACCTGCAAATCTGAAGACACTTACTCTCTGACCTTTTACAGAAAAAGTTTGCTGTCCCCCGCTCCAGATTGTGAGGCAAGTTCTGTATCCAACCCACTTTTACACCCCCAAGTCCCAAGTGGTAAAATCTTATGTGTGTTGATCAGTTCCAATATGCCTTGCCTTGTGCTAAGCCTGTCATGTTCTTTGCATTCTTCTATCCTCACAACAACCCTCTGAGTCCCTACATTATGGAAGGGGAAACTGAGGCTCAGAGAGATGTACTGACTCATCCAAGGTCATACTAGACTGGCAAGAGGCAGAGTTGGGATGTGAACCCAGGTATTTCTTGCTCCAAAGCAAGGGCTCACAACCACACAGCTATCCTGTGGTGAGCAGATGAATGGATAGATGGGTGAATATATGGTTGGATGGAAGTGTGGATGGTTGGATGGATGAATGAATGAATTGTTGAATAGATGGATGGGTGGTTGGATAGTTGGCTAGCTGGCTGCCTGGCTGAAGGGAAAGTTGTCTGGCTGGGTGGTTGGATGAATGGATGTTTAGATGAGTGGATGGTTAAATAAATGGAGGGATGGGTGGTTAGATGGAGGGATGGATGCATCGATGTGTGGATGGATAGTTGGCTGGCTGGCTGGTTGGATGGATGGATGAGTAGATATTTAGATGGATGAATAGTAGGGTGGTTAGATGGATGGATGGGTGGATGGATGGACGGGTGGATGGATGGATGCATGGATATGTGGATGCATGGATGGATAGTTGACTGTCTGCAGGGTTGAACGGATGAATGGGTAGGTGGTTGGATGGATGGATGAGTAGATGGTTAGATGGACGAATGGATGGATGTATGTGTGGGTGCAGGGATGGATGAATGGGTGGAGAGTTGGGATAAGTGCTGTGTCAGTGTCCAGTGGCAGTGATGCATTACATTCAGGAGATGGTATTCTGAGGGAATGAGGAGGGGAGAAACGTAGATAGAAAGAGGCAGAATTGTGGCAGAGAAGCCGGGCAAGAAGGAAACCAAGTTGAGACACAGAATGCACACATTACATATACACTTATGATGTACTAGGGAATGAGTGAAAAAGTATGGCCGAAATGGGTAATTGAGCAACTGAGGGGAAGGGCCAGTGGGGCTCTGCCCCAGGGAGCTTCCTGCAGGTCCCAACCCCACTTCCATAGTCTTGTCTGCCTCTCCAAATCCACTCCATTATTTTCCCAGGAGGTCCCATCTGGTGCCCAGACAGCCAGTTACAGAGCTTAAGAAGGGCACAGAAAGGCGAAAGAATGGAAGGACTCAGTTAAGGAGTCCCTCTCTGCTCCCCACCCCCATGCTTCTCGCTAAGGAGCCGCCTATCAGCCTGTATTCAAGTTCTAGGCAGACTCTTCCAACAGCAGTCCCTGCCGCGTCAGCCATAAAAGGGTTGAAGAGTTACCACTGGTTCCCACAGCTCACTCCCCAACCTGTCGGCCTATAAGTCACAGCTTCAACCTTCCCGGGCACGGAGACAGGGTGCGCTGGGCGGCCAAGAGTGGGTAGACCTTCATAAGGATCTGGGTCCCAGGTGGGATCCGTGACTGATACCCTAATTCTCTAACATTACCGTCCACTGGTGGATTTAAAAACCCTCCCCAAGCCCTCCAGCTGCCCACACTGGTAGCTTTGTTCACTGGCCAGAACACACCACAGAGGCAGCCTTGAGACAGACGTGGTTCCAAATCCTGGCTCCTTCAGCATGTACTTGCTGTGTGATCCTGAGATCATCACTCCTCCGTTCTGAGCTGAACCTCACAAGGGCTCAAAAACTGGCAGCAATTTCCACTATTATGACTGCTCTTCTGTTGCATCTCAGTCTGCACGCCACCTTCTCCCTCCCCAGCCCCAGCCTCCAGGTCCCCCGATATTCTCGATATTCCAGGCTCCTCCAGTACAGCGCCTGGCACACGACAGGTCCTCAATCAGAGTGTATGTAATGAACAAGCTAATGAATCTTCTTATTGACTGCTCTCCTGCATGGAAACTCATTCATGAACAAGTACTCGGCTTATGCAGGGGGTACGGGGGGCTCCTATCACACTATCCCCCATGCCCCATGGCCTTGGACACCATCTGGCTATCTCCCAGGACTAAACTCCTGCCGAGATTTAAGAAATGCCTTTTTGCAAAAGCAATTCACCCAGACCTTGGGGGATATGATACAAGGGTCTCTCCAGCCCCCACGTAGTAAACTGAAGTCCTGGGACCCAGGGGGGCTACCAGCCAATGTGTGTGTGTGTGTGTGTGTGTGTTCTAGGGAGGTGTCTACCAGCATTTCTGGAAGTCTCAAACCTCCTTCCTTTTGCTGCCTCTCTGAACCTCTGTCCTGCAGCCATTCGGGAACAAATAACGTCAGGAACCCCCAGGAAGCCACCAGGCTACCCCAGTTCTAGGGTGGATTCTCCTCCTACAGATTTACCTCCCAAGACAAGTTCCTGGCTGAGCCTGGGGAGACGTTTCCTCTGAGACAAGAGGGACCCATCACAAGTCTGTGATGTTCTGTTGGGGTCCCAGGGAACCAGAGATCATGAAATTTGGGCCTGGCTCAGGCAGACTCTGTGCCCCTGGGCTGAGGAAAGGCTTGGGGTGGGATGGTGGGCGGGCTGTCCAGGGAGCCCTGCCTGGGTGGCCGGTGCCCATTGCTCACCGCCTGCCCCCTTACCTCTCTTGAAGGCCCACCGCTTCAGCCAGAGCTTGGAGAGGGCCGGCCAGGAGTGGTTGAGTGCTGGGCTAGCCATGGGGGCCGTGTGTGCGAGCATGTGAGTGAACAGCGGATGATGAAGGCAATCGGCTGGGAATATCTGCCAGGACGGGGCTGCCAGCAAGAGGGGCGGAGACTGTCTGCAGGGGCTGCCAGATGCATCAGCTGATGGGAGCTTGGGGCTGGGGCGGGGGGGGGGCGCGCCCGGGGACTCCAGCCTTGGAGGAGGCCAAGTCCTTAGTACTACCCCCCACCTCCCCTGCCCTATAGGCTTTTCACCCTGGCTGGACAAGACATTCCCAGGAGGAGCTGAAGGGTGCAGTGAGGGGTCCTCAGAAAACAAGTATAGACTGGGTCCGGAGGTGGACCTGGGTATTCATGAATGTCTGAGTGTTTGTGTGTGTGTGTGTGTCATTGCCTCTGTGCTTTTGATAGTGCATTTGTGTGTCAGCAGAGAGTGTGTGTTTTCAAGTCTTGAGTGTCAACTTGTCTATGGGGGGGGGTGTATATAAGCATTTTAGGGTTTTTTTCCCCAGTTTCATTGCGATATAATTGACATACAGCACCGTATAAGTTGAAGGTGTTACATATACGGTGAAATGATTACTACAGTAGGTTTAGTTAACTTCCATCATCTCATACAGATACCAAAAAAAAAAAAAAAAGAGAAAATAATGTTTTGTTGTTGTTGTTCTGAGGCGAACTCTTAGGATTTACTGTCTTAGCAACTTTCAAACACACCATGCAGCAATGGTAACTATAGTCACCATGCTGTGCATTACACCCCCAGGACTTATTTATCTTATAACTGGAAGTTGGTACATTTTGACCCTCTTCATCCGATTCCCCCACCCCCATCCCCTGCCTCTGATAACCACAAATCTGATCTCTATGAGTTTGGTGGTGGTGTTTTTTTTTTTTAATTTAATTAATTTGTTTGTTTATTTATTTATTTTTGGCTGCGTTGGGTCTTCGTTGCTATGTGCGGGCTTTCTCTAGTTGTGGCGAGTGGGGGCTACTCTTTGCTGCGGTGCGCGGGCTTCTCATTGCGGTGGCTTCTCTTTTTGCGGAGCATGGGCTCTAGGTGTGCGGGCTTCAGTAGTTGTGGCGCACGGGCTCAGTAGTTGTGGCTCGTGAGCTCTAGAGCACAGGCTCAGTAGTTGTGGCCCACGGACTTGGTTGCTCCGCGGCATGTGGGATCTTCCCAGATCAGGGCTCGAACCCGTGTCCCCTGCATTGGCAGGCGGATTCTTAACCACTGAGCCACCAGGGAAGTCCCTGGTGGTGGTGTTTTTTTTTTAGATTCCACATCTAAATGAGATCACACAGTATTTGTCTTTCTCTGTCTGACTTATTTCACTTAGCATAATGCCCTCAAAGTCTATCCATGTTGTTACAAATGGCAAGATTCCCTTCCTTTTTTTATGGCTGAATAATATTATCCACGCAGTTTTAAAAAATCTCTGTGATCCTCTGTGTGTGTGTGTGTGTGTGTGTGTGTGTGTGTGTGTGTGTATCTGAATGCCCATCAGTATCTGTGGGGTTGTATCTACATGACTCATCTGGGACTTGGGGAGATCTGCATCTGGTATTTGTGGGGGGGTTTTTGTGTCTGCCTGGGCTTCTTTGTGTCTACTTCTGTGTCTTTATCTCTGTGTGCATCTGTGTGGGTGCCAGCCAGCGCCTGTCTGTACAAGTGCTGCCCCCTGGTGGTGGAAGCCTCCTTACTTGCATTTTCACTAATGTCTGAAAAATTCCTGGCTGTCCCTTCTCTCTTCAGTGACCTCTCAGCCTCCACCCTCCCTTCTCAAAGGGTTAGCCACAAGTCTGTCTTTACCTACACATACCTACTCGACTCCATCATCCACTGAAGTCTTATTTCCATCCCCTCCAGTCTTCTAGCTCTCTCTGGGGCTAAATCTAATGGGCGCTTTTCAGTTTCACCTTTACTGGACAAGTATGACCACTTTCTTCTTGAAATCCATTCCTCTCATGCCTTTTCTTCTACTGTCTGTTCCTTCTCAGTCTCCCTTCCTGACTGGGCTCCTCTTCCTTTCTCTGCCTGACCTTTAAACTCTATGTTCCCAGGGCTCTGTCCTTAGCCACTTCATGGTCTCCCCACTGGCCTTGGTGACCCATCTGCACCTCCCTCATCACTTCCGCTATCCTATTATGAGTAGGTGGCCTTCAAATTTTTCACTCACAAAAAGACATAAAAACACACACTCTGTACACCAACACCACCCAATACACTTCCCAGTGCATGTAGACAATGGCAAACATACACACGCAAATAGTCAGACATATGTTCACACACACACAATTATACACAAACAGCCAGATACATACATAGAAATCCAGATAACAGCTCAGGGAGATTTAAAAAATCACCTCCTCTGTTGTGCTCCAGGTTTTAATTCCTCATCTCCCACCACATACTTTTCCCTGGACAGACTACAAATGCCTCTTGGATCTTCCAGACCTTTGGGTGGAGAGCAGATATGAGAACTTCAGGGAAATTAAAAGCAGTGAGAAGCCAGGAGGGACCTCCATCAAACTGACGGCAACAAAGACAGGGACCCAGGAGCCCAGAAAGAGAGAAACACAGTGAGTCAAGCACAGTCAGCAATGGAGGCTTGATAAAAATCTTGTGTTAAAAATACAACAGGGGTTGGGCTTCCCTGGTGGCGCAGTGGTTGAGAGTCTGCCTGCCAGTGCAGGGGACACGGGTTCGAGCCCTGGTCTGGGAAGATCCCACATGCCGCGGAGCAACTAGGCCCGTGAGCCACAATTACTGAGCCTGCGCGTCTGGAGCCTGTGCTCCGCAACAAGAGAGGCCGTGACAGTGAGAGGCCCGCGCACCGTGATGAGGAGTGGCCCCCACTTGCTGCAACTAGAGAAAGCCCTCGCACAGAAATGAAGACCCAACACAGCCATAAAAAACAAAAAACAAAAAACAACAGGGATACCTATTTCTAATGATGGCAGGCTACCTTATTGCAGATTTACCTTTCCACCAGGGTAAATCCAGCTAAAAAAGCTGGATAAAATCAGAAGAAAAAAAAAAAACACCCTCAATTTGAAGGCATTGGCAGCCAAGGTTTGAGGTGTCAGAATCCTAGAGAGGTGAGGTAGACATAATGCAATGCTGGGTTTTTTTTTCCTCACAAGCAAATTGTTGATATAAATGCAGTTCTTAAGTGGGAAGCAGACCAGAAAGGGGCTGAGAAACTGAGTGTAGCTTCTGGCAATCTTCTGGGGCTGGAGAAATAGACACTGGAAGTCAGGGCTCACAAAGAGGAGAGAGCTGGAGTCACCAAAGACTATACCCTAGGAGCAAGGGGAGACCAGAAATGGACCAACCTTCATCCAGACCAAAATCCAGCTTCAAGTCAGCTTAATCCCCGATTAGACTAAAGTCACCTGCCTTTACTTTCGCTATCTGCCAGAAGCAAAAGTAAAACCTCTCTGGAGGGAAATAACACCGTGAAGAACCACCAATGATATCTACAGTTTTTCATAAACAATATCAGGCATTCAATCAAAATTGAAGCACATCAGAAGATAGAGTCTTGTAACCTAAAATCAGAAGAAAAACCGACAATAGCAACAGACCCACAGAAGATACTGACACTGCAGTGAAAAGTACAGGAGAATGTGGCACAGGGACGGGTTGGTCTGGTGTAAAACATCACGGGGAAGGGACATTTCCAGGTATCCCCTCCATGGGCAGTATCAAGGGTACCCGCTTAGCGGAAAGTTCTGATATACAGCCATCCCTTGGTACCTGCATGGGATTGGTTCCAGGACCTGCGGTGAATACCAAAATCCTCAGATGTTCAAGTCCCATAGCCGGCCCTCCGCATCTATGGATTCAACCAACCGCAGATCATACACATAGCACATGATCCGCAGTTAACTGAATCCACAGATGCAGAACCTGTAGATACGGAGGGTTGCCTATGTAGTGAGTAGAATTGGGAGGTGCCTTCTACTGTGGTTAACCCCCCAAATTCTCTTATTTCATCAGGGCCAGTGTTGACCATGGTGTTGCTTGAGTACTAGGTTAGGAACCAGTGGTTCCCACCTTGAGCTGTCAAGCTGATTGTTATGTTGTGGGGAGAGGAGGAAGGCTGGGTGGATTTGCATGGGTGGGAGTCACTGGAGGCAGAGGGCCAAGTGACCTTGAATGTCTCAGGTTAAAGTGTTCTGATTTTATTGTGTGTCTCTGCCAGATGGAGGCCCTGATGGCATTTACCACTTGGATTGCCTCCTCTAACCTGGTGCTAGTTACTGTGAGTTGTAAATAGCCCCTTGGCCTGCCAAAGGGTGGTCTTCTGGTCCTGGATGGTAATAGTAGAAAGAGCTGGTGGAGAGTTTGAATGGAGGTGCAGGGTATGGAACGTGTTCCATCTCTTTTTTTAAAGATTCTTTTTTTGATGTGGACAATTTTCTAATTTTTAAAAATTTTAATATTATTATTATTATTTTAACATTTATTTTATTTATTTTGGGCCGCATTGGGTCTTTGTTACTGCACGGGGGCTTTCTCTAGTTGCGGCGAGCGGAGGCTACTCTTCGTTGCGGTGCGTGGGCTTCTTATTGCGATGGTTTCTCTTGTTGGGGAGCACGGTCTCTAGGTGTGCGGGCTTCAGTAGTTGGAGCACGCAGGCTCAGTAGTTGTGGCTCACGGGCTTAGCTGCTCTGCGGCATGTGGGATCTTCCCGGACCGAGGATCAAACCCGTGTCCCCTGCATTGGCAGGCGGATTCTTAACCACTGCACCACCAGGGAAGTCCCTGGACCATTTTTTTAAAAAAGTCTTTATTGAATTTGCTACAATATTGCTTCTGTTCTATGTTTTTGGCTTTTTGGCCATGAGGTACGTGGGATCTCAGCTCCTGACCAAGGAATAGAACCCATACCCCCCCTGCATTGGAAGGCGAAGTCTTAACCACTGGACCACCAGGGAAGTCCCAGAATGTGTACCATCTTGATAGAAGTATCTGCCGTCTTGGCAAGGATAGCTTTCATATTGGTGAGGGCATCTACCATCTTGGTGAGAATCTCTGCCATTTTAGTGAGGTCTTTTACCATCTTGTTGATGGTGACTGCCATCTTGGTAAGGGTACCCTTGGTAAGGGTACTCTCTTGACACAGCGGTGTCCTGACCCTTAGAAAGGGCAGATTCCAGGGAAACCTCCATGACAGTGTCCCACGAATCCATTAGTGAACCCAGCAGAGATGGGCTGAGGCAAGAAGGCAGTCAAAAGATACAAACTTCAGCTGTAAGATAAATCAGTACTACTAGGGATGAAATGTACAACATGATACATGTAATGAACACTGTTGTATGTTATACATGAAAGCTGTCGAGAGAGTAAATCCTAAGCCTTCTCATCACAAAAAAATTTGTTTTCTATTTCTTTAACTTTTTGTGTGAGATGATGGATGGTCACTAAACGTATTGTGAAAATCATTTCATAACGTATGTAACTCAAATCATTATGCTGTGCATCTTAAACATAGACAGGGCTGTATGTTAATTATGTCTCAATAAAACTGGAAGAAAAAAAATCATGAACTTGGGAGTTCCCTCGTGGCTTAGTGGTTAGGATTCCGGGCTTTCACTGCCGTGGGCCAGGCTTCAATCCCTGGTCGGGGAACTGAGATCCCACAAGCTGCATGGCATGGCAAAAAACCCAAAAACCAAAAAAAAAAAAACCCATGAGCTAAATAAGTCGCTATTGTTTGAAGCTACTGTGTTTTGGGGGTGCAATGCAGGGTGCTCTGGTTATTCCCTGTTGCATAACCAATCACCCCCAAACCTAGTGGATTAAAACAACAGCAATCATTTAGTATTTCTCAAGATTTCCGTGGGACAGGAATTTGGAAGTAAGTGGCCTGACTGGGGTGGTTTTGGTGTGGGGTCACCCATGAGATCTTAGCCAGACATGGGCTGGGGCTAGGCCATCAGAAGGCATCTTTGCTCACACAGTTGGGAAAACTCAAAGAGCTGGGGTTCCATGGGCATCTCTTTTCGTCTCTATGTGGTCTTTTCTCATAGTCTCTCCTGCATGTCATCCTCAGGGAAGCCAGATTTCTCACTTGGAGGCTCAGAGCTCCCAAGGATAGAGCGAGCGAGTGAGAGAGAGAGAGAGAGAGAGCGCGCTATAGCCAGGTATAAGTGGCCTTGTCTTTTATGATCTCACATTGCTTCTGCTAGACTTTATTAGTTGAGGGACCCATGAAGGTCTGCCCAAGTCCAGGCACAAGGGACTCCACCTTGATTCCACCTCTTGATGGGGAGAGGCGAGATTCTGGAAGAGCATGTGGGCCTGGAGTCCATGTGGGCAGGTGTAGGGAAAGGTTAAGATGATGGGCATTGGGAGGGGGTGCCAACTAGGGGGCCAGCTGTGTGGGTCATGCCAGCCTAAAGGTCAGGGATGAAGTAATAGCAACCCAAGCCAACATTTAACAAGAGCTTATGTTGTGCCAGGCACCAGTCCAAAGGTTTTACATCAATAGCTCATTTAGTCTTCTCAACCACTCTATGGTGGGATGATAGTAGTGACACTTCCATCACTCCCATTGTCCAGATGAGGAAACTGAGACACAAGGAGGGTAAGTAACAAACATCTTAGACACAGCTTCTTCTCAAATCACCTCCATCCCCTCATTCAAGTGGAAATCAGCACCTTGTCCTGGATTCCCTCTTAGCCTGAACACCTTCTAGAGCCACCAAATGGTCCCCAAGTCCTGTCCCCGGTCCTCCTCCTGCATCTGTACCCTTCTTGCCCTGACCTGGTCCAGCCACCTTCATCTCCTGAGAGGGTCTCCCTACCCCCAGTATATCCCCTTCCACCCAGTTGCTTCTCCATGGGGGTGTGGTCCCAAGGGATCTTCTAAAATGAACCTCACTGCTGTGTTCCAACGCTTCTGTGGATGCTAAAACCCCACCCCTCTTGAGGAAGAGCCCACCTCAAGCAGAGTCCAAGGAGGTGGTTGCCATGATTTTTACAAGTCTGCCCCACATACTTGATAGACATTGAGACCCACCATTAGTCCCTCTTTCTAGGTGTGGCACAGAAAGTATCTGAGGTTGCACACTTGTGGCATGGGCAGGGATTGCTCAGGGAAGCCAGGTTTCGGGACAGGGACAGAATAAGAGAGAACAGGCAAGGCTGACAATGTTTCAGGGCACCTACTGCGTGCCAGGCGCTGCGCCATGATTTCACATGCAAGGTCTACGACGACCCTTTTACGGAGGAGCAAACGGAAGCCCAGAGTGGTGAAGTCACTTGCATACAGCCACACAGAGGCAGGGGAGCAGGGATTTGAACCCACAACTGGCTGACACAGTCACCCTCTCACCCACAACAGTATTGAGCGCTGGCAGGTGTCTAGCCCTGTGTCAGGGGCTGGGGGGGCCAGGGCGCATGTGGGGAATGTCCCAGACTGGATACACTGATGGGTTTGCGGTTGCCATTCCACTGGTGCTTCAAGGTCCAGTGAAAAGCCTGCCTCTGCCAGGAAGCCCTCCCACAGAGACTCATTGCGGTGGTGGCCAGGGAGCTCAAAAGTGGCTGGTAGTAGGGACAGCATTCCCTTGGCTGTCACTGGTTGTCAAAGCCTTTCCTTAGAACCACAGGTGACCCAGCCAGTGGAATTCTCCATGGAGAGTCCGCTCTCTGAGTGCGGCCTTCAGGGCCTTCCCCGATGTGCCCCGTAGCCTAACCCCACCAGCTCCATCGTCCCTGGCTCCAGCCGTCCAGTCCAATTCACCCCCTCCTGGCTGCTCCTGGGCTACCTTCCCCTGACCCCAGAGTGCCTGAAACCCGCCTGATGGCCTCGTTGGCAACCAGGGCAGGGAGGAAGCAGCAGGCCTGGGTGTGCCCAGAAGGAACCACAGCCCTCCCCCCCAACCTCGCCCCACCCCAGGCAGCCGGGTGAGTGAGGTGGGCCACCGGGAGGGCTCCAACCAGGAGGGCTGCCCGGGTGGAGGGTCCTCCTTCTTGGATGACCTTGGAAGATGAAGGTGAGGCTCTCCTCGGGACTGGCTCTCAGACCTCAGTCTTAAGCGGGAATTTGTTTTGAATGTCAGACTCCCCAACGCCACTCTTCGGATTCTGTTTCAGGGAGGTCTGTGACCTCTCTCTTCACCCCAGATCTCTAGTTTCAGAAGCAAAGCATCCCTGGCGACTCTGCCACAGGGAGCCTAATCCACACCACCCACCATTCATCCCCTGTCCCTTGTTCCCTGTGCAGACTTTGGCTACAAGGGGCTCCATCTTTCTGTCTGGCTTTGTTGCCCATCATGGACCCCACCCCCCCTGAGGTATAACTTCTTGCGATCACAGACTTTTGCAGAAGAACAAGCAGCCTCCCCCCACCCACTCGGGAAGTGGGCTGACCAGAAGGTGGACAGAAATTGTGGATGGTCTGTCTGTTGCCCCTCAGGCCTCCTCCGCAGACCCCTCTGTCCCCGTTGGTCCATCTGTCCCCCACTCCCCAGTGATGGTCACTCACCAGATGGAGCTTTGTCCTCGCTGCTGTGGGTATCCAGCCGGGCTACAAGCTCCCGCATCCCCCAGGACCCATGGCTAGGGCTTTGAGCCTGCCCGGGGAGGGGGGCATCTGTGGGCCAGAGCCCGGGGTAAACCGCAGGGTGACCCAACTCTGCCTTAACTTCCTCTTCCACAATTGCCGCCTGCCTGGCCGGTGCCTCCTCTTCCAGCCGGGGGCTGAGGCAGGGGTCTGAGTCCAGCACAGGACCGGGTTTTAGAAGAAGGAGCCCTCCTCTTTCGCTCAGACCTGTGCATGCAGGTGTCCTGAGGAGCTGGGGTAGGGGACAGGGGGGGACCTCAGCACCCTCGCCCCACCCAGACAACTTCCTGCGGAACCAACTGCCGAAGAGGTACGGGGTGCTGGGGCCTCACCCGAGCACGTGGGTACACACACACAGATGCACGGGGACACGCCAGTCACGTGTATCCAGGGAGACACAGGCACTCATGCACACCCATGAACATGCACTGGCATGTGGGCACACACAAGGTGACATGGGGCACATGGGTCCCCATGGTGTGTTGGTAAAGGGTTAACACCCACCTCTCTTGACCACAAAAAGAAAAAGAAAAAAAAAGAGCCATGATGTGAGCATTTGCAGATCCCTGTGGCGTAAATACTCCCATCGTGGCTGATTTCAACTGCCAACCTGAGGTTGTTTGGTGTGGGGTTAGGAAGAGATGCTCAGACTTGCCTCCCGCACGCCACTGGAGTGGGTACCCAGGCAAGTGGAGATTCTTGTGGAGAGACACGGGCCCCCAAGCTCGCAGGTGCGTAGATAACTGTGGGTCTCGAAGACATGGGGGTGTGCAGACAGAGCGGTCTGCCGGCAGACACACCTGGGTGTGTGTAAGACACACCTAGGCTCTTTTGCACTCAGAGACATGTGGGTGCATAGGCACACACAATATAGTCATGGAGAGTCCGGGAACCACTTGCGTGGGGACAGACACCCGGAGGCTGAGGCTAGAAGGAGCCTGTCATGGGACGTGAAGACAGGCAGGGCCAGCTGTCCTGGCTCACAGGAGCCTCTTCTTAAACGTTTAGGAATTTTGCCAGCTAGTTGTTAAAGGCAGGCATCATAAAAATTTAATGATATGAATTTATGGTTAAATAAATTCTGTTCAGAACAAAAGTAATAACCACTTAAATCCATCACCTTGTACTTAATGCCACTAAACTGCACGCTTCAAAATGGTTAAAGTGGTATATTTTGTGTCACGACGTTTTACCGCAATAAAATAAAAACTCACCACTTCCTAATTATTTTGCTACATTTTTCTCTTACTCATGCTCTCTCTTTTTTTTTAACGTCTTTATTGGAGTATAATCGCTTTACAATGGTGTGTTAGTTTCTGCTGTACAAAGTGTACAAAGTGATCAGCTATATGTACACATATATCCCCATATCCCCTCCCTCTTGTGTCTCCCTCCCACCCTCCCTATCCCACCCCTCTAGGTGGTCACAAAGCACTGAGCTGATCTCCCTGAGCTATGTGGCTGCTTCCCACTAGCTATCTATTTTACATTTAGTAGTGTATATATGTCCATACCACTCTCTCACTTCGTCCCAGCTTACCCTTCCCACTCCCTGTGTCTTCAAGTCCATTCTTTACATCTGCATCTTTATTCCTCTCCTGCCCCTAGGTTCATCAGAACCTTTTTTTTTTTTTTAAGATTCCATATATATGTGTTAGCATACAGTGCTTGTTTTTCTGTTTCTGAGTTACTTCACTCTGTATGACAGACTCTAGGTCCATCCACCTCACTACAAATAACTCAGTTTTGTTTGTTTTTATGGCTGAGTAATATTCCATTGTATATATGTACCACATCTTCTTTATCCATTCATCTGTTGATGGACACTTAGGTTGCTTCCATGTCCTGGCTATTGTAAATAGTGCTGCAATGAACATTGTGGTACATGACTTTTTTTTTTTGGCTGTGTTGGGTCTTCGTTTCTATGCAAGGGCTTTCTCTAGTTGTGGCAAGTGGGGGCCACTCTTCATCACGGTGCGTGGGCCTTTCACTGTTGCGGCCTCTCTTGTTGCGGAGCACAGGCTCCAGACGCGCAGGCTCAGTAGTTGTGGCTCACGGGCCCAGTTGCTCCGCGGCATGTGGGATCTTCCCAGACCAGGGCTCGAACCCATGTCCCCTGCATTGGCAGGCAGACTCTCAACCACTGTGCCACCAAGGAAGCCCTACAGGACTCTTTTTGAATTACGGTTTTCTCAGGGTATGTTCCCAGTAGTGGGATTGCTGGGTCATATGGTAGTTCTATTTTTAGTTTTTTAAGGAACCTCCATACTGTTCTCCATAGTGGCTGTATCAATTTACATTCCCACCAACAGTGCAAGAGGGTTCCCTTTTCTCCACATCCTCTCCAGCATTTATTGTTTGTAGATTTTTTGATCATGGCCATTCTGACTGGTGTGAGGTGATACCTCATTGTAGTTTTGATTTGCATTTCTCTAATGATTAGTGATGTTGAGCATCCTTTCATGTGTTTGTTGGCAATCTGTATATCTTCTTTGGAGAAATGTCTATTTAGGTCATTTGCCCATTTTTGGATTGGATTGTTTGTTTCTTTGATATTGAGCTGCATGAGCTGCTTGTAAATTTTGGAGATTAATCCTCTGTCAGTTGCTTCATTTGCAAATATTTTCTTCCATTCTGGGGGTTGTCTTTTCGTCTTGTTTATGTTTTCCTCTGCTGTGCAAAAGCTTTTAAATTTCATTAGGTCCCATTTGTTTATTTTGTTTTTATTTCCATTTCCCTAGGAGGTGGGTCAAAAAGGATCATGCTGTGATTTATGTCATAGAGTGTCCTGCCTATGTTTTCCTCTGAGAGTTTTATAGTGTCTCGACCTTACATTTAGGTCTTTAATCCATTTTGAGTTTACTTTTGTGTACGGTGTTAGGGAGTGTTCTAATTTCATTCTTTTACATGTAGCTGTCCAGTTTTCCCAGCACCACTTATTGAAGAGGCTGTCTTTTCTCCATTGTATATTCTTGTCTCCTTTATCAAAAATAAGGTGACCATTTGTGTGTGGGTTTATCTCTGGGCTTTCTATCCTGTTCCATTGATCTATAGTTCTGTTTTTGTGCCAGTACCATACTGTCTTGATTGCTGTAGCTTTGTAGTATAGTCTGAAGTCCAGGAGCCTGATTCCTCCAGCTCTGCTTTTCTTTCTCAGGATTGCTTCGGCCATTCGGGGTCTTTTGTGTTTCCATACAAATTGTGAAATTTTTTGTTCTAGTTCTGTGAAAAATGCCATTGGTAGTTTGATAGGGATTGCATTGAATCGGTAGATTGCTTTGGGTAGTATAGTCATTTTCACAATGTTGATTCTTCCAATCCAAGAACATGGTATATCTCTCCATCTGTTTGCATCATCTTTTATTTCTTTCATCAGTGTCATAGTTTTCTGCATATGGGTCTTTTGTCTCCTTAGGTAGGTTTATTCCTAGGTATTTTATTCTTTTTGTTGCAATGGTAAATGGGAGTGTTTCCTTAATTTCTCTTTCAGATTTTTCATCATTAGTGTATAGGAATGCAAGAGATTTCTGTGCATTAATTTTGTATCCTGCTACTTTACCAAATTCACTGATTAGCTCTAGTAGTTTTCTGGTAGCATCTTTAGGATTCTCTACGTATCGTATCATGTCATCTGCAAACAGTGACAGCTTTACTTCTTCCTTCTGATTTGGATTCCTTTTATTTCTTTTTCTTCTCTGACTGTTGTGGCTAAAACTTCCAAAACTATGTTGAATAATAGTGGTGAGAGTGGACAGCCTTGTCTTGTTCCTGATCTTAGAGGAAATGGTTTCAGTTTTTCACCATTGAGAACGATGTTGGCTGTGGGTTTGTCATATATGGCCTTTATTATGTTGTCTTACTCATGCTCTTGTGGTTATTTATATCTACTGAAACTGCTTGATGGAAATAGCATATAAAGGCTTTATACACTATTCCATATCTATATGTCTATATAGATCTATCTATCATCTATCTATCAAGATATATATTTGTTTACTGGACTGTGTCTTTGCAATTCTGTATTTATTTTTTCCCCCTCATTCCTGGTCATCTTGAGGATGATGACCAAGTGAGTGAAGTAATGAAAGACATGACAATCTCACCATCATCTGAAGTGAAGTCATGACTAATTCTCCTAGGAAGCAGATCTGCAGTTTGCACAGTAAGTTTGTTTTTTTTTTTTTTAAACTCATCTTTTTATTTATTTATTTATTTTTGGCTGTGTTGGGTCTTTGTTTCTGTGCAAGGGCTTTCTCTAGTTGCGGCAAGCGGGGGCCACTCTTCACTGCGGTGCGCGGGCCTCTCACTATCACGGCCTCTCTTGTTGCGGAGCACAGGCTCCAGACGCGCAGGCTCAGTAATTGTGGCTCACGGGCCTAGTTGCTCCGCAGCATGTGGGATCTTCCCAGACCAGGGCTCGAACCTGCGTCCCCTGCATTGGCAGGCAGATTCTCAACCACTGCGCCACCAGGGAAGCCCTGCAATTCTGTATTTGGTGACATCACATTGGTACTTTGAAGTTGAACACAGTGAGGGTATTTACACCATGCAAATGGGCAAATCAGCGTCCTGCGCTTGAGAGCCAGCTGTTCGCCATTTACTAGTGCACCACTGCACCTGCACGTGTGACACCTCATACATGAATGCAGGAGCCCCCCCCTCCACAGGACACCAGAGACACACACAGGCACAGCAGGTTCCTGGACTCCTGGAAACATGAACCTGCAGAGATGCATCCAGAGAGGGGCAGGCAAGGAGATATTAACACAGACCACTGTGCTCATGCACACATGGTCACACGTGAGCACGTGCCATCACGCGGACACCCAGGATGGACACGAGGACATACACACAGAATGCACACCCCTAGACATACATGGGGCCACATAATGACTCACACACACATACATGCACACAAGGGCAGATGCTGGGCACCTGTGAGAACACACGTGGAGACACGGACACACTGGTTGTCTTGTGACACAACCCCCCCTCCTCCCCACCCCCACATAAAAGCCACAAGTACACAGACCCAGGGGCCTTCAACACAAACCCTCGCTGACCCAGAACTCCGTGCTCGTCGTCTGGGACCCACACACGACTGTCCACAGAAACGTGCAAATGCAAGATACACCTGGAACCGAGGAGACACGAAGGCATACAGATTTTCATGCACGACACATCCTGCAACCAGTTGATTATTTGTTTAATGCAGCACGCATTGATTGAGCGCCTACTGTATGCTGGGCACTTTTGTAGGTGTGGGATTATGGTGAAAAAGACAGAAGCAGCCCCTGTTCTGGGGAAGCTCACGGTTCATTGGGAAAGCAAACTGTGAACCAGGAAACAGACCCACAAGGTAACTTCAGATGTTGTTAACTGCTGTGACAGGAAGTAAACATCGTGATGTGACAGAGATTGGGTGGGGGTGGCGGCTGCTTTAGCTGGGGACAGGGGGAAGGGCGTCAGGGAAGGCCATGGGAGCTGAGACCTGAGTGCCCAGGAGCCAGGCGTATAAATGAAGGTCTGGGGAAAGGGCATTCCGGGTGGCAGGAACTGCAGGGACAAAGGCTAGGAGGCAGTTCTGAGACTGATGTGTTTGAGGAATAGGGGGAGGCCAGCGTGGCTGGGAGATGCTGGTGGAGACAGAGGCGGTGAGGCTGGCGGGGCTCAGACCTTCAGGACCTTGGGAGCCCAGATTGTAGGTGTGATGGATGGGCACCATTGGAGGGGTTTAAGCAAGCACCGAATGGGCAGAGGATGCGAGAGCCCCAGAGACCCACACAGACACCGTCACAGGGCGGCGCTGGGGGAAGGTGGGGTCAGGATCGTACGCCCAGGAGGGGCTGCTCCCTGCCTCTGTCCATCTTTCTCTGTCTCACTTCACCTTTATCACTGTCTTTCCTCCTCTTTCGTTCTCTTGCTGTCTCTCTCTCCTGTACCTTGGTTTTCTCTCCATCTCTCTTCGTACTCTTCTCTTCCTGGGCTCCCCCTCCTGCAGAATTTAAACTCACTCAGGCTTCTCCTCTGACTCCACTGCCCTCTCCCTGCCGCTCTGTCCTACTCCTCCCTCTTACGGCCCAAGTGCTTGAGAATGTTGTAGACTCTCAGTCTCCAACCCCATGACCCATCGCCTCCATGCTGAGGTTCCCACTGGCCTCCTGGATGCTGACCCCTCAGCCGTGTGCCCCTGGCTCCCCTCTCCCCACCCACTACCCCGTCTCACCTCCACGAGGCTCCCCCCCGCACCCCCCTCCCCGCCTGTGCTACCCTTTCCTGCCTTCCTTGGTGGTGAAATATACATAATGTAAGATTTACCAGGCTAACCATTTTTAAGTGCACAGCTCAGTGGCATCAAGTTCCTTCCCATTGTTGGGCAACCATCCTCACCATACACCCCCAGAACCTTCTCATCTCCCCAAACTGAAACTCTGTCCCGATGAAACACTGACTCTCCATCCCCTCCCCCAGCCCCTGGCCCCCACCATTCTACTATCTTTCTTATTTTTTTTTAAGATTTTTTTTGATGTGGACCATTTTCTTTAAAAAGTCTTCATTGAATTTGTTACAATATTGCTTCCGTTTTATGTTTTGGTTTTTTGGCTGTGAGGCATGTGGGATCTTAGCTCCCCAATCAGGGATCGAACCCATACCCCCTGCATTGGAAGGGGAAGTCCCCCACCGTCCTACTTTCTGTCTCTATGGATTTGACTCCTCTAGGGACCTCATATAAGAGGAATTTGTCCTTTTGTGTCTGGTTTATTTCACTGAGCTTCATGTCCTCAAGTATCATCACGCTGGGACTTCCCTGGTGGTGCAGTGGTTGAGAATCTGCCTGCCAATGCAGGGGACACAGGTTTGATCTCTGGTCTGGGAAGATCCCACATGCCACAGAGCAACTAAGCCCGTGTATCACAACTACTGAGCCCGCGCGCCACAACTACTGAAGCCCGCGTGCCTAGAGCCCATGCTCTGCAACAAGAGAAGCCACCACAATGAGAAGCCCGTGCACTGCAACGAAGAGTAGCCCCTGCTCGCCACAACTAGAGAAAACCTGCGCACAGCAACGAAGACCCAACTCAGCCAAAAGAAAAAGTTTCATCCTGTCATAGTGTGTGTCAGGATTTCCTTCCTTTTAAAGGCTGAATAATATTCCATGTGTGTATGGACCACATTTTGTTTATTCATTCATCCGTCAGTGGACGCTTGAGTTGTTTCCACCTTTTGGCTACTGTGATAATGCTGCTGTGAACATGGGTGTACAAATACCTGTTTGAGTCCTTAGTTTCAATCCTTTTGGTATCTGCTGCTGGAGAGTTTTAAGCCCAGGCATGTGAACAGATCCTGCTTTTAGCTTTAAGAGATGGCTTTTTCTTCAGGATGTAGGTGCTATCACTTTGATAGCCAATAGAAGGCAGTGTTTCCCCGGGGCTTCTCTGGCTGAGCTAAGACCACAGAGAGATTAAAAAGGAAAAACCAGACCAGGGATAGAACACCCGAGGCCGAGGGGCCAGACCATGGCTGAGTTAGTGAGGGACATGGGTGTGGAACACAGGTGGACCTTAGGTTTACCTTTCTTTCTCCCACTGTTCATAGAAATGTGATTGAGTGAAATACTTCTGTGCTGCAGAAAAAAAAAAAAAAGATTCCAGAAGGGCTAAAGATAAAATGTAAAAACAAAACAAAACCCAGGGACTTCCCTGGTGGTCCAGTGGTTAAGACTCCATGCTCCCAATGCAGGGGGCCCAGGTTCGATCCCTGGTCTGGGAACTAGATCCTACATGCACGTCGAAACTAAAGATCTCACAGGCAGCAAAGAAGATCCTTTGAGCCACAACTAGGACCTGGTGCAGCCAAATAAATAAATATTTTTTAAAAACCCAAAAAACAAAAACAAGAAACCCAACACATGTGGTAGAATGAACTTCAAAGCTACTTTTACAACTTAGGGTTAAAAACTGTTTTTTTGTTTTGTTTTGTTTTTTAAACTAAGACAGGAAACTTGGAAGGCATAAATGAAAGAAATATATGATTATATATAAACCTACAAAATTTTAGGGAATTGATATTATAAACAAAACCAATAAGTAAAAATCAATTAGTCATCTGAGAAGGGTTAGGACTTTCATATATAAATATAAAGAGTTTCTACACATTGATAAGAAAAAGACAAAGAACATAAACAGAAAATTTAGAAAGGATGTGAACAGGTACTTCTCAGACCCAAGAGCCAAAATACATGAGAAAATATAATCCCCGGGAGCCCAGAGAGTGCAAATTTCAGTAACAATGAGCTATCACTTCACACCCAAGTGAGGGGCAAAAACAACAACCAAAAAGAGGGAAAAACATATTTAATTATCATCTTATTGTAGTTAAATTGTGGTGGAAATCAGAAAATTTGTGAAATCCTACAGGTTTAACTTGTCCATGATATGGAAAATCCGATATTTTCTAAAATTGAACAAAAAATTTTCAATCAATTGTCCTAAAATATTTTAAAAGTGATAAAAAAACATTAAAAAGTGATAACACCTACTGCTGACAGAGATGCAGAGAAAAGGGTACTGGCACATGTATCATATGTTTAGTTGCTCTTCCTCTAACATGTATAGACCATAAACAATCACAGCTGAGGCTGCCCATTGGAAAATTAATAAGCAGGTCTCATTAAAAATGGAGTCAGATAGAGAACAGATGTGTGGTTGCCAAGGGGGGGTGGGTGTGGGAGAGGGATGGATTGGGAGTTTGGTAGGTTTCCTCTTTCCCTAGCCCTGAAACTCACTGATTTCTTCTCTGACCCTATAGTTTTGTCTTTTCCAGACTATTATATAAATGGAATCATTCAGTTTTTTAGCCTTGAGTCTGACCTTTTCCACTCATGCATTCAAGATTCATCCAGGTCGTTGTGTGTATCAGTGATTCCTTTCTGTCTCTGAGAAGTACTCCATTGTATGATATATACCACTGTTTGTTTACCCATTCACCCATTGAAGGTCATTTAAACTGTATCTAGTTGTTGGCAGTTATGAATAATGCCACAATAAACATTTATGTCAAAGTTTCTGTGTGAAGACAAGTTTTCATTTCTCTTGGGACAATATCTAGACATGGCATTGCTGGGAGTCATATGGTAAATGTGTATTTACCTTTATAAGAAAGATGTAAACTGTTTTACAAAATAGTGTTATTAATACACCATTTTGCATTCCCACCAGCAACATTTGAGAGTTCTGGTTGCTCCAAGCTCTTGTCAACACTTAGTGTTGTCATTTACTAATTTTAGCCATTCCAGTTGGTGTGTAGTGGTCTCTCATTGTGTTAGGGCCCCTCTATAACATCAGAAAAAATTTTAATAGCTACATTGTTACCAATGTTGATTTCCTTCCTTTTTTTATTGAGGTATGGTTGACTTACAATATTATATTAGTTTCAGGTGTACAACATAGGGATTCAACATTTTTATAGATTATACTCCACTTAAAGTTATTATAAAATATTGGCTATATTCCCTGTGCTGTACAATGTATCCTTGTAGATTATTTTATTTTATTTTCTTTATTTATTTTTAAAAATATTTATTTATTTATTTATCTTTGGCTGCATTGGGTCTTAGTTGCTGCGCAAGGGCCCTCTCCAGCTGCAGCGAGCAGGGGCCACTCTTTGTTGAGGTGTGGGGGTCTCTCACTACGGTGGCTCCTCCCGTTGCAGAGCACGGGCTCCAGGCTTGCGGGCTTCAGTAGTTGTGGCACGTGGGCTCAGTAGTTGTGGCTCGCAGGCTCTAGAGCACAGGCTCAGTAGTTGTGGTGCATGGGCTTAGTTGCTCCCTGGCATGTGGGATCTTCCCGGACCAGGGCTCAAACCCGTGTTCCCTGCATTGGCAGGCGGATTCTTAACCACTGCGCCACCAGGGAAGCCCCAGGTTATTTATTTTATACATAGTAGTTTGTACCTCTTAATCCCTTACCACTATCTTGCCCCTTCCCCTTCCCTTCCCCAACTGGTAACTACTAGTTTGTTGTCTATATTTTGTAACATCAGAAAATTTGGATGACTGCTCTTGGGGCTTTTGCTATATCCCTGGATGGAAAGTGGAGGTGATAGGGTCTGCAGGGGCTAAGAGTGTGGGGTCTGGATTCAATTCCTGATTCTGCCAATGACTTGCTCTGTGAACAAGCACCTACATCTGCCCATGCTGCAGATGTAACAGAGGTTTAGATGAGGTGATGCAGGTAAAGGACTCAGAACAGGATATGATACACCGTAGGCACCAGGTAGGTTTTCTCTCCATTTCTGCCAATAGCTTTCCAGCCTCAGGGCCTTTGCAGATCCCTCTGTTGGAAGAGTCCTCTTCTGGTGCCCTTTTAACTATATAACCCTGTGTGTGTGTGTGTGTGTGTGTGTGTGTGTGTGTGTGTGTGTATAGGCAAAAAGCTATGATTATTTATTTCATTAATGCCTTTAATCCATTTGTATTTTTAAAGCAAAACCGTACCTGACCCCTTTACAAAAATAGACCTACCTATATGCAGGGCACATAGTTTATTCAGGCAAGAGAGGCTCCCTACATACCTGTATACTCAGGCTTGCCAAATAAAGTAGAGGCCACCGGACATTATATATATATATATAATATTTGTTTATTTTTGGCCACACAGCGTGGCATGTGGGATCTTATACAATAGCTCCCCCAGCAGGGATCGAACCCGCGCCTCCTGCACTGGAAGCGTGGAGTCTTAACCACTGGACCACCAGGGAAGTCCCCGGACATCTTATATTTTTATTTGTGAATTGTGGCAACCCTACTCAGGGACCATTTGGGGTGACCTCCGACCCCCTGGGGGCTGGATTCTGAGTTCAGACAGCAACACGAGGTAGGGGGAGGCTGGGCGCCTTCTCATGCCCACTCCTTACTGAGGACCTAACTCCTTCCCCTGCTGCTGAACCCCCGGAGAAACCACAGAGGACATGAGAGGCTCCAACAGGAAAACCACATCTTAATATAACCCAAGAACCCAACGTTCTCACAACGAGATGCCCACAGAAGCACAGCCTCATTTCCTTACATGCTTCCAATTGTAAGATGAGTCCTGAGATGGATAGTCCTGCCTGTCTCTGCTAGTTACCTGGACACATGAGTTCTGTGGCTTCTTCCAGCCCAAGCTGCCTCTTGAGGTGTGTCTGTGGTGGGGCAAGGGCCATCCTCCACTGCTGGGTGGGGTGCACAGAGGCTGGGGAGAGACGCTGCCAAAACCTACCTTCTCATGATTAGGGTCATCAATGGTGAGAGGTAGAGAGCTTCCCAACACCAGGGTTAATCAAGCCCCCTGCTAGGGAAAGTTAAGCTTTGAACTTTTAGATGCTGATTCTGCCCTGGGCACCACTGAGGAAGTTTCTTTTTTTGGCCCATGAAGCTCATCTCGGCTAAGAGAGCAGAGAAAGTGATCCCCTAGGTCCACCCTCCGTGTGAACGATGAAGAATTACTAGTAAGTGCCTAGTAACCACCCATCCCTCTCAACCATGGAACAGTGGTTAGGACAGCAGCAGGCTGTCCCCTGCCTGGCCCAGTCTCCTGAAACCCACCTCCCTGTACAGGACATCTTGTGTTATCTGTTAGGCATCTATTTTGAACCAGACATCGTGCCAGGTGTGGGAGGCCCCTGCCCTGCAGAGCTCAAGTCTGCTGGGGAGACAGAGATACAGGTAAGAACAAAGCAATATGGCCTGTGCTCTAGCGGGAGCCCAGGTGAACTTGGACTTGGGAGTCCAGGAAGCCATCCTCAGGAAGCGACGCTCAGCAGACCCTTGAAGGATGGGGGAGGCTGGGGGACCCTGTGACAAAGCTGCAGGGGAACCCAAAGTGATTCCACCTGTCTGCTGCAAGCAGAACCACGAAGGGGAGAGGCTATAACGAAGGATGCTAGAGACAGAGGCCATGGTGTGCTGGGTTGGAGGACGTGGGTTTGGAAAGAGTTTAGGCTTGGCTCCAAGGGCAATGGGGAGCCATGGGGGGATTTATGCTGGGGGCAGGTGGCAAGGTCTGGGGTTTGTTTTAGAAAGAAATCCCTTTGGCTGGGGCTGGGTGGGGGCAGAATGGAGGGAGGGTGCAACCAGCAGGATGGAAAGCAGGTCGGTGGCAGGGGCGGGGAGAGGGTGGTTGCTTGGCCAGGGCACAGGAGGGAGAGAAATGGGTGGCTTTGAGGGGGATTCAGGAGGCAGAATGAGCTGGATTGGATGTAGATATGGAGGGAGGGTATGGAGTGGGGATGCCTCCTGGATATCAGCCTGCTTCCCTAGCAGACAGGCCCGGGGAGAGGCTCCGGGGCTCCGCACTTGGGACGCATGGCTTCACTTCCCACCAGTCTATGGGTGTGACGTCCCTGCCTGCTTCCCGCCATTTGCCCGTTTCTATTTCCCATGCTTGGAATTTTCCAGCAACCCCTCTGGTCACCCTGGAAGGGAGAGTGCTGGGAAGAAGTTCCCCCACCCCAGTGGCTGGCCCACCCGACAAGGGAGAGGCTGCGCCGGGCTGACGCTCTTCCTTTTCCTTACGGGGGAGCCCACGGCAGGGCGTCTTGGAACCTGGAGGAAGGGCGGGGCATCCCAGCCGTGGGGACCTCTCTTCCCACGCCCTCAAGGACCTAGGGGTCAAAGAAGCCCAGGTCTGCGGTGAGGGGCTGGAGGGCTGGTTATCTGGACACGTGTGTGTGCACGTCGCCCTGGGGGTGTGTCTTGCGTGCTGGAGCAGGTGTTTCTGCTGTGGGCATTCCTTCCTTCCTGCCTTCGCCCATCACAGCTGGAATTGAAATGACAGCGCCAGCCTGACTTAAAGTGGTCGCCTCCCCTTCTTGCAGCTACTCTGCCTGTCCCCCTCCCACTCTCCAGACTCCCTCCCTGTTTTATCTTCTCTATTGTCTGCATTTTCTTGCCACTTTCTGAAATCATATTTTTTGCACTCTTTAGATTTGACTTACATTTTTTTTAATTAAAATTTTTTTTTATTGGAATATAGTTGATTTACAATGTTGTGTTAGTTTCAGGTGTAAACAAAGTGAATCAGATTATCACAGCTCTAAGGCTGGCAGATACTCTTCTGTACCTTCACTGGGTGCTTTATTACATTTTATTACGGCATGATTTAGTTCCTTCATCCAAAAAATAAATTGAAAACATTAACAAAACAAAACAAAACAAAAACAAAACAAACAAAAAACCCCAAAGTGAATCAGTTATACATATACATATATCCACTCTTTTTTTTTTTTAGATTATTTTCCCATTACAGAGTATTGAGTAGAGTTCCCTGTGCTATACAGCAGGTTCTTATTAGTAATCTATTATACATATATAATATATATATATTATATATATATAAATTAAAAAAACATTTTTGGAGTATAGTTGGTTTACAGTGTTGTGTTAGTTTCTGTTGTATCTGAAATCATTTTTTGCTCTGCACACATTGACCTGCCTTCTGCCTTCTTGAATGCAAGTTTTTTGGGAGCAGGGATTTTTGTCTATTTGCTTTGCCCGCTAGGCACATAGTAGGTGCTCAGTAAACATTTGTTAAAAGAAAGGAGGAGAAAGCCCTCATCCCCAGGGGAGTGAAAGACAGAAAGTAGATAGGTTAGTAACAGCAACAATGATGTCTAACATTTACTCAGCTTTAAGGGATATTTATGGAATACCTACTGTGCACCCACACCATTTGGAACGGAGACACCAGCAGAGCACGAAGCCCACAGACATCCTTGTCTGGAGTGACCTTTCAAGTGGCAGGGGACAGAGAACAGACATGAAGACTGAAGGAGGTAAAGGGAGTGAGACTGAATATCAGGGAGAAGAGCTGTCTGTGCAGAGGGCACAGCCCGTGCAAAGGCCCTGGGGCAGTGCTGTGCCTGCCTTGTTGGATGAACAACAAGGAGGCCTTTGTGGCTGGAGCAGAGTGAGCAAGGCGGAGAGAGGAAGGAGGTGAGGTCAGGGAGGGGACAGGAGCAGGCCGTGCAGGGCCTTGTGGGCCACGGGGAGGACTTGGGCTTTTACCCCAGGGAGGTGGGAGCCCTGGAGGGCTGTGGGCAGAGGAGGGACGAGACCTGAGTCGGGGGCTCACAGGCGCCCTCTGGTGGCGGCTGCGGGGATGACAGACTGTGAGGGCGAGAGCGGGAGCCGGGGTCGAGGGCTGAGGGGACTGCACGGGTCCAGGTGAGCGATGCTGGGGCCAGACCAGGTGAGGGAGCGTGGGAAAAGGAAGTGGTTGGATTCTGGGTATATTTTGAAGACTGAGCGGGTGGTAAGATTTGAGGTCGGCTACAGTTCAAGATGGAGGGCAGACAGTTGGGGGGTGAAAGAACGTTTGGTGGCCGCAAGGATGATCCTGAGAGTTTTGGCTGCGAGGAATGTCAGATCCTGAGTGTGAGCGTGTTGGGTGCCAGACACTCCCGAGACCCCGACTTGGGGGCGCCGAGGAGGCGGGAGATCCCACGAGATGGAGGCTGGGGAGAGGCCTGGAGTTGCCTCTCTGTGAGTCGTCCCCCCCCCCCGCCCCCCCGCCCCACGTGAGTCCTCCGGGCTGCTTCTCTTTACTTTGGGGATAAATATCGTGTGGGGCGGACGTGGGGGAATGCAGGGGCGCGAGGGAGGTGGGGATGCAAGCTTGTGTGTGCCCTCCAGTGTAAGCACGTGTCCCCAGTGTGGCATGTGTGAGTGTGTCAGCGAAACACACCATCTGTCAAAGTCTCGCTCCCACATCACCTTTCCTGACTCCCCAAATCGAGTTTGGGTCTCCTGCCATGCCCCGACCCTGCCACATCTGTGGAACCCTGGGAATCCACGTGTCCCCCAGACTTTTCTCCCTCCTTCAAGTCTATTTTGGCAGGTGGCTGGATTTGAGCTTTGGGCTCCCCTCTGGTCTCTCTACTCCTGCAGGGCAAGACCCGCTTGTTTTTTTTGTTTGTTTTTCTTTCTTTTTTACTGACATGTAGTTGATTTACAATATTGTGTTAGTTTCAGGTGTACAGCAAAGCGATTCAGATATATATATATATATTTTTTTTTTCTGATTCTTTTTCATTATGGGTTATTCCAAGTTATTGAGTATAGTTCCCTGTGCTATCTAGTAAATCCTTGTTGCTTAATTATTTTATATATAATAGTGTGTATCTGTTAATCCCATACTCCTAATTTATCCTTCCCCCTTTTCTCCTTTGGTGACCATAAGTTTGTTTTCTACGTCTGTGAGCCTGTTTCTGGTTTTTTTAAAAATAAATTTACTTATTTTATTTATTTATTTTTGGCTGTACTGGGTCTCCTTTGCTGCACGCAGGCTTTCTCTAGTTGCGGCGAGTGGGGGCTACTCTTTGTTACGGTGCGTGGGCTTCTCATTGTGGTGGCTTCTCTTGTTGCGGAGCACGGGCTCTAGGAGTGCGGGCTTCAGTAGTTGTGGCTCATGGGCTCTAGAGCACAGGCTCAGTAGTTGTGGTGCACAGCCTTAGTTGCTCCATGGCATGTGGGATCTTCCCGGACCAGGGCTCGAACCCGTGTCCCCTGCATTGGCAGGCGGATTCTTAACAATTGCACCACCAGGGAAGCCTTGTTTCTGTTTTGTATATAAGTTTATTTGTATTATTTTTTAGATTCCACATATAAGTGATATCATATGGTATTTGCCTTTCTCTTTCTGACTTACTTCACTTAGTATGATAATCTCTAGGTCCATCCATGTTGCTGCAAATGGCATTATTTCATTCTTTTTTATGGCTGAGTAGTATTCCATTGTATATATGTCCCACATCTTCTTTAGCTATTCATCTGTCGTTGGACTTTTAGGTTGCTTCCATGTCTTGACTTTTGTAAATAGTTAAGACCAGCTTGTTTTTTAAGTCCCCACTGGATCCCAAGAGCAGAGCACAGACCCCCCGCCCCATACACAAGGTGCTCAGTAGACATTTGTTGATTGAATCTGACAAGTGTATATGCAGCTGGGCACTGGGGGTAGTGGCATGAGCAAACAGGACGTGGGTGACACTGTTTTGGTCTGTGCATGGGTCTGAACACATCTCTGCATGTGTCCCGCATGTATTGCATGTGCCACGTATGTACCTGCGTGTGCTGAGCACGTCTGTATGTGGGCCCGAGGCTAAGGTGCATGCCCACACGAGTCCCTGTGTGCCATCCCACACGGGTGTACCTTGCACATAGGAATCTGTGCACATCTGCCCAACAGGCACATGCACATACCTGATCACGCCTGTGTGTGCGCCCATGTTGGTGTGTTGGAGCATATCTGTGAGTGTGTGATCACACGGGTGTCCACATGCTCCTGAGCATGTTGGTGTGTGTGTTTGCATGCATGTTTTGGAGCATATTCTTGCCTATGTGCTTACTAATGCACAGATGTATGCTTGAGCATGTCTGCGCATGTGCCCACATGAACACACATGTGTCCCCAACACGCCTGCGTGTGTACCCAGGTCTGAGTGTGTCCATGCATGGTGCCCATGCGCCTTCAGAGCTAGCCTTTCCTGAGCTAAGGGATCTCCCGACCCCCTCAGATTGAGAGAAGAGCTTGACTGGCCGTGACTTCCTCTGTTCCCCAGCCTTGACTCTGAACCCTCTGGCCACCCCCCAAGCCAAACTTGCCTTCAGAGAACCAGGATGCAGTGGAGGAAATTCCTCCCTGCAGCTTCCGGGCCTCCCAGTGGTTCCCATGGAGGGATCCAGAGCTGTCTGGAGTGGGAACAATCTTCTTGGACGGGGGCCCTGGCTCCCAGGGGGCAAGAGCTGGGACCACAAATTCTGGGATGTTCAGGGTCTGATTCTGCTGGCAGGATCCAGCTCCATGAATTCACTGCTGAGTTCACATGTGGAACTAGATGATACTTAACAAAACAGAGGTGATCCATTGGGCAGCCAGTGGGTACCTGGATGGTGCACCTGGGAGGCTATGGTGCCAAACCCTCAGCACACCCTGAGGGGCATTGTCAGTAGTGTCCAAATTTCAGAGCTAGGGAGACCCAGAGGGACTTAATTCAAGCATGGGTCACTCTGAGCCAGTGGTCCTTAACTGCAGAGTGACTTTGCTCCCAGGGGACATTGTTCAAGATCTAGGGGTGTTTTTGATTGTTACCCCTGTGGAGGGGGGTGCTACTCTCATCTAGTGAGTAGAGGCCAGGGGTGCTGCTAAACATCCTACAAGGCACAAGACAGCACACCGCCCTCCCCATGGCAAAGAATGAGCCAGCCCCAAATATCAGTAGTGCTGAGGCTGAGAAACTCTCCTGTAAGTCTTTTTGGGGACAGACAGGATCCTGAAGCATGGGCTGAATTTAGAGACATAAAAGGTATCTCAGGTGCAAAAGACTGGACAGATGCTTCAGAGCAAAAGAACAGATGAATAGCCAAGAGCCCATGAAAATATGCCCAGCGTCCTCAGTGATCAGATGCTTAAGAACAAAAGAACAGATGAATAGCCAGTGAGCCCATGAAAATATGCCCAGCATCCTCAGTGATCAGATGCTTAAGAACAAAAGAACAGATGAATAGCCAGTGAGCCCATGAAAAGATGCTCAGCGTCCTCAGCCATCACAGATTAAAACCACCATGAGGTACCACAACGCACCCACCAGAATGGCCAAAGAGGAAATTTCCGATGATACCAAATGTTGGCAAAATCATGGAGCAACTGGAACTCTCCGTAATTTCGCTAGTGGAACATTAGATAGTACAACCACGTTCTATTGGTCAGACCAAGTCATAAAGTCACACAACCAACCCAGATTCCAAGTCTGGGGAAGTGGATTCCACTTCCTAACAGACTTGCAAAGAATTACAGTCATGTTTTCTGATCAAGCAGAGTAGCCTTGTGCAGCCTCAAGACCAGGGGCTTAGGGTTCATGGTGCTTCCCACTGGAAGGAGGAACCCAGCTCAAAGGCCATGATTCAGGATTTTAAGTCCCTGGTAGACACAAGCATCCATGAAACCCCCGCACTGATCATCAGTCATCGCAGTGTGCTTTAAATATAGTTAATACCTACAAGTATTTTGGGTAAAGATGAGTTTTGAACAAAGCTTCCTCCCTCCCTCCCTCCCTCCTTCCCTCCCTGCCTCCCTTCCTTCCTTCCTTTCTTTTTCTTTCTTCCTTCCTTCCTTTCTTTTTCTTTCTTTCTTTCTTTCTCTTTCTTTCTTTCTTTCTTTCTTTCTTTCTTTCTTTCTTTCTTTCTTTCTTTCTTTCTTTCTTTTCTTTCTTCTTCCTCTTCTTCTTCTCCCATCCTCCTCCTCCCCCTCTTTACTCCCCCACCCTCTCCCCTTCCCCCTCCTTCTTCTCTTCCGCCTTCTTCTCCGTCTTCTTCTTTTCGGTTGTTCCTTCCCTCAGTTTCACTATTGTGTGAAAAAGAGTCACTGACCTCTGACGGAGGCGTCTTGGGAGAGTGGGAAGGGGTGCTGACTCACCAGCCCTGTTCCTGGCAGGTGGGTGTGGGTGACCTCCGGGCAGTGTTTGAGGACTTGAGGAAGAATGATGTACCGACTGGTCAGGGCTTCCCAGGCAGGGTGTTCCTGAGCTAGGCCTCGGAGAGGCTCCCATGGCTGACACTTGTGCCTCCGCCACACCTAAAGGCCAGGGAACTTCCCAAAGTTCAGCCTCTGAGGCAGCAAAGGCAGCTCCTACCTCTTTGAATGCAGTCAGAACAATCGTTACATTTATTGAGTGTGGGCTGTGCGTCAGGCCCAGGGCTGAGATGCTATAAATGCTGTTTTGTATTTTCCTCCCAATAACTTGGACCCCTCTCCTCTTGCTCACAGCCCTCCAGACACACCAGCTACATTTTTGTCCTTTGCACGGACCTTCCTCCAGCCTCAGGGCCTTTGCACTTGCTGTTTTTGCTCCCTGGTACTCTCTTCCCTCCTAGATCTTCATGGCTGGTCCCTTCTCATTCTCTGTGTCTTAGGTCAAATGTTACCTCCCTTCCAAAGTGAATCCCCCACCACCACCCCATCACTCACTATCACATCACTTGACTTTATTTTCTTTATTATGTTTATGACACTCTTTTTTTTTAATTTTTAAAAAATTAAAAAAAAATTTTTTTATTTATTCATTTATTTATTTTTGGCGGTGTTGGGTCTTTGCTGCGCACAGGCAGGGTGAGCGGGGGCTACCCTTTGGGGCCGTGCACGGGCTTCTCATTGCAGTGGCTTCTCTTGTTGTGGAGCACCGGCTCTAGGCGCGTGGGCTTCAGTAGTTGTGGCTCGCGGGCTCCAGAGCGCAGGCTCAGTAGTTGTGGCACATGGGCTTAGTTGCTCCGTGGCACGTGGGATCTTCCCAGACCAGGGCTCAAACCCGTGTCCCCTGCGCTGGCAGGCAGATTCTTAACCACTGCGCCACCAGGGAAGTCCCTATGACACTCTTTGAGTTTCTTTCTTGTTACTGGGCTTATTCTTTCTCTCTCTGCAATTAGAGAATGGAAACTTGTGTGGTCAGGGTCCTGCCTGGTCTATTTCCAACTGAATCTCATACTCTACTACTTACCATCCATGTGGGCAAGCACTTTAACATCTCTGTGCCTCCTTTTTCTGGTGTATGAAATGGGTATGATAATATTTCTGAATTCAGAGTAAAGCCATGGGAAGTGCTTAGAATATGGTGTCTGGCACATGTGGGCTCAAAAGTTATCCATTATTATTACCAAGTGCTCAAAAAAATCTTACTAGAAGGAAGGAAGGAAGGAGGGAAGGAAGGAAGATTCTCTGGGCATACAGCTCCATTAATGCAAAGATTCATTCATTCAACAAATGTTAGTTGAGAACCTGCTATGTGTCAACTATAAAAGAGAGGCACAGACCAGTAAGCTTACACCGTAGAGGCTGAAGTTAAAAAATAATCATGATACCAGTGAATATTCGCTGAGCACATACTATATGCCTGTCTCATTGAACTTTCATTCCCTCTTTGGGAGGTATTCTCATTTTCCAGGTCAGGGTGCCGAGGCTCAGAGAGGGTAGGTATTTCCCCCTATCATACAGTCGGTAGCTGGCTCAGACCCTCTCTATTTAACTCCCTTTCAATGTGCTGTTTTCCCTTGTCAAAACTGAGGTTTGTAAAACAAAAACAAAAACAAAAAGTGAACCAAAACTATATGACAATCTGATAAAAAAAAATGGGTAGAGGAACTAACTAGACATTTTTCCAAAGAAGACATATAGATGGCCAGCAGGTACATGAAAAGGTGCTCAGCAGAATTAATCATCAGGGAAATGCAAAACAAAACCACAATCAGATCATCTCACACCTGTCAGAATGGCTGTTATCAAAAAGATAAGAGATAACAAGTGTTGACCACGATGTGGAGAAAAGGGAACCTTCCTGCACTGTTGGTGGGAAATTAAATTGGTGCAGCCACTATGGAAAACTGTACGGAGATTCCTCAAAAAGTAAAAGTAGAACTACCATATGATCCAGCAATTCCACTCCTGGGTATATACCCAAAGGAAATGAAAACAAAATATAAAAGAGGTATCTGCACTCCCATGTTTATTGCAGCACTATTCACAATAGTCAAGATATGGAAAACCTAAGTACCCATCAATGGATGAATGGATAAAAAAGATGTGGAATAAAAATACATTATTCATCCATGAGAAAGAAGGACCTCTTCTCATGTACCGCAACATGCATGGACCTTGAACACATTATGCTAAGTGAGAAAAATCAGAGAAAGACAAGTACTATATGATATCACTTATATGTGGAATCTTAAAAAGCCAAACTGGAACTTCCCTGGTGGTCCAGTGGTTAAGGCTCCATGCTTCCACTGTAGGGGGCATGGGTTCGATCCCTGGTTGGGGAACTAAGATCCCACATGCCGTGCAGCGCAGCCAAAAAAAATTTAATAAAAAAATAAAAAATAAAGCATAAATAAAAAAGCCAAATTTGTAAAAACAGAGAGTAGAATGGTGGTTATCAGGGGATGGGGGGAGGGTGGGAAGATAGGACAGATGTTGTTAAAGGGTAAAAACTTGCAACAAGTCGTAAGTAAAAGTCCTAGGACCCTAATGCATGGTATAGTGAATATAGACAACTATATTATATTATAATCATTAAAAATATGTAGATTTACATATTCACAATAGCCAAAAAGTGGAAGCGACTCAAACGGCCATTGATGGGTGAGTGGATAAACAAAATGTGATATACATGCAATGGAATATTATCCCGTATTAAAAAAGGAAGGAAATTCTGACACCTGCTATACCATGGATGAATCTTGAAGACATCATGCTCAGTGAAATAAGCCAGACACAAAAAAGAAAAATACTGTGTGATTCCACTTATATGAGGTCCCGAGAAGAACCAAATTCATAGGGACAGAAGGTTTCATGGTGGGTACCAAGGGCTGGGAGGGGGAGCCAGTGTTTCATGGGAACAGAGTTTCAGTTTGGGGAGATGAGATAGTTCTGGAGATGATGGTGGGGATGGTTACTCAACAATGTGAATGTAACTTAATGCCACTGAGCTGTGCACTTAAAAAATGGCTGTAATGGTAAATTTCATGTTATGTGTATTTATTTTCCCAGAATTAAAAAACAGAGCAAATCAGAATGGGGAGGTATTCTGGCCCAGGTTCCTGGGTCTGCCCCTTCAGGAAGTTTCTTTGATATCTCATTCTGGGACGTGACTTGAGTCTGGGGGTGTGGTCCAGAGCTGTACACCCATGGCTTTGCTGGATGTGTAAGGTTGGAGCTAATTTCATATTGACCCCCCCACCCCCGAGTCCTCCTGCCCATCACCGCGAGGGTGAGTGAGTCAGCTGGGCCAGGGCTGGAGGCCAAATCAAAACTCCCAGGTCTGGGAGGTTGGGGTGAGCTTAGGAAGATGGTTCTGACTGAGGGTCCCAACAGGGTCACTGTGTGGACAGAGTAGGGGCAGGGCAAGTGCAGAGAGGAAAAGGCTTTTAGCCCCTCTGAGGAGCGTCTGAGATCAGCTCAGAAAATGCTAATTGACACTTCTTCCCACCACAGTTGGGAGGGACATTGGACATCAGGGAAGTCTTCCTGGAGGAGGAAGCTACAACTGCACCAGCTTGGTGTAGCACATTGTGATATAATAAGAAATATATATTTGGGGGAATTCCCTGGCGGTGCAGTGGTTAGGACTCCGCGCTCTCACTGCCGAGGGCCCGGGTTCAATCCCTGGTTGGGGAACTAAGATCCCCCCCAAAAAAGAAATATATATTTGGTCTTCATCCTTTGTTCTGGCACAGAGCTCCTAGAATGCCTGGAATTTCTCAAGTGCTGAGAGTGATAAAGGTGTCTTTTGTTATGTTAATGAAGTGCTTTTTGGAAAGACTCCCAGGTTACCTAAGGATGGGGCTGATCACCAGGGGAACCAATTCTGTGATGAGAGGTTTGGAACTTTCACCCCCTGACCTCTGGGGAGGAAAGAGAAGCTGGAGGTTGAGTAAGTCACCAGTGGGCAATAATGTAATCAATCATGCCTATGTAATGACGCCTCCATAGACACCAAAAAGGATGGGGTTCAGAGAGCTTCCGAGTTGGTGAACACGTGGAGGTGCTGGGAGGGTCGTGCTCCTGGAGAGGTCATGGAAGCTCCGCCCCATTCCCCATGGCTTGCCCTGTGCATCTCTTCCATCCGGCTGCTCCTAAGTTACTTCTTTTTTCTTTTTTTTTTTCTGTATTCAGTAATAGATATATTTAAAAAATTTTTCTCAGTGCACAGTTTCAAATCTTAAAAATAAAAAATAACTTTGGTCCTATTCTGAGACATACTGTGAGTCGACATAAAACTTGCCTTTGTTATGAACGTTGGTAGGCTAAAGTTCAATGAAGAAAGTTTTAGAATGGTTAAGAGAGAATTATCTAGAATTCATTATCTTTTTTCCCCAAAGAAAGAAAACTAAAATGTATGCAGGTAATTATATAAATTTCACATTTTGACTGGGTAGGCAAGAGACAAGAAGAAAACTTATACCCCTATATTAATCCTGTTCTAACTTTTCTTTTTTTTTTTCTGTTTCTTTTTTAAATTAATTTTTATTGGAGTATAGTTGCTTTACAATGTTGTGTTAGTTTCTGCCGTACAGCAAAGTGAATCAGCTATACGTATACATAGATCCCCTCTTTTTTGGATTTCCTTCCCATTTAGATCACCACAGAGCATTAAGTAGAGTTCCCGGTGCTATACAGTAGGTTCTCATTAGTTACCTATTTTATATATAGTAGTGTGTATATGTCAGTCCCAATCTCCCAGTTCATCACCCCCCGCCCCAAGTTATCTCCTTTTATAATAAACTAGTGATCTAGTAAGTAAACTGTTTCTCTGAGTTCTGTGAGGGGCTCCAGCAAATTAATCGAACGTAAGGAGGGGGTCGTGAGAACCTCCTATTTATACACTGATGGGTCAGAAGCACAAGTGACAACCTGAACTTGCAATTGGCATCTGAAGTTGGGGGCGGGGGCAGTTTTGTAGGACTGAGCCCTTAACCTATGGAATCTGCCGCCATCTCCAGGTAGACAGAACTGAGCTGAATTTAGGACATCCAGCTGCTGTGGGAGAATTGATCGCAGAAAAATCTTTGGGATAAGTATCAAAATCATTCATATGTATATATCACCCTTGGCTATACTTGTGAGCTGTGTGCGCTCAGGCAGCTCATAATGTTCTGATGTTCCCAGCCTTAATCCCTGATGGAATCTCTTGGCTGCTGTGTTTGAGATTCTTAGCTAATATGGTGTTGAAGAAATGATCTGATTTATAGAGGCAAGCGGATTCTAGATTGCCACCCCCTCCACCCCACCGAAGTGAATGCCTTCTGGGATTCGCATCTTTGTGTAAGCCTCTCCTTTGAGTGGGAGTTGGGTCTGTGACTTGCTTCTCACCAATAGAACATTGCAAAAGTGACGGGATGCTTGTGATTATGTGCTCAAGATTATGTGATGTTAAGATGATATGATACTGTCTTCTGCTAGCAGTCTCTCTCTCTCTCTCTCTCGACCTTGATGGCTTTGAATAAGCAAGCTGCCAAGTTGTGAGCTGCCCTAGGACCATATGGCACGAAACTCAAAATGTCCCCTGTCCACCAGCCAGCAAGAAACTGAGTCAATTATTCCAACAATCTGAACAAATTTTAGGGGCTTGGAGGCTATTGTCCATGGAGATGGTGAGGGCAGGGGAGAAGGAAAACTATTGAAAACTTGTGCCCACTCGTTTTTTAAGGAAATTACTGTTTATTCACAGCTCATCAATGCAGTTCTTAGAGCATGGGCTCAGATGGACTTGTCTCATGAAATTGATGACTTGGGGCAGAAAACATACCATCTATCACTTTGGATTTTTTGTGAAGACAACATCTGTCCAAAGGTTGACTCTGTATCTGACACATAGTAGGTGATTTATGAATAAAAAACTCACAAGGTGAGCTTACGAGACCAAGCTTCATGGAAGGTCATACTGGCTTCTTGTTTTTTATTGTAACACTGTAAAAAAAATTATACATGTATATTTATTGTGAAAAAATCCAAGTGCAGATAGAAGGAATAACATAAAAGCCAGTTGTGATTTTATGTTAACATTTTGGCATACATGTCCAGAGTTCTTATCTATGTCTGTATAATGAATGTTTAAACAGTCTTAAAAAACTCATTTTTAAAATTATTTTGGATTTACAGAAAAATGGTAAAAGCAGTATAGAGAGTTTCCATATATCCTGTACCCAGCTTCCCCTAAAGTTCCCATCTTATACAGCTATGGTACTTCTATCAAAACCAAGAAATTGGCATTGGTACATTACTATTAACTAAACTACAAACGTTATTTGGATTTCAGCAGTTTTTCCACTAATGTCCGTTTTCTGTTCCAGGAATCAATCCAGGCTACTATAGTATACAGTGTATACACAGTAGAATACATAAGGTTTTTTTTTTTTGTCTTGCCAAACTGATTGGCAAATACTGCATCTCATTTTAATTTGTAAAATTTTGATACTTAACGAAGTTGAGCATTTTTTATGTGTCTCTTGGCCATGAGTCTTTCATCTTTTCCTTATTGATTTCTAAGATTTCTTACATATAAACTAATCCACTGGCAAATATGTTTCAAATAGCCTTTTCTAGTTTTTCCTTTCTTTTTTAACTTTTTGAAAATGGTTTTGGCCCCCAGAATTAAAAAAATTTTATCTAGTCAAATTTCTCAGTCTTTTCCTTTATTCTCGATACCTTTGGTAAATATTCATCTTGTATTATCTTCTAGTGGTGTGTTACTGCAATTTTTTTTTTTTTTTTTTTTTTTTTTACATTTTACTTCTCTATCCATCTGGAATTTATTTGGTTGTGAGGGTTGAAATGAAGGTCAAATGTAACTTTTTTTTCCCAAAAGTTTAGTCAGTTGTCCCAGATCCATTTTATTGAATAAGTAGCTGTTTGCCTTCTGATTTGAAGTTCCTCATTTATAAATACGAAATAATTATCTATATTTGGGTCTGTTTAAGGATCTTCTGTTTTTTTCTATAAATCTGTATTTTTTGTTTTCTGTACCATAGTAGTTCTTCATAATATTCTTCCCATTCAGGAATATTTATTTGTTTCATTTTTTATATTCCTTAAGATTTTAATGATTTCACTCACATTTATTCACATTAAATTTTTAATGATTTCATTCACATTTCATACATATATTGGGTTGCTATTATAAAATGAGTCATTACCCCATTATATTATTTGATAATTGCTGGTCTATAGGAAAGTGATTAGTGTTTGTGTATTTTTTTCTACCCTGTTGCCTTCCCGACTTCCTGTTAACTCGAATAGTTTTTCAGCTAGATTTTCTAGGGCAAATAAGGCTATTACCTGTAAATAAAGATGATTTGATCTCCTTTTCTCTTGATATTTATTTTTTCTTGTTTTATTGTGATGGTTAGAACATCCAAATGTTAACTAATAATGGCAACATAGTCTTTCCTTAATTGTGACAAGAAAGCTGTGTTTCTCTGTTAATCATAATAGACTGGTTGAGATAAAATAATTTGTTATTAGGAAAGTGTTATTTTTTTCATATTTAACAATTAATAGCTTATGGTTACCAAAGGGGAAAGGTTGGGGGGGGGGAGGGATAAATTAGGAGCTTGGGATTAACATATATACACTACTATATATAAAATAGATAATCAACAAGGACCTACTGTATAGCACAGGGAACTCTACTCAATATTCTGTAATAACCTAAATGGGAAAAGAATCTGAAAAAGAATAGCTATATGTATAACTAATAGTATAACTGACTCACTTTGCTGTACCCCTGAAACTAACACAACATTGTGAATCAACTATACTCCAATGAAGAAAAAAAAAAACTTTCACACACAAAAACACAATAGCAATAACTACCATTTACTAGGTTCTTACTATTTGCTTATCACTTTTTTACGTGTTTTATAGGATTGTTTCATTTAATTCTTCCAGTCCTCAGAGGTAGATACTATTCTTATTCCCATTTTCACAGGAGGAAACTTAGGTTCAGAGAACCCAAGAAAAAACAGCCAATGGAAGAATCAAGGTTTAAAAACAGGGAATAGAACTTCTGAGCCTGTGTGTTTCACTGTATGCTAAAATGCCTTCCTGGACAATAAAAATGTCCTTGCATTACTAAACTTTTATATGAGGAATGCATCAAGATTTTACCAAATAACTTTCTGACTTCTCTGGAAATGAACATATACTATCGTTTCTTTCACTTACCGATAGTGAATTTTATTTAAAAGACTTTTCAATGTTCAGTAGAGTGCTGGTAAATGGGTGGAAATTTCAGAAGCACTTGCCAACTTCTGTGGTGTAAAGACTCTTCCCACGGATGATTTCAAACTACCAACGTGATATCGCTGAATGAGGAGATGGAGAAATGCACCCTGATGCTTCCTGTGACCCAACTGCCAACATAGATTCATCCTTGCATTCCTGGCATAAACCTCTAAGGTCACGGCAAATTACTGTTTTTACACACACGCACATATGCAACAGAGTGCATATACTAAATTGTCACTTAACACCCCTAGTGGGTTGTAGGAGACCTTGTAATCAAGCACATTAATATTTCAGCAGCAAAGATGCATGAATATTCACATTCTGTGTCATAAATACTATAAAGAGGCTCACATCACCTTGGGTCAAGTTGGCTATCAACTTAGTTTTGATGCCAAACTTACCAAAAAAAAAAAGCACATTGCAGAACTTTTTGGTTTTTCAGAATTATGGATAAGAGTCTGTGAACCTGGGTCGTATTTAGTACTTTTCCTCTTTATTTTTATTTTTATTTTATTTTTTTGATGAGCTTAGTCTTTAAACATTTTTTCCTAGGTTGTCAGGTTTTGTATCAGGGTTGGGCTGTTTACAGAATGATTAGGAAATTTTCCATCTAGCTTAGAAATCTTTACCTATTTCTTGACCTTTTGAAGATTGAACTTTTGAAGGTTGAATGGTGAAAGCATTTGAGATTTGACCTTTTGGCGAGGGCTTATTTTTGATAATATCTTTAGGTTTTTTTCCTATCGTTTTTTATTTATTCATTCAGGTGTTTTACTCCTTCTTGAGTTAATGCTGGTAATGTATACATTTGTAGAAAGCTCAGTTTTACTGAGATCTTCAAATTTCTCAGCTTAGAGTTGTATGTCATATTCTTTTACTAAAAAAACCCCTCTATATCTGGTTTTAGATAATTGTATTTGTTTTCTTTTTCTGTTTCTTGAATAAATGGGCTAGAGATACGGCTCTTCAGTTCCTGAATTCCTTTCTTTATTCTAGTGTTTTTATGTGTTCTCACTGATGAAGATCTACTCTGTCACTCATTACAAATTCCTTCCTCAGCTTGTTTTGTTTCTCTCTTTCTGACTTATTGAATTAAATGCTTCAGCAGTTCATTTATTTCCACAGTAGCACAGTGGAGGGAGGTATTCATCTCTTGATGTGGAGGAGAGAGGAGAGTCAGGGAAAGAATACTTTAAGTTGGGCTTTGACAGATGAATAGGAGTTTTCTAGAAGGAGAAGAGGTTCTTTCCATTTGAGACACCAGCCACAGAGGAGTGAAAGACCAGTTGTGTTCTAGAATTGATCATTGGCAAGGTGCAGTTGAATGGACAAATAAATGGCATTTGCAATAATTTATTTATTAAGTTTATCATATAACATAATGAATTAATATATTTATGATATACTATAATATATTAATATATTTATTTGTGTGATTATTTGATTCAACTGGAAGCTCCACGAAGGCAGAGACCACTGTTTTCTAGTACCAACTTGAGGAACTGGTCCAACGTGGGGATCCACAGATATTTATGGAGGAAACAATTCCTAGGATGCCTGCTGTGTGCCAAACCTCGTTCCAGATGTGGGGGACACAGCAGTGAACACAGCCTATCTGTAGCTGATGGATGGTGCTGAAAGACCTCCGATGGCTGGAACATAGGGAGCCAGAGTGAGTGTGATGGGAGGTCAGCAGGGGGGCCCACGAGTGGCCTTGCCGGTCCTGTGAAGTCCTGGGAGGGACACCACATAAAGAACGGTCCCATGACTGCAGTGCTGAGAAAGGCCTCTAGGGGGCAGAAGTGGAAGCTCGGAGTTCAGGAAGGGGGCGCTTCGTAGTACCGGAAGGAGATAAAGGATACGGAAAGTAGTGACCCTCTTTGCCAGCTGTGTGTGCAGGCGAACTACTTTGGACTAAATGCATCTCATTGTTTTTACGTTTAGTGGCTTTGTTGACGTATAACTGGCAAACAATAAACCGCACATACTTAAAGTAAAAAATTTGATGAGTTCTGACATACAGCCATCATCATAATGAAGATAATGGGCATACATAGACTCAAATGAATAAATGATACCCGTACATTTTGCCAAAATGGAATTGTACGATGCATAATTTTTGCAACTTTAAAAAAAACATCGTAATAGATAGCGTTCGTCTTTCCATGTCATTACCCGGAAAACAAGATTTCTCATGTTACTTTTATTATTTATTTATTTATTTAGGCTGCGCCGGGTCTTAGTTGCGGCATGCATGTGGGATCTAGTTCCCTGACCAGGGATCGAACCCGGGCCCCCTGAGTCTTACCCACTGGACCACCAGGGAAGTCCCACTACTTTTTTTTTTTTTTTTTAACATCTTTATTGGAGTATAACTACTTTAGATTGTTGTGTTAGTTTCTGCTGTATAACAAAGTGAATCAGCTATACATATACTTATATCCCTATATCCCCTCCCTCTTGTGCCTCCCTCCCACCCTTCCTATCCCACCCCTCTAGGTGGTCACAAATCACCGAGCTGATCTCCCTGTGCTGTGCGACTGCTTCCCACTAGCTATCTATTTTACATTTAGTAGTGTATATACGTCAATGCCACGCTCTCACTTCATCCCAGATTCCACTACTTTAAAGAGGGTATAATATTCCACAGCAGGACTTGGCAAATTTTTCTTTAAGGGAAGGAGAGTAAATATTAAGGCATTATGGACCAAATGGTCTCTGTCGCAATTAAAACCCTTCTGCTTTAGCACAAAAACAGTCACAGACAGTATAAAAGATGAATGAGCATGACTCTGTGCCCATAAAGCCTTGTATAAAAACCAACCCTTGTTCTATGACTTGAATCTTGTTTAGTGTTTATTTACCTAGTCCCCTGCTGATGGACAGTTGGGTTGTTCCTTCCCTCCCCCTGCCTTTCAAGGGATGCTACTGCAAACATGTGCAGAGATCCTAGGGATGGCACAAGATGGAAGGGGGTTACATCCCTGAATCATCATCCATCAACCCAGAGTACCCATTTTACAGATGCGGAAACTGAGGCCTAGAAATAAACAGTCACATACATGAGCACGGAAGAACGAAAACATTGGAGTTTATTTGTTATAGCAGCTGGCACTATCCTAATACAGTGGTTCTCACCTGGTGGTCATTTTGCCTCCCAGGGAACATTTGGCCATGTCTGGTGACATTGTTGACAACTGGAAAGGAGAGTGCTGCTGACGTCTGGTGGGTGGAGGCCAGGGATGCTGCTAAACATCCTACAATGCACAGGACAGCCCCTATGCAAGGAATTATCCTGCCCAAAATGTCAACAGAGAACCTCTCCTAACTGAATGAACACCCCACTTGGAATCATTTTATTTCTTTTTTTTCCTGTGCCCTTGAACATAGTCACATTTCTCAGCCAAGGAGAGAGAAGTGTCTTTCCATTTAGGGCAGGGCAGTCTGGGTGTGTGGGAACTTACTCAGAATGGAGTTGGGTTTTCAGCCTCTGCTTGTTTGGGGCTTGCCTGATGGATAGAAGGAGGATGTGACTTCAAAACTGACCTTTGGGTTCTCCTGGGATGGGAACATGCCTTGAGGTTTCAGATGGACCCACTCCTTGGACTCAGAGGTCGGGCCACTTGGAGAACAGCTGAGGCTGAGTTCTAGGAGTTTTCTTGGCTGTTGGTAATCTGGTATGCGCTGGTGGGAGATGGTTATTTTATTACTGGGACCGTTTATGATGGTCCATTTTCCAATGCAGTTTACAGAAGGCTCTGTTTTGGTTTTTGCTGATGGTCTCGAGAAAGAATCCTTGGCTGGTGTTGGCTGAACGTTTGCTATATGCCAGGCTCTGTGTGAAGTGCATGGCCTGTACCAACTCATTTAATCCCCATGATGACCTAGGAGTTGGATCTGAAGTCCTCATGATGAGCTATGAGACTCTGGGGTATCACTCCTTACCTGTCTGATATCTCTGCTCACTTGCTCACTCAGCTTCAGCCCCACCAGCCTCCCTCTGTTCCTCCAACATGCCAGGCATCATCCTGCCTCAGGGCCTTTGCACAGGCTGTGCCTTCTTCCTCGTATGCCTTTCCTCCACATACCCGCACGAGATCTGCCGCCACTCCCTTCTGATCTCTGCTCAAATGTTGTCATACCAGAGAAGGCCTCCTATTGAAAATTTCACCTCTTTCTCACCCACTGGTAACTTCTATCCCAGTTTCATTTTTCTCCACAGCATACATCCCAGTCCGACTGAGTCTGTATATGTCAGTCACATATTTTGCTTATTGTGTGCTTCCCTCCACTGCTGTATGAGAAAAAGGGAGTTTTAATGGCTCTAGTTTCACCTCTAGATCCCCAGTCTCGGCCCACAGTAGGAGCTCAATATTTGCAGAATGAAGGTACAAGGTAGGTGCCGTCTTAAAGATGAGGCTATCGCACAGTTGAGGTCCAGAGACATGAAGGGACTTGTCCAAGATTGCACTCAAATAAGTGGCACAGTGGACTTGAACGGTGCCCTCAAAACATCCCTCCCCCATGCTTTCCATTTTATTTTATTTATTTTTTAAAATTTATTTTATTTAAGTATAGTTGCTCTACAATGTTGTGTTAATTTCTGCTGTACAGCTAAGTGATTCAGTTATACATAAACATATACTCATTCTTTTTCAGATTCTTTTCCATTATGGTTTATCACAGGATACTGAATACAGTTCCCTGTGCTATACAGTGGGACGTTGTTGTTTATCCATCCTATATATAATAGTTTACATTTGCTAATTTCAAATTCCCAATCCATCCCTCCCCCACCCCCCTCCACCTTGGCAACCACAAGTCTGTTCTCTATGTCTGGGAGTCGGTTTCTGTTTTGTAGGTACGTTCACTTGTGTCATATTTTAGATTCCACCTATAAGTGATATCATATGGTATTTGTCTTTCTCTTTCTGGCTTACTTCACTTAGTATGATAATCTCTAGGTCCATCCATGTTGCTGCAAATGGCATTATTTCATTTTTTAAAGTAAATTTATTTTATTTTATTTATTTTTGGCTGCGTTGTATCTTTGTTGCTGCCCACGGGTTTTCTCTAGTTGCAGCGAGCAGGGCTACTCTTTGTTGCCGTGCGGGGGCCCCTCATTGCGGTGGATTCTCTTGCGGAGCACCGACTCTAGGCGCGGGCTTCAGTAGTTGTGGCTTGCGGGCTCTAGAGCGGAGGCTCAGTAGTTGTGGCGCATGGGCCTAGTTGCTCCGCGGCATGTGGGATCTTCCCGGACCAGGGCTCGAACCCGTGTCCCCTGCATTGGCAGGTGAATTCTTAACCACTGCGCCACCAGGGAAGGCCATCTCCCTATATTCTTTTAGATACAGATTTTGATTTAAATTGGACCTGTAAATTATTTTCTTGGAAGGGGAGGGGTGGCCCTTAGACAACACTCCGTTTTCTTATCCAGAAATAAGGCATATTTATTTATTTATTCAAGTCATTTTATGTCCCCTTAAAAAGTACTATAGTTTTTAAAAAAATATGGGTCAGAGCTATTGCTGTTAAAATTTTTCCTCTGTATTTTATTTTATTTCACTTCGTAGATATGATGATGCTATTCTGAAAAAAGTCTCCGTCTTATGCTGATTTTTGAAAAGGGAATGCACATACATGGTTAAAACAATCCGAACAGATAAAAAAGGATTACCAGCTCCTGCGTCTTCTTTGAGAGATATTTCCTGAGAGATCATTCACATCTGTGAATGTGTATATGCTAATTTGTGTTGCTGTAGTCCACTCCCCTTTTAAAATGCAAATGATAGCACTCCATTTACACTATTCTTCACTTAATTCTTTTTGTGTAATAATATGTATCTTGGAGATTTTGTCATCTCTGTACCTGTGGATTTAACTCAGTGTTTTCTAAAAAGGTCACAGAACCCCACTGAATATTTTTCCATTATTATATTTATGTTAGAAAACAGTTATTTTATTTTACTTTATTTTTAATCGAAGTATAGTTGATTTACAGTGTTGTGTCCCTTTCTGCTGTACAGCACAGTGATTCAGTTAAACATATATATACGTTCTTTTTCATATTCTTTTCCATTATGGTTTATCACAGGATATTGAATATTGTTCCTTGTGCTGTACAGTAGGACCTTGTTGTTTACCCATTCTATGCATCTCCTAACCCCAAACTCCCACTCTATCCCTCCCCCTTGGCAACCACATGTCTGTTCTCTATGTCTGTGAGTCTGGGAAACAGTTTCCTTTCAATTATAATTTTTATGTATATATTTTTCCATCTAGATTTGGGTAACTGTCACTCTAAGCCAGCGGAAAAGAGTCCTGGACATTGCAACAATGAAAGGAAATGTTTCTGAGAAATAAAAATATTTTACACGAGCTTCATCCCGTCTTTCATCTTTCTTGAAAACTACATTGGGAGGAGGGGCAAACACCACAGTGTTAATCCTTTTAGATTTAGTTGGCAGTACTTCCTTAATATTTTTGTCTTATCCAGGTACAAATAGTTCGTCTCGGAAGCTTATCCATCTCCTAAGCATTTTATTTGTCAGGTCCAGTCACAATCTAAATTCTCTGAAACTGGTTAAGATGAAGCCTCAGTTTGGACAATGGCCCCAAAAGCATCAGAAACCAGGAGAAGCCCAACGCTCAAAAATTCCCATGGGTTTCATCTCAGCCATGCTGCACATTTCAGAAAGTGTGGTTTCAAGTGTAGGTGCAAAATGGGATCATGGAATGGGTCTGAAGATTCAAGATCCATATCCACATCTATTGATAATGGGATGTCATTCAGCTATAAAAAAGAATGACGCACTACTCCATGCTACAATATGGATGAACCTTGAAAACATTATGCTAAGTAGTGAAAGTCACAAGGTCACATAATATATGATCCCACTTATAGGAAATGTCCAGGATAGGCAAATCCGTAGAGACAGAAAGTAGATTAGCAGTTGCCAGGGGTTGAGGGGAGGGAGAATGAAAAGTGATTGCTTAATGGGTATGGAGTTTCTGTTCGGGGTGATGAAAAAAGATTTGGAACAAGATAGTGGTAAAAGTTGCACAACATTGTACTGAATGTCACTGAATTGTACACTTTAAGATGGTTTCAATGGTAAATTCTATGTTATGTGTATTTTACCACAATAAGAAAAAGCAAACGAAAACAATAGCCCAGTGTATTTGAATAAGGGTCGGAAATGAAGACTTTACAAATAACAGAGCTATGTGGAAGTGTTGAAATAAACCCCCATGAGACCAGGATGGGCAGACATCAAGCTGTGTAAGTACAGGATGTCTGTTTTCTTATACCAATTTCACACCCTGCCTTTATATCCTCAAAGTTCCCCTAAAGGAAAAATAAAACCCAGGAAAAAATATGAGAATATTATGAGTTACTATAACTTGTCAATGCAAATCATATGTGAGTGGTATCAGAGGAGAAAGAAAAGAGAGAGAAAGAACAAGGAAAATTTGAAATATTTGAATTGATGAGGCATTTTGAGGAGAATGTAGAGGTCTCCCTATTTCTTGGGGGGAAAAGTAATTTAGGGTGATTCCAGGTTGTGCTGCAATGATTATCTTTGAGAATACTTCTTTTTACACCCATGGGAGGATATTTGTGCAGCATATAATTTCCTAGAAGTGAGACCAGTGGGAAAAAGCATCAATGCAATGTACATGTTGAAAGTCTTTGCCAAACCTCCCCCCGACACACTCCTTAGTTGAACTCATTTATACCAGTGTTGATGAGAATGTATTCTCACAAATCTTCACATTGTGTTGCCCGTTTTCCTGACAGTTGGCAAACTCAGTGAAAATGACATGTGCATGTCTCTAACTATGAAGAAGGCTGAACATCCTTTTATATGTTTGAATACCTTTGGTATTCCTTCTTTTTTTCTTTTCAGTGGTCTGTTTCTGTGAGCTGCTTATTCATGTCCTTTGCCATTTTTATTTTTGCAAATAAGAGTTTGGGCTTTTTTTTCCTCACTGAAAAAATTAGTATTATGTATTATATATTATGTAACATCTTATAATGCATGCCCTTTATCTGTCACTTAAGTTGCATATATTTTTCTCACTTTTAAAAATCTGACGTTCAACTTTATGCATGGATTTTTTTTTTTTTTACTATTCATATAACTTAATTTTTTCATAGCCAGATTTGTTATGTTTAGGTTTTATTTTATCTTATTTATTTAAATTTTATTTTTGGCTGCGTTGGGTCTTTGTGGCTGCGCGCGGACTTTCTCTAGTTGCGGCGAGCGGGGGCTACTCTTCATTGTGGTGCGTGGGCTTCTCATTGCAGTGGCTTCTCTTGTTGCAGAGCATGGGCTGTAGGTACACGGGCTTCAGTAGTTGCAGCATGTGGGCTCAGTAGTTGTGGCTCACGGGCTTAGTTGCTCCGCGGCATGTGGGATCTTCCCGGACCAGGGCTCGAACCCGTGTCCCCTGCATTGGCAGGGAGATTTTTAACCACTGCACCACCAGTGAAGTCCCTATTTTTAGATTTTAGATTTGGGATTTGCATCTTGCTTAAAGAGATTTTCCTTACTTTGCAATTATAAAACAAAATTGCCACATTGCAGAGTCTTATGGTTTCATTTTTGAATGGCTATGGAATTCATCAAATACATTTTTAGTAGCATGGAGATGTTATTGCACCTTCTCTCCTTGGACCTACGAATACTGTGATCTTGATGACTAGACTTCCTAGCATTGAACCATCTTTGCCCTCCTGGCCCAAGGTCCACTTAATCCTGGTATAGGTGTTGTGTTCTTTCAATCCTCTGCCTGACTCTGTTGGTAAATTCTCACTGCTGTGTTTTTGCACTGTTATTCACAAGTGAAATCAGTTTGCAGTTTTTCCCCCCCTACTCCTAAATGTAATGTATTAAAGCAGGTTTCCATGACAACACAGGAGTCAGGATTTACATTTGGTTTCCTGCTTTAATGTAACAAAAAACTGCTAGATTGAGTGAGATTGTCCCGGAGGGACCTGCTAAAGGAAGACCCCAGCAGGGTGGTGGTGGGCCTCCCTTAGCCCTCCTTGATGGACAACAAAAGTAGAGTATTTGGTGTTTATATTCATGAACGATGAAAAGATCTCTCTCATTACATCATGCCTTCAAAGTATGGTGTGCTTAAATATCAGACCAAAGCCAATCTGAGAAAAACAAAGCCAAACAAAAAGTCCCAAATGGTTTTTCAAAACTTTTAATTTTGACATGATGTCAGACTTCCAGAAAAGCTGCACGAATAGTGCAATCAATCCTTTTAACACAGATTTACCAATTTTATCACACTTTCTATCACATCTGCTTTGTTCCATCTCTGTCTCATTTTTGTTTTCTGAACCATTTGAGAGTAAGTTGCAGATATTATACTCCTTAACCCCTACATACTTCATTCAGTGTGTATTTCCTAAAGCCAGGGACATTCTGTTACATCACTTCAGTACAATGATCAAAATTAATATTGATACAATACCATTGTCAAATTGACACACCCTTTTCAGTCTTCCCCAATTGCTCCAGTAATATCTTTTATTACAGAAGAAAATCCAAGAGCAACTTTGATCATTTAGTTAAGCCAGCTTTCTCCTCCATGAAATTACTATTATTCCTTTCTTTTATTATTGACAAGCGTCCTGCAGAGATACTTGCAGACCGCGGAGATACTCTGTTACTTTTCAGACTTCCAACCATCACTTAGCATTCGTGATGGCTCTGGCCAGAACCAATTATTTTGGAGATTAGCAAATGGTGATTTTCTACTTCCATTCCATTGATTTTAATAAAAGGCAGAGGTTGACTTTCAACTTTTAGATGATTGTATTTTTTGGGGGGGGGCACGGTGGTTTACAAAAGAAACAATGAGTTTTCTTCGGGAAGTGGGTGTGTCTTCATTTCCATCCAGCAAGTCACAACTACAATGATTCTCTTGACTTTATACCCAACATGGAAGTCTTGTGTCCTGAAAGATTTCCAGAGGGCATCACGTCCCCTGGAATTTCAGCAAATGCCACTGGCCTGGAATTGTTGGTGGCTTTTGGGGGCCCCTGTGGATCAGAGGGAAGCGCCCCAAAGAAGGGGAACAACATTGATCAGACCCACAATTCTTGGTACTCTGGGACTGCAGTTGCCTCTCGTCTGTTCTCCGTGGGTCCATTCTTGCCCCATTGTCCACAGTGAGATATTATTGGAAAGAAAATCTGATTGTGTTAACCTTTTGGTGTAAACCCTCTAATGCATTCCCGTTGCTTTCAGGATAAAGGTGGTGGTGGGGACAGCCCTTCACATGGCATATCAAGATTCTACCCTTTCTAGCTCGGCTTCCCCTCTTTTCTTTCTGTGCTCCAGCTACAATGCCTGATTCAGTTGTGAGAACACCGGCTTGTCCTCCTCTGGGCCTTTGCACATGCTGTTCCCTCTACCTGGAACACTTCCCTGCTGCTTCCCTGGGCTGGCTCCTCCTCATCCTCAGATTTCAGTTCAAAAATCACTTCTTCGGAGGATCCTTCAGTGTCTCCCCACCCCACCTTATAACACATCTGATGTATAATTAATGGCCTTCTCCCCCACTGGATTGTGAGGTCTACAAGGAAATGGATGGTGTGTTTATTTTGCTCCCTGCAAATCCCCATTACTTACTGCATGTTGATTCTTCCATTCAACAAATATTTATGAAGCAATGGATATGTCAGGCACCGGGTATAAAATAGTGAACAAGACAGACAAGATTTCTGCCTTCCCGGGGAGGGGCGAAGACACACAAGAACTCAGAATTTCAGGTAAGGATACTGGCATGCGGTCAAGAACAGGGAGGGGAACAAAGGGAGGAAGGGATGGGGAGCGTTTGCAAAGTGTGGTCAGGGAAGGCTCATTGGAACAGAGAGGTGAAGCCAGACTCTGGAGGGATGGGAAGGCAGGAATAGGTTTGAGTTAAAAGGACAGTGGGCCCAGCTCCTGGCAAATTAATATTTGTTTTAGTAGATGAGAGAAAGAACGAATGCCCTCAGACAAGAGTTGTGCTGGGTGCTTTGTCATACTTTATTTCTCCTGCGACTCCCCAAATCTGACCTGCAGTTAGTGGTTACATGCATCATACAGGTGAGGCTGATCCAGAGAGAGGACTCTGGGTCTGCAGTATTGAAAACTGCGTGTGTCCACTTGTGTCATATCCAAGGTCTCCAGCGCCTGGTTTGCACTTTGGCTAGGTTCTGCACATTCTCCAAGGGGTCATTTCTCCAACTTGAACCACAGACCGCGCGGAGGGGCCCAGGCTACCAGTACATTGAGCGCACGGGGCGCGCGTGCACGTGGCTGTCCCCAGGGGCCTGGCGCTGGGCGGGGGAGCAGTCGGGGTAGGACAGGGCGCCCGCGCGCTCGAGGACCAGACTCGCTGGCGGGACTGGGACGAGGGGGAGGCGAGCGCAACATTTAAGGGAGTAATAAAAAACCGAGTAACCTAGATAAACAATATTTTAATGCAATATTTAAAAAAAATCAAAATGAATTTTCCAAAGTCCCATTATGAACAAAATAGCTAAACGTTAAACACAGGATCCGTCTCGCTGGGTCGGGCATCTGGGGCGCCCCCAGACTCTGAGACGGGAGTCACGGGGCTGGAAGGGGCGCTCCGGCTGGGCAGGGATCTGTGGCGCCCCCTCGCCTAGGGCGCGTCGGGGGCCTCCAGCGCGGGGCCCAGGATAGGGACTCTGGCGGGTGGGGCGGGGCGGCGCCTCCCCCCTGCCGGTCCTCCCTCTACCCGTCTCGGGCCTCTCCCGGGCGCCGAGTCCCTTCCGAATCCGGATCCGCGCCGCCTTTTCCCGCGGCCCGCACGGGGCCCAGCTGACGGGCCGCGTTGTTTACGGGCCGAGCAGCCCTCGCTCCCGCCGCCCGCTCGCCACCCGCCTGCCCAGGTGCCCGCCCGCCTGTCCGCGCGTCCGTTTGTCCGCGCGTCCGTTTGTTCGCGCGTCCGAAGATCTGAGCCCCCGAGCGCTCGGGGCCGAGAGCCGGGAGGCAGGGGCGCAGCGCGGGGCTCGGGGCCCTGAGATCGCGGGACGGGGCCCGGGCCGCGGTGGCCCGGAGTCGGGGCCGCCTCCACCGGGCCGCGCTGCCGGATTTGCAGCGGCGGAGGCCGCGCACCCCTCCTGGGGCTGTTTCAAGGACCCTCCCGGGCGGAGGCTGCGGCCCCTGGGCCGCCCGCGTGGAAGAGAAGGACGCGCGGCCCCCAGCGCCTCTCGGGCGGCTGCTTTGGAGCATGCACCCCTCGGGCCGGCGCCGCGCGCTCTGATCCATCCGGACCCCGCGCTCCCGTAGCCATGGGCGCCGGGGGCGGGCGGGGGGCGGCGGCCGTGTCGCTGCTGGTGGCCGTTGCCGCGCTGCTGCTGGGCGCCGCGGGCCACCTGTACCCTGGAGAGGGTGAGTCTGGGGGTCCGGGAGTGGGCGGGGACCAGCGCGGTGGGGAGGGGACCCTTTGCCAGAATGGAACCCCTGCTGTGGACTGAGAGCCCTCCTCCGTGGGAGGGCGGGTGGCCGGGACTGTAGCTCCAGCCTCGCGGGGGGCGGGAAGCCGCTGACCTTGGCCTTTGCCCGCCTGGGCTCGCGGCTCCACGCTCCGCGTGCGGGCTCCGGGCTGGAGGAACCTTGCCCCAGTGCTCGCCCCTTCGCGGGCGCCTCCCCCGAGCGCTCCTCGGACCTGTGCCTGGACCTCTCCGAGCCCAACTGGCTCCGGAGACGGGCCACGCGTCCTGAGTCTCCTCCGAGAAGTGGGGTTATTGGACACTCTCGGACAGCCAAATTCCCGGGGCACAGACGGTTTGGAGCCAGAGTCGTGGGTGACGGACTGGGGAGGGGGTCCCTTGGGGGTCCCTGCTGGTAGGTGACGCTGCCCGGGGCGGGGAACTGTAGAATCCACGCCCCCCCCCCCTCTTTCTCGTATCTAGACCCATGGCTACCCCGACTTAAGGTCCATGTTTACACTCTTGGGTTCTGTTTCCAGATATCCGGAGGCAAACTCTAGCGCCTTGGCAACAGCGCAGCTGTAGTAGCAGAAGTAGTGTCGGCTTTAATGATTATTGTAGTTAGTGTCACCAAATGCCACGGGCTGGTCAGTCTTATCTCTCTGGACCTTTTTTTTTTTTTTTTTTTTGAGATTTTTTTGATGTGGACCATTTTGAAGTCTGTATTGAATTTGTTACAATGTTGCTTCTGTTTCACGTTTTGCTTTTTTGGTCGCTAGGCATGTGGGATCTTAGCTCCCCGACCAGGGATCGAACCCGCAGCCCCTGCATTGGAAGGGGTAGTCTTAACCAGTGGACCGCCAGGGAAGTCCCTCTCTCTGGACCTTTTTTTTTTTTATTTTAAATTTATTTATTTATTTTATTTATTTATTTTGGCTGTGTTGGGTCTTCGTTGCTGCGCGCGGGCTTTCTCTAATTGCGGCAAGCGGGGGCTACTCTTCATTGCAGTGCGCTGGCCTCTCATTGCGGTGGTTTCTCTTGCTGCAGAGCACGGGCTCTAGGCGCGTGGGCTTCAGTAGTTGCAGCATGTGGGCTCAGTAGTTGTGGCTCACGGGCTTAGTTGCTCCGCAGCATGTGGGATCTTCCGGGACCAGGGATCGAACCCGTGTTCCCTGCACTGGCAGGCGGATTCTCAACCACTGCGCCACCAGGGAAGCCCCTTCTCTCTGGACCTTTGCGGAGGCCTCTCGAGGCTGATACCGTTGTTGGTCCATTTCGTAGGGAGTAAAGTGAGGCTCGGGAAGGACACATAACTCACTTGCCCCAAAGTCAGTGCCAGAGGGAAGAACGAACCTCTCCAGTGGTGCCAGGGCCCAAGGCTCTGGACTGCTGCCCACGGCCCATGTCCCCCTAATAACCTCCCTCCTCTGCCCTTTTACCTGTCAGCTCCGGGAGGTCTCTAACCTGTGGTCATTCCAGCCCCCAAAGCCTCCCTCCTGAGTGTCCCTGGGCTGGCAGCTACCAGAGGCAAATCCCAGCATCCTTCTTGGGCTTGACAGCAGGTCTTCCTGGCTGCAGGTCAAGGACGGAAGAATCGTTTAAGAGAATATAGCTGTGGTTTCCCACCATGATGCCTGAGGCCCTGCTTTCAAAATATCTGTTGGGTTACTTCTTCAGATCTCGCCATAAAAGGAGATCAGTCATGATGAGGAAGGGGTTCAAGGAGGGAAGAAACCGAAGCTCCTGAGTTCCCTGACGGTGAGCGAGGGGCGTGAGAAAGCACACGCAGGCTCTGGAGTTGCCAAACCGGGTTTGCTGAGCACCTTTGCCAGTTAGGCAATGTCTCCAAGCACCCTGGTATACAGTGGGTGCTCCGTGAAGGAAGGGTGGCAGTTGGTTTAGGGTCTTGTTAAAAAGGTCCGAGACCAGTTGTTAGGCTTTGCCTGTGTGTGTCCGTGCTCACCCCTGTATGTTTCCTTGCTCCTCTGTTCCTGGTAGCTTTGGTAATTAATGGTGGATTTGTGCCCGGGCTTTCAGGGGTCCGTAGGTGGATTTTCCGCTTCTTACTTGTTTAGTTTCCACAAGGGCAGAGGTTTATGTTTCTTTGGTTCACTGCTACCTTTCCAGAGCCTAGAGCAGTCCCTGGCACCTAGTAGGTATTTGATAAATATTTGTTCTAGATTCAACTCCTATCCCAGGAGTCCAAGTCACAGCTGCTTTATTCTCCAGATAACTCCTAACTAACGAGAATATAAGCAACCGCTCAGCGGGCGCTGTTCTATACACTTTGCATAGGTCATCTCAGTTAATCCTTACCGCAATGCTCTGAGGTAAGGTTTATTGTCCTTTTGGAAGGTGAGGAACTTTGACGAGATGGCAGAGCTGAGATTAGAACCCCAGTCTGTTAATAAAAGGTTTCTGAATAAAAGGTTCTTTGGAGTCTGAGCCTCCCCACCCCAACCCCTGTGGTAAAGGTTAACAAAATACTACTGAATAGATGACGTGTGATGCCCTTTGGAGGTTTGGGGAGGGGCGTGAAACTTCACAGATGGCTTATCTCCAACAGCAACCAATATGGCATTCTGGCTGGGGTGAGGGTGGGGTAGAGGGAGATCAATGGGATTTTTAAGGACTGAGGACTCAGAGATGTCACATGGTATGTGCCATCCCACTTCATCCCCCCTTGGAGTCTCTGTGGCTTGGCTGAACTGAAAGCAATGGCTTTCCCCTCCATTTCTCCTCGGGTCGATCCACTCTGGCCCGAGATGACCCAAAGTCAGAGGATGAAGGCGAAGTGAGATTAATGACAGTGAAAACCCACAGAGTTTTGGCGGGGGTAGGGGGGTGGGCAGTGAGTTGGTTAGGTGAGGTGTGAGATGTTGCTTTCAGATCCCATCGGATGTTTCTCCTGTGTGTTCTCTTGTGTGCTCCGGGACCCTTAGAGCAGAACTTCCACTCGCCGGGTCACCTCCCCGGGGTTCTTCCCAGTCTTTGCTTCCCCCCTGGTGACCCACCCCTTGCCCCTGCCCCACTTACTCATAGAGGTCATTGGGGTGAGCCCCCTGGAGTCCCCACCTCACTCCACTCCATCGTTGACTTCCTTTCTTTTTTGATTAGAGGAGAACCTCTCGACTTCTGTGCTCTCGACTTATGCGGTTGGATAGGTCTTCGTTGCAGGGGGCTGTCCTGTGTATTTTAAGATGTTGAGCACCGTCCCTCACCTCTAGACGCCAGTAGCAATTCCCCTCTCCAAGTCGTGACCACCAAGTGTCTCCAGACATTGCCAGCTGTCCTGAGTTGAGAATTACTGCATTTGGGGAGATAACTTTTTCCTTCTCTAGGACACTTACCCACCTGGGTCCCCTGCTTTCTCCCCTCTGTTTGTTCAGGGATCTCCATCCACCCAGGAGCCTTTCTCTTTTCAGCCTATAAACGCTCAATACTCCCCTGGGCCCCATTACTCACCACTTACCTCTCACCTTCCCCTGCCAAGCCTCCCCCCCAATGGGTCCTCACCGCCCTTGCTCTCTCACCTTTTCACCCACTGCTCTGCCCACGGCATCTGGCTTGTGTCTCCATCGCTTTGCCCATGGCACTAGAGAAGGTCATCCCTCACCTCCCAATTGTAGCCTCACCCCAGTTGACTTCTCTGGGTTTTGCCTCCCACTGGAAGGCACGGTGTCCTGGTGAGTTTTCACCTGTGTCTGACTTCTCCCATCCTCTCTCTTCCTTTCCTCTGTTCCTTTCCTGGACTAAGATATTAGCCCCTTCTTCATAGAGGGCCATTCCCTACTCTTGACTCTCTCTGTCTCACTCAGTTTTTAATTTATATGTGGTCAAAGTCTTTATCTAGAACAGGGGCCAAATCCTGCCCACCCACGCCAGTTTTTTTGTAAATAAAGTTTTATTGGCACGCAGCCATGCCCATTCGTTCATGTATCATGTGTGGCTGCTTTTGTGCTCTAAAGGCAGAGTTGAAAAGTTGTGATCGCGTGGCTCCCAACAATATTTACACCTAGGCCCTTTCCAAAGTTTGCCAACTCCTGATTTAGAACAAACTCCTTGAGGATCATGATGACATATGCCTCATAGCTTGTGTGGTCCCCGATACAACTTTGAATGAATCAAGTTAAATGAAACGCCCAGGGATGTTGTGTTTTCCCCTTTACAGAGCAAGCTGTAGTAAAGAAATTTATACCATTTGCTGTGCTGAATGTATGGGTTCCGATGGTGAGAAAATAACAGTGATGTTCCCTCCTTGTGTGTGTGTTTGTGTGTGTGTGTGTGATCTTTGGATGTATTTGTTTAAACAGCCTTCTTGGCATTGAATCCTCATTCCGTGCTCTTGGCCCTGTCTCCAGTACCAAAAGAAAGTGGTATCCGCTATGAGATGTTCTCTTGAGACCCCCCTTTATGTTAATTTCTATTAAGGAACACATCGGGGTGGCTTGGTTTATGTTTTGCAACTTAAAAACCGTATTTATGGGACTTCCCTGGTGGTCCAGTGGTTCAGACTTCCCCTTCCAATGCAGGGCATGCGGGTTCGATCCCTGGTAGGGGAGCTAAGGTCCCACATGCCTCGCGGCCAAAAAACCAAAACATAAAACAGAAGCAATATTGTAAAAAATTCAGTGAAGCCTTTAAAAATGGTCCACGTCAAAAAAAATCTTTAAAAAGCCGTATTTATGATTTTCAAATTAAAATAATAACAGGTAGTGCATTCTCATTGCAAAAAAAATTATGAAAGTATAGAGAGGAAAAAACCAGAGTCCCCCTTTGTCCCTAAAACCATTGCATTTCTGTCCTGGGAAATGACTACACTATCAGTTTGGTGTGTATCTTTATTTATTTATTAAAAAAAAATTTTTTTTAACATAAGTGTACTGGCCAGTGAATTTTTTTTCCTTTTTTTTTTTAAAGTTTATTTTTTCTTGTGTGACTTTTTAAAAAAATAAATTTGTTTATTTTTATTTTATTTATTTTTGGCTGTGTTGGGTCTTTGTTGCTGTGCACGGGCTTTCTCTAGTTGCGGCCAGCGGGGGCTAGTCTTTGTCGCATTGCGTGGGCCTCTCATTGCGGTGGCTTCTCTTGTTGCGGAGCACGGGCTCCAGGCACGTGAGCTTCAGTAGTTGTGGCACGTGGGCTCAGTAGTTGTGGCTCTCGGGCTCTAGAGCGCAGGCTCAGTAGTTGTGGCGCACGGGCTTAGTTGCTCCGTGGCATGTGGGATCTTCCCAGACCAGGGCTCGAACCCTTGTCCCCTGTATTGGCAGGCGGATTCTTAACCACTGCGCCAACCAGGGAAGCCCGGTGTGTATCTTTAAACATTTTTATTTTTAAAATGGTCATACAGTAAAACTGACTTTTTTGGGGGGGGCACAGTTTTTGCATTTTAGCCCCTGCATAGAGTTGTGTGGCTGTCCCCACAGTCAGGATACAGAAGTGTCCCATCCATCATCACCCAGACTCCTTCCGGCCATCCCTTTATCGTTATGCCATCCCTACCTCGAACCCCTGGCAATACTGATCCTTCTCCATCCCTATAGTTTTCGCTAGACTTTAAAAAGTATCTCATGTTTGTCTTTCTCTTTCTGACTTACTTCGCTAAGTATGACAATCCGTAGACCCATCCATATCACTGCAAATGGCATTATTTTGTTCTTTTTTATGGCTGAGTAATATTCCATTGTATATATGTACAACATCTTCTTTATTCATTCCTCTGTCGATGGGCATTTAGGTTGCTTCCACGTCCTGGCTATTGTAAATAGTGTTGCAATGAACATTGGGGTACATGTATCTTTTCAAATTATGGTTTTCTCTGGATATGTGCCCAGGAGTGGTATTGCTGGATCATATGGTAGCTCTAGTTTTAGTTTTCTAAGAAACCTCCATACTGTTCTCCATAGTGGCTGCACCAATTTACATTCCCACCAACAGTGTAGGAGGATTCCTTTTTCTCCGTACCCTCTCCAGCATTTATTGTTTGTAGATTTTTTGATGATGGCCATTCTAAGTGGTGTGAGGTGATACCTGTAAAAAAATGGTACAAATGAACCTATTTACAAAACAGAAATAGAGTCCCCGATGCAGAAAACAAACTTATGGTTACCAAGGGGGAAGGAGGGGAGCGATAAATTGGGAAATTGGGATTGACATATACACACTACCATATATAAAATAGATAGCTAAGAATAACTTCCCGTATAGCACAGGGAACTCTACTCAATACTCTGTAATGACCTGTATGGGAACAGAATCTAAAAAAGAGTGGATATATGTATATGTATAACCAATTCACTTTGCTGTACAGCAGAAATTAACACAACACTGTAAATCAACTATACCCCAATAAAAATTAACTTAAAATATTTTTGAAAGTATCTTATAATTGGATCAATATTCTTAAAATTGAAAACCTAAGTACTCATAAGATTCTCATTATTCCTGGATTCCATATTTGTGAATTACCCTATTCACTAAAATTTATTTGTAACTCCAAAATAAATAGCGCTTTAATGGTTATTCCTGGACATGCACCAAGTGGCAAAAAATTGGAATCATCTGACATGCATGTTCCAGCTCAGATCAAACAAGGTGACATCTTGCCTTCCTGTTGCATCTCTCCTCTTGTGAATTCATAAATCCCCAAGGATTAAAACAAATGTCCTTTAAAAATTTTTTTTTAATTGAAGTATAGTTGGTTTACAATTTTGTGTTAGTTTTTGGTGTACGGCAAAGTAATTCAGTTATACATATGTGTATATATCCTTTTTCAGATTCTTTTCCATTATAGATTATTGCAAGATATTGAGTATAGTTCCCTGAGCTATACAGTAGGTCCCTGTTGTTTATGTATTTTATATATAGTAGTGTGTATCTGTTAATCCCAAACTCTTAATTTATCCCACCCCCTTCCCTTTGGTAATCATAACTTTGTTTTTGATGTCTGTGAGTCTGTTTCTGTTTTGTATATAAGTTCATTTGTATCATTTTTTAAAATTCCACATATAAGTGATATCACATGATATTTGTCTTTCTCTATCTGACTTACTTCACTTAGTATGATAATCTCTAGGTGCATCCGTGTTGCTGCAAATGGCATTATTTCATTCTTTTTTTTTTTTTATGGCTGAGTAATATATTCCATTGTGTATAAGCACCACATGTTCTTTATCCATTCATCTGTCAATGAACATTTAGGTTGTTTCCATTTAGGTTGTCTTGGCTACTGTAAATAGTGCTGCAATGAACATTGGGGTGCATTTATCTTTTTGAATCAGAGTTTTCTCCAGGTATATGCCCAGGAGTAGGATTGCTGGATCATATGGTAGTTCTATTTTTAGTTTTTTAAGGAACCTCCACACTGTTCTCCATAGTGGCTGCACCAATTTACATTCCCACCAACAGTGTAGGAAGGTTCCCCAAATATGTCCTTTTTTGTGGTGTATTTAGTGCCATGTTTTTCACACTTACTTGTGCTTTTTGTTGGTGATTTTGTTGTTTACCATGGTCCGCGTGCATAGTTCTGAAGTGCTGTCTAGGGTCCTAAGTACTAGAAGGCTGTGATGTACCTTCCGGAGAAGATACATTTGCTGGATAAGCTTTGCTCAGGCGTGAACTATATAGTGATTAGTGAATCAACAATGTATATTAAATAAGGTGTTTTTAAACAGAAACACACATACAACAAGGTTAGGGTATTGATGGGTTTGCAAATTAGTGTTCTTGAGAACATTGTAGAAAATAGCTTCCATAAACAAAGAGAATCTGCTGTAGGTGGTTTCCTATCACTGAGGTTTAAAATTTGTGAAATTGGGTTTGTCAGCGTCCGTGTAGAATCCTTTTTGAATGCATACGCCCTTTTTGTCATACTTTCATCGGGGCACAAATCCTTGGTTTACCTCTCGGAAACTTCATAAGATGGCACAAAACCCCCGGCCTGTGTCTTGAGGAGGGGTCCCCCGTGTTCTGCTGACCCTGGTGCCAGGGAGTGCCCCAGTGGCTTTCAGGGGTTTTAGAAACATATTTTTGTTTCTGGCAGAGCAAGATTTGCTGTTCTGTGTTGCCCAGTGCAGACTGGATATGAGTTCCAGTGGGAGTTCACGGCAGGCTGATGAGGAATAAAATTTGATTTCAAATCTGAGTTTTTCTTTCAGTTCCTTAAGAGTGTGGTGTCCCATCAGGTTTATAGGTTAGCTTCTGTTTTGTGTTCAGGAAGAGCAGCCTGTTAGCGGGAGATTCTTGCTTCTCTCCTGTGCCTTTGTGGTAATGTGGAAAACGTAGGTACTTTCCAAAAACTGTGCTTGTTAACAGTGCGGAAAAAGGTAGTGGTTGGACACAAAGGGATAGAGGGCAGGGCTCCACCTGTTTTCTGATGGCCTTTCTCTGATTTCTTGTTGCTAATCTGTTTTCAAAGATGTATCCTGTTTCCTTACAGAAGATCAGAAAAGGGATGACTTCTCACTGAGGTGTTCCTTCCTAATTATATCCAGTCACGTTGTATCGAGGACATCTGCTACTTTTTTGTTCTTGCAAGACTTCTCTTGGTTTTTCTTTCTGGTGTCTTCTGTGGACACTCTCCATCCTTATTTGTGTACACGAGGAGGTAGGACTCCTGAAATGTCATGGAAGCCCCTTATAATCTTGTGGTTTGATGTGTGAGGTCCTTGGGGTTACAGAACTATGGAACTGACTGGAGGAATTAGCCTAGATGTTCCAGAGCTTTCAGACAGGCTTGTAGAAGGTGTTGGTGTCAGGATGACTATGGGTCTTTGGTCCTCTCTCTGGTTCCCTGGCCTTAAATATTGTGCTCGCCAGAGGCACGCCTTGCTTCCATCCTTTTCTCCTCCTGGTTTTATCACCTACTGTCATCCCTTCAGCCAGCATCCGCCCCTTTTCCCAAGCTCCAGATCCACATCTTCCCAGTGCCCACTGGACCCACATCTGGGAGCATACCAAAGCCCCTACAGACTCCACATGCCCCAAACTGAGCCTGTTGTCCTTGCCACCCTCAACTGGTCCTATCTGGTCCTCTCCAGGTTCACTAAGAGAAGACCCTCACTTCTTCCCCCTCTCCTCCACCTCCCTGGGGACCAAGTCCCATTGATGCTAATTCCTTGTACCCACCCCCATAATAGGCCCCCTAGGCCATGCCATAGAGGTGGTTCCAGAGTGCCTCGTCCAGTACCTTCTCTTCCCTGCTGCCAGAGAGATTTTTCTACTTCCTGCTTTGGTCGTTCTATGGCTGCCAGCTCGGTCCGTTCCCCTGGCAGTGGAGCCTGGCCTCAGCTGTGTGGTGTGCAATCTCACTTCGCCAAGCTCATGACTGCAGTTCCTTGGGGTTCCCTCTTCTTCATGTGCTTGCATTTGCTTCCTGTGCCCCAAGCACCCTTCTTCCCCCTGTTCACCCATGGATGCCTGCTTCCTCCTTACGGAACTGGGTCAGAGGCCTCCTTCGTCCCCTCTCTGGCTTCATCACCCACCCCATTCTCCTTCCCTTTCAGTACAGACCGGGTATATCTGTCTGGGTCCCCATAGACATTGGTCTGCACATTGGAGGTGCATTCTAGTGAAACATTGACTGCATCGGAAATGAAACCATACTCTAAGTATGGGTTGGAGAAGGAATTGATACATGTTTGTCCAAAGCAGGAAGCAAAGTCTAGCCCAGAGGGGGCAGGTCCTGGAGAGCATAGAATGGCTTGAAGTTAGGAGCAAAAGGTTTGGCTGAAAAAGAACTGCTATGGTCTGAATGGCCACCTCCCTCCTCCCCATTCATGGGTTGAAACCTTAACCCCCAACGTGACTGTATTTGGAGAGAGAGCTTTTAGAAGGTAATTAAGGTTAAACGAGGTCATAAGAGGACGGCCCTAAACTGATAGGACTGATGACCGTAAAAGAAGAAGGAGACAGAGAAAGATCTCTCCCTTTCTGCACGCATGCACCAAGGAAAGACCATGTGAGGACACAGTGAGAAGTCGGCCGTCTGCAAGCCAGGAAGAGAGCTCTCACCAGAAATTGACCATGCTAGCTACCTTGATCTTGGACTTCCAGCCTCAGAGCTGTGAGAAATAAATGTCTGTTGTTTAACCCCGCCAGTCTATGGCATCTGGTTATTGGAGCCCAAGCTGACCAAGACAAGAACTGAGGTCAGAAGGGGCTCTGAAACACAGCATCTAGGAACTCAGGTAGAATAAATGGGTGTGGGTCTAGCTTTCTTCGAAATTGAAATTCGTGGGGGCCGGTCCACCGTGCTTATGCGGTTCCCTCTAACAACAATCAACAGCCCCAGGGAAGGCATCCGATGGCATTGATCCTGGGGCAAAGTGCTCAGAGGAATGGGTTGGGCAGAAGAATGGGAGCTGGAAAGAGCCCCTGCTGGAGAGGTGGCCCAGGTTGGGTAGACGGTACGTCTGTCCTACTTGAGGCCTTACCATATCCTTGGGGACCTTGTTTAAAATGCAGATTCTTGGGCCTGGCTCCCAGAGATATTGATTCATTTGGTCTAGAGCTGGGCCTAGGGATCTGCATTTTAACATACACCTGCCCCCCCCCACCCCCCCCCGCCCCAGGTGATTCTGATGCTGTTGGTCTACAGAGCACACTTTGAGGAACCCTGTGTGATGGCTAAGGGCACAGGTGCTGGTGCCCTGGGGACCTATGTGATGGACTGAATTGTGTCCCCCCCCCCCACCCTCCCGCCAAATTAACGTGTTGAAGTCCTAACCCTAACACCTCAGAATGTGACCATCTTTGGAGATAGTGTCTTTAGAGAGGTAATCAAGGTAAAAATGAGATAATTAGGGTGGTCTCTAATAAGACTGATGTCCTTATAAGAGGAGATTAGGACACAGACACACACTGAGGGAAGATCACGTGGGGACACAGGGAGAAGACGGCCGTCTACAAGCCAAGGAGAGAGGCCTTAGAAGGAATCAATTCTGCTGACACCTTGATCTTAGACTTCTAGCCTCCAGAATTGGGAGAAAATAAATGTATCTTGTTTAAGCCACCTGGTCTGTGGTCCTTTGTTAGGGTGGCCCCAGTAGACTAATATACTGGGTTTAAATCCCAACTCTGTCTCCTCCTTGCTTTGTGACCTTGAGGAGGACATGTTCCTCTCTGAGCCTCAATTTCTTTCCTCTTCTAGAAAATCTATCTGGGCGACAGTTTGCCTGTTGCCTGCACCCTCGGGGTATTTACTGCCCTTCCGTTTCCAGCAGTTTCCAGCAGAATCCATCTCACACACTCCGGCTGAAGTCAATTTTTATTTTTTATTTTTGGCCGCAACCCATGGCATGTGGGATCTTATTTCCCCGACCAAGGATCGAACCCGTGCCCCCTGCATTGGGAGCGCAGAGTCTTAAACACTGAACCGCCAGGGGATTTCTTGGCTGAAGTCAATTTTTTTTTTTTTTTTAAAGTATTTGTTTATTTATTTATTTATTATTATGGCTGTGTTGGGTCTTCGTTTCTGTGCGAGGGCTTTCTCTAGTTGCGGCAAGCAGGGGCCACTCTTCATCGCGGTGCGCGGGCCTCTCACTATCGCGGCCACTCTTGTTGCAGAGCACAGGCTCCAGACGCGCAGGCTCAGTAATTGCGGCTCACGGGCCCGGTTGCTCCGTGGCACGTGGGATCTTCCCAGACCAGGGCTCGAACCCGTGTCGCCTGCATTGGCAGGCGGATTCTCAACCACTGCGCCACCAGGGAAGCCCCTGAAGTCAATTTTAAGAGCCAGTCTTGCAGGCAGGCGGAGAATCTTAAGGGTAGCTGGTACCTTGGTGTGCTCAAGTTCTAATTTATGAAGGGAATAAATCTGGGAATTGGTTCCATGTGTCTTAGAGTGGAGAACTAATATGTACACGTGGCCAGACCCCAGTTCTCTTCTGTTCTTCATACCTTTCGTCATGCGACCATCATCATTTACAGGTGAGGAAACTGAGGCACACAGAGATTGAGTTTATGGCTCAGGATTATGCAGCTGGCAGGTGCCCATGCTGGAGTGGGAAGCCAGATCTGTTGGGTTTCTAGCATGCCCTGAAACTGCTGTGGGTGATGGCCTGACACCTGAACCCAAGGCTTGTTGGCCAGGATGCCTGAATTTTGGAAGAAGCCGTGTTAAGACAGGAAGGAATGCTGGGAGGAACGTGTGGCCCCAGATAGGTCACCAGGGAGCGTTTGAAGAATGTCGAGACTAAGGAATGAGTACGTTCAGGCTTGAAAGCAGAAAGTATAACTCTTAGCATTGTAAAGGAGTTTCAGAATCTTCTAGATACCTCTCTCCCAGATCCTTAGTACCTCTTTGCTGTTTTCATGATAGAGAGAAAACCAGGGGAGAGGAGACACTTTCCAAGATGGCTCTCATGTCAGTCTTCTCTCCTTCTGGAAAATTCTTAGATTCTGCTGGCCGAGGGGGAACTTCTAGACCAGCACTGTCCAACAGAACGGTCTGCTTTGATGGAAATGGTCTATAGCTGTGCCATCCAATATGGCAGCTACTACCCACATGGCGCTCTTGAAATGGTGGCCAGGGCCACTAAATTTTTACTTTTATTTAACTTTAATTCTTTTAAATGTAAAAACTGTAACTGTAAAGTCTTATTTAACATCAGTTGATTGAAATGTCAAAAAAATCACTGCTTGATTCTGTTATTGAACAACTCTTTTGCTTGGAACAACTTGGGGATACAAAGAACCTACCTTTTCAGGGATTCATTTTGTGAAATCTGCATATACGGATTGAGTATTTCCGATCAAAATTAAGCATCTGAATTGAGACCTGGTGCAAGTGTATAAAACACGTGGCATTTGGGAGGCATAGTGTGAAAAAAAATCCCATAGATTTTTTTTTTTTTTTTGGTATTGCTTACATGCTGAAGTGAAGTTTTGGGCTACATTGGGTTAAATTAAGAATATTTAGTTTCACCGTTTCTTTTTTACCTTTATAGAGAAAATTTTAAATTCTGTGTGGCTCGCATCATGTTTCTATTGGATAAGGCTGCTCTAGGCCCTACACACCCTTGTGACCTACAGCGACAAGCTACAGCTCTTGACCTTCCAATGAAGTAGGCAGAACTTATTGCACTATCTGTGTAGGTTTTAATCCTGGTGTTACCTCCTCCGAGAAGCCCTCCTTGATTGTCCTGGACTTAGTCAAATAGCTCATTTTCATGATCTCTTCTAGCCCCTGAAGCTGTCCTTGAATAACTGAGATATCCTCCTCAGTTATACTTTCAGTTGATTTGGGTAGTTAATAGCAACTAGTAGTCTGTGAGATCCAGGGCAGCCTCTGTCTTATTCCTTTTTTTTTTTTTAACATCTTTATTGGAGTATAATTGCTTTACAATGTTGTGTTAGTTTCTGCTGTATAACAAACTGAATCAGCTCTATGTATACATGTATCTCCCTATCCTGTTGTCCTATCCTGCTTGTCCTATTTCTTGAAGCACTTCCAGCCCTTGGAACAGCAGAAACAGGTCCTCAGCAGATAGTTGCTGAAGGAGTGAACAAAGGAAACTGTCTTTAACAAGCTTCCTCCAGGTTGTCACTGCATGAACATTATTTCGTTGTTTCCTTATTTAAGTCAGATTCACCTGCTTCTTAATTTGGTATTTTTTTTTTTTTTGGTATGTTTTTAAAGAACAAAGACGGAGAAACTGTAACATAGTTCAAGCATAAACTTTGCATTTAATTGCTGGGTGGACATCATAGCATTACCCCTTAAAACTCAGCCTGTGTGAGTTTGATTTGCTCGTCACAAAAATGGGCATGGACCACATTTCGTTTATCCACCTCCTCTGGGATTATTTTGAGAATTCATCAAGAGAATGTGTCTGCCAGAACATGGCCAAGTGCTTTACATGGTAATTGTTATTAGCGGTCACCAGGACCCCCGCCCCCCCCCCCCCCCCCCGCGATTGTCATGGTCCTTCCCTACCTGTGTGTAGAGTGGTGATTAACCAGGTGTCACTTACTAAGGACCTGAAGCATCTTTCAGTTCCCACCCAGAGGTATTAAAAGCCAGTACAAGGTCTGACATCTATTGCTGGCACCATCTCTAACATCCTCTGGGTATTTTCTGTTCATGCAGTAAATTGCTCTGTTGTCTTAGACTAATAGAGACACATACAGCTTTCATGAGTTGAGTTAGAGTCATTGGAGATTAAAAAAAAAAAAAGCAGTTCTTTGTTGTCCCCTACAGTTATAGTCGTTTAATTTTTTAATAACGTTATTGAGATCTAATTCAATACCATACAATTCACCCATTTAAAGTTTAAATTTAGTGGTTCTTAGTACATTAGTACATTCGCAGAGTTGGGCAACCATCACTACAATCAATTTTAGAACATTTTCATCACCCCCCAAAGAAATCACATACTCTTTAGCTGTCACTCCTCATTTCCCCCTCTCCAAGCCCCTTGAAACCACTAATCTACTTTCTATGGATTTGCCTATTCTGGACATTTCATGTAAATGGAATCATGCCACACGTGGTCTTTTGTGACTGGCTTCTTTCACTGAGCCTGATGTTTTCAAGGTTCATCCCTGTTGTAGCAGGTGTCAATGCTTCTCCCCTGTTATTGCTGAATTATCTTCCTTTGCATGGACATGCCACATTTTGTTTATTCATTTGTCAGTTCATGGACATTTGGCTTGTTTCTACTTTTTGGCTATCATGAATAATGATGCTATGGGCATTTGCACACACATTTCTGTGTGGACCTATGTTTTCCTTTCTCTTGGGTATCTACCTGGGAGTGAAGTTGCTGGGTTATATGGTAACTCTCTGTTTAACCTTTTGAGGGACTGCTAGTCTATTTTCCACAACAGCAGCTGTACCATTTTCCATTCCCACCAGTAATGTATGAGGGTTCTGATTTCTCCACGTCCTCGTCAACACTTGTAATTGTCTGTCTTTTTAATTTTAGCCATCCTGGTAGGAGTGAAGTGGTATCATTGTGGTTTGGATTTACATTTCCTGGATGTCCAACAGCTGGTTAATCTTTGAATGTATATTCATATCTGATTTTGGTTCTGACACAACTTGGGGAGGATGGTGGGCTGGTGTTCTTTGTACCTGTATCAATTTCACAATTTCATGTGTGTGTGTGTGTGTGTGTGTGTGTAAAACATAGAGTGTGAGGCTCAGGCTTGAGAAGCCCAGACCTGTGGCTGAGTCTAAGCTGTATACTGCCAGATATAATACAGGACACCAAGTTAAATTTGAATTTAACATAAATGATGAGTAATTTTTAAGGATAAGTATGTCTCAAACATTGCATGGGATATACTTATCCTAAAATGTACTTGCTGCTCATCTGAAATTCAAAGTTAACTGGGCGTCCTGCATTTTTATTTGCTAAATCTGGCAACCCTGAATGTTACTGGTGGGTCGTATGTCCTTGGCTGATTGGCTTTGCCTCCTAGAGATCCAGTTTTCCCTCCTGTGGGGTGCGGATAAAACTTGTTGGGAGGTGTCAGTGGCGTGGTACCTGTCCAGACCTCTGTATGTAGATGCTGTTGATGTGACTGAAGCTGGGAGCCTCAGCCTTGGGTGGCATGAGTGTGTGGGGCTGGAACTGCCATCCTGGTCCCGTTGAAGCTGCCTTCTAATTTCTGAGTGAGTGAGTGTATGTGTGTGTGTTTGTGTTTTGGCAAGGAGAGGCTGTCTAAAGAATTCAGTTCTACTGAATGTTAACTCCAATATAAGGAACACAGGAGGAGGGAAAGATCCAAATAAGTATATGGAGGAAAGGAAGTCAGAGAAGGCTTCCTGGAGGAGGTGGCATTTGAACTGGATCTTGAAGGATGATGAGCTGCATTTCGAAATAGGGAGCTAAGGTATAAAGGACTTTGACAGTCAAAGGGACTAGGGCTACCCTGTTCAGTCCAGTAGCCACTAGCTACATGTGTCTATTTCTGTTTACACTATCTAAAGTAAAATCAAATATTCAGTTCCTCAGTCTTATATCAGTCACATTTCAAGTGCTAGACAGCCACAAATGGCCGGTGGCTTCCATAGTGGCCAGTGCATATATAGAACATCTCTATCACTGCAGAAGTTCTGTTGGACTTTGTTGGACTAAGGCAAGGGTCACCAAACTACCATCCCGGGGGAAACACCAACCCACAGCCTGCTTTTATAATAAAGTTTTATTGGAACACAGCCATATCCACTCATTGTCTCTGGCTGCTTTTGAGCTATAATGGCGGAGTGGAGTAGTCTAAACAGAGACTGACTGCAAAGCTGAATATATTTACTATCTGAGCCCTTATAGAAAATATTTGCCCACCCTGGTCTAGGGGAATGAAGGCACAGAGCCTAGAGGTTACACCGTGATATGTTTGGGAGAAATAAACAATAACAAAATAGCTGAAATTAATTGAGCACTTACTGTGTGCCAGCCACTGCTTGGGTGCCTGCATTATTTCACTCATTCCTCTTCATAGGTCATGTTATAGGGAAGGCTTGGAAGGCCCCCTTGGAATTGGAGAGTAGTGGGCAGGCCTGTTTCACGTGGTGCAGGGGATGGAGGGGCAGAACCTTGAGGGCCGCGAGAGGAAAGTGCAGGGTCATGGGGAGACATAGAGGGTGTCAGAGCAAGGGAGGGGCCACCTGCAGGAGAATGGGTGTGCAGGGTGTTTGTGCAGGGGAGATCAGACTCTCTGGGAAGCCCTTGCCACACCCAGGTAAAAGGTAATTAGACCTTGGCTGCCTGCCAGGAGGGCGGGTTGGGAAGGAGTGTTAGGAAAGCGGGAGAACTGACAAAACAAAGTCAGCTCTCCTTGCCCCATTTCTTTTTTTCTTTTTTTCTTTTTTTAATATTTATTTATTTACTTATGGCTGTGTTGGGTCTTCGTTTCTGTGCGAGGGCTTTCTCTAGTTGCGGCGAGCGGGGGCCACTCTTCATCGCGGTGCGCGGGCCTCTCACTATCGCAGCCTCTCTTGTTGCGGAGCACAGGCTCCAGACGCGCAGGCTCAGTAACTGTGGCTCACGGGCCCAGTTGCTTCGCGGCATGTGGGATCTTCCCAGACCAGGGCTCGAACCCGTGTCCCCTCCATTGGCAGGCAGAGTCTCAACCACTGCGCCACCAGGGAAGCCCCACCCTTGCCCCATTTCTGATGTGGGCACCTTTATCCCCATACATCCATTTCCTGAAGATCTTCCACGCCGACTCACTGGGGACGGCTCCCCTTTCTCCTTCCACACCTGCTGCATTACTCAATCCCCTGTAATCCCAATGTCTTCATTGCATCATATTTGATGCGATGCTTTTAAGGCTTCTGATGGGTACTGCCAAAGGAATTATTATTATTATGATTTGCCTTTCAGGAGTAATTACTTAGGCACAGACACCTTACAGAGAAAGCCACTGAACCGGGCTGGCTGTAGAATTTACAGGGTCCAGTTCAGAATGAAACCTTGGGACCCTTCACTCAAAAATAATTAAGGATTTCAAGACGGAAGACCGTTAAGCCAAGGGCAGGGCCCTTCTGAGCGGGCGTGGGACCCAGGTCACATGCCCACGTGGCTGGCCCTGCCACTAATTCTTATGAACCATCCGTGGGGTGTTTGTTCACCTGTCTTGCTCTCTGCTTGTTTGCCCTTCTAGTGTGCCCCGGCATGGATATCCGGAATAACCTCACCCGGCTGCACGAGCTGGCCAACTGCTCGGTCATCGAAGGACATTTGCAGATCCTATTGATGTTCAAAACGAGACCTGAGGACTTCCGAGACCTCAGTTTCCCCAAGCTCATCATGATCACTGATTACTTGCTGCTCTTCCGGGTCTACGGGCTGGAGAGCCTGAAGGACCTGTTCCCCAACCTCACGGTCATCCGGGGCTCCCGCCTCTTCTTTAACTACGCGCTGGTCATCTTCGAGATGGTTCACCTGAAGGAGCTTGGCCTCTACAACTTGATGAACATCACCCGGGGCTCCGTCCGCATCGAGAAGAACAATGAACTCTGCTACCTGGCCACTATCGACTGGTCTCGCATCCTGGATTCCGTGGAGGATAATTACATCGTGCTGAACAAAGACGACAATGAGGAGTGTGGGGACATTTGTCCAGGCACCGCGAAGGGCAAGACCAACTGCCCTGCCACCGTCATCAACGGGCAATTTGTGGAGCGGTGTTGGACGCACAGCCACTGCCAGAAAGGTACGTTGAGGTTCTCGGGGGTTCTAAGCCATTTCTCGTGGCTTGTTCATTAGAAAGAAGCTGGAGACATTCACTAGCTCAGGTGGTGGCAAACGTTTTTTGCAGACTCAGATGATAAATACTTTAAACTTTGCGGTCTGTTGCAACTACTCAGCCCTGCCATTGGAGCGGGAAAGCAGCCACCCTGCAAGGAGGTGCAATAAACAAGTGGGCGTGGCTGTGTTTCAATAAAACTTTATTTACAAAACCAAGTGTTGGGCCAGATTTTGCCAATTCCTGAGCTAGATGGTCGAATGTTCCTCTTGCTTGAGAGACCAGATGAGAATGGGCTTTATTGTCAAAAACAAAAAAAAAGCAAATGTATTTCTTATCTGATTCTAGAAGTATGACTGCTTGTGGTAGACATTTGGAAAAAGAACTGTGTAAAGGATAAAAGCAAAACATCCTTATTTCACAGTTATTGGGGGATACTTCCTGCTAGTGGCTCTGTTGTGTCTGAATTTAGTTAACTTTCTCTGTCGTTGGGCATTTAGATTATTTCTAGTTTCCACAAAGGGGGATGAACATTTTGGTGTCGAAGCTTTATCGAACATTTTTTTTTTTTTCCTTCGGGTTTTGCTTTTCCAGAAGTGAAATTTCTGGGTCAAAGTTTCTTGATACCGATTGCCAAATGGCTTTCCGGAAACGTACCAACGGGCACTCCTCCTAGCATTGGCTGAGAGGGAACACCTTGGCTAGCTTTGAGTGTTGTTTGAAAAATCTTTCATAATTTGCTGGAAGGAGGGGCTTGTGTGTTGTCATTGTTTCTATTTGCATTTCTTTGATTGCTATCAGGGTTGAACCTTTTAAAACATGTTTATTTATCATTTGGGTTTTCTCTTCCTGTTCATATCCTTTGTCCATTTATCTTTTAGTACCTTAGTGGTTTTTGAAGTATTAATTTGCATGTCGTTTTCATAGCGAAGACTGTTAACTCTTTGCCAGTTATGTTTTCAGGTGTTTTTGTTCAGTGACGAATATACTCTGGCTGTCAGTTGCCAGAGAAGCTTAAAATGTTTATGGAGTTCAGAGCTGGGTTTTTGCATGCCTCTCATTATTTTATGCATAGAAAGTCCCTTTCTATGCATAAAATGAACGTTTTTTTCCTCCAAATTTTCTATCTTAACTTTAATTATTATCATTAAAAAAATGTTTGTCCTGGGCATTTGGGACCTGTTTGTGTGCATGATTCAAAAGGGTATCCATTTCCCCCCAAATAACTAGTTGGGGTCTCAACCCCAGGTATTGCAGAAATTTACCTGTTCGTCATTGATTTGGGGTCTGTTTCTAGGTATCCATAAATATGTCTGCCTTTCCTTGCACCGGGGCTGTTACTATTCTAATACGTATAGTTTTATAATGTTTTGACATCCAGGAAGTCTAGTTCCACACACACACTCGTTACTTGTTTATTGTTTTATTGACTCTTTTCACACGTTGTGAAATTCCCTGGGAAGACTTAGCAAATGTGAGATGGAGGCGGGAGAAAGTGAGCGGGTGGCTGAAGGGTTGTATCACAAAAGATAAGGGAAGGTAGAAAGGAGGGTCTTCTCACCTGAGCCCAAAGCTATGGGGAAACCACACAGGGGGAGTCATGAGTAGAATCTCTAGACTCAGCAGGGAGGACTCCTTCGAGCTCCAGGGAGTCCTTCCATTCTGTGAATGCTGGAAGGGAGGAAACAGGAGGTGAGAGAGTGGAGACCTCTCTTTTGAGTGGTTGGTTGGTGAAGGAAAAGGGAATCTGGTGGTTTGTAGATATAGGAGGGAACGATGGTTATTATATTGTGGAAAAATCTTGAGAACGTCGGTAGGTCAGGGACACAGAGAAGCCAAGCTATGACCAAGAAGAAGGATCAAAGCTGGGGCAGAGTCTTGGCTCAAGTAGAGGACCACCTGTGGGTTTGGAATTTCGTAGAACAGGGAGACTTCGAGGTGGGGGTGGGGGTCGGGGTGTGGGTGAATAAGTTGGATGGGAGAGACCATCCAGATGAATTTGGAGGTGAGGGGGTGGTGTTCTCTGATGGTGAGGGGAGGAGAGGCTGTGTAGGACCTACCATGTTACAAGGACACACAGCTGCAAGGGGAGCTCCGTTATCTTTGTTTTAGAGACCGGAGAGGTTACTTAACTTGCCTAAGGCCACACAGCTAAGAAAAGATGGCTGGGGTTTGCACCACGTCTGAGACACAAAAATTGTGTGTGTGTGTGTGTGTGTTTGTGTGTGTTGTGTTGTGTGTGTGTGTGCCCCCCTCTCTTTAAAGACGGGTGAGCTACTTCTAGCTGGGGTACCAGGGAGAACAGTGAATAGTCTTTTATCTCAATGCTCTGTTTTCCAAATTCAGGTTCTTGTTTGAAATGCTCCAGGCTTACATATCTTGAGATATAATTTAAGGCATTCCTCTGTGGATTTATTTCTGTACTCATTTTAGTCAAAATATCCAGGATGGTATTATCTGCAAAAATGTCCCTGATGTTTTGAGCAGGTGTTTTTATTTTATTTTTTAAGTTTTTTATCTTGTGCTTTTGAGAGCAGGGCTTGTTTCTCCAGCACTGGGGGTTTCATCACTGGAGAAGGTGTGGCTCTACACGTACGGCTGTGGCGGAGACCTGCCGGATACCTGTTCCTGGCATCTGGCATCGATGTTTGCTCCTGGTTTGTAATCAGTGGTGGTGTCCCCTAGGGGAAGCGTTGTCCTGTCCTGGTCACAGATGTCAAGAAATGATTGTTTTTTGAACCTACACTCTTGTCTATCAAGTACAACTCAGCTCAGGCTTTTTTCCCCTTCAATTTCTTTAATTGTAGTCAAATACACATAACATAAAGTTTACCATCTTAACCATTTGAAATGCACAGCTCAGTGGTATTAAGTACATTCACACTGTTGTGCAACCATCCCCACCATCCATCTCCAGAACTTTCTCATCTTCCCAAACTGAAACTTTGTCCCCATGAAACACTGACTCCCCATCTCCTCCCCCAGACCCTGGCCCCCACCATCCTACTTTCTGTCTCTATGGATTTGACTTCTCTAGGGACCTCGTATAAGTGGAATCATGTAGTATTTGTCCTTTTGTGTCTGGCTTATTTCACTGAATATAATGTTCTCAAGGTTCATCCATATTGTAGCAGGTGTCAGAATTTCCTTCCTTTTTAGGGCTGCATAATATGCCATTGTATGGATGGACCACATTTTGTTTATCCATTCTTCCATCGATGGACACTTGGGTTGTTTCCACCTTTTGGTTATCGTGAATAATGCTGCTGTGAACCTGAGTGTACATTTCTGGCTTTTAAAATGCTTATGTTTCTTGTTGCTGTGGCTTTGGAAGGCTTATCATGGGATTTTTGAATGCTAAACAGACCGAAATGAGCCTTTAGAAGATATTTCCCTGTCTTAGGCAACAGACACAGACCTGTGAAAACTGTCCAGCAAGTCCTCAGTTCCCCTAGAATCCTCTCCAGCACCTCCTTGAGCCTTTTTCTTGCATGATTGCCAGGTTCTGGAAACATCCAAGATCTGGTCAGCATTTGGGATGAAGTTGTTGGGTTGTCCTCTGAACCCAGTTTAAACATTCTCTAAAATGTCCCTTTTTCCACCTGATCCCAAAACAATGCTGCTTTTGGCAGAGAGAGAAAAAGAAGGTTCTCAGTGGTTAAAGTATTTAAAAGGAAGGGCACTGTGGTGTGTGTCTTGAGATGCTTCTTCTCCATCACTCTGTCTACATATTTGGGGTGGAGATGCCAACGGAGGCCAAATGCAAGGAGCCTTGGATGGGCAGAGTGGAGATGGAGTCTTTGTGAGCTGGGTCACAAAATGTGTTTATTGTGAACCTACTATGTGCCAGGCATTGGGGTCCTCAGGGTCACAGGAGGGGCAAGCCCCTGCCTCCTTGGAAGAGGACCTTCTGATGGCAAATATAGACATTGAATATGTGACTGAATGAACTTGTAGGGAGAGTTACAAGAGGGGGATCTGTGGGTGAAAGCATGGGATGAAGCCCTAAACTAGTCTTCAGAAAATATCTCCCCTCCCCCCACATAGGTGTGTCATAAAGACCCGAAGGTCAGCCTCACTGGACCCATTTCCAAGTGGTTACGAGAATTGTTCGGAGTCCTGTTTCGCCGGTCATGGCTCACGAGCTGGACCAAACCAGTGTTTCCCCATCTGAAGAGTGAGGATAATTATGGCACCTGCTTGTCAGGGTTGCAGTTTTGGGGGCTAAATGAAATGATGCACGGGGTACACTTATCCCAGCCCGTGACACTTTGTGAATTTTCTGGAAGCTTCTCCTAGACGCCATGAATCCACCACCCTTTCTGGGCAGACCAGCCACTGGGTAAGTGTCTGCCAAAGCTTGGCTCCATTTCTGACTTTGGTCTTGGGGCAGGCAGAGGAAAGCCCACCGTGTGACCTGCTGATGAGAGCTGAGTGCTTGGACCTATGGCCCCAGAGGAAAGATCGCTCTGCTTACCTGGTGCCTCAGCTTCCAAGGCTCTGGGGACCCCAAGCTCTGGGTTTTTGGTGGTGGGGGGGACCAGAAACCACAGGGCTTGCTTGACCAGCTGCCCCAGCCAAACCCACTGGCATTTTTTTTTTTTCCTGGGAGGCCACCCCAGCTGCTCACTGCCAGTCAGAGGGGTGGGTGAGTCTGGGGCACGATGGGTGCCAGGAAACCGGTCGGTGATGCCACATACGGCAGATGCAGGAGGCAAAGGGAGGCGAGTCTCTCCTTCGTGAGTTTGAGTTTCCATTCATGTTTCAGAGTCTCTGAAAGCTGAGGTGCTCTATTTGTATTAAACACTACCTATTTAAGTGCACGTGCATTCTCTCTTGAAGGGTTTGCTTTTAGGCAGAGGTTTGAGCTTCAGATTGAAACTGTTTTCCTCTTCCTCCATTTTTTTTTTTTTTAACTTTGCCTTTGGTACTGTAATAATCAGAATCTTCTCGACAGTGAATGCTTGTTTTGTGCCAGACACTGGTCTAACTGCTTTGCTTACCATACTGCAGCAAGTTCTCCTAGCAATTCCTCCTTACAGATGAGGTCCTGGAGGCCCCAGGAGGTTAAGCCACTTGCCCAGGGTCACATCGCTAGTAAGTAGTAGAGCTGGGATTTGAACCCAAAACCCAGGTACTCTGACTCAGAATCTGACCTCTTAACCGTTGTGCTTTCCTGGCTCATTGTGGAAATTTGGGGAACTGCAGAGAACAAAGAAAGCTGTGGTGGGGAGATGCCCTAGAATTTGCCCCTGCCAACATTCTGGCTGCTTTTTCCTATAGCCCTTCTCATCCCCTCTTTTTTTTTTTTAATTAACTTTTATTGGAGACTAGTTGATTTACCATGTTGTGTTAGTTTCTGCTGTATAGCAAAGTGAATCAGTTATACATATACGTATATCCACTCTTTTCTAGATTCTATTCCCATAGAGGTCATTACAGAGTACTGAGTGGAGTTCCCTGGGCTATACAGTAGCTCTTATTAGTTATCTTTTTTATATATAGTACTGTGTATATGTTAATCCTAACCTCCCAATTTATCCCTCCCACCCTTACCCCTTGGTAAACATAAGTTTTCTACATTTGTGACTCTATTTCTGTTTTGTAAATAGGTTCATTTGTACCATTTTTTTAGATTCCACATATAAGCAATATCATATAATATATATTTTTAAAATTTATTTATTTATTTTTGGCTGCATTGGGTCTTTGTTGCTGCGCGTGGGCTTTCTCTAGTTGCGGTGAGCGGGGGCTACTCTTCATTGCGGTGCGGGGGCTTCTCATTGTGGTGGCTTCTCTTGTTGCGGAGCACAGGCTCTAGGCACGCGGGCTTCAGTAGTTGCGGCACGTGGGCTCAGTAGTTGTGGCTCGCAGGCTCAGTTGCTCCGTGGCATGTGGGATCTTTCCAGACCAGGGCTCGAACCCATGTCCCCTGCATTGGCAGGCAGATTCTTAACCACTGTGCCACCAGGGAAGCCCAATATCGTATAATATTTGTTCTTCTCTGTCTGACTTCTTTCACTCAGTATGATGATCTCTAGGTCCATCCGTGCCACTGCGAATGGCATTATTTCGTTCTTTTTAATGGCTGAGTAATATTCCATTGTATATATGTACCACATCTTCTTTATCCATTCCTCTGTCGATGGGCATTTAGGTTGCTTCCATGTCCTGGCTATTGTAAATAGTGCTGCAATGAACATTGGGGTACCTGTATCTTTTCGAATTATGGTTTTCTCCAGATATAGGCCCAAGAGTGGGATTGCTGGATCATATGGTAGTTCTATTTTTAGTTTTTTTAAGGAACCTCCATACGGTTCTCCATTCCCACCCACAGTGTAGGAGGGTTCCCTTTTCTCCACACCCTCTCCAGCATTTATTGTTTGTAGACTTTTTGATGATGGCCATTCTGACGGGTGTGAGGTGGTACCTCATTGTAGTTTTGATTTGCATTTCTCTAATGAATTGTGATGTTGAGCATCCTTTCCTGGACCTCTTGGCCATCTGGGTGTCTTCTTTCATCCTGGCTTAAGTTAGCTGCCTCCTCCATCAGACTAAGTTCTCTTGAACACAGGGGCCACGGCATTGATTGTTGTGTCCCCAGGACCTGTCATGTAGATAAACAATGACATCTTTGACCATTTATTACTAGCTAATGCTTATTGAGCACTTACTATGTGCTAAGCCCTGTGCTAAGAATTTGACAAGCTCTGCCTCATAGAATCCTCACCATAGCCTATGAGAAGATGTTATTCTCATTTTACAGAAGGGGACACTCAGGCTTGGATAGTAATTAAGAAACTTACTCTAGGAGACCTTGCTGGGAAATGGTTTGATCTCAGGCTTGTCAGGTCTAAAGCCCTTGACCAGTCAGCAAACTACGACCCACGGGCCAAATTCAGCCCTCCAGCATTTTTGTACGGCCCGTGAACTAAGAATGTTTTTTATACTTTAAAAAGGTTGAGGGGACAGACATAGAAAACAGACTTGTGGTTGCCAAGTGGGAGGGGAGGGGAGGGAGGGAGGGAGGGATTGGGAGTTTGGGATTAGCAGATGAAAACTATTATATATAGAGTGGATAAACAACAAGGTCCTACTGTATAGCACAGGGAACTATATTCAATATCCCGTAATAAACCATAATGGAAAAGGATATGAGCAAGAATGTATATATATGTATAACTGAATCACTTGGCTGTATACCAGAAACTAATACAACATTGTAAATCAACTATACTTCAATAAAATCAATTTTAAAAAATAAAAAGGTTGAAGGGAAAATCTAAAGAATAATATTTTGGGAGAGGTGAAAAGTATATGCAATTAGTGTTTCGGTGTCCCTAAATCACGTTTCGTTGGAATACAGTCATGCTTTATTTTTTATTTATTTATTTATTTTTTTAAACATCTTTATTGAAGTATAATTGCTTCACAATGGTGTGTTAGATTCTGCTTTATAACAAAGTGAATCAACTACACATATACACAGTCATGCTTTATTCATTTACGTCTTGCCCGTGGCTACTGTAGTAACAGAGGTTGTATGGCTCTTTAAAGAAAAAAAACGTGCCAGCGTCTGTTCTTGAATGTGCACCTTGTAAAGATGAGGGGGACTTTCGGGGGTAGAGACTGTTTTCAGTGGAAGTTGGAAATATCCCAGCATCAGGCCAACACAGCCCTTCTCCTCCTTGCTGACATGGAGTGGAGGGGACTGCAAATAATGAAGTGTCATTCTTGCCCCTCAGGACCTCTCAGTGTGTCTGGGGAGATAAAAGGCAGAATTAACCATCTGAGTGAGCCCAGCCAGCAGGAGATGTCAAGGCAAGATAGACCCCCCTCTTTCCACTGAGTCATCAGACTGGTGGTTCTAGACATATTTGGTGCCGGGACACCTGGAAATCATCATGTTCTCTAGATAACACAGCAGAATATTGATAAATTAAATTCCTTTGTGGCTATGCCATTGTAGTCCATGCAGAAAACAGAAAAGTCCAACATATGCATGGGATCTTGAATAATAATAACAATTAGAAAAAAAGACGGTAGATCGTGTAGTACAGTGGGCTGTTTGAGTGTTTCATTCATATTTATTCCTTTTTGTTTTGTCAAAGATCACTTTAAAAGTCTAGGAGAGAATTAAAAGAACTATCCTGAGAAAATTCTGTAGTCTTCGTAACTTCTTTATCACTGAGATGATTGGTATTTTAAATTTATTTTTAATTTCCATTGTTTAATTTTAGTTTTTAATTTTTGGCCACACCGTACGGCTTGCAGGATCTGGGTTCCCCGACCGGGGATCGAACCCGTGCCCTGCAGGGGAAGTGTGGAGTCCTAATCACTAGACCGCCAGGGAATTCCCTGGAATTTAAAAAATTTATTTATTTTATTTATTTATTTTTGGCTGCTTTGGGTCTTCGTTGCTGTGCGTGGGCTTTCTCTAGTTGAGGCGAGCGGGGGCTACTCTTCGTTGCGGTGCACGGGCTTCTCATTGCAGTGGCTTCTGTTGTTGCAGAGCATGGACTCTAGGCGCGTGGGCTCAGTAGTTGTGGCTCGCGGGCTCTAGAGCGCAGGCTCAGTAGTTGTGGCACACGGGCTTAGTTGCTCCGTGGCACGTGGGATCTCCCTGGACCAGGGCTCGAACCCGTGTCCCCTAAATTGGCAGGCGGATTCTTAACCACTGTGCCACCAGGGAAGTCCCTGGAATTTTTAAAATGAACTTTATTTTTGGAGATGATTAGATTTTGTATAGCAGGAAAGAACAAGAGCTCTAGAGACTATGTTTCTGAGCCTCCCCTACCTTCCCCAAGATTGATGATAAGTTGTCATGGGCATCTGTAGAAGGAGAGAGATTGTCTCAGATTGGAGTGGTTGAAGAGATGTGATTTGGTTTGGGTGGCAAATGATGCTTAGAAAGAGGGTAAGGGGGAAGGGTGTTCCAGATGGGTGGAAAGGCAGTGACAAAAGCACAGAGGTCTTGTGGGCAAGAGTAAGGAGTTTGCCTCATGCTGTGAAGAGAGGCTTGTGCCATCGTGTGCTCTGAGTGCCAGAAGTTTACCTGCAGGTGTGATGGAGTGATCACAGAGGTTACATTTGGAGCTATATTCAAGATGTGTTGTTTCCACTGATATTGAGTGGACAGTTGTGCTGAGCCAGGTGTGTTGCTGGGACCCCAAAGTGCTTGCTGAGCCTGGGACAAAGTCAAAGAAATAACTATAAGGAAATAAGCTAGGTAGGCAAATTTATTAGTGAAGGTACAGACTTACAATTCTAACAAGTGCTTGGCTTCCTGGGGGAGTCTTAGGGATACCCATTTGGCTACCTTTTCACTTAGAGAAATAAATCGACCCAATCCTTTGGAAGAAGGTAGGGTGGGGTTAAATACTTAATTATGGAAATGTGGCTGTCTGGTAACTTGGTAACTGGTCTGACGAGTTTTTCTTTTTCTCCCTCCTACTTGATGAAATTCATTGACCAGTTATTTCCCACTGTGACACCAGACCCTTTGTCAGAATTAAAATCTGTTCTTTGTGGCTAAACACCTGAAATGCCCCAGGGAGGTCCTGTGGACCTCAGCTCCTGTCAGGCTGGGAGCCCAAGTACTCTTTGTGGTCAGTACTTCTCTCTCCACACGCCTGTGCCTGATAGAACATTCCCTTTCCCAGTGAAAGAGAACTGATGTGGGTGGTGGGGTTTGAAAATTGTATCCTTTATCTCCTCTCCCCTTCCCCTTCTCCCCTCTCTTTGTCTTGGACTTAGAGTCTTTGCTAGCTCAGGCTAAATGTCTGCTTACACTTAGAGATAAATAATGTCAAGAGTGGGAAACAAACAAACAAAAATAATTGCTTTCCTCTGGGACCCTGTTGTCTGTCATGGGTGGGGCCATCTATGTAGCAGTAGATTGGGCTACTTTCCTCCAATTCCAGGTTTAGGAAGTAGACTGAGATCTCCCAACCCAGACTCAAGTCCCAGGACACAGAGGCACAGGATGAAGTATGGTCATCAAATTGGCTCTGGAGGGGCAGCTGGTAGATAAAGCCCACAGCTGTCAAATGCCTGGAGGGTTTTGGGTAAAGGATCATTTGACTTTTTTATTATACAAGGTTTTTGCTTCTTTTTTGTCCCATCAAGGAGGGTCTTGGGTCTTGAGTGATGGCTGCAGTCTAGGAAGGGAGTTTGATGGACAGGCTATACCTATGGAGTGTTTCCAAGTGCTCGCCTATGGAAGAAACTGTTTTCTTTGGAAGATCTTATAAGGACAGGGTTTCAAGCCCTGGCACGTAGTCACACTGGCACCCAGTGTGTGCAGCGCCAGCATTGTTTATCCACTACTTGCAACGCTTGTCCGCAAGCAAACAGGACTCTGGCACAGGTATCTCATTAGTGGTGACAAGGTTAAGTTTTCATGTGTGCAGAGAAATCGGATATCATAGCAGGAGATATGCAAAGCAGGCTTGACCTGAAGCATTCAAGATTTCTTTTCTTTAAAAACAATCTTTTTCACTGTAGTAAAATACACATAAGATTTACTATTAGTGACATTTAGCACATAAGCCGTGCTGTGCAATCATCACCACTATCTAGTTCCAGAACTTTCCATCACCCCCACAAAGAAACTCTGTGCTTTTAGCAGTCAAACCCATTCCCCCTCCCACCAGCCCCTGGCAACCGTTAATCTACTTTCTGTCTCTGTGGATTTACCTGTTCTGCATGTTTCATATAAGTGGAATCATACAACATGTGGCCTTTTACATCTTGCATCTTTCACTACCTGTGGTTTGGAGCTTTAGCCACATTGTAGCATATACGAGGACTTTATGCCTTTTTCTTGCTGAGTAATACTCCATTGTATGGATATACCATGTCTTGTTTATCCATTTACTGACTGACGGACATTTGAGTTATTTCCGCCTTTTGGCTGTTGTGAATAGGGCTGCTACGAACATTTGTGTACAAGCTTTTGTTTGAATACTTCTTTTCAATTCTCTTGGGGGGATATATCTAGGAGCAGAATTGCCGGGTCATTTGGTAGTACTATGTTTAAGTATGTTCTATGTTCTTGTATAGAGTCAAGGTTTCTTTCTTTTCCTTTCTTCCCTTTTTTTTTTTTTTTTGCTTTTGGTTTTATTTCTTTTAAAAAAACATTTTAGGGACTTCCCTGGTGGTCCAGTGGCTAAGACTCCATGCTCCCAATGCAGGGGGCCCGGGTTCAATCCCTGGTCAGGGAACTAGATCCTGCATGCCACAACTAAGAGTTTGCATGCCGCAACTAAAGGTCCTGCACTTGGCAACCAAGAAAGATCCCACGTGCTGCAACTAAGACCCGGTGCAACCAAACAAACAAATAAATAAATAAACATTTTATTATCAAAGAACACACAGATTCAGAAAACCACACAAACCAAATGGACAGCCTAATGAATTTCTTTAAAGCAAACAACCTTATAACTCGCCTCCCCGAGTTGAGCAATAGTACTTTGCCAGCAATCCTGTCTCCAGAGGCCCTACTACGGTTCCCATCCCAGACATAGCCACCACCCCCCCTCTAAAATGGTCACTGTCCTGTCTTTTCTACTGGTCATTTCTTTCTTTCTGTATAGTTTTATCACTCGGGTGTGACTCTCTAGACAATATAGTTTAGTCTTGACCATTAAAAAAAAACGGATATATCTCTTTGGGCATACCGCAGTGATTCCCTTGGTGATTTTGCCCCCCCCCCCCCCCACCGCCACCAAGGGACATTTGCAATGTCTAGAGATATTTTTGGATGTCGCAAGTTTTGGGGGGTGGGTACTACTGGCATCGAGTGGGTAGAGGCCAGGGATGCCGTTCAAACCCTACAATGCAGAGAAAACCCTTACCACCTAGAATGATCCAGGGCCAAATGTCACCTGGCATCCTGGGGACAGTACTATCCAAACATTTATTAGTGAAGGTACAGACTTACAATTCTAGTGCTGAGGGTGAAAACCCTTGTCTACAGGGTTCCCCTCCGTCCCTTTCTTCTCTTTCCCTTCTTCCTGTTGGAGAACTGGGCGTTCCATCTGGGGCATGTCCCCCACTGTGAATGTTGCTGACTGCTCTATCATGGCACAGTTCGGCATGGTCCTCTGTCCCCTGGACCCAGAACCAGGGTCAGACTCAGGTTCTATTCCTTCAGTGGACTTTATTTGACATCTGCCCCACCCCCACCCCAGCACTATTTGCAACAGACCATTTTGAGAGGTGATCATTTTGGCCACTTCTTCTCTGGAGCATGGCTATGGGTGGTGATGTGCTCTTCAATCATTATTTTTTTCTTTTTCAAAAATCTGCAAATCTTGTTATGCAGTCGAATAGGACTCACTGGCCTCCGTTTTTCAGTTTGTGATAAACAAGGCACAGACTGAACTTTGTAACAAAACTCTGTGTTCTTTACCAAGGCAAGTTTTGCTAAGAAAATTATTTTTATAAGCGAGGGAGGTATGAAGGTTATTTGCAGAGGAATTTTACAAGGGCGAGAAAAAAAAGAAACCCAAGAAGTTGACCTCAGGATTCGTGGTGGTATGGAAGACAGCGTAGTCAGAAGACCTTGAGAGACATGTCAGAAGTAAAACAGTAGGTGAATCTGAGAAAGGAAAGATGTCCCATGTAGGGATGAGTTTGATGGAGAAAAAGTTGGAGAATTGTCTTAAAGAGGCCCATGTGGTTCAGATGAGGGCATAATTCTTCACGGATTTTCACAGTTTTGAAAGGATGTCTTTGTGACCCACAAGCCTGGCGCACTGCCTGACTTGATTTGAGGACTCCTGGCCATTGGGAGGGTTATATTTATGCTATAGTGTCTCCTATTGGGGAATGCAAATAACAGCAGTGGGCATTTGGTAGATGCGGGACCTAAAGTGAAGGATGTGTTGGCATGTTGGCCCCAAGGTCTTGGAAGGAAGGATGAAGGAGGCTAACATAGACCCAGTTCATAAGAGTTACAAATTCAGAATCAAAGAAGTCAGAAAATGACATCAATTCTTTCCCCCTTGATGAAAAGTGCAAATGTTGCCTATACAGAGGTCAACGAATGTCTTAAGTTTTTCCCGACTCCGAGAAGTAGCTCTGGAAAGGGGTCTAGCCAGCCGGGAGTAGACAATGGTAATCCGTTCTTCAGAACCCGCTCTTGCCAGCTGAATAAGTGTAGCATGGCATTGTTTTGTAAGCAGATGGGGTAGGGGGGTCCCTGGACAAAGAGAACCAGGGATGACTTTCTTGACATAAGAGAACCCATTTTGGCCTAAGCCCTTTTGTGATATAAGCCCAGCTGTAATGCTTGCCTTGAATAGGTCTCAGTAATTAATAATTTTTTTTTTTTTTTTTTTGGCCTGGCAGCTTGCGGTATCTCAGTTACCCCCGACCAGGGATTGAACCTGGGCCACAGCAGTGAAAGCCTGGAATCCTAATCACTAGACCACCAGGGAACGCCCAGTAATGAATGATCTTAAGGGAGGGAATGCAGAAACAAGGGAGGAGCCATCAAGAAACAATAGCGCAGCCTTAGGGCAGGGTCCTGGTTCCTCATAATATACATACATATTATGTATATGTATTATATACATAATAATATACCTTTGAGTTCTGCAGGAACTAAAGCCCCCACCCAGCTGGAGGATGGAAGGATGATGTCCTGACTTCAGTCAACTAAAGCTTGGACTCCATCAACCTTTGGCCCAATTCTATCCTGAATTCTCCTCTGCTCAAGTCCCCTCATAAATATGCATGTACCCTTAGCTTAAAACTTCCCCAATTCTGCTGTTTGGGGAGACATTGCTTTGGGAAAGATCCCCGGTGTTCTCCTTACTTGGGGCAAGTAATAATAAATCCTTCCTTCTCCCGATCTTTGGCTTGGTTGTGTCCATTGGTTCAACACCTACCCAAGAGGGGAACCCAGTTTTCAGGTAACAAATTGTCTATTTGTTTTATTTTAGAGGACGTTAGAGTATTTATAGAGGGCTTTGCTAGGCTTGGTCATAACCCTCATGCTCTTTTCCCCTTAAGGTCTTATCATCTTTCAGTTGCCACTTCTCCTGGGTAGGTGAATGGGATTCAGGGAGGATAAGGATGTTGAGGGTCCCACCTTTGATGGTGGTGTGGAACCAACTTGGTGGCATTCTAGAGCTGTGCTGTCCAATAAGGTAGTCCCAATAGCCACAGGTGGCTAAGTTAAAATGAATTAAAATGAAATAAAAATGAAGCATTTCTCCCTTGGTCATACTCACCACATTTGGACAACACAGACGTAGGACATTTCCATCACCACAGAGAATTCTATTGGGTAGCACTGCTCTGAAGCATTTCATTTCATGGTTAAAGATAGCTCGAGAGCCGGACAAACCTGGTTTTGGATCTTGAGTCTATTGTGTGACCTTGGACTTGCTCTTCTCAGCCTCTGTTTCCTCATCTATCATGAGGAAATGGTAAGGGAACCAGCCTCAAAGTTTTTTCCTTACTTTTAGCTGATACCTCTTCTTTTGATAAAAATTAAAAAATCCCATTCCTCTTCTCTACTTTGAGTTTGATTTTTTTTCCCCCTTAAAGATAAGGTATAACAATGAAGTTTTTTTCAACCTTTGTAAGCCCTTGAGAGTCTCTGGAATAGAGGAAGGAGTGTCTTAGGAAAGTTGAACGTAACAAAGAGGCCATTATAGGGACATCTGAGCAAGAAGAGGAACAAGGAAGGGGTAGGTGTGTCGACTGGGGGTGACTGTCATCATGTCTGTGGGTGACCAAGAGTGAGGAATGTGTCAGCTCCTTCTCAGCTTCTCCTCTTTCTCTGGGGAACAGGGAACAGAGTGCTTTCAGTGTAAGCAGAATAGAGTGGGTGTGGGTAGAGAAGAAGTAGACTCAGGATGGGTAAGGGAATGAGGGAGGGAACCTCAGCCTGAGTTTGTCTTCCTGGCTCAGCACAGAGCACCAAATTCAGTGCTGGCTGTCAGCTGGGATGCTTTGTTTTTCCTCCCTGCAGAAAAAACATCAATTTTTTCTCCCTCCCTAGCTTGGGTTTGGATGCTATGATGGTCTCCACGTTCCAAGAGCAGCAAGAGATCAATCCCCAGCACTCAAGTGCTTTTCAAATCTCTTTTTGCATCACGTATGCTAATGTTCCGTTGGTCAAAGCAAGGAACATGGCTAAGACAAGCTTGAAGGAAGAGGGTGGATATAGATGCCACCTGTGGATTGGAGGGGAAGCATTTGTGGCCTCTTTTTTTTGCCATCTACCACAAAATCCCAGGGTGGGAAACAACAATGGGACTCATGAAACATTTTAGCCAGGACTTAGCTTGATCAAATACCCAAGACTGTGTATGGCATAACTGAGAATCTAAAATGATTTTCCCGAGTAGTTATTTAATTTCCTGGATTCCAGTTGTTGAATAATCAATTCCTTTCCTAAAGACTTTTGATGTTTTCTTTATCTTTTATTAAATGCAATAAAAAACCAGGATCTGCTTCAGAGATATCAATTCTATTTCATTCATCTGTGTCTCTTCAGTACCATGCTGGTTTAATTACTATAGATTTAGAACATGTTTTATTGATGGTAGATTCAATTTTTTTTCCTATTACACTTTTTCAAAGTGTTTATTCTTCTTGTTGAATTTAAGAATCTCCAAATCTACCTCCTCCAGTACACATGAAATCCACCGAAATTTTGATTCCAAAATTGCATTAATCTGTAAATCTATAAATTAACTTGAGAAATTGATACCTTAATATTTTTCCTTTCCATGCAGGTATGTGATCAGTGTCTCTGTTTTTTCAAATCTTTTCATATTGTGCTTTTAAAAATATTTATCCCATATATTTCTTGCTGTGATGATTTCTGATTCCTATAACACAGAGTTTTGGTTGTTAGTTGTTGCTACTGTGAATAAGCATATTTATCCTGAATACAGCTCCTTTAGTGAAATTGATTAGTAGGTTTTAAATATTTTTATTCATTGTGTGCAGTTTTATTCTCTACAATTAAAAAAAAAATGTCGTCTAAATGTTGTACCTCTCATTTCATTTTAAATCTTATTCCATTGACCAGGGCTTCAAGACTAATATTAAATATTTAACAATGGTATTATCTGACAATCGTGTTAAATAGATTTTCTAGTATAAAATCATCCCTGCTTTCTTGTGTGGTAAACCCTACTTGGTTGTGATGAATTATGCTTTTAATATAATGTTGAATTTGATTTGCTAGGTTTGCTTTGTTTTGTTTTTATGGATCTTTGCCACCTGTGTTCACGAGAGAAACTGTGTTATGTCTTTGGTCTGTTTTATTTTGCAATCTCTTCATCAGGTTTTTTTATCTGATATCCTAGACGCATAAAATGAACGAGACAAGTTTCCATTTTAAATGTTTTAGAATTATGGCATCAGGACTAACACTTCCTTGAAAAACCGATTATTTGTTAGAGAAATCACATGGTGCAATAAACTTCTGAGGAAGCAATTCTTTAGTAACTTAAAAAATTTGCATACTAGCTTGTTATAGAATTCAGTCTAAATTTTTTTTTAACCTCTGGCGAGATCTTTTTGAGTCAACTTTTGTGATTTGTATTTTATTAGGGATCATTTCAGATTCCTATGTTCAGATTTAATAGCATGTTATTAAATATCTTGTTGGCATATTCTCCTTTACATCTATTTAGATTTGCCAGTTTTGCTGTTTTTTTTTTTTCTTCAGCAAAGCAGATCTTGGATTTATTTATCAATTCTCTTTTCTCACAATTCATTAATTACTGTTATAATCTGAATTCTTTTCATTTTTAGATTAATCTGAGTCATGATTTTGCTTCTTTTTTCCCCTCTGGTGTGAAATGTTTAGATGACTCAGCAAGCACCTGAATCCTTTTTGGAATAAATTGGGGAATGAATGAGTGAAGAATTTAATACCATACTTTTTTTTAAATTTAAATAAGGAGAATTCTATCGTATGGAAAGAGCCAGTACTTTTAATACAATTAAAGCTTTTAAGGCCATGAATTCACCCCTGAACATGGCTTTGGCTGCCTTCACAGATTTTGGCTATATAACATTTTTGTTTTCTGAAGAGTTTGTGAAGTTAATTTTGATTCGTTAGTTTTGATAATCATTATCATGAAAGCTGCTTACTACCTTTTAGTCACTTTATATAAATTATCTCATCCTGTCTTCATAGGCACCCTAAGAATAGTCCTTGTTTTACAGCCTGGCTTAGCTCCAGAAGTGGTAAAGTGACTTGCCCAGGGTCATACAGATAATGGGATGGGGGCAGGGTAGGACCAGAATTTAGTTCATGGTCTTTTTTCTAAACCATGGGCCTTTTTGACTATGCCACACTGCCTCTCCAGTTGAGTGAGTTAGGGTTTTAAAAACAATTAACTGTTCATTTTAATGGGTTGTCTCAATTTCCAGTTGATAGGGTTTAAAAAAAATTTAACTTGTTGTGACCTGTAGAGTTTCTGCATTTTATAATTGCTTGTGGCTTCTTGGTAGCTGAGTGTCTGTTTACCCTGGCTTCTGTAATTGTTGTACAGAAGCTGGAAGAGTCAGTGAACTTAGAATCAAAGCTCAGAATCTACAATGCCACAAGGAAACATTCCCCTGGGACCCACATGCATGTGGAGTGTGAAAATAAAGGCTTAACTTCACTGGCAAAATGTCTCTGCCCTACGAGAGTTAGGAATTGTTTCTGCAGAGTTCTTATTCCATGCTCCCTCTGTTATCCCAGCTGCCTTGCCTCTCAAGACAGCTGGAACTAGTTTTTCCAAACACACTTTCTCTCTCCTTGTCTCATCATGTGCTTATGGTTTTGTGATGCTGGCTTAAAAGAGTGAGGGCTGGGCCAGGGCTGAACCTGACCTGTGGGCTGACCTGCCTGTTTGGCCCTCATTTCTATTTCTGGGTCTTGCTCTCAGCGTGAGGATGCTGAGAGTCAGTGTGACTTGCTGTGACGTAATGCAGTCAAACCTTTCCTTTAAAATGGCTTGTGATTCATCTTTATTTTTATGGGACTGTGTGTCACGTTCGAAATATTACAGTAGGAGTTTTCATTTGAAATCTAATAGAGGTTTTAATCTGCCATCTGGAATCTGTGTTTCTTACACGTTTTTATTGTTCATGACTGAGAGTGGTGTTGCGGAGGGTGGGTTTGGCCATAGGCTTAAGATCCACCCAGAGGATTCGGTCTGTTATCCAAAACCTCATTTTCTCTGTCTTGGCTGCAGCCAGAGACTGAGGGTGGGTTTGCTGATCGTAAAGGAGTCCTCCCTTGTATTTATTTTCTTTTTCTTTTTAAACCAAAACCTTTTATTTTTAATTATATTGAAGTTTAGTTGATTTACAATGTTGTGTTAATTTCTGTTGTATAGCAAAGTGATTCAGTTATGTATACACACACACACACACACACACACACACACATTCTTTTTCATATTCTTTTCCATTATGGTTTATCATGGTATATTGAATATAGTTCCCCGTGCTATACAGTAGGACCTTGTTGTTTATCCATCCTATATATAATAGTTTGCATCTGCTAATCCCAAACTCCCATCCATCCCTTCTCCACCCCACTCCCCCTTGGCAACCACAAGTGTGTTCTCTATGTCTGTGAGTCTGTGAGTCTGCAAAACCTTTAATTTTCATAGCTCCTAAGATATACAACATGCAACGTATTCAGTGTCGATTTTACATCATAAATTTTGTATCATTTAACATAGAATTATAGGCAGGTTTAAAACTTAAAAACTATTAAATATTCAACACAGATGTAGTGAATAAAAGTCACTATTTTCCCCCCACATCTTTCCCCCAAATTAACAAGGTCGGACTTTTAAGTTTGGATCATAGTGGGGAGGGTGTGGGAAGGGTATATCATGGCTTTAACATGCATTTTCTTGATCACTAGCAAATTTGGTCCTCTCTTAATATTTATGTTTATTGACTATTCATGTCGTCTCTTCTATTTTTTCTTTTTTAAATGTAATGTTTTTCGGCAGGGTTTCTCAACCTCAGCACTACTGACGTTTTGACCTGAATAATTCTTTGTCATGGTGGGACCATCTGTGTATTGTAGGATGGTAAACAGCAGCCCCCCACTAGATGCCAGTAGCACCCCACCAAGTGGTGACAATCCAAAATGTCTCCAGACGTCATTGCCAAATGTCCCCCGGTTGAGAACTACTGCCCTCGAGCAAATAACCTTGTTTCTTTCACCCAGTTCAAGAATTTGCCAGTTCCCACTTAATCCCCTCAATGGGCCATGTCCGCCCCAGTCCCTTTCACGTCTCCCAAAGCAACAAGTGTCCTGACTTACAGTAAGCATTGCCTTGCGTTTCTGTATAGTTTTACCACCCAAAGGGCATCCCTACATTCTATGGTTTATTCTTGCCCATTTCAAAACCTTTTATTGTGTCTTTTTTAAAATGCATAATCTTTATTTCATAAGTTATCTATGTTTATTTCAGAAAAATATAGATAAAAGTATCAGGTCACCCTAATATCCTGTGTCCAAGAGCCATGACTTCTTAATTTTGATGCAAGATCTTCCATAATTTTCTCTGCAAACATATATGTGTCAGTTGGAATCCTATTATGCATTAAAGAAAATGAGATGATATGATGCCATATGATACCAATGTTGCCTGTTTTTTATTTTCCCCTCTTACATCTATTAAGGCTCTTTCCATGTAAATATGAATCTATGTCACACTTTTTAAAAATAAATTTATTTATTTATTTTTGGCTGCATTGAGTCTTCGTTGCTGTGTGCGGGCTTTCTCTAGTTGCGGTGAGTGGGGGCTACTCTTCGTTGTGGTACACGGGCGTCTCATTGCCGTGGCTTCTCTTGTTGTGGAGCACGGGCTGTAGGCGCGCAGGCTTCAGTAGTTGTGGCACGTGGGCTCAGTAGTTGTGGCTCACGGACTGTAGAACGCAGGCTCAGTAGTTGTGGCTCACGGGCTTAGTTGCTCCGCGGCATGTGGGATCTTCCCGGACCAGGGCTCAAACCCGTGTTTGAGCCTGCATTGGCAGGCGGGTTCTTAACCACAGCGCCACCAGGGAAGCCCCTATGTCACACTTTTAATTCCTGCGTTGGTGGACATTTTGAGGTTGTTTACAGTTTATCATTGGCATGGGAGAATGCTGTGGCAAAAATTTGTGTACTTACTTTCGTTTACTTTTCTGATTGTTTTCAACTTCTGTTTTTCCGCAGCTTGACTGAGACATAATTTACAAACAATAAAATGCACACATTTGAAGAGTATTGTTCAAAGAGTTTTGACAAAATTGTATACCCGTGTAACTAGCACCCTGTTCAAGAGAGATTCTCCCCATCCCCCCTGGAAGTCCTCTTGTGCTCCCACCCTGGCAGTTGCCCACTTCAGACACACTTGGCTTGTCCTCAGCCATGCCCCTTGTCTGCACTCTTGCTGTACACAGACACCCTTCATCACTCTCGTGGGCCCCCACTCTCCCTCTGCTGCATCGCCTACGTTTCCAAACTCTCTTCCTCAATGTACGACACATCGTGTTGGTCCCTCCACATAGGTCTTCAGAGGCTTTCGTTTTCTTCCGGTTGGAATCAGATCTGGATACAAAAGCTGCCTCATTCTGCAACCCACATTTCCTGGGGGCTTACTCTGTGCCTGATGCTATTCTTAGAGCTTTACAGGCACACCTCGGAGAGACTGTTGGTTGAGTTCCAGACCCCTGCAATGAAGTGAATATCCCAATAAAGCCAGTCACATGGATTTTTTTGGTTTCCCAGTGCATACAAAATTATGTTTGCTCTATACTGTAGTCTCTTAAGCGTGCAATAGCATTATGTCTAAACAAACAAAAAAAATGCACATAATTTTTTTTTTTGGCTCTTCCCCTCGGCTTGCGGGATTTTAGTTCCCCGATCAGGGATTGAACCCGGGCCACTGCAGTGAAAGCGCCGAGTCCTAACCACTGGAACGCCAGGGAATTTCCACAACATACGTAACTTAATTAAAGAATCCTTTATTGCTACAAAATGCTAGCCATCATCTGAGCCTTCAGTGAGTCATAATGTTTTTGCAGTAGCAACATCAAAGATCACTGATCACAGGTCACCATAATAAATATAATGAAAATGACAAAGTTTGAAATATTGCAAGCATTACCAGAATGTAACACAGAGACACGAAGTGAGCCAATGCTGTTGGAAAAATGACACCAATAGACTTGCTTGAGGCAGGGTTGCCACAAACCTTCGATTTGTAAAAAACGCAATAAAGCAAAGTGGAAGAAAGGAAAGAGCAATAAGACAAGGTATGCCTGTATACGTATTGATACGTTTCATCTTCTCAACGACCCCAAATCGATGCTGCTGTTATCCACATTCTACAGACGGGAAAACCGAGCACAGAGAGATTAAGTAGCTTGCTCAGGATCACACAGCCAGTACCTGGAGTCTTCCTTCTTACCTTTATGCTCTCCTGGTTCTAACACTTCTGTAAAATGGGATAGTGATACCTCCATAAACCCATTGTTAAGGTTCTCTGTCCACACATGGCCTCTCCTCAGGTGCACGTTCCTGGAGATAGGTATCCCTTCTTCTTCTCCTCCTCCTCCCCCTCCTCCCCTCCTCCTCCCCTCCTCTTCCTCCTCCCCCTCCTCCCCTCCTCCTCCCCCTCCTCCCCTCCTCCTTCCCCTCCTCCTCCTCCTCCCCCTCCTCCCCTCCTCCTCCTTCCCTCCTCCCCCTCCTCCTCCTTCCCTCCTCCCCCTCCTCCTCCTCCTCCCCTCCTCCTCCTCCCCTCCTCCTCCTCCCCTCCTCCTCCTTCCCTCCTCCCCCTCCTCCTCCTCCTTCCCTCCTCCCCCTCCTCCTCCTCCTCCCCTCCTCCTCCTCCCCTCCTCCTCCTCCCCTCCTCCCCATCCTCCCCTCCTCCTCCCCTCCTCCCCATCCTCCCCTCTTCCTCCTCCCCTCCTCCCCCTCCTCCCCTCCTCCTCCTCCTCCTCCCCCTCTTCCCCTCCTCCTCCTCCTTCTTCTATCTTTCTTCTTCTTCTTCCACTAATCCTATCATGAGCCCCCCACCCTCATGGCCTCATCTAACCCTTATTACCTTCTAAAGGCCCCATCTCCAAATACCATCATGTTGTGGGGTATGGCTTCCACATGTGAATTTGGGGGGCACACAAGCATTCAGCTCATAACATTGCAGGTGACAGTCTCATATGCCAAGGTATCAGGATGAACAATTGAGAGACACGTCTTTATTCCAGCCCTGCCCTGTGTCCAGTCCAAGGCTGAGAGGTAGGGGATACACACGTGGAAGGTGGGTTGACTTTGTCCTCTGGGACCTGTGATTTTGGGGTGCACATAAATCTCACCTTTATTTAGATCTTGGTTTTTTAAAATTTTGGATATTTGTTTTTAAAAGTTAATGTGGAAAAATATTACACATATTTTATGTTTATGGGATGAATTGTGTCCTCCCAGAATTCATATGTTGAAGTCCCAAGCCCCACCCAGGATCTCAAAATATGACCATATTTGGAGATGGGACCTTTGAAGAAGTAATTAAGTTAAAATGAGGTCATTTGGGTTCCAGTATGACTGGTGTCCTTCTAAGAAAAGGAAATTTGGACACAGACCTGCATGTGCACAGAGATAGCCATGTGAAGACAGAGGGAGAAGATGGCCATCTGTAAGCCATGCAGAGGCTGACCCTGCCAACACCTTGATCTTGGACTTCTAGGCTCCAGAATCATAAGAAAACACATTTCTGTTGTTCAAGCCACCCAATCTGTGGTAGTTTGTTATGGCAGCCCTAGCTAACTAATACACACACACACACACACACACACACACACACACACACACACACACTAGTCGGTTTTCATGGATGAGTTTTGACAAAAGTGCACACCATGTAACCACCACCACAATCAAGATACAGAATGTTTCCATCACCCTCAAAAGTTCCTTCATGCTCTTAACAAAAATTTTCTTTATCGAAGTATAGTTCATTTACAATATTGTGTTAGTTTCAGGTGTACAGCAAAGAGATTCAGTTATACGTATACCTATATTCATTCTTTTTCAGATTCTTTTCCACTAGAGGTTATTACAGGATATTGAGTATAGTTCCCTGTGCTATACAGTAGGTCCTTGTTGTTTATCTATTTTATATATAGTAGTGTGTATCTGTTAATCTCAAACTCCTAATTTATCCCTCCCCCCTTCCCCTTTGGTAACCATAAGTTCATTTTCTATGTCGGTGAGTCTGTTTCTGTTTTGTAAATAAGTTCATTTGTATAATTTTTTTTTTAGATTCCACAAATAAGTGATATCATATGGTATTTGTCTTTCTCTGTCTGACTTACTTCACTTAGTATGATAATCTCTACATCCATCCATGTTTCTGCAAATGGCATTATTTCATTGGTAGTATTCCATTGTGTATATACACCACATCTTCTTTATCCATTCATCTGTCAATGGACACTTAGGTTGCTTCCATGTCTTGGCTATTGTAAATAATACTGCTATGAACATTGGGGTGCATGGATCTTTTTGAATTAATTAGTGTTTTCATTTTCTTTGGATAAATACCCAGGAGTGGAACTGGTGGATCATATGGTAACTCTATTTTTAATTTTTAGAGAAACCTCCATACTGTTTTCCACAGTGGCTGCACCAATTGACATTCCTGCCAACAGTTCACGAAGGTTCCCTTGTCTTCACATACTTGCCAACATTTGTTATTTGTGTTCTTTTTTTTTTCATATGTTTAATGATGCATGATTTTTTAATATCTCATTCAAAATCCGAATTTCTTTAAGAAGCTGCCATTTTGTTTTTTCCTGTTTATTATTATTATTGTTTTTTAACATCTTTATTGGAGTATAATTGCTTTACCATGGTGTGTTAGTTTCTGCTTTATAACAAAGTGAATCAGCTATACATACACATATATCACCATATGTCTTCCCTCTTGCGTCTCCCTCCCTCCCACCCTCCCTATCCCACCCCTCCAGGTGGTCACAAAGCACCGAGCTGATCTCCCTGTGCTATGCTTGATAATAGCCATTCTGACAGGTGTGAGGTGATATCCGATTGTGGTTTTAACTTACAGTTATCTGATGATTAGTGATATTGAGCATCTTTTCATGTATCCAAGGCTGCATTTTTTTAAAATTAATTTTTATTGGAGTATAGTTGATTTACACTGTTGTGTTAGTTTCAGGTGTACAGCAAAGTGATTCAATTATACATATACATTTATCTGCTCCTTTTTAGATTCTTTTCCCATATAGGCCATTACAGAGTATTGAGTAGAGTTACGTGTGCTATACAGTAGGTTCTTATTAGTTATCTATTTTATATCATAGTATATTATAGTTATCTATTTATATTATAGCAGTATGTATATGTCAATCCCAATCTCCCAGTTTACCTTCCACCCCCACCCCAGGCTGTATCTTTAAAGCTGTTCAGAAGTTTCCATCAACAGGGTTGTGTCCACAAACATCAAATTGTCAAATTTAATTTGTTTTAGATAAAACACCTCAGAAGTCAAGTTCAAGGAAACACTTTGTCGTTGTGATGAAGGGCTCAGATGAGTTTAAATCTCAGCCCATTGTTAACTGACAACAACTCTGTTTATTCTTTCGGGGCCTCTGCTTTCCCACCTGTAAAAGATAAAACTCCTCGTGGAGTTGCGTGGTAACACATAAAATATTTAGCACATGGTAAGCAGTCATTTATGATACCACAGTTCAGACTAAGGCGTGTGAAGGAGAAAGCAGTCGTATATCAACCGTGCTTTAAAAAATAGTTGTCTAATTTGTTTTGTTAAAAACAAGACGCCACATACACACATACAGAAATGTACACTCTGTATCCATTCAACTGCCAATGAACATTTAGGTTGCTTCCATGTCTTGGCTATTGTAAATAGTGCTACTATGAACATTGGGGTCCATGTATCTTTTTGAAATTAAGAGTTTTGTCTGGATATATGCCCAGGAGTAGGATAGCTGGATCATGTGGTAACTCTACTTTTAGTTTTTTGAGAAACCTCTATACTGTTCTCCATAGTGGCTGCATCAATTTACATTCCTTCCAACAGTGCACTTTGCTAAGAGTCAGAATAAATAGATCTTTTCATAGTTGGGAGAAAATAAATAAAAGATAGCTTTCCTGGGCTGCTCAAATTTGCAGGGACTGGACAGCCTTGGTATGAAGGTATTGAATGTCAAGGATGGTAGGGAAGTTCAGCGGGCTGTGTGTGTGTGTGTGTGTGTGTGTGTGTATGTGTGTGTGTGATGGAGTTTCTATCTTTGTTGGTGATGTTCTGTCATTGGCAGTGTCTCAGAGCACTTGGCTTCAGGGCTTTAGTGGGGACATTTCTTGAAACCTGTAGTCATGTTTTATTTTTTTAATACCCCTACCTAGCACATGCCAGGGCACACAGCGAGCTACTATGACTTGTAACCTGGGACTGCCACTTACTAGCCGTGGGATCCCAGGCAAGTTACTGGAATTCTCTGGGGGCACCTCAGTTTTCTCATCTGTAAAATGGGAATACACTAGTCCCCCCCACCCCCCCAATCCGTGGTTTCACAGTCCATGGTTTTGGTTATCTGTGGTCAACTGAGGTCTGAAATAGTAAATGGAATATTCCAGAAATAAACAATTCATAAGTTTTATTTATTTATTTATTTTTAAACGTCTTTATTGGAGTATAATTGGTTTACAATGGTGTGTTAGTTTCTGCTTTATAACAAAGTGAATCAGTTATACATATACATATGTCCCCATATCTCTTACCTCTTGTGTCTCCCTCCCTCCCACCCTCTCTATCCCACCCCTCTAGGTGGTCACAAAGCACTGAGCTATCTCCCTGTGCTTTGCAGCTGCTTCCCACTAGCTATCTATTTTACATTTGGTAGTGTATATATGTCCATGCCACTCTCTCACTTTGTCCCAGCTTACCCTTCCCCCTCCCCGTGTCCTCAAGTCCATTCTCTAGTAGGTCTGCGTCTTTATTCCCGTCCTGCCCCTAGGTTCTTCATGACCATTTTTTTTTTTTTTAGATTCCATATACATGTGTTAGCATACGGTATTTGTTTTTCTCTTTCTGACTTACTTCACTCTGTATGACAGACTCTATGTCCATCCACCTCACTACAAATAACTCAATTTCGTTTCTTTTTATGGCTGAGTAATATTCCATTGTATGTATGTGCCATATCTTCTTTATCCATTCATCTGTCGATGGACACTTAGGTTGCTTCCATGTCCTATTGTAAATAGAGCTGCAATGAACATTTTGGTACATGACTCTTTTTGAATTATGGTTTTCTCAGGGTATATGCCCAGTAGTGGGATTTCTGGGTCATATGGTAGTTCTATTTTTAGCTTTTTAAGGAACCTCCATACTGTTCTCCATAGTGGCTGTATCAATTTACATTCCCACCAACAGTGCAAGAGGGTTCCCTTTTCCCCACACCCTCTCCAGCACTTATTGTTTGTAGATTTTTTGATGATGGCCATTCTGACTGGTGTGAGATGATATCTCATTGTAGTTTTGATTTGCATTTCTCTAATGATTAATGATGTTGAGCATTCTTTCATGTGTTTGCTGGTAATCTGTATATCTTCTTTGGAGAAATGTCTATTTAGGTCTTCTGCCCATTTTTGGATTGGGTTGTTTGTTTTTTTGATATTGAGCTGCATGAGCTGCTTGTAAATTTTGGAGATTAATTCTTCGTCAGTTGCTTCATTTGCAAATATTTTCTCCCATTCTGAGGGTTGTCTTTTCGTCTTGTTTATGGTTTCCTTTGCTGTGCAAAAGCTTTTAAGTTTCATTAAGTCCCATTTGTTTATTTTTGTTTTTATTTCCATTTCTCTAGGAGGTGGGTCAAAAAGGATCTTGCTGTGACATAAGTTTTAAAGTGCATGCGGTTCTGAGTTGGCGTGATGAAATCTTGCCACTCTGTCCCACCCAGGACAGAAATCATCCCTTTGTCCAGCATATCCACATATACTACTTGCCCATGAGTCACCTAGTAGCCATCTCAGTTATCAGATTGACTGTCATGGTATCCTAGTGCTTGTGTCAGGTAACTCTTATTTTACTTAATAATGGGTCCAAAGCACAAGAGTAGTGATGCTGGCCATTGGGATATTCTCTTCTGTGCCTAATTAATAAGTTGAACATTATCGTAGGTATGTATGTGTAGGAAAAATATAGTATGTATAGGGTTTGGTACTCTCCTTGGTTTCAGGCATCCATTGGGGGTCTTGGAAGGTGTCCCCCATGGGTAAGGGGGGGACTGTTGCAGAAATATATCACGTGGTTGTGAGGACCAAATGAGATAATGCAGGAATGATAGACAGGATAGTTACATTGTTATTATTGTAATTATAAATTGCAGTTACCTTGTTGCTATCATTTTACTTATATTGTACTTATAAATTGTAGTCATATTGCTGCTGTTTTGTAATTCCTTTTAGTTAATTTTAACAACCGAGACATGTAACATATAATAAAATGCACAGATCTTAAGTGCTCAGTGAATTTTAACAAGTGTAACCACCACCATAAACAAGATGACATCACCCCAGGAGTTCGCTCATACTCTTTCCAATTAATTCCTTGTTATTCAGACTTCTCATACCTTTCATGCAAGAAGTGCATGGCCGAGCCTGAGACACAGCCTAAGAAAAGTTTTGTTGGAAAAGTTTGAGAGATGTTGGCAGGTCGTGGTCAATGAGATTCACCGCCATGAGCCATTAGGATTCGAAGACCAAGAATTCGGTGGCTGGGGGAAGGACAGGCGGCAGGTTGCTGGGTGGTAGATATACACCCAGACTTTGAACTTTATCAAGACAGTGGGAAGAGTTTGAACCAGAACAGTGCTGGCAGAAGCAATTTCAGGATCAGGAACTTTTTCCCCCTCTTTGCTGAACAGCCAGAACGTTCCACGGAGATTCTTCAGTTTCCTCGGGCGCAGGCTGTGCAGATTAAGTGGGCAATTCTGAGTTTCTGCAATTCAGCAGGCTGGTGTGGCTCGCGGCTCCTGGCTCTTGTTCCGGAGGCCGCCCAAGGTCTTGGACCAGCCAAGGCAGTGAGTGACCCGAGCCAGGCAGGGAAGCTGGAGGCTTTTAAAGGCCATAGCTCCGGCTATAGACACGTGTTCCTTTGGCGTTCACTTTGTTGAAAACACATTCCCTAGATAGTTTCTCTTCTGCACAGACCTCTGGGGTTCTTGGGAGTGCTGGAGAGGTTCGCTGTGTGAGGAAGGGCCTGATTTAATCTCTCCTAGGGGAGGCCATGAGCTAACGTGGATGGAAGGCAGTGTGCTGTAAGCCGGACCCTTTGCGTGAATTATCTCACCAACTCTTTGGTGACCCAATGACGTGGACACCATCATCATTCCCCTTTTAAAGAGGAAGAAATTGAGGCTCAGAGAAAAATCAGGACCACGCTTAAGGAGACCCAGCTGCTACCAAGATGGGTAGCTCCGCCCCCAAGATACAGCTCCACCCCACCCCACTCCCCCCACCCCTCCCCTTCACAGCCTGACCTGGGCCTGGAGCTGGAAACCCTTCTCTCCTTATCCTTTTACCTGATCAGTCAGGGAAGCCTGTCTCTTTCACTCCTTAAATATCCTTCAAATCCGTCTTCCCTGTCCAAGCTGCTCTTTAGTTGACTTTTGCTTTCCATCTACCTACTAAGTGCCAGTTACTGTTTTAGGCCCTGAGGGTGTAGCTGGGAACAGTAGAGATCAGAGTTCCTGCCCTCACGAGGCTGACATTCCCTTGGGGAAGCGATAGATGCCGTTGATTAGCTGTAGGCCAATGAGCTATCACTCCACAGCCACTAGGATGGCTACTATCAAAAACACAGAAAATAACAAGTGTTGGCGAGGATGTGGAGAAACCGGAACCCTTGCGCACTGCTGGCGTGAGTGTAAAACGATGCAGCCTCAGTGGAAAACAATATGGTGGTCCCTCAAAAAATTAAACATAGGTTTACCATCTGATCCAGCAATTTCACTTCTGAGGATATACCCCAAATCTTTGAAAGCTGAGACTTGGAGAGACATTTGTACGCTCACGTTCATAGCAGCATTATTTGCAATTGCTGAAAGGTGGAGGCAACCCAAATGTCTATTGTCGGATGAATGCATAAGGAAAATGTGGTATATCCTTACAGTAGAATATGATCTAGCCTTGAAAAGGAAGGAAATTGTGACATATGCTACAAATGAGGACTTCATGCTAATAAGCCCATCACAAAAAAAGACACAAATACTGTATGATTCCATTCATAAGAGGTTCCTTGAGTAGTCACATTGATAGAGACAGAAAGTAGGATGGTGGGTTCCAAGGGTTTGGGGAGGGGATGGGGAGTGAGTGTTTAATGGGGACAGAGTTTCAGTTTGGGAAGATGAAAAAGCTCTGGAAATGGACGTGGTGATGGTCGCACAACCTCATAAATGTACTTAATGCTACGGAACTCTACACTTAAAAATGGTTGAAATGGTCAATGTTATGTTCTGTATATTTCATCACAGTTTAAAAAATAAATTAGAAACAAAGAAAGAAAGAAAGGAAAAAGCCGTGGGCCTCAGGGAAAAGCTGGGATTTCATTCCAGTGGGTCATGAAGCCCAGGAAGCCCGTGGCAGGCTTGCAGGTATCTTGTCTCACTTGGAGAGCTCTGTGCCCTTTTCGTCTTTTGCGTCTCCAGCATTTCCTTGGTGGCTGCAACACGGCCATCAGCAGTGACATTCGGTGGATGAAGGAATGAGGAATTTGGGTCTGTTTGGGGAAAGAAGTAGGCACTGTTAAGTGTGTTCAGGGCAAGGGGGGGCTGGAAAGTGGAGGAAAGAGAGGTGGGTTCTTGTGTTCCATCCCCGGTGGGCTTGCTGTGGTCTGGAGGGGGCATGCGCCACCCGCCACTGTGGCCCAGAAGGGCTCTGTTCTGGGTTGGGTTGTGTGTCCCCCAAAAAGATATGTTGGATTCCTAACCCCCAGGAGCTCAGAATGTGACCTTATTTGGAAATAGATTCTTCAGAGAGGCAACCAAGTCAAAATGCGGTCATTAGGGTGGGCCCCAATCCAATACGACTGGTGTCCTTATAAGAAAAGAAAATTTGGACACAGAGACATGTACAGGAAGATGATGTGACGAGGGATAGAGGGACGACAGTCATCTCTAAGTGAAGGACAGATCCTTTCCTCAGTCCCACAATAGGAACCAACTCTGCTGACACCTTGATTTCGGACTTCTGGTCTCCAGAGCTATGAGATGGTAAATTTCTGATGTTTGACCCACTTCATCTGTGATACTTTAGCAAATGGATACAGGCTCTATCTCTGAAAAGAAGTGGGTTGGAAACCTCAATAGAGTGCATGCGATCAGGGTCTGGGGTTTACACTCCTGTCTCTTTTGTGTGTGTGTGTGTTTTTAATTTTTATTGGTGTATAGTTGGTTTACAATGTTGTATTAGTTTCTGCTGTACAGCAAAGTGAATCAGTGGTACATATATCCACTCTTTTATTTTTTAAATTTTTATTTATTTATTATTATTTTATTTATTTATTTATTTATTTATTATTAATAATTAATTAATTAATTAATTAATTAATTTTTGATGGGGACCATTTGTAAAGTCTTTATTGAATTTGTTACAATGTTGCTTCTGTTTTATGTTTTGGTTTTTTGGCCGCGAGGCATGTGGGATCTTAGCTCCCCAACCAGGGATCAAACCCGCACCCCCTGCATTGGAAGGTGAAGTCCCTCTTTTTTTATTTTTTATTTTTATTTTTATTATTATTATCTTTTTGGCCATGCCACATGGCATGCGGAATCTTCGTTCCCTGACCAGGGATTGAACCTGTGCCCCTGCATTGGGAGGGCAGAGTCTTAACTGCTGGACCGCCAGGGAAGTCCCCAGTTATCTATTTTATATATAGTAGTGTGTATATGTCAATCCCAAGCTCCCAATTTATCCCTTCCCCCTCCAACCCATAACCATAAGTTTGTTTTCTACATCTGTGACTCTATTTCTGTTTTGTAACTAAGTTCATTTGTACCATTTTAAACAAAATTCCACATATAAGCAATACGGTATTTGTCTTTCTCTGTCTGACTTACTTCACTCAGCCTGATAATCTCTAGGTACACCCATGTTGCTGCAAATGGCATTATTTTTTCTTTTTATGGCCAAGTAATATTCCATTACACTCCTATCTCTTAAGTCTCCTAAATTTGGACTTGGGCTCCTGTCAACCCCCCAATCTGTGATGCCACCGTTGCTTCTATTCTGAAAAGTTTTTCTTGTACCATGTATATCAAACATCTGGGGTCTATTACACCTTTGCTCAGAGGTGAGAATGTGACATAAATTTGTACAGCTGTGGTCCACCTCATGGGCAGGTGACTCACATTTCCTTTATTTATTTATTTTGGGGGTGGGTGGCATACGTACATAGCAGAAATCTGTTCTTAGAGCCATGTATTCTAAACCATCCATCTTCGCATTCCTTTTGGCCTTCATGTCCTAATGAAAATGATTGTAAAATGATCCTAAAAGGGTCTTCCAGGTAATTCTTCCTTCCCATTTTTGGAAAGCACCCTAGCTTTGTTTATTCTTCTTAAAATGTAAAAAAATGTAACCAAGAGTCAAGAAAGAAAAAGGAGAGAAAGTAAAAGAAAAAAAGAAAACCCAGAGGCTCTTGGAGAGTTTTCTTGTGGGATGTTAAACCTATAAATTGATTTGGAGGGAAGTGACATCTTGATAATATTTTCTTGTATCTCTCTGTTTCCCAGGGGTTCTTTTGGTGGATGAGTAGGTGGGTCGTTGGACAGATGGATGGATAGGTAGAAAGCCAGCCAACCTACAAATGACGCACATAAGAATTAGATTCTGCCTGAAGAAAAATCATAAAATAATTCTATTCTTAGAATAGAATAGAATTGTAGGTTGGCTGGCTTTCTACCTACCCGTCCACCTGCCTATCGACCCACCTACTCATCCAGCCGTTACCCACCCATTCTTTCATCTAGACATTCGTCTACCTACTTTATCTATTATCTATCGCTCTATCTATCAATCTATCATCTATTTATCTCTCTCTCTCTCTCTCTATCTAATGTGACAGAGATTTTTAAAAAAGCACTCAATGAAATAATACCATTTGCAGCAACATGGATGGACCTAGAAATTAGCATACTAAATGAAGTCAGACAGAGAAAGACAAATATCATGTATCACTAATATGTGGAATCTAAAAAAAAATGAATTTACAAAACAGAAACAGACTCACAGATAGAAAATGAACTTATGGTTACAAAAGGGGATGGGGGGGGCGGAGGGATAAATTAGGAGCTTGGGATTAGCAGATACACACTACTCTATATAAAATAGATAAACAACAAGGACCTACTCTATAGCACAGTGAACTCCACTCAATATCTTGGAATAGCCTATAATGGAAAAGAATCTGAAAAAGAATATATATAACTGATTCACTTTGCTGTGCACTGAAACTAACACAGCAGTGTAAATCAACTGTACGTAAAAAAAATCAGTTTTCATCCCCGTATCCCCCAAAAAAAGCATTGAAAGTGGTAATTTTTCAGAATATGGAACAGGGATTGTGTTTTCTCATTTCACTGCTACTTTATTAAGTGCTTACTAATTCTAAAAGCCGTGCAGTCGGCTCCCTTCAATTTTCCACCGCTATAGTCATAGCACCTGCAGATAGCGATGATTTGCTGCCCTTTACCAATAATTATGTCGGTTATGGATGTTAACCTCATTAGGGCAGGAACTTTCAGAACAGTGTTAAATGACAGATTTGAATGTGGTTAGCCCGGCTGGCTTCTAATTGGAGTGGAATGCTTCAACTGTTTTACTGCAGAGGATAATTATATAATGGTTAAGACTCTTGACCTTCCTGTTTTGAGCCTCGCTTAGTAAATGGGATGCAATCAGGAACTCTTGACTGTCTCATATATCCGAGAGATACAGATGGCATTTGTCCACTTGTGAGGACAGCAGATTCAATGTGTTAAGCTGTTAAAATAGCCTTTAAGACCCAAGCCCGGTTTTCAAGCAGAGTCCAAATGGCCAGATCTATTCTGGGGCAGCTTTCCATGGAGGTGGGGTCCTGGTGGGCTCCAGACCTGGGAGCTCTTGAGACCCCATGGGTAGGTTTCTGAGCTGCCCTACACAGTGGTGGCCAGAGAAAAACTGCCTTTGTGAGCAGGACCTATTGGGTCCTTTTGTAGCTGTTTCTTATGCCCTGAGAGAGACCCCAGCTTTGGGACAGTCTGGTCCAGGTTTGCCAGTGGTTTTTCTAGGTGATGGCACCCTAATTCCTGTGTTGAAATAGGATCTTCGTGTGAAGGTACAGGTGTCAGACTACCTTGTTCCAGGTATATTAAGAAACAGAAAAACACCTTTCAGGATGTTATGTTAATAGCTGGCGATAGATGATGGTTTTCAGGAAAAAAAAAACCCAACAAAACCAAAACGATCATACTGCTGGTAGGGTTATCACGGAGGTGGACTGCTTTTCTAATCCATAATCCTGTGTGGCTCAGTGGAGAAACTGTTGTGTAACTTGCAAGAGAACGTGTAAGAACAGCAGTCCTCTTGGTGAAAGGGGAGACTGATGTCAGGAATCATTCTGAGCCAGCTAGAATCGATAGTAAACTCGAAGTGCTTTGGAAAACACAAGCGATTCTTAGGCAGGAATGCAAGTTTTCCCTCGATTTTGAAGTGGTTATTTAACACGCAGCTCAGTTTGTCCCAGAGGGGCTCTCCAGCAGCCAACAGTGAATGTATTAATTTTCTAACCTTCTCCGTCACTTATTTCCTGGTCGTCTAATCTTTCACACCAAAGCCTCTTGAAAGTAAATGAAAAAAAAAAAAAAAAACATATGCTGGGAAACTCATGCCATTCTTGAAACATCCATATTTACCACCTCAAGAGCAAAAGTCACAGAAAGTCTGATGCTTAGCGTTGAGAGGAAAGGATTCTGCATGGCCCCGGGGCTGGCTTTCCTTGTTTCATGGGTTTCCAAGGTAAGATTTGAACTGTTTACTAAAGGAAATTAGCGTAATAAGTCTCCTCTGGCATATATTTCCAGTGTCCAAGTGGAATTGCTGAGATGTTGCTTAAGAGTAGTAGAAGGCGGGGTGGTGGGGGGCATCCTGTCAGCTTAAGGGATTTTTTTTTTTTAATCAGTGTTTTTGCAATTTGGAAACCTGTTAGGAGCAGGGGTAAAATTGGGCTGGTTTCTGGGATTTACCTCCGCTTTGGGGCATTTTTTAAAAAAAGTGTTGCAGCCAGCCATTTGAAAGACATACTTTTCCCCTTAGCTTGTTTCAGAATTGGAAACATCGAGCTCTTGGCTTTGATGCCGTTGAGAGGGCATCTTCTCACTCTGGGACAGAATTTCTCTGCCTTGGCGCTTAACGACGTTCAAGGAGGGATAATTCTCCGTGTTGGAGACTGTCCTGTGCCCTGCGTGCGGGGTGTTCAGGAGCTGGTTTCCACCCTCTCGATGCCAGGAGCACCCATCGCCCCAGCTGTGAAAACCACAAACGTCTCCAGACATCGCTAATGTCCCTTGGTGGTGGTGGGGGGTGCAGACTCACCCCCGTTTGAGGACCACTGGACGGGGATGATGGAATGCGGGGGAGGGAGGGCACTCTGCAGTTGTTTTCGACTCCTTTTCACGGCAAAATGGAAACCAGGACCCAGCTGTCAGCCGCGTGTGTGTAGAATCAGCGGTTTGGCATCGCAGCGCTGCCTGCTGACGAAAACCACATCTCCACCCTTGGGGGACCAAGGAATCTGAGGAAATGTGATTACAATCCAGTGCGGGTGGGTTTATGGATTTCCCAGGTGCTGCACGAGGCGACAAGGAGGACACAGAAGCGGGGAGCAAACAGGCAGATGCCCCCCCCCGCCACCCCGCCTTGGAAGCCAGCTGTTAAACACCTGATCGGTGACATCGGAGACTAAGAAAAGTCCAGGATGCCAGTCAAGTTTATTTGGTTCAGGGTGGGTGCTGGGAACTTGAGCACCCCTAAACTGATCTGGAGGAAGAGTCAGGGAAGGGGACTCCCAGCATTTTCCCCTGAGTACATCACACACAGTAGGGCGGAATAAAAAAGAATCATCTCGTACCCACGATGGCAACTGGCTCATGGCAACGCTGGATTGTCCGACTGAGGCCCGGCCACTCACTAGCCGTGTGACCATGGGCAAGTGAGTTAACCTCTCTGTGCCTCTCTTCTCATCTGTTAAATGGAGATAACAGTAGTGCCTAAGGTTGTTGGGAGGAATAAATGTTTAGCCATCGGAACAGTGCTTGGCATGTAGGAAGCGCTATCTGAGCGTTAGGCAGTGCATGGGGACAGACTGTCCTTTCTCATGCTGCCCTGATGGGACAGTCACCTGTCTCTCCATGGTCTTCTTTTCTCTCTTCGGTCAGCTGTGATCTCCCCACCACCCCCTTCTGCCCCTTAACCTTGCTGTTTCTCATTCTCTCCCCACTCCTCTGGTGCAGTTTGGCCGAAGACCTTTTTCAGCCAGCCAACTTAGAGATAAGTGTAACCTGGATATTTCATGGCGTTTAGAATCTTCTGCACAGTCCCCAGGCCCCTGTGTAAAAGGTCCTGGTTTATTTGTGCAAAAGCCCACCGGTGATGGGTTAGCCTGGACCATCTCCACTTTCATACGTGAGCTTCATCAAAACACTCCCCGCTCTATTGAACCGCAGTGCGTTTCCTCGGGACTGCATGTCTTTCTGCTTTCTTTGCCCCTCCCCGGGTACTGCCTGAGACCTGTATCCTTCGGCTGCGACAGTGTCTTTCTTTGTGCATTCTTGTTCCTCTGGTCCAGATGTGGCTTGGTCGCCCGGAGTGGGGCCGTTGGCAAGTCTCCTCAGCTTCACGGAGCCTCTTTGTCCCCACAGCTGAAGACTCGGCGGCGGCACTCTTGGGCTGCCCGACACCTTTGAGCTGCCCATGAATGAATGGGTTTTCAGAGCTTCTCTTGTTTACTTCGCTGCACGCCTCTCTGTGGGCTCTTGTGAAATCACTGGGAGAGGAAAAACCAAGTGAAAAACAGCCCTGCTTGGTGTCAGGGCTTGAGGGTGAGGGGAAAAGACTGCAGTGAAGATTTGCATTAACTGGTTTGCACGTTACGAGATTTTATCTTTTGTGTGTGTGTGTGTGTGTGTGTGTGTGTGTGTGTGTGTGTGCGCGCGCTAGTTTGTTCCGGTGGTTCAGGGAAGGGAAGATGGGGAACTCTGGGTCTAATGGAGGACAAGGACAGGTAACAGATACAGCAGATTAAGGGCTCTGAAGCACCTGGGAACATCCACAAGCCAGTATTTATTAAGCACCATCTACCAGGTACATGGACCTCATAACGATCTTTTCATGGACCTAGGATTTGAACCTAGGGTCTGGCTCCAGAACCTCAGCTTTTCCTGCTATACTCTGCCTTATAGAGGAAGGGTCCTTCTGCACTGGGTTTTGAAGGGTGAATAGGAGTTTGATGAAGAAGAAGCACATCCTGTACTGACTTCAGCCTCCTGTTCCTCTTAAAGCTGGCCAGAGGCCAATACCTAGAAGCCAGAATTAGGTCACTAGAGTGACCAACTTGTCCTGGTTTGCCTAGGACTTTCTTAGTTTTAGTACTAAGAGCCCTGCTTCTTGGGAAACCCATCAATCCCAGGCAAACCAGAATAGGCGGTCACCCTAGGTTTCACCCGGCAGCAGACTCTTACACCGGAGCCCGGAGACCCGTTGAATTCTCTTTGACTCATCCCTAACAATGGTCATCACCCCAAAGGCCCCCTCGAATCTTCATGCTGGGCTTCTTTCTCTAGACGGTTCCATTTCTTGGTTTGGGTGAGAATTAAATGAGATAATTAATGCTTATGATGACCTAAGCAAAGCATCCGGCACACAGTAACCCCTGGGGTTTTAGTCAGTGTTGTACCTTGACCTTCCTCTTTGCCCTGTGTGGAAGCTGGCACCACGTCCCTGGTGTGGACAGGTTTCCTTGTAGCACAATTCCTCCAGCCTGGCTCTCCCCAAGGATGGAGCTGCCTCCCTGCAAGAGCGAGGGGAGGGCATAATCACCATCCACTAGGGAAGCTGCCTGTGTCAAGTGTCAGGATTTAGCAGAGTAAATAGGAAACAGGTTCAGGGCTAGGATTCAGGGCCCAGACCGCTCAAGGTCATCGGAGGCCAGGGATCTCCGTGGAGGCTGCAGCCCAAAGGGTCAAGCTGGGTCAGATGTTGGTTTCTCCTTCCTAGCGCCTCTGCCATCTTTCCTTTCCCAGTGCTGTTCAGTGGACCACCGGGCACCCTGCTGGCTTATTGAGGACGTGGTCTCTGTGTGTCCTCCCTCCTTAAACCCACCCAGACTCCGATGCAGCCTCTCGCAAATGGTGTCATGTGGAAGAACCATGACTCTTTCTTGGGTGTTTACCATGTGCCGGCACAGGGCTACGTTTTCTTCTTCACCACGTTCCCCTAAAATGAGGCTCAGAAACCTCTCTCCGTTTTCATCCTAATTCCCAACGGAGCTGTGCCTCGTGGTGTGAACATGGCATTGGAGGAAGAGGGGGGAAGCAGAAAGGGGAAATGTCCTCAGCCAAGGAGGCTCAGTATTTTCTGGCTTGCTGACCATTCGTGCAAAGTGTCGCGCTTTGAGTCTTTCTCTGTCTTTGGAGGCGCAATGACGTGGAGCGGGTTCGTTTGCATCCTGGTTAGAAGCTTTCGACACTCTGGAAGAGAGGGTGCCCGAGCTGACTGGTGATGACATTAACACACGTGGACGGGAAGCCCTAGTCCTGGGTTCAAATCCAGGTTTGACCACTTCTCTGCTGTGTGACCTTGGGACTTACTTAACACCTCTGTTTCCGCATCTATAAAATTGGGATAAATGATATCATCTGATGTGTACGGTTGTTGGGTGGATTTCATGAGACAGTGTTTGAAAATTCCCTAACACAGTGCCTGGTATGAAGCTCTGTCTCCCTGGGCTTCAGCTATGGTAGGTTTAAAACCTCCAAACGTTTGCCCACCTGCAAAGAAGGTCAGGGTCTAACCTGGGTAAGCCCAGCAGAGAAGAACAAAGACCTCAGGCCAGGTTACAGCCCCAGCTCGGTGACCTTGGGGAGTCTTTTAACTTTTTAACTTGAGTGCATACAACCGGTTCCCTCCAGTCTGGCAGCGGATGACCCAACGTCTTGAGGTTTCTGTCACCTCCAACCCATTTGTTTATTTGTTCAGTAAACGTGTATGGAAGGCGGGCACAGGGGGAAATTTGACCCAGGCCTTGCTTTCTCAGGCGCTGCGGTGGACGTAAATGACAAGGCCTTGGAAGGAATGAGTTTAGGGGCTGCGGTCGGAAAGGAGGTCACCTCCTCCCTTCAGGGAAAATGTTTCCTCTCCTACCTGGTTTGCTTCTTAGACTGAATTTCCCCGTAGTTTCATCACAATGAGAAAACCCTTTCACCAAGTTGCCATCCTTAAAAGGAGCTGATTCATAGAATGTTAATAGCCGACTGGCCTGGGTCTTAGGAAGTGCAAGTGCCTCTGTCCTGTGTATTAGCCATTGTTTCCTTAAAAAACCCTTATTCCCATGTATCTCCTCCAGGACGCCTTCTCAGACATAGAGAATTCTGTCTCCTTACTCTGGGTCCTGTTTGAGCTCGTAGGTTTCTCCTGTTGACCATAACAAGGATTGTTAGAGATTTAAAATTTTGATTTTAAATAATATGATATACAATAGTAGCATCTTCTGTTGATCAAGGGTTTCTGGTTTTTCTAGGACTTGGACTAGTTGCTTTCCATGGTTACACGTGTTTAATTTTCTAATCAGTTGCTATGGAGGGAGGGTTATTCATTACCTCTGTTTTACAGATGGGAAAACTGAGGCCCAGGAATTTGCAGGACCTCGCATACGGGCAGGTAGAGTTGGTTATTGAACACGTATCTGCCTGACCTCAGAGTCTGAGCTCTACTTGGTATCAGTTCTGTCCTGCTCCCCACTGGACTGGGAACCCCTTGTCCCCCTGTGTGTCACCAGGGCCCAGCTCAAGGCCAGTCAAACTAGAGAAAGAGCAAGTGTGGTCTGGCTGGGGGTCCTGTGATCGTCACAAGTCCCACGTGTTGTCGAGATGGTCACGGGCCAAAAGGCAGCTATTGGAGATTCATGCGAGGAAGTGCAAGGAATTTACTGGAAGGCAGGGGGTATTGGTGGATGTGAACAGTCAGGAAGCCTGAGTTTGAAGACTGTACAGTGTGGACATTAAAAGTTGCAGCTCTGGGGGCTTCCCTGGTGGCGCAGTGGTTGAGAATCTGCCTGCCAATGCAGGGGACACGGGTTCGAGCCCTGGTCTGGGAAGATCCCACATGCCGCGGAGCAGCTGGGCCCGTGACCCACAACTACTGAGCCTGTGCATCTGGAGCCTGTGCTCCGCAACAAGAGAGGCCGCGATGGTGAGAGGCCCGCGCACCGCGATGAAGAGTGGCCCCCGCTCGCCGCAACTAGAGAAAGCCCTCGCACAGAAACGAAGACCCAACACAGCCAAAAATAAATAAATAAAAATAAATAAATTAAAAAAAAAATAGTTACAGCTCTGGAACCAGACTGCCTGGGTTCAAATCCTGGCTCCATCCACCATGACCTTGATGTGTGACCTTGAGCAAATGACCGAACCTCTGTTCTCTCATTTACAAAATAAGGATAATTTTGGACCTGATGTGGCGAATGGGAGAATGCAGAGTCCCCTACTACAATGCCTGGCATAGGGCTGGCTACCATAATTGCTCCTTGAGTTGTTTTTTTTTTTCCCTTTTTTGTGGTAATATATACATAATGTGAAATTTATCATTTTAACCATTTTTAAGTGTACAGTTCACTGTCATTAAGTCCATTTACACAGTTTTGCAACCATCCCCACCATCTACCTCCAGAACTTTCTCATCTCCCCAAAATGAAACTCTGTCCCCATGAAACACTGACTCCCCCACCCCCTTCCCCAGCCCCTGGCTCCCGCCATCTTGCCTTATGTCTCTATGGATCTGACTCCTCTAGGGACCTCGTATAAGTGGAATCAGACAGTACTTGTCCTTTTGTGATTGGCTTCTTTCACTGAGTATCATGTCCTCAAGGTTCATCCATGTTGGAGCAGGTGTCAGAATCTCCTTCCTTTTTAAGGCTGAATAATAATCCATGGCATGGGTGGACCACACTGGGCTTATCCAGTCATCTGTCAACGGTGCTCCTTGGGTTTTAAAACCCAACTCTGCACTGACATCTCGCATATGTGTGCCCAGGCCGTGGGCAGCTAGTGGATTTTCCACCACATGCAAGTAAGTACAGGATAAAGCTCTGCTTTTCCACCCCCTGGCTGTGTGTGCCCTCAGTCAAGTCTCTAGGAGAAATGAGAAAACCCAACCCATTTTACAAGATGACCTTGGGGAATGGAATGAAACAAGACCCTCGAAATTGCTTGGAAATGTCCAACAAACGCGGACCCCAAAGTGTCTACTTCCTTCTTCTCACATCGAGCGGTTCTATTTAACTTTTTCTGTTGGAAGCCTTTCCCCGCTGGAGTTGGGTTGCTGATGGTGTCCTTTTCTTCGTGAGTTCTTTTAGCAGCCCATGCACCAGGCTAAAGATTATCTGACTCTAAAGGTGGGCAAATGATTTGCAACCTTTGCTTCTGAAATCGTCCTGAGACACTCTTTGTCTCCATGTATTAAAAACCCAGAAAGGAGAATTTATCCTGAGTATTCCCCGGTGAGAGAAACAAAAGGAAAATGGATGTTTAATAATAATTCTTTGCATACTTCATCGAGGGTGGGTTCTTGCAGTGCCCTATAGGGGTTTGAGGAATCCTCAGCATTTGTTCCAAGGCTCATATTTTAAATGGAGCTGAGAAAGGACCCTCACTGCTGGCCTGGGGTCCCCCTGTGCTGCAGGAAATCACTGAGGGACTGGGGCTGCTGGAGGCTGGCAGGGGGTGGCCCAGAAGCAAGTAGGAGCTTCTCTCTAACTCTGCCTGGCTGTCTGCTAGGCTGGAAACATCGTGAGGGCCGTGGCCACAGGACACCCATGGCCTGGCGCGTGGCTGGCTCTCAACAAAATTCCGACAGGTGGATGGTGCTTCCACGCATGTGTGCATTGTTGGGAGCTGAGCTGGAGTTGCAAGAAGTAGAGTGTGGGGATGACCAGAAACTGGGGTGTGACTGCGGGGAGGCCTGGGGAAGGGGTGCTGGGGCCTCTGAAGCTGTAAGTCAGGGCTAGATGGACATTTCAGCCCCATCTGCTTTTATGATTTCCCTCTGTCTTTGCCACGGGTGAGGCTCTAAGGCAGTGGTTCTCACCCGAGGGTGATTCTGGCGATGTCTGGGGACATCTGTGGTCGTGACAACTGGGGGCGACGGGGGGGTTTCCTGGCATCTAGTGGGTGGGGACCGGGGAGGCTGCCCCACACCCCGTAGTCCCCAGGACAGTCCCCCATCACAGAGAATGATCTGGCCCCAGATGTCAACAGTTGAGAAACTGTACTCTAAGACCACAGAGATGGCATTCTCAGTCTGAGATCTTTCTTGGTCCAAGTTGGTGACTTAGGAAAGTACCCCGGAGTTACCAGGTGTGAAACTGGCAAGGATAAAGGAAGGGGTGATAGCGGCGTCCTGCCCTGCCTCCATTACCCAATATCCCCTCCAAAGCCCTGTTGGGCGGAAGGTGTGTTTGCTGCCTCTTGCCCAGGCCCCCCTCCCTCGATAAGCTCTGTGGATTGGTCCAGTTTGCGTCGATGGGGACAGCGTCCTACCCCATGACTGCCCACCCCATAGCTCTCCATCCGTGGGAGAGGACACAGCTGCTCCGCTTATAACTCTGGCCCCTGTGTAAATGTGCTTGTGCATGTTTTGGTTCAGAGGGTCACTGGGTTGTGTGCTTTGCTTTTGTCGTTAGTTAATTTAATTTGTTGCTAATAATAAAACATGGAACTTACCTGGCCCTGATGCCCCAGGTCACTCATGGAGGAAGCTTGGCATGCACATCCTTCTCAAAGGCTGGCTTTGGAAAAATCAGAGGGTGGAGTAAAATCCTCCCCTTGCAGCTCCTGAAAATGGAATTTAGCTTATTGCTAAATAAAGCAACAACTTGACTCCAAAGGGGTCAGTTTTTCTAGAATTACCTGGTTGTTTCAAGGGCAGTTTGACTGAAGTCTCTGGATGGGGACCATGGGGCACAAAATGTAAAGCAGCACCAAAACAAACAAACAAAAACACCAAACCCCTCAGTATTTTTTTTTTTTAATTAAAAAAATTTATTTTTATTTTTTATTTTTGGCTGCGTTGGGTCTTTGTTGCTCCGCGCGGGCTTTCTCTAGTTGTGGCGAGCGGGGGCTACTCTTTGTTGCGGTGCGTGGGCTTCTCATTGCGGTGGCTTCTCCTGTTGCGGTGCATGGGCTCTAGGCACGTGGGCTTCAGTAGTTGTGACGCACGGGCTTAGTTGCTCCGCGACATGTGGGATGTTCCCGGACCAGGGCTCGAACCCGTGTCCCCTGCATTGGCAGGTGGATTCTTAACCACTGTGCCACCAGGGAAGCTCCCCCCTCAGTATATTAATGCACTATTTTTTTTTCTTTTTCTAAATTTTATTGAAGTATAGTTGATGTACAATATTCCATAAGTTACTGGTGTACAATATAGTGATTCACAATTTTTAAAGGTCATACTCCATTTATAGTTATTATAAAATATTGGCTTTATTTCCCGTGTGGTACAATATATCCTTGTAGCTTATTTTATACATAGTACTTTGTACCTCTTAATCCCCTACCCCTATATTGCCCCTTCCCTTCCCTCCATCCAACCTATTTTTTAAAATGCAATGGTCAAACCCATTTTAAAGAGATTTACAAGGAAAAGTAAGTAAGACCTTTCCTCGTCCACTCTCTCCCCAGACACAACCCCCACTCTGAGTTTCTTGTTCACCCCGTGGAATTTTATGTGTACACGTGTGTGGCTGTCACACACATCTGCCTGCCCCCCTTTTACACAAATACCCTTTTTTCCCTGTTGCTCTGTGGCTCGGCTTTCTCCGTTAACAGCAGTTCCTGGAAGTTGTCAGAATCTTTTTCTTCTGTGGCCACGGTCATTAGTGATGTATTTATCCAACCCACAATCCACGGACATTTCCAGCCCTTTGTTATTATCAATGGTGAACCTACTGAGTGGCCTCTTCCTTGAAAGGTACAGCATTTTTTGTTTGGGGGATGCTGACGGCATCCCAGACCTTGCTCTGGCATTGGAGGGTGCAGGTGAATTCGTATTCAAAGATGGGGGTGATGCAGAACATTCTGGATTTTAACCTGCGAGTTATTCACGTGTGATTTTCATCCTCAAACCCACACGGCTCTTTTATGGAGTCAAATACATGACTTCTGCAGAGTCGATCTCAACGTGCGCACACATTTAAGAGCGGAAGCTGGAGATTCCAAATAAATGTCTAGCCTTTGCAGGCTGCCCCGGGGAGGGACGTGTGTTGTACATTCACTGCTCTCTGCAAGGCGTGCTTGGAGGAATTAAGGCTTAATTATGATGGCGATGCCAGGCTTGTGCTGAGACCCACACTGGCCTCAGGTGGGTCATGCGTCCAGGCTCCAGTGTGGGTGACATTACACTGGACGCTCCCACCTGGCCTGTGTTGTTTCCGAGGTTGTATGGTCAGCCCTGCTCTAAGGCTCGATTTGAAGACTTGAATTTATTCCAACACGATACAGAACCAATTTGAGCACGATGCAAATTTTGAGTTTGCCATCATTAATCATTAGAGAAATGCAAATCAAAACTACAATGAGATATCATCTCACACCGGTCAGAATGGCCATCATCAAAAAATCTACAAACAATAAATGCTGGAGAGGGTGTGGAGAAAAAGGAACCCTCCTGCACTGTTGGTGGGAATGTAAATTGATACAGCCACTATGGAGAACAGTATGGTGGTTCCTTAAAAAACTAAAAATAGAACTACCATATGACCCAGCAATCCCACTACTGGGCATATACCCTGAGAAAACCATAATTCAAAAAGAGTCACGTACCAAAATGTTCATTGCAGCTCTATTTACAATAGCCAGGACACGGAAGCAACCTAAGTGTCCATCAACAGATGAATGGATAAAGAAGATGTGGCACATATATACAATGGAATATTACTCAGCCATAAAAAGAAACGAAACTGAGTTATTTGTAGTGAGGTGGATGGACCTAGAGTCTGTCATACAGAGTGAAGTAAGTCAGAAAGAGAAAAACAAATACCGTATACTAACACATATATATGGAATCTAAAAAAGAAAAAAAATAAAGGTCATGAAGAACCTAGGGGCAAGACAGGAATAAAGATGCAGACCTACTAGAGAATGGACTTGAGGATACAGGGAGGGGGAAGGGTAAGCTGGGACAAAGTGAGAGAGTGGCATGGACATATATACACTACCAAACGTAAAATAGCTAGCTAGTGGGAAGCAGCCGCATAGCACAGGGAGATCAGCTCTGTGCTTTGTGACCACCTAGAGGGGTGGGATAGGGAGGGTGGGAGGTAGGGAGACGCAAGAGGGAAGAGATATGGGGACATATGTATAGCTGATTCACTTTGTTATAAAGCAGAAACTAACACACCATTGTAAAGCAATTATAGTCCAATAAAGATGTTTAAAAAAAAATTTTTTTTTTGAGTTTGCTCCTGTGCGATCTCATCTCCGAGAAACACCCGGGGAGCTGAACTCTGAAAACTGCACCCAGGTGACGCAAAACGCGGGCATGCACCTCAGACACCCACCAGCCCCCTCAGCGCCCTCATGGGTTACGAGCCTTCACCATCTGCATCTGAGGCTCTGACTTTGCATCCGATTTCAGACAACCCTCCCTCTCCATCTTTTCACCATCACTCACAGGCTACAACCCTCCGACACCCACTTCCGTACAAGCAAACTTCAGGCCCTTTCAAGATCAAGTGTCATATCTTGCCGTGATTGTGTATCTCTTAACCATTTAACATGTGTAAAACTGTTACTCTTTTTTTAAAATTAGATTCTTGTTTTATTATGTGCCACTGATGATGTGCTTGACTGCTGTGGACCTCCGTTTTCCCTATAAATATGGTGAGCAGAAAAGGCTGTAATTCACTTCTCAGATAGTAACAGGGAGCTGAGATGTGGCATTACCCTGGGGCCCAACCCATCGCTAGGGAGGCCTCAGTTTTGTCACCCTTCAGATCTGTGACTGGCCCCCATGTTTACTGTGGGCTGGTAGAATTCTTAGCCCACATGAGGACATTATTAAAAGCAGCAGCTACTGTTTGTGTGGCTCTCCATCTGTGCTGGGCTCTGGGGTCTGGCAGTGAATTAAAAAATGCAAGGGGCCTGCTCTCCTGTGGGCCAGGCAGCAGTAAACATGTCCACAGAGAGATGGACAAGATAATTTCAGGTGGCAATAAGTCCTGGAAGGAATTATGTCAGGGTGACAAGATGGGGTGAGGTGAGAGGGGTCTCCTTTAGATAAAGAGGTTGAAGGAGCCCCTCTGAGGCTAAGGTTTGAGCTTAGACCAGAAGGATGAAGGGGAAGTTGCCATGGGTGGCACGGGGTGGCGTGGGGGGCAGAGTGAATTCTAGGTGGTCAGAACAGCATGTGCAAAGGCCCTGAGGTTGCCTGGGGATTTTGAAGGAATAGGTTTTCTTTCCTTCTTCCTTCCTTCCTTCCTTCCTTCCTTCCTCCCTCCCTCCCTCCCTCCCTTCCTTCCTTCCTTCCTTCTTTCCTCCCTCCCTCCCTCCCTCCTTCCTTCCTTCCTTTCTTCCTTTCCTTCTCCATGCTGCATGGCTTGTGGGATCTTAATTCCCTGACCAGGACTGAACCTGGGCCCTCGGCAGTGAGAGCTCAAGAGTCCTAACCACTGGACTGCCAGGGAATTCCCTGGAATGGGTTTTTATTTCTGTGCCACGACCGAGGCACAGAATGGACCTCATAGCAACTCTACAAAGTGGGTGGCCTAATGATCTTCCATTTTACAAAAGGGGAAAACAAGGTTTGGAGAAGCTAAGACACTTACCCAAGAGCCCAGAATCAGGGAATGGCAGAGCCCACCTTGGATCTTATTCTCTGGCCTTAGTTTCTAACCACTGGCACACCCTACCCTAAATAAAATACCAAGTGGGGTGTAAGGACCACCTGTCTCACATCCCCCCATTAGACCACCCTCCCTCAGCTTAGCATCTGCCTCCGGGCTTTCTCTTGGAGGGGTGGCTGACTCGGGCACCAATGGGCCAGTCCTTATCTTGGCCATCCCCCACCCCGGACCCATAGTTTAGTTGACTGTAGCTTTGTTTCTCTGCATGAGAGTTTCTTTCCAATCTCTCTGTGCCCCATCCAGCTCTCTTTCAGTGTGTGTGTGTGTGTGTGTGTGTGTGTGTGTGCGTGAAGGGACTTAGCTACACCTCTTGCTTTGGGTCAGACTCATGTTTGAGCCCAAAGTTGCTCACGGTCCAAATTCCCAACCTTTCCTGGCGTTCCATAATCACAGGCCTCGGGGAGGAATGCACCCCATAGCCCTCCAATTATGGTTTCCTTAGGAGGCTATTAAATCTTGATTTCTGAGAGGAAAATTGGGCATCTTGTGTTTTCCCGTTCAGTCCCAGTGTTCTGCTACTGTGGGAGAGCCCTTCTAGAAACTTCCAAGTGGTTTCAGAGGCCATTGCGATATCATTGGGAAGTGCAGTTATTTCACGACATAGCTGGGCTTTAGAAAGAGCATGCACAGTGGTTTATTTAGAGCCCTGGGCACTTCTTTTTTTAAAAATTTATTTATTTATTTATTTATGGCTGTGTGGGGTCTTCGCTGCCGCGCGCGGGCTTCTAGTTGTGGCGAGCGGGGGCTGCTCTTCGTTGCGGTGCGCGGGCTTCTCATTGCGGTGGCTTCTCTTGTTGCGGAGCACAGGCTCTAGGTGCGAGGGCCTCAGTAGTTGTGGCACTCAGGCTCAGTAGTTGTGGCGCACGGGCTTCAGTAGTTGTGGCTCACGGGCTCTAGAGCGCAGGCTCAGTAGTTGTGGCGCACGGGCTTAGTTGCTCTGCGGCATGTGAGATCTTCCCGGACCAGGGCTCGAACCCGTGTCCCCTGCATTGGCAGGCGGATTCTCAACCACTGCGCCATCAGGGAAGTCCCCCTGGGCACTTCTTTTAGGCTATTTCCTTTTGAGGAAGAGGGCAGTGTGGGGTTGATGGGAATGTGCAGAGACTGTGGGTTCAGATCCCGACAGACATACAGAAGTGTCCAGCTGGGACCTTTCCGTGCTCAGCTGTGGGAGTCCTGGAGGGCAGGGACAGCCCATTCGTTGCTGCCTCCCATGCCTGGCGCAGAACAGGTATATATTTGCATTTGTTGAATTGGATGGAGCGCAGTGACGAGCTGGATTTGCAGGACGAGCCATCAGTCCAGGGTCACCAGCGAACCATGTCTCAGTCTGTCCCTCCTCCCATACCTGGCAGATTTGTGGAGCAACGTGCAAAAGTGAGGATGAACACAGTTTCCCCAAGAACGCCTCGAGGGGAAGGAAACAAATGTTTCTGGGGGCACGCTTTAAATTTGGTCATTTAATCCATCCAATGCTCCCCCTCTTCCCCATAGGATGTTGGACATTGTTATAGCTATTTTATGGAGGAGACTGAGAGAGGAGATGTCTGAAATTGTTGCTGGTGCTGATGACACCTTTGAAAACCCCGCAAGGGGCCAGATGCTGTGCCAGGCACATTTCATGCATTATCCCATCTGATGCTCAAGACAGCCCAAGGTACTATTACTGTCCCCGTGTACACGTGGGGAAACCAAGGCACAAAAAGTGGAGTCATGTGATGAGGAAACGGCTGCATCCACTCCAAACCCAGGTCTGCCTGGCTTCATAATTCTTTGTGCTCCACACATGCGTGATTTGAAGCCGTGGATCCCAGGTCTGATGGGTGAGCCTCGAGAGAGCACATTTGGACGATCTGAGCCCATCACACCTTCCCCATCCCAGGCCTGGAGGCCGAGGGAGTGGGAAGCATGGGTGACTGTCCGTCTGTCCATCAGCTTGATCACATGGCAAAGATGGAGGCGGAAACTGGCGTGACCAAGGTAAGGCAGAGGGTTCAGCCAGAAGATGGCATTTGGCTCTCTGGCTGTTCAGGGCGAGAAAGAAACTCTTTAGCTTTTACAGAATAACCTTCTGAGGAAATTAACAGGTTAGGCCTGTTACAGCCCCACTGTGAACTAGCTTGGAGTATCAGCATGATTTGTAACAAAATGTTCTTGATTTGTAACTAAATGTTCTTGTGCTGGTGCACTGATTTCTGTCTCCCCAGGAGGCGGTGGAACTGTGTCTGTTCTATTCACCAGCTTGTGTTCAGCGCCCAGGGTGGTGCCTGTCACTCAGTAGGAGCTCAGAGCTGTTGACTGAGGGACCTAGAAGGAAGACGGTGATGGGATTGGCAACAGGGTGTGTTTTGCTGCCTAGTCAACGTTTTAATTAAGAAACTAAAAGTTAGTAGTCAGAGAACCTGTCTGTAGGGGTCAAAGAGGTTTCTAGGGCATCTCCATGGTGCAGAAAACAATCCACCTGTGAATAAATACTGGCCGGAGAGTGAGGGTGTGGATATTGTTGATCCTGGTGGGGAAAGAAAATTCCTCCGTGGTCGTAGTATGCATGTAAAAGAGGCTTTTTTACCAGTAAGCTTTCTCCCCATCAGGTGACTTAGTTTGGGAGTTGAAATGCTATCCATCTTTCTTAGAACTTTCTTAGATGATACCTTGCATTCAGTCGGATGGGAAAGCATTTGCACAGCTTTAATTTCCTTCATGCATTTCTCCCAAGTGTGTGCTGGGGTTTGGCATCGTAAATAGAAGCAGAGCCAGGAAGTTCCAGGTGTACGGGGTGTTTACTCAGGTAGATGGAGGGCTGCAAAGTGGATCCAAAGACCCAGTAAAAGTCTGAGGAGCCAGTGGCAAAGGGACAAACACACATTCTTTTCTTAAGTCGAAATAAACATGGGCAGCAAATGGGTACCCCCACCCCCATCAGAGAACTCCATCTTTTTCTAACAGAATAGCAGTGTCTGAAGTGTACACACTGGAGTGTCCCAAGAACAGCCACGGGGCTCCTGGAATGGACACACCACACCAAACTTCTCATTTCTTCTAGATGGAAAAATAAAGCAGCCAGACTGGCTTTAGGAACCAACTCAATAAGGAAATAAGCCGAACGTTGTCTCTTTTTGGTCACGATGGAATTTAAAATAGGTGTTTTTTTCATTCTGATGATTCCATTTCATGGTGTCTCCACAGAGAGGCAGTACATTCTACTGTTTATTTTTGTCCTTTAGGAGTTGAGGAAATTTTCTCCATTCCCTGTCACTATGCCTAAACTCTGCCAGCCCGTGGGTGTAGCAGCTCCAGGGAAACTGGCTTCTGTCGACCTTTACACTATTCAAGACCACCGTGTACTTGTTACTGAGAAGCCATCAGTCATATGAGTGGACCTTTTTATGGTTGAGATTGTCCCCAGGGAAACGCTTCTTGCAATTAAGACCTTCCACAGAGACAGATTTCAGACTCTGACATTTCCCATTCCCACTTCCTTGTTCCCATGGAGGCTGTGGTTCTTTCTCTCTCTCTCTCAACTCTCCCCACTAGAATATGGTTATACCTATTAACACAACATTGTAAATCAACTATACTTCAATTAAAAAAAAAAAGAAAATGGTTATACCTAATTCCAAAAATGACACAGGAAACTTAAACCTGTGGGCAAATATGAATGAGAAAAATATGCAGAGAATTCAAGGTAGCAGGCATTATCAGGGAGGAAAGGGGAGAGAGGTTTTGCACTGGTGAAGGGACAGTCTTTAATGAGGGTAGAGTATTCATAGAACCAACTTTAGAGAACAAACTGTAGGAAATACAAGGAGAATTAAGAAACCTCAGGGGAGGGACTTCCCTGGTGGTGCAGTGGTTAAGAATCCGCCTGCCAATGCAGGGGACACAGGTTCGAGCCCTGATCTGGGAAGATCCCACATGCAGCAGAGCAACTAAGCCCGTGTGCCACAACTACTGAGCCCATGTGCCTAGAGCCTGTGCTCCGCAACAGAGAAGCCACCACAATGAGAAGCCCGCGCACCGCAATGAAGAGTAGCCCCCACTCGCCACAACTAGAGAAAGCCCGCATGCAGCAACGAAGACCCAACGCAACCAAAAATAAATTAAAAAAAAAAGAAAAAAGAAACCTCAGGGGAGACACAAACACAGCCTTGATCATGTAGATAAACCTCAATTAGGCAACAAGGAGTTTGAATAATACAGTTAATAAGATCGTGGTAAAAGATATGGGCTGAACTTTGTATTCTGCAAACAATACACATTTTAAAGTGCTCTTGGAATATCTAGAAAAACTAATCATCTGTTAAATCTCAAAAACAAAAACAAAAACAAAAAAAAACGAAACCCAACGCATTCCAAAAAGCAGATGTTGAACTGCCTAATCTCTGGTTGCAAGTACACGTAACTGGAAATTAATTTTTAAAAGCTTAACTAAACAAGCATGCAAGACAAACTCCCGCCATGTGATAATTAAAAACAAAACACAACTCTTAACTTTGGTCAAAGGTGGATCTCAGCACTGCAAAGATAGATGCTTTAGAAGACTGGGGAGATGTGAATGCAGACTTAAATAATTATATAGAGAAATCACAAAAGTGAGACAACGAATAATGAAACAGATCTACACAGGAAGAAGGAAATAATAAATTAGCAGGGACTAACTGATTAGAAAACAAACATAACTGACAAGTTCAAGAGCTGGATCTTTTAGATCCAGCAATGAGCAATAGGGTAGCCATTAGCCACAGGAAAATTAATTCAGTTTCTCAGTCACACTAGCCAATTTCCAACACCCAGTGTCTACATGTGGCTAGTGATTACCAAATTGCACAGCACACATACAGAACTTTTCTGTCAATGCAGACTGTTTATTGGACAGTGCTGTTTTAGCAGGAAGACTCTCTCTATATATAGAGTTACACTATATATATAGTGTAACTAAGAAAAAAAAGGATGTGGGAAGAACAAGTACATAAAATAAAGAAGGAAAATGGAAATGTAACTTAAAATCCATGAAAAAATTATAAAGCCAGCTCTGGTAATAAATAATTTGGGGAATATTATTAAAATAACTTCATTTACCGGTTTAAGTGCTTATTTTATTTAGGTTAATCATTTCCTTTTGCAAGAAATTAAGGCTCTGAATTTGCCCCTGAGAACAGCTATGCCCACATCTCATAAGTTGTGCTCTCTTGCCATTAATTTCTAAATAGCCTGTAAAAGTTACATTGGCTCAAGAGGTAGAAAACACAAGTAGGCTAAAACTCAACAACTTTTTTTTTTAAATATTAGCAATTTTTAAAAAAATTAATTTATTTTTGGCTGCGTTGGGTCTTTGTTGCTGCGCGCTGGCTTTCTCTAGTTGTAGTGAGCGGGGGCTACTCTTTGTTGCGGTGTGCAGGCTTCTCATTGTGGTGGCTTCTCTTTGTTGCAGAGCATGGGCTCTAGGCACGTGGGCTTCAGTTGTTGTGGCATGTGAGCTCAGTAGTTGTGGCTTGTGGGCTCTAGAGTGCAGGCTCAGTAGTTGTGGCGCATGGGCTTTGTTGCTCTGTGGCATGTGGGATCTTCCCGGACCAGGGCTCGAACCCGTGTCCCCTGTATTGGCAGGCAGATTCCCAACCACTGCGCCACCAGGGAAGCCCTTAAAACTCAACAACTTTTAAAAAGTCATTGCTACAGTTTATTGCCTAAAATGTGTATGTATTACATACATAAATGAGGGAAAAGTTCTAAAATGTCCCCAACAAACAAGGGCCCAGGCACTTTAGCAAGAGTGGTTTTCAGGAGCAGGCTGGGGTTGTTTGAGGTGTGACTTAGCAACTGCAAACAATCAATCATGTGCGGAAGCCCTGACATCCTGGACTCCACACCTCAAACCCAGATGGTCCAAGTTTGAGCACCTAGTTTTTCTTCTTAGTTCATCTTGTGAGTCTTGTGCACCTGCCCAAGGTGGAAACTTGGGAGTCATCCATGTGATAAGTCCTGATGACTCCACCTCCCTGATGGCTTCAGAAGCCAGCCTATTCCTCCCTGTTCCCTCTTGCCTTCTTCAGCCACCCACCAGAGAGCCAGAAAATTGGCCCCAAATGTGGATCTGGTGGTGTCTTTTCTGGTTGAAGCCCTTCTTCGGCTCCTCCTGTGATGCAAAGTCCAAGCCCCTCAGCTCCCTAACCGTCCTGCCTGGCCTGATGTCCCATACCTTTTCCTCTGTACTTTGCCCTTCATCAACTCTGAACTGTTTATAGTTAAAGGCAGCCCTGATGATTCACACATTTGCATGTACTGTCCCTCTCCTGCTGGGATAAAGCCAGTCACCTGATTCCCTCCACTTTTTTTTTCCCCCTATGAGCTTCACTGCACCTGCTGTGTGTGCCTGGCACTGGGATGCAGTAAGAAGACAGATGCAGTAATAAGCCTCCCCTTCAGGCGCCTTACCTGTCTGTCTCTTTTGTGCATCCTGGGAGAACAGAGACAAGGTCACCATCCCTTTTTGCACCCCAATGCCAGGAAGGTGCCAAATCCAGGTGGGTCAGAGTGGGAAACACTGAATTAAACCCACAGTGTAAGTCCCTGATGCCACACGCCGTCCCAGTCTCCCTGGGAGAGCTGGGTTCCAGTTTGGCCCTGCTGCTTGCTAGCTGAGCTGGCATTGGCAAAGCAGCCCTTCTGTGCTTAAGTTTCTCCATCTGTAATGGAGATGGTTGTTTGAATAATAGGGTTAATAAGAGCTTATTAACCGATATGGGTTGAATGTTGTATTCTGCAAACGGAATACACATTTTAAAGTGTATTCACGTGGAATGGGGGGGGGTGTCGTTAGTGAATGCCCATTTGCTGCTTCGGTCTACTGGAATTGCAAGTTTAGGTGGACATCTTCAAATGCTGGGGGAACAGTGGCCGGAGGGCACCCCGAAAAGAAACCTTGTAAGTTTTATTAAGAATGTAATTTATGAGTATGGTCCTTGGTATTCTGAGCGAGTGAGGGGTCGAAACCTTGTGGGTAGGGGCCGACAGAGTGGGACTCTCCCCTTGCCACGCCCCCCTCGCCCCCAATTTGAGAGACGGTGCTGTGCTACCCTGGCGAGCCGCTGCCCCTCTCTGGGCCCCTCCCGAGTGACGCCTGGGGCCAGGGCCCCCCCTCGGCCATCCCAGGCGCTGCCTGCCACGCGGTGACCCGATCTTCTCCCGGGCACAAGCCCAGCTCCGCGCGCGGCCCAAGCCACCCGGTGGCTGCTTGAGGCGGCCCGCACACTCGGTTGCTCCTTTTCTTTAACTTTTTCCAAAGTTCCATCCTCTGCAGGCCCGCCCTTCAAGGTCTGCACCCTCGAGAGGCCCTCCCGGAGCCCCCAGCGCGGACCGCCCGGCGGCGGTCACGGCCGGAGCGCCAGTCGGACGAGCGGAGCCCCGAGCGCCCGGGGGCGGGGCCAGCGCCCCGGCAGCACGCCCGCCCATTGGTTGAGCGCGAGGGCGGTGCTGCGGCCGCCGTAACTGCCCGGCCTGGATTCCACGGAGCGGAGTGCGCCTCGGGCTTTGTGCTTCGCGGCCGCCACTAGCTCGCGGGGGCGGGGCTTCTCCTGCCCAGCGTCCGCCCCTCCCGAACACACACATAGATGCCTGGAACCAACCAATCCTGAGGCTGCCTTAGCGGGGTGGCCCCCCCCCCACCTCGGGGCTCCGCCTCCTTTCTGGCCTGCATGCGCCGTATTTCCCCGAAGAGCTCCGCCACTCGATTCCAGACGCATCTGGGAAGCGAATCTACTCGCGCCCGCGGGGGCGGCATTGTCAGGGGAGGAAAGGGGGCGCTTCCTAGCTTCAAGGACGCGACCTCCTGCGGTCGCCGCTTCTCAGGGAGCGCATACCCGAAAGGGCGTTTGTTGACCACCCAGCCGTCAAAAGTTCACCCAGCGCCCCCCCACCCCCAATCCCACCATTAAATCAACTAGATTCCAAGGGGAGGAATTTCCCGACTAAGTGCTGCTCGCGCCCCGGGGCTCCGGGGATGCGAACCTCGTCTGTCAGGGTCTGGGTCGGGCGCGGGACAGAAAGGCTTAGGATGGAAACAAAGTAAATTACTTTATGGAGTTTATAATATTCACACTTTCAGGGAGAGCCACGAGGCCCTGTGGTTAATGTGTCTGCAGGCCCATGACGCAACTGTTCCGTTTGGAAATTTCTGGAAAGCAGTAATTTTTGGAATAATAAATCTTTTTTTTTTTTTTTTTAACCACGGGCTTTGGAAAGGAATGTAGCAAGATGTTATTAACATATGTCGTGCTATGGAAACATTTAATAGTGGTTTTTTAAAAAAAGTTTTTGTTTTGTTTTTACCATATATCTACTTAACTGAGAAAAACCAAATTGATTTGAACTTAAAAAGGCAAAGGAACCAAAAGTGGCTGTATTTTTATAAGCATGTTATTTACCGCAGGGCCTTTGTTTTCTCCCAGTAATGCAGCTTTTAACCTTGCTTGGTTATAAACTGGTAACGTTTAATTTTTTTAAAAAATTTATTTAGTTTTGTCTGTGTTGGGTCTTCGTTTCTGTGCGAGGGCTTTCTCTAGTTGTGGCGAGCGGGGGCCACTCTTCATCGCGGTGCGCGGGCCTCTCACTATCGTGGCCTCTCTTGTTGCGGAGCACAGGCTCCAGACGCGCAGGCTCAGTAATTGTGGCTCACGGGCCTAGTTGCTCCGCGGCATGTGGGATCTTCCCAGACCAGGGCTCGAAGATCTTCCCAGACCAGGGCTCGAACCTATGTCCCCTGCATTGGCAGGCAGATTCTCAACCACTGCGCCACCAGGGAAGCCCGGTAACGTTTAATTTTGATGTAGTTTGCGAGTTGACAGAAAACTTGCAAGAATTGTATCTAAATTCACTAGTTTTACCCCATTTGTTTTATTATCTCTCTGATATATTTATGTACACATTATATACATATTAATTTTTTCCCCCCTGAATCATCGGAGAGTCAGATGCACGCATATTGTTCCTTTGCCTTTAATTTTTCGGGGGTATTTTCTAAGAACAAGAAAATGCTCTTACACAGCCTCTGTATGATGCTTAAAATCAGGGCATTAACGCTGACGCAGTATTTGAATCCACAGTCTGTTATATAAATCTCATCTGTTGTCCCGGTGTTGTCCATCATCAATAATATTTCTACCTGGTCCAGATTCCAACCTCAGAGCACACTTGGTGTTTAGTTGCTTTGACTGTTGATTTTGTACTAAGGCAAAAAAAGATCTTAAGAGAAACTTTGTAAAGCTCTCGTTGATGCCTGTCGGCTATTCTGACACAGTCACTACAGGAATATTTGGGGGCAGAATGGTATAATGGATCAAAACCATTTCTTAATCATCTAGCAGAGTTTCTAAACATGTATTTTTATTTTTCAAATTTTTATTGAAGTATAGTTATTTACAGTGTTGTGTTAGTTTCAAGTGTACAACAAAGTGATTCAGTTATATTAAAAATGTATTTTTAAATAGAGGTCAGTTTTAGAAGGGTGTGCACATACATAGGAAAAAATAAAAATCAACTTCTGTTGATATGTAAGGATGTTGCTACCCACCCTCCACTTCATCCACATTCCCCTCCCCACAGGCAGTCACGGGGCACATTTCTTGTGTCCCTTCCAGATGGACATATGTCCTATTTGTCCTTTTCTTTTCCCCTCATTTTAAGATGTAATTTCCGTACAGCAGAGCTCACCCATTTTTGGTGTAATGTTCTGTGAGTTTTGACTGATTATATAGTCATGTAACCACTTCCACAGTCAAGATATGGAATGCTTCCATCATCTTCCAAATGTCTGTGTGTCATTTGCAGTTCCAGCCCCTGGTTACCACTAATGTGTTCACTATCCCTATAGTTTTGCTTTTTCCAGGATGTCATATAAAATGGGATCCTAGAATGTGTAGCTTTGGAGACCAGCTTCTCACTCTCAATACCATGCATTTGAAATTCATCCCTGTGTTGTGGAAATCAGCACTTCATTCTATTTTGAGGGCTCCCTAGAGTTTGTTGCATGGAGATACAATGTTTATCTATTCCCCAGTTGAGGGATATTTAGTTTGTTTCCAGTTTGGGGTGATTACAAATGTAGCCACTATAAACATTCACATACAGGTCGTTGTGTATACGTAAGTGTTTTGTTTTGTTCTTCACTTCACCCGGGTAAACCCCTAGGTTCTGTGGTAAGGACCAGAAGTATATGTTTAACGTTATAAGAAACGACCAAACTGTCTCCCACACTAGCTGTCCATTTTGTATTCCCACAATGTACATCTCTTTGCTTTTTCCACGAACAAGCTATGTTCTTTTTTTCCCCTTAATGCTATCTTGGAAGTGACTCCAACATCAAAATGCATAGAACCACTTCCATTTTCACAGCTGCGTACTATTCTACTTCCTTGATCCACATTAATTTATTTACACAGTCTCCTTCTTGGGACTTCTACGTTGTTTACAGGCTTTTGCAGTTATAAACCCCAATGGTTAATGTCCTGTAGGGTAAAGAATATCCTTGTCTAGGTGTCTAAGTGCACATATGGTCCCTTGTCTGCAGGATAATTCCTAGCAGTAGAAATACTGAGGTCAAATTGCACCTGTCTGATTTGCTTTATACCGCATCTCTTAAACCAGTTGGCATTTCTGTAGATCTCTGTCTGGGGAAAGCATCGTTTGGTGAGGAGCCTTCCACTTACTTCAGAGGGTCCAACCAGAAGATGCTGATTCTGTTCCCTCCTTCCCGCTCTGCCGGTTTATTTAGAGTTCAGTTTTCAATCTTCTCAGCGGGGTGTAGTGAAAAAGCCACTTGAGGTGAGAGTTTCAGGAGGGTAGTGGCTGCTTCTGCTAGTGGAACTGGAGACCAGGGGGCTTTTGGAAACTTTAGGGGAGAATTGGGAGGAAATTGAGGCCAGCAGCCCGAGGCAGCTTGGGTGGGGGGTGGCGGATGGAAGATGGATGAACAAGGAACTTGTGTGTTTGGAGGAGGGAGGTCTGGGCGTGTGGATGTGCCATACACACACGTCATGTACCTGTCCTGGGAAGGTCCATAGCTCCCGGACTGCTGGGCATTTTCTTGAGAAGGCTGCCATCCTCTCTGGCAGAAACAGCCTGGGGGTGGTGGCCCTCTGAGCCAGGGCTGCTGGGACTGTGGCTGTGGCTCATTTGGTGTCTGTAAAAGGGCAGGGCAAGGTGCACAGGGAGAGGAGAGTCAGACCCGTCCTCCGTTTTCATCTTGCCAGATGTGTGGTTTTCATAATTCAATCTGGGTGGGGGACACCCCCAGTGGCATTTCTATTAAATAAGATAAAGTACTTGGAAACGGAATGGGAGACACCCAGAGCAGACGTATTGTTATCAAAGTATAGTCTTCAAAAGTTAAAAAACACAACTCTGATGCAAAGAAGAAAAAAAAAAAGCACACAAAAAAACACCTGTCAACACTTTTAACCCTTTAGTGAGGGCACCGGCTGGATGGTAAAGCCAAAGCATGTATAATCACTGAACTAGGATTGCAAAGTTAGATATGGGGACACTTAATGTCCCAGGGGCAATAAACCTGTCATTTTTGGAGGCTATTTCTTCTATGGGATAAAAAATGATTTACAACATATCCATCTGTAAGTTGACATCTGGCTTCCTAGAGTTGAGGCGCTAATTAGAAATAGTGAATCAGGGACTTCCCTGGTAGCGCAGTAGTTAAGACTCCGTGCTCCCAAGGCAGGGGGCCCAGGTTCAATCCCTGGTCAGGAAACTAGATCCCACATGCGTGCCGCAACCAGAGTTTGCATGCTGCAACTAAGGAGCCCTCGAGCTTCAACTAAGGAGCCTGCCTGCTGTAACTAAGACCCAGCACAACCAAATAAATAAATAAATATTATTTTTTTAAAAAAGTAAATCAATCACAGGTAAGTTTCACTGTATTGAAACTTACCTCTGATCATTTGCCTGGGTTGGCAAATGATCCAGCCCATTGCTTGCTTTTGTAAGTAAAGTTTTATTGGGCACAATGCATTTGTCCCCATAAGCCTTCCCTGGGGCTGTTTTCACGCCACAGCGGCAGAGTCGACTAGTTGTGACACCGAACATAAGCCCCGAACATATGTTTTGTGACCCTCTATGGGAAAATGTTGCCAGCTCCTTTGCTGGAGAATGAAGTTGTTCTCAGGTGGGCCTCTTAGGCAGGGCTCCAGAGGAAGACTGAATAACCCTGTGGTTAACCTCTGGCCTTGTTTGTGAGTGTTGGATCGTTTTTCTTAGCATTGTCTAGGCCGGAAGGCTTATGTGTTTGGGAAGTTTTTGTGAGGTCTTTGCTGACACCTCTTTTGAACTTAAGGGCTGACCCTCAGATGCAGCCCCAGCCCAGGAAACAGGCTCCTTCCTGCTCGCACATGTGCTTTCCCAGAGGGTGGAGTCTTTGTGGGTCCTAAATAATTGTCTGCTTTCTATATTGCTTCCTGCCATGGAGTTCCTTGGGTCCTCGTAGACAGATTATTAATGACAATGGAAATAATAATAATGCCCAGAGTAGCTAACTGATATCCAGCCTACACTGTGTCTATCAAAGAATCCAGTTCTTTACCCGCATCCCCTCTTTTAGGTGTGAGAAGGAGTTAAGGGTTTGTTATCATCCCCATTTGACAGACAAGAAAACTGAGGCTGTCATGGATTCTTTAGAGAAAACTTTGTGGCAGGCCTGTGGGTGGAGAGCTGTATGCATGTCACTCCTCCCCCTGACTGGGTGGACCCTGTGGATGGCCGTGTCCTTCTTGAGACCCAGGAATGTCGGGTTCAGAGCCAAAAGATCGAAGTTCGGGTTTTGGCCCTGCTGCATCTCAGCTGAGCAAGTCTTCTCTCCTCTGTGAGATGGAGACAATGTTACTTACCCCGCTCCCTCCTGGGGTCTTTGTTAGAATTAAGTAAGAATCCAATGGGGGGGGGGGTATGTAAACGCTGAAAATCCTACACAGACATTGGTGGGGTTAACTCCATCCTGCTCTTATTACAGCTTCTTCATTCTTTCTTGATCCATGTAGAAAATCAGACTATGCACCTAGGCATGGATGCTCCAAATTTTCCATGTAATTTTTCATGGTGTTTGTGAAACTCCTGCAACTCAGAGTTCTTGGATGAATTCCTGAGCCACTGGCTAAAAACCGGGGGCTTAGAACTGCTCCAAAGGCCTTTCTTTTGCCTCCTTTCTGTCTATTCAGACATGGGTCTACTGAGCTCCTGTTGGGTGCAATCATGATTTGCACATTCCACATCTCTTATTCAATGACCCTGTCCTAGGAGTGGGTGTCGTGGGATCCAGTGCAGTGAACGGAGCACGAGTGGCCCTGCCCCCTAAGCTCCCCTCCAGACGGACAGTCAACAAGCACCCAAGATAATTTTCGAGAGTGATAAGTGCTGTAAGAAAAATGTCATAGGATCATGTGTTAGAACCTGGTTTAAGAAGGAGAAAGTGACTTCCAGTGGGGAGGTCAGGGAAGGTCCTTCTAAGGGGTTGAGACCTGAAGGTTCAGAAGGAGCTAGTTATGGGAGGATAAGGGGAGGGGGTACTGCAGCCAGAGCCGCATATGCAAAGGTCCTGTGGTAGGGCTGAGCCTGGGTGTGTGAGGGGCAGGAAGGATGCTGGAGTGGCGACTGCCTGGGTTTGGGAGAAGGACTCAGAGAGACTGCAGGCACTAGACCACATGAGACCCATAGGCTTTGGCAAGGAGTTTCTTTCGCTAAGCCTCTGCTGTCTGACACAAGAGCCAGTAGCCACCCCCCCAATTTTAAAATTAAAATTGAAATGCAATGAAAAGTTTGGTTCCTCAGTAGAAGCTGGAAGCTTCTACTGTGTACTCTTGGTGGGAATGTAAAATGGTGCAGCCGCTGTGCAAAGTAGTACGGTGGTTCCTCAAAAAATTAAAAGTATTTTGGAAATTAATCCCTTGTCAGTCACATTGTTTGCAAATATTTTCTCCTATTCTGTAGGTTGTCTGTTCATTTTGTTTATGGTTTCCTTTGCTGTGCAAAAGCTTTTAAGTGTAATTAGGTCCCATTTGTTTATTTTTGTTTCATTACTCTAGGAGATGGATCCAAAAAGATATTGCTGTGGTTTATGTCAATATTTTGTAATAACCTAAAAGGAAAAGTATCTGAAAAAGAATAGAAATATATATATATAAAGCTGAATCACTGTGCTGTACACCTGGAACTAACACAACATTGTAAATCAACTATACTTCAATAAAAACATTAAAAATAGAAGTACCATATGATTCAACAATTCACTTCTGGGTATATACATAAAAGAACTGAAAGTAGAGTCTTGAAGAGATATTTGTACATCCATGATCACTGCAGCATGATTCACAATGAGCAAAAGGTCTAAGTAACCCTAGAGTCAATTGACAGATGAATGGATAAACAAAATGTGGTATATACACACAATGAAATAGTATTATCCTTAAAAAGGAAGGAAACTTTTTTTTTTTTAATGGCAAAACCAGATCTATTTATTAATCATGATTTGCACATTCCACATCTCTTACTCAATGACTGTTTTTTCCCCGGCACCTTTGGATCATGACAAGCTTGGAGAGAATTAAAATTCCAGAAAATTTTGCCTGAGAACCTATGCAAAGCTTGGATTCTCCCCTTTTTGACATATATGATCGATTTTCATTGTATAAATGTAAGCAGCTACAGTTATTCAAGCTAGCTCATCTTACTGTGTATAGACGTTTTCCTCCTTATCAAGATATAGTCAAGCACCCACTGGTGATGTTGTCAACAAGAATTCTGCCTTTGTTAAAAAGGAAGGAACTTCTGACACCTGCTGCAACACGGATGAACCTTGAGGACATGATGCTCAGTGAAATAAGCCAGACACAAAAGGACAAACACGATCTGATTCCACTCATAGCAGGTCCCTAGAAGAGTCAAATCCACAGAGACAGGAAGTAGATGGTGGGGGCCAGGGGCTGGGGGAGGGGGTGGGGAGTCAGTGTTTCATGGGGAGAGAGTTTCAGTTTGGGAAGATGAGAAAGTTCTGGAGGTGGATGGTGAGGATGGTGGCACAACAATGTGAATGTACTTAATGCCACTGAGCTGTGCACTTAAAAATGGTTAAGATGGTCAGTTTTATGCATATTTTGCTGCAATTAAAAAAAAATTGGTTCCTTGTTGCACTAACCACACCCCACAGCCACGGGGAAGTGGCTACCGTGTTGGACAGTGCCGATGGAGACCATTTCCATCATCACAGAAAGTTCCATCCAACAGCGATGTGCATGTGGGAGTGTGGCTTCAGAAGCCTCTTCAGTTCCCTGGGTCTGGTTGGTGGGGTCCACGGGGGCCGGAATGTTCACTGCAGCGATCAAAGAGCCTGAGGATTTGGAGTGAAGAACACTCCCCAGCTTCCAAACCACGTTTCAAGGTGTGCACGGAGTGAGCAGAGAAGGCACCCAGGGAACAGGCTCTGCTGTGGCCGAGGTCTTTCCTGCCTCAGGGAAGCCATCGGTCCAGGGACAAATTTGCTGGCAGCCTGGAAAGGGAGGGCTGGTCAATGGAAGCCCAGGTCAGATGCTGAGGGACCAAAATTAAGGGGAATCAGGAAGTCATGAGTAGTGAGACATCGGGAGAAAGGGGATGTGTTCCAAGCTGCTGCAGGAAGCCAGGGCAGAGTCCAGCCTTCAGTGGACAAGTTCGGTTGCATCAAACAAGAAACTCCAGCCACAAAATCCGTGCACAGCCTCTGCCCGCCATCCGCAGAGCCCTCTCCTTTCCCATTCATGATCTCCTGCAGGTCACAGCAGAAATGCCACCTCCACTTACTTCCAGCATGGTGCTTGCTGTGTATGCAGTTATACGTTTAAATAATGAATATGTCTCCTCCATTGGACCATGTGGTCCCAAAGGCAGGGTCTGTGGCCACCATGTTCCTGCAGCAGCTGTAATATCTAGATCAGTGCAAGCAAATGTGTGTTGAAGCAATGAATGGCCTTTGGGCCATTTGCTTAACCTCCTTGCGCCTCAGTTTCCCCATTTGTAAAATGGAGAAAATGGAGATCAGGGTCTATTTATCTATTTATTTATTTTAAAGAGTTCTTTAAAATTTTTTTTTTTAATTAATTAATTTAATTTATTTATTTTTGGCTGCGTTGGGTCTTCGTTGCTGTGCGTGGGCTTTCTCTAGTTGCGGCGAGCCAGGGCTACTCTTCATTGCGGTGCGCAGGCTTCTCATTGTCACAGCTTCTCTTATTGCGGAGCACAGGTTCTAGGCACGTGGGCTCAGTACTTGTGGCTCGCGGGCTCTAGAGCGCAGGCTCAGTACTTGTGGCGCACAGGCTTAGTTGTTCCGCAGCATGTGGGATCTTCCCGGACCAGGGCTCGAACCCGTGTCCCCTGCATTGGCAGGTGGATTCTTAACCACTGCACCACCAGGGAAGCCCCAGATATATCTATTTACACCAGTACTGCAGCTGTGTGCTGGAGCTGGCTTGCTAAAGCCAATTGTGTAATTTTCAGGAAATTTGGTTCTTAAACAAGCTGTTATTAAAATTTAAATGACATCAACTTACAATTAAACAAATTATGTTTAAAACAAAGGTAATAAATACTCCAAACTCACCACTTCCTAATCATCTCACTACGTTTTTCTATGATTTATGCTTTTGAGGTTATTTGCTACTGTTGTATCTATGCAATGGATGTACTATTTAATGCTGTGATACTATGTATCTCTTACTGGCTCCACATTCAGTAACTATAGGTGGGTAGCTTGAAAGGAACCGTGGTGGGAGTATTTACACCATGGAAATTGGCAAATGCTATAAAGCAGAGCATCTCTGCCCCGCTCCCTGAAGAAGCTGTTAAACATCTACAAGCATGTCACTGGCTTGGGGCTGAAATGAGTTAATAGTTGTGCCTGGCACGGAGCAAGTGCTGTAGAAGTGAACTGTTACCATTATTATTTTGTTTGGCTTGCACTTCCTCATCCAGATTTGCTGTCGTGCAGACAGGAATTGGGCAAAGCCACTGACCAGCTGTTTTCTTTCTCTCTCCAGTGTGTCCGACCATCTGTAAGTCTCACGGCTGCACCGCTGAGGGTCTCTGTTGCCACAGTGAGTGCTTGGGCAACTGCTCTGAGCCTGACGACCCCACCAAGTGTGTGGCCTGTCGCAACTTCTACCTGGATGGCAGGTGCGTGGAGACCTGCCCGCCCCCCTACTACCACTTCCAAGACTGGCGCTGTGTGAACTTCAGCTTCTGCCAGGACCTGCACAACAAATGCAAGAACTCTCGGAGGCAGGGCTGCCACCAGTATGTCATTCACAATAACAAGTGCATCCCTGAGTGCCCCTCCGGGTACACGATGAATTCCAGCAAGTGAGTCCTGGGTATGGGTTCCGGGGTTGGGGGCAGGTGGTAAAGAGGGGAAGGGGCATGGGGTTGGTGTTGGTGATGCCGCCTATTAAAACTGTGTGGAAAACTAGAGTTAATTGACTGTGAGTGAGGAAGCTGCTGGTGATTAGTGACATGCGTGGGTCTCTCGGATGCCATCCCTGCTTCCTGGTTTTGGTGCTGGCCTTTGGAGCAGGAGTCAACAAACTTTCTCTTGCAAAGGGCCAGAGGGTAAATATTTTCTGCATCTTGCATACCGAAAATTTAAAGCTTTCTATGCTTAGCATTGAAAATAGAAGTCTTGGGCTTCCCTGGTGGCGCAGTGGTTGAGAATCCGCCTGCCACTGCAGGGGACACGGGTTCGAGCCCTGGTCCGGGAAGATCCCACATGCCGCGGAGCAGCTAAGCCCGTGCGCCACAATTACTGAGCCTGTGCTCTAGAGCCCGCGAGCCACAACTACTGAGCCCGCATGCCACAACTACTGAAGCCCGTGCGCCTAGAGCCCGTGCTCCGCAACAAGAGAAGCCACCGAAATGAGAAGCCCATGTACCGCAACGAAGAGTAGTCCCCGCTCACCGCAACCAGAGAAAAGCCCGCGTACAGCAATGAAGACCCAACGCAGCCAGAAACAATAAATAAATACAATAAAAAAAAAGAAAATAGAAGTCTTTGGTTTTGTATACAGCCCTTTAGATGGTCTGATTGTTCCCACTGATGTAGCTGCCTGAATCTCACAACCAAGATTAGAGCTCAGATGTTTTAAATGTTTTCTCCAAGCTGGATCTGGGTGGTGTCCTGAGATTAACCTGGAGTGCCAGGAAGAAGGACTCAATTCTAGATTGTTCTCAAGGCTTTGTTGTCTTTTGAAGGACAATGCCATCAAACCACTTCCTACTATTTAGGTGAGAAAAAGCAAGGTTTTCTCTCCCCGGCGGTGAGTCAGATTTCCTACCCACATCTCAGACTTTTTGTTCATGCTGTTTGCTTCTCAGATGAGCTATTTTGGTGTCTCAGGGCTGTAACTGAGTTTAAAAAATCTGTTTCCTGATTTTTGTGTTGAGGGTCTGAAAAAAACAAACCAACCCACAAAACAACACAAAAACAAATCAGAAACAGACGTACGTCGAGGGGCCTTGAGCTGACCTGCTTACGTAAAAAATCTTCCTCTTCAGACTTGAGAATTAGCCAAGTGAGCGGGTCCTGGTGGGAAATTTTATTTCCCTGAGTGGGGAGGGTGGGAAGGAAAACAATCTTTTTTCCGGTTCCTAGGAGCCTCTCTTTGAGTGTTTGTGAAACCTGCAAGTACAGTATGTTTTGTTTTACTCATTTTTGATAAAACCTATCAAGTGGCTTTGTTGACCAAAAATAGGCTTCTATAAATCACCTTTGCATGCCAGACAGAGCTATTTTTTCTTCTTTGGGGCCAGTTTATCAGTGAGATTGGGAAAATTATCATATTCCTCTTGATTTATTTGTTTTTTTTTTCACGTTTGAGATAAAACATGGATATTAACATCTTCCACTAAAAGACGTTGGCTTTAAAGTTTTTTTTTTTTTTATCATAACAAAGATCTGAAAAATAGAACAACTTCCTTTGATGTTTTGCTGATGCCAGTGACCCCAGGATTGAAGCCCCAGGAAATTGACAGCTTGTCCTGTGTTGCTTGGGACCTTTACTGAGTGAAAGAGGGGAAAGTGAGGGATGTTAATTATGACCCATCATGGCAGTATTTTACTTTGTAGGTTAAAAAAAAATTTTGTTTTCCTTCTGAAGCTTTTATTTTATTTTGTGAAAGACTTCAGTGCTGTCGTGTTTTCTAATGTGGTTCGATATTAAAAAGGGCCAGATATGTTTTCTTCCATTCTTGTGGCTTATCTGGCAACTAGTTCTTTTTTTTTTTTCTTTTAATATGTATTTATTTATTTACTTATTTGGCTGCACTGGGTCTTATTTGCGGCATGCAGGATCCTTCAGTTGCAGCACACGGGATCTTCACTGTGGCATGCGGCTCTTTTAGTTGCATCATGCGGGATCTAGTTCCTTGACCAGGTATCAAACCCAGACCCCCTGCACTGGGAGTGTGGAGTCCCAACCACTGGACTGCCAGGGAAGTCCCTGGGAAGTAGTTCTTGATGTTATTAGAGCAGAGGTCTGGGAACCCATGTGGGTTCATTAAGAGGCCTCGCCATCTGTGGTCATTCCCAGATACCTGGTGAGGTGCTCTTTAGTGAGATGAGGAGGATTAGATATTTGGGGTGTATGTTAAGGGTGTGGAGAATTCTCTGCCTCTTGATCTTCGCATGGCTGGTTTCTCCTTGTCATCCAGATCACAGGCTTAAAAGTCACTTCTTTTGAGACTCCTTCCCTGTATGACGATCCTGTCTGAACTAGCCATCTGGCTACTCTTGGGCACAACACTCCATTTTAACTCTTTTCATGCTATTTACCACTAGCTGGTATTTTAATTGTCAATTTATTAACTTCCCCCAATGAGACCATACGCTTCACAAGTGTATCAGTTAGCTTGTGCTGTGTAACAAACCACCCCAGCACTTAGTGGCTTAAAACAACACTCATTTATGATTTCTAATGAGTCTGTGCATTGACTGGAGGTTTGTCTGGCTTGGGCTGGGTCAGCTCTGAGGAGATGGTACAAGCTAACCTCTCATATCCTGCATGGGCAGTTGGGACCTCTCTCCATGTGTAGCCAGGAAGTGCATGCTTTACTGGGTAAGGACTTCTTAAGCCACTGCTGTATCACATTTGCTAACGTCCCATTGGCCAAAGCAATTCATATGGCCAAGCCCAGATTCCATGGATGAGAAGGCAGACTCCACTTCTTGGTGGGAAGGGCTGGAAAGAACGTGTGGATTTCCCACAGGGAAAGTAGGTTGTTTGTTCACTCATGTGTGCCTGTGGTTTATAACTGCCATTGGCAAAGGGCCAGATAGTAAATATTTTCAGCTCTGAGGTCTCTGTGGTTGCAGCTACTCTACTCTGGCCTTATAGAGTGATAGCAGCCATTGATGATACTCAAACCAGTGGGTGTGGGTGTGTTCCAATAGAGCTCTATTTACAACAACCAGTGGCCAGCTGGAGTTGGCCTGTGGGCTGTAGTTTGCTTACCTTTGGCTTAGAGCATCATCTATCACATGATAAGTGCTCAGTGAATATTTGTAGAACCAACAAAAGAACCCAAACATTTGGTCATTATTCTGTTTCCACCCCAGCTGCTCTGACACCAACTGGGTGTACTGCAATAGAACTCAACCTCAACCACCTGGCTTAGCATCAGACCCACAGGTTAAAGCCTTGGTTCTCCATCAGACCAGCTTTACTTCACATGCCAGCCACAATTGGGGGTCCTCAGGTCACCCACACTTCTGATTGGCTGGCTATAAATTTTGAGGCTCCCACAAACCCTCTGGGTTCAATAATTTGCTAGGACAACTCACAGAGCTGGAAAAAAAAAAGTCTATACTATTCTGTTGGTCCAAGCCTATTGATGGTAGCACCTTGGGTTAGGAATGCTTGCAGTGCTTACCTGGGCACGCATCACTTGCAGCGAGCTCCACAGACACTCCCCCATGGGGGCCCCTATTTATGGCTGGGCCAGCTCTGTGGTTCCTATTATGATCCCAGGATGCACTTCAGTGAGAAACCATCAGGGAACCTCGAAGAACAAGATTTGTTACTCACAGGTCCTGGAGGGCCACACAGTGAAGTCGTGGGGAGCAGGGGTGGGGAGAGGGAGAGAGGGGAGAAAAAGAGTGGGAGGGAGGAAGGGAGAGAGAGAGAGGAATACTTGGGGGGGGTCTGCTTTTATTAGGGCATGAGGGTGGGGTGTCTAGGGTTTTATGGGTTCACTCTATGGTGAATTTAAAGCTTAAGAGCAGGAATTAGGGCTTCCCCAGTGGCGCAGTGGTTAAGAGTCCGCCTGCCAATGCAGGGGACACAGGTTCGAGCCCCGGTCCAGGAAGATCCCACATGCCGCGGAGCAACTAAGCCCGTGAGCCACAACTACTGAGCCTGCGCTCTAGAGCCCATGAGCCACAACTACTGAGCCCATGTGTCACAACTACTTAAGCCCGTGCACCTAGAGCCCGTGCTCCGCAACAAGAGAAGCCACCGCAGTGAGAGGCCCGTGCACCGCAGCGAGGGGTGGCCCCCGCTCGCCGCAACTAGAGAAATCCCGCACGCAGCAACGAAGACCCAACGCAGCCAAAAATTTAAAAATAAATAAATAAATAAAATAAAATAAATTTATAAAAAAAAAAAAGCAGGAATTAGGGAACAGGAAGGGGGAAGCAGGGTCAGTCAAGTGGTCAGTTATCTAGGTTCCCCAGGGCTTTCTGAAAGAGCCCCCTTCATGGGTGGGGGCAGCCTAATTCCTTATCTGGTTGTTTTGCTAGTGGCTGGGTCATAGACCCGGTGTTACATTTACTCAAGACAGATGTCTTTTGAAATAGATGCCTCAGCAGTCAAAAAGCTTCATGTCAGTCTTACAGTTGCAATTACAATTACAATTACTTACAATTACAGCTTTATTATTAAGGGTGCACAGAGGCTGGGAGAGTTCCAGACGCAGGGCTCCTATCCCCTCATGGAATCAGAGATATCACCCTTCCAGCATAGCTGTGTGTTCACCAGCCAGAAAAATGGACTGAGTTGGTGTCCAGAGTTTTCCTTTGGGTTTTACTACATAGTTGTGATTGGTTGAATCATTGGCCATGGGTTTGAACTCCATCTCCAGCCCCCCTTCTCTTTCTGGAGGTCAAATGGTTGATGCAACCCTCCAAATCATATATTTGGTCTTTCTGGTGACCAGCCCCTACAAGTCACCTCATTAGCACAACAAAGATACTCCTATAACTCAGGAAATTCCAAGGGCTTTTGAAGCTCTGCACCAGGACCTGGGACAAAGACCAGATGTGTTCTTTTTTTTTTTTTTTTTCTGTTCTTTCAATTTTCTTTTTTTTTTTTTTAACATCTGTATTGGAGTATAATTGCTTTACAATGGTGTGTTAGTTTCTGCTGTATAACAAAGTGAATCAGCTCTACATATACATATATCCCCATATCTCCTCCCTCTTGCATCTCCCTCCCACCCTCCGTATCCCACCCCTCTAGGTGGTCACCCGTGACCAAGATCTTTCTGAAGAATCGAATATGCAGGGGTGTGGTAACAACAATTACTGTTCTTTACGACAGTAGCAACAATGATACCACTAATAAAAAGTGATCATCATAGCAACGAACCAACGATTTTTATTTTCTATGTGCCGAGTGCTTTAGGTGGTATATATCATTCAGTCCTCATTACTACCTGCCCCGTGAAGATTGCCTCCGTTTCACAGATGAGGACACAGATCTTGAGAACGTAACAGTTGGGAATCTTGAGGTTTCATATGACAGAACCCCAATTCAAACTGGCTCAAGCAAGATTAAAGGAGTTTACTGATGAGTGTAACCAAAAGTTCAGGGAATCGCTTTAGGTACAGCTGTATCCAGGAGCTCAAGGGGTGTATATGATCAGTTTCTTTCCATCCTCGGCTTTATTTCTGTCTCTGTTAGTTTTGGTCTCAGGCAGCCTCTCCCTTGCCCCTTGCTCCATGCTAGCAATATAGCCATACCCTCTTAGCTACTGCAGAAGGAAGACAATTTTTCCTTCCAGGAAGTTCTAGCAAAACCCTCACTGGGTTGGCTTGGGGGTGTGCCCACCTCTGAATTCCCAGCGGGATGGAAGATTGTGCTTAGCCTCCCCTGGATCCTGTGTCCTGCTTGGACCTAGGAGGGCTGTGCCAGCCAAGAACTGACCTCAGGGACCCTGTGTAGGGGAGGGCTGATTCCCAAAGGACTCCTGGGGGCTATAAATTTGAGGACATCAGGCTGCAGGAAGGCAAAGCCAAAGTCTGCCTCCAGTTACCCACTATCAAATGTGAGGTTGTGTTGTAGCTCATAGGTTGTGTCGTCACGTCCTATATCGTTGTTTGGTCACGTCAGACCCCACACAGAGCAGCAAACATCCCATCACCTTGCAGTAGCAGCCTAAGTTCCACCAGTTGGGGTAGAAGTATCAGCTCAACCACTTTCGAATAGCGGCAAAATGAGTCCTACGTAAGGCCCATCAGCTCTGCATCATTCCCATCACCATGGTAATGCCAGGAGTCCCATCAGTTCCATGGAATGGCATGAGTCCTGTCTCCACAGGGTAGAAGGTGATTCTCCATGGGGTACAGTGTGAATCCTATCGCTTTGGGGTAAGGCAGGAGCCCCATCATTTTGGAGTAAAAGCATGAGTCTCCTGGGGTAATACTGTAGGACCTGCCTCCCTGGAGAAATACCCTAAGCCTATCACTTTAGGCAGTTGTTCTTACCTGGGGGCGATTTGCCCTTCCATCCCCCAGGGGACAATGTTTGGAGACATTTTTGGCTGTCATGTCTTGGGTGGAGGGGTGCTGCTGGTGTGGAACAGGTGGAACCCAGGCAGGCTGCTTGATACCCTTAATACACAGGACAGCCTCCCACAACAGAGAATTCTCCGGCCCCAGATGTCACCAGTTCTGTGGATAAAGCATCCTGCCTTATGGTCACTTGGGACCCTGTGCAACACACTGTCTGCTGTGTGTGTGTGTGTGTGTGTGGTCCTGTGTGCCCTGACCTCTCTCTCTCTCCACTCTTTCTGCAGCTTGATGTGCACTCCATGCCTGGGCCCCTGTCCCAAGGTGTGCCACCTCCTGGAAGGCGAGAAGACCATTGACTCAGTGACATCTGCCCAGGAGCTCCGAGGCTGCACCATCATCAACGGAAGCTTAATCATCAACATTCGAGGGGGCAGTGAGTGCTCTGGGGGGAGGGGTTGCTGTCTGCTGGGATCCACTCTCCCTGTGAGCACAGAAGGAAAACAGTCCAGAGACTCATGCAAGGAATCTGTTTCCAAACCTGGTGTCATGCAAGGAATCTGTTTCCAAACCTGGAGTTCACAGCTCAGTCCTGGCCCCACTCCCCGCGAGATTCTGATTTTCAAAGCTGGGAGTTGGGACATCAGGAATTTGCATTTTTAACAAGCAGGCAACATGCCCTCTTTTGCAGGTCTGGGGACCATGTTTCCAGAAATTCTGTCACAGGCAAAAAGGCATTTCTCTGTTTATTTATTCAGCGAACATTTATTGAATACTCACAGTGAACAAGGCAAAGTCCGTGCATGGTGGATATTGCAAATAAACAAATTAACGTATAATGTAAACCCAGGGGCAGTGGTTCATGCTATGAAGGCAAGCAAAGCAGGATGATGGAGGGAGCAAGGGTTGCCATCTTAATATAATAAATATATTCAGCTTTGCAGGCAGGACAATCTCTGTCATAACTACTCAGCCTTGTAGATGTATTTTGAGCAGCGCTCGTGAAAATCATTTCCAGCCTGTAGGTTAACTCTTCACTGTGGGGAATTGTGGAAAGGTTAAAATATTTTGGTAGAAACCCAGTGGATATTCATTCTCTCCTTTCCTTAGACAACCTGGCAGCTGAGCTAGAGGCCAACCTTGGACTCATTGAAGAAATTTCAGGGTATCTGAAAATCCGCCGATCATATGCCCTCGTGTCACTTTCCTTCTTCCGGAAGTTACGTCTGATTCGAGGGGAGACCTTGGAAATCGGGTATGTGGGCCTGCTGCTGTATCTGTGGCCTCATTAGGAAGTTTGTGAGTTATTGTAGAGAAACTTAGGAGTTTTTGCCAAGACATGGAAACAACCTAAGTGTCCACTGACGGATGCATGGATAAAGGAAATGTGGTGTATATATGTATGTGTGTGTGTGTGTATATATATATATACACACACACACATATATATATATATATACACACACATATATATATATATATATATATATACAGTGGAATATTATTTCACCATAAAACTATCTTTTTGCCGAAGCTCACACCTTTCATTTGGATTGTTCCAATGACTTTCTTGCTGGTTCTAGAACTACCAGGGCCATCCAACAGAAATATAATACAAGTCACATATGAGACTTTAAATGTTCTAGTAGCCACATTTAAAACACTTTAAAAGACATAGGTGAAATGAATTTTAATAATGCATTTTACTGAACCCATTACATTGAAGCTGTTATTTCGACATGGACTCAATACAAAAAATTATAAAGAAGATCTTTTACATCCTTTTTTTTTTTTTAATGCAAAGTCATTGAAATCTGTGTTTTTTACTTCTGGTACAGTTTAGAATGGCCAAATTTCAGGTGCTCAATAGCCAGATGTGGCTGGTGGTTTCAGTGTTGGATAACACAGATCTAGATGCTGCCCTTTTCCCATTCATCATGTACTGGTGGCCCACTCCTAGTTCTAAGACACAGGTCTAATTGAGTTACTGAGTTGTTATAAAACCTTCAGTGGTCCCCCTCTGCCTACCGAGGAAGGTCACATGTTCTTGGTCTTGGTCTGGCATGCAGTATACTAGAGGGTTTGGCCCATGGCATCTCTTTGGTCTTGCCTGTCACCTGTTGGCCAGAACAGGCTACTTTGCTCTTCCCTGGGCCCAGTTCACGTGCCTCTGTGTCTTCAGTCTTTCCCCTTTTCAAAACCCGTATCTTAATCCATCACAGTCTTACCCTCCTCCCCCACAAGACTGATCTCACATACCTTCCTGGCCCTGAAGACTTCCTCAACTTCCCCTGTCCCTCTAACCCTCCTTTCAACATGTCATGAGTATGTGTCAAGCAAGTGGTTAGGACTGGGGATGGAGCACTGAACAAGATCAACTCCAGCCATGGCCCCGCCATCTGGGAGTCAGAGATGACAAGCTGATGAATGATTAGGCATGTGTGTGTTTCCATAGGAACTACTCTTTCTATGCCTTGGACAACCAGAACCTAAGGCAGCTGTGGGACTGGAGCAAACACAACCTCACCATCACTCAGGGGAAACTCTTCTTCCACTATAATCCCAAACTCTGCTTGTCAGAAATTCACAAGATGGAGGAAGTTTCCGGAACCAAGGGGCGCCAGGAGAGAAACGACATTGCCCTGAAGACCAATGGGGACCAGGCGTCCTGTAAGTGGTGATGCCCTTGTCCTTCCACGGACCAGATAACGTGGCTGCCTTCCCCCTCCCCCACCACACTGGCCCCCAGGGGGAGTGTCACTTCCCCCCAACGAGCTAAAACAACTATGTGTGTGATAGGCTCTCTGAAATACTGAGGAAGAATGTTGTACATGTTATCTCTTTGCCAAATATTAAACACAGTGCCTGATACTGGAAGATGCCACATAAACATTGAATGAATGAATGAATGTCACCTCTCTTACATATGGCCTTGGCTCAAATGCTACAGCAGGGTCTACAGTTGCTACAGCTGGAGACTTCCAGCTGACTGCCCTCCTCTGACAGGTTTTCTCTTGAAGCATTGAGGTGCCAAGCCTTCCATAATGCCCTCATGCGAAGTTGGTTCCTTATGGCAGAAGCTGTGAGAATTTAGGGGAGGGAGAGAGCAAGGTTGGAACTTAAGGGGTGGAGCTTAAGGGAGGGCTTGCAATCCAGGCAGAGGGAATTACTCTCTCCAAGGCATTGTCCTTCCAAGGAATTGTCACTCCAAGTTATAATGATCTGCACGCTCCCTAAACCCACTTGGCATGTGTCCATTTGCACTGGAGTTATGTGTTCTGACATGTCGGGCATGAAAATCCACATGCAAGACAGAATTGTGTCAGGACAAACGCTATTCTTGAAAGTCCCTTTTTCCAGTAGCGATTAGCCACTTGTCCTTCTGTTGGTGCTGACTGCGGTTCTTTGGTTGAGCACATCTGGCCAAGTAACTGACTTGCGGTCAGGGCCAACTTGCGTGACCTGTTCTTGACTCTGAACACAGGAGAGGCATGTGGAAATAAGACCTCTCAGAGGAATAGCAGGTTGCCATCTTCCTTCTCGTGGATACTCTTGGAAATATGGCGTCATCTGCTTTGGGTTGAAATAAATTATTTAATTCTGATACTGGTTTTTTTTTTAACCTTTCTAGGCGAAAATGAATTACTTAAATTTTCTTACATTCGGACATCTTATGACAAGATCTTGCTGAAATGGGAGCCGTATTGGCCCCCCGACTTCCGAGACCTCCTGGGATTCATGCTCTTCTACAAAGAGGCGTAAGTAGAAGGATAAAGAGGTGTGTTTGTTGCATACGTGCTCAGAGGCTCCCCTCTGAGGTTCCTTTCTATCTCCTTACTTGTGGAATAAATATCATAGGTTCCTTGGTCGGATCTCACCAGTTGATGGTGTATGACGTCAATAACATTCCCTATTGTCAAAAGCCAGAAACTGAAGCAGGCAGGTTTCTTTTGGAGGTCCAGATTGGGCAACCTCCTATAGCAATATTCCATTTTGTTTCTTATATGTACATCTCACCAGACATCCTCAACAAAAAGTCACTTAGTCTACTTAGTAGGTGTCTTAAAGTTTATTTTTTATCTATTTTGTATTTTTTCCAACATTTAAAGAATTGTGGTAAAACATACATGAAATTGACCATCTTAATGACGTTTAAGTGTACAGCTCAGTGGCATTAAGTACATTCATGACATTGTGTGACCCTCTCCACAGTTTATTCATCATCTCACATAGAAACTCTGTCGCCTTTCAGTAACACCCAGTCGTTTTGAGTATATGACTGTGCTGAAATTTTAAAGGAAGACAATGGAAGTGGTGATTGTATTAATACGAATAATTGTTCCATCCCTCAAGATTTTTAAAAAATATTTATTTACTTATTTATTTGGCTGCATAGGGTCTTAGTTGTGGCACGTGGGATCCTCTCTAGTTGCGGTGCGGAGGCTCCCTAGTTGTGGCCCACAGGCTCTAGAGTGCGCGGGCTTAGTTGCCCCATGGCATGTGGGATCTTAGTTCCCCAACCAGGGATCGAACCCGCGTCCCCTGCATTGGAAGGCGGATTCTTAACCACTGGACCACCGGGGAAGTCCCCATCCCTCAAAATTTACTATGTGTCAGGCTGTGTGTGGAGAAGTCAACACACATCCTCTCGTGTGATCTTATCAATAACTCTGGTGGTATCATCATCCTGGCCACTGTAATTATTATTGGGAAATTGAGGCATAAGGGAAGCGGTCCCTTTCTCTTTGGCTATTCCTGTGTCTTTGTTCCTTGTGGCAGAAGATTGTTGGTGAACAGGGTGCAAGCCTATAGGAGGTAACTTCGCCCGGCCACATCTCTTTGGTCTTCAGAGTTATAGTTGAGAAATGGTAACCACCTTTTTCCTATTTCGTCTTGAAAGCCCTTATCAGAACGTGACGGAGTTTGATGGGCAGGACGCGTGTGGCTCCAACAGCTGGACCGTGGTGGATATTGACCCGCCTATGAGGTCCAACGACCCCAAGTCACAGAACCACCCCGGGTGGCTAATGCGTGGTCTCAAGCCCTGGACCCAGTACGCCATCTTTGTCAAGACCTTGGTCACCTTTTCTGATGAACGCCGCACATACGGGGCCAAGAGCGACATCATCTACGTCCAGACAGATGCCACTAGTAAGCATTTCTTGTGGATATGAACTTGTGCGTGAATCAGACGTCTTGCATTTAACAGGCTGACCCGGTGATGCCATATGAAATGCCTTTTTTTGTTTTTTGCATGGTTATTGGCTTCTAAACGAGCCAGGCACTGAGGTTTATAATTTCAGAAGATGAGGCAGTAGCAACAAGACGTCAGAGGGGAATATACATTTCTTCTTCCCATTATGGAAAATTTTCAAATATTTACAAAAGTAGGAAAAAAAAAAAAAGATTCCCCCCACCGCCACCTTGTAACCATCTCTCAGCTTCAACAATGATCAATATTTTGCCATTTTTGTTTCATCACTATGCCTTTTCCCCCATCTCCATTTTTTTTTCACACACACACACTGTGTTTTATTTTTACAAGAGATAAATAGACTGACACCAAGCATTGTACATGGATGACCACAACAAAAGCAACAATGATTGCAATTACCCAACACGAAACACACTCATACTATGTCATAATATTGACATGCAGTCCAGTAATCCTCCACTGTAACAGCTCCTTTACTTTGCAGTGAAAATTGATTTGTATATTCTTTGCCTCTGAGTCCTTGTGGGATTTTTTTTTTTTTAATTCAAACAGAAAGTCACAAAAATTATACTCATCCTCATCAGTTCACTCAGTCCCATGTAATTAATTTTTTTTTTCATCTTGATCTTTTGTTCCCCCATCTCCATTTTTTGAGGAGTATTTTTTAGCAATTTAGTTATATTTTCATAAAGCATAAGCCCTATCCAACCACTGGGATAGGAGACATTTGGTGATACCTGGAGATAGTTTTGGTTGGCGTGACTGGGGAGGCGGGGTTGGGGACCAGGGATGCTTCTCAACATATCACAATGCACAGGCCAGCCCCCCCCCCCCCCCCGGCAAAGAATTATCCAGCCCCCGCAAGTCAGTAGTTGAGAAATCCCGTCCCGTAGGATCGAGTCCAAACTTTATGAACCAGCCCCAGCTTTATTGACTACCGCCCTCTCATCCTGTATCCTGCAGCAATACCTCCAGCAGGACTTATAGTTGCTGGAAACTTCCAGCTTCCAGGCTTTTGTACACACTGTGTCCTCTGCCTTGAGACCCCCCCCACTCCCACCCCTCACCGACTCCCTCAGCCACCTCCGTTCTCGAGGGGAAGCTTTTGTGGAGCCCAGAGGTGGTGCCTTTGGGGGGAATGTTAGATGGGCTGCCAGCTCAGTGATAAGATTGAATGGCATCCCACTGCCGAAATTTGCCCCAGGACTGGGTTCAATCTGGGGCTAATGTTAACCAGAAGATGTGGCTTTGTCTATTCCCACGATCCTCCTTTTCCCCAGCGCCTTTTCAGTGCCCAGAACAGAGAAAGCTTGGCACGTCGTTGGAGCTCCGTAAATCAGGGGTCCCTGACTTCTGGGCCACAGACTGGTACCAGTCTGCCGCCTGTTAGGAAACAGGCCGCACAGCAGGAGGTGAGCGGCGAGCGAGCAAAGCTTCATCTGTATTTACAGCCACTGCCCCTCACTCGCATTACCGCCTGAGCTCCGCCTCCTGTCAATACAGATTATCATTAGCAGAGAGGTTTGACTGCACAGAGACCATAATAAATCAATTGCTTGCAGACTCCTATCAATACCCGATCAGTGAGTGGCAAGTGACACTTAAGCTGCCTTTTACAGAGTAGACTGGATATAAGCAACACACTTTGGGTGTCACTGTCTCCCATCACCCCCAGATGGGACCATCTAGTTGCAGGAAAACAAGCTCAGGGCTCCCACTGATTCTGCATTCTGGTGAGTTGTATAATTATTTCATTATATATTACAATGTAATAATAATAGAAATAAAGTGCGCAATAAATGTAATGTGCTTGAATCATCCTGAAACCACCCCCGCCTCCAGTCCGTGGAAAAATTGTCTCCAACGAAACTGATCCCTGGTGCCAAAAAGGTTGGGGACTGCTGCCGTAAATGTTTGTTGCGAAAATGGTGGAACATGAAATCTACATAGTCTCTGGTACCCATGGATTGTAATTTTGTAACCCACGCTCTCACTGGGCAAGCATTCCACGTGTTGCCAGTTTTCTCTGATGTTAAATAACACTGCAGAGAACATCCTCATGGTTTCTCGAACTTGGCTTTTCCCCCTCATGCCCACCCGATGGCTTGCACCCTCCTCCTCCTCACAGTGAACCTGTCTCCTTTCTCCTTGGCAGATCCTTCTGTCCCCCTGGATCCCATCTCGGTGTCTAATTCTTCGTCCCAGATTATTCTGAAGTGGAAGCCTCCCTCTGACCCCAATGGCAACATCACACACTACTTGGTATTCTGGGAGAGACAGGAGGAAGACGGTGAACTGTATGAATTAGATTATTGCCTCAAAGGTGAGTGCAGGTAGAGGCGGGGGAGGGGCCGGTTTCTTTTCCAAGGTTTTTTTTACATTATTTTTTTAAATTGAAGTATAGTTGATTTAAACTGTTGTGTTAGTTTCAGGTGTATAACACAGTGATTCCGTTATACGTATATATTCTTTTTCAGGTTCTTTTCCCTTATAGGTTATTACAAAATGTTGAGTAGAGTTCCCTGTGCTATACAGTAGGTTCTTGTTATCTATTTTATACATAGTAGTGTGTATAACATCTGATCCACTTTGTTCTTCTTTTGGGGAAGGATCTCTCCCCTTCCACTTCCCAACATGTGCATATGGGTACACAAACTCCATTTTATCTCCGACGAAAACACACATACAGGCAGACCTCAGAGATACTGCGGGTTCGGTTCCAGACTCCTGCAAGGAGGCGAATATTGCAATAAATTGAGTCACGTGAATTTTTTGGTTTCCAGTGCCTATAAAATTATGTCCACACTATACTGTAGTCTATTAAGTGTGCGATAGCATTATGTTTAAGAAAAAATATACTTAAAATATACATATTACTGTATTTCTCTTTCTGGCCTATATGTGGAATCTAGAAAAATGGTACAGATGAACCTATTTGCAGGGCAAGAATAGAGATGTAGACGTAGAGAACAGACATGCGGACACAGAGGGGAAGCGGAGGGTGGGACGAATTGGGAGATTAAGATTGACATATATACACTACCATGCGTAAAATAGATAGCTAGCGGGAACATGCTGTGAAACATAGGAAGCTCAGTTCCATGCTCTGGGATGACTTAGGTGGGTGGGATGGCGGGGAGGGTGGGAGGGAGGTCCAAGAGGGAGGGGATATAGATATACATATAGCTGATTCACTTCGTTGTACAGCAGAAGCTAACACAACATTGTAAAGCAACTATACTCCAATTAAAAAATGATTAAAAATATACATACTACTGTATATAAAATAGGTGACGTAACCAACAAGGACCTACTATATAGCACAGGGAACTATACTCAGTATCTTGTAATAACCTATAATGGAAAAGAATCTGAAAAGAAAATACTGCATCACTTTGCTGTACACCTGAAACTAACACAACATTGTAAATCAACTCCATTTCAATAAAAATTTAACGAAGAAGAAATCTAGACTAAAAAAAAAAAAAAAACCCAAACAATGCATATACCTTAATTAAAGAATACTTTATTGCTAAAAAAAATGCCCAGATACAATAGTAACATCCAAGATCACTGATCACAGATCACCGTAACAAATATAATAAAAATGAAGAAGTTTGAAACATTGTGAGAATCACCAAAGCGTGACACAGACATACGAAGTGAGCAAACGCTGTTGGGAAAATGGCACTAATAGACTTGTTCAACGCAGGGTTGCCACAAACTTTCGATTTGTAAGAAAAACACAATAAGAGGACGAGGTCTGCCTGCCTGTTCGCATTGCTAAACATCACAGCGTGAGGACACGTTCTGAAGACTCCTGTCGAAAACAGACACTCCCCATGTCTTGGCGTCATTTCCCTCTGGAATTTTCTCCTCCTCCCCTTCCTCATCCACCTCCCCTGGTAGGGGTGTAGTCGTGTTAACCCACACAAGACTTCCCTCCGAAGCTAGAAACACAGCCGATGTGTGGAGCGGTGATTGGCAAAGTCAGGGAAGAATTTTCGCCCCTAATTTTAGACCCTTAAGTTGTAAGGATCAGAGAAAGCAAAGAGTGATCATCTCTTCCCTCCTGGGCTTTCCATTCAAAATTTATAGTAATGACACATTTTTTTCCAGTCTCTAATCTCATTTACTTAATGGGCTTCCATCCATCTACAGGAAAAGGGAAAAATATTTGAAGCCTCAAACTAGTGTGTATAAGTTAGTTTAAGATTATTTTAAAAGTGGGTTTTAAGAAAGCCCATCAGGCTGGAGAAACAGAAGTCTTTTTTTTTCTTTAGTTGTTTTGTTTTGTTTGAGTCTATATAAAGTATTTCCACCCCCCCCATCCCTAGACTCTTTTGTTTTTCTATTTTTATTTTTTAAAAATTTTATTGGAGTATAGTTGATTTACAATGTTGTGTTAGTTTCAGGTGTACAGCAAAGGGATTAAGTTATACATATACCTAGATTCATTCTTTTTCAGATTCTTTTCTCATATAGGTTATCACAGGATACTGAGTACAGTTCCCTGTGCTATACAGTAGGTCCTTGTTGGTTATCTATCTCGTATACAATAGTGTGTGTATGTTCATCCCAAGCTCCTGATTTATCCTTTAGTTGTCTTGTTGTTGTTGATTGGTTGGTCTGTATTTATTTTTCTTTAGATGTTTTGAGTTACTGGTATCCTCAGACCTTGGGACCGCTGATGAGATATGGCTGAGGTCGGGAGCCGGAGGTCTTCTCTGACCTGCTGTAGGGCTTTGGGCAAGTCACTGAGCTTGTCACTGGCTGCCTCCTTTTGGGGAGAAGGGGCAGGAGGCCAGATAATCTCTGGGAGCTGTCCCAGCTCTAAGATCATGTGCTATATGTATGCCTGTGACCTCATCCCCCGCCTGAGCAGAGAGTTGCAAACGTGATTTATCTCCTTGGATGCTTTATATAACTTGAGAGCAAGCGAAGTCATTGGCTCAGCTGTGACCTGTTGGCCCTGCATTTGAGTAACCGAAACTGCCAGCAGCATCAGGATAGGCAATGTTTTCTTCTTCTTTTTCTTTTTCTTTCTTTCTGTCTTTCTTTTTTAGAGCAACAACTTTTATTCTGGAAGTCTGAATCTATCATTACAATATGACAATTTGACATGGTTTTATTTGTAATGATGCCAAAGTGTATGTAATTAAAAAATAAACTTACTAAGGATGGATATCGTATGATTCAACTCTTAGGAGGTCCCTAGAGGAGTCAAATCCACAGAGACAGGAAGCCGGATGGTGGGTGCCAGGGGCTGGGGGAGGGGTTGGGGAGTGAGTATTTAATGGGGACAGAGTTGCAGTTGGGGAAGAGGAGAAAGTTCTGGAAATGGATGGTAGGGATGGTTGCACAATAATGTGAATGTATTTAATGCCACTGACTTGTACACTTAAAAATGATTAGGATGGTAATTTTTTTGTCGTGTATATTTTGCCACAATTAAAAAACCCAAATACACACACAAATTAATAAGCTTTCTAACACACACAAGATCAATAATTTACTAACCGTGCCCAGTAGTAGCTTCCTTTAGTATCACGAGTGTTTTTTTTTTTTTTCCCAGCTTTATTGAGGTGTACTTGATAAGTAAATGGTAAGATATTTAAAGTGTAAATTGTGATGATTTTATATACATACACATTTTGAAAGGATTCTTCCCATCTAGTTAATTAATACATCTATCACCTGACATATTTATCTCTTTTTTTGGTGAGAACTTTTAGCTTCTCCTCTGATATTGAATCGTTTATTTCATTTATACAGTACAGTCTTATCAACTATACGGCTTTTTATTGTGAAATATATATAGCATAAAATTTACCATATGAACCACTTTTATGTGTCCAGTTCAGCGGCATTAAATACATTCACACTGTTGTGCAACCATCCCCACCATCCACCTCCAGAACTTTCTCATTTTCCCAAACTGCAAACTCTGTCCCCATGAAACACTGACTCCCCACCCCCTCCCCCATCCCCTGGTGCCCGCCTTTCTACTTTGTCTCTATGCATTTGACTGTCCTAGATACCTCACTATACTTTATAGTCACAGAAAATCCATGGGGCACCAAGTGTCATGCAGAAGGGGTGACAGGTGTCAGGAGCTATGTCCATGCCTGATCAAAAGTCCCTTCCTCCCCAGAAAAAAATCAGGACCCCCCCCCCTTTTACTAAGGAAATCTGAAGTGTTTGTTTTTTTTTTTTATCCATAATGCCATCAATAGCCCCTCTAACAGCTAACCCACACAGGTTATTCCATGTCTATTAATAAACGTTAAGAAGAAGTATTTTTTAAGGATTTTGCAAAGCTTCCGAGTGGGTACTCACCATTCACAGGAAGATACTTTGAACTCATTGTCTAGCAGAGCCACTGAAAGGGCGAGGAAGAGATGGAATTTCCCTTGCTCAATAGACACGAGTAGGCACCCAGCATCAGGGGCATGCTTTTTGCCCTTAAGGAGTAGCCTGCATCCTCCAGGCTGTACCAGAAGTGACAGGCAGCAGGCATCCCCAGGACTGGACCTCAGGGGTCAGGACACACCAGCTGTGGCACTTGAAAAAACAGTGTGGTATTTTTAAGACCATGACCTTGAGAAGTTGTTCTTTTTTTTCCTTTTTAAAAAATTCTCTTTTCTGTGCTTCTTGGAAAAAGTTCTTCCCCCAATTTCCTTTCATGTCTTTCATCCATCACTGTTGACATTTGGGGCCAGATAATTGTCTGAGGTGGGGGCTGTCTTGTGTCAGGTAAGATGTTGAGTGGCATCCCTGACGAACACCAAAATGTCACCAGACCGTGCCCGTTGTCCTGCAGAGGGGGGTGGGGTGCAGCGCTGAATCACCCCTGCCCCGGTGAGAACCACTGCTCTGCTCTGACTTCCGTTTTCCTGAACGAATTGTAGATTCTTTCATTTGTGCTGCAAAGTTTGGTTGCTCAGTATAAACAGTGGGTCTGTAAGTCTGACCCCTTAGAATTCCACTGGAGTTCTGCTCTGCCCTCTTATCCCTTTATAGTTACCTGGTTGATTGATGATTCATTCATTCAACTGTGACTTGGTCCCCAGTCCTTTTCTAATGCCACCTCCCATCATTCTCTCCCTTATCCCCTTCCAGCTACACTGGGTCCTTGGCGTCTTCTGACATGCCAAGGAAATTCCTACCTCAGGGCCTTTGCACTCGCTCTTTGCTGTCTGAATTGCTTTACACCAAGACATGTGCATGGCTCATTCTTTTACTTCCTTGGGGACTGCTTAGTGGTCACTTTCTCTGAGACATTCCCCCCACCCAGACACCCTCTGTCCTTTCACCCCACCATTGGACCCATGGCATATGTATTTATTAGTTTATTGTGTATTCCTCCCACCCCCACGTACCTCATCCACTGGAATGTAGGTTCTGTGAGGGCAGGGACATGCCTGGTCACCTTCAGCATCCAGCCCTATGGGGTTGTGGTGTCTGACAGTTTCCTGCTGCACATCCACAGGCGCCTTCTCAGTTGTCAGGACCCTCCAGTGAGAGATCTTATTTTTCCCAGGAGAACTTGAACCAAGACCCTGGCCCCGAGCTCTGTCCCCTGTGCCCAGCCGCTCTGAGAAGGCCCCCTTTGCTCTGCGTGTATGTATGTGTGTAGGGGGGGTGGAACTTGAGCCCTGCTCTGGCTTTCTCCAGGGTTGAAGCTGCCCTCCCGGACCTGGTCTCCACCGTTCGAGTCTGAGGGGTCCCAGAAGCACAATCAGAGTGAGTACGAAGACTCTGCCGGTGAATGCTGTTCCTGCCCGAAGACCGACTCTCAGATCCTTAAGGAGCTGGAGGAGTCCTCGTTCCGGAAAACGTTCGAAGATTACCTGCACAACGTGGTTTTCATCCCCAGGTCAGTACTTGTCATTGGCTTGGGGTCTGGGGTCCTTATTTAGGGAACAAGGTGAAGTGCAGACACAGAGGGTGGGCAGAGTCCACGCTGAGCCACTTCCCTGGAGGGAGGGAGAGATCTTGCGATTTCAACAAGTACCGTACCAGGAAGAGTGAATAATCGCCAAAAAAGGCAGAGCGGGGCGGGGGGGTGTTTTAAAAAAACTCAACGTTCGCTTTCTTTCTTTCATTTATTTTTGGCTGCGTTGGGTCTTAGTTGCGGCACATGGATTCTTTACCACTGGACCACCAGGGAAGTCCCTCAAGACACTGCTTTCTGATGTCTCATGAACTCTTTACCCCAGCCTCTGGTCTCATTCTGAGTTCTGAAACGATCTCCATTAGATTACCAACAATTGATTATTATCTAATAGATGATTATAGATAATAATCAATAATCGATAGATTCAATTATTAGATTAGATGACCGAGAAGTGCCTGCCCGGCCCCATGCTTGATTTGTGGCTGAGTCTCAAGCTCAGTGCATTCTCTTTTTAAAATCTGTGTAACCTTCTTATCCTTCCAGAACTTTCCATGACCTCTTAAAAAACTCCGGAGCTTCTCCTATTTAAATATTTTTCCTTTAGTGAGTGAAGGGGCTTGCTTGCTGATGTCCATCTGATCTACAGAGAGGGTTTGCCTTAAACATGATTCTGTTTTTTCATACTTCTTTACCTTTCCTGCAAGCAGAGCCGCGTAGGTAGAATGCAAATTTCTGTGGGTCACAGGTTATTTTACCTCTCTCGGTGCCTTCAGTTTATTCATCTGAAGAGTGGAGAGAAAAGTAGATCCTGTTTTTTAGGATTGTGAGATTATACGAGTCATATGGGGATTCTCAACCTTGGCGCTATTGACATTTGGAACCAGATCATTCTCTGGGGTGGGACCATCTGTGCGTTGTTAAGATGTTGAGCAGCATCTCTGACCTCCGGCCACTAGATGGCAGTAGCACTGCATCTTATGAGTTCATGAATTTGTACAGTAACCCACTGAAGCCCTTGCCATCTCCTTTTTAGGGGTCCAAAGCCTGTGGTTTTGTTTGTTTGTTTGTTTTTTGCTTTTGAATGAGTCTGCCCAGGTTTTTAATCAAATGCGTGCTGAGGGCTTTCAGCTGCCCCTCCCTCTCCACTCTTGACCTCCCCCTCCCGCCACGGACTTCACCAGAAGGCTACTCAGAAATGTCCAATACAATTGGCCATTTCCAAAGTATATCGACACACCCCCGCCCTCCAAATTTACATCAGGATAAAACAAGATTCTAAAATGCATCTCTTCAAAGGCCCAGCAGTGCTCCTGGTAGAGGTTTCCCCAGAACCATCAATATATAACATTTCTTCTTTTCTCTTTCTTGCATTCTTATCTGACCCCGAGTCCAAAAGAGCACTAAACAGCACAGCGCAGGCCTGGAGAAAGTTACTGTTTTACCTGTTAAAACGCTGCCAGACTTTAGGATAATGGCTGAGTCAGTTGTGAGGTTTAAAAGTGGTGTTAAGTTGGACATCCCATGGGAACCCCAGATGACCAGGTCTCTGGGGGCTGTTTTCTCTGCTTTCCCCCCTGCCCCCCCAGCCCCTGGCTGTGTTCTCCGCATCTGCTGGGGAAGGTGTGGTTCAAGTGATGGGAACAAGTGGTCCATGGTCCAGGGCTGTCCTCAAAGCGGCTGGTTTTGTTTTCACAGAAAATCCTCTTCAGGCCCTGTTGCCGAGGACACTAGGTACGACTCACCTGTGGGACGTAGGCGTGGCCCGCGGTGGCTGCACAGCGCGGGGCCAGTGGGCCAGCGGGTCAGGAAGCATGTTGTGCCCCTTTGAGACCCCAGGGGCCTTCTGTGGTTCGATGCATGCATCGCGCTGCTCTGCCGCGACCAGGCGCTTCACAAATTCACACGTTAAGTGCCTTCACCCTGAAATGGGATCTGGGCGTGAATGTGGGGGGGAAAATCCTAACTAACACGCTCTTACTAAAACATAGAATCGAGGGCGTACTTTCTGGGCACCTCCTAGGTGCCGCCCATTTTTTCCTCCGTGCATTTACTAACTACACATTTATTTAGCTAGCCTACCGCGTGTGCAGAACTGTGCCCGGCACCCAGAATCGAAACTACTTAGCGGCAGGTAGTGGGGAAGGCTGATCTGGGAGCGGAACATTTTTATTGGGGGTGACAAGTGCGGGATGACACGTGTGAGTGAGCACAGGTGTGCTGAATCCCTCAATTCCACTGAGAATAGTCAAGGATGCTCGCCTTTGACGTGTGTCTTAAAAGAATCAACTATGCTTCAATATTTCAAAAAAAGAAAAAAGAAAGAAAAGAAAAGAAAAAAAAAAAAGAATTAAGCGGGGGGCGTGTCCTGGAGGAGAGTACAGGCAGAGAGGACTTGGGGAAAGGCAAGTCGGTGGAAAGAATCCTGGACTCTTGGGAAGAACAGGAGAGACTGGAAAGGCAGGGTAGGGGCCATGCGGAGGGACTTTATTCTTCCAGCAGAGGGTTTATTTATTTATTTTTAGGCCGTATGCGGCCCCGATCTGCCCTCTAGTGGTCATTAGGAATATAATCTGTAGTAAAGAAAGGTCTAGAAATTTGAGGCCTTGATCCAGATGAGAGTTTATCAATGTCAGACCTTTTGCCATTTGGGGCCAGATCATTCTCAGCTGTGGGGACTGCCCTGTGTATTGTAGAATGAACAGTATCCTTGGTCTCTACCGCTCTGAAGCCAGTGTCACACCATACCCCAAATAGTGACAACCAAAACTGTCTCCAGACAGGCCAAATGTCCCCTTGGTGGTAGGACCATGAGCAGAGTCACTCCTGGTTGAGAACCACTGGTCTAATGCGAGATTGTGGGATAATAAAGTGCTGTGTATGTAGGGAGAGAGAGAAGTCAGTTGGTGCTTTGTCATGGGGGGTGTCTTTCATGACCACGTGGTCTTTTTGGGTATAATCCTTCGGGTGTATGCATATTTAGCCTGTTTGAGACCATTTATGTTTCCCTTTGTTCAGATATCAACTTCTCAGTGGTTATTCACGAGGCACCAGTGTCTCTGTCATATTTGGAAGGCCCATCTGTGCTTGTACAGAAATGTTCTGAACCTTGCTAATATGCGTGCATCTTTGGTTTAATAGCTTTGGTTTCCATTCAAGAATGTCATTGGTCTTTTCACACAAAAAGACCACAAAGAAAATCTTAGTGAGTACTCCCGAAGTAGGGTTTGATTTCTGACTACAGCGCGAAAAAAACTAAAGGTAAACTTCAAAAGATTGAACAGAAAACTCTACTTCCTGGTGATTAAAAGTGGATCACTTAGACTTCTGTTGGGTGAAAGTCGAAATGGAAACTTTCATTAAAAACCATTTGGAAAATAACGGAGACGTGAACATCACATACCTTCACTTGTAGAATATTGCCAAAGCTGGACTTTGTTGCAAATTAGTAGACTTAAATGGTAAATTAAGAAAAAGCTTTAAAATGTAAGATATAATGTATTAGGAAGGGAGGGGAAAATCAATATAGCTTAACTTGTGGTAAATGTAATCAAAGGGAGATACCCACAAATAACTAGAAGAAGGTGATGTAAAACTGAAATCTGACAAAGATTTTACTATGTTGAAGTCTATGGATAATCATGAGCTATTAGATTTGAAACTTTCGGAGAGGTGAGAAATTTTAACTTGTCCAAGCTAATTCAAGAAGAAGCAGAAAGATATCCTAATAACCTTGGGAAAAGACTAAAAAAAAAAGTGTCAATTAATTTCTTCAAAAAAAAAAAAAAAACAAGGCCCCAGGCTTGGAGAGTTTTATAGTTGAGTTCTTTCACACTCTCAAAGAGCAACTATTTTCTGTAATACAGAAACTTTTCCAGAGCATAGAAATCTATGGAAAGTCTTCCCAGTTCATTTGATAAAACTAACATAGAACCCCTTAGCAGAACCTGACAAAGATGCTATGTTGAAAGAAAACCCAGGACCAGCTAATATAGGATTTTAGATCCACATGTCCTAAATAAAACACTGTGCTGGCAATATCATTTACCTCACAGTGCAAGGATGGTTCAAGATCAGGCATTCTGCTAATAGAATTGAATTCATTAAGAGGTCCAGTGAGGAAAATCACAATAATCTCATTCAATAACATTTATTAAAAATTACTAATTTAGAGAAAGGGAGGGGGAGAGGCCTTTTATAAAACTAGGAATAGAAAACTTCTGCAACAAGATAAATATTACCTAGATGAAACCAACAGCCAAGCTAACATCTTTCTTAAAACTATTCCTGTTAGCTTTGGAAGGAAGCCAATCTCATCATTACTAAGGAACATTTCTCTGGGTATCTAGCCAATGGAGTCATACAGAAATTAGAATTGTAAGGAATGGATTGTGGGAAATAAAATCATTGATATTTTCAGGTATTCTAGTGCAAGGGTAGGCAGACTACCTGTTTTTGTCAATGAGTTTTATCGGAATGTAGCCACGCCCATTTGTTTACATTGTGTCAGTGGCTGTTTTCAAGCTGCCATGGCTTGAAAGCCATTGGAAGTTGAATAGTTGTGGCAAAAATCACATGTCCCGCAAAACCGTAAATATTTACTCTCTAGCACGTATGGGAAGAGTTTGCTGACGCTTTTTCAAGTATGTTCCTTGAAAACCTAAGAAAATCAGCCCTGAAACTCTTAGAATGAGAGTTTGGGAAAGTAGGTACAATAGAAAGAAACAAAAATGCAGTAGATATATACTAGCAACAATTAAAACATAAATCAGGGGAAAGATCCCTTTCATGATTGCCCTAAAACCTTAGTAATCCCATCTAAAATTACCTGTAAAGGAAAAAAAATTATTTAAATTGCTGAGATATAAACTTACATAGATAAATGTGAAAGATTGTTTCAAATCATTTCAAGAAAACTCACTGGCACACAGCAAACCAGGATGAATCGATAAAGGATTAATGTCCTTTGTGAATGAACAGCTCAGGAATAGGAATGAGGAAGGCCCTAGAACTTCATAGAAAGGATAGACAAAGGGTGGACAAGTCCTTAGTGAAACACAAAAGAATCAATGAAGGACAAAAGACTTTACACTCAGCAGTACACAGATGTGCAAATAAAGCAGTAGAGTAATGCTTAAAAAATTTCTTTCCTCAGGTTGAAAATCTGAAAAAGAAAAATCAAAACAAAACAAAAACTCCTTTTAACCCTCAACGTTGCTGAGATTATCCTGATGTGTAGTTTCATGCGTTACTGGTGAGACCACAGTCAATACAAAGGGTCTGGAGGATAGAAGTTTAGCCATACGTGTAAAGAGGCATAACCTAGTGATTGCTCTTCTCAGAATCTACTTCTAGGAACTAATAAGACAATCAGATGATGATCAAATTAATATTTATAATAACAAAAAATTAAGAATGTGCTTACATTAAAAAATAAGAGGATGACTAAGTAAATTATGGCTCACGTATTAAATGGAAAGTTCTACAGTTTTCCAGGTTTTCTGCAATGAGCACGTGGTACTTTCATAACAAGGAGGGAAAACCTTTACATTGAAAAAGAAAAAATGTAAATTCTGTCCTACTTCAAACATTATGTTTTCAGGAAAATATTTGAGAATGCTTCTAATACAAGTGAGCAAAGTGGATTATAAAACTAGCTTGATCCGCATCATACCCATACATAATAAAAATAATTGCCCAAAGGACACAGCGGACAGCAGAATAATGAGTAAATTCAAATTTTCTTTATACCTTTTTTTTGGATTTATATATTTTTTAGGCTATTAACGTTTTTCTTCACATATCTTTTTAAGGGGGAAAATGTGCCAATCGCATAGACATTTTTTGAGTTACCATTAGCAACCTGAGTGATAAGATTCTTTTACCAAGAATTGAAGTATAATCACTTAGATTATGCAGGTGTCCTAAAGGGTCATAGGATCAGAAGAAGCATTTCTCCTGATTAAACTGGTGATGTTGTCAAGTAGCTTGGACCATTTGGCAGGGCTTCCTGAAAAGCTAGACTCTTACACGCTTTTGGCATCTTATTTTTAACACTGACCCTGGCTGGGCTATTAACCTGCAAAATGATAATCTGAAATCAAGCATGTTGAGGGGAATATTGGTGTGTCTCCTATGGATGGTCCTGGAGCCCTCCCCCCCCCACTCCCCTCTTGGGGTGCACCTGCCTGACATGATGCCGATGAGGGCATCTTGAAAACTGCTCTGGGTTGTAATTCCTGGAAATTAACATTGTAATCCACACTCCCCCTGGAATCTCACTGCACCGCAGTCTTTGGTTTTAAGCCTTTTACTCTCCGGCAGCATTTTTTAAAAGATGGTGATTGCCTGACCATGTGTGTCCTACTGTCGTTGACAGGCCGTCGAGGAAACGCAGGGCCCTTGGTGATGTGGGGAATGTGACAGCGGCTGTGCCCACCATTCCGGGATTCCCCAATACGTCCTCAACCAGCGCACCTACGAGCTCAGAGGAGCACAGACCATTCGAGAAAGTGGTGAACAAGGAGTCTCTGGTCATCTCTGGCCTGCGTCACTTTACTGGCTATCGCATTGAGCTGCAGGCTTGCAACCAAGATTCCCCCGAGGAGAGGTGCAGTGTGGCTGCATATGTCAGTGCCAGGACCATGCCCGAAGGTGGGTCAGCTCACATCGTGGGGCCAAGAGACCCAGGCTGACCAAGGAAAAGCCTTCCACCCTCTAGGCAGCATATATGTGACTTTAACTTATTTGCCTTAATCATTTTTCATTTCCCCCAGCTTTATTGAGATGTAACTGATGTATAACATTGTGTAAATTTAAGGGGTACAATGTGTCAGTTTGCTACACTTGCATATTGCAAAAGCATTACCGCAGTAGCGTTAGCTAACATCTCCATCAGGGCACATAATTACCATTTCTTTTTTGTGGTGAGAACATTTAAGATCTACTCTCTTAGCAGCTTTCAAGTATATAATACAGCATCAGTAACTATAATCACCATGCTGTACGTTAGATCGTCAGAACTTATTCAGCTTATCACTGGGAGTTTGTACCCTTTGACCACCATCCCCCCATTTCCCTCACCCCCCACCCCTGGGAACCACCATTCTACTCTCTGTTTCTATGAGTCCAGCTTTTTTATCATCCGCATATAAGTTAGATCATACACTATGCATCTTTCTCTGTCTGGCTTATTTCACTTAACATGATGCCCTCAAGGTCCATCCGTGTTAACCTATCTTATTTTGTAATTATATGAGTCATCATAACCATTATATAAACTTTAGAAAGTACACACGAGCCATGAGAAAAATAAAGTAAAATTAAGGAATACGTATATAGCGTATTAGGGTTCTCCAGAGAAACAGAACCAACAGTGTAACTGAAAGTGGGGGTCCGGCTGCTCGCTGCTCAAAAGCCAATAAAGAGGCAAGATTGGCGGAAAGGAAAATTTGCTTTATTTTGGATGCTGGCAACTGGGGGGTGAGGGGCGGGCGGACACTTGTCCGGAGGCCAACTCCCTCCCAATGGCAGTCAGTGGGCAAGAGCTTTTATAGGCGGAGGGAGGGGGCCGCATGCAGAAACAGCACAGGCAGCTCTGACAGTCATCTTGAAATTGGTCATCAGTGGTCTGACCAGCATCATCTTGATTGTTTTAAGTATGGTTAGTCTTTAGTTCCAGGGTTGGTTTGTTCCCATTTCTTTGAGGCCAATTCTCGGAATTGTGGCGGCTGATGTCATGGGTACAGTCTGGTTATCATGTAGTCAACGTCTCCACCTGGTGAGGGTTTCAGTATCTATACGACCGCTCACAGGACATGGCTCAGAATATTATCTATAGCCCTTGAGAAGGAACTAAAGGTCCTTGACTTTGCTTAATGACTAAACTATTATTATTTGGTCTCCTTTGACTGTTTTCCTTTGTTTCTGCATTTTCTCCCTTCTCTGATTAAACTTATTCTTTGGCTAAAGTTTTTCCACAGACAAAAGGCAGGTGGAGGACATGGGGGACACAGACCATAGGGCCCTGCTCCGTTTCAACAGGGTGTGACATAGATCAATCGACTGATAGACAGACAGACATAAATATGTAGAGAATCCCATGAGACAAGCTTTATATGTCCGTTCTCCAATAAGGGAAACGGAACACAAGAAAGTTACATACCCAGTTTAAGGTCACTCAGCTGCTAAGTGGTGGAGGTGGGATTTGATCCGGGGATCGGGTCGCTGCCTCTAACCACTGCTCCTTACAGCCAAGGCAGATGATATTGTTGGCCCCGTGACCCACGAAATCTTCGAAAACAACGTCGTTCACTTGATGTGGCAGGAGCCCAAGGAACCCAACGGTCTGATCGTGCTGTACGAAGTGAGTTATCGACGATACGGCGAAGAGGTAAGATCCTTGACGCCTGGGGATGTGCCTTCAAGGCTGTCATTGGTACCTCCTTCTTCTTCTTAAATTCTGGCTCTTGTGCTTCTCTCATTAGGTGCTTTGTCATGAGGACCCAAAGCCTTGATATATGACTTTCCAGGGAGATGGGTCAGAAATGCCAGCTTACAAATTTTATTGTAGCTAAACTATCCCCAGGACTTACCGTGTGCCCTATGCATGCTAAATGCTTAATACACGGTATCTCATTTATCCTATTTTACCATATCTAAGATGTGATAAGAGGCCTTGTTATTCTTACAGACCGCTAAGAGAGGAAAAGCTGTTGCCAATTCTAATTGTAGGATGCGTTCCAATTTCAGAAATGTCAAAATGTGAAAATAATATGTCTCTCGGGACCAATGAAGTGCAATAAATCCTCAGAATAACCCAAATGAGCTTGGTACTGACTGAGGCATCCAGAATTTAAGTTGCATCCAAGGTTTATAAGAATAGAGTCAGGATTCAAACCCAAGACTATCTGATGCTCTAATCCAGGGGTTGGCAATTTTTTTCTGTAAAGGGCCGGATAGGAAACATGTTTGGCTTTGTGGTGAGATGGGGTCTGATGCAAATACTCAACTCTGCCTTTGCATTGTGAAAGCTGCCGTGTAGACAATACGTAAATGAAGGGGTATGGTTGTGTGCCAATAAAACTTTATTTGCAAAAACAGGCAGCAAGCAGGCTGGGATTTGCTGGTCCCTGCTCTAAGCCTGTAACCACTGTGGGGCAGGTCTCTATCCCCAGAAAGGGCTTGGGGTCTACACCTGTCAAGAGAGGCACTGCTGGGGCTTGGACCTGATTAAGGATATTTCTCCCCTTTACTGGGTGACTTCAGGCAGATGTCAAGTCACCTTCCTGAGTTTGACCCAGAGGGTGTACCCTGCCATCAGTTGAGCCCTTTGCAATGATCCGTTTATACCTCACAATGACCCTCTAAGGGAAAATCTGCTAGTGTCTCCATTGACGGCTGAGAGAATGGAAATTTGGGGAGCTGAATAGACTTTCTCAAGGTCATACACCCAACACTCAAACCCAGATCCTTGGGCTCTGGCGCCTGCCATCAGCAATTAAGGGTGATCCCGTTGATCAGAGGTCATTTTCTGTAAGGGGCCAGGGAGTTCATATTTTCAGCTTTGGGAACCGTACAGTCTTGGAGCAACTGCTCAACTCTGTTGTTATAGCTCCAAAGCAGACACAGACAATACGACAATGAATGGGAGTAGCTGTGTGCTAATAAAACTTTATTTACAAAATCAAGCAGTGGAATGGATTCAGCCTGCGGGCCCTAGTTTGCCAACCCCTAACAGAGGTTGTAGCAAAACCGTCCGACTTCTTGGAATTTTGAGGGAGACTCATCTTGTAACCAGGTGGGCAGAGCTTGGCTTCCCCAAGCCAGAGAGGACAGATGGACCTCTCTCTGTTGATCCTTCCTGGGACCACATCTCTTGATGTCCAAATATTCAGCTTTGATGATGATTTAGAACTGAAATCTGCAAACTATCATCTGTGGGCCAAATCTGACCCTCGGCCTGTTTTTATATGTCCTGCAGAGCGTTGTCAAAAGAAACAAGGAAAAATGTGCACCAGCGTGAGTCCAGTGGCCAAGCCCAGCATCAGTATAGGAGGGGAGCCCTCAGGGGTGTATAAAGAGAGGCACGATTCATCGGGAGCCATTATTGCAGAGTTTGCAGAGTTTATTTAATATCTTATCCCATATCAATCCCATATGTTCTATGGAAATAATTCAAATTTGGGGTGGTGGTAAAGCTTTATGCATAAGATTTTCACCACTAGCAAAAAGTGCATGCCACTAGATGTCTGTCCATTGGAGAACGGATACATAGAGGATGGTATATCCATAAAACTCGTGGATGTACAGCCCTTTAAAATGATGTTGGGGGTGACCATTGTCCAGTATAATGTAGAGGTTGAGATTACAGGCTCTGGATTTTAGATCTTCCAAGCTGTTATTCTTCATCTTCCACCAGCAGCCAATAAACACCGCTGCCCCCCCCGCACCGCCCCATCCAAAGTAGCTTATGACAAAAGGGAAGCTTATTAGCTCCCATAACTGAACAGTTGAAGGAGATCAGGCAGAGCTGGATCCAGAATTCCTTTGGATCTGTTGCATCTCAAGGGGTCCCTGCAGTGATCCCAGCAGCTCCTGGTTGTCCTGTGATTTTAGTGGTTCCAATCTTCATATCCTCTCAGTGCCAAGCCTAGAGGAAGAGAGAGTCTGTGTCCCAGCATTTCCAGCCATGCTGAGGTCACGTGACACCCAATCATATGACCATGACAGTGCTGTGTGCTGATTGGCTCAGGCATGAGGGTTTTAAAATAACAGCTTAATTGAGGTACATTCACATACCATAAAATACACCCATTTAACACATACAATTCAGTGAGTTTTAATATAGTCACAGTTGTGCAACCATCACCACAATTTCAGAATATTTTCGTCACCCAGCAAAGAAAGCCCACCTCCTTAGCCATCAACCCCCAATCTTCCCTGCTTCCTACTCCTCCGGCCCCTGGCAATCACTAATCTGCTTTCTGTCTCCATGGAGACAGGTCTCTGCTACTGAGGCCAACTCATCCCCATTTGCCTGGAATTTCCCAGGTTTGAGCTTTGAAGTCCTGCATCCCAGGATAATCTGGGTAAACTGGGACAGTTGTTACCGTACTGGCATTGGACCCAACCCTAACTTCTCGCAGCCGCCTTCACTGGCCTGCCTCTCTCGTTCCTGGAGCCCAAGTGTTGCCAGTAGGAATCCTCACCACCAATCTCCACCATCACCTCTGCCCTGCATAGCCCGACCCTGATCCTAGACAGACGAGCCCTATTTGCTCTTTAGGGGAACAGAGGGATAGAGGGAAAATTAGGAGTGAAAGGTTACAATATGTTAAAAGAAAAAAAAACTTATAAGCAAAACTGGGCGATTATCTCCATTTTCCATAATTGTCTAACATCACTTTGATAAAGTAAAAAGTAATATAAAAAAACTATTTTTATACCGTTTGTACTGTTGGGATATGATTTTGCTAGTTTTACAAAATTCTCTCCAGCATTTGGTGGGAGGTCAGTTTTTCCCCTTATTTGCTAGTTTAACAGCCAAAATCACCTCTAGCTGCATTGTTTTTGATTCTGCCTCTCCTTGCACCTTGCATTAGAGTCATTTTTCCCCTCACCACTTCCCTTCCCACCTTGGGGGACCCTGGTACCAGGGACCACCCCCATCCTGGAAAGAGAACCGATTTTCAGTTTTTGTGCACTTATATCCTTTGCTTCAGTACGTTTTTGCAGTTTTGAGCTGTTTGTTTTTTCTTTTTTTCTCTTGTTTGCACAAACTTCTATAATTGGCTTCGTCACTCTTCATCAGATTTGCTTCTTGTTTTGCTTTTTTGGTGTCTATGGAGAGAGCTGCCTCTAGATCCTTCCATCATGCTCCCTTCTCCGTCCCCACCCCTCGAGGTACATGACCAGCACTGTAGGATGTATTTCCCCTTTATCCCGGATAGCAGCTACCTTTGGTTTCTATATTTGCTTATTTGTCCCTTTCCACTTGGTGACTCATTCTACTTGGAAGAACCTTTGGACTAGACTTCCCCACCCCTGCCGCCAGCACGATCTGTTTTCTTGCTGTTATTGTCACATGATAAGTACGGGAGGTTTTATGTTTCTCTGTCTCTCCACTCCTTCCTGAAATTTTCCAGTCCAGTTCTCTGCATGCACTATTAGCCTGGAGCTGTTTTGGAAAGTTTTCAAAATCTGGCCGATGTTCGCAGGTTTCGTGGTCATATTTCCCAGTGAGCCTCACGCCTTTCCTAATAAGCTCTGGGTTTCTTTCTTTTTACGTGTTTCTTGCTGGGACATGTATGCTTTACTTATCTCCTCTCTTCTTGCCAGACATTTAAGTAGATCCCAACTCTTTTAATGATGGTAAAATAAATCAAAAGGCAAGGAAGGTGTTTTAAAATTTGTCCTTAAGACATTAAGCCCATGCAACCGGTTGGCTCTTAGGTGATTTAGGTGATCTGGGTCCCTTTTTTCCTGACCTTCTGGAGTCCTGGTGAAAATACCCCACGGTGGTTTCAAGGAGAGGTTTGGAGCCAGACAGTTTTGGGTTCAAGGGCTTCCCTGCCACTTACTAGCTACGAGATCTGGGACAAATCATTTCAGCTCCCCAATCAGGGGAGGGCAAACTATTTATGTAAAACTTGTTTTTGTGCAGCTCGTGAGCCAAGAATCACTTCCACAGCTTCAAATGGTTGAAAAGAATCCAAAGAAGAATAGCATCTCTTGACACGTGTAAATTTCTACAAAGTTCAGCTTTCAGCATCCACCGTGTTTTGTGGGCACACAGCCACGTTCATTTGTTTACGGATGTTATAGATTCAGGATTCAGGATCCACCTCTGGCTGCTTTCGAGCTATGATGGCCGGGTTGAGTTGGTGACAGTGACCGTCTGGCCCCCTTGAAGCCAAAAATATTTACTCTCTGGCCCTTTACAGCAAACGTTTGCCAGACCTCCACCCCAAGCCTCAGTTTTCTTGTTTCTAACATGAGGCTAAGCATGAGGTGTTTATAAGAATTAAATGACATGATCTGAGCCACATGCTTGGCTGTGGTTTAGGAAGATTGGCTGTTATCATGTATCATGTATCAATGATAACCTCTCTCTCTGTGCCTTACCCATAGAGCTAAGGTTCTGTAACTCCTCGAGTCTCAAAGTCGCTTGCCTATTGCAGTGTTTGTGCCTAACTCCGTCCGTGTCATTTCTGAGTGGGATCCTTGTCTTCTAGGAGCTGCACCTCTGCGTCTCCCGCAAGCATTTTGCTCTGGAGCGGGGCTGCAGGCTGCGTGGTCTGCCACCCGGGAATTACAGTGTGCGAGTTCGGGCCACCTCCCTGGCGGGCAATGGCTCCTGGACAGAAGCCACCTATTTCTACGTCACAGACTATTGTAAGTCTGCATGGCCACTTTGACTGGTAGGGTCTGTGCTTGGTGCTGAACACGGCAGAACATTTCAAAGGATGGTTGGGGAAGCATGGAGGCTGTGGGTACTGGCTCTGTCTTGACTCCTGGGTCCAACGGCTGCTGCTGTGTGACCAGGGCAAGAGGCATGCCCTCTCTGAGCCTGCATTTCCTCATCTGACCATGGATATAATACTAGGACCACCTCTGGAGGTGAAGGGACGTTTCAGTGACATCATGAATGTCAAGTGGCTGGCACAGGGCATATCTGGTAAACACATTAGCTCCTGTTACTGGTGTCTTCATCTTTGTTTTTAGGTAGGCCATGCCCTCCAAGGGAGGATGTGGGCGCTTATCTGCTCAGCCTTGGGTGTGCTCTTGGCCTGCAGGCAGGAAGTGCTGCCATTGGGTGAGCTGGACACGCTGTGGACAGTAGGGTGAGGAGAGGTGGGGAGAGCTGAGCTGGTTAGGGAGTGCTTCCTGGAAGTGGTGATATCTTGGCGGAAACGAAGAATGTATGAGTGGGGGCAGAAGATGTTCAGCCCGACATGTGGTAGGAAACCAGACACTTGGAAGGAAGGGAGATACTAGACCAGGAGGAGTGGGAACTTGGGTGGGAACGTCAGTGTTCTGACACCAACCAGATATATAGCACTACAATTCTGATGCTTTCCACTGGAGTTAGCACAGACTCTACAAATTAAAAAGAGCATAGTTCCCACCAAGACTGCCTTCACCTCAGATGCCAGCTGCAAGTTTTGGGGGTTCTCCAGGCCACCTGCACTTCTGACTGACTGGCTACAAATTTGGGTGTTATCACAGCCCCATCAGATTTGATCATTTGCTAGAATGGCTCACAGAACTCAGGAAAATGCTATATGACAATGACAGTTTTATTACAAAGGATGTAAGTCAGGACCACCCAAATGAAGAGCCACATAGGGTAGAGGCTAGGAGGGTCTTGGACACGGCTCCTGTGTCTTCTCCCCATGGAATCAGGACACATCACGTCACCTCCTGGTATACTGATGTGTTCACCAGCCAGGAAGCTCCTCTGAGCTTTGGTGAACTGAGTTTTTATTGGGGTTTCACTACACAGATGTGATCGGTTGAAGCACTGACCACATGATTGAACTCCATCTCCAACCCCTCCCCCTGTCTGGAGGCCACCCCACCCCTCTAATCACACACTTGGTTTTCTGGTGACCAGCCCCCCCCCATCCCGAACCATCTCATGTCTTAGCATAAACTGAGGTATGTTCCAAGGGGATCATCAATAACAAAGACATTCCTAAGACTCAGGAGTTTTCAAGGATTTGGAGGGACACCATGAATAAAATTCAAAGGAAAATATCAAAGTGGGAAAAACATTTGTAACATCATTGACAAAGAGTTAATATCTTTCATACAAAATGAGTATGTATGTATGTCTCCTATGAGTTAAAGATATATGTCCTCACACAAAATAAGCAAAGGATGTAAATAACCTATTTAAAAAGAAATAGAAAAAATACAGAATGTAAGGAAAAAAAGGTCCAACCTCACTCAAAACCACACCAAAAGAAAAAAAAGCAAAGCAAAATGAGATCGAATTTTTAGCTCATCAAACTGGCAAGGTTTTTGTTTGTTTCTGTTTTTTAATTATGTACTTAGTGTTGTCCAAGAGTGCAGACACACGGACATTCTGTTTCATGGTAGACGAGTCCTAAAATGCAGTCCTTTAATAGTATGTATCAGAAAAGCTTACAAAGGCTTTTACTATTTCAGCCAGCAGTGCTGGCTCTAGACATTCATCCTAAGGAAGTGATCAGAGATGTCCAAAAAAGATAAATGTTCAAGGAAATCCAGCACTGCTTACTAACAATAGCAAAAAATCTGGAGAATTAAATGTTTGACACATTAGATTACTTTAAAAAATTCTTTCTTAAATAACAAGGAGGCAAGCAAGACACCTAGGGTACAACATTTAAAGAGGCACTCACCCTCAGGGGCTGACTCTGCCCTGGCATGGCCAAGCGCAAGAGTTCCTCTCAAATTTTGCACTCTGGGTGCGTCCCTTCCCACACCCTAATTCTGGTGGCCACTGGAATCTAAGGACTGTGGGATCTGGGACAGAGAGACGGGGTGGGGCAGGCAGCATGGATCTCAGATTCTACCCTGAGATGTGTTGGGTTCCGAGCAATCAGTAGCCTCCAGCTTCCCCTGCCAAGGGATGGGGAGGAGGGACATTGCCGCCACGGCACGTGACCAGACGGTTTCCATTTTTCATGTCCCATTCAATCAGCAAATATTTAGGGAGGCTTTCTCCATGCCAGGAGCCACCAGAGGTGGAAGGAGGAAGTTTGCTGTCAATTCAGGGAGGTCCAGGAGGATGAGATGTCTCTGGATAGAGATGGCCACCAAAGGCAGCATGGAACGGTGGTCAAGAACTTGCTCAGATGGCCCGAGTTCAAATCCCTGCTCCACCGTGGATCAGCTCTTGGACTTGGGCATGACCCCTCACCTCTCTGAGCCTCTGTTTCCCAATCTGTTAACTGGCGTTGGTCATAGCACCTCCCACCCTGGTTTATGGGATGATTAATTAAGATCTCCCAGGCAAAGCACTTCAAACAGTGCCTGGCGTGTTCCCAAGTGTTCAGTAAACTACTATTATTAAAGACCTGAAGGACGAGGTTCCTTCTCTGGCTTCCCAGAACTCACTTTCTTCCTTGGCTTGGAAGTGTCGGAATACGTGGATGCATTTGTAATTATAGACAACTCAGCCTTGTGTATGAATTAAAAAGAATTAAGGCTGCATAGCATTTCTTCAGTTGGTTTAGTTTTTTGGGACGACCCCCAGCAAACACAGGGCACTTCTGGTGAATTTCTCATCTGCCAGAGGTGCTGTTGGGATTAAAATAAGCTATTTAATTTGCAGGGTCCCGTGCAGAGTGAAAATGCAGGGCTCCTTCTTTAGAAATTATTAAGACTTTCCAGACAGGGACAATAGAGCATTAAACAGAGAGCAGAACCTTCTGAGTGTGGGGACCTGCCTGATGGCTTGGGTTGTGTGCCCGTGAAGGTGGCCTTCGATGGTGAAGGGAGAAAAGCTGGTGATGGGCAGTGGTCTGGGGTCACCGCAGGAGGGGTTCAGGGAATGGAGAAGGGGGACAAGTGTGTGTGGCCCATTGGACATGTAGATGTGTTTTCCGGTGTGACCTTTGATGTGAACACATTTTGATGTGAAACCTATATTTTCTTATTCTATTTCAGTAGACGTGCCATCAAATATTGCAAAAATTATCATCGGCCCCCTCATCTTTGTCTTTCTCTTCAGTGTTGTGATCGGAAGTATTTATCTGTTCCTGAGAAAGAGGTGAGCACGGAGGTGTTCTGGTAAATGGTTAACAACCAGCTCTCTCGGGGAAAAGTAGCCCTACACGTAGATAGAGTTATATCTAAATTTCCTGTAGGGACTTCCCTGGTGGCGCAGTGGATAAGACTCCACGCTCCCAGTGCAGGGGGCCCCGGTAGGATCCCTGGTCAGGGAACCAGATCCCACACGCATGCTGCAACTAAGAGTTCACATGCCGCAACTAAGGAGCCCGCCTGCCTCAACTAAGACCCAGCGCAATGAAAAATAAATAAATAAATATTTTTAAAATAAATAAATAAATAAATAGACTGTAAATCTTACTGATCTAAAGGATGCATAGCACGCAATTTACAGATAATGATCATAATACAATATACGATACTCGCTATCATAAATTCCCTACAGCCAGTTGATCCTCACCCAATGTTTTTGTCAATTTTTTTTCCCCTGAACCTTTGTATCTATAACCAACCTATGAGTGCAACTGATGAACGGCTGTAGTTCCAAGATGAATGTTGATTTTTTTTTGTTTACATTAAAGAGCAAAATAAAAATGAAATAAGGCATATACGTTCATCGACAATAGGAATGACTTTTGCAGAATCCGATAATAATTTTTAAATACTGAAAGCACATTTCCGCAATTTTCGTGCCATTGGCAATGTCATGGTTACAGAGATGACACACGTTTAAGCTAAATCCGCATCACTGACATTTTTGCCCTCACTTTCTCAAGCCTGGATGTACAACGGAACAATAAATCGGTCTTGGTACGTAGCATTTGCCTATTTATCCCCGCTGTGAATATTCCCACCGTGGCCAATTTCAAGCTACAGACATGACTGTCACTGAACGCAGAGTTGGGAAGAGATAGGCAGTCAATCACAGATATATAGTATTGCTGCCATATGGATGCAATCATATAAATAAATAAGGTACAGAAGGGCTGAAGAGTGTCCAGTCCATCAAAGGAAGAGGTAGTATGATAATTGGTTTTGAATATTCATTACCTTTGCTTTGAATATAATGTATTTAACTGTAAGCCTGTGTAATTTAATTTTAAATGGTGGTTGTATTTAACAACTGGCTTGCAAATTTCCTGAAAACTCAACAGTTGTTTCTTATAAGCTGGAACGAGATAGTTCCAGAACAGCAGCGGATGAGCAGTTTTTAGATGTTATATTGACAACCATAAATTGTAGTTTATGAGTGAGCAGTTCCATGGTGATGCACTTAAGTAGCCATCTGATGGGCTTCTGCTAAAAAAAATAAGGGTCCCCCATCCTCACCCTAAACTGTATCCAGGATTACGTGCATGCTGTTAATAAGGGTGGCTGTTTGCACTGGGGAGGCTGTAACCTCCCGCTAATGACCCACAGAGTTCTGTGAGGATATCAAGATGGAATGTCTCCATTTTTCTCATCCAGGCAGCCGGATGGGCCACTGGGACCACTGTATGCTTCTTCAAACCCCGAGTACCTCAGTGCCAGTGATGGTGAGTATGATCCCCTCCCTTGTGGGTGACCAGAATCCCGCTGTTCAGTTTCCTTTGCCATCACTGTCAAGTGACAGTCAAGGGTTGATACCCTGGGGGGCTGAGAAGAGTCCTTTTGTTCAGTTGAGTCTGCAGACCTGCCCCTTGCTGCAGAAACCCTGTTACCGGGAGCAGTCGGACACCTGCCGTCTGGCACTTGTTTGAATGGGCTGATCTAGCTGGTCTGGGACCCATGCATGGGCTTGGCTGAGAGGCCATGAACTTGGTGCCCCAGCTGTGGGGGTATAGAGCTTGGATCCTGTGCCAGAGAGAGTGCCGAGGGTCAGAGCCAGAAAGTGGTGACCAAACTGGTCGTCCAGGCTCGGAGGTGGGAATCAGAAGCCAAGGTGAGAGACTGGGGATCAGGGATGGGGCAGGCAAGAAGCAGGGACAAGATGGGGAAGGTGGGAGGCTGGGTGTGTACCAGGGGCACATCTGCTATTGCTGGCAGCTGGCCATGGGTGTGACGCTGATGCTGATATGGCAGGATCAATGGCCGTATTCCCTTGGATTGTACCAAAAGGCAGTGAGTGACCCCTGAAGAAAAGGCTTGGCTGTTCCTTCAGATGCGAAGGCAGCGGTTGCACTACAAGTTTCTAAAATGCTTCATGCAGCAAATTCAAAAAGCGACTTTCAAGGCATGAACACCATCGCCTGGCAGGATGCTGCCTTGGGGTACAGGGGTGGTGTTTTTAAGGGTACCTGGGATTTGTTTTAAATAAGTCTGATAAGAAAGACATGCAGACCTGCAAGTGACTATCGTGAGGAAGAAGTTTAGACTCACAGAGTCCGGAGAAACAGGAGGCAGGGCCACATGGGGAAGCACCAGGGTCGGCAGAGGGAGAGGAGGGAAAAACGTGGGCAAGAGGCTTTATTGTCTTTTCCATGGGAAAGGAGAGGTCAGGCAGGGTAAGATATAGGATGAGCTAGTTTGAACTGTTTCAGCAGGGTCTGGGGCATAGGGGCTGTCCTTGGTTGTCTGCAAACTGGCCCTGGGGTGATCAGGGCAGGGGGTTAGTGGCCCAGAGTGTGACAGGCTGATCACGGAGGGGGTTGGGGTGTGGGCTGTGGATTGGTCGGTTTGCCTATGAAAAGTGGGCTCACAGGCACGTCATTTACTGTCTGTAGGAATTGGCCATCCCTGGGATGGGCGGTCCTGGCAGGCTCAGCAAGACCTCAAAGCATCAGAATAGAGAAACTAGACAAGGAGTTTATTCCAAGTGGGAATATGCACAGAGCCCAGGAGCAGGGGGGGGGACGAATGTTGATGCAGAGCCTCCTCTGCCTGTTTGAGAATGGCATTGTTAACCGTCTCGGAGATGGGGAAGCTGAACCTCAGGACCACCTCTCCGCGCTACTGTCCTGCTTCCTTCCGGGAATGCAGCAGTGGCTGAGAGCACAGGGGTACTAAGTGAAAGCTAGAAATTGGGGCTCATGGGTCTTTAAGGCCAGGAAGTTCTGGGCCAAGGGATACACACAGGGAAAGGTCCAAGCTCGGAACCCTGAGGGGTCCCCAGTGAGCATCTGTGAATTCATTTGGGTGCAGAACGCTTGTCTGATCCAATGTCCTTGAAAGAGCCATTGGTGACCGTATCGTGTCGCTCGGACTGCTGTGATCAGACTGGGTGGCTTAGTAAACAGTTTGATTTCTTCACAGTCCTGGAGGCTGGAATTCTGAGATCAAGGGGTCAGCAGGATTGGTTTCTCCTGAGGCCTCTCTCCTTGGCTTGTAGACAGCCGTCTTCTCCCTGTGTCCTCACATGGTCTTCCCTCTGTGTGTGTCTGTGTCCTGATCTCCTCTTCAAGGACACCAGTCAGAGTGGATTAGGGCCACCCTAATTTACCTCGATCACCTCTGTAAAGACTCCATCTCCAAATACAGTCACATTCTGAGATACCAGGGTTAGAATGTCAACATATAAGTTTGCTAAGGACACAGTTCAGCCCATAACAGGTGCAGAGGAGGGCAGAAAACATCTTGGCTTTTCTTATGAGGACTTTGCGTATTTGTCTGCAGATTATTTGCTGCGTAACAAACCACCCCAAACTTAGTGGCTTAAAACAAACACCATTTGGTGGGTTCGCCACCTGGGCAGTGCTTGGCTGGGTGGTTCTTCTGTTCTCACTTATGTGGCTGCATCCCATCTGCAGATCCACTGGCACTGGGTGGTCTTGGGTGAGCTCACTCACCTGTCAGATAGGGTCATCCCCTATCCCCTTGGTACTTTGCAGAAAGAACAGGCTCAGATGGGAATTAGCATCCTTTGGTAGCAGGGCTCTGAAATCAGACAGAAAGGATGGGGATGCAGGCTCAGCTCAGCATTTACTGGCCAGAACCCTGGACTCCTTCCCCAGTCTCTGCCTGTCCTGTTCCTGGCTCTGTGCCCACTGCCCGGCACAGGGTCTGGATCACAGAAGTCACTTAGTGAACGTTTGGGAGGGGGAGCTCAGGTGGGAGATGGCCAGGGACCCCTGAGGGATCCTTCAAGGGTACTGTGTAGATAAGTGAGGTGTAGTGTTTCCCTGCTCTGTGTACGTGCCGGATGAGTGGGAGGTGCCTCGAGAGAAGATCACGCTCCTGCGAGAACTGGGGCAGGGCTCCTTCGGCATGGTGTACGAGGGCAACGCCAGGGACATTGTCAAGGGCGAGGCGGAGACCCGAGTGGCGGTGAAGACGGTCAACGAGTCCGCCAGCCTGCGAGAGCGGATCGAATTTCTCAACGAGGCCTCGGTCATGAAGGGCTTCACCTGCCACCACGTGGTGAGTCCCGAGTTGGCTCCAGGAGCAGAAAAAGTCTTCCTTTAATACCTGTCCTTCCTCCTATTGCATAGAGCAATAGAGGTCCTATTGTGGACCTCCTGCCCAGCCCCGACTCTGCTGAACATCCAAAACAAGGGTGGCCCTTCCCTTCTCATTTCTCAAATCCCATCCTCTCCCACCTCACTCAGAGCAAGACCCTTTTCACTGTCCCATTGCTTTCCAGAATCTTCCATCTCTTCCCTCTTCCTGGCTCCTTTGTAACCTTTAAACACAGTGGTCCACCCCTTCCCTGCTCCCCCAAGTCAACACAGACTCTCCCTGCCTTTCTGCTCCCACCACGGTCCCTTCATTTCTCCTTGAGCCTGTATCCTTTCATCCTTGCCCCACGCATATTCCAGGAGCACCTGCTCTGTACTGAGCTGCATTCTCCTCTCTGGGATGCAGCAGACGTCTGCCCTCCTGGAGCTCTCAATCCCGCGGGTGGAGACAGACTCTAAACCCAGTAGATTAATGATGTTGTCCACAAGGATATGATACTATGGCAACAAGGGAGCGAAGGGCAGAGTTGGGGAACTGGGAATGCAGCAGTGGCGAAGGTATATTTGAGCAAAGACTTCAGAGTGTAGGGACCGAGCCGTGTGGACAGATCAGCTGAGGACAGTCAGCTCAGGCGAGGGGACAGAGGGTCAGGCAGTGGAAACAGCTATGCGAAGACCTGGAAGTGGGCCTTTGCGTTCAGAGATACGAGGGTTTGCCTTGACATGTTGTGCTGTGTGGGGGCAGGTCTGCCTGCTTCCCCCCCCTCCCACCAGACTGTGAGTTCTGAATTCTCCCACTCCCCAACCCAACAAGACATGGACCTTGGTGTTTCAGCCGGGCAGACCAGGGCTTTCCACAGTCCACTCAGGAGCAGGGTGCTGTGTGTGATGTAGGTCCCAGACAGGGAGACCCGGGTGAGTGGACATCTTCCCACAGACTCTCATCCAAGAACCGCCCCCCCGCCCCTCCCCCCCCCATGCTTGTTCCACAGGTCCGCCTCCTGGGGGTGGTGTCCAAAGGCCAGCCGACCCTGGTGGTGATGGAGTTGATGGCTCACGGGGACTTGAAGAGCTACCTCCGTTCCCTGCGGCCTGAGGCCGAGGTGAGCTGCCTCCAGGTGCCCGGTGGGGTGCCCGCTGCCGGCCTCGGGCACTGGTGTCGCTGAACACGACCCCATGTTTCGACTTTAGAATAACCCCGGCCGCCCTCCCCCTACCCTGCAAGAGATGATTCAGATGGCTGCGGAGATCGCCGACGGGATGGCATACCTGAACGCCAAGAAGTTTGTACACCGGGACCTCGCAGCTCGAAACTGTATGGTCGCCCACGATTTTACCGTCAAAATTGGAGGTGCGTCTGCCTTTCTGCTTTGAAATGTCTGGGCCAGGCCTTCCGATTTCAGGAGGAGTTGTCTATAGCAAGTGCTTCAGTCTTTTCTAATATTGGGAAGGGGCAGGGTTCGGTCGGGGACCTAGTCCTCATGCTGTAATTTAATTGCATTGGTTCATTAATTCACTCGTTCACTTCTTTAAGTAGCGTTTGTGCCAGCCGCTGCAGGAGGTGTAACGGGGGCGAGGTTGAATGAGTCGCCGTGATTTTTCTGCTCTTGTGCAGCTTGCAGTTCTTATATGCACCATCCAGCACAGTAGCCACTGGCCACTGTGTTTAATGTAAATTCAGTAAAATAAAATAAAATTTAGTAAAATAAAATAAATTCAGTAAACTGATTTAAACTAATTTAAATTCAGTAAAATAAAATAAATTCAATCAAATAAAATATATTCAGTAAAATAAAATAAATTCAGTAAAATAAAATAAAATAATTAAAATGTAGTAAACTAATTTAAGTTAGTTTCAATTCAGTAAAATAAGATGAAATTAATTCAGTGAAATAAAATGAAATTAAGTAAAAATAAATAATTTAAATTCAGTAAACTAATTTAGATTAATTTAAATTCAGTAAAATTTCAATTAATTTTTTTAACATCTTTATTGGAGCATAATTGCTTTATAACGGTGTGTTAGTTTCTGCTGTATAACAAAGTGAATCAGCAATACATATACAGATATCCCCATATCTCCACCCTCTTGCGTCTCCCTCCCACCCTCCCTATCCCACCCCTCTAGGTGGACACAAAGCCCCGAGCTGATCTCCCTGTGCTATGCAGCTGCTTCCCACTAGCTATCTATCTTACATTTGGTAGTGTATATATGTCCATGCCACTCTCTCACTTCGTCCCAGCTTACCCTTCCCCCTCCCCGTGTCCTCAAGTCCATTCTTTACGTCTGCATCTTTATTCCTTTCCTGCCCCTAGGTTCTTCAGAACAATTTTTTGTTTTTTTAGATTCCATATATAGTAAAATAAAATGAAATTAATTAAGTAAAATAAATAAATAAATAAATAAATTAATTAATTCAGTAAAGCAAAATAAAATAACTAAAATTCAGTGAACTAATTTACATTAATGTAAATTCAGTAAAATAAAATATTAAGTCCATCAGTCGAACTGGGAACCTTGAACAATATGGGACAGTGTGGTATAGACCACGTTCATCATCACAGAAAGTTCTACTGGGCAGAGCTGTTCTGGATGAACAGTAAAATAGTTGACGTGTAAATAAGATGATGGAGACTGGGAAGAGAGCACTGAAGGAAGTAAAGGGTTCAGTTCATGATGGAGAGGAAAGGCCTCTCTCTCTGTAAGGAGGCAACGCTTTAACCAAGACTTGCAGGGTCAGAAGTTGCCCTGAGAGATGGCGTCTCAGGGGGAGCTACAGCACGTGCAGAGGCTGTGAGGTTGGAAGGATAGCTGATGTGGTGTGAATAAGGTGAACGTAGAGGGGAGCAGAGCAGTGTGAGATGTGAGGTTGAGGAGAGAAGTAGGAGCCACACTGGGAAGGTCCTTGTCGGTCATGGTAGGTCATCTCGATGTTATCCTACATAGCCAGTGTGAAGCAGGAAGTGACATGATCCTATTTATGTAGCTTCTCTTGGGCAGTGGGCTGTCAGGGTCAGGATGGAGGGAGGGTCCTGCAGGTGAGAGACGGTGGCGGGCCTGGGGGCGTCCAGGGCTGTGGAGAGGAACAGACCAGAGAGAGATGTGGAGGGCGAGGGGGCAGGACTCACCACTGTCTTTTCTGTGGGGTGTGAGGAAAGGGGGTGGCCAAGGGAAGACCCAGCACTGGGTTTCTGGCTGGGCAGCTGGGTGGGTGGTGGGACCAGATCCAGTGGCGAACAGTAGGTTGGTTGCAGAGCGTGAAAAGTTCAGTTTGGGATGCCTGTGAGGTCATGGGTAGGAAGAAGGCATTGCTGAGGGTGACATTCCCAAGCTCCAGGTCAGAACATCACTTCTTTGCTACTTGGTGGTTCTTTTTCTTTCCCTTTAAATGGTGGCCCATCCTCTCCCTCCACATCCCCATGAGTACCCTCAGAATCCATTCTCACTGGATCTGGCTGTGACCCAGGTGAGCACACACCTGAGGCAGGTGAGCTCACACCTGGGGCAGATGCCTTCATCTGAGGGCTCTACCAGGGGTGGGGCAGAAAAGATGGCAGACAGCTGGCCACAGGCGGAAGGCTAAGAACATGTGAACTACTGTTTGTTGTCAGACTTTGGAATGACCAGAGACATCTACGAAACGGATTACTACCGGAAAGGGGGAAAGGGTCTGCTCCCTGTGCGGTGGATGGCACCCGAATCCCTGAAGGACGGGGTCTTTACCACTTCTTCGGACATGTGGTGAGTCATGTGTGGCTTGGTGGACAGAACACTGCACTTGAATTCCAGGTTGCTCTGCTAGTATGACCAGTGCAAGAGGGGTCACTTAAAAACTGCCTTCCCTCAGGGCTTCTCCATCTAGAAAAAGAAGGGATGGCATGTCTGGGGACCCTTGCACAGCTACTGTGACATTCCAGTGGACACTAATCTTATAGGCATTTCTGAGCTGCAGCATGAATTGTTTAGTGAACTGGCCAACCAGGTTCTAGTAAACCAAGAAGGGGTGTGTGTGTGTGTTGTGTGTATTTTAACGGCTTCTTTGTTACTATTCTCGACTGTCATTGGCAGGTCCTTTGGCGTGGTCCTTTGGGAAATTACCAGCTTGGCGGAACAACCTTACCAAGGCCTATCAAACGAGCAGGTGTTAAAATTTGTCATGGATGGAGGGTATCTGGATCAACCCGACAATTGTCCAGAGAGAGTGTAAGTGTAGAAATGGGGTACAGCGTGTGAGGTGCTCATTCAAAAGTCTTTGCCCTTTTGCCTGGATACTCATGTTTGTGTATCGTGTGTCTACATGTCTTTGTGTTTGCAGATTTTTTTCTTTGCACGCACACTTGTGTTTGTATTCCATTTATGATGTCTGTATGTGTGTTTGTGCTTGCCTGCTGCATCTTTGCATGCACACTTGTGTTTGCATATTGTGTCTACATACATGCTTGTGTTTGTGTATTATATCTTTAGATGTATGCTCTATTGCGTTTCATATTTTTGGAAGGTTGTATAGGAAATTGCACAGCAGTGGTTACTTTGGGAAGGAAACTGGGGAGCTGGAGTGGAGACTTAGGTTTAGCTCTCTATTCTTTATACACTTAACATTTTTGTCAGGAAAATAATACAGTGGTATATGTCAATTATATCTCATTAAAAGTGGAAAAAAGAAATCACTGAGCATAAACACTAAAAAAAAAAAAATTGTCAGGAGTATGTATGACATATTCCCCTCCCAATATTTGTCTTAAATTTATGTTGTAGGAACAACTGTACAACACAAACACCAAATGCACACATTAAACACTTACCAAATTATCCAGCGTCATAATAGTACAATAAATGTAAAGTAAAATAAAGAAAGTACTATCTTCCTAAACTAGCAATAGAAGGAAGGAAGAAAGGAAGGAAGGGAAGGAGGGAGGGAGGGAGGCAGGAAAGAAGGGAGCGTTTTAATATTCAATTCTGTCAGTGGTATGGTTAGATAATCTTTCTTATCACCCTGTTGTCATAGCTACTCACAGCAATGTTATTTAAATCTCAAAAAAAAAAAATGATCAAAACATCCAACAATGTGAGAACTGCCAAGTAAATTGATAAAATAATACAAAACAGAAATTGACATTTCAGATGATGCTTATGATATATTTTATAACTCAGTGGATTAGCTTATGTTAAAATAAGTGTAATAAATGTGTGTAAATTACATTTCCAAATGTATCCAGATAGAAAAGACAAGAGGTTATATCTGAAGGAGAGTTGTGCGCAAGCTGTATTTTCTCCATTTTTTTCGGTGTTTTCTAACTTTCTACAATAAGCATTTACTACATATAAATTCCCTTATCAGTGTTTCTTAAGAAAAAACTTTGCCCTCCTGAAAAAAATCCATGGAGGGAGGCCATTTTGATGCTTCATCCTCAAAAGAATAAGATAGCTGTTTAGAAAACGTAGTTTGAAGAAACCTCGTATGCCAAAAAATATATATATGAAGCAGAGTTACTTAGAAACTCTGAGTAAAATATTTTTAAGCATCTCTTCATGAAGGGCCTTTCCTTGCCAAGCCAATTAGCAGCTAGGTGTAGTTTCAGGACCAGGGAAATTACATGTAGACCCTAGGGTGGGGGGCCTGCAAACTTTTTCTCTAAAGGGCCATAGTGTAAATATTTTCAGCTTTGTGGGCTGGGTGGCTCTCTGCCTTGTAGCTGGAAGCAGCCGTGGATGATGGATAATTGGATGGGTGTGGCTGTGTGCCAATAAAACTTTATTTACAAAAACACTCAGGGGGCCATATTTGGTCCAGGGCTGAAGTTTGCCAACCCCTGCCCTAGAAGAAGTTACAGTGGGGAAAGGAGGAGGTAAACTGGAAATCCCAAGCCCTCGGGGCCTGTCCTAGGTAAAGTCATAGTCTCCACCCGCCCGCCACCCCCCACCCTCCAGAGAGCGGGGGCTGGGCCTGCAGGACCGCCACTCAGAACTGGCCCTCTAGGGTCAGTCCGCCCAGCTGCCCTCATCAGGTGCAGGGATGTACATATAGAGTGAGGAACCGACAGAAAACAGACCCACAGACATAGAAAACAAACTTACAGTTACCAAAGGGGAAAGGGGGAGGAGGGATAAATTAGGAGGTTGGGATTAACAGATACACACTACCATATATAAAATAGATAAACAACAAGGACCTACTGTATAGCACAGGGAACTATACTCAATATTTTGTAATAATCTATAAGGGAAAATAATCTTGAATATATATATTCTTTTATATATATATGTGTGTGTGTATATATATATATATATAACTGAATCACTTTGCTGTACACCTGAAACTAACACATCATTGTAAATCAACCATACTTCAATTTTTAAAAAAATGATGGGGACTTCCCTGGCGGTCCAGTGGTTAGGACTCCACGGTTCCACTGCAGTGGGCACGGGTTCGATTCCTGGTCGGGGAACAAAGATCCCACAAGCCGGGTGGCGCGGCCAAAAGCATAAAAATAAATAAATAATGCAAATTTAAAAATTAAAAGAAAAAAACACGATGAACCATGGTCTTCAGCATGTAGCAACATCAGGAGAGGCCCTTCTGGATCTGGTTTGGGGATGAGACAGCCCCCTTGACTCTCTTTAGAAAACCATCTTTCAGCGCCCCTAGAATCGCTGTTTCTGCTTGACTGTCGCCTTTCCGGTGCCGGGCACTTGTCCCCGTGGGTGTGGGTCACAGGCGAGGGGTGGGGAGGGGGCCGCTTGGCGGGGGGCCCCGCGCCTCACCCCCCCACGTGCCCTCTGTCCTGCAGCACCGACCTGATGCGCATGTGCTGGCAGTTCAACCCCAAGATGCGGCCGACCTTCCTGGAGATTGTCGACCTGCTCAAGGACGAGCTGCACCCCAGTTTCCCCGAAGTTTCCTTCTTCCACAGCGAGGAGAACAAGGTGCCCGAGAGCGAGGAGCTGGAGATGGAATTTGAGGACATGGAGAGTGTCCCCCTGGACCGGTCGTCACATGCGCAGAGGGAGGAGGCCGGGGGCCGGGATGGAGGGTCCGCGCTGGGGCTAAAGAGAAACTATGAGGAGCACATCCCCTACACCCACATGAACGGGGGCAAGAAAAACGGACGCATTCTGACTCTGCCCCGGTCTAATCCTTCCTAACGGCCCCTGCTCGGGGGAATGGTTCCTGTGTTCACTTTCCTCTGGTTTGAAGGCCTTCAGAAAACTCAGGATTTTCACACGACTCAGCCGCAGTGTCAAACGGAGCTCAGAGATCATACCTATCATCCATTTCTGTTCCTCTTCTGACTTAAAACACATTGGTTTGATTGCCAATTTGACTAGTCATCTGAGAACTTAACTGTGAACCTAGATGGGAAAGGGGTTTCCACGGCTGCTGTCCTTTTGGACCACCGAGGTTTTAAGCCCGGATGTTACCTTTTTTTTTTTTTTCCTAGCAGATTGAAAGAAAGCACCTGTTTTTACAAAGTTTTTTTTTTTTTTTTTTTTTTTGCTGGTGTCTGAGCTACAGTGTAAAACATAAATCTTGTTTGTGGAACAAAAGTTAGAAAGAAAGAAAACAAAACAAAAAAACAAACAAAAAAAACCCCCAAAACCCTGTCCTAGTAGAATTCCAAACTTTGCAGAGTGGGCTTCAGGAAAGTTTTTTTCATCCAGAAGGATTTTTTTTTTTCCTTCACAAAATCAGTTCCTCAAATTGACCAATAGCTGCTGCTTTTGTACTTTGGATATAGTTTTGCAGTCCTGGGGTGTGGCTCACGTGTGTACTCGTGCGTGTGCGTGCGTGTGTGTGTGTGCAAATCATGCGTGCTGAGTGGCCGCTTTGGGGGTCAGCCCACGAAGGTTCTGCTCTTCTGGAGTGTGTGAGCCCCTGATCTGCTCCCCCCCGCTCCCTTCCTTCTTATCTACTGGGAGACTGTGCCCTCAAGATTCTCCTTCAGTCCCAAGTTTAGCCTCAGGAGTCTTCTCTCCCTTAACTTTGGTGAAAAATGTTTTCCAGGAGACATGGGAGTCGTTTGGAGTGATAATGGATCTTTTCAAGACCAAACAAAGCCAGGACATTAAAAAAAAAAAAAAAAAAAAAAAAAAAGAAGAAGAACTGAGATGATGAAGAGTTTTGAGAATATATTTGTAACATATTTAATTTAAAAAAAAAAATCTCCAGCATCAGCCTCATAAGTTATTGACCATTTCCCGGGGGGCGGGTAGGGCATGGGGCTTTGTCTGCCTGTGTGCGGAGGCGGAGCCAGGCACCAGTGGCCTCTTTCCTTGGTTTTCAAGGCATCCATTTTTCTGGGACTAAAGCCACGTTAGCTGCTAAGCCTTCTGGACGTCGTGATCAGGCCACGCTGAGCATGTGGGTGATGGTGTTTGATGGATGGTTTGGTTTCTGGTAAGCTGAGCCCTGCCTTCGAACACACTTGTGGCTCTTGAATCTTCTGGTTCCCTGTATGTATGTACCTCTCGAGCTTCCTCAGCTGTGTGTGCACGTCCTACGGGGATCGTGCAAACACAGCACAGTCAGATCCCAAAGTGGGACAGCACAGGGGGACTTGGAGAACACTAGCGATCTGAAGACGTGCCTGTTGGTCCCCTCCGCCCTCAGGGCATCCGACTGTCCTCAGAGCTGACTTCCCAGAAGCTGCTTTGCGCCCAGTGACCTCAGCTGGGCCAGGTGTGGGGCCTGAGCTGAATTCTCAGGTACTTACCGATCTTGCAGTCCCTAAGAGAGTACAGTCTGGAGGAGAAACCGCAAAGGACCTTCACACTACCAAGAACTTGCGAAGGAACGTGATGCCACAGTTGCTTCCCTTTGGGGAAAGAACTACAGCTGCTCAAATAAAGACCACGGTGAACTCATCACTTTGGTTCATCCAGATCATCACCCATGGGTTATCCATTGAGTGCATTTTCTCACAAGTTTTTGATTGCTTCCTTCTTTTCTTCTCTTAAGAGTTGTGGGCTTAAGAACAGGATAGAGATGCCATGGTGACCCCCGAACCTTCTCAATTCTTGATGAAGAACACAGGTAGACACACATCCTAGTTGCCTCTGGCTATCTTATTTATATGATTTGAGGAATGACAGCATGTCAGACTATTTCTGGGGAGCCTCAGTGATTGGGTACAAGGAGCACAGAAATTATTTTCGCCAAATTTATTTTGTACATAAAAGAGGGTCTGTACGTAAATTAAAAAGAAGACAAAACACGTAGATCTAGGTATTTTGTTCTTTTCGTAGTAAATTTGTAGTGGCCATATAGTACACTAGCAGCAATTTTCACATTTTTCTAATTCAGAAAGGTTTTCTTATATTAGGGGAAAATTATTTATTTTAATATATAAAAATCACTGTAAAAAATCACTTTCGTAAGAAATGGAGTGCATGTAAATTTTTTTTTTCAAAGAAAAATAAACAGGTGAATGTGGGGTAATGATTTTTTTTTTCCCAGCACAATCTACCTCAGTGTATTGTTAGGATGTGATTCAATAATGGACATCTTTGAGACTTCAGAATTCTGCCTGGATCCGATCTGAATCAGGGAAAACTTGTATCCGCTGATTCTGAATGCCAGGGACCAGTAAGAATTTTGAGGGAGGGAGTTGGGCTGAAGTATGGCTTTCATGTGAGCATAGATCCTTTTTCTGGCTGATAATATTCTCCTCTGAATTTAATCTTCCTTTTTTTTTTTTTTTTTGATGTTCCATCCATTGATACCGTGGCCCTTGAAATGAACCAAGTTTCAGGCCATCACGATGTATCTGACGTAGGGGGGGGATCCAGTCCTGAGTTACCCTTCTTTGGTGAGGGAAGTTCCCCTGTTGGGGCAAAGACAGGCTTTGGTACAGAGCCAGCGTCCCCATGGTCCCATGGCATCCCCCTGGTGTGAGCACCTAGGTGCCCTGGGCTCTCCATGGTTTATTTCCACTCCTTTCAGATGGAGATGCTTTTTTGGGGGGGTGGGGGTGGAAAAAATCACTGTCATGGGCACCTCGCACACAAACACCCAATGCAGAGTCTCTTTTTATTCTCTGAGTGGGAAGGGAGCATGTTGAGAAATCTCAACCCCAAACCCACCAAGATGCTGAACACATCTTTTAGCAACAAAAACCTTGGACCCCCCTGTATTTTGGTTCGGTTGACCTCAAGCTGATACTGTTTGACCTTGGGGCACTTTGATAACCCTTGTGTAAGTCTGGGCAGGGCCAGCAGGAGTGGTGTCATACTCAGCAAACCTCGCTGCCCTTCCCATACCTATAGGCACCACCCCTGCAGAGTCACCTTTCTTCCACTTGCCCTGGAGAGGTACTGTAGAGTACTGGGCCCGCCCGTTGTAAACTGGAGTTCCCTAACTTCACTTAGCTGTCTCTGCTGCTGCAGTGAAAGAGGAAGCAGGCTTGGGTCACAACCTCCTTTTGCATCAGATAATGTTGACTCTGTCACAACAGAACTTTAGTCCTAGAAATGGATGTCCTGGAGGATTGTAGTGATGGGTTACAAAAAAAAGCAACAAAGCCAGCTTTGGATGACACTTTTTGTTGTTTGTGTTGAAAGGTGTCTCAGTATTTTAAAACCCCTTTTTATTTATGTGGCAAAATCCACATAGTTGTTTCTCTCTGGACCAGTGATGTCAAACACACGTCTGGAAATGTTTGTATTCTGGGAGCTGTTCTGGGTGATTTTCTGTCCTTTTAAGCTAGTAAGAAGCAAGAAGTGCTGCTGGTCCTCTGGATAGACGTTGAACACAACTGAAAGAAAATGTGGGAATTGGTGCAAAGATCTGCACCAACAACGCTGAGACCATTGGAGACTGCCTCTAACTGATGGACAGGTCTTCCACTCTTCTCCAACCAGAGTGGATGGTCTGCCATGAAATGTGCTTGTTGGGTTGGGAGGTGTTTATTTGTAGCCGTCATAACATTGGTCAGTGGGCAGGAAGACCATCAGGGCTCGGCCCATGCTCGCCATCTGGGTACATGATGGGATGTGCTGTAGTCCCCCAAACGACAATCTTTTTTCTACTTTGTGGCGGGTGGAAGTTTGGGGTTCGGATGCCACTTGGCACATAGGCAATTCAGAAATGATGGTTTTGTTGGGAGTGGGGAACAGGGACATGCTGATTGTATATAAATGATACCTGTAGAATGGTGTCCCTTCAGAAAATCGTCTGGAATGTTCTTCAGAATATTGGTTTGTGCCAGAGTTGAGGTTGGATAGAAAGAACAGATGGGCATTTGTTCTTTCAAAGACATGAGAGAATGCAATGGACATTCAGAGGCTGTGCCTGGAAGTGAATGTTTCCTTAGGGGTCTCCCAGAAACAGAGGGAAACAATGACTTTTTGAGCTCGCTGTCATCTTCTCATACCAGCCAAGGTCCAGAACCAGCCTCCAGCCGCGTTTTAATCTGGGTGTGGGCCCTAAAAATCCTTGTTAAAACTCAGACCAGGGATCTGGGGCTCTTGGTCCCGTTTGAGAAGAAAGGAAGAGCCTCCCCCAACCCAAAGCGTGTGTGTCCACACACACAGGAATGGATTATTTACTCTCTACCTTGTGGGCCTGGGGGTCCCAGGCCCTGCGTATCAGCGGCAGACACCTCCCGTCCAACGTCAGCCATGCAGGATCAAATGTGCCTCGGCTTATGCAGAAATCAACTCGGAGACGCAAAACCCACCAAGAGATCAATTCTTATTTTTTCAATGTTTTCCTACAAGAGCCAAGTAGCACCATGTACAGAATTTGCCTTTTTTTTTTTTTTTTGGAATATCAAAATTGCTCTGCATGTAAAATATGGGATAATTACCTGTTTATATGAAAATTCAGAATAAATTATCTGAGAATACTCTTGTTTCTGTGTGGTGTCCAAGCGAGGACCTATGAACTGGGTGGGGTTGTGACTATGGGGTGGGTGAAGGGAAATCTCCCAGGATGTTGTGGGGATCTGTTTTGAGAGGGAACAAACCTCCAGGTTCTTCATAACAGTGAAGCAGGAGGTTAAATATTGTTAGCAACAGGGCTGATGATACACTGATACACACCTGTAGAGCTGAACCAATGCTTTAAATATTGAACTATTTCTATACTATTTGGTAAGTTACTGCTACCTCAAGGACCCCAGACCTCCCCAGGATCCAAATACTAAGCAGCTCACTACAAGAATACAAGGGGACCCCCAAGACCTTGCTGCATTCCACCATGCTGGAGACTTAGATGCTAAGGTATTGTAAACGTCATCCTGGGAACATGGACCTGCCCCCAGGGTGAGTGGTCAGTGCAGTGTTTGCTACTGTCCTGTTGCCCAAAGGAAGTCACATAGATGACCCCAGAGTCAGCATGGGGGGAGGGGAGGACTGCCTGAGGGTTTACATTCGGGGAGGTGGGGGAAGCGTGAATGAACTGAGAGTCAATCCTGCAACAGTTGCCCACACGTCTCACTTTACCCTTCTATGATTGAGGATGATAGACCTTCCTTCATATGACCATAGTGAGGATCAAATGAAGTAAAGTTTATCCTCCATGCTCCCTCCAGGGTGTCCTTCCCACACCCCCCATATCCCTCCAGGTTCCCTGTCCTCCAAAAAATTGACGCCACTGCTAGGTGGTAGCCTGAATTGTGCCTCCCTGGGCTTGTGAAATTCAATAGAAGCCTTGTGGAAAAGGGAAAATGCTTTCCTGCCCAGGAAAGAATCTCAAGGATGCTTCAGCCTCAGGTGAGCAGGTGGGTGGGTGGTCTCTTTGCCCAGGTGGGCCACACAGACTCCTCAAACTTGTGGCCAAGTGACGACAATGCAGCTTAGGGTCCCTGGGGCCCTGGCCCTGGCTCCGACTCAAGTGTGAGCAGCATGACAGATGAGACAGTTGTCACCATCTTAGTACACAAGCAAAAGGAAGCACATGGAAGCTTTGGTATCTCTGAAATACTCAACAGAAGAGGGAGGTGATACTCTTATCAGGGATAACAGGGTTGGCGGGTGGTCTAGACCCTGAGATGTGATGAGATCCAAGTTTTCTAGCTGTTGATCTCCAACCTCCTTGATGGCTGCTGACCCAATCCCCTGGGGCATGGTTTCACCCCTCCCCCTGCCCCATGAAGCTGACTGTTCTGCCTGGGATTGGGTCCTCAAGGTGACTCACCCAGAATCTTCCACCCCAGGCACCTCTAGAAGTCCTCGTTATAATCAGAGACTCACAGGGGGCCACCGTTGTTGATGCCATGCTGTACCGCCCACGCCATCTCTTTGGAACCCAGGGGCTCACTCTTCCAGCTAGCAGGGAGGTTGTCTGCTGGGGGCTCACAACTGAGTCCTTTTTGCCAGAACTTTCCTCAGCTTAAGGGAGCTGCTTGGTCCAAGGTTATGTCCCCTCCCTAGGGGCGGCCACATCTGACAACCGGCCAGGGGTACAAATGCCTGACCCCTGTGCCTAAATGCATGTTATGGGTTCAATTGCGCCCCCCTCCCCCCAAAAAGATACGTTTAAGTCCTAATCTCTAGTACCTCAGAAAGATGATCTTATCTGCAAAGCAGAAATAGAGACACAGACGTAGAGAACAAATGTATGGATACCAAGGGGGAAAGAGGTGGGAGGAGCTGGGAGATTGGGATTGACCCATATACACTACTGATACTATGTATAAAATAGACAACTGATGGGAACATGCTGTATAGCACAGGGAACTATACTTAATGTACTGTGTGACCTAAATGGGAAGGAAATCCAAAGAAGAGGGCATATATGTATATGTATAGCTGATTCACTTTGCTGTACAGTAGAAACTAACACAACATCGTAAAGCAACTATACTCCACTAAAAATTTTCAAAAAGAATGTGACCTTATTGGGAAATTATATTGTAGATGTAATTCATTTGGTTAAGGTGAGGTGGACCTGGAGTAGCCTGGGCCCCTAATCTGATATGACCGGGGTCCTTACGAAAGGGGGAAATTTGGACACAGACATGCGCACAGGGAGAACACCACATGAAGATGAAGGCAGAGATGGGGGTAATGGGTCTGCAAGCCAAGGAATGCTAAAGATTGCCAGCAAAAAGTCACAAGCTAGGAGAGAAGCAAGGAACAGATTCCCTCTCACAGCCCTCAGAAGGGACCAACCCTGGAGACACCTTGATCTCAGACTTCCAGCCTCCAGAACTGTGAGAGAATAAACATCTGTTCAGTCCCCCGGTCTGTGGAGCTTTGTTACAGCAGCTCTGGTAAACTAGTACAATGTGGGGCAACTCTGATGAATCACCACCATTTTAATGCTCCGCAGGAGATCAGGTAAGGTGCTGGTTGCAGCTGCTTCGAAGTTTAATCTGTCCCTCGTTCAGACTTACTTCCCTTACTTATGTTGATCCCAAGTTATCCCAGACAAACCTCCTCCATGTAAACCTCCATCTCTCTTTATTGCTGTGTAACCAACACTCCAATACTTAGTGACTTAAAACAAGCAACAGTGATTATTTCTCACTACTCCATGAGCCACCCAAGCAGTTCTTTTAGTCCAGACTGCCGTGTGTGATCTCTTGGGTCAGCTGATGGCTTGGCTGGGTGAATGATTTACCCATCTGTCAGATGATGGCAGGCTGAAAGATCTCAGAGTCTTTTTCTCAGAGAACCCAGTCTACCACAACCAGAGATGTTGGGACCTCAAGGAACTTCTTCTCATTGGCAGATTCAGAAATTGAAACAGAGAGGGACAGTGAAATCCCAAAGGTCACACAGCAAGTTACTGTGTCTCACACTGGGCTGTTTGATACACCTATGGGTAAACGTGGCATTCCAGCATTGGGAGAGACAAAGAGATACCCTTGTGAGATTTCTGAGCATAGCCCCTCCCTGGATGTCCTGGAAAATACAGAATGCTGAACAGTAACCCACGGAGGAAGGGAAAGGAAGGGTTCCCATGGTTAAGGGTATCACAGAGGTATGAACTGGTTCACCACAAGTCTTTAGAGTCAGAGATCTGTGAATTGCCTGGTTTTTTTCACCAGGTGATCTTAGACAACTCATTATACCTCTCTAAGCCCCAGTTTCCTCATGTTTTAAAAGGAGGTCATCATAGAACCTCCACTGTAGGGTTGTTATGAGATTAAATTGGATAAGACTGAAAAGGCATTAAGCACATTTCTATCATTGATAATTACATACTTTCAAGCCTCAGGGAACGAGTACCATGGTGTGTGGGGTCGTTGCATGAACCGCCCATGGTGGAATGCTCAGGACAGCCCTGTGTTCCACAGATGGGGGACCCCAGCCTCAGAGACTTGAAAGAGCATCACCAGGACACCCCTTTTCTGTGTCCTGTCACGTTGGGGATTATAGCTGTGATGGACACACTTTAAGGTGACCTCCGATCAATAATTCCCACTTTCTGGTATCCACAGTTTGTATAATCTCCTCCCATTGAGGATGGGCAGCATATATGACTAATGAACTGTGGGAAAAGTGATGAGATGTTTATGGAACATTGTATGAGTCCAATCTCTCTTATGTTTATGGAACATTGTATGAGTCCAATCTTAGCAAGTTGGAGAGAGAGATTTTACTGGTGGCCTTGAAGAGGCTATGAAAAGGGCTACTCGTAAGGAACTGTGGCAGCCCCAGGACCTTAGAGTGGCCTCCAACGAATAGCTGGTACAAAGCTGGTGTCATCTGTCCCCAAACCAGGGGGTAATGAACTCTACCAACAGCCTGAATGCACTTGGGAGCCTATTCTTCCCCAGTCGAGCCTCCGTATGAGGATGCAGCCCGGTGGACACCTTGATTGCAGTGTTGAGAAACAATGAGACCTAGCTAAGGGCTGCCCAGATTCCTGCCTGGTCCACAGAAATTGTGTAACAATAAATGTGTGTGTTGTTTCAAGTTGCTAAATTTGTTACACAGCAATAGGAAACTAATACAAATTAGGAGTTTGGGATTAACTCCTAGTGTGTATACATAGATACACACTACTATGTATAAAATAGATAACCAACAAGGACCTACTGTATAGCACAGGGAAATATACTCAATATCTTCTAATAACCTATAATGAAAGAGAGTCTAAAAAGAATCTATCTATCTATCTATCTATCTATCTATCTATCTATCTATCTATCATCTATCTATCTATTATCTATCTATATGAATTACTTTGCTGTACACCTGAAACTGACACATTGTAAATCAACTCTATTTCAATAAAAAGTTTTAAAATTTTTCTTGAGAAAAAAAGTAGAAAACTAATACAATAGCAGAGTTACCCGATTCGAGGTATCGTGTAGATTAAGAGTTATTTTGTGTATGGGGCATAGAGGGTCCTTGCTAAGTGTTAGCTAATATTCATCACCAACGTTGATATTGTCAAGATGCTTCTGGCAGAAGGCATCCTCATGTGCCAGTCTTTTTTTTTTTAAATGTGAATCCTAGTTTTCTTTTAAATTGATGTATAACTGACATACAGCATTATGTTAGTTTCAGATGCACAACATAATGGTTCAATATTTATGTATACTATGAAATTATCACCACCATAAATTTAGTTAACATCTGTCACCATACATAGTTACATTTTTTTTTCTTGTGATGAGGACTTTTAAGATCTCCTGTCTTAGCAATGTTCAAATATACAAGAGTATCATTAACTGTATCACCATGCTGTACATTACATCCCCAGGAATTATTTATTTTATAGCTATAAGTCTGTACCTTTTGACCCCCTTCACTCATTTCACCCACCCCCACCCCTTTATAGGTTATTAAAAAATATTGAGTATAGTCCACTGTGCTATACAGTAGGTCCTTGTTGTCTATCTATCTTATATATAGTGGTGTGTATATGTTAATCCCAAACTCCTAATTTATCCCTCCCTGTATCTTTGTTTTAAATTTTTTGCTTTGTCGTCTTTATTATTGCCCTCATTCCACTTGTTTATTGTGTTGTTCTGTTTATAATTTCTTAAGCTGGATATTGGTCTCATTTGTTTTCAGCTTTTCTTTTTCTTTTCAATTGTAGGCATCTCAGGTTGTACATTTCTGACTATGAAACCAGAAATAAGAAAGTTATATACAGTATGTTAGAAGTGATCTGTTCTAGGAGAAAAATATAGGGAAAGTGGGTATGGAGTGTATTAGTTTGCTAGGGCTGCCATAACAAAATACCACAGACTGGGTGGTTTAAATCACAGAAATCTTTTTTCTCACAGTGTTGGAGGCTGAAGGTCCCAGATCCAGATGCTGGCTGATTCAGATCCTGGGGAGAGCTCTCTTCCGGGCTTGCAGACGGCTGCTTCCTTGTTGCATCCTCACATGGCCTTTCAGTGGGAAAGAAAGTGAGCTATCTGGTGTCTCCTCTTATAAGGAAACAAATCCTCCAGGATTTGGCCCCTGCTGACCTCATTTAACTTTAGTTACTTCCTTAGAAGCACCACCTCCAAATACAGCCACACTGGGGGTTAGGGCTTCAACATATGAATTCTGGGGGGACACAGACATTCAGTTCATTACAGCGGGGCCGAGGGGTTGCCGTTTTAAATAAGATGACCACAGAAGCAGTGACTGTTGGGCAAGTGATCATGATTTTCACAAATGTCAAGGCTATCATGTTTGTGATGTTTAAGAAATTTCCCTTGTTCTGAGTGAATCATTTTGTAGTTGGATTCTAGAAGATCAATTTATGGTTCTAAATGGGAGGATGAAAGAAATCAAGCGCTAATTGACTTAAGTGTCTAATTGGTGATGGTGGGTTTCAGAGGATGGACATATGTTAGTCATCAGGGGAGGCATTTTAACAAGAGCTTGAAGCCACAAAGAGATGAAAAGATGATTCTGCTGGCCAGCGCCAACAGACAGTTCACTGCAATCATTAACTGTTTTTGCTCTGTTATCTGGGTTGTGAACAAAGAAATGAGCCTGAAATGTAGATGATTCTCATACATTGTAACCAGGCTGTTTGACACCATACTAGGATCCCAATTTCTTTTTAGCCACCCCATGTCCATGGGGACCACCTGTTACCGAAACAAATGTGAATTAACATCTCTCATACTAATGACTATAGAGAGCATTCCCATTTCTTGCTTTTACTTTGTTGCTATTTTGTAAAAGTCACAACCAGTATTCTGGTGCACAGAGAGATGAGGGGGATGGCAATTTCATCTGGCATTTTGTAGCTCTGGGTTTGGGTCCTCTGGTTAGTTGATACATATGCTGAAAGAGAAAGAAACTCCTTCCTGGGTTAGTTAACCAATGTGTACTCTACAATCAGTATCTGCAGGTTACAAAACAAAGTACTGCCTCACTGGTTACTACCCTTGGTTTCTAGAAACATTTTGGTTTGTGGGTTTAGAGTGGTGAAACACTGCCATCTTCAGGGCGTATTTTGGAATTAAAAAGCAGGATGCTCTACAGGTGTTTTTGTTTTTAGCCTTTGGAAAAATGGATCAAAGTGGCAGAAAATCCTAATTCAAATGGGCTAGAGAGATTACAAAATCATGATGATAAGGAGACTTTCAGTTGTTTTGCTTCTCTTCTGTTTCTCTCTCTTTCTCTTTCTCTCTCTGTGTCTCTGTGTCTGTGTCTCTCTCTCGTAGCAGAATGCTTAAGAGTACTGATTCTGGAGTGAGATTGTCAGATTTTTAATCTCTTAGGAGCTGCGTGACCTTGGGCAAGTCACTTAATCCCTCTGTGCCTCCCTGTCTCGGTTTCCTCATCTGAAAAATTGCATCATAACTCAGGTTCTCTGAAAAGCGGACACCAAAACAGACTCAGATGTGTGGATAAATGGGAAAAGGAGCTCTCAGCGCAGTGCTGAGAAAGTCTCTGTAAGGCCAATGGGGTGCTCCAGGGCAAAGAGTGCCTGTCAGAGGGGTCCTGCATTGGGCAGAAATGACCTGGCTCTGGTCCTCCCATCCATCAGGCTCAGGCATTAGTTGGGAGCAGCCCAGGGACAACGTGGCTTTGGTGTGAACCCTGAAGCAGGTCTGAAGATGCAGCAGCTGGAGGTGGTCAATTTATTGTATCCCCATGACAGGTTCTCAAAAAGGGAGATCTTAGCAGCGCATGACGGCTGAAAACAGGGATAATGATATCTTCCTTATAGGGATCCTGAGAGGGTTAAATGAGTTAATACCTGAAAGCCCTTAGCACCATGCCTGGTGATTGAAGTATGAATTTATATGCTTTTCTATCACATTGGGGAAGTAGTGCAAATTCCTATTTTATTCACTGTTTGTTTATCAGGAAGGGAGTTTGGATTTGGATCAAATGCTAAGCTGATGGCTTCTGTTTGTCCCTCCCCAGGACCACTCTCCATGCTATTTCACCATGTTCTCTGCCCACAAAGGCCGACTTATGTGAGCTGCAACAGGCACCCTTGCCCTCTGGCTTCAGTGGGTTCTGACAGTAACATTGCCCTCATTGCCAAGGTGGAGACCTGGAAGGGTGGAGAGTGGGGAGAGGGAGGAGAGGGAGGGCGAGGTGGTTATTCCCCGGGCTCATTTCTTGTGTTACCGAGTCCAAGCTCGTACTGCTTGCTGCACGGCAGGCCAAAAAAATCGAGAGAGGAGGTGTTGGGTCAAGGAATAGCGACTTTATTCAGAAAGCCAGCAGACCGAGAAGGTGGTGGACTAATGTCCCAAAGAACCATCTTGCCCAGGTTTGGATGTTAGTTTGTTTTATAGAACAAAGAGTGGGAGGTGAGGAGATAAAGTAAAAAAAGGCAGTAAGTTGTTGCAAATATCAACATTTCCTGGTTCTGGCCAGATTCCTGAGGGGATGTGTTAATTTCTTCCTTCCTGCAGCCATTCACGGGTGAGACTGGTCAGGAGGTTTCCTGTGAGCTTAAAAAAGAGGTAGAATATTTTGGCTTACTGCTCTTCACCTGGGAAGCAGGGTTCCCGGAGATGGGCCATTATGTATAATTTAAGCTTATAGGCAACATCCCTTTGTAATAGAATACAAAGGTTCTTCCCTATTACGACACTGAAGCTTACTCTTTGGTCTCTTAAGTTGCTGCCTTTCTAGGAGAAGCCATCCACCATGCCATGAAGATACTCAAGCAGCCCCAGGGAAAGGTCCATGTGGAGGGGAACTGGATTAATTCACTTCCCCCCTTATTGTGGTATGTGAGTGCCATTTTCCCCCACATCCTGGCCATTACATGATCTTATTAAACTTAAAAAAAATTCTCATTGATAAATGATGAAAGGAATTTTGGTGTTTCACTTTATATTTTTCTTTTTACGAGAGCCATTTGAATTTTTTGGTGAACGTGTGTGTTCTTAGAATTTGCCCTTTTCTCTCATGGATTCTTGGTCTTTTTCTTATTGCTTGGTTCATTAATATTAATAAGTTATTAATATTAACTTATTAAATTAATAAGTTCATTAATATTAATAAATTAGCCTTTGTGATGAGTTGCATTTTCCTCTATCTTTTGTCTTCACCATGTGGGGTTTTTTTGGTTTGTTTGTTTTTAAACATCTTTATTGAAGTATAATTGCTTTACAATGGTGTGTTAGTTTCTGCTTTATAACAAAGTGAATCAGTTATACATATACATATGTTCCCATATCTCTTCCCTCTTGCATCTCCCTCCCTCCCACCCTCCCCATCCCACCCCTCTAGGTGGTCACAAAGCACCGAGCTGATCCCCCTGTGCTATGCAGCTGCTTCCCACTAGCTATCTATTTTACATTTGGTAGTGTATATATGTCCATGACACTCTCTCACCCTGTCACATCTCCCCCCTCCCCCTCCCCATATCCCCAAGTCCATTCTCTAGTAGGTCTGTGTCTTTATTCCCGTCTTGCCACTAGGTTCTTCATGGCCTTTTTTTTTTTTTTCCTTAGATTCCATATATATGTGTTAGCATACTGTATTTGTTTTTCTCTTTCTGACTTACTTCACTCTGTATGACAGACTCTAACTCCATCCACCTCATTACAAATACCTCCATTTCATTTCTTTTTATGGCTGAGTAATATTCCATTGTATATATGTGCCACATCTTCTTTATCCATTCATCCGATGATGGACACTTAGGTTGCTTCCATGTTCTGGCTATTGTAAATAGAGCTGCAATGAACATTTTGGTACATGACTCTTTTTGAACTATGGTTTTCTCAGGGTATATGCCCAGTAGTGGGATTGCTGGGTCGTATGGTAGTTCTATTTGTAGATTTTTAAGGAACCTCCATACTGTTCTCCATAGTGGCTGTATCAATTTACATTCCCACCAACAGTGCAAGAGTGTTCCCTTTCCTCCACACCCTCTCCAGCATTTATTGTTTCTAGATTTTTTGATGATGGCCATTCTGACCGGTGTGAGATGATATCTCATTGTAGTTTTGATTTGCATTTCTCTAATGATTAATGATGTTGAGCATTCTTTCATGTGTCTGTTGGCAATCTGTATATCTTCTTTGGAGAAATGTCTATTTAGGTCTTCTGCCCATTTTTGGATTGGGTTGTTCGTTTTTTTGTTATTGAGCTGCATGAGCTGCCTGTAAATCTTGGAGATTAATCCTTTGTCAGTTGCTTCATTTGCAAATATTTTCTCCCATTCTGAGGGTTGTCTTTTGGTCTTGTTTATGGTTTCCTTTGCTGTGCAAAAGCTTTTAAGTTTCATTAGGTCCCATTTGTTTATTTTTGTTTTTATCTCCATTTCTCTAGGAGCTGGGTCAAAAAGAATCTTGCTGTGATGTATGTCATAGAGTGTTCTGCCTATGTTTTCCTCTAAGAGTTTGATAGTGTCTGGCCTTACTCTTAGGTCTTTAATCCATTTTGAGTTTATTTTTGTGCATGGTGTCAGGGAGTGTTCTAATTTCATACTTTTACATGTATCTGTCCAATTTTCCCAGCACCACTTATTGAAGAGGCTGTCTTTTCTCCACTGTATATGCTTGCCTCCTTTATCAAAGATAAGGTGACCATTTGTTCGTGGGTTTATCTCTGGGCTTTCTATCCTGTTCCATTGATCTATATTTCTGTTTTTGTGCCATTACCATACTGTCTTGATTACTGTAGCTTTGTAGTATAGTCTGAAGTCAGGGAGCCTGATTCCCCCAGCTCCGTTTTTCTTTCTCAAGTTTGCTTTGGCTATTCGGGGTCTTTTGTGTTTCCATACAAATTGTGAAATTTTTTGTTCTAGTTCTGTGAAAAATGCCAGTGATAATTTGATAGGGATTGCTTTGAATCTGTAGATTGCTTTGGGTAGGATAGTCATTTTTACAACGTTGATTCTTCCAATCCAAGAACATGGTATATCTCTCCATCTGTTTGTATCATCTTTAATTTCTTTCATCAGCATCTTACAGTTTTCTGCACACAGGCCTTTTGTCCCCTTAGGTAGGTTTATTCCTAGGTATTTTATTGTCTTTGTTGCAATGGTAAATGGGAGTGTTTCCTTAATTTCACTTTCAGATTTTTCATCGTTAGTGTACAGGAATGAAAGAGATTTCTGTGCAATAATTTTGTATCCTGCTACTTTACCAAATTCACTGATTAGCTCTAATAGTTTTCTGGTAGCATGTTTAGGATCCTCTATGTATGATATCATGTCATCTGCAAACAGTGACAGCTTTACTTCTTCTTTTCCGATTTGGATTCCTTTTATTTCTTTTTCTTCTCTGAGTGCTGTGGCTAAAACTTCCAAAACTATGTTGAATAATAGTGGTGAGAGTGGGCAACCTTGTCTTGTTCCTGATCTTAGTGGAAATGGTTTCAGTTTTTCACCATTGAGAATGATGTTGGCTGTGGGTTTGTCATATATGGCCTTTTTTATGTTGAGATAAGTTCCCTCTACCTACTTTCTGGAGGGTTTTTATCATGAATGGGTGTTGAATTTTGTCGAAAGCTTTTTCTGCATCTATAGAGATGATCATATGGTTTTTCTCCTTCAATTTGTTAATATGGTGTATCACATTGATTGATTTGCGTATATTGAAGAATCCTTGCATTCCTGGGATAAACCCCACTTGATCATGGTGTAGGATCCTTTTAATGTGCTTTTGGATTCTGTTTGCTAGTATTTTGTTGAGGATTTTTGCATCTATGTTCATCAGTGATATTGGCCTGTAGTTTTCTTTCTTTGTGACATCTTTGTCTGGTTTTGGTATCAGGGTGATGGTGGCCTCGTAGAATGAGTTTGGGAGTGTTCCTCCCTCTGCTATATTTTGGAAGAGTTTGAGAAGGATAGGTGTTAGCTCTTCTCTAAATGTTTGATAGAATTTGTCTGTGAAACCATCTGGTCCTGGTGTTTTGTTTGTTGGAAGATTTTTAATCACAGTTTCGATTTCAGTGCTTGTGTTGGTCTGTTTGTATTTTCTGTTTCTTCCTGGTTCAGTCTCAGAAGGTTTTACTTTTCTAAGAATTTGTCCATATCTTCCAGCCTGTCCATTTTATTGACATATAATTGTTTGTAGTAATCTCTCATGATCCTTTGTATTTCTGCAGTGTCAGTTGTTACTTCTCCTTTTTCATTTCTAATTCTATGTATTTGAATCTTCGCCCTTTTTTCTTGATGAGTCTGGCTAATGGTTTATCAATTTTGTTTATCTTCTCAAAGAACCAGCTTTTAGTTTTATTGATCTTTGCTATTGTTTCCTTCATTTCTTTTTCATTTATTTCTGATCTGATTTTTATGATTTCTTTCCTTCTGCTAACTTTGGTGTTTTTTTGTTCTTCTTTCTCTAATTGCTTTAGGTGTAAGGTTAGGTTGTTTATTTGAGAGGTTTCTTGTTTCTTGAGGTAGGATTGTATTGCTATAAACTTCCCTCTTAGAACTGCTTTTGCTGCATCCCATAGGTTTTGGGTCATCGTGTTTTCATTGTCATTTGTTTCTAGGTATTTTTTGATTTCCTCTTTGATTTCTTCAGTGATCTCTTGGTTATTGAATAGTGTATTGTTTAGCCTTCATGTGTTTGTATTTTTTACAGATTTTTTTCCTGTAATTGATATCTAGTCTCATAGCGTTGTGGTCGGAAAAGATACTTGATACGATTTCAATTTTCTTAAATTTATCAAGGCTTGATTTGTGACCCAAGTTGTGATCTATCCTGGAGAATGTACCATGAGCACATGAGAAGAAAGTGTATTCTGTTGTTTTTGGATGGAATGTCCTATAAATATCAATTAAGTCCATTTTGTTTAATGTATCATTTAAAGCTTGTGTTTCCTTATTTATTTTCATTTTGGATATCTGTCTATTGGTGAAAGTGGGGTGTTAAAGTCCCCTACTATGATTGTGTTACTGTTGATTTCCCCTTTTATGGCTGTTAGCCTTGGCCTTATGTACTGAGGTGCTCCTATGTTGGGTGCATAAATATTTACAATTGTTATTTCTTCTTCTTGGATTGATCCCTTGATCATTATGTAGTGTCCTTCTTTGTCTCTTGTAATAGTCTTTATTTTAAAGTCTATTTTGTCTGATATGAGAATTGCTACTCCAGCTTTCTTTTGATTTCCATTTGCATGGAATGCCTTTCTCCATCCCCTCACTTTCAGTCTGTATGTGTCCCTAGGTCTGAAGTGGGTCTCTTGTAGGCAGCATATATACGGGTCTTGTTTTTGTATCCATTCAGCCAGTCTATGTGTTTTGGTTGGAGAATTTAATCCATTTACATTTAAGGTAATTAACGATATGTATGTTCCTATTACCATTTTCTTAATTGTTTTGGGTTTGTCATTGTAGGTCTTTTCCTTTTCTTGTGTTTCCTGCCTAGATAAGTTCCTTTAGCATTTGTCGTAAAGCTGGTTTGGTAGTGCTGAATTCCCTTAGCTTTTGCTTGTCTGTAAAGGTTTTAATTTCTCCATCGAATCTAAATGAGATCCTTTCTAGATAGAGTAATCTTGGTTGTAGGTTTTTCCCTTTCATCACTTTAAATATGTCCTGCCACTCCCTTCTGGCTTGCAGAGTTTCTGCTGAAAGGTCAGCTGTTAACCGTATGGGGATTCCCTTATATGTTATTGTTGTTCTTCCCTTGCTGCTTTTAATATTTTTTCTTTGTATTTAATTTTTGATAGTTTGATTAATATGTGTCTTGATGTGTTTCTCCTTGCATTTATCCTGTATGGGACTCTCTGTGCTTCCTGGACTTATTAACTATTTCCTTTCCCATATTAGGGAAGTTTTTAACTATAATCTCTTCAAATATTTTCTCAATCCCTTTCTTTTTCTCTTCTTCTTCTGGGACCCCTATAATTCAAATGTTAGTGTGTTTAATGTTGTCCCAGAGGTCTCTGAGGCTGTCCTCAATTCTTTTCATTCTTTTTTCTTTATTCTGCTCTGCAGTAGTTATTTCCACTATTTTATCTTCCAGGTCAGTTATCCGTTCCTCTGCCTCAGTTATTCTGCTATTGATTCCTTCTAGAGAATTTTTAATTTCATTTATTGTGTTGTTCATCATTGTTTGTTTACTGTTTAGTTCTTCTAGGTCCTTGTTAAACATTCCTTGTATTTTCTCCATTCTATTTCCAAGATTTTGGATCATCTTTACTGTCATTACTCTGAATTCTTTTTCAGGTAGGCTGCCTATTTCCTCTTCATTTTTTGGTCTGGTGCATTTTTACCTTGCTCCTTCATCTGCTGTGTGTTTCTCTGTCTTCTCATTTTGCTTAACTTACTGTGTTTGGGGTCTCCTTTTTGCAGGCTGCAGGTTCATAGTTCCCGTTGTTTTTGGTGTCTGCCCCCAATGGCTAAGGTCGGTTCAGTGGGTTGTGTAGACTTCCTGGTGGAGGGGATTAGTACCTGTGTTCTGGTGGATGATGCTGGATCTTGTCTTTCTGATGGGCAGGACCGCATCTGGTGGTGTGTTTTGGGGTGTCTGTGACCTTATTATGATTTTAGGCAGCCTCTCTGCTAATGGGTGTGGTTGTGTTCCTGTCTTGTTAGTTGTTTGGCATAGGGTGTCCAGCACTGGAGCTTGCTGGTCATTGAGTGGAGCTGGGTCTTAGCGTTGAGATGGAGATCTTGGGAGAGCTTTCACCGTTCAATATTTCATGGAGCTGGGAGGTCTCTGGTGGACCAATGTCCTGAACTCGGCTCTCCCACCTCAGAGGCACAGGCTTGACCTGGTTGGAGCACCAAGACCCTGTCAGCCACACGGCTCAGAAGAAAAGGGAGAAGAAAGAAAGAAAGAAAGAGGAAAAAAAGAAATAAAATAAACTTATTAAAATAAAAAATAAAAAATAATTATTAAAAAAAATTAAAAAGTAATTTAAAAAAAAAGAAAAAAAGAAGAGAGCAACCAAAACAAAAAACAAATCCACCAATGATAAGAAGCACTAAAAACTATACTAAAAAAAACAAAGGTCAGACAGAACCCTAGGATAAATGGTAAAAGCAAATCTATACAGACAAAATTACACACAGAAGCATACACATACACACTCACAAAAAGAGAAAAAGGAAAAATATATATGTATCCTTGCTCCCAAAGTCCACCACCTCAATTTGGGATGATTCATTGTCTATTCAGGTATTCCACAGATGCAGGCACATCAAGTTGATGGTGGAGATTTAATCCGCTTCTCCTGAGGCTGCTGGGAGACATTTCCCTTTCTCTTCTTTGTTCGCACAGCTCCTAGGGTTCAGCTTTGGATTTGGCCCCACCTCTGCGTGTAGGTCGCCTGAGGGCATCTGTTCTTCGCTCAGACAGGACGGGGTTAAAGGAGCAGCTGATTCGGGGGCTCTGGCTCACTCAGGCCGGGGGGAGGGAGCGGTACGGAGGAGGCGGGGCGAGCCTGCAGCGGCCGAGGCCGGCATGACGTTGCAGCAGCCCGAGGCGCGCCGTGTGTTCTCCCGGGGAAGTTGTCCCTGGATCACGGGAGCCTGGCAGTGGTGGGCTGCACCGGCTCCCGGGAGGGGCGGTGTGGAGAGTGACCTGTGCTCGCACACAGGCTTCTCGGTGGCGGCAGCAGCAGCCTTAGCGTCTCCTGCCTGTCTCTGGGGTCCGCGCTGATAGCCGCGGCTCGTGCCCGTCTCTGGAGCTCGTTTAGGCGGCGCTCTGAATACCCTCTCCTCACGCACCCTGAAACAATGGTCTCTTGCCTCTTAGGCAGTTCCAGACTTTTTCCCGGACTCCCTCCCGGATAGCTGTGGCACACTAGCCCCCTTCAGGCCGTGTTCACGCCGCCAACCCCAGTCCCCTCCCTGGGATCCGACCTCCGAAGCCCGAGCCTCAGCTCCCAGCCCCGCCCGCCCCAGCGGGGGAGCAGACAAGCCTCTCGGGCTGGTGAGTGCTGCTCGGCACCGAGCCTCTGTGCGGGAATCTCTCCGCTTTGCCCTCTGCACCCCTGTGGCTGCGCTCTCCTCCGTGGCTCCGAAGCTCCCCCCCTCTGCCACCCGCAGTCTCCGCCCGCGAAGGGGCTTCCTAGTGTGTGGAAACCTTCCCTCCTTCACAGCTCCCTCCCACTGGTGCAGGTCCCGTCCCTATTCTTTTGTCTCTGTTTTTTCTTTTTTCTTTTGCCCTACCCAGGTACGTGGGGGAGTTTCTTGCCTTTGGGGAGGTCTGAGGTCTTCTGCCAGCGTTCAGTAGGTGTTCTGTAGGAGTTGTTCCACATGTAGATGTATTTCAGATGTATTTGTGGGGGGGAAGGTGATCTCCGCGTCTTACTCTTCTGCCATCTTGAAGGTCTCAAAGGTATCATCTTTTAAGAGATACACTGCAATAAATGAGCAATTATAGCTTAAGATTCCAAACTTTCCCTCCGTAATCCAATCATGAGATTCTAGACACCATCATCAGTTTAAAATGAAAACCTAATCAGTTACCTTACTTTTTAAAAAAATCTTAAATATCCTTTCAAAAAACTTTTAATTTTACATTGGAGTATAGTTGATTAACAATGATGTGTTAGTTTCAGGTGTACAGCAAAGTGATTCAGTTATACATATACATGTTTCTATTCTTTTTCAAATTCTTTTCCCATTTAGGTTGTTACATAATATTTGAGCAGAGTTCCCTGTGCTATACAGTAAGTCCTTTTTGGTTATCCATTTAAAATATAGCAGTGTACTTTTAATCTTTCATTTCTGTCTTCAACACATATTTACCCTGTTGTCCTATCATAATTATTAATACTGCCCTTTTCATTCCCCAATATATCCCAGTTGAGAGGGACAATTATTTGGTCTCCCCTTTTATAGAGCACGCACATTATGTGCAAACTCTGGGGTAAAATCTGTGACCCAGAAATAAACTAAAGAGACTCCCTGCCCCTGTTGAAGTTAATCTTACTGAGAGGAAAGAGTTATAAGGAGCGCACAGAATTTATAACATGCTATATAGAAATAACCTCTGCGATGAACCGCAAGGTTTTATCCAGCCAACAGCAATAGAATTAGAACAACGTGGCCTACATAATTTTAAATTTGGTAGAACACACATTGAGGAAAGTAAACACGAATAGAGGAAACTGTTTTTTAACCCTTTTATTTAACTGAAGAAATTTAATATTATCATTCCAAAATGTAGTCCCCATCAGAATGAAGCACAAGATATGTTATATCCTTTTCTTGTTTCTGAGCCTTGAAATAGTATTTTAACATTACAGCCCATCTAGTTCAAAAGTTAAATTTGATCTGTATCTAGATTTTATAAGATTTCCAGTAGTAAGAAAGATTCACACAAAGTATTTTTTAATCCTCTTTTATGGATGTCTATTCTAGAGTTTGACTCATTTTTCTAGAGCAGTTTTAGCATTCTGTTTCATGACAGAATTACTATATTTATATAATGTCTTGATGTACTTTACCAGATGAGGGTAACCCAGAGAATTCCCTGGCGGTCCAGTGGTTAAGACTCTGCCCTTCCACTGCAGGGAGCATGAGATCAGTCCCTGGCTGGGGAACTAAGATCCCACATGCCGTGCAGTGCAGCCAAAAAAAAAAAAAAAAAAGAATGTGACTCTCCAGATGTATGTAACTCAAAATTTTTTCCCACTCATGTTTTCCATCCCTTCTGTCTTCCTAGTAAATTTTGGTGAACTTTGACTCCGAATATAGCTTAACGTGATGGAAGTTACAATTTTTTATTATCTATTTGCGTTTAATTGTATCAAAAGGAATAATTTACCCCTTCATTGTGAAACTGCTCTATCTTTTCTTTAAAAATAAAGCTATATATTTTGTTTTTGTTAGAGTGAAATTAAGCATTTAAGTGATTATGAAGGTGTTGATTCCAGCAAGAGACTGGATTAAAACTGCAAGAGAGTTCAAGAGCAAATATCCCAACAAAAGCACAGTGTGAACAATATTGGAAAACTCAGGACAGAGTTTAAAGAGAAGTGGGATGTGATTAAAAAGGGGAGCAGAGGGAATTTGATGAGGAATTGATATCACAATAAAAATGTACACAAGCATGTTCCAAACGGATGAAAGACATCAACCCACAGACGCAATTAACTCAACATTCTTTAAGCAAAGAAAATACATGGGAAACAATAATGAGCTACACTATGGTCTAAAAATCAGAGTGAATATCAAAGATTTTAGAGAATGCAAAGGCCAAATAAGCAAGAAAATGCTAATTGGGGATGTCTAAACATAAATAAGATAGAGATCAACAGAGCACCATTTTTAAAGTGGTCAAAAATCATATCAAATCAGAATTCTATACCCAGCATCAATATTGCCCCAAATTAAGATTCTTTAAAAACTTAAAGTAAAACATTTCATTGTTAGTGGTCTTGAATTAGACAAGATACTAGAGTGAGTTATGAAGTCCAAAGGAAAATATCTCAGATCAAAAGCCAGGAATGCAGGAGGAAATGAAGAGAAAAGGAAAGAATAATTTAGAAATAAATATAAGTGAAGTTTGTTTCATAAAGCAATTCTGGAACTCTCTCATGGAGATTAAAATACATGTAGAATTAAGATGCATGACAACAGTAACAGAAAAATCAGGAAAGCTGAAATGGAAAGTGTTCTAAGGTATTAGCATTTGGGAGAGGTGGTAAGAGCAATTAACTGTATTAGTCTATATTAATTAAAGGAGTCAGAATTTGATCACTAAAGTAACTTCACAAGTTCTGTATATGACTGCAACTAGCAAGTTTATAGAGAGAAAATGTAAAAATAAAATAATTAAATTATAGTGAAATAAAGACAGTAAAGAGACTGTTTATGTCAGAGGGTAGGGAAGGAGTAAGATGGTTGAAATAATCTCGAATTTACCAGTAATTAGGTGAAATGTAGATATAAAAAACATTGAGTTCTTTTCAATGATTCTGTGATATAGACTTCATAGACTTGTTAGTAAATGTTTTGGACATTCTTTTATTGATAAACGTTTATACAATCTGTAGTTTTTTCTATGAAAACATAAGCTGTGTGGAAATTTTAGCATATAGAAACGTCCATAACTATTTTTGTAGAAGTGAAAAAGGAAACATTAAATTATTGATAGAAAGTACAAATAGCACCCCCATTCACAAATGTATTAAATTTTTTCATATGGTATTCCATATTATTCAGTAGTGTCTAATATTGTCAATAGCCCCAAATTCTTGTGTTTGTGTGGAAAGATTTGGGAATCTCTCCAATGCCTCTGATCTGAGATACAGTGCGTCCTCTGGATTGGGTTATCCCCTGATTGGGTTGTCCACTCTCTTCCCCTATAAAAGGGGGAATCAGATGCAGAAGTCACTGCACTTTCCAGCAAGACACAGGCTGTCTGCATCTCAGGGGTGGATCCGAGGACAGCGCTCAAAAGATGGGGGAACCTGAATGGACCAGTTTTCCAAGCCAGCCTCTTCTGGTGAGTGTGGAATCCATACTGATGGCAAGAGTGTCCATTAGGATGCTTTTTTCTTCTGTAAAATCTAAGTTAGCAGAATTTAGCTCTAAAAACAAGAAGGTATCTCATTGAAAGTTATTTCCCAGGTCTTAATGTTTCTTAAGAAATAGTCAAGATTGTGTATATTTTTGTATATGAAGCTTTTTTTGGATAATAGATGAAATGTGTGTGTGTATGTTTTTTTTAACCAAAATCACTAGGTAGTGGAAGTAGTATTTGGCCCTAGAGTGTTTAAATCGTTCTCCTCTATGGACAATTATTTGCCCACAATGTGTTTGGTCTTTTTTTCTTCTTTTTAAAAAAATTCTGTTCTCTGCTTCAAATAGGGCTCTCCAGTTTCTTTGTCATCCATCATTGTAGTTAATTTCTTTTTCCTACTCTCCCTTCTTACTTCTGTTCCCGTCCTGCTCCTTCCCTCTCTGTCTTTGTGTTGGCCTTGCTGTTTATCATAGCACCTAATTATACCTAACGCTATTACTAGACATTCCTTAGTCTATAACCCTTTTCTCTCATCAAGATTAAAATAATCTAGGGCAATGACTTTGTTAAGTTAAATTCCGAGTAGTGTGTTTTAGTACACAACTTGGTATATAACAGCTGCTCTATAAATAGGCAGATCAAGTCATTTTTCTATCAAACATTTCATTACATTTTGAGTAATGAAAGGGGTAGTATTAATTATAATGTCAGGACAACAGGAATAAAGTGAGTTTTATGTTTTCCCTTTAAAAAAATATCTTTGGAAGACAGAAATGTGAGATTTAAAAGGAAAGGTGCACTGATTAGGTTTACAGTTTAAACAGATTATTGTGAGGAGACCTATAATGGATCACAGAGAGAAAGGATTGAAATCTTAGCAACAATTGATAGCAGTCCACCACAAAAGATAGTATCTCATTTTATAATTGTAGTTGTGTGCATTTATTAGAAAAATTTGGAAAGTAGTTTTTGGAGTTTGCATAACTTCTCTTAAAAAAAGATATCTGAGCACCTTGGAAAGCCAAAGCAATAAATGACTATATCAGTGGAAATATTAAAATTCTTATTATCCTCTCTTCATTGAGTACCCAATTTAGTGAGAAAAGCAATCTCAAATAAGTAGATAATATTACACATAAAATTAAAATTAAAAAAATTTACACAGAGAAAATGTAAGATTAATTTTGATATGGGAACAGGAAAGGTCATTCTGTGGCATTTTGTAGGTCAAATGAAAGGTGCTCAAGAATTATTCAAAAGTTGGGAATCTTCAGGTGGATTCAGGAGGGCAAATGGATGGCTAATTGGTATAAGAATGTGGGGTGGTAGGGTGTCCAGAATGCCATTCAGGGGCAAATGCGATATTAGTTCCAACAAGTGAGTTTGTGGAGACATTGAGATAAGGATGAACTATTTGGGGAATTGGCTGGTTCAACTTGGGACCTGGTCACGGTGAGTTGAGTCATAGATATTATCACTGATATGGTGGGTAGGCAGATGGATATTTGGGTCTTAGAGTTGAAGCCAGATTGGTGAATCTGTGAGCATTTCTAGTTCATTAATGGTATTTGAAGGCAAGGGAATGGATGGGATTGCCTAGAAGAAGGTTTGGATGTAGAACAGATGTGAGAGCAGGACCGACTTCTAAGAAGCATCAATTGTTGTGTTGAGATAGTAGAGAGAGGAGTAGGAGGAGGGGAGGACAGGAGTCAGGGAGTAAAAATTGTCATTTACAGTGGAAAAAAGGAACTTTATGATGAGAATGTGGTTTTTCTAAGTTATGTTATGAGCAGGAGAATATTTGAGTGAAGATGGGACTTGGCTTTGAAAGAAAAGTATCAGAGTATTGAGAGGTACATGATCTCACTGAAGATGAGGCACTAAAGAACTATGAAAACTAGGTGATTGCATGTCTTAAAGCAAAGTAAAAAAGAGATAGCAAAGTAAAAAAGAGATATCAAAAAGTTTAATGTCTTGGTATTCAAAGAACCCTGTGATCTCTTTGTCCAGAAAATGTTGGATTAGGGGGTACCAGCATGTGTGGAGTTGACAGTGTCAGGGATGGTAAGAGGAAAACATCCTCAAAGGAGGATGGTGGAGGAGAAAGTCTGGAATTGATACTGGGTAATGACCTGGAACTTTCTGTCCTTGACTCCTATCTGTTTGATGTCCCAGGCTTCAGTTCTCAATGTGTGGTGCCTGTAATAGCAGCATCAGTTGGAATCACCTAGAAATGCAATTTCTTGTCCCCACCCCAGACTGACTTGCATTGAGATCCAGAAATCTGAATTCTAACAACCCTCTGAAAGATTGTCATGCACAGAGTAAATTGAGATTCATTTCTCTAGGGAGAGAGGAGGGTGGTTATCCAAATGAGCTGAGAACATTCTCCATGACTGGCAGTGGTTTCATCCCCCACTTTACTCAAATGTTACATTTCGTTTTCATAGGGGAAGCGCAAAAGAAATATGATGCCTGAGACGTTGGAGAAGAAAAGACAAGACCATTTAGCCAAGGCCAAGCAGAGACATCGTGACGGAACTGCACTTCCTATGAGGCTGACCAGCTGCGTTTTCAGGACGCCAGTCACAAAGATAACTTCTCATCCTGACAATGCGGTCAGGCGCCGTCGATGCGAGGGGACCTTGGAGAAGCCCCAGCAAGTCTGTGCATTCAGGAGACTGCAGGGGCTCCAGGCCTACAGCCCTGAAGGAGAACCTTTCAGCACGTTGGACAGCGCAATGATTTTCGGAGTAATTGCCCTGCGTGGTGCAGGTGAATCCCTGGGTCGTGCTGGTGCCAGGTCTCTGCACACCAGCCCTGAAGCCATCACTACCCAGTTTTCAGACGGGGCAGAGATGATCCCAGGATTGGGTCTCTTCCTCCCACAGACCCTCTGCAGGCAACGAGTAACATATGCAGATATTCGCCGACAGTCTCGGAAAGTGAAAAGAGCAAGGGAGAGACTGGATATGGCCTTGAGGGCAGACAAGCTTGTCAGGGAGACAGAGAGAGCCAGGAGCCCTGAGAACTAGGTGAAAAATGGAGAAGATTGTCCTGAAGAAGCCGAGTGCTGCGGCCCCTGGGAAGTGGTTCACTGCAGGACAGCCCTCCGTTCTACTTGCCTCTTTAAGTGTCAACCCTGTTTCTGGAGTGAGATGCTTTGTTAGATTAACATTGTACTCTATTAAACTCTTGGTAGACAAAAACGACAAGAGTAAACGTTTTTGTGAGTGAGAGACTGGGTTTCATGTGGCAAGAAAAATGATTTTTCCTTATCTTTGTACACTTCAATCTCTGTCAGGATTTCTCTATTGAATTCTACAGAGGTAATCTAGTCTGGGGGGATTACTTAATGTTTTTAGTTACAATATTTTCTTACATTGCTTACACTTAGGCAAGAAATGATACCTAATCTAGAGATTATTTTTTAATATTAATGCTATAAAATTTTATTAAGCTTGCTTTTTACTTCTCATTTTAACATCTTTTTTTTGTCATTATTGTGTCAAATGCTAAATCAGACATAAGACTTTTTTTTTTAACATCTTTATTGGAGTATAATTGCTTTACAATGGTGTGTTAGTTTCTGCTGTACAACGAAGTGAATCAGCCATACACATACATATATCCCCATAACCCCTCCCTGTTGCCTCTCCCTCCCAGCCTCCCTATCCCACCCCTCTAGGTGGACACAAAGCACCGAGCTGATCTCCCTGTGCTATGCAGCTGCTTCCCACTAGCTCTCTATTTTACATTTGGTAGTGTATATAAGTAAGTCCATGCCACTCTCTCACTTCGTCCCAGCTTACCCTTCCCCCTCCCCGTGTCCTCAAGTTCATTCTCTACGTCTGTGTCTTTATTCCTGTCCTGCCCCAGGTTCATCAGAACCTTTTTTTTTTTTTTTTTTTTTAGATTCCATATATATGTGTTAGCATACGGTATTTGTTTTTCTCTTTCTGACTTACTTCACTCTGTATGGCAGACTCTAGGTCCATCCACCTAACTACAAGTAACTCAATTTCGTTTCTTTTTATGGCTGAGTAATATTCCATTGTATATATGTGCCACATCTTCTTTATCCATTCATCTGTCGATGGACATTTAGGTTGCTTCCATGTCCTGGCTATCGTAAATAGAGCTGCAATGAACATTGTGGTACATGACACTTTTTGAATTATGGTTTTCTCAGGGTATATGCCCAGTAGTGGGATTGCTGGGTCATATGGTAATTCTGTTTTTAGTTTTTCAAGGAACCTCCATACTGTTCTCCATAGCGGCTGTATCAATTTATATTCCCACCAACAGTGCAAACGGTTCCCTTCTCTCCACACCCTCTCCAGCATTTATTGTTTGTAGATTTTTTGATCATGGCCATTCTGACTGGTGTGAGATGATATCTCATTGCAGTTTTGATTTGCATTTCTCTAATGATTAATGATGTTGAGCATTCTTTCATGTGTTTGTTGACAATCTGTATATATTCTTTGGAGAAATGTCTATTTAGGTCTTCTGCCCATTTTTGGATTGGGTTGTTTGTTTTCTTGATATTGAGCTGCATGAGCTGCTTGTAAATTTTGGAGATTAATCCTTTGTCAGTTGCTTCATTTGCAAGTATTTTTACATACTCTTTTTAAATGTACTTTTTAAAGGTTCATTTTTTTCCCTAGAACTTGATTTTGAAAATATTACTGATGAGTTTGCCTCTAGCAAAACAAAGAAAGTAAAATTTTCATAAATTCTGGTTAAGGAATAAATAAAATATTTAAATTTAAAATAATATTTTACATTCTAATATCCTTACATTTCAACTTTTCAATTATTTTTCAACTACTTTAATGTTCTGGTGTGGGAAGGCACATTGTCAGTGGTCAATAAATATTTCTTGACTGGATGGATTTGTATTTTGGTGGGGGGGGGGAACACCATAAATTATTTGGATTGTAAGAGGACAATGTTATTGGACTTTATGGGATTTAAGAACTATGCAGGTTTTATCCTGAGTCTCTTTTCTCCCTCTAGTGGAGGCATATGAGACATGGGGGTAAAGAAATACACCAAGCTTGATGTTTATAGTAAGAAAAAATCCTATTGTGGAGATCACAACTTTATCCACTTACTTTAGAAATATAGGATTCCTGAAGGTGACTGTATTTTAGACCAACATATAACACTGTTGCAGAAACAGATAAATCCTTGCACAGCTCTTCTTCAGAAAGAACTTTAATTCAACCATTATAGATTTATAGATCCTAATAACTAAGAGGAAATGGAGATCCAACCTTTCTCTTTGTCTATTTCAAGTTGTTGCAATCAAATGCAAAAGGTTGACAACCCATTGGCTACTGTATCAGTTAGGGCAATTGCCACAAGTAATGTTTCATAGCAAACCACTTATGAAACTAAGTGTCTGAAAAAAATGAGGCTTGATTGTTGCTGCTAAGTCTGTGGGTTGCCTGGGGCAGTGTGCTGATCTTGGCTGGGCTCACTCATATGACCACAGTCAGCTACAAGTTGGCTAGGTGGCTGATTATGGACAACCTCAGCTGGTATAATAGGATGACTAAACTCTCTTTCATATGTTTCTCACATACATCCAGCAGGTTATCCTGGGCATATTCTCATGGCAGAGGCAGGGATGCAAAATCAAGCAAGATTAATCACATAAAGGGCAAAAAGGATGGCACACTCACTTTTGAAACCTCTGAGTCACACTTGCTAATATTCCTTTGGCCAAAGCAAGTCTCAAAGCCAAGTCTGAGTCAGAGTGGGAAGGAGTTACAAAGTTGCAGGGAAGGGGTGTGGAGACATGGAGACCCATCTTGAGGCCACTGATGCAATCAATCTACCTGTATTGGCTAAAGGTAAGAACTGTGCAGTCTCATTTTAACACCCCCTAAAACTGTCACCTCTGTGCTGAACACTCTGGATAAGCCAAACATTGAAGACCCACCTATCATAAATGAACCCTTGTTTGTAAACATGTGTCAGCTCCCTCCCAAGTTGTGGCTGCCACAAATAATAAAAACCAAGCCTCTGACAACCAAGTTTAATCTTGCTATCAAATTGTCCAACACATGATTATTACTGAGCTAATTGAATCCTAAGTGGTAAGTTGATTCAAAGTAAATATTTAGTTTCTTCTCTGTGTCCCCAAGAATTTCTGTGGTCAAAGGAAGAGAAGGCGAGGGGCCAGGGGTCTGGAAGTGGAGCTCTGTTATCAAGAGCTCAAAGCCCATCTCAGCCACCTACACCTGTGTAATGCTGAGAAAGGTACTTAAGCTCTCTGGGTCTCAGGTTCCTCAGCTTCAAAATGGAGAGAATTCATTCATTCCCTCATTCATTCAACATATTTATGGAGAACCTACTAAATACAATTCTCTGTACGGATGGAGTTCAGAGTTTGTTGGAGACACCCAAGAAAAAGGGAAATTATAGTACAGGGCTAGAAAGCATGAAGTTGTAAAAAAAAAAATTAATAAACAGAAAGCTAAAGTAAATAGATTTGGGAGGTAAGAAAAGGGAGTTCTCAAGTCCTGTGTTGATAGCAGAGCCCAAGAAGAAGAAAGACTTCTCTTCTTTCCTGGCAAGGACTCAGCCAATAAAAGCCTTGGACTCTTTGTTTACTATAGCCCTCTTAATTTCCTTTTCCTCTTTTTAAAACAGTTCTCTTTCCCTTGCCGTACAGGAACTTGCATGTGGCTCACCACATGTTGCATGTTGCAGACCCTGAATTGCAATTCTCCACTGATACCAAATAAACCCATTTTTGCTGGAGAAATATCTGGCAGCCTATTTGTTTCAGCTCAACAAAGCCTTAGGAGACACACAGAGATGATATCTAATCCTACTTCAAGAGATTCAAAGAATAATATAATATAGTAAATCAACTATACTTCACTTTTTTAAAAAAGAGAGATTCAAAGAATGTTTCCTAGTGGAAATAATGACTAAGCTGAGACTCAAAGAGAGGATAACAATGAATCAGATTTTGAGGAAAAATGTCATAGGAAGAGGGAATGGCAGGTGTAAAGTCCCAAAATAAATGTTTCCTTTCTGGCTTTAAAGACAAGCTGAGCTATCAGCATGGCAAACAGAAGAATATTCTAGAATATTCTAGAACATTCATGAGTACAACACAAATCCCCTGGGGATCTCATTAAAATGCAGGCTCTCTGTGCTCTAGAGCCCGCAAGCCACAACTACTGAAGCCCACGTGCCCTAGAGCCCACGTGCCGCAACTACTGAGTCCATGTGCTGCAACTACTGAAGCCCGCGTGCCTAGAGCCCATGCTCCGCAACAAGAGAAGCCACCGCAATGAGAAGCCTGTGCACCACAACGAAAAGTAGCCCCCACTCACCGCAACTAGAGAAAGGCCGTGCGCAGCAAAGAAGACCCAACGCAGTCAAAAAATAAATAAATAAAACAAAATAAAAAGTAAAAAAAAATAAATGCAGGCTCTGGTTCAGCAGATCTGGGGTGGCACCTGATGTCCTACTTTTCTAACAAGATGAGGCTGATTCTTCTGGTCCACGGACCACACTTTGGTTAGGGAGGTATTAGAGTGGTCACAGAGGGGAGATCTACATGTTGAATTTTCACTTCCTTCTTTTTTTTTCAATTGAAGTATAGTTGACTTACAGTATTATGTTACTTTCAGGTGTACAGCATGGTAATTTGATATTTTTATAGATTATACTCCTTATAAAGTTATTATAAAATATTGACTATATTCACTGTGCTGAGCCTTATATTTTTGTCATTTATTTTACACCTAGAAGTTTGTACCTCTTAATTCTCTTTGACTGCTCCTACTTACCAACATAACTCTTTTAAGTGTTTCTGCCTATAAGTGTGTGTGCTTTATTTATCCCCTGAGGCTCTCCTTACAATTTTACTGACCATTTCTATAAAAGCAGGAGGGTTCTTTGTTGAAAGGTAAGCCAGTCAGTCAGAAGACACATCATTTATTGAGGGCTACTCTCTGTGTCAAGCATGTGATAGATGCTGGAGAGGCACTCTTGAAGCCACACATCAATGGACTTAGGACAAAACAAAATGGTAGCCAGAAGTTCTTGGTCCAGCCATTGCACTGCGATCTGTTATCTCCGCAAAACTCTGGAAAGTCAAAGAGTTGCAGAACACAGAAGATAAAATGGTAAGCTGGAACAGAAACTCTTGTTTCTCAGCAGGGCATGAAGCCATGGAAAGACCATCCCACATATCCGTCCATGATCCGAATTTCCCAGAGAGTTCTGTGGCTGGCGGGATCCTGCATTTCCATATTAAGCCGAGAAGAGGAGATTTCAGAGAAGGCTCCTGCAGGCACCTGCTTTCCTGAAATGTTGTTTCATAGTGTATTTGAAAGCAAGAAAGGACTTCAACCCTGTGAGAGAAATTAGAATCAGAAACTGTGGCAGGATTAGTACAAATGTGAGTCCAGGGGTCAGATCTATGTGGGCATGGGTCTTATAAATACAGACAGAGATAAATATGGCAACAAAAACTAGAAGGATAAACATTTAAATGTTAACAGTGATTATGCCTAGTGTGGCAGGCACTGTTGGCAGACTCAAAAGCTATTCTCAACCTCTTTACTATTGATATTCCCATTCTAGAAGCTAGAAAGCAGAATACTTGTTTTTTCAAATTCCTTTGTAACTATGAGTGGTCATGTGATGCAGTTCTGACCAATTAGGTGAAAGGGAAATTTGCTAAGGGGCTTCTGGAAAAGCTTTTGTTTCCTGTTAAAGGGAGAAGGTTGAAAGGAGAGTTTACCACTCTGCCCCATCCCTCTTCTTCCTGCCTTGAACAAGGTCACAATGTCTGGAGCTATGGCAGCCATCTTGCAACCATGAAAATAATTGATGAAAAGCCAACATGCTGTCAGTGGAATGGAAAACTAGGGAGAGCTTAGATCCTTAACAACACCACTAAGCAACAGAACCAATACCAGCAACACCTAACTCTGGGCTTCTATTCTTGCAAGAAGAAGAATTTCCTATTTATTTAAGCCACTGGATCTTAGTTACTTGTGCTTGGAATACATCAGTGAAAAAAAATAAGACATTCTAATGGGGGATGGAAGACCATAAAAATTAAATGAGATGAATAAGGAAATTATAGTGTTAGAAAGTGGAAAGCATGGAGAAGAAAATCAAGACAAGGTGCGTGGAGGAAGCATGAATACCAGGGTAGGGGAATAGGAGGCTGCACAAAATACAGGTGTCAGAGGAAATTTCATTGATAAGAAATGACTGGAACAAAGATTTGAAGGATGTGAGAAGTGAGGGAGTTGTCCATGCAGGTATCAGGACAAAAACATTCAAGGCATTCAAGAGCATTCAGTTCAAGGTTCCTAAGGAGGAGGTGAGCCTGGCATGTTTGAAGAATCTTGAGTAGGCCAGTGAGGGTGGAGCAGAGTGAAGTGAGAGGTCAATTAATAGAAGACAAGGTCAAAAAGGAAAAGAGAGTCAGATCAGACAAGGCCTTGTGGGCCACCAGGAGGACTTTGGCTTTTACTCTAAGGTGGGAGCCATGGAGTGTTGTAGGCAGAGAAGGAATGTGACCTGACTCAGGGGTTCACGAGTGCCCTCTGACTTTGTCTTTTACTCTGAGTAAGGTGGGAGCCATGGAGTGTTGTAGGCAGAGAAGGAATGTGACCTGACTCAGGGGCTCACGAGTGCCCTCTGGCTGCTGTAGGGAGAATAGACCAAAGGTAGGGCAGGGAAAAGGCAAGAGAGGCAGCAGGAAGAACGCTTTTGAGGTTATTTCCATCATCCTGGCTAGAGACTTGTACTTGGACCACAGTGGAAGGAATGAAGGGAAAGAGAAGCGATCAGACTCTGGATCCATTTTGAGAAAGAGTCATCAGGATTTGCTGATGAATCAGAGATGGAAGAGAGTGAGAAGAAAAGCAGAGTCAAGGTTAACTTCACACCTTCACTCCCGAGCAATAGAAAAATAGAGGACCCTATGCGGAAATGAGAGGTGGGGGAATCAGAAGCTCATTTGGAACATGTTACGTCTGCAATATCAGACGTCTAAGTGGGGGCATTTGGTAGGTGGCAGGTTATATGAGTCTAGAATTCAGAAGAGGGGGCTAAACTGCACATTATTTATAATTTGGGGGTCATTGCTAATAGATGGTGTTTGTAGCCATGAGATTGGATTGTGTAGAGGAAAATGTGTGCTTCAAACAAAAATGATGCGTTGTTAGAGGATACCCCTTTGGGTATTATCTGATCTATGGTGGAGCTATTTTACAATTCTGTAAATTTTAAATAACTGACAGTGATGGAAAATAATTTCATGGAAAAATCTGTTTTTCCTTTACTTGCACTCTCATTTCAATATTATCGATATTATATATGTATTTAATTCACACATATTAATACATATATAATACACATATATGAATTTTAAATATATTATATAATACTACTAATTATATATGTCTGTATATTTATAATTATATGTATGATTATATTATATAATGTTAATAATTATATATAATTGCTGTATATAATTATGTATAAAATACAATTATGTATAAAAACAATTATGTATAATTATGTATAATTTATAGATATTATATATGAAATTTATATATTATATATTTATATATTATATAATATAAAATCCATATATTATAATGTGAATAATTATATATAATGTCTGTATATTTACAATTATATGTATAATTATATAATATATAATTATATGTTCTATATATTACATATAATTATCAATGAGGAAACCAGGCAGATGTTATAATTGGTTCAAAAGAGAACACAAAGAACATACATATATATAAAGTAATAATATTATGTATTATGTATACATTGTGAACATTGTATACATTATATGTGTGCTATGTATTATGTGTACATTATATACATTGTACACATTATATGTATGATGTAATACACATACACGTCTGTTCTTTGCGTTCTCTTGTGAACCAGTTATAACATCTGCTGCTTCCCTCACTGATAAATGAGCAGAATAAAATCCTTGACATATGCTTATTTTATATCTGTGAGTCATGATTTTATCTTTTTTAGTTTGCACAGCTACTGAGGGGCGGAGCTGGCATTTAAACTTCCCTCACTGATTAATGAGCAGAATAAAATCCTTGACAAATGCTTATTTTATATCTGTGAGTCATGATTTTATCTTTTTTAGTTTGCATAGCTACTGAGGGGCAGAGCTGGCACTTAAACTTCCCTCACTGATTAATGAGCTGAATAAAATCCTTGACAAATGCTTATTTTATATCTGTGAGTCATGATTTTATCTTTTTTAGTTTGCACAGCTACTGAGGGGCAGAGCTGGCATTTAAACCCAGGCAGCCTGGCTTCCGAACTCCCACCCTTAAACCCCAAACTTTATCAAATGAGTTAATACCCGTGTACGTGTTTAGCTCACAGTAGGTACTCAACATACAGCACTGTCTAGTATTGCTAAGAAGCAGACATTCTGTCTGACCAGAACGTGCGTACAACATGCAGACTCTCACCGTTTTGGCAGTGGAGGGAACAGATGACAGTACGATCCCTGAGGTCTCGGACTGGGAGCTGGGTTTGGTCTTCCTGGTCATGCATCTCCTGTATTCTTCCCGTACCTGAAGGTGGAGACACATCATGGGGAGATGAATCACTCTTACATGCAGGGGCATGTGTGGGCAGAGGTATGAGCCCTGGAAGGAGGGGGACTGGGAGGGCAGTAGCTACGTACCTGGCGGTTGAGCAGACAATGAATGAGGAAGATGAAGGCTCCTTGCAGGCTGTTGATGATGGTGAACAAGTAAGCCATGATATTGGCCATGGGTCCAATCTGGAAAATGCCCAACACCCAGGAACACCCCAAGATGAAGATCTGGGCAAAGGCTTTGAATGTCAGTAACCTGGAGGGGAAGATTTGCAGAGGATAAGGTTCTAGGAGGTGGCTGTTGTCCTCATGGGCCACCACTCTCCCAGGTTTAGCCTGAGGCTGCCACCATGTGACCCGTCACCTGGGTGAGAATAAACATGGAACAGAGGTTCCAAGCCTAGAGGTAGGAAAATCAAATCCTACAGACATTGAAAAGGCAACTGGCCTACAGACACATGGACACAAAGATGTGTGGACACATGTATTTAATGCAATATTGTCTGTAATAATAAAAGGTTAGAAGGCACTATTTACAATAGACAAGACATGGAAACAACCTAAATGTCCATCAACAGATAAAGAAGATGTGGTTTGTGTATATATATATATACACATACATACATATATATCTCACATATATGTGTATATATACACATATATGTTGTATATATATGTATATATGTGTACATTTCTATGTATATATATATATACACACACACACACACACAATGGAATATTTACTCAACCATTAAAAAGAATGAAATAATGCCATTTTTATCACACTAAGTATGATAAAGTATATAAGTCAGAAAGAGAAAGACAAATACCATATGATATCACTTACATGTGTAATCTAAAATATGACACAAATGAACTTATCTACAAAATAGAAACAGAGTCACAGACATAGAGAACAGACATGTGATTGCCAAAGCGGGGGGCAGGGGAGGGATGGATTTGGAGTTTGGGATTAGCAGATGCAAACTATTATATATAGAATGGATAAACAACAAGGTCCTACTGTGTAGCACAGGGAACTATATTCAATATCCTGTGATAAACCACAATGTAAAAGAAAGTGAAAAAAGAATATATATATATATAACTAAGTCACTTTGCTGTACAGCAGAAATTAACACAACATTGTAAATCAGCCATACTTCAATAAAAATTTTTTTAAAGGCTAGAAGGACCTACCTGTCCAAGAATTTGGGACACATTAAATGAACCGTGAAGCCATCATATGAAATACTATGAAGCCTTCCTTATTATTGGAGGCAAAACTCACATACCATAAGATTAACCATTTTGGCCACTGAAAGTGTGCAATTCAGTGGCATTGAGCACATTCACAATGTACAAACATCATCACCATCCAGTTCCAAGACATTTTTATCACCCCAAAAAGAAACTATGTACCTATCAAGCAGCCATTCCCTATTTACTTATCCCCCAACTAAAACAACCCAAATGTCCATCAACAGATGAATGGAGGCACACAATGTGGTCCATCCATATGGTGGAATATTTTTCAGTCATAAAAAGTAATGAAGCACTGACACTTGCTACAATGTGGATGAACGTTGAAAACATGTTGCTCAGTGAGAGAAGCCAGACACAAAAGGCCACAGAGTGTATGATTCAATTGATAAGAAATGTCCAGAATAAGCAAATCTATAGAGATAAAGAGTAGATTATAAAAACAATTGTTAAATGAGATGAGAGTCACAATGTACTAGAGTGGATAAGGATACAGGCTCTGGGTCAGACTGCCCACAAATAAATTCTGACTGATCCATTCACTAACTTTATGGCCTTTGTAAGTTACTTAACTTCATTGTGCCTCAGTTTCCTCAAAGTGATATAGAGATAATAATACAACACCTATACAGGGGTATTGCTTGCTCTACAGATTAAATAATGAGATGGGAAGACACTAAGGGTGCTTAGAACAGTGTCTGGCACAAAATAAATATTTTCGTTAGTTGTTTTTTGTTTGTTTGTTTGTTTTTATTTTTTGGCCACGCCATGTGGCTTGCAGGATCTTAGTTCCCCAGTCAGGGATGGAACCCGTGCCCCCTGCAATGGAAGCATGGAGTCCTAACCACTGGACCACTAGGGAATTCCCTTTTGTTAGTTGTTTTTAACCTTAAGTATTGATATGATGTAAGCTACATAATATGTGGAAAACACAAAGTGCAGAATAATACGTACAGTATCCTATCATTTATGTAATGGATATACAAGTATAGAATATTCTGGAAGGAAGGTCAACTTAAGTGATAATGGTTACTTAGGGTTGGAGGGATCTGGGGACCCAGGGGGTCAGGGGAGAGATAGAGAATGACTTTATATGTGTTCCCTTTCTCACTACTTAATTTTTCTTACCATTGTATGTATTAACTTTGTTTTAACTTTTTGCACTTTTAAAAAATAACTTTAAAAAAATATTCAAGATGAGTGAGGGATTGAACACGACAGGAAAATAAGTAAAGGACGTCATCAGTTTACTGATGATAAAAGCTAGACAATGTCTGGTTTTAGTAGGTTCTTAAAATGAACTTTAGTTGAATGATGAAGTTAAGAAAACAAATGGCCTATAAGAATATGAAAAAGTCCCACATCTGTAAGATAAAAAATATATATATGAAACTAAAATAATGAGATTGTAAAATTCATATATTAATTCAGCAAAACAATAAAAATGATAAACACTAGTGTTGGCAAAGCTGCAGGTAAACAAGCACTATTGTAAATGGAAACATTTTCTGGAAAATGATTTGCAATATATACTAACAGTGTTACAATCCAACCTACTCTTTGCTCAGGCAATTTCATGCCTATTATTTTTTTTTTTTTGAATTTATTATTTTATACAGCAGGTTCTTATTAGTTATCTATTTTATACATATTAGTGTATATATGTCAATCCCAATCTCCCAATTCATCCCACCACCATCCCCCCTCAACTTTCCACCCTTGGTGTCCATATGTTGGTTCTCTACATCTGTGTCTCTATTTCTGCCTTGCAAACTGGTTCATCTGTACCATTTTTCTAGATTCCACATATATGCGTTAATATATGATATTTGTTTTTCTCTTTCTGACTTACTTCACTCTGTATAACAGTCTCTAGGTCCATCCACGTCTCTACAAATTACCCAGTTTCGTTCCTTTTTATGGCTGAGTAATATTCCATTGTATATATGTACCACATCTTCTTTATCCATTCATCTGTCGATGGACATTTAGGTTGTTTCCATGACCTGGCTATTGTAAATAGTGCTGCAATGAACATTGGGGTGCATGCGTCTTTTTGAATTATGGTTTTCTCCGGGTATATGCCCAGTAGTGGGATTGCTGGGTCATATGGTAATTCTATTTTTAGTTTTGTAAGGGACCTCCATACTGTTCTCCATACTATTATTGTATTTAATAACAACAGATGTGTAAGAAGATTTGCCTACAAGGGTATTTCAAGACAGGATGGTTTATAATAGTAAAAAAAAAAAAAGAAAGAAAAAAAAAGAAACAACTTAAATGTCCATAAATAAGGGATTATTTAAATAAATTGTGCTAAGTCTTTACACTGAAACACTATATATAAAAAAAAGATACTGTCAACAAATTTCTAATTAAATAGAAAAATATTCATTACATGTTGTTAAGAGAAAAATGGTTATAAAAATAAAATAGTATGATTCTGGTTTTGTAAATATGTACATACAAGTATGCACAGTAGAAGAATTAGAGAATATATTAATAGTTCTAATACAGGAAACACTCACTCCTCCTAGGAACTGTACTAAATGCTTCATAGGCCACATGAAATGGGCAGTGTTAGCATCCCCGTTCTACAGATGAGGAAACTGAGTTTCAGAGAGGTTATGTAACTTGCCTAAGGTCACACAGCTTTTAAGTGGCAGTGCTGAGGTTTGAGACGGCCTGATCTAGACACTGTGCTATTCCATTTGGGGCACAGGACCAGGCTTACAAAAGGTACTCAATGAACATTTGGGGAAAAAAGGAAAGGAGACTAGAAGAGGAGGGGAAAGGAAGGATGGACAGTACCTGGTGTCTTTGAGCTTGGAGACTTCAGCACTGACACTAGAAAGCCTCTGCCTCAGGATCCACAGTGTCCCAGTCAGGAGGATGGAATTGATCTATAGAGTCAAGCAGAAGGGATGGAGAGATTGGATATACAAAACAGATAATGGCCAGACCATCTATAAAAATAGAACTCTGACCCACAGTCTACAGTAACCACTGCAGGAAGCCACACAATACCTGACCCCAAATGACCAGGACTTGACTAATAATTGACAGCCTCCCTCATTTCTGCCCCTGCTTCCAATTTAGGGCCACAAGGAGAAAGCCAGTATGTAACCCTAACCAATCACATAGAATGCCTTGCTTTTAGTTAGCCTACCCATAGGGTCCCCATGCCTGCAGCCTCCAAGCAGGGCACATATGAAACCTTCCCTTTTTTCCTCTATAAAGCTTTCCCACTCATTTGCCTGCTTTTTAGTCTCTGACCAATGCAAGAGATTTGACAAATGCAAGTGGTTGACTCCTTTACCATAGCAATCTCCTTATAAACAGCCTTTGCTTGCTCTTGGATGATCTTGGTTTATTTCCACTGGATGCATCTGGGAAGTTAGTATCAAGACCAGTGCCCCATCATGGGTTGAATTGTGTCCCCCCCCCAAAAAAAAGATATGTTGAAGCCCTAACCCCCAAGACCTCAGAATGCTACCTTATTTGGATATAGGGTCTTTACAGAGATGATCAAATTAAAATGAAGTCATTAGGGTGGGCCCTAATCCAATATGACTGGTGTCCTTATAAAAAGGGGAAATTTGGACATAGAGACAGACATGCACAGAGGGAAGGCAATGTGAAGAGATACAGGGAGAAGACAGACATCTACAAGCCAAGGAATGCCTGAGACTACCAGAATTTGGAGAGTAGATGGGAACAGATTCTTCCCTAGAGCCTTCAGATGGAGCATGGCCTGCTGACCCCTTGATTTCAGACTTCTAGCCTCCAGAACTGTGAGTCAATAAAACTCTGTTGTTCTAAGCTACCCAGTTTGTGATACTTTGTTATGGCAGCCCTAGGAAACTAACACATGGACCCCCAAAACCTGATAGAAGTAAGCAAAACCCCTCTGGAGGAATAAAACCTCAAGAATTCCCAAGATTTAGATCAGTCAAATATGAGCTCACAATTAACAATTACAAATGACTCAAGGAAACAAGCCACCATGAGTGAGAGTCAGAAGACTCTCATCCTGCAGGACTGTAGAATCTAGATTGGAGGCAAGGAAGCAAGGAGATGGTACTCAACCTCCCCAGGCTTCCCAGAGAGTAGAATGGTGGCTCCCAGGGGATGGGAAGATGTTGGTCTAAGGGTACAAAGTTTCAGTTATGCAAGGTAAGTTCTAGAGATGTAATGTACAGCATGGTGACTTCTGTTAACAATACTGTATCATATACTTGAAATTTGCTAGAAGGGTAGCTCTTAAGGGTTCTCATAACAAAGAAAGAAAAGGGAAAAAAATGGTAAGTATGTGAGGTGATGGATTTGTTAATTAGGTTGATTGTGGTGATCATTTCACAGTGTATACATACGTCAAAACATCAAGTTGTACACCTTACATATATATAGTTTTTGTCGATTAAACCCCCATAAAACTTTTTTTTAAATCTCCATGGGGCTTCCCTGGTGGCGGAGTGGTTAAGAATCCGCCTGACAATGCAGGGGACACGGGTTCGAGCCCTGGTCCGGGAAAATCCCACATGCCACGGAGCAACTAAGCCCATGCGCCACAACTACAGAGCCTGTGCTCTAGAGCCCGCGAGCCACAACTACTGAGCCCGCGTGCCACAATTACTGAAGCCCGTGCACCTAGAGCCCATGCTCTTCAACATGAGAAGCCACCACAATGAGAAACCTGTGCACCGCAACGAAGAGTAACCCCTGCTCACCACAACTAAAGAAAGCCTGCATGCAGCAACAAAGACCCAACACAGAAAAAAAAAAAAAATCTCCAGGCTTCCCTTTGCCTCTTTCCCGCCATTTCCCTCTCCAACCCTTCCCCCCCCACCAACCAATTGCTCTTAATTTCTTCCTATCTTTTCTCTTATTCAACATCTGTACTCAGAAGAGATCAATAGACCCATTCTTACTGAAACACAAAGGATTGATAAGACTGTGGTCCCTTCCAGGGGATTTGCATGGTGGCATTTAAAAAAATATATTACAAATCAAAGAAATTACACTCTAACTTGGAAATCTCAGGAATCAAGGATCAGAATGGAGAACGTTTTTGAGGAATAAGTGACCAGAGCTTTGCAATATCCACTGGCACTTCTAGATCCCTTGGGTCTCCTTGATCTTCCTCCAAAACACACTGCAACAAGCAATCAGCTTACCACTATAATTGTGCACACTGGCCCCAGGAAACTCCAGATGAACCCTGTCTCTGTATTCAGCCAGCAGCTATGGAGAAAAACAGGAGTCAGTGATTGTCTCAGAGTCCTGACCCTAAAATTACTCACACCCTGCCAGATGTGCTAATGGGAGAGAATATTGGGAGGTGAGACTGACATGAAAAATTTTCATGATGGACCAGGTCACATTTCAGTTTTCCTCTTTCAGACCTTCTTCCTGGGTGAATGTTCCTGAAATATTCACTTAATACCTTGTGTAGAGCTCATTTCTCAATTCATAACCTCTGTAACCCCTTTATCCAGAACTCTCCACTAGTATACCTTGTCATTCAAATCTCAGCTCGAACATCACCTCTGAAAAGCCACTACCCTGGTCCTTTCCTAACAGAGCTTGCTGCTTTTTTAATAGCACTTATCATAAATTATCTTGTTCAGTTGTTTATTTATTATAAATTGTCCATCTTTCCCTACTAGACTATGAGCTGCATGAGAATTTGGACTTTGAACGTTTTATTCATCTCTGAATACCCAGCACTCAGTGCAAATCCTGGCATGGATGAGGCATTCCATAATTATTTGTTAATAGGAATGAAGCAATAAAGGGAGGGAGGGAAGGAGGGAAGGGAGAAAAAGAAGGAAGAAAGGAAGAAGGGAGGGAGGGAGGGAAGGAAGGATGGAAGGAAGGAAGGAAGGAAGGAAAGAAGGAAGGAAGGGAGGAAGGGAAAGGAAGGAGGGAGGGAGAATTAATTGCCTTTTTCCATCATGCCTCTAGTAGATATTTGCTGTTTTCACCACCTGACAACTATTCCGCCATGTTTCGTAACAGCACCCCAATATTCCTTTAGCAGAAGTGTGCCTTCCCCAGCAAGAGAAGGAAAATAATCAAGTTTGGCCAACCAGATGTTCTCTACCTGGAATGTAAGTCACCAGTAGTAGAGTGATCAAAAGGCAAGAAAATGTTTGCATCATGAGAAAATGCTGCCCATATCCTTTCAAGGATAACTACTTCAGTAAATACGGGCCAATTTCCTCATTAGCATCTGCATCTCTGCCTGAGGGCATCAGACTAAAAGCTTTAGAAAATTTGTTCCCCCAGGGAGCAGCCCTCAACCAATGGCTGATGGGAGGGAGCTGGATAAATATGCCAGCTCCCTCACCTCGTGGGTGGGATAACTGTGGTATGTGCCCTACACAGTCCCCCAGAGGTACCTACTGGGATTGAGCCCCAGTTACCCACAGCAGGACCTGCTCAGGAATGCACCCTGTATTTCCTCCTTCTCTTCCCTGTCTCACTTCTCTACTCCCTAGTGCCTCCTGAGATCATTTCAAATCCTTGCCAATGCTACTCCTCTCTTCCAAAACTTTCTGTGGTTCCTACCACCTAGAAGGTATTCACCAAATTCCATGCCCCCCCCCCCAATTTCCTCTTCTTCCACTCCAATCCATCTATTCTCCAAATACAGCTTGAGCTCTCCCTTAGGCAAGATTTGTCCTCACTTATGTGTACATTTCAGCAGAGCTTTCAAGGCTCATTCAAACTCTACCTCCTCCAGGAAGGCTTCCATGAACTTTCCAGCTCCCATATGCCCTCATCCTTCTCTGGTCTGTCAGGGCTTATACTACCCACACCAACATCAGGCACTTCATCATGGTGGCCTTGCATTGTCACCACTATCTCCTGACAAGATGGTCAGACCTCACAGACATAAAAAACAAACTTATGGTTTCCAAAGGGGAAAAGGGGGGAGGGATAAATTTGGAATTTGGGATTAACAGGTACACACTACTATATATAAAATAGATAATCAACAAGGACCTACTGTATAGCACAGGGAACTATATTCAATATCTTGTAATAACCTATAATGAAAAGAATCTGAAAAAGAATATACGTATATATCCTTATATATAACTGAATCACTTTGCTGTACACCTGAATCATTGTAAATCGATTATACTTCAACAAAAATAAATAAATGAATATTTTTTTAAAATGCAGTCAGACCTGAACTCAACTTGGACACTTACTAGATATGTGACCCTGGGAAAATCCTGCAGCTGTGCTGAGCCTCAGTTTCCTCCGTAGTTACCATTTATTAAGCTGTTACTTCAGTCACTGTTGGTCTTGGGGCCGCCATGTACCGCAGCACAGGTTGTGCACTGCACAAATCTAGAGGGCACTATTAACACTGTAGTGTCATTGAATGGTGTTGCTGTATGCAGTGGAAACATAGGAATTTTCTTGAGAAATACCAGAGATAATATATGTTTGTAAAGCTTACAGGGTTTAGGTTACGAAGGGCACTCCTTTAACATGAATTCCATTCCCTCACCCTTTATCTCATGACCTCACCTGAAGTATAAGCCATCAGCAGGCAGGGAGGAAACCTAGATATTTAATCCCCCAAACACAGCTCAGCAAAGTGCCTATAGCACCAGGTTGATAAACAGGGGCCCTGGGGTTGGAAAGACCCAGATTCAAGTACTCATCCTGCCACTTTTTCACTGTGTGATAGTGAGAAAGTCTTTTCACCCTTCTGAGACTCACTTTCCTCATCTGTAAATTACAATAACAAGGTTCCATCCTAGGATGAAATGAAGTAACTCACTGAATTACAGTCTCTACCCTAACCACATACTACTTGTCCTGTCACTTACCTAATTTTTTCCCTCAAAATTGACTCAACTTTTTCCTTATACAATGGAATCATGTCTATACAATGGAATCATGTCTATGAAATCATGAGTTTGATATGCCAGCAATTTTTTTCTAATGCCCTACAAAATAAATACAAAAATATTGTTTAATTAGGGCTCACTAGCATACTACCTAAAATCTTCTCACATAGAATCATGTGATAAACCTACCTCACTTTAAAACAGTCCATGGCAATAATGATGGTGGTAAAAATAACACGTATAATGCTTTACACTGTGCCCAACACTGTCTAAATGTTTTGCAGATAATAACTCACTTAACACTCACAACAACACTATGATACAGGCATTGTCATTAGCTTGCATTTAACAGATAATGAAATGAAAGCATACAGAGTTTAAGTAACTTGCCCAAGGTAACATGGTGGTGGAGCCAGGATTCAGACCCAAGCAGGTTGGCTCCAGAGTCCACAAATTGAAACCTGTGCCATCAAGTTCATTGTTTACATCGCCACCATCCGCTGATACTATAGTGCAAACAATGGCTCCTGGATTTGTGCAGTGCACAACCTGTGCTACTGTATATGGCAGCCCTGAGACCAACAGTACATAAAGTAAGAGCTCAATTAATGGGAGTCACAACTACTGCTCCTGTTATTGCTCTTCTTGAGTTCATATAATTATCATCATGGGATAATTAATAATAATAATAATAATTAATAATAATTTTCAGGGAGAGAGAAGGATGTCACTTACCGATTATATATCCCATAACCTTGTGGTTGTATGATGGCGGAGACAGCCACCACCAGCGCCGGGAGCCCATAGCCAAAGGCACAGAGATACCGCATCTTGATGTTTCGAGAGCTGAAGTAATTCACCACTTTCAGGTTCCTGGCCATAAGGAAGAGCATCACAGCCTCCACCAGCATCCAGAAGAAGCAAGCGAGGAAAAGGTAGTGCAGAAAGCCCGCGATGATGGCGCAGCCCACCTGCAGGGAAGAATCAGGCACGTTCAGGATCCCCTACTCCTGAGAGCAGGTTCAGAGGAAGAGGGCAAAGGAGAAGCTACCTTTTTTTTTTTTTTTTCTTATCATTGTATTATGGTGCTTATTGATAACACACATAAGGGATAATGTTTAGTGATATGGTGTTTATTTCTGGTGCTATAATAGGTGTCATCAGAACAAGCATTCCCAAACTTTTAATTTATAATTAAATCTCAGAACATGGAGATAAGCTAAATTCTTTATCATGTCTCTGTTCTTGGAAGCTGTCTGTATCATGAAGAGGAGCAGAAATTTAAAAAATAGGCTACTTAATTTGTCTCTTCTCACCTCCTATTTAATCTATCTTAGTTATAATACAAACAGTGGAAGCTGCTTTAATGAGTGCTACCTCCTCTAGATGACTAAAATTAGGAAACTAGTTTTGCAAAACAAACTTACCTTGTACCAAGAGTACAAGGTAATGTACTAAGGACTCTTTCCAAAATTTCCTAATACATCCATAATCTCAACAAATCTTTTGTAACTGGCACTTGATGTTGTATACATTATCAGGAGAAGCTGCTTTGATTGGAGTTCCCCAAACACGGCCCCTTCATTCATTCCACAAATACTTATTCTTCCCCAAGGTGGCTCCATCCTTTTGGTAGGGTAACCAATCATCCAGCTTTGCCTGGTTTTCTCAGGACGTATAACTTTCAGTGTTAAAACTGGGAGAATTTGGGGGGAAACAGATATATGATCACCCTTCTTTAGGGGATGGTTGAAGATATGGGGGAGGGGAAGGGGTCCACAAACTACAGCCATGGGCTGGCTGCCTGTTTCGTAAATAACATTTCATTGACATACAGCCACCCCCATTTATGTATTCTCTATGGCTGTTTTCACACTAAAACAGCAGAGCTGAATAGTCACAGCAGAGACCATAGTATCTGCAAAGCCAAAAATATTTATATCTGCCTCTTTACAGGAAAAGTTTGCCCACCCCTGGTCACGTGATGAGAGTGTGGTGCGCCACTAGCCTTACTTCTCAAGGGGTCTGGAAAGCGAAGCATCCCGCAGTGAGAGGGGTAGTTCTGCATCAAGAATGATCACCCCACCTGAAATGTCAGTAGCGCTCCCTTTGGAAAAACCCTGAGAGCCTACCGTTTCTGGCACAGTTACTGGGGGTAAATTGGCCAAAGTTCTTGTTCTCACGGGGCACACGGTCTCGTGGGGGAGGTAGATACACCATAAGTAAAAGAACCCAAAAAATCAATATGGTTTCAAATAGGTGCTGAGAAAGGAAACAAAATAGAGTGACAACTGGAGATTATCATACTAAGTGAAGTAAGTCAGAAAGAGAAAGGCAAATAACATATCACTTATATGTGGAATCTAAAATATGACTCAAATGAACTTATCTACGAAACAGAAACAGACTCACAGACATAGAGAACAGGCTTGTGGTTGCCAAGGGGGAAGAGGGGAGGGAGAGGGACGGACTGGGAGTTTGGGGTTGGTAGATACAAACTATTACAGATAGAATGGATAAACAACAAGGTCCTAATGTACAGCATGGGGAATTATATTGAATATACTGTGATAAACCATAATGGAAAAGAATATAAAAAAGGATGTATATATGTGTATAACTGAGTCACTTTGCAGTACAGCAGAGATTGGCACAACATTGTAAATCAACTGTATTTCAATTTAAAGAAAAAAGAATTTCTCCACTGTAGCATTACTGATATTTGTAACACTACTGCCAGATTATTTTCTGCTGGGGGCAGGGGGGGGCAGCTGTCCTGTGCATTGTAAGGTGTTTACCAGCATCCCTGGCCTCCACCCATTAGATGCCAGCAGCATCCCCTCCCAGGGATGACAACTAACAACGTCTCCAGATATTGCCAAGTGTCCCCTGGGCGGGGGTGGAATCATCCCAGGTGAGAACTAATGGCTTAAAGAGTAGTAGGAGGGACCGCTACAATATATAACATGATCAGGGAAATGATTTTAAACTGAGACCTATCACAAGAAGGAGTCAACTAGGTGAGAAGCTGGGGAACGAGTATTGAAAGAGGGCACAGCACATGCAAAGGTCCTGAGGTGGGAACTAGCATAGAGGGAGTTAGGTAAGGATGAGCAGAGGCAGATTCGGAGATGATGGGGCTGAATGGGGACACAGCCTGAGGGGGATATGAGACCTGATTGCCGGTCTTGTCTACACCGGTGAGGAAGAGAATCTTGGCCAAGAAGAGGCACACGCAGAGGTGCAGGTGGAGGTAGGTGTTGTGGTTTCGGATGGTGCGACACAGCAGGAAGGTGATGATGGCCATGGTGAGACACACCAAAGAGATGATCATGCCCACGTGGCTAATGATGTACAAGGTGAACTCCATCTGTCAGGAAAGAGATACACTGTTGGTGTCAGAGAAGGACCAACATACCCCCCAGGCAGGAAAAAGAATTATCTAGACTCCTGGCTTGGGTATATAGAGCTTGGAGGCCTTTCCTCCCTCTGACACTCAGCGTGAACTAGATATTGTTCATCATTATTCTTTGGCATCCATCAGCACCCATTCTCACCCCTGTCCTATGCGCCGTTCCAGGAGGGCAGGACATTTACGAATGACATTTCTCATAATCTCTTGGGGTTAAGGTCCTGAATGTCATTTAGGTTCTCCAGTGAGATGTATGCATGAAGGTTTTGAAAGGCAGGATGGAGGCAGAGACCAGCTTTCTGCAGACAGGAGTGAGCTGTGGCTGGACTCCACCTTCCGACTATCCGATCTTTAATCTTTAATTTCGTGGATGTGGGGTGAAATGACAGCTGCAATTTCTGACCTCTGGATTATGGCTGCAGAGGGGTGATCTTGAAGCCAAAATCCAAATGGCAACCCCCTGACTTCAAGTCCTCCATCCCTTCCTGTGATTCTGTGAGCATCCAAGTCCCTGTATTAAATACTTTTCTGCTTGAAATACCTTGAGTGGTTCCTGTTTCCTGCTCTGAACCAGGACTGATAATAGGTGTTCAGAGATGCCCCAACTTCTGGGAGTAGAAATGACAAGTTGAGTCCTTCTCTAGGCCATAATTTGTAATTAATTTTAAGTTTATTTGGGTGCTTTCTGTGTGTTAAAGATATGCCAGGCACCATCTCATGAGCTCTTCTTTACGATATTGTGATGTAGCAGTTAAGAGAACTGACTACAGTTTTAGCTGTTTGAGCTTGGGCAAGATACTTAACTGCTCTGTGTCTCAGTTTCCTCATCTGTTAAAAAGAGGATACTAATAGTAACCACCTTATGGAATTGTTCTAGGAGGATTCAATGAAAATACTTAAAGTACTCACAACAGTGCAGGAAACATGTATGATATAAGTGTTAATTTTCATCATTCTTTTTTCTTCTTTTTTAATGAAATGTTGATGCTTTTTATTTTTTGTTTTTATTTTTGGTTTTTGGTTGCACCTTGTGGGATCTTAGTTCCCTGACCAGAGATTGAACCCAGGCCATGGCAGTGAAAAATGCCAAGTCCTAACCAGTGGACTGCCTGGGAGCTCTCACATCATCATTTTTTACTTGTTCTCATTTATTTATTTATTTATTTATTTATTTAGGCTGCATTGGGTCTTTGTTGCTGCGCGTGGGCTTTCTCTAGTTACAGTGAGTGCGGGCTACTCTTCATTGTGGTGCGCAGGGTTCTCATTGCTGTGGCTTCTCTTGTTGCAGAGCATGGGCTTTAGGCACACGAGCTTCAGTAGTTACGGCATGCGGGCTCTAGAGCGCAGGCTCAGTAGTTGTGGCACAAGGGCTTAGTTGCTCTGTGGCATGTGGGATCTTCCTGGACCAGGGCTCAAACCCGTGTTCCCTACATTGGCAGGCGGATTCTTAACCACTGCGCCACCAGGGAAGTCCTTCTTGTTCTCATTTTTAAGGTGAAAGAACCGGGCTCAGCTCAGAGAGGTTGAGTGACTTGCCCATGGAAACACAGCTAGGAAGTGATAGAGATGGGGCTTGAAACTAGACTAGTCTTGCTTTGGATCCAATATTCTTAAGTTCTAAGCCTTACATTCCTCTAAATAGCATTTAGGACCTCCCTGGCAGGGAGATTACCTCCCACCTGGTAATATAGACAAGGATACTCACCACAGCACTAATGTCTATTCTCTCTACCGAATCTAACCCCTCACCAAGGCTTATTTCAGGTTCCATCTCCTCCCTGATCTATCCCCAGTTCTCACTGACACAGCTCTCAGTTCCTACAGCACAAATTCTTGCACCATTTACAGGCAGACCTCAGAGATATTGGAGGTTCAATTCCAGACCACCACAATAAAGCAAATATTGGCAATAAAGTGAGTCACACGAATTATTATCCCCATTGCTTATAAAAGTTATGTTTACACTACACCATATTCTATTAAGGGTACAATAGCATACGTCGAAAAAATGTACATACCTTAATTTAAAAATATTTTACTGCTAAAATATGCTACCATCATATGAGCCTTCGGTGAGTCGTAATTTTTTGCTGGTGGAAGGTTTGAAATATTGTGAGAATTACCCAAATATGATGCAGAACATGAAGTGAGCAAATGTTGCTGGAAAAATGGCTCCAATAGACTTTCTCAGTGCACACAGGGGTGCCAAAAACCTTCAATTTGTTTTAAAAAAAAAAAAGTATCTGCAAAGTGCAATAAAACGAGGTTTCATGACTAGACTGGCTGCTGAGCTCCAGTCTCCCATCCTGCAAAATGGGTCTAAAAACACTTAAAACAAAGAGTTCAGGGCTTCCCTGGTGGTACAGTGGTTAAGAATCCGCCTGCCAATGCAGGGGACACGGGTTCGAGCCCTAGTCCGGGAAGGTCCCACAGGCTGCAGAGCAACTAAGCCCGTGCGCCACAACTACTGAGCCCGCGTGCCACAACTACTGAAGCCTGCGCGCCTAGAGCCCGTGCTCTGCAACAAGAGACGCCACCGCAATGAGAAGCCCGCGCACCGCAAGGAAGAGTAGCCCCCGCTCGCCGCAACTAGAGGAAGCCCACGCGCAGCAACGAAGACCCAACGCAGCCAAAAATAAATAAAAATTTAAAAATAATTAAAAAAATAAAAAATAAATAAAGGGTCCAGCCCATAGGAGGTGCTCAGTAAGTGGGGTCCGTGATTGTCATCGTGCCTGCACCTGTTTAGGGTCATTTATCATTTTATATACGAGAGTCATGGCTTCCCAACCAGACCATGAATTCTCTAAGGGCAGAAGTATGGCACACACCCCTTCTATCCCCCATAACCCCTTCCCACAACACCCAGTGCCACGAGAGGCATACCATGGATGTTTAGTCAATATTTTCCCATTGGATCTGGGGAGCTAGAGTACAAAGTACCAGTACTGACCGTGAGCTCCCCAGCAGCCATGATGACGGCCAAGTTCACCATTCGATTACAGCTGCAGCCAGTGTGCGTCTCAGAAACTTCAAGGATCGCACAGCCAGACGGTGTCCATCTACCTCCTTCCACATCTGTGTTCCAGGAAACGCAGATGGGACTCTCAAAATTCTGCTTTGGCTGAAAATTCAAAGGCTTTGGTTACCTGAGAATCCCTCTATTCAAGAATCCATTCAGTATTCAACTTGATCAACCTCAAGAAGATGTGGGTATGTTCTGTAGGGAAGGGAGAAAAATGCTGATATTTCAATGTGCAGTAAGGAAAAGAAATGTCTTGGGTGCCAGACCTGTCTCTACCACTAACTTGGTCATAACTAATGTAAATATCCGTGTAAATGTTCCTGCATCAACATGACTTAATGTAGCCTAAACCTTGCCCGCTGATGAATGGGAAAATGCCACATAGAAATAGGAGAGCTCATTTTTCTAGTGGTGGATTTTGGGAAGTGGCTTGAGTTATCAGAAATTGTTCACACTTGCTGCTTTAATGGGTCCCCATCAAAAATGAGAGTTAAGCCCACTTGAGGATGAGGAATTCTCAGAATGCAGATGGGGGTCCAATGGAAACCTCTTCACAAACCTCAATGTTCTCCAGGGTGTAGATGACTGGTTTAGAGAACCCATCTTTCTTCTCTCCTGTTATGATGCCCCCAACAATGCGAGAATTCAACTTCAACTTCCTCTTGGAGTTGGCCAAGGGGATCTGAGGGTCTTGGAAGAAGCGCTCATCCAAAATGGACTCCATACCCGCCAAGGAGACAAAAGCCACCCCGTTGATCCCTGCAATTTCCCCCAAAAGAAAAAAAAAGGGGGGGGGAATCATTTGCTCAGTAGTTATTATAGATGACCCACCCCATCCACACACATACACACTTTCATATCCCACACAGCTCTGCACCACTGGCTTGCTCTGAGAATTGAAACACCAGTGGACTTCCAGGTAGGTGAGCCTCACCAGAACCTTTAAAAAAAAAAAAAAATCTCGAGGTGCTTTCACCTGGAAAAAATCTTGGCTACATTTAAAAATAAATTTGAATTTGTGTTTTTAAGGGACAATTCAACTCAGCAGTGGGAAATAAGTTCCCCTCCCACATTTATGGTTATTCTTGTTCAGTCTCTTTGGTGGGCTTCCGCTTTCAATGTTGGTGGTCTCCAGGGATGTGCCCTAGCCTGTTCCTTGTACCCTCCAGAGAGCATATAGATCAGGGAGTGATGAACAATGACCTACAAGCTAATCTGGCCATTGCCTGTTTTTTGTAAATAAAAGTTTCATTGCAACACAGCCTCACCCATTCATTTACATATTGCTTATGAATGCTTTTGCACTACGAAGGTAGAGCTGAATCGTTGCGACAGATTGTATTGCCCTCAAAGCCTAAAATATTTACTAACCATGCTCTACAGGAAAGGTTTGCCAATCCCTGATACAGATTAGCACTGTTTGCTAGAAATATCGTGTAAGCCACATATGCAATTTTACATTTTCCAGTAGCCACATTTCAGAACAGTAAAAAAAAAAAAAGGTCGTTTTAATTATATATTAACTCAATAGCTACAAAATATTACCATTTCAACATGTAGTCAATATAAAAAATTATTAATAAGATATTTTACATCCTTCATCTTTGGCACCAAGACTTTGAAATCCAGTATGTATGTCACCCTCACAGCCTAACCACACTTGAAGTGCTCAATAACAAAACATGACCAATGGCTGCTGGATTGGACAGGAAATATCTTGGCACTCCTGTACTGTGAGATTATTTTTTTTAATTAATATTTTATTGGAGTACAGTGGATTTACAATATTGTGTTAGTTTCTGCTGTACAGCAAAGTGAACCAAACATACATATACATATATCCACTCTCTTCTAGACTCCATTCCCAGAGATTATTTATTTAATGTCTGACTTCCCTAGCAGATGGAAAACTCCCTGAGGGCATGGGCTATTTCTGCCTCTACCATCATTTTTTTTTTTTTTTTTGGCCACGCCTTGCGGCATGTGGGATCTTAGTTCCCCGACCAGGGATCGAACCCGTGCCCCCTGCATTGAGAGTGTGGAGTCTTAACCACTGGACCATCAGGGAAGTCTCCCTCTACCATCATTGATTCCCTCACTTCTTGGCACAGTCTTGGCACCTAGGAGGTGATCAATAAATATTTGCTAAAAAAATTAAAATTAAAAACAAAATAAATACATGCACCCACCCCAATGTTCATTGCAGCACTGTCTACAATAGCCAAGACATGGAAGCAACCTAAATGTCCATCGACAGATGAATGGATAAAGAAGATGTGGTGCATATATACAATGGAATACTACTCAGTCATAAAAAAAGAATGAAATAATGCCATTTGCAGCAACATGGATGGACCTGGAGATTATCATACTAAGTGAAGTAAGTCAGACAGTGAAAGACAAATATCATATGATATCGCTTATAGGCAGAATCTAAAAAAAAATGGTACAAATGAACTTATTTACAAAACAGAAACAGACTCACAGACTTAGAGAATGAACTTATGGTTACGGGGGGTGGGGGAAGGGCAGGGAGGGATAGATTGGGAGTTTGGGATTGACATGAACACACTGCTATATTTAGAATAGATAACCAACAAGGGACTGTTAGAAAAAAAGTTTTTTAATTTAAAAAAGGTTTAAAACGTAATAAAGAAAGAAAGAAATATTTGCTGCTTGAATGCACCATAACCACCCTCTCTGATTCTCAGGAGTGGGTCTGTACCTGTGGATTCAGATTGTTCGACTGTGGAGCACCAAATCCTCATCTCATCCCCTTTCGCTTTCAACTGAAAGGCCTCATTCTCTTCAGTACATCCTCTGTTGATAACTTTGCTCTCAATGTCTAAAAGGGAGAAAGGGAGAATTTGCAGGAGGTCACCCAGAAAGTGGGTCTTGAATTTGGTTTCTGGCCAAGAAAGGGACGCATCCCTGGTTGCAAGAGAAGGAAAGGACAGACAGAACGATTGGTCATGGGAGAGATCCTGAGGCCCTTGATGAATGACAGGAGGATGGTAGCAGCAAATAAATGAGAAACCCAGTTGTAATTCTAGGAGTGAGGGCTCCCATCTTAGGGGATGCATCAGGGAAAGATGGGTTTGAAGTCAACAATGACGGAAAGCAGTAGAGTCATGACCCTCTGACTACTCCAAATTTAGACAGGTTTTCCAAAGCCAGAGGAAATTGAAAGAGTCTGGAGCATGCCCAGAGTAGCGGACAAGAAGGGTCCAGGTTCCACAGTCACTAACTAGGAGGTCCAGCTCCGCCACTCACCAGCTGTGTAAACTTGACCAGTGACTTAACACAATGCCAGGCACTCGATAAATGGGAGATGTTGTTAAGATAATTGGACTTGCTTTGCTGTACGTTCAGAGGTTTGAAACAGCTGGGGAAATGGTATATGAGAAAGCCATGGAGAATCACATTGCCACAGTCACCCATCTAAATCAGCCCCTAGGTGTGACCTTGACACGAAGGATATGTCCTACCTAAGTAGTCCGTTTGAATAGTCTGACTGACATTCGCTGAGGGTTTCAGCAAAGCTGCCAAAGTGGTGCTTTCCACGCTCTCCAGTAAGACTGTGGCCAGGGTAGATGTCTTCTCTTTGGTGAAGTTGGACCATGTGGATGTTTGTTCAATCACAGAGGCAAAGCTCTCAGCCGTACTCTGCAAGGAAACGTGTGTTTGCTCGCTCTCACGCTCTCTCTCTCTCTCTCTCTTTCTCTTATCAATGAAACAGCAGCTGTCCCCTCTCTCATCAAGAGAATGGGTTGACAGTCTAGGATAATGAAGAATGTAAAAGGACATTCACTCAGCCTCCTTTTCCTGATTCAAGAAGCCCCCCTGGGAATGCAAATTGGTGTAGCCTTCATGGCGTGCAGTAAGTCAGCACTTGTCATGGCATAAATTGCACATACCCTTTTGACTCAGCAATTTCCCTTCCAGGAATCCCTCCTGCAAGAAATACTTAAAAATTGTGCAAGGATCTTGTCTAATGATGTTCATTTCAGTGTGGTTTGTGATAGCAAGAATTCAGAAAGCCTGAAGGTCCAACTGATTGGTTAAATAAAAGATGATAAAATCAAATCATGGGATAGTATACAGCTGTTAATAAGAGAATGACTTAGTATATCTATATATATTAACAAGCAGAAAGGTCCATGAGCTACGATTAAGTAAAGCAAATTGCAGAATCACATGCTATATTATCTCCTTTCGTTTAAAAAGAACAAGTACTTTAATTTAAAATTGTATATTTATGGTATTTATGTTTCTGGCACTAATTGAGATTTTAAAATAAATATAATTAATACTTATTATGAGCCAAGTATTAAGTGCCTTATATATACTAACTTATTTAATTTTATGAAGATACTTATGAAATAGAAGCTATTATTATTTCCATTTTGGATGAGAAAACAGAGATACATATCTAGTAGGTGGGAGAACCAAGATTTGAACTTTGGCAGTCTGGTATCAGAGGTGGAATCCTTAATCACTTTCTAAACCACTCACAGTAGGTACTCAATGTGTGTTTCAATGTGTGTGTGTGTGTGTGTGTGTGTGTGTGTTATACAAGCATTCACAAAGTAAAAAACGATATGGAAAAATATGCATCTAAATATTAACATTGGTTATGTCTAAGGAATAGAGTTAAGGAAAGACTAGCAATAATAATATTAATATTAATGCTGATACTGTTTCCTTGATTATTGATTATTGTCAATAAACTGACTATAAAAATGTAATCCCAACAAAAAAATATGAAAAGAATTCACAAGCTCACAACCTAATAAATGAAGGGAAGAAATTAGTTGAATCCAATCCAATGGTGAAGGAAATTAACTGAAATCTTAGCAGGGAAACCAATTTCTATGTATCCAAATTTGATGATAAGAAGATGAAAAGAATTTCAATAAAAACTGGATCAGAGTGAAACTTGAGAGATGTTTGTCTGGGAAAAACAGGATGCACTGAGTTTTGTAACCATATCCCAAATGAAAGTCATGAGTTTGGGGTCCCTCGCCACCGACAGAGCAGAAAAATCTCAGCTAGAATCATCCTGAAAAACTGTGGTTCTCAATTCTGTGGCTGATGAAATGTCATCAAAATCCCCTTTGACATTAAATCTATTCTTCTTAGCTAGGAAGTTTATTTTATATCCTCAGGAAAGAAAAAAAAATTGCAAGCAAGCTAAAACTTCATAGTGGTAATACTTTTGTGTTAATTTTAGAAGGTTTTGTAATCTTTGGCATAATTTGGAAATCTGTTGTTTAAAGGGCTGGAACAATTTGACGCATTAGAGAAGCAGACCAATTAACCACATGATTTCATGGCAAAAAAGCAATTAGACGTGATTTTAATATGAACAATTTAAGAGAACATGACTGTTGATACACCGTATTACACATTTTTTAAAAACTCTGAATTATTATATTTATGCATGTAACTGAGTGGATTTATGAATCCCTTAAGGGCATAGTGACCTTGCCTTTTAGGTTTGTAAATCTTCCTCATTAAGTCCTTAAAATCTGGGGAGAAATGAGAATATTTGTAAACATGGTAGAAAATGTTTGAGGGAATTTAAATAAATTTGTTGAAAGGGTTCATTGTTTATACAAATTTAATCTGAAAACCCTGTGAATGAGTGTACACTTCATGAATAAATATGTTATACTAATAAATTAATTTAAAATTCACCAGAATACAAATGAAAGTGTTATTCTTATTTTCATACAGATTTATAAATGAAATAACAACATCCGTAAGTTGCAACTTAAAGTCTTAAGAGAAACTATTTTTTAAAATCTGCAATTGTAATGACCTAGTCATCCCACTTCTAGGTATTTACCCTAGAGAAATGAAAATTCAAGTACACACACACACACACACACACACACACACACAGATAAATGTTTTTAGTAGGTCTATTGATAATCGCCAAAAGCTGGGGTGGGGATGGAGGAATGAAGACATCTTGGTCAAGTGGAAACAGCTCAAATATCCTTCAAAGATGAGTGGATAAACAAACTGTGGTCCATCCAGAAAATGGGACACTACTCAGCCATGAAAAGGAGTGAAGCACTGACACACGCTACAATGTGGCTGAAGCTTGAAAACATGGTGCTAAGTGAAAGAAGCTAGACTCAAAGGGCCACTTATTGTGTGATTCCATTTACAAAACACTCTTGAAAAGACAAAACAATAACGACAGAGAAACAGATCAGGGATTCACAGGAGCTAATGGTGGAGGGAGTGAATATCTGACTATAAAGAGGAAGCCCAGGGCTTCCCTGGCAGTCCAGTGGTTAAGACTCTGTACTTCCACTGCAGGGGGCACGGGTTCGATCCCTGGTCAGGGAACTAAGATCCCGCATGCCCCGCTACACAGCCAAGAAGTTAAAAAAAAAAAATTAAGTTAAAAAAAAAAGAGGAAGCCCAGTGGAGTTGGTGGGGGTGGAGGGAGGAGAGGAGGGTCAGGGGAGAGGGATGGAACTGTTCCGTTGTCCGACTGTGGTGGTAGTTACACAAACCTACTCAGGTAATGAAACTCACAAAACTGTACAGTAAAGGGCAATAGTCCTGCATGTTCATTTTTCAGACCTTACAACTGGAGTAGATTAAATGTTAACTCACAACCCATTCATGATAAAGAGGATTTTGTGCACCCGAAGTGTGCCCCCAATATGTTTGAAACTCGAAACATGATTATGAAGACTTCATTGTTACCTTCAGAGAGACGACGGTGGTTTTGTTTTTACAGACATCATCCAGAATGCTGAAGGTGGCATTCATCAGTGCACAGTAGGAAACCTGTATCCCAGAGGGAAGAGCATTTGTGAGCATAGGTCAAGTGTGCAGTGTACAAACTGAGCCATCGAGCCCACCACATGGGGTGGTCCTGAATTCCCGATGTGTCACAAGTCTCTAGAATTCTCAGGGAGATAAAAACTCACCTTTTGATCAGAATTGGAATCATAGCATCTTTCTCTTCCATAAATAAGAAAAGAAAACATCAACCAACAGCAAAACTATTGAGTGGGGTGAAAAGACCAGTGGTCCAAGTGGAATATAATTCAGCCATGAGAAGGACTGAAACACTGACACAGCTACAACACGGACGGACCTTGAAAGCATGATGCTCAGTGAGAGAAGCCAGACACAAAATGATATATAGTGTGTGATTCCATTTATATGAAATATCCAGAATAGTTAAATCAATGGAGATAGAAATTAGATTACTGTTTATCGGGGGCTGATGCCAGGGGAGAATACAGAGTAACTGTCAATGGGTACATAGGGTTTCTTCTGGGGGTGATGAAAATGTTTTGGAGATAGAGGTGGTGGTTGCACACCATTGTGTGTGTACTAAATGGCTCTGAATTGTACACTTTAAAATGGTGAATTTTATGTGTATTTCACAATTTAAAGGAAAACAACCGTGAACCAAAGTGCATGGGAATTCCAAAGCTAATTTACAAACTCATATTTAATATAGTGACATCAATACCTGAAGATGCTTCTGGAGTCTTTACTTACTAGAATGACTTCATTAGAGAATCAAGACATCCAAATTCCTCTGCCTGGCCTGGAGGCTGTGTATCACCCATCCCATATCACACAGATGCAGCACATACACCTTCACTAATAGTGAGACTCCAATACCATTTCTTCTTGTAGTAAACAAATCCGCAAGTTTTAGACAGACAAATGTCCTTCCTTTCCAGCTTTCCTTGAAGCTATGTGTAAGCAAAAGTGATACTGGGTCATACTCTTAAAGGGAAGGACTGTGCCTTTCACTTCCCCTTCTCTTCTGCCCACCAGCTGGATTGCAGACTTGATGTCAGGAGCTGGAGCAGCCATTTTGGACTAAAATGAGGGAGACTTGTGTTGGTGATGGCAGAGTATTATGAAGCCATCATGTCAGCTCTCAGCAGCTTATACTCAGACTGTTACAAAGAGATAAATAAATTTATATCTGGTCTAGGCCACCGTATTTTTTGACTTTGTTAAAGCTGCAAAACAACATTCTACCTAAGTGCCTTCTGGGAAAACTTCAAGAACTAGGAACCTTCAAAAATACTTACATATTCAGGCTCCACTGCTGCTCCCACTTGGCATAGCTGGACCCACTCATTGTTGGGTATCACATCTTCTTTACACTTGAAGGGAACCCCTAAGAAGAAAAAACAAAAACAACCAAATCAAACTTAACCACAGCAAGATATGATTAAAAGGCAAGTCTGATTTCTTCACCCGCTGCTTGAAATCCATCCATTGTCATATTATACAACAGTGGAAATGAACAAACTACAGCTACACGCTACGTCAGCGACTCTGAGAAGCATGATAGTAGGTGAAAAAAGCAAATCAGAAAAGACTATACATAATATGATACCATTGTTATAAAGCTCCAAAGCAAACCAAACTAAGCAAGGAATGTTTAGAGGGGGAATATTTTAAGTAGGGGAATTACAAAGTTCCGTGTGGTTCCCTCTGGGGAGGAGTCAGGGATACGGAGCAGGGAAGAAGCATGTAGGAAACGCAATGGCATTGATGATGCTCTAGTTCTTATGTTGCCAAGGGCCTCAGATATACTCATTTTATTATTATACTTCATTGCCTCCATATAAGTTATCTATACTTTTAATATATCAAATAATCCATAATTTAAAAAAATTTAAACCTTTCAAACTTCCCCATGGATTGATGCTTCAAAAATAATTTATCGAATGAGTAATTAATGAATGAGTAAATGAACAGAAAAAGAGAGAATATGTGGATGAGGTAAAAAAAAGAAGAGGGTCCAGAGGTTGGGAAAAGTGAGGATTCTACAACCAAAGCAAGACACAGATTCCATTGCCAAGACATGCAAGGAGATGATTACTTTTGCAACTGAAGTTGCCATATTTCCAGGAGACTTCTGGATTGGGATGAAAGCCCACCATGCAGCCACAGCTGTAGGAGCCCAGGGTATTGGTGCAGACAGAATTTGGGCCACAGGGTGATGGATCCTGGAGGCATTCGTCAATATCTGCGAAGAACTCAAGAATATCAAACAACTCAGAGGAGTAAGGAGATACTTCTTTCCAGGGATGTCCAGCAAACCCTCCGCTCACCTATGCAGTCCCCTTTTTGGTCTATGGAGTTGAGCTGTCCATTGCTTGGTGCAAAGCCAAGGTGGCAGGTACAAAAGTAGCTCCCGGGGGTGTTGGTGCATGTCGCATTGAAAAGGCACTTATCAAGGCACTCATCAATATCTGTGGAGTAGAGAATGGGCATGAGGCCGAGTGGGCCACCAAGCCAACAAAAATCATGCTTCGCCTTCCAAAGCAGAGAGTGGTCGCTAAAACATGGCATCCCAACCAGGAACTACATTTCCCAGAACCCTCTGCATCTAGCTGGGATCATGTGACTAGCTTTCACTTATGGGAACATGACACATGTCACTTCTGGGCCAAGGTGGTTAAGAAGTGGGTGTGCCTTTTCTCTCTTTCCCCACTGCTGGCTGGAACCAGGAATTCTAATGCCCTAAGGGATAGAAGAACCAAGAGATACAAGGAGACTGGACACCTATATCACCTTGTGGAGGAAAGCTGCCCTTTGGCCAAGTATATCCATATTGGATTCATATGAGAGTAAGAAATTTCTATTATGTTGAACTAGTGGTTCTCAACTGAGGGAGATTTGCCCCTCTGGGGACCTTGGTCAATGTCTGGAGACATTTTTGTTGGTCGCTGGGATCCAATGGATTGAAGCAAAAGATCCTATAATGCACAGGACAGTCCCCCAGAACAAAGAGCTATCCAGCCCCAAAAGTCAATAGTACCAAAGTTGAGGAACCCTGACCTAACTAATCTCCTTCAGAGGGTTTCTGAGCCAGCTGCCATGCTCTGAAGAAGCCCAAGCAGCCATGAGGAAAAGTTCATAAGGAAAACTAAAGGGCCAACTGAGCTTCCAGCCAGAGACCAGTGCCAACTACCAGCCATGTAAGCAAGGTCATCTTGGACCTGCCAACCATCCTAGTGCCCCGGAAACACCATAGGGTCAACCCACAGAATCATGGGCAAGAACAATTGATTGTTGATATAAGCCACTACATTTCAGGGTAGTTTGACATCCGCTGAGAAGTCCCCAAAATGGCTGGAAGAGTTACCTGTACACTTGAAAGCCTCAGGTTTCTCAGGGCTCCACAAATCAGGTGAAAAGAACCCTGGTAGGCAGGAGCAACTGTATTTTCCCAGGATGTTGGTGCAGACGGAACTGGGACCACAAAGTGTCGAATTCCTGGAACATTCATCCACGTCTAAGCAGAAAATCAAAAGGATGAAGGATGCTGAGGTTACAGCAGCAGTTCATAGCCCTACCACTGACCTAAAGACAATGGGTTTCCCCAGCTCCTCCGGGCTCACCTTCTTAAACACATTTGCATCACTATGAAAAGGAAACATTTAGAGGCATGTGTATGACCCATGCAAATCTTCTGATGAGGCTCCCCACAGCTCAGGATAGAATACATACTCCTCATTAGACTATGTAAGACCCTGAGAGTCTGTTCCCAGCTGAGCTCATCCTTTCCTTCTAATCTCTTCATAATTCATGATCTGGATTCATCAATTACCTGTAGGTTCACAAAGGCTCATTCTCTCTCACCTGTGTTCCCTCAGCCTCAAACTCGTTGATGAATCTCAATTCCTCTCCAAGAAATCACTATATCAGAGTGGAGGGGTAGAGAGCATGGACATCTGGAGTTCAAAGCCTGGCTCTGCCCCCTTATAATCTGCATGTTACTGGGTGCTATGGAGTGAATTACGTCACCCCCCCAAATTCATAAGTTGAAGCCCTACACCCCAGTGGGATGGTATTTGGATGTGGAAAATAATTAGGTTTAGATGAGGTCATGAAGGTGGGATCCTCATGATGGGATTAGTGCCCTTATGAAAAAGAAGGAGGAGGAGGAGAGGGAGAAGGAGAAGAAACACAAAAGCTCTCTCTGCCATGGGGGAACACAGCAAGAAGGCAGCTGTGTACAAGCCAGGAAGAGAGCTGTTTCCAGAACCCTACCATGCTGACACCTTGATCTTGGACTTCCAGCCTCCAAAACTGTGAGATAATAAATCTCTATTGTTTAAGCCCCCCAGTCTCTGGTACTTTGTTATGGCAGCCTGAGCTGACTAATACACTGGACAAGAGAATTCATCTCCGTGTGTCTCCGTTTCCTCCTCTGTGAAATGGAAGTAATCGTAGAACCCACCCCATAGTGTTGTTCAGAGGATTACATAAGATGATACATTATGTTTAAAAACTCACAACAGAACCTGGGACAGAGCACGTACTATGTTAAGTATTCGTTAACTAAAATAAAAAGTTAATGGCAAACGTGTTGAGCTTTCTTTGTGGCAGGCAATGAGGAAGATCCTTTACATGCATCCACTCAACAAAGGCTCACAGCAGCCCTGTGAGGTGTAAACTAATATTTCCATTTTTCAGAGGAGGAAACTGAGGCTTCAAAATTGTGCAAAGTCACATGGCTTGTGAAAGGCACAACCGGGATTTAAATTCAGGTTCTGTCTGGCTCTGGAATTTTTACATGACAGCTTTCCAGGCTGTCTTGAGTCTCAGAGACTGGAAATTTGGTGATTAAATTGATATCTGTCCTGCACAAGCCCACCCTGAGTTACCAGCAGGTGTAGCCTCATTCAGAGGCAGCAGATCATGGTGGCTGAGGTATGAAGTCACACTAGGCATAGTTCTACCATGACTCTCTTATTTCCTTTCTATCTGACCTCGGGAGAGGTGATTCCACCACAATGGAGGCTCAGTTTCCTCATCTATAATATGGGTATAAAGTACCACTGATAGCATCAGGTTGTTGGGACGACTGAATGAGCACATATATGGAAGAGCTTAGTGCCTTGGCTGGGATCCTACCTTCAGGACTGTGTACGTGCTGTTCCCCCCTCCTGGAACACCCTTCCCCAGATAACCCGTATCTCACTCCCTTCAGGTCTTTTCTCAAATATCAACTTCTCAGCATGGCCTTTCCCTACCACGCTATTAAAACTACAACTTCACCCTCGAGTACTCCCTACTCACCTGTCCTGCCTTCTTTGTCTTCATCTCCTTTAACTATCCCTGACCCACAATATGTCCATGAACGTACTTTGTTTTCTCCCTATCTCTCCCCACACTGGATGATAAGTTCCATGAGAAAAAGTACTTTTGCCTGCATTACACACTGCTGTATCCTCCATCCCTAGAAGAGTGCTTGGCATGTAGTAGGTGTTCAGGAAGTGTTTGTTGAATGAATGCATGAATGAATGAATGATTATTGGCTTCAGCTTTGCAGATGAGGGCTTTGAATTCAGCTGAGACCCACCTCAAATCCTCCCCCACCACTGCTGTCTTTGCAAACAGATTGGACTTGATTCCCCAAGAGACCCATGAACCTACCTTCACAAGTCTCTCCCAGGCCCTGGAAACTCATCTTTCCCCTGCTGGATTCAAATCCTGGGTTGCAGACACAAGAGTAGCTTCCAAGACTGTTGTGGCAACTTGAATGCTCTGGGCAAGTTCTGGGATCAGCACATTCGTCCACATCTGGTGAGTGGAAATGGAAACTCCGGTCAAGGCAGAGGAAGCACCGAGGACAGGAGACTGCAACCAGGAGATTCACTCCACCTGTTCTCCACCTGATGCTCCCCAACACCCAGACTTTCCCTTCTCTCTAACGTCCTTGTAGGTAAGCATGGTCTTGAGAATAATGCTGGTCAACCGTATGCAAGCAAAAGGGTGGCAAATAGTCTCAAGCCACAATGATCATAGATTGCAGAAATGGCTGTCATCCTTTACTCCTCCCTGTGTCCACAACTTCGGATGAGGTTTGTGCCGTACCATGTGACATTGCCACTCCTCTCTTTAAGATGTGGAGTTTGTTTCCCCAGCCCTTGACTGTAGCTGGCTCTATGACTTGCATTGGTCAATAAATATGGCAGAAGCAATGTGGTGCCAGTTCCAAACTTAGACCTCGAGAAACTTACTTGCTTCTGCTCATACTTTGGACCCCTTGCCTCTGCCATATGAACAAACCCCAAGTTAATTTTAAAAAAAAGAAAAAAAAGACAAGGTGCAAGAGAGTTGGATCATCCCAGATGAGCCCCAAATATGTGAGACAGCCCAGCCAAGATCAGCAAAGCTGACCCACAGCTGTCCACAAACACATGAACAAGCCCAGTGGAGACCCAAAGAACTGATCAGCAGAGCCCAACATAAACTGCCAACATGTGGAATCCAGAACTAAACAAATGGTGGTTGTTTTAACCACCAACTTCTGGGATGATTTGTTACTCAGCAATAGCTAACTGCTACAAATAGATCAGAAAAGTCAGACATGACTTCAAATGTCTCTAACTCCAAACCAAGGGGGTATGTCGAGGGCTTGATCACTCCATGCCTTGCTTGATAGAGTCACCCTCCCTTTAAATAAATAATAGTGCTGCAGCAAACTCAGGAAGATGGGGCCCTTGTCTCTTGGTGAGAATATTCTGGCTGCAGTGCAGAGGATAGATTCAAGGGACCAACACTAGAAAAAGGGAGAGACTAGTGAGGAGGCTGTTGCAATAATGATGAAACCTAAACCAAGGATGGAAAAGAGTGAAGAGATTCAAGACATATTTAGCAGGAATTTTGCCCAACGACATGATGACTGATTTAATATGGAAGGGGAGGGAGGATCAAGAATAACTCTCAGGTCTTCATTCAAATACCTTTCAGGGAAAAGTTCTGAAGTTTGGGTCTGAGCTCTCCCCAGGATAGAGTTTATCTCAGCGCTACTGACACTTCGGACCAGATCATTCTCGGCTGTGGGGAGGCTTTTCTGTGCATTGGAGGATGTTCAGCAGGATCTCTGGTCTCTACCCACCAGTTGACAGTAACACAAACCACTCGCCTCCACCACCAGTTGTGACAACCAGAAATGTCTCCAGACGTTGTCAATATCTCCCCCCCACAGGGTGGTGAGTGAATCACTCTAAGGATAGAGCTCCCCGTTACTCTCAAATACTGCCTGACCCACTGCTTAACTCATAGTAGGCCCTCAACGGGAGTTCAAATTCAGGTTCTTCTTCTTAATAGCTGTGTATTCTTGGACAAATGACTTTACCTCTCTGAGCCTCGACTGGATTATTTCTAAAATGAGGATCATAATCCCTGCCACATAGGATCACTATATGAAGTTCTTAATTAATCGAGTAGGTAAAGAAGATCAGGTTCTCTATACCTTCACAGATGGAGTTGTTAGAGGTGAATCCAACTTGGCAGCTGCACCTGTAGCTTCCCAAAGAGTTGGTACACTCAGAGTGCTCTGGGCAGACCCCACTGTAGAGGCATTCATTAATGTCTGAGGAGCAGTGGAGGACATTGGAGAGACAAAAGATTAGGTGTCTATGGTTAGAAACACAGGTACCGAACTCAATAGGAGCTGTCCACCAAAGACGCATGCCTGAGATCCTGAGCGCATTACCTGTACAGGTGAAATGACCTGGCTTTCCTGGGTTCCAGTTATTTCCAGTGGGAGAAGAGAAACCAGGCAAACAGTTGCACTTATACCTCCCTGGCAGGTTTCTGCAGATTGAGTTAGGACCACATGGTGGGTGGCTTTGAGAACATTCATCTATATCTGGAGAGAAAAAGAGTCAGAGTGTTACAAATTTTCTTCATCTTGTGAAACACTTTGTATTTTCCAAAGCTGGTTGAAACAATGTCTTCGATCCCATATGCCCTTAATTCAATGCCCTTTCATTGGTATTCCCTCCATCAAGCCCTGGGGTCTATATTTCCTCCCCTTGAATCTGAGCATGCTTGTGACTATGGTGGTGGTGACACTAGGTCCTAAATATACCATGTAAGTCATAAAAATGTCACACACTTCCACCTTGTTCTCTTGAGATGCTCATGCTTGACTCAGCTACCACACTGTGAGGAAACTCAACCAGCCATGAAAAAGCAGCCCACGTGGAGAGGAACTAAGACCTCCAGCCCACAGCCCTGGCAGAGCAGCCAGCCAACAGCCAGCACCAGCTTGCCAGCCTTCTGAGTGAGCCCCCTGCAAATTGGATCCTCTAGCCCCCAGTTGAGCCGACTCAACTAACGACATGTAGAACAAAGTCAAGTCATCCTCAGCAAACTCAGTCCAAATGGAAGATTCATTCATGAGCAAGATAAATGATTGCTGGTGTTTTAATACACAAAGTTTGCTGCTCCCCAGCAATAGATAACCAGAACAGTTCCCAAACCCACCTCTAGGTGTTTACTCATTGAAGCACCCATAGAATTGTGCAGTCATGGTACCATGGGGTGGTCCTCCCCTAATCTCCTTCAGCCCTACTCTGTCAAGTCACCCTAAATAAACACTTACGATGCACTTGTCGTGCAAATAGAACTTAAAGGCAAGTATCCTATAGCTCCGTCCCAGCAAACTGTGCCTCTCCTAGAGAGAAATCTGTACCTGCCACTATATATCAAGATAAGATCATAGGAATGTTCGTTCCAGCTTTAAGTAATGAAACATTAGAAAGACCTAGTGTCCATCAATTGCAGGGTGATTAGGTCTGGAGTTGACATAAAGAATAAGGTAGCATGGTCCTTCATTTGACAAATATCTATCAAATATTCACAATGTGTTAGGTACCACAGGTCAAAGACATAGAGCAGACAAGATCCTTGCTGTAGTATCTACAATTTTGTAGACGGGGAATGATGCTCTCACCCCTTATTTAAAAACAAGGGACCAACAAGACTACTGTGCTTACTGAATAACCCATGAACTGTAGCCTAAAGATTTTAAAAAGTATGTTTGTACAGATGGCCAATGAAAAGATGCTCAACATCACTAATTATTTGAGAAATGCAAACCAAAACTACAATGAGGTACCACCTCACACCAGTCAGAATGGCCATCATAAAAAGTCTACAAACAACAAAGGCTGGAGAGGGTGTGGAGAAAGGGGAACCCTCCTACATTGTTGGTGGGAATGTAAATCACTGCTGCCACTATGGAGAACAGTATGGCAGTTCCTCTTAAAAACTAAAAATAGAGTTACCATATGATCCAGCAATTCCACTCCTGGGCATATATCTGGACAAAATCATAATTTGAAAAGATACATGCACCCCAATATTCATAGCAGCACTGTTTACAGTAGCCAAGACATGGAAGCAACCAAAATGTCCATAAACAGATGAATGGATAAAGAAGATGTGGTCCATATGTACAACGGAATATTACTCAGCCATGATAAAGAATGAAATAATGCCATTTGCAACATGTGGATGTACCTAGAGATTATCATACTGTGTGAAGTCAGACAGAGAAAAACGAATACCGTATGATACCACTTTTATGTGGAATCTAAAATATGACACAAATGAATTTATTTCCAAGCCAGAAATAGACTCCCAGACATAGAGAACAGACTTGTCATTGCCAAGGGAGTGGAGGGGAGGATGGAATGTGAGTTTGGGATTAGCAGATGCAAAGTATTGCACATAGGATGGATAAACAACAAGGTCCTACTGTACAGCACAGGGAAATATATTCAATATCCTGTAATAAACGATAATGGAAAAGAATCTGAAAAATATATATATATACACACACACACATATACACAGACACACATATACATATATATACATATATATAACTGAATCATTTTGCTGTACAGCAGAAACTAACACAACATTGTAAATCAACTACACTTCAATAAAAAATAATTTTTTTAAAAAGTATGCTTGGGGCTTCCCTGGTGGCGCAGTGGTTGAGAATCTGCCTGCCAATGCAGGGGACACGGGTTCGAGCCCTGGTCTGGGAAGATCCCACATGCCGTGGAGCAACTAGGCCCGTGAGCCACAACTGCTGAGCCTGCGCGTCTGGAGCCTGTGCTCCGCAACAAGAGAGGCCACGATAGTGAGAGGCCCGCGCACCGCGATGAAGAGTGGCCCCCGCTTGCCACAACTAGAGAAAGCCCTCGCACAGAAACGAAGACCCAACACAGCCAAAAATTTTAAAAAAATTAATAAAAAGTATGTTTGGGGCTCCCTGGGAACTATAATAATACAAATCAGTTCTCTTGTTCAGAGCTCAGCAAATGATTTACAGCCCATAAGTCAAATCCAGCCTGCCACCTGTTTGTATAAATAAAGTTTTATTAGAACACAGCCCCACTCATTTATTTATGTATCATCTATGGCTGCTTTTGCACTACAGCTGGAGTACTAAGTAGTCAAGAGAGATCATTCAGCCAGCAACCTCCAAAATATTTACTATCTGACCCCTTACAGAAAAAGTTTGCAGACCCCTGCAAACTATGTCAGAGGCATAGTCAGATCTTTACAGTCAAGAGGAGAGTTTGGGTCTAAATATAAGGACTAAAAACCAAAAACTTAGCTTATTCTGGGAATTATTTTAGTTTCTATTATTTATGTTAATAGTAGCTCTTGGGACTGTACATGTGCCTAGCACACTGCATACACTACTGCATATAATCTCAAATATCCTTTAATGTAGGTACTCTTATACTCCCACTTTACAGATGGAAATAGTGAGGCTTAGAGAGATTAAATACAATTTCCCAACGCTTCACAACTGGACTGTGGCAAATAGGTAAGTGGTTGAGAGATCGCTGTTACACTCAAAAAGACCTGGGTTTGAATTCCAGTTTGACTGATCCTAAAGAAGTCATTTCAGTTCTCCAAGCCTCGGTCTTCTCACCTGTATGGTGGAGATCATCACAACGACTACACTTGACGTAATGTGAAAATGCACATAAAGCCCTTCACACAGGGCCTGGCACTCAATACATGCAGAAATTCTTGTGATTTGCATGGAGAGGCGACCAGAAGGAAATCAGTGGTTATTTCTGGATATTGACAAATAACATAATTTTGTTCTTTTTATTCTAACACTTGTCTCTAATCATTGGAGGTTTTTGTGACCAGGAACAGAAAGAAAGAAAGAGAGAGAGAGAGAGAGAGAGGGAGAGTGAGGGGTGGGGAGGGGGAGGGAGGGAGGGAGGGAGGAAGGAAGGAAGGGATTAAGAAAGAAAAGAAAGAAAGAAAGAAAGAAAGAAAGAAAGAAAGAAAGAAAGAAAGAAAGAAAGAAAGAAAGAAAAGAAAGAAAGGAAGGAAGGAAGGAAGGAAGAAAGGGAGAGACAGGGCGGGAAGGAGGGAGGAAATAACGCTTGGGAAAAAAGAAAAAGTGCCTACATCTGCTGCCCAACCAGCTTCCAGCTGATTTTCCAACCAAATGCTAGGGGATTTTGAGGGGGCATGAACTCACCTTTGCATTCCACTCGTGGGTCCCTGAACTTTTTCAGTCCATTGCTGGACAGGAAGCCTTTTTTGCAAGTACAGTAGTAACTTGTTGAAGTGTTGGTGCAGGTTGCGTACGCCGGACACATGGTGGTATCTGCACATCCATTCGTATCTAGGCAATGGAGAAGAAAGGATTTGGGTTAGAGCACCGAGTGGGGCTGCAAGGGAAGCCAGCGCAAGAGAAGGAAGGTGACTGTTATGGGTTGAATTGTGTCCCCCCTCCCCAAAATGTTGAAGTTATTGAAGTCCTAAACACTGGTCCCTGAGAATGTGATCTTATTTGGAAATAGAGTCTTTGTGAATGTAATTAAGACCTAAATTAAGATGAGATTATACTGGAGCAGGGTGGTCCTTTAATCTGATATGACTGGTGTCTTTCTAAGCACAAGAAGCAAGGCACAGAGACAGGGAGAACAGCACGTGATGATGGAGGCAGAGATCAGAAGGATGCATCTACAAGCCAAGGACCACCAAGCCTGACCAGCAACACCAGAAGCTAGGAGAGCTTGGAATAGATTCTCCCCTACAGCCTTCAGAGAAAGCACCTTGATTTCAGACTTCTGGCCTCCAGAACTGTGAGAGGATACATTTCTGTTGTTTTAAGCCACCTGGTTTGTGGTAATTTCATCAGCCCTGGGAAACTGATACAGCCACCAAGGGAGCTCAGTGAAGGACCTTATAGACCCCAGACCCTTGCTGCTCCAAGTGTGGTCCACAGACCAGCAGCAGCAGCAGCATTGATTGGCAGTTTGATGGACATGCAAAATCCCAGGCCCCGCCACCAACCTACTAAATCACAAGCTGCATCTGAGCAAGATCCTCAGGTGATTTGTGTGCACATGAAAGTATGAGAAGCGCTGCCCTGGATACTTGCTACTCCAAGTGGGGTCCACAGACCAGTAGCATCTGCCTCATCTGGGATCCCCAAGAGATCTTGGGAAATCAGATGCTGATTCGGGTCTCGGGATGGACCTAAGATTCTGCATTTTTAACAAGTCCCTGAATGAGCATCAGAGCTCTAGACAGAAGAGTTATGAGCGAACATTACAGCCCTGCAACTGATTTTATTGCAGCCCCTGCTGACATCTTGATTTTAGCCCAGTAGGACCCATTTCGGACTTCTGACCTCCAGAGCCGTAAGATAATGTTTTTGTTATTTTAATCCACCAAGTCTATGGGGATTTGTTAAGGCAGCCACAGAAAACGAATCCAGTTCCCATTATACAGCTGTGGAAAACTGAGGGTCAGAGATGTTCAGTGACTTGCCCAAGGACACACAGCTGGTGAGAGGCGGCAGCAGGCCTGTCAAAATCCAAAGCGCGTGGTTTTCACTACTGCTAGGCAAGAAGAGGTGGGTCTGGCTGGAAACGCAATAAATCTTCAGGCAATTTCTAAGACAATTCTACGCAAAAACTTTTGCAATTGGTTGTTTCAAGTCTGTTGTCCTGACGGACTGGGAGCTCCCAGAAGGCAGGGGTTTGTGTCTGTCTCACTTACTGCTGTGTCCCGAGTGCATAGTGGGTGCTCGGTAATGAAGACCTCACTGAGAAGGTAACATCTGAGCAAAGACCTAAGGGAGCTGAGTGAGTGAGCTATGAAACTATTTAAGGCAGAGGAAACAGCAAGTGCAAAGGTCCTGTGGCAGGACCATGCCTAGTGATGTCATGGAATTACAAGACGGGTGTGGCTGGAGCAGAGTCGATGACGGGTGCGTAGGAGGAGGTGATATGACAAAATCATGTAGGAACTGCTGGACCATTGTAAGACTTCAGCTTTTTATCAGAGACAGATGGGAGCCATGGGAGAGTTTGAGCAGAGGAGGAATACAGCATCACTTAGGTTTTAACATGATCCTTCTGGCCACTGGTTGGAGGATGAACTGTATCGGAGCAGAGGTAGGATGACCAGGTAGGAAGCAACTGCACTTGTCCAGGTGAGCGATGATGGTGGATACAGCCCAGGTGGGAACAGTGGCGCGCATAAGATTCTGGGTTTATTCAGAAGGTAATGCTAACGGCATTTGCCGATGGATTGGATGTGGGATGTAATAGAAAGAGAGAAGTCAACAAAAGTGCCCCCATCTTATTAGTGGGATGCGAAATCACGGGAAAGCTCTTTATAAAGTGCTGCAAAAACTAAAGGGACAGATTTTCATTACTAAGGTCTTGAGAGCCAGACTCTTAGCTGCCTGCACTCTGCCTTGTTTATTTCCCTTCCCTGCCCTATGCCTCAGATTGTAACTCTCTTCTCATTTCCAGCTTCTTCTTTCTTCTACAAAGGCAACATTTCTTTTTGCAGATTTACTGTGTATTACCATTTGTGATCTCTCAACTCTGAGTTTCCCATTACTTTCTTTCTTCCTCTAGCTCAATCTCTCAGGACTCAAATCCACCCCAAACCAGAATAGCAACACGGTCCTGTGTGACCGGCCACCTGCCAGCTTCTCTGGCTCATCTTCTACCTGGTCCCACCAGCCACACTCACCTTTGCTCAGTTCTCCAAATTCTTTCTGGCCTGCAGATCTTGAGACTTGTCAGAATCGTGTGAGCCAATTCCTTACAATAAATATTTACGTATACTTATATGTAGCTATCCATTCTATTGATTCTGTTTCGCTGGATAACCCTGACAAATACAAACACCTACTATATGCCAGGCAATATTCTAAGCCCTGTGGATTCAGCAGAGGAACAAGACATACAAAATTCCCCACCTTCACGGAGATGATAATCTGATGAGGCATACAATGTCAAAAATAGGGTAATCACTGAGAAGATAACTCATGAGCTGAAGCATACAGAAGGTGAGGGAGGAAGCCATGTATATATAGGGAGCAAAAGATTCCAGGCAGAAGGAACAGCACATGCAAAGGCCCTGGGGCAGGACAGTGCCTGGCGTGTTGCAGGAACAGCAAAGAAACCCGGGTGGCTGGAGCAGAGTGAGCAAGGGAGAGAGAGGGAGGAGGGGAGGGCAGGGAGGAGACAGGGCAGGTCATGCAGGACTTTGTGTGCAGCAGGGAGGACTCAGACTTTTGCCCTGAGGGAGGAGGGAGCCCTGGAGGGCTGTGGGCAGAGGTGGGGCGGGACCTGACTCAGGGGCTCACAGGCGCCCTCTGGCCATTCTTAGAAGGGCAAGGAAACAGGAGACCAGGGCAGAAGCCACGTCAACCATCCAACTGAGACATACACATGATCCTCAACCGTGAGCAAAACATCTTAATAGATGGTCACTTAATTGACCAACATAGAAAATGAGACTCAAGGAGGCAAAGAGACTTTAAAAAATATTAACTACAACTACCATTTCCTAGGTGTCTTCCATGTGCTGAGCCCCTCCCTTAGATGTTCTGCAGTCTTACGATAATGCTTTGAGGCGAGATGACCAAGCCATCCTGGTTTTCCCACGACTTTCCTGGTGTTAGCACTCAAAGTCCAGCATCCTGGGAAACACCCCTTCCCTCCAGTCTGGGGCAAGCCAGGATAGTGGGTCACCATACTTCAAGGTAAACGTTAGGACTCCTTTCTACAGATGTGGAAAGGGAGGCCCAAGAGAGTTTGTAAAACCGTTCCCAGGTCACACCACGAGTCAGAATGCAAGAGAGAGCCAAGCAGAGTGGACGGATGTTAGGGGGGAGACCAGCTCATCCTCCTGGCTGTGCTCCACCACTGGCTACCAGCTTTGGCGCAGCTGCAGCTGAGCCAAGAAGAACCAGTTAATTTGTGATGCTTGGAGGAGGAGAGAGAGGAGGAAGGGGGGAAGGAAGAGGGGGACAGGGAGGAAGAAGAGGGAGGGGAGGAAGAAGGGAGAGGAGAAGAGGGAGGAGGAGGATGAAGAGGAGGGAGAGGGAGTGGAAAGGGGGAGGGGGAGGGGAAAGGGGGAGGGGGAGGGGAAAGGGGAAGGAAGGGGAAGGGGGAGGGGAAGGGGGAGGGGAGGGGAGGGGGAGGGGAGGGGGAAAGGGGGAGGGGGAGGGGAAAGGGGGAGGAGGAGGGGAAAGGGGGAGGGGGAGGGGAGGGGAAAGGGGGAGGAGGAGTAGGAAGAGGGCTAACATAATTGAGCACTTACTATGTTCCAAGTATCGACTAAGCACTGCCTATATCTTCCCTCATTCCACCCTCATTAAACCCCTGTGGGATTAACTCCCCTCACTCATTTTCATGGAACTGAAGCCTTGGGTAATTTACCGAGATACCCGAGGTCCCCATGGCGATGAGCCCTGGAACCAAGATTCGAACCCAGGAAGCGTGACTCCACAGCCCACGTCATAACAACTCCACATGGAACTGAGTCATCACTACTTTACTCCATTAGGTAGGGGTTGTCATTAATCAGGTGACAAAACCGAGTGACAGAGGCATTTGCCCAAGGTGGGGGAGTCTCTTACCAAAATGTGTCGACAACCGCCGCGTCCGCTCACCTGCAAGGAAAGAGAAGTCGATGGATCCCTTTGAGATCTGGCCATGACCCATCCTTTCAAACCAGGTTCCCTTTCTCTGTGGGTAACAATGATCACAGTGGTGAGTTATGAAAGAGGGAGTGAGGATGTGAAGAGGAAAACCCAGCCTCTTCCTGGGGATTTACCACCATCAGCTCACGAGTTCTTCACACCTTGCCAAGTAAGAAAGGATGGGATTCCAATGTTCATGGAAGCACTTTTTATAAGAGCCAAGACATGGAAGCAACCTAATGTCCATGGACAGATGAATGGATAAAGAAGATGTGAGATAGATATATATACACATACACATACAATGGAATATTACTCGGTTATAAAGAAGAATGAAATAATGGCATTTGCAGCAACATGGATGGACCTAGAGATTATCAAATTAAGTGAAGTAAATCAAAGACAAATATCATATGATATCACTTATATGTGGAATTTTTAAAAAATGATACAAATGAACTTATTTACAAAAGAGAAATAGACTCAGACATAGAACACAGACTTATGGTTACCAAAGGGGAAAGGTGGCGGGGGGAAGAGATAAATTAGGAGTTTGGGATTAACATAGACACACTACTATATATAAAACAGGTAAACAGCAAGGACCTACTGTATAGCACAGGGAACTATATTCAATTTCTTGTAATAACCTATAATGGAAAAGAATCTGAAAAAGAATATATATACACGTGTGTGTGTGTGTGTGTGTGTGTGTGTGTATAAAACTGAATCACTTTGCTGGACACCTGAAACTAACACAACATTGAATATTAACTATACTTCAATTTTTAAAAACAGTTAAGAAAAAGGGGGGACTTCCCTGACAGTCCAGTGGTTAAGACTCCGCGCTTCCACTGCAGGGGGCATGGGTTTAATCCCTGGTCAGGGAACTAAGATCCCGCGTGCTGCGCGGTGAGGCCAAAAAAAAAAAAGTTTTAAAAATATGGGTGGAGGGGGGATAGCAGCCGCTCTCGGCCCTACCCCCATCCAATTTACCTGATTGGCATCGCATCCCCCCCCCGCCCCCCCCCCCCCACGTCTCGCTGGCCTAGAAGTATTGCCTGACAGATGCAGGAGTGTAATGGCCTCTGAGCAGGTGAACCTCTGTGGTGTAATTCACACTCCAGAGCTCCCCCTGGGATCAGATTGTGGCTGAAACTCTCCTGAAACACCTTCTGAGTGGCTAGTTCTTCCCCTGTCCAATCCTGCTTCCCTCCCTCCCCTACAAGTGTCTCCTGAGAGCCCTTCCTTAATAAATTACTCACACAAGAATCCTCACCTCAAACTCTGCTTCTATAGAAATTAACCAAAAGCAGGTGGTGATCCTTATTTTTGTTTCTTTGGGTTTTTAAAAATTTTTTTTTTATTGAGGTATAGTTGATCTACAATGTTGTATTAGTTTCGGGTGTACAGCAAAGTGATTCAGTTCATATACATATATATATATATATATATATATATATATATATATATATATATATTCTTTTTCAGATTCTTTTCCATTATAGGTTATTCCAAGATATTGAATACAGTTCCCTGTGCTATACAGTAGGATCTTGTTGCTTATCTATTTTATATATAGTGCTGTGTATCTGTTGTTTCATTTGTCTTTATCTTTTTTTACGAAGGTAATAATTATAGTAAAAAAAATTCAAACAATGCAGAAGTATATAAAATTAAAAGTGAAGATTTCCCTGTGCCCCATCGTTATACCCAGGGGTCACTACTGTCAAAAGCTTAGAGTGACTCCTTCAAGGCTAGGTCCTATTCACAAACTCAATCATGTAAATATAACATTAAATATAAATGAATTTATCAATTCACACAATTTTCTGAACACAAATGGTATCACGCAACATACAGTCCGCTGTGCTGTCCAACACAGTAGCTACTAATCATATATGGCTGTTTACACTGAAATCTATTAAAATTAAATAAAATGAAGCATTGATTCTTCAATTGCAGTAGCCACATTTAAGTTCTCAGTAGCTCCATTGACTAGTGACTACTGTAGATCTAGAACATGTTCATTGTCATAGAAAGTTCTTTTGGACACCTCTGTCCTACTATTACTTTCTCTTTTTTTTAAAATATGCAATATTTTATTTTATTTATTTATTTTTTTAACATCTTTATTGGAGTATACTTGCTTTACAGTGGTGTGCTAGTTTCTGCCCTATAACAAAGTGAATCAGCCATACATATACATACGTTCCCATATCTCCTCCCTCTTGCATCTCCCTCCCTCCCACCCTCCACTATTACTTTCTTTCTCCTGTAACCAAGAGCAGCAAAATTTGCCAAGTGTTGAAGGTGAGCAATGGGTACATGGGAGTTTGTTATATTATTCTCCCTACCTTTGAACGTTTAAATATTTCTATAATTAAAAAAATTAAGAAAATAATGTTTGGGGCAACTTTCCAAGTCAGTTCACATGACCAAACTTAAGCTTTTTATCAGCTGTATAGCATTCCATTATATCCATGGGCTCTAACTGTGCCCGAGATAGCTAGGTAGCCCAAGATCGAACAAAAACTTCACACTCTCCTTTCCATGGTGTAGAATTGACAGTAGGAGGCAACTACCCTGCCATGGACTACATTTCCCAGCTCACCTTGCATCCAGGTGTGGTCATGTGACCATGCACGGCCGTTGACGTGTGTCACTGCCGAGCCTGGGTTTTAATAATGTGGCTTCGCCGTTGTCTGCAGAGTCTCTGAGATACCAGTATGGCTGAGCCACAAAACAGAAAGCATCTGGGTCCCTGAATCACCACATGTAGGAAAACCACCCACCAGCCAGAAATATCCTCATTGGACTCTTAAACAAGAATGAAATTTCTTTTTCTTAAGCCACTGACAGTTTGGGGTTTATTTGTTACAGTAGCTTGGGTTGGTCTCACAAATGCGACAATTTATCCAGCCAATTCCCTGGTGTAAGCATACATTTAGTTTATTCCAAGTTGTTACCATGTTTTTTCCCCCCAGTGGACAAAACGCCCCATTCAGAGCCCACACTTCACTGCTGCAAGATGCCATAAGCTGCCCCTACACCAACACCCACACACCATCTCAGGAGGAACGAGAGTAGGGTGAGGAGATTTGAAAGATTAACTCTTCGTACCATAAAGACTGAGTTTCCCAAATAAGGCTGAGCCAGGAAACTGAGACACTGAGAACACAGAACTGGCCATGTTTCTCCTCCTGGATCCAGCAGGAGCTTGTGTGGAAGATGAGAATACTGAACGAAACATCTAAAGATGCACTTTTTTCCCCCCACGTTGAGTTGTAGTTTAAATAAATCCCATCCCCATCTCCACTGCCCCATCATTCATGAAGCTCTCCTCACACACGCCAGGTAGTATACAACGTTACCTCTTTGGTTTTAAGCTTCACAACATCCCTGTGACATAGGAACCCTCGTTACCTGTATCTCGCAGCTGAGGAAACTGAAGATCAAAGAGGTCGTGTGACTTGCCTGAGGTCACACAGCAAGTTTAAGGCACAAGAGAAAAAGCCTGGGTGGGAAGCGGGAGACCTGGATGTTATCCCTTGTTCAGCCACGGACTAGTTTGTGGCAAGTGTCCACCTGTGGCTCAGCTGCCTGGGTCAGAAGATTCTCCTCCCCGCCATGCTGGGCATATAGATTCCCCAACTTACGTCTTGTCATTGGTTCCAGTGAGGGTAATGTGAACATTCCCCAGGTGTATATACCACAACACCCTGTGAAGAAAGAAAAGAAAAAAACACCATGACCCATCAAGAAGCTCTTTGGACTCAACCTGAAAAATTACTCTTGGTGTAGCCTCAGAGAAACAGGTTTGATGAGCTTAGATGAAAGCCCCAAGTGAATGACAAGCTTACATTATGTTATATAACCTTCACAGCCACCATTCCTGCTTTTCTGCACTTCATTTTCATTTTCCATTTTGTTTGTATTATCTTCATTTTTTTTTTCATTTACAAAGAGTTCCAGATGATTTTCAAAAACATACATTGAGGAAATTCCCTGGAGGTCCAGTGGTTAGGACTCCGCACTTCCACTGCAGGTGACATGGGTTCGATCCCTCATCGGGGAACTAAGATCCCGCAAGCCGCGCAGCACGGCCAAAAAGAAAAAAAAAAAAACAACTAATAAGAACCTACTGTATAGCCCAGGGAACTTTACTCAATATTTTGTAATGGCCTATATTGGAAAAGAATCTAAAAAAGAGTGGATATATGTATATGTATAGCAGAGTCACTTTGTTGTACACCTGAAATTAACACAACATTGTAAATCCACTATATCCCAATAAATATTAGAAGAAAAAAAAAAAACCCCATACATTGAAACATGCATTCTCAAAAGAAATGATATCTCCCCCCAAAAGCAAAACTTGGTTCTTGGGGAGAGATGAAAAAAATCTTACTCTTCATGTATAAGACACATACAGATATACATATAATATATAAATAAGTGTATAGTATATCTGTAGTATTAAATTTTTATCGGAGGGTAAGACAATTTTTTTAACATCTAAAAGGCAGTGCAGTCCCCCAGCATTTAGCTCCTCTCTCACCATCATCACATCGTATCATAATCACCATCATCATCATCATATTATCTTCATCTTCAGTATCACCAACAGTATCATCACCACCATCAATGTCGTCATCACCACTCTTTGCTTATTAAGGGCAGAATAGAGTGCTAATGGCCAGCACCAGTGCTGACAGCCCAAAGAAACAAGTCTGCATTTTAGCATTTGAGGTCCACAAATTACCTGCTCCTTCTAATGAAACATGCCAGTCGACAAGTCCCACAGACCCAAACTCCCAACTTTCTTATTATCACTAACTGAAATTCTCTTGCTCTTTCATTATTTTAAAGGCAACAGAACATTGTGTTTAAGCATACCAGCGCCAGGGTCAAAATGCTTGGGCTTAAAAATCTGGCTTCACCAATTACAGACTACGTGGCCTTGGGAAAGTTACTTAATCTCTTTGTGACCAAATTTTCTCCTCAGTGAAATAAGGGAAACGGATCCAATGTACAACACAGAGAAAACCCACGCTTGTTGCTTAGATAAGGTCCCCCATTCTTAGATTTGAACCAAAGACCAAACCTCACGAGACCCGTGAGGGAAACCATGACATGAAAGATAAGCAAAACCAAGAAAAACTGACACCTGAAGAAAAAAAAAATTAAGAGAACAGACAGGATGGCTCCATCTCATTGTTCAGGCCTCAGCACAAACAACACTTCTTCAGAAATACCTTCCCCTGACTTCCCTCTTCTACGTAACCGCCAGTCACACTCTAGGACAATTTTTTTCATAGCGCTTGCCACTCCCTGAAATGCTTTTGTTTATTTGTTATTTGGAGCAGCATAGTTTAGAGATGTACAGACTCTGGATCCAGGATGCCTGTTTTTAAATCCTAGCTCTACCCCTTACTAGCTAAGTGGTCTTGGGCAAGTTATTTAATCTCTTTTGCCTCATTTTTCTCCTCTGTAAAATGGGACTATTTTATTTTAATTGGGGTATAGTTGCTTTACAATGTTGTTAGTTTCTGCTGTACAGCGAAGTGAATCAGCTATATGTATACATATATCCCCTCTTTTTTGGATTTCCTTCCCATTTAGGTCACCACAGAGCACTGAGTAGGGTTCCCTGTGCTATGCAGAGTGTTCTCATTAGTTATCTATTTTATACACAGTAGTGTATATCTGTCAAACCCAATCTCCCCATTCATCCCACCCCCACCCTTTCCACCCCTTGGTGTCCATACGTTTGTTCTCTACGTCTGTGTCTCTATTTCTGCTTTGCAAATAGGTTCATCTGTACCATTTTTCTAGATTCCACATACATGCGCTAATATACGATATTTGTTTTTCTCTTTCTGACTTACTTCACTCTGTATGACAGTCTCTAGGTCCATCCACGTCTCTACAAATGACCCAATTTTGAAAGTAAAAACAAGAATAAACAAATGGGACCTAATGAAACTTAAAAGCTTTTACACAGCAAAGGACACCATAAACAAGACAAAAAGACAACCCTCAGAATCGGAGAAAATATTTGCAAATGAAGCAGCTGACAAGGGATTAATCTTCAAAATATACAAACAGCTCATACAGCTCAATATCAAAAAAACAAACAACCCAATCAAAACATGGGCAGAAGACCTAAATAGACATTTCTCCAAAGAAGACATACATATGGCCAAGAAGCACATGAAAAGATGCTCAACATCACTAATTATTAGAGAAATGTAAATCAAAACTACAATGAGGTATCACCTCACACCGGTCAGAATGGCCATCATCAAAAAATCTACAAACAATAAATACTGGAGAGAGTGTGGAGAAAAGGGAACCCTCTTGCACTGTTGGTGGAATGTAAATTGATACAGCCACTATGGAGAACAGTATGGAGGTTCCTTGAAAAACTAAAAATGGAACTACCATATGACCCAGCAATCCCACTACCCTGAGAAAATGGGACTATTAATGACCCAATATCAGAGGCATTTAGTGTAGATTGAATACATTCTCTATTTGAGGAACTTAGAACGGTGCTACTTGGGAGGTTGCTAGTGGCTTCCTTTCTTCGTATCTCCTCCCGCCGGTATGTCAGCCTCACAGGGGCAGTAACCTTGTCTGTTTGTTCACTGCTCTATTCTCAGTGCCTAAAACAGCACCCAGCATACAGTGGGTACTCAGGAAATACATGTCAACTGAATGACTATAACGAAACTCTTCCTTGACAGATGAATTCCCTGAGCCGACTGATTTTGGTCAAAGGTTCCCCAGTGAAGATGTTTGCAGTGTCCAGCCTAGAATTATGATCTCTTGGCTGGACGGTCGAGGCCCTCCCTTTTCCTTACAGTCTATTTCCAGTGCAGGCTCTCCCCAGACCCCCTATTCAGGTTCATACGCACCCCAAAAGAGGAGAAAACGGAAGCTCCACATCGTGCAGGTTCTGTCATTCAGTGAAGAGCACTTTCTCGCTGTTCCCGGGGTTTTCAGTAACAGGGGGTGTGGGGAGAGGGGAAGGGCAGAGCCAGAATTGCTCAACACAGCCAGGGCATCGTGGTCCTTTTTGCTGAGTCGCCTCCACTCATAAAGGACAGCCTGACAAACCTCTCATCCTCTCCTTTCTCCACAGTGAAGAGAAGTTTGTCTGGCTGATGGGTCCCAGTGTGGGTCTATCTCCCTCTCTCTCTCTCCTTCCTTCCTACTCACTTTTTTCTTCCCCCAGCAACATCTATGTCCCATCTCTCATCACCTTATTTTATTGCACCCAATGATAAATAAGCTTCCACTACCCAATGAAGCAAGCCCCAAACTCAATGGTCTCCTCCCAGCCTGCCCCATACAAACCATCATCAGAGCCCTCAGGTACCAGGCAGTGTGCTAAACACGTTTCCAATAAAATTTAATTTCACTGTCATGTCAACATCGTATACTAGGGATTCTTACCCTCACCTATTTCACCAAAAAAGTACAATTAAAATGGAAACCAAGGCTTAGAGAGGAGATGTGACTTGTCCAAGATTACCTGGACCCAAGCTTTGAATCCGGGACCCTCTGACTCCAAGGTCTAGAGCTTTCACCATTTCATTTGCCTTTAGCTCCCCACGATATCTGATCACTGGACAGTGACACACCCCATTCCCAGCACTGCCCCCAAACCAATCCAACACACACACACACACACACACACACACACACACACACACACACACGTGCCATCTCATAAACACGGTGGTCTAGGAATGTCTTAGTTAGGGTCCCCCAGATGCAGATGCTCAGACAAGGATTCTCGTGAAAGTAGTTCATCAGGGAGCTGACCCTACAAAACTCCAGCTGGGGATGGGGGAAGTGAGAGAGGGAAGGGAAAGAGCCTGCAGTGAGTGTTATCAAGCAAGTTACCCAGTAAGAAACTGAAACTTAATGTGGCTGGGAGCCTCTGGAAGGTAACCTAGAGCACACTCTTCAGAGTTATCCCAAATGTCAGGGGAGGGAGTTGGGATATTTATCCACCAGTTACTGTCAGTCACTGATTGAGGCTTGTGTCAACCCAAGACCTCGCCTCCAAGCAGATAGAATGGGGTCCAGTTCATAACCCTGTTGATAACAAAATGCAGTGGCTGGCACATGTCAGTCTAGTGTGCCCTAAGAGTTGAAGGTCACACGTGTGGGCGGGCACCAAGAACACCTGCTCCAAGCCAAAACTTAGGTGCAAAGACCAGCCCCAAGTTCTTGGGAAGAAGAGCCCCACTTGTTTTTATATTCTTTTTTGCTCTGTGCAAGGCAAAATATCCACTTTGGACTTATGATCGCTGAAGCAGATTCATCAGTGGTTCCATCTGTTCATCAGGAGACCCTACCCAGTGAGGCTGCAATTAAAAGCCAGCACAGAAATACAGTAAAGTTCACCAAGAAGGAAGATAAATGGAGCTATGTTAAGAGACGCTCTGGAGGACAAACACAGACTCTATAGCACCAGGTCACCAGGGGTCCAAATCTTGTCTTCCACCGCTTGCTAGTTATGTGTGGTCCTGGGCAAGTTTTTAAAAAATTTTTATTGAAATATAGTTGATTTACAATGTTGTGTTAGTTTCAGGTGTACAGCAAAGTGATTCAGATATATATATATATATATATATATATATATATATATATATATATTTTTTTTTTTTTTTTTACATTCTGTTCCATTATAGGTTATTGCAAGATATTGAGTATAGTTCCCTGTACTATACAGTAGGTCCTTGTTGTTTATGTATTTTATATATAGTAATGTGTATCTGTTAACCCCAAACTCCTAATTTATCCCTCCCCTCCCTTTCCCCTTTGGTAACTATAAGTTTGTTTTCTATGTCTGTGAGTCAATTACTGTTTTGTCAATAAGTTTATTTGTATCATTTATTTAGATTCCACATATAAGTAATATCATATGATATTTGCCTTTCTCTGTCTGGCTTACTTCACTTAGTATGATAATCTCTAAGTCCATCCATGTTGCTGCAAATGGCATTATTTCCTTCTTTTTTATGGCTGAGTAATATTCCATTGTATAAATATATCACATCTTCTTTAGCCATTCACCTGTCGATGAACATTTAGGTTGCTTCCATGTCTTGGTTATTGTAAACAGTGCTGTTGTGAACATTGGGGGTGCATGTATCTTTTCAAATTATGTTTTTCTCTGGATATACGCTGAGGAGTAGGATTACTAGATCATATGGTAACTCTACTTTTAGTTTTTTAAGGAACCTCCATACAGTTCTCCATAGTGACTGCACCAATTTACATTCCCACCAACAGTGTAGGAGGGTTCCCTTTCCTCCACACCTTCTCCAGCAATTAATTTCTCTATGCCTCAACGTGGCCATCTGTAAAATGGGCTTGATAAGCAGGACATATTTCATGGGTTTGAGGCGAGCATCAGAGGAATGGCTGTATGTGACATGCTTAGAACAGAGCCTGACACACAGGAAAATCTCCAAGGCTTGGCTATTACTCAAATTCTTTGATAGTCCTCCCTTCAAGAGGGGGAAACCTAATTCTTCTCTCCTTGAGTATGAGCTGGACTTAGTGACTTGTTTCTAAGGAACAGAGAAAGGAAGATGTGACCTTGTGTGAGATCTGAGACATCTGAGGTCGTAAGCATCATGGTGGTTTTCCCCTCCCTCTTTCTTTCCAGGATCATTCACTGAAGGGACATCAGTTACCATGTTGTGAGGACCCTCAAGCAGTGCCATGGAGAAGCCCACATGAGGGGGAACTCAGATTCCAGACAACAGCTTGACTGTCACCTCCTGAGAAGACCCTGATCCAGCTCCACCCAACTAAGCCACCCCCAGATTCCCAACCCTCAGAAACTGTACGAAAATTAAAAATGTGTTGTTTTAAGCTGTTACATTTGGAGAGTGATTTGTTACACAGCAGGAGACAACTGATACACTTAGAAGCAATTGTCCCTGTCAGTTAAAAAAAAAAGGATCATCATAACCTCATAGGGTTTGAGGTTTAATGTGATAAAACCATAAAATCCTGCCTGGCAAAATTAATACTCAATATTATCAGTTATTATTGACATTGTGTCAATAATAAGTGGTCACAGCTACTCATCGGAGGCATGGTGCCAGCAGTGACTCAGTTAGAACAGTCAGCAAGTCCATTTCAGGCAGGACCTTCCATTGTACGTGAAAGAGTTTAGACCGTCTCCGCAGGGCAATAAAAGAGATTTCAGCGAGGAAGTAACGGTCACATTGCTGTTTTACAACACTTGTGTTGTGTAGCATGGGTGTCAGACAGGATGTGGTCATGGTTGGGGAAATGGAGAGAAGAAAAGTGTGATGACCTGGAGGAGGGCAAGGGCTGTGGAGACGAAGAGGAATTTAGGATGCAGGAACGGCAGAATGGGGGGATGTCTGGATGTAGGTGGGGAGTCTGGGACCGAAGGAGGAATTGACCTCTGGAGGTAAGGTTTTTCAACCAAGCCCAGATTCCTCAGGGGGCCTGGGGGCGGGATGAGGTGGTGGATGAGTTTCCTGATGCTGCCAAAACAAATCGCCACAAACGTAGTGGCTTGAAACAACACAAATTTATTACATTACAGGTCTGGAGGTCAGCGTCCCAAATGAGTCTTACAGGGGCTGAAATCAAGAGGTCAGCAGGGTTGCGATCCTTCTGGAGGCTCTAAGGGAGACTCCATTCCTTGTCTTTTCCAGCTTCTGGAGACAGCCGACATCCCTAGGCTCAAAGCCCCTTCCTCCATCTTCAAAGCCAGCAATGTAGTATCTCCAAAATCCCTCTCTCTCTTTCTCTCTCCCTCTCTCTCTCACACACACACCCATTCACTCCATGGATGGATGGGTAGATAGATAGAAAGATAGATAGATAGATAGACAATAGATAGATAGATAGGTAATAGATGGATAGATAGGTAGATAGACAATAGATAGATAGGCGATAGATGGATAGATAGATAGACGGTAGATAGATAGAGGATAGATAGATAGGTGATAGATGGATAGATAGATCGATAGATAGATAGATGGTAGATAGATAGACAATAGATAGATAGATAGGTGATAGATGGATAGATAAATCGATAGATAGATAAATAGATAGATAGATAGATAGACGGTAGATAGATAGACAATAGATAGGCGATAGATGGATAGATAGATAGACGGTAGATAGATAGACAATAGATAGATAGATAGGCGATAGATGGATAGATAGATAGATAAATAGATAGATAGATAGACGGTAGATAGATAGACAATAGATAGATAGGCGATAGATGGATAGATTTGTCTCATTCCCTCTGTCTGCAGTCTCTCTCCCTCTCTCTCTCTCCGTCTCCTCTCTCTGACCCTCCTTCCACCCCCCTTAAAAGGATTTTGTGATTACATTAGACCTACTCAGATCATCCAGAATAATCTCCCGTCTCAAGATCCTTAATTTCATCACAGCTGCAAAGTCCCTTTTGCGGTAGAAGGTCATATATTCACAGCTTCCAGGGACTAGGGTATGGCCAACCTGGTGGGGGTTGGGGGGAGCCTCATTATTCTACTGACCGCAGATGGGGTCTGGGGTCCTGGTGAGTGACTGAGGATGCAAGGTGCCAGTCACCCTTCAAACGCTAAAGAAGTGACCGAGGCTATGAAATCTGGACGGCACAGATCCTCCAGGGACGAGGGCTGGTGTAGGGGGAGAAGAAAGGGAAGGAAATGCACAATTCTAGTCAAGTGGCTTGTGGAAGACTAACCATTGTGACTTTCCCGGCAAAGGGGAAATTGAGGGACACGCAAGACTCCAGAAGTCAGTCTGGAGGAGCCCCAGAGACGTCACTCATCTGTACTCTTTTTTTTCTTTATTGGAGTGCAGTTGCTTTACAATGTTGTGTTAGTTTCTGCTGTACATCAAAGCGAATCAGTTATACGTACACGTATATCCACTCTTCTTCAGATTTCCTTCCCATTTAGGTCACCAAAGGGCACTGAGTAGAGTTCCCTGTGCTCTACAGTAGGTTCTCATTAGTTATCTATGTTATACATAGTAGTGTATATATGTCAATCCCAATCTCCCAGTTCATCCCACCCCCCTTCCCCCTGCTTGGTAACCATAAGGTTGTTCTCTACAACTGTGACTCTATTTCTGCTTTGCAAAAAGTTCATCTGTACCATTTTTCAAGATTCCATATATAAGCGATATTACACAATATTTGTTTTTCTCTTTCTGACTTACTTCACTCTGTATGACAGTCTCTAGGTCCATCCACATCTCTGAAAATGGCAGCACTACTTCGTTCCTTTTTATGGCTGAGTAGTACTTCATTATATATATGTACCACATCTTCTTTATCCATTACTCATCTTCACTCTTAATGAGTGTGTCGGAGGGAGGGTGGTTCCAGGGCAACCCTACCCAACTTGACGTGTTCCTCCTGTACTCTAAAACCCCCCATGGCCCCCTAGTACCCTCAGGATGAAGTGCAGGCTCATTGATACAGCACTCAAGACCCTGCCTAATAGACCCAGAGAAAACCATAATTCAAAAAGACACATGCACCCCAATGTTCACAGCAGCACTATTTACAATAGCCAGGACATGGAAACCACTTAAATGCCCCTCAACAGAGGAATGGATAAAGAAGATGTGGTACATATATACAATGGAATACTACTCAGCCATAGAAAAGAATGAAATAATGTCATTTGCAGCAACATGAATGGACCTATCACTCAGATTGTCATCCTGAGTGAAGTAAGTCAGACAGAGAAAGACAAATATCATACGATATTGCTTATACGTGGAATCTAAAAAAAAAAAAAGGTACAAATGAACTTACAAAACAGAAATAGAGACACAGATGTGGAAAACAAACTTATCGTTACCGGGGGTGTAAAGTGAGGGAGGGATAAATTGGGAGATTGGGATTGACATATACACACCACTATATATAAAATAGATAACGAATAAGGACTTACTGTGTAGCACAGGGAACTCTACTCAATACTCTGTAATGACCCATATGGGAGAAGAATTTTAAAAAGAGCAGATATATGTATACTTATAGCTAATTCACTTTGCTGTACAGCAGAAACTAACACAACGTTGTAAATCCACTATACTCCAAGAAAACTTTTTAAAAATTAAAAAATTAAAACCACGATGCAAATACAAAAAATAAAAAAAAAAAAGACTCTGCCTAGTCTTATATTGGTCCCCCTCTGACTTCATTGTTTCCTTCTCCCGTCAAAGCCCCAGTCATCCTAAACTAACCAAAGTCTCCTATAGTGGACACTGTCTACGGTGCGTCCAGCCACCCTTTAAGCTGGACACCCATCCCCCAGCTGCTGTGGGTGCTGCCTGCTAACTGCTCACAGCTTCCTGTTCTCCAGAGAACTGTTCTCCAGTTCAATGCCTGCACAAACCCTCAGACCCAGCCCACGGCCAATAACCGATGGTCATGGAGGCCAAAACCTCACTCCAAAGTGAGGTCAACTGGGTGGTGTTATTCAGGCTCCAGGGATGCCCTTGGGATCAGGCAGAGGCTGGGCTCCAGGTAGGACCACCTCCGTGCTCAACTCTTTCTTCTATCCTACCCTGTTCCCCTCACTTGTCCTCTGCTAAATGCCCTCCCTCAATCAACCCTGAAGCAAGAATCCTCATGGCAGAGTCAGCTTCCAGGAGGGCCTAAGAATCCCTCCCACCCATTAAACACTAAGCTGTCTCCTGACCCCAGGTCTGACATGGGTACTCACCCCATATCCTTCCTATGCATCTTTCCCATGTAAATATCATCTCCTCCCGTGGGGAGTGGGGGAGGGAGCTTTCCAATATAAGTATCACCTCCTCCAGGAAGGTTTCCAGTATAAATATCACCTCCTCCAGGGAGCCTTCCCACATAAATTTCACCTTCTCCAGAAGGCCCTCCCTGCCCTCCACTTCAGGATTAGTACAGACCTCCACTGTGCTCCCCGAATCCCAACACTCAGTATGATCTATGCTTGTTTGAATGTCTGTTTCCCTCCAAAGACTGGGAGCATCCCCTGGGGTAGGGAAGGAATTCTGTTGGCTGTTGTATCCCAGAAAATTAAGAAACAAATGAGAAGGAAGAAAGAAAGAGGAGCTGATGAATCTCCTGACCAGAGATGACCAGAAAGATGACCAGAGATATGAGGGCGTGGGAGCTGAGCAGCAGCTGCCCTCCTGCTGGACAAAAGAAACAGGAGTCCTAGGAGGGAGGCAGTTGATGAAGGACAGAGCCACAGCTTCCTTAGAAGGATTCATAGTTATCCGGGCTCCTCAGACCCCTGCCAGGTAGGGGTGGTTTGTTGACAATCCCCGAGAACCACACCCGGTTCAGTGACGCCCTAGGATGACTTACAGAACTCAGCCTATAGCCATCGTCACAGTGAGATACAAAGAAAATCAACAAGAGAAAGAGTTGAGGTCCAGAGGAAATTAGGTGCAAGCTTCCAGGGTTGCCTAGGGCCAGGAGTGGAGGGAGGGAGGGATTACAAAAGGGCTCAAGAAAATTTAGGGGTATGATGGAAACATTCTGTATCTTGATTGTGGCAGAAGTTATCAAAATGCATCCAATTTTACACTGTGAAAGGAAGCAGTTTGTTGTACATAAATCACCCCCTCAATAAATTTGGTAAGATTGGCTCCAAAGTAAAGAGTACCCAGACCCAGCATTCTGCCAAATTATTTTATTGTGCATGCCACATGAAGGGACCCAATTGTTATATTATGCATACTATGTATAAAGGGACCAAATTATTTTATGTTATGTAAAGGGATCAGAAGACATGTGTTTGGAGTTTCTCCAGTGATGAGTGGTCTCTTTGTCATTTAAACATTTGTTTAAATAGAAAGCTGATGTTATTTCACAATGATAAATACATGTGACCTTAGCAAGTTTAGGAGCGATCTAAATCTATACTTCCTTTAAAACTAAAATGAAACAACAAAAACTAGTACAGTTCATGCTTCCTAACTGCACCCTGACAGATAAGAAATGTTTCTTGGAAATCCTTCCACATCAGTAGTTAGAGCCTGGTTACACCCTTGAACCTACACAGTGAATTTGTAATAATTTGCATTTCCATTTCCCTTTGGGTGCATCACTGGTGTTTGCAAGCATTGCTGTACACCTACTCTCCCTCTGCAAAATATCTGCAGAAACCCAGTTCCCTGAATGGTTTTCTAGTTATCATTCCATCTCACAGCTAGAGGAGCTGTAACTAGACCTCGTTTGGACAGAACCAGAAGTAGAACCAGAAGAGGATGTGGACAGACAGAGCTATGAGAGAAAAATAATACATCATCATATTTGCTCCCTAAACATAGGGCTCCCCCCACCCCAAAGCGCAGGCAAATAGGAGCCAGAATTTGAGGAAGCAGCTCTCCAACAATGTAAGAAGAAAGTGGCCCTCCAGGTCTGAGCCTCTGAGAGGGAGGAAGATTCTGGAAGGAGAGGAACATCAGGAGACAGCCTGAACAAGAAATATTCTAAGCTCATATTCCATGAGCTTAGAATATGCTGGCAGATAGAACTAGTTTCAGTGTATTCGTTTGCTAGGGCTACCCTAACAAAAGACCACAGTCTAGGTGTTGTTGGCTTAAACAACAGATATATATCCTCTCATGGTATAGAGGCTGGAAGTCCACAATCAAGGTGTTGGCAGGGCTGGTTCCCTCTGAGGCCTCTCTCGTTGGCTTGTAGACGACCATCTTCTCCCTGTGTCCTCACGTGGTCATCCCTCTGTGTGTGTCTGTGTCCTAATTTCCTCTTCTCACAAGGACACAGTCCTATTGGATCAGGGTCCATCCTAATGAACTCATTTAATGTAATCACCTCTGTAAAGACCCTCATCTCCAAGTACAGTCACATTCTGAGGTCCTGGGGGTGAGGACTTCAACATATACACTTGGTGGGGGAAACAGTTCAACCCATCACACTCACATCCCAGCTCCAACCACTTAGCATGTGACCTTAAAAAATGGTACAAATGAACTTATTTACAAAACAGAAATAGACTCACAGACATAGAAAGCAAACTTATGGTTACCATAGAGGAAAGGAGAGGGAGGGATAAAGTAGGAGTTTGGGATTAACAGATACACACTACTGTACATAAAATAGATAAACAACAAGGTCTTACTGTAGAGCACAGGAAACTATATTCAATATCTTGTAATAACCTATAATGGAAAAGAATCTGAAAAAGAATACAGATGTAGAGATAGATAACTGAATCACTTTGCTGTACACCTGAAACATTATAAATCAACTATACTTCAATTAAAAATTAATTAATTTAAAAAATATATATGTCTACTTCAAAAGTTATCATAGGGACTAAATGAAGTAACATGTCAAAAGTATTTAGAGTAACAAGTACACGGTCAACAAACATCAACTATATTATCACTATTACAACACACTACATACATACACATACATGTACATGTATATTATTATTACAGGATATGACGGTGGGGCTCTCTCTCGGTCAGGCTGCAGTTCCCAAACGTGGGAGAACATAACAATAAAATGCAATAAAAGAGTTTTATTATATCATCCAAGCAGAGCTGGCAAAGTAGATGGCTAAAAGCCAGGCTTGTGATCCCTTATCTCAAGGGTCAGCAACTTTTTCTGTAAAGGTCCAAGTAGCAAATATTTTCTACTTTGGAAGCCTTTGGGTCCCTGTTGCCACTTTGTCATCTTATTGTGAAAGCAGCCGTAGATGGCATGTAAATGAGCGTGGCTGTGTGCCAATAAAACTTTCTCTGTGGACTCTGAAATTCAAATTCCATATACTTTTCACTTGTCATGAAATATTGTTCTTCTTTTGATTTTCTTCAACCATTTTTTTTTTCTTTTTTCTTTTTGGCCATACCACGTGGCTTGCAGGATCTTAGTTCACCTACCAAGGATCGAAACCGCGCCCCCTGCAGTAAAAGCCTAACCACTGGACCGCCAGGAAATTCCCTCTTCAACCATTTACGAGTGGTAAAAACCACTCATAGAAGCACTATTCCCAATAGCCAAAAGGTGGAAACAGCCCAAATGTCTGTCAACAGATGAGTGGACATACAAAATATGGTATATCTATCTGTTACACAACCAAACTTGGGTCCAAGCTATGGTGTGAATATATTATGCATATTTACCACAATAAAAAAATTATAAATTTTTATAAACCTTCAATAGCTTCCTATGGTAACCACTGAAGTTCTGCAAGAAGTCTTTGTGAGAATTAGAAAACAATGCCCCACTTTGACACCCGCAGCTTAACTCAGGATGAGTTTCAGTATCCCCTTATTCCCCTAACCAAGCACTTTTCTACAGAATGCAAGTGTATACAGAAACACTGGCTTCCCATTAAGGTTAGAAAAAATCCCAAGATTTCACCATGGTTTGTCCCTGTCAACCTCTTACTTCTCTCTTTTCTTTATTTCAGGGCACTTTGGCCTTATTACTAGTTCTTGATTTCACCAAGCTCATTCCTCATACCTCCATAAAGTGGTTTAAAAAAAAAGGAGAAGAAAAAGAAGAAGAAAATCTGTCCCATGTCTGACGTCATTGCCTGAAATTCCACTATTAGAGAGTCATTCCTTTGGCTAAAAGCATTTCTCTTCCAGAAAATACAGGGTACTGACTCAACAGCCTCCTCAGAGCCTTTTCACTCGCCATTTCCTCTGCTTGAGGCACAAGTTTTTCCTTCCCGCTTTTCCATGGTGCGCTCTCTCCATTCACTCAGGGTCTGAGTTCAAATGTCAGAGATGGCTTCCGTGGCTACCTGATCAATAATAACCACCCACCACCATCAAGATACTCTCTACCCTGCTACTCTACTTCCTTTTTCTCCATGAAGCTAGTCTCTAAGTAAACTCAAGATGAGGCCGCATCTTTGCTCAGCTTTTTCTCCTGCCCCTTCCTGCTTCCAGAGGTCAGTGCGTCCAGGGAAAGAAGAGAGATGCAAATTATATAGAGCCCTGTGGGTCATCCTAAGGGTTCAGCTTGGTGCCTGGACTATATGATATCGGTTGTGCTTTCGCAGAATGGATTGGAAATTGGGGTGATATTACTGGAGACAAAGAAAGTGATGATACTAATGACTTTAAATCAGCCATAGCAGGTGTAATATGCCATGCCAACATCCACTGATTAAATCCCCTTACTCCATGGCTCCCTACCTCCTGCAGCTTAAAGCTCAAACTTGTAAGCCTGACCAGGAGCCTGCTCTTCCAGCCTGGTCAGAGAACAGTCTAAGCAGAAAGCTTAAAGTCAGAGAAGGCAACAAGGGGGCAGCACACAGCTTCAAATTGGTGAAGTGAGGACACAGTGGGGAAAGATTTCACGGGACCTGAGCCCCTCCTGCCCCGTCTCAAACAGTGTGCTGGGTCCCCGAGGATAGGATTTCGTCAACAGTCCCCATGAAATGTAATGGGGCCGCAACATGAAAATCCACCACAGGAGTAAACTTTGGGAGGTGATGGATATGTTTATGGCCTTGATGGTGGTGATGGTATCGCAGGTGGATATGTATCCCCAAACTCATCACGATGTATACACTCAATGTGTATAATTTTTCATGTCAATCATACCTCAATAAACTGGGTTTTAAAAGAAAGAAAGAAAATTTGCCCTGTGCCTGATTTCATTGGCATTCCACCATTAGAGAGTCATTTCTTTGGCTTAATTTTATCTTCCAGGAGATACAGGGTACTAACTCAACAGCCCAAACTGAGCCCTGGAAGGGATTAAAGAGGAAGGGCCTTTGGACCACAGTAAAAGGCTCTGGGTAGAGCTCACTCCACCTACAGTAGGTGCCTTCTCAACAGTATAAACACATGCTTATCCTTCAAAGACTCAGATCCAACCTCTCCTGCCAAGAAACTCATCCCTCTAGGCTCCTCCGACTCTGTGTTTCTCCCTCTTGCCCCATCCTGCCCACGTGAGGCTGTGAGTGTTTGTATCCAACAAGACTCTGAAATGAGACCTCTATGGATCCCTTTCCTGTGCTTTTGGGTGAATGAATCGGGGTGGGGGGGGTACCCCTGGGCAGTGTGATGATACTGCAAAGCCAAAAGCATCAGGGGCCCTTTCTGGTGCCCAAACCTAGGCTCATATAGACAGGTTTGTGAACAAGCACGCACACACACACACACACACACACACACACACACACACCCCTACTTTCTCTGGTCTCTCCTCCCTTCCCCAAGCAGGGATCCAGGTATCAGCCAAAGAGGTTGGTGCACTACTACTAGTGTCCACCAGGGGGCAAGCTTGGCTTAACTTTGTTGCTATCTGCCTTTGTAATGCCCTCGTGTGTGTGTGTGTGTGTGTGTGTGTGTGTGTGTGTGTGTGTGGTCTTTGTGATGCTTATAAATGTTTGATCCAATGGGTATCTGTCCGATTTCACCTGTGGATGCCTTCATTGGAGTTAGTAAGGTCCCAGGGCAGGGTGCATGAGTGAATATGTTTGAGGGTGTGTATCTGCCAGTCTGTCTTCCTATTTCAGGTACCGTCTGTTATGTGTTTGGGGTGTGTTTCCGTGCCTGACTGAGTAGATATATGTCTCCATATCTATATAAATCAGCTTTATATGTGCACCTGTGAATTGCAGGTTGAAAGGAGGTGTCAGTATTTTTACATCTGTGTGTATGTGTTTCTGTCCATATTTCAGTCAGTTTTGGTGTTTGGGGAGGGGAGTATTTGGGTCTGGGGTCTGTTGGCCTGTCGCAGTGCGGGGGAGTATTTCTTGTGTCTGTGCATCTCTGGAGCTGTCTGCTTGCTGTTGTGGATGTGGGTAGATCCTTTTTGTCTGTCTGTCTATCTATGTCCACCTGTGAGTCTGCTTGCCAGTTTCTATTTGCTGTATTTGCCCGTCTGTATTTGGGGGGCTGTGTTTCTTCATGACAGTCTGTGCATATGCTTGGCCTGTTACATGGGTGTATCTTCACAAGGGGCTTTGTATCCATCGTGTGTGTTATGGGTTAAATTGCATTCCCCCCCAAAAAAAACCCAAATTCACATGTTGGAGTCCTAACCCCCAGAACCTCAGAATGTGACCTTATTTAGAAATAGGGTCTTGGCAGATGTGATGAGTTAACTTAGGGCCATGCTGGAGTGAGGTGGACCCTTCATCCAGTATGACTGGTGTCCTTATAGGAGGGAAAAATTTGTTTTGTTTTGTTGCGGCTTCGCGGCCCTCGGCCCTGAAAGCGTGGAGTCCTAACCAATGGACTGCCAGGGAATTCTCTAGGAGGGAGAAATTTGGGCACAGACAAACGCACACAGGGAGGACACCATGTAAACACTGGAGTTTTGCTACCACAGGCCAAGCAAACTCCCAGGAGGTAAGAGACAGAGATGCCTGGAACAGATTTCTTTCTGGCATCTTCAGAGGAAGCACAGCCCCACTGAAAACACATTGATCTTGGACTTCCAGTCTCCAGAACTGTGAGACAATAAATTTCTATTGTTTATTAAGCCACTCAGTTTGTGGTACTTTGTTACAGCAGACTGAGCAAGCTAATACAGTGTGTGTGTGTGTGTGTGTGTGTGTGTGTGTGTGTGTGTGTGTGTGTGTGACAGCCGGATGTAACTGACAGCCAGCACCAGAGAACTTCCGAGTTAGGGCATCATGGGGTTGCCCTGTGTTCTTTTGAACCTCTCTCTGCCAGTATATTCGGGTGACAGCTGTTCCCTGGCACCAAAGTCTCCAACCGTTAGCAGGCCACTCCAGGGCACACCTGAGGCCCCTCCTCATCTCCACCAGCCAGCAAGAGGTGGCCTCCTCCAGCAGGGGCCTGCCGGGTCCCTCTGGGGGCACATAAGAAAGCAGGTCCAACCACTTCTCCAGACCCTCACTCTCTCCCTCCCCCTCTAAGCAGAGTGAACTCCTGGCAGTTTGCAGAGTTAATGCTCATTTGCACATTCCCCGAAATTCCTCCCATTTTTCTTTTTTTAAATTGAAGTATAGCTGATTTACAATATTGTGTTAGTTTCAGGTGTACAGCAAAGTGATTCAGTTATACATATATATATATACTTTTCCATTATGGTTTATTACAGGATATTGAATATAGTTCCCTGTGCTATACAGTAGGACTTCATTGATTATCTATTTTATATAAAGTAGTTTGTATCTGTTAATCCCATACTCCCAAATCATCCCCGCCCCCCATGCTTTCCCCTCTGGCAACCATAAGTTTGTCTTCCATGGCTGTGAGTCTGTTTGTTTTGTGAATAAATTCATCTGTATAATTTTTTAGATTCCACATATAAGTGATATCATACAGTATATGCCTTTTTCTGACTTACTTCACTTAGTATGATAATCTCTAGGTCCATCCATGTTGCTGCAAATGGCTTTATTTTAGTTTTTATGGCTGAGTAGTATTCCATTGTGTGTGTGTGTGATACACACACACACATCTTCTTTATCTGTTCATCTGTTGATGGTGCATCCCAGTTCTTAGAAGGACACCAGTCACATTTGATTAGGGTCCATCCTAACGACCTCGACCTCATTTTAACTCAATTACCTCTTTAACGAACCCATCTCCAAATACAGTCACATTCTGAGGTCCTGGGAAGGTTAGGACTTCAACATACAAATTTGTGGGGACACAGTCAACCCATAACTGCCAGTGTCACTAACTCCTTGTCACAAAAGTGAGGGGACTTCCCTGGTGGTCCAGTGGTTAAGAATCCCCCTTCCAATGCAGGGGACGTGAGTTTGATCCTTAGTTGGGGAACTAAGATTCCACATGCCATAGAGCAACTAAGCCGCGTGCCACAACTAGAGAGAAGTTCACGTGCCACAACAAAAGATCCTGCATGCCACAGCAAAGATCCCGTGTGCCGCAGCTAAGACCCAACACAGCCAAATAAATAAATAAAGTGAGTAAATGAATCAATGAATGAATGAATGATAGAACGGGCTCTCTGGCAGGTTCTGGTTTTGTTCCAAGTATTCACTGCCTCTCCCTGGAAGAGGAGTAAACCTTCCTGCCCTACTGATGTTACTCTGGGCCATACGACTTGCTCTGGCCAATGAAATGTCTTCTTGTCATCCCCAAGAAGAAACATTAGGAACCACTGAGTGGTCCTGCCATCTCTCTTTTCCTTCTGCCACAAGCCTGACACATCCCAAGGCTGGAGGTCTCCAACAGTGTGATTCCTGCAGCACCTTCTCCTTCCAGAAACTTCTTCTTCAGCAGAGTTGAGGCCAATGCGTGAAGGAGTTGTTTGTGAGATGTTGAGATGGGGAGTCATTTGTTACAGCAGCAACACTCAGCCCAAGGTGACTGATACAGGTCGTGTTGTGCTGGGGCTTAAAGACCCAACCGAAGACCCCCAAGACCAGGGTTAGAACTCAAGTTCAAAGTTCAGCCTGGGGCTGGAGGACAGTGATTCAAGACCTCCAAGAATAAGTCCATGACCTCAACCTCATTGACACCACTGAATTAGACAACCCAGGTAGCCACCTTAGGTAAATTCATGGCGTGGCTCAGGAGAAGTTGGGGCGGGGGGAGGGCAGAAGCCCCTCCCCATAATCCCTGACCCTTGGAACTCCATTCCCTCTCCAATACCCTCTTTCCAGCTTCACAGCCCTTCAAACACGGAGCACACATCACACCAGACTCTGGAGTCTGGATCCTGCACCTGGCCAGGTGTGCACAGGTGCTGTCTGGGCACTGGCTTACCTGGGCTTGGGGAGAGAACTAGGAAATGATTAGGTCCCCACCAGATACTGGAACGATGGTTAAGAAGGTGAAGAGGGGCTTCCCTGGTGGCGCAGTGGTTGAGAATCTGCCTGCTAATGCAGGGGACACGGGTCTGAGCCCTGGTCTGGGAAGATCCCACATGCCGCGGAGCAACTAGGCCCGTGAGCCACAATTACTGAGCCTGCGTGTCTGGAGCCTGTGCTCCGCAACAAGAGAGGCCATGACAGTGAGAAGCCCGCGCACCGCGATGAAGAGTGGACCCCGCTTGCCACAACTAGAGAAAGCCCTCGCACAGAAACGAAGACCCAACACAACCAAAAATAAATAAATTAATTAACTAAAAAAAAAAAAGAAGGTGAAGAAGGCGGCTTTACACTTAGACACAAACTAACTATGCTCTCAAACAAGTGATTTATCTTTCTCTGGTTCAGAAAGGTGAAGTCACTTTTCCAACATGTGACAGCTAACTTTGTAAGGGCAGAGATGACCTTAGAATCCTCCTGGAACCTTGGCCAAGATGCTCAACTGCCCACGAAGCTGGTTGTGAGATTATATTAGATAACGTCTGTGAAGAGCTTACTATCGTGGTACCAGGCAACGCTGAATGTTCAACACGGGGGCTGCCTCCATCATCGAGGGGGTGGAGTAATATTCACAAGTATTAATTTTCCATCAAATTAATATATTGCCCATGGCCCCTCCTCAGCCTTGGCCACCATCATTTTTTTTCTCCTAAGAGTTATTCCTGCAGGAGATTTACCAAAGAAGCACCTTCCTGGCTTTTGAACTTCAAAAGCCTAATTAAAGATGCTGATTCTTGGCTTTGGAGCCCCCAACATCTAAGCCCTCAAGGGCTCTAGATAAAAATCCGGCCAAAGTGGTTGCCAGGGGACAGTGGGAGAGGGAAAAGGGAAGTCATCGCTCAATGGGGACGGTTTCCCTTTTGCAAGATGACAATTTCTGGAGATTGATTGCAGAACAGTATAATATTCATCCCATTACTGAACCATACAGGTAAAACAGGTTAGGATGGTAAATTTGATGTTATGTGTGTTCTGCCACAATTTTTAAAAATAATAAATTCTATTAAGTGAAAAGAAAGTCTGGCTATAGATGCAGAAGAGCATTCAGGCTGAGTCAACTTTTCCTGCAACAAAATAGATCATGGTTTCCCAGTGTGGATGGGAGGAGTTGGGTGGGAAAGAGTGTTAAACTCAGAGACAGGTCCAGAGATGTATCCCTATATCCTATTAGCCCAACCCCAGTCTAAACAGCTTCAGGATCAAGTGAAATTTGAGACATCGTCCTCCCCCAAAAATGCAGATATATGCAAATTCTGGATTTTCTTGCAGAGGATTCAAAGCTCCTCAAGGATCCACAGACCACTGGTAGGATTCATGTGCCTTAGACCAATGGGTTCAAGATGTCTAAAAGATAGCCCAAAATTACAGGGCACCAAACAGAAGCAAAAACACTGGAAAGGCATTTGGATTCTCCATGAAATGGCCATTAATCAGATTAAGCAGAGCTAAGTCTTGAAGTCTGACAAAAATAGGGGCTCTGCCATTCTGTGATACCAGATGAGGACCAAAGTTTCCCTGGAGCCCCCTGGACCCCAGGATAGAGCAGGCTCTACGGAGTTTCCCCACACCCTGCATATGACAGCATCCATTGAGTAGGGATGGCTGCAAAAGACTGTGCAGACCCTCTCAGCATCCCACCCATAGCGCCCCAGTACTGACAAGGTCCCTACAGGTCAGTGGCTCCAAATATGCCTGTGGTTCTCTGGCCACCAGAGAATGTACTGCCTACATACAAACAGCTCTCAAGCAATGACGAATGGAAGTTGGTGGATAAATACCCCAGCTCCCTTGCCTCTCAACTCCAAGCCTCGTTCTATACTGACTTCCAGAGGTCCTGAATAAGGAGGAGCCCCCATTGCCCAAAGCTGTCACCTCATCCGTGCTCCCTGTGTCTCCCTCCCCTTCCCATCTCTCTTCCCTGCTCCATCCCAGCTGCTTCCTTGGGTCACCTCCCAGATAGATTTTGCACCCCCAAATCCTTGTCTCAGGCTCTGCTTCTGGAGCAGCTCAACCTAAGACAGTGACTGTATAATTTATCATCCAAACCAGGACACTTTGGAGAATGAAAAGGATCGTGGTTAATAACTACACTAGAGCAATAGCCAGGACTGTCCCGGGGAAACCAGGATGTAGAGTCTTTCCACTCAGCATTTAAGGAGAAACAGCCAGATGCGCTGCATGAGCCAAGAGGGATGTGGAAAATGCAGAGGCACCAAAGATGAAACAGAAGCAATGACGTCTCAGCAGGAGGCAGTGATGGAAGATTACCACCAAGAACCAGCAGCCTTTCCAACACTCCAGTGCCAAAGCCCCTGGAATTGAAACATGACCTTGGAGAGAATAGACTCAGGATACCCAGATTCAACTGAGATGGTTTTTACCACTTAGCAGAACTGGAGAGGCTCCAAATAGTAATTATGTCCTATTACAGAAAAAAAAAAATGAGAGTTACATTTTTGTGATCTGGAATCTGTGAGCGTAAAATTCTTTCCTGCCACGTGGGGGTCCCATTTCATATTTCAGGTTTTCTTTTAAATGGCAGAGAAAGGTGAGAGAGCTGGAAAGCAGGAATTAGTGAGGGGGCTTTTGTCTGTGTCCCAGTGCCCTTTCCCATCTTTCCGTTCCCAGGTCTGACGCAAGTCCATCCATTCATCATTTTATTAAAAGCGGTTGACTTGAGCCCTGCCTTCTCAAGGGGACCCAAGAGGAAATCAGTGTATTATAAATTAACCATGGCAGGGCACCATCCCAGGAGCCCTGCCAGCTGGACGCTAGCCCTCCACAGTCCATCAGGGACTCTCAGCCCGCCAGGACCTATCACAGCCCCTAGCCTCACTGCCTGTTCGTCCCAGGCTCAGAGCCTAGAGTCTCTCATCTCTCTGCCAATGTGCCAAAGCTCAGCAGTACTCAGAATAATCCTCTTCCACATAGTTGGAGGGGAACCAGCCAACCTGGAAAGAGACAGGGAAGTGGTCAGGGCAGCCTCTGCACGTTCTCCCACTGTTCCTCGACACACCAGGAAGGTTCCCTCCTACCTCAGGGCCTTTGCACCTGCCATACCTTCTACCCCAGAAAGTACCTCCCCTAGATACACCCTCGGCTGACCACTCCCACCTCCTACAGTCCTTTACTTACATGTCACCTTAT